>NC_000070.6:15055000-16265000 GCF_000001635.26 Mus musculus | reverse complement strand
CAGTTGCTTGGGTGTCTTTCTTCTGGCCGCTATCAACTGTAGGTGATTCCAATATCCACCTTTCACCAGTAGAAAGACCATCTGGACCAAAAGAGAAAGACAGAGAGAAAAAGACCAAGATCTCAGAATGAAAAGGCATCTAACATCTAACATCAAATAGTCCAGAATATCCAATCCAAAGGCCAATGGATATTACTCAGTAGCACATGGAAGCATCTCTATAACAAACCACACATGCTTGGACACAATGAAAATCTTTATTTTTCCTTTTTCCTATTTTTTCTTTGTATTTATTCTTTTCACATACATTGCACCCAAACTGCAGTTTTCTCTCCCAGTTTCTTCCTCCTACCTCCCTCTTCCCCCAGATTCATGCCTCCACATTCACCTCCCCTCAGAAAAGAGCAAACCTTCAAGGGGCATCAACCAACTATGGCATAAAAAGCTACATCAAGAACAGGCACATATTCTCACATCAAGGCAAGCCAGTAGGAGGAAAAGGTTCCCAACGGCAGGGAAAAGAGTCAGATACAGCCCATTCTCCCACTGTTAGGAATCCCATGCAACCATAACATATATCCAGAGGACCCAGAAGAACACATGCTCCCTTATCTCTGTGAGCACATTTGAGTCCCAGCAGTTGATTCTGTTGGACCATGTTCTTGTCCTTGATTCCTCTGGCTCCTCCAATCCTTCCTCTTTCTCCTCCACAGGACTCACCTAATATTTGTCTGTAGGACTCTACATCTGCTACCAGGAGTTGCTGGATGAAGTCTCTCTAGTATCTTTTATGACGATTATGCTAGGCTCCAGTCCTAGCACATCATGCAGGCACAACAAACTGTAGGCCAGAGATTTTATGGCTAGGTTGGTGTCCCAATCACTCTACCTGAGACCTTGCCTGGTTACAGAGGATGGTCAGTTAAGCTTCCATGTCCCCCATTACTAGGAGTCTTCACTACTGTCACCTTTGTGGGTTCCATTGAGTTTCCACTACATAGGGTTTCTACAGCATGCTCAAAATGCCCCACCTCTGTTCCAGTGCCTATGCCAATATTTTCCCTCTATACCTCACTCCCACTTGACCCCTTCTGTTCCCATCAGCATCCTCCCCCAGTCACCCACAAAATCTATTCTATTTCCCACTCCCAGGAATATACTGCATCCACCACACACATACACACACACTTTAGCCCTCCTTGCTACTTAGCCTATCTGGGTTGGTGGGTTGTAGTATTAGTATCTCTTATTTACCACTTATATCCACTTATAAGGGAGTGGTATGGCTATGTCTTCAGTTAGATTGATTCCCAATTTTTGAGAAACAGTCATGTTGATTTTCAAAGTGGCTGTATGAATTTGTACTCCTATCTGTAATGGGGGAGTACTTCTCTTGCTCCACATTCTTGCAAGCATGGCTGTTGTTTTTTAACTTAGCCATTCTGATAGGTATAATATGGAATCTCTGAGTCATTTTGATTTGCATCTCCCTGATAACTAACAATGTTGAACATTTCTTAGTTTCTCAATGATTATAGCCCTCTGTTGAGAACTCTCTTTAGATCTGTTATGTACCCCATTTTAATTAGATTGTCTGGTTTGTTTATATCATATATATATATATAATTTGACTTCTATCAGATGTGGAGTTCGTGAAAATCTTTTTGTTCTACTTACAGTGTGTCCTTTGCCTTACAAAAGTGTTTTCAGTTTCATGAAGTTCCATTTATTAATTGTTGATTTTATTGTCTGTGCTCCTTATATTCTGTTCAGAAAATTGTCTCCAGTGTCAATGTGTTCAAGCCTATTGCCCACTTTCTCTTCTATTAGACTCAATGTTTCTGGTTTTATGTTGAGGTCTTTAATCCACTTGGACTTAAGTTTTATGCAGGGTGATAGATGTGGATCTAATTGCATTCCTCTACATCCCAACATCCAGGTAGACCAGCACCATTTGGAAGACCTTTCCATCTTTTGATACCTTCTTCAATTTCTTTCTTCAACTATTGAGATTGTTGTCATTCAATTCTTTAATTTGCTTGATTACCTCAAGTTTTTTTATTACTTGTGGCTATTATGAATGTGTTGTTTCATTCTTTCTCATCCCCCTTGTCATTTGTGTATAGGAGGGCTACTGATTTTATATTTTAGTTAATCTTGTATCAAGACACTTTGCTGAAGGTGTTTATCAGCTGTAGGAGTTACCTGGTAGAATTTTGGGGGGTTCTTTATGCATACTATCATATCATCTGTGAATAGCAATACTTTGACATGTTTCTTTCCAATTTGTATCCCCTCCATCTCCCTCCGTTGTCACACTGTTCTCACAAAAATCTTGAATACTATATTGAATAGATATGTAAAGAGTGGACTGCCTTTTCTTGTCCTGATTTAAGCAGAAATCCTTTGAGTTTCTCACACCTAATTTGATGTTGGCTATAGATTTTGTTTTGTTTGTTGTATATTGTTATTATTATATTTATGTATGTCCCTTTTATCCCTTATCTCTCCAAGACTTTTATCATAAATGGATATTGAATTTTTGTCAAAGTTTTTTTAGAATCTAGTGAGATGATCATGTGTCCTTTTTCAGTTTGATTATATTGCAGATTACATTGATAGATATTTCCTTTGATGAGTATGAAGTGTCCTTCTCCATCTCTTTTGATTAATCTTGATTTAAAGTCTATTTTGTTAGATATTAGAATAGCTACACCAGATTGCTTCTTGGAACCATTTGCTTAGAAAGTCCTTTTCCTAGTATCCACTTGTCAGTGAGTACATACCATGTGTGTTCTTTTGTGACTGTGTCATCTCACTAAGGATATTTTCTAGTTCTACCCATTTGCCTACAAATTTCATGAAGTCATTGTTTCTAATGGCTGAGTAGTACTCCATTGTGGAATGTGTATCACATTTTTTGTATCCATCTGGGGGACACAGATGTTGAGGGACATCTGGGTTGTTTCCAGCTCCTGACTATTATAAATAAGGCTGCTATGAGCATAGTGGAGCATGTGACTTTGTTATATGTTGGAGCATCTTTTGGAGCAGAGACTGAAGGAAAAGCCATCCAGAAACTGTCCCACCTGGGGATCCATCCTATATGCAGCCACCAAACTCAGACACTATTGGTGATGCCAAGAAATGCTTGCTGACAGGAATCTGATATGGATATCTCCTGAAAGCCTCGACCAGAGCCTTACTGATACAGATGTGGATGCTTTCAGCTAACTATTGAACTAAGCACAGGGACCCCAATGGAGGAGTTAGGGCAAGGACTGAAGGAACTGAAGGGCTTTGCAACCCCATATGAAGAACAACAACAGCAACCAACCAGACACCCCAGAGCTTCCAGAGAATAAACCACCAACCAAAGAATTCACATGGAGGGACCCATGACTCCTGTTGCATAAGTAGCAGAGGATGGCCTTGTCTGGCATCAATGGAAGGAGAGACCCTTGGTCCTGTGAAGGCTTGATGTCCCAGCATAGGGAAATGTTAGGGTGGTGGAGTGGGATTGGGTGAGTTGTCAGGGGAGCACCCTCATGGAGGTGGGGGAGGAGGGGTGGGAGGAGGGGTTTTCAGAGTGGAAACCTGGAAGGGGGTAACATTTGAAATGTAAATAAACAAAATAACCATTTTTTTTTTAAAAAGTCCTTTTCTAACACTTTACTCTGAGGTAATCTATCTTTGATGTTGATGTGTGCTTCTTGCATGCAGCAGAAGGATAGATCCTCTTTTCCTATCCTGTTGATATTGAGAGATATAAATGATCAATGATTGCCTCCTTTTATTTTGTTGAAGTTACTGGTGGTACGTTTGTGTGTTTCTTCTTTGTGTTATGTTGGTATGAGATCATTTATTATCTATGTTTTCATTGATGTAGTTAAGCACATTCTATAGGGTGCATTTGTGGATAGATACTGTTCAAATTTGATCTTACCATGAAATATCTCCATCTATGGTGATTGAACAGATTATTGGGCTCTTAATCTACCACTATATCTATCTGCAAGGAAGCTACACCTCTAAAAAACCTTTCACAGCTAATAACTATATGAGCCAAACATAGTGAAGGAGATTCATTTCTGAAAGACACAACAGTGTTGGGCCATTGAGGCTTTGGACTGGCCATAATGTTACCATAACACTGTAAAAGTTGTATTGAAACCTAAGATCTTTGTACCCAAGCTTTCTTCCATCGCTACTTCTTTAAGAATCACATTTGAATTGTGATCCCATCCTTCTTTTATCTGCACTGACTCTCCCTCCAATTTGCATACAACTGTTCTCCCACCCCAGTGTTCCATAAATCTCTTCCACTTCCAGTTTTGTCTTGTTCTCTGTTTCGTAGAGTATCCAAATTAACATCATAACTGGATTAAACACATGGACTTTTAACAAATACATTGCATAGTTTGATATCAAAATATATAATGTTACAACACTTTAGCTACTTTCAGCATAGACAGAAAATACACAGTGACTTCCCTGTCACTGTCTTTTATCTCTTCTCTGATGGCTTGCCTAAAAAATATCACTTGAATGGAAACAGGAAACCTTGAGACATAGGTTGGGCAGACCCTCAAGGCTCATCAGAGATCTAGGAGGTAAGAGACTCTCAAGACTCAAAGGGAGGGACATTAGATGAAATGCCTGACAGTAGAGAGAGGGAACTTATAGAGCCCACCTCCAGCAGAAAGGCAGACCATCAAGTGAAGGATGGGGTTGCCATCCCACAGCCACAACTTTGACCCAGAATTGTTCCTGTTTGAAAGAATTACAGGGATGGAAATGGAGAGGAGCCTAAGGAAAAGAAGGTCCAGTGACAGGCCCAAAGTGGGATCCAGCTCAAGGGGAGGTCCCAAAGCCTGACACTATTACTGAAGCTATGGAGAGCTCACAAAAAAGACATAGCATGACTGCCCCCTGAAAGACCCAACAAATAGCTGAAAGAGTCAGATGCAGATATTTGCACTCAACCAATGGATGGAAACATCTGACTCCTGTTTTTGAATTAAGGGAAGCTGAAAGAAGCTGAGGAGAAGGAGGACCAGCAGTCTCAATTAATCTGGACCCCCAAGATCTCTCAAACACTGGACCACCAAACAGGCAGCATACACCAGCTGATAGGAGGCCCCCAACACACATACAGTAAAGGAATTTTGGGTCTGTGTTTATTCAGAGATGATGCACCTAACCCTCAAGAGACTGGAGGCCCCAGGGAGTTTAGAGGTCAGGAGGGGTGGGGAGGTGGGGACATTCACATGGAGACAGGGGCATGGGGATGTGGAACAGTCAGAGGGTGGATGGGGGTGGGGATAAAATATGGAGTGTAAAAATAAATTAATTAAAAATTTTTTTTAAATTTTCAAAATCACTTGACCTTCCAGCTCTGAGAGGCTACTTGGTTTATCAAGAGAACAGAACACCTTACAAGACTGTCATTCTTTCCTTCTTTTCTTCATTTATTCAAAATGTGCTGAACACTACTTTGTGGTCATTTATTTTCTCTGTCTTGAATATGCAGTACAGACATGCTCTGAGGTTGCTTAACATTCAGAGGTGAAAACAAGTATTTAAAAAAATGTAGCCAAAACTTACCCCCATCATGGAAAATATTTAATAGCCACTCTATGCTCTCAGTGGGTGCACACACATCTCTGCACCCACCGAATAGCTCTGAATTCACAAATGAAAGACACACACAGTGTTATTTTTAATATGCTTACTAGCACAATGGCTGGGCCACTCCTGAACCTCCACGTGGCTAATATACTCCCCTCCATTACTCCTGAGTTAATATTTGCTTAATCTATAGTTCACCTGAGCTACCCCAAGCCCAATCTGGGGAGTGGCCCCTGGGACGGCTCCCCTGACTCTTACATTTTGGCAGGCTCTTAAGTCTGATTTCTTTGCTTCCCCTTCATGGCGATTCTGCTCCTTCACTCCTCTCCATTTCCTTTCCTGGGAATCCTAATAGTCTCCCCTCTGTCCCTCTGCCCAGCCAATGGCTGCTGGCTCTTTATTGACCTGTCAAAAACACAGTTGTTGGCAGGGACCCGAAGCTTCCTATGTAAGCACAAATCAAACCCCCAACATACCCCAAAGGGCCTTATGTAGGGAAAACATAGTGCCATGAGAGAACATGACAAGAAGGACTAGTGGATGAGAAAAGCCTTCAGATACATTGATACTTAAATTGAAACTAAAGAAAGAAATAAACAAATGCTGAATGTTTGGAAGAATGATTCAGGTAGAGGGATAGATTTGGTTAGATAGATTTGGAAAGATAGGTATAGGGCAGATATGAACTGAGGAAGAGCTTTGAGATAGAAGCATCAAAAATGAGAATTTTCAGTTATAGACTGTGCATGGTAAGACAGGAAATGATCAGATTACTTGGAGCCCTGGTAACCCTGTTAGGTTAGTACGGTATTAAAGCAAAGACAAAGAAAGACAATTAAGATAAGGGTGTCTTGGAAGAATGTGATCCAATCTAGAATATGTAAAGGTGTTTGGAGTGGAGGATTAAAGAAGGCCCTAGCAATAAGAGATGGGCTGGACGAATGGCAGGAGCATAAGTATATTCAGAAGTTTTTCTTCACTATGACAAAATACAGGGAAAAAAAAGAACTTAAGGGGAAAAGCTTACTTTGATGCATATTTTCAGCCCATGGTTGACTACCTCCATTGCTCTAGGCCTGAGACAAGGGAAGGTGTCATGATGGAGAGAGTATGTATTAAGAGAGGCTGCTTGTGGCCAAAGGAGAGCTGAGAAAAAGAAATACTAAAAACCAGGGACAAAGTATACTCTTCAAAGACATGCATTCTATAGTCCATTTAGCTATAAATTCATCACTGGCTCAACTCATTGATGAGGCTAAAATCAAATAACTCCCTAAAGCCAACCAGCTGACATCCAAGTAGTACACAATGACTTTGAGGGGGACATTTTAGGTTTAAACCCTGGTTGCCAAAATGTCACATCCACTTTATGATGCAAAATGCATTTGCTTCATCTCCACATCTTCCATTTCAGGCATCCCAGCATTTCCCAAAATACAAGTGCAGTGACTCAGCTGAGCCCCAAAGAAAACACTGAACTGTGAAACCCTATAGAACACATAAACGTTTTAAAACATTAATTGACTCAATATAGAATTATAAGAAGTAAACATTCCTATTCACTAAAAATGGAAAAACAGGAAAGTTCAATGACCCTAAAGCATGCCAAGAAAAATAAATTACAGAGCAAACACTAAATCCTGCATCTCTATGTTCAATATCTAGGAAGCATGATACAAAGTGAGAAAGGGAGCCTTGGAAAGTCTTGTCTCTAGGGCCTTTCTCACCACAAACCACAGGGCATCCCTTTTTAAGAAGGTTATCTCCAGTGGCTACTGGAGCCTTCAGTTTCAGGTGTTTCACTTTTGTCTTCCTAAGCTCGACACTGCCTCTTTCACTTTACCCTCACAGCTCTATGATCTACCCTCTCTCTACTACCTGCAAGGATCCGTACCGTGCCATCCATTGCCTGACCTCCTAGACTTTCCTTTGAAATCTCACTGGAAGCTTCCTTTACTCTACAACTCATAATTGCATTCTGCAAAATTAGCATCATAAATACAACACCAAAATCTTCCACCCCTTGAAGAAGAGTTGGTCCCCCTTGGACCATAGCTGAAAAATTACCTCTTGTGTCTGGGTGGCTAAACCATAGAAACATTTCCCAAGGTATCCCTGGACAGCCTTCAACATGGGGGCCATTGGAAAATAGAAACCATACACAGACAGGTAAAGGGCAAAGGGACAAAGCTGGTGTAGTACATCAAGAAATATATACAGTGAGGAAACACATGTGCTTCAAAGAGTGCACATTCTTCAAAGATACATGATATCCCAAGGCAGCTGTGACTTGGACACTGGGGTGTTGAGAGACACCAACAATGAGTAGTAATATTAAAGTATAATATTAATAATATAATAACATGTAAGGCTAAGGAAAGCAAGCTTCTATCTTTCCCTCAGCTCCTTCACTACTCTAACTCAGAGAGCTGCAGTGTAAGGACTTAGAAAAAAGTTGGAGGGAAGATTCAAATAGTGTTCTACAGAGCTTACTAATGAAGACACCTTGGAACTTACCAGAAACACAGGTTCTCCAGCTTTTCTACAGCCCTATATTAAAAACTTTTGAAATAGGGTTTGATTTTTTATTATTTTTAATAAATCTCTTGTCCCAAGTGATTCTGAAACAGGAAGTTTTAAGAACCACCAGTGTACAATTTCAGAAATTTTAAACTTAGATGAACCTTAATAGTTATAAGTGACTTTAAAACTAGAGGCTCTGTCTGGGACATCAATAAATGATATAGAAGGGAGATTAGAATGTCATTTATGTAATTGTTTCAGAAAAATAAAACCTTTCATAATTTACCCAATAATTAGTAAGCAGGTACATAATAATTACTTTTACTTTTAACAATAATTACTTTTAAGATTCTACATTCATAAATGTCCATTATTTATCAAGTTAGAACAATATTTTAGTCTTTATATATAACTGGAAATATAAACAACCCCAGTATTTTCTTGACAAATTTCTCAAATGCTTTCCCCTCAAAATCACATACCAACATACTAAATTCTTCCAAGATATGGAAGTGGGAGTTACTCTTATAACTCAGCCATGGATCAACTCAATGGCACAACAGATTCCTCTAGAGTAATGCAAGCAATTTTATCTGGAATATCTGTAGAAAGATTCAAAGCATGTGCTATTGTTTATTTATGTATAACCTAACTTGTTTCTTTACTTCTAAGTTTATTGTTTTAATTACAGACTTGCACTGTTCTGTATTAAGTATGATCTGAGTACTTCTAGGTAATACTTTTATTAATTTGTTTCTAGAGTTGTTACCTAAGTGTATTTCTTTTATATTTGTCAAAATGCTTCATCTACAGTAGTTTGTAACAGGTCACAAGAGTCATGAAATTCATGCATTTATTTTTCTTTTCTGTAGGACATGAAGAATTTAATCTAAGTCCTTACACATACAACACAATTACTCAGCCACTGAGCTATGTCTCTAGCTTATGCATATGTTTTAAATCCCAAACCTAGAATAATTTTTAAAGAAAAACGGGCTTCTTAGTAATCATACAAATTACTTTAATTTAAAATAGAAGCATAAACAAGTCCTCCACAATTGTTCCTGATATACCTACCCTGAGTATTCTTTTAACACATGGGTTTGGAAAGAAGCTGTTATTTTTATTATCATTGTTATTATTCACTTTAACTGCCACTCACCACCTCACTCCTAGTCACCTCCTCTCACATTCCTTTCCCCCATCCCGTGTGCCCCCTTCCCCTTCTCCTCTGTACAGTTTCAAATTTGTTAAAAGAAACTGAAGCCCTAGCAATTTCTAGTAATATAATATTTTTCTTGTATAGATTAATAAATTCCTTTCTGAGCACATGCTTCGTCTTCACAGTCTCACAGATGAAATGACTGAGGCCACCTTACAAATGGAGAAGCCAGCTTCTACCCTGAATAAAGGACAGTGCTGCTCTACTTCCAGCTAAGATCTGAAAGGACAGAATATGCCCAGGCATCTCTTGGAACATGCAATATGAAGTATTGAAGATTCAAAGGCCACACCAGCCTTCAAGACAGTGTGCAAATAGGAGAGGGAAAAAAAAGTCAACTTTACTTAAAGATAATCTGAGGGTGGCCAGTGAGGCAGCCACTGGAAAGCCTAGAAACGCCTCACTCTTTCCTTGACCGCATCACAACCACAAAAGCATCTCCCCATGATGGTTTAGGACTGCCCATCATGGAGAAGATAAAGCTACCAAAGTTCCTATCACGGCTGTAAATAGTTCTACTTACTGTGGAAATAAAACTCTTAAAAATACAAGGCATGTTCTGTTTTGTGCGTTTTGTGGACTGTGATTTTTTTTTAAGAGACCCATTAAAGCCATAGAGGCACAAGAAACAATAGCATGATAATATGCATATTTTCTAAGTCTTAAAAATAGCTGTAATGACCCAAAAAGATAACTTCTGGCTTTTAAAACTTAAATTATTAGAAATATTGAAAGATTTAAAGGTTGTTAAATTATAGAAGCATATTTTTACTGCAGGAAAAAAAAAAAAAAAAGACGCTGGCACTTACATTTTGGACATTGCTCCTCCCAGGAAGACACTTTATTCTGCCTTCCGCAGCATGGCTGACGCTCGCTCCCACCTGTATGTTGCAACAGTGACATCCAGTGGTTCTTTTATTAAAGTGCATTTTCAGATGGGAAAAAATTACTTTTCAAAATGTTTTCTGTTCCTAACATTCCTAAAACTCATGTCTCCCAGTACTTTCATAATTGTATGAAAAAGATATAGTGGAGAAAAAGAGCTGATGCAGTATAGACAATTCACATCTCACCCTTTTTCTTCATGTCATATACTTTTTTTTTTTTTTTTTTTTTTTTGGGAAACCACTTTATTCTTTGAAAATGTCAGTTTCATTTATTACATATCCTGGTGCTGAACTAAAGGAAGCTATCACCCTGAATAATAGAAACTGTGTTTTCAAATATATTTTACAAACCATTGACAATAATGATCATTTTGAAGTTATGTTATTCCAGGATGTAAACCAGGCATCAAAGTGACTTCATGCTTGATTTTGATAATAGCACTCTTTCCTTTCTCTCCATCTCTCACTAAACTTGCAATTTCAACCAATGTTTGTGTGTATGTGGAAGAAGGATCTAAGTTCTCAGGTTTTAAGTTACTGACCACATGTCATATACTTCTATGAAGTTGAATTTTGACACATACACTGAACCTGGAAGTAACGTCACACACAGCAGGATTCATCATTTATGAAGAAATATTTAGAATTGCTAGTAAGTCATTTTCTTTTTAAAACTTTTTTTAAATTTGTGTGTGTGTGTGTGTGTGTGTGTGTGTGTGTGTGTGCCTGCTTGAGTGTGTACAATGTGTGTGCGCCCTGGGAGTCCAGAAGATGGTTTGGATCTTCCAGAGCTAGAGATCTGACAGTTGAGAACTGTCAAATGTTGATGTTGGAAATCAAACCCCAACTCTTCTGCAAAGGCAGAAAAGGCCCTTAATTACTGATCCATCTCTCCAGCCACCATAAATCACTTTGTTAATAACTCGCTGTTAAAATTTGAAGCATATAAATGTTTTATCTGATACTTATTGTTTTTTTCCAACTTAAGTCTCCAATATACATGTATATTGTTCCAAACTTTAGATTCCATGCAGTAGTGCTGTTTGTATTTAAAGTAAAAGAGGAAAAATAAATAGGGGGTGTTCACTGGCAATAGAAAAATAATACAGTTTTCTGGGTGCCACTGACACTAACTAATGACAGCTGGCATTCTGAAAGCACCTATTCCTTGTTTCTTGCAGCATGCATATTTTAAGTGTAAGTAAGCATTTGCCTCAGGAAGAAATTTCATTGCACAGTGCTTTTTTTCTTGTTCCACAATTAAAGTTCAAACCATAGGACACACACTTCCATATTGGCCCTCATCCAGATCATGGCTGTGCATATGATATTGTGTGGGGGCTATACCAATGTCAGATTTCATTTTTAAAACTTTTGTATCAAAGTCATAGTAAATCAGAAGAATATGATCCCAAGCAAGAGTGCCTCATGTCAAACAGATGAACATGTAACACAATCATGTGTGATGCCCCTCCAATGTTGATGAAACCAAGATCTTACAGAATGTCCAATTTTTGCCACCTGATATCGATAGAGAGAATACGGAAAGGGAAAGACTACAAAAACATTATGGCCATCTTGAATTACTATTGTAACCCAAATCAGCCGTTTCTGCTCTAGCTCTTCAGAAATCACCTTCACTTGCGTAAAACTTGGCTCACAGCCCCAGTCCACCCCCTCAGGCCAAGCACTGGTCCTCCTATACTTCCCCCAATTCCTACCACAGACGGCCTTGCAGGGCTGACATTTACTATCAAGCGCCACCACATGGGTCTCTGCAGAATCTCTCTCCTCTGCACGTGCCCTTCTTTGTTCTTCAGATGCTTAAGAATGAGCTACATACAGGTGGAAGCTCTCTCCCACAGACCTGCCACCCAGTCAATGGATGGCCTGGAGTCACACATTCTCACTTTCTCTTGAGAAGGCTCAACCACCTTCCTCACATCTCCCTTCCACACCACCTCCTAAGCACCATGCATTCTTACATAAACGACTGCTTAAAGTGACTTACTGAAAACAAGAGATAAGTCTTCAAATGGAGAATTCTAGCAACAAAAAAGTCCTTTTATGATGTAATTAAAACACACATAGAGTATATTTCAAGACATGTTGCTATGACAAATATGTACAAGTTGTCTTTCTCAAATAAAAGAAATGCATTTACTCACATTGGGCTGCCTGCCGGGAATTAAGTTTTACCTCTTCAATGGCAAGGGATGCTCTGTGTAGTAAGAGAGTCACTCTAGAACAGGACTTCTGAGTTTTAACACATCTCCATCTGCAGCATAGATAGCATGAGAGTCAAGGGCAGGAAGTCACGGTGTGGGTACAAAGCCTGCTCTCTGTGAATATAAATCTTCATTAACTTTTTATTTCAGAAATTAGTAAGAAAAAATAATATGGGTAAGTGATAAAAGTTCACCTTGCCAGTTCTGCCAGCAACTATTGCCGAATACAAATATTCTTTTTTCTGATTAATATCTTTATTTGCTTTACATCCTGAGTGCTGTATCCCTCCCAGTCTCCTCTTACCTAGTCCCTCTTCTCCTCTGAGAGGGTGGAGGATCCCCAGACCTTGGCACATCAACTCTCTGCAGGGCTAGGTGTATCCTCTCTCACTGAGGTCAGGTTTAGCAACAGCCCCTGTTATAGTTATTGGAGGACACATGAAGACTGAGCTCCACATATGCTACCAATGTGCAGCGAGCCTAGGTACAGCCTACATAAGT
The DNA here is from genome assembly GCF_000001635.26 of Mus musculus. Taxonomy (NCBI): domain Eukaryota; kingdom Metazoa; phylum Chordata; class Mammalia; order Rodentia; family Muridae; genus Mus; species Mus musculus. The sequence continues at coordinate 16,252,008 of NC_000070.6, read as the reverse complement.
TCTTTGTTGATGGTTCAGTCTCTGAGAGTCCAAAAGTGTCCAGGTTAGTTGACTCTGTTGGTCTTCCTGTGAGGTTCCTATACACTCCAGGTCCCTCAATCTTTCCCCCAATTCTTCCACAACACGCCCCAAGTTCTGTCCAGCATTTGGCTGTGAGTCTTTGCATGTTTCATGCTGGGTAGAGCCTCTCAGTGGACAGTTATGCTAGGCTCCTGTCTGCAAGCATAACAGTGTATTACTAATAGTGTCAGGGATCGGTGCTTGCCTGTGGGATGGGTCACAAGTTAAGCCAGTTATTGGTTGGCTATTGTTTCAGTCTCTGCTCCATCTTTGTCCCTGTGTTTCTTGTAAGGACAAATTTTGGGTGGAGAGTTTTGTGGAAGGGTTGATTCCTGTCTAGCTAAAGGGGGTAGGCACTTCAGGCTCTATATTCCCACTTCTACGAACTTCTCCCATCCCAGGTCTCTGGCAAGATCTAGAGATATCCCCATACACACCCCTGACAGCTGCCTATTTCCACTAATTCTCCTGGAACTCTGGCCCTCTCTCCTGTCTCTCCCCACATCTGATCCTGAATGAGCCTCATTCCCCTCCCCACTCCTTCTCCCATTCTGTTCCCTTCCTCAATCTGCTTCCATGACTGTTTTATTCCCACTTCTATGTAAGATTCAAAGGCTTGAATCCTTTTTGTTTAGCTTACTTGGGTCTGTGAATTGTAGTGTGCATGTCCTATATTTTATGGTTAATATCCACTTATAAGTGAATACATATCATGCATGTCCTTTTGGATCTGGGTTACCTCACTCAGGATGATATTTTCAAGTTCCATCAATTTGCTATCAAAACTCATGATGTCCTTGTTTTTAATAGCTAACTAGTATTCTATTGTGTAAATGAACATTTTCTATGACCATTCTTCAGTTGAGAGGCATCATCTGGGTTGTTACCAGTTTCCTGCTATTATGAACAAAGCTAGCTGGTATGAACAAAGTGGAGCACATATCCTTGTGGTATGGTGGAGCATCTTTTGGGTATATTCCCAGGAATGGTATATCTGGGTCTTCAGGCATTACCATTTGATCTTCTAAGAATCTGACATATTGATTTTCCAGCGTGGTTGTACAAGTTTGCACTCCCACCAGCAATGAAGGAATGTTCCTCTTGCTCTACACCCTTGCCAGCATGTTCCATTGCTTGAGTTTCTGATATTGCCATTCTGAGGGTTATAATAAGGAATCTCAGAGTCATTTTGGTATGGATTTCCCTGATAATTAAGAACACTGAACATTTGAGTGCTTCTCAACTACTCAAAATTTCTCTGTTGAGAATTGTGTTTGGCTCTGTTACCCATTTTTAATTGTGTTATTTGGTTTTTTGGTATTTAACTTCTTGAGTTCCTTATATATTTTGGATATTAACTAGCACTCTGTTTGATATAGGGTTGACAAGGATCTTTGCCCAATCTGTAGGTTGCCTTTTTTGTCCTAATGACAATGTCCTTTACTTTTCAGAAGTTTTTCAACTTCATGAGGTCCCACTAATCAATTGTTGATTGTAGAGTCTGAGCCATTGGTCTTCTGCTCAGGAAGTTGCCCTCTGTGCTAATGCATTCAAGGCTATTTCCCACGTTCCTGTCTCTTAGATTTAGTGTATCTGGTTTCCTGTAGATCTTGTTGATTCACTAAGACTTGAAGTTTATGCAGGGTGGTGAATATGGATCTAATGCACTCTTCCTTTTGTTTTTTTGGTTTTTTTTTTTTTTTTTTTTTTTTTGCTTTGAAATTTAGAAACAAGTTTTATTTAAGATCTGAAATACAATTCCTAAAATATCAACTTTTCAGAAAACTGTGGCTATATAATACTGCATTGCCTCTATCATATTAGAATGTGCATTAGACTCAAATACAAAAACCAGAAAACAAATCACCATCCTTCAACAATTTGAACAAAAATAGAATGAATGCCTAAGGAACAACAAAGATGGACTTTCAGAGGATGGGCTGTTTTTGGATGTCAAGACCATTAGATAAATAAATAGATAGATAGATAGATGATAGATAGATAGATAGATAGATAGATAGATAGATAAACAAAAATTTTAACAAGCACAAATAAATAGGTTTCCAGATTTATAAATTAAGTTGAACCTTTGGCACTAGGAACCAGGGCATCTCATCACATAGCATTAACACAGAAAACTGTGTAGTGTCAAAGGGATAAAACCACCAGCATTCAAGCAATGTTGTCAACTAGGCAATAAAATGGTCTACTGAATTTCTTCTTTGTCAAATTACTGCATACACTGGTAGCAACTTTGAAATGAGGAAAGGAGCTAGGCACTCCTTTTATTTTCTGTCCACAACAGAACAGGAAAACCAACTGAAACATAAGCTCTGTTGTACATTGACAGTTTTAAAGAGCATCAATTATACCATGAAAGACCTAAACAGAAATGTTTACAGATACCAAACAATACTGAGTGGTCAGTAGACCTTCACCGGGCTTTGCAATAATAATCAGCAGAAGCCACTTTGTAATGACTGGCAGTAAGCAAAGAGGCAGAATTCTTTCCCTAAGGAATGAGGCAGATAGCTCAGCAATAATGCCAGGCATTTCTCATCAAGGGATGTATAGACCAGCATTGTCCCAGTTCTCATGAATAATCTTAGTAGGTGTGGTGCCCTGTGGGGAGCAGGTGTGGCGGCAGTCCCAAAGGCGCCAGGGACTGCAGCTAAGTCATATGACTTGCACCTGACTTCCTCATATAAGACACAAACATCTTGAGTGCTGCGCAGGTGTACCAGGATACAGGTGAATCCAATTTGGTGGAGATTTGCCCCTGCTGCCCTGATTAGCTGAAGCCTCGTGACTGGCGAGGGGGCGTGGCCTGCGGTGCGTGGATGAGAGAGAATATAAAAGGAGTGAGAGGCCCAGGGTTCGGGGGAGATATAAACAAGAAGAATCAGGACTGAATAAACTGCTGTTAGAAGGACTGGTGGTCGCGTCGTTCTTGCTGGTCGAGAGCGGGCGCGACAATTGGTGGCCCGTATGGGGAACCGACTCCCCCACCGAGTTCAGAACTTTCAGCAGTCAGTGGTTGCCAGCAGCGTAAGTTCACGGTGAGTGAAACTTGCGACCCCAGGAGTTTGGGAAGGACCTCGGATAAAATAGAGGTGAGCATAAAGTTGCCAAGAAGTAGGCACAAAGTAACCCAGGAGTTTGGGAAGGACCTCGGATAAAATAGAGGCAAGCATAAAGTTGCCAGGAAGCAGGCACAAGGTAACGAAAGGTTCCCGGCTTTGGGACAAGTTAAGGTTCCCGGTTTGGGGACAAGTTAAGGAACTATGATAACCTCAGTGTAGTGATCAATAGATCCTCGCTGTGTAGTTATGCTTTTTTCTCCCATTGACCCTTTGTGGGTAGGTCTGATAGTTTTGGTCTTGTTTGTTCTGATATATGGACTCTGTTACTGTTTGAATCAAGAGGCAGTCAAGACAGGTCAGAAAATCCTTATAGAGCAACAAGAAAGTATGTCGGAAGAGAAGGGCTTAAAAAGAAAAAGGAAAAAGAAAGGAGACACAGTGTTATCAGGTGGACAGAAAGGACAAAATAAAAGAGCTGAGGCGGAGGAGGAAGGCGAATTAGCTTCTGCGTCCTCTCCCTATGCCTCCTCAGCAGCCACCTGTAGGTGGACCTTCTGTCTGGAGATTTGGAGAGGATCGACCAGATCAGGTGTTGATGTGGGCGAGAGGGTCTGTTTGTGTGTTTCCACAGGACCAGACGGAACCTCTTTGGGTGCCGGAGAGGTTGGTGAGACGCTGCAAGAATGAGGATCCTGATCCAGTTGCCCCTGTGGATGTGGTGGATGATCCCACAAGCACAAAGGATGGAACCGAGATGGGAGATCCTTTCGGTGTTCCAGAAGCCGATACCAGCTCGACATGACGTTCAAATTTTTCCATGCCTTTTTGATCCCTGAATTCCCCTTAAAGAGATAGCCCCTCTGGCTATCTATCCCTTGCTTCAGGGAAGATGAGTGGGGATGAGAGCCCTGGGATGTATGCTTGTTATAGTGTGTGTGTGTTTTGTGTTTGGCACATGTGTTAGGTGCAGAGTGTGCGGCCCGCACTTTCGCCATGGTAGCGTAGGCTTTTGCTGCAGTGGAGGCGGGACAATCTCCTCAGATTCGGTTTGCCGCTCTAAAAGAAATTATGCTGCGTTATGCCGTGGGGTGCGAGGCTAAGCACTGCACAGAGGATAGCTTGCTGTTGGCATCCTGTGGAAGGCACATCTGATTGCATGAAGGTTCAGTGTCCTAGTTCCCTTCCCCCAGGAAAAACGACACGGGAGCTGGCCAAGACCTCTCTGGGTGATGAGCCTAAGGGATGGTTTTGTGTAGGGCCCCTATGCTTGCACACTGGGGATCAGACCTCTACCTTCACCCATGAGGCTTGCTTGCAGCAATTAAGATCTGGCCATAGGTTAAGTAACATCCTGGCCTTTTGATGCACCTGCCACAAGCAAAACACAATCTCCCCAGGAGTGGCTTGGCATGATTGAGAGGTAGTCAGTGATAAGACTCCCTGGGCATGTCACCAACCTAAGACAGGGATCAAACCAATGCTGTTTGTCACCCAAGGACGGGTAAGGGGCATGGCTGCGGGGGGCTATCTACAGACATTCTCTCTGCCAAAAAAGAAAAAAGGGGGAATTGTGGGGAGCGGGTGTGGCGGCAGTCCCAAAGGCGCCAGGGACTGCAGCTAAGTCATATGACTTGCACCTGACTTCCTCATATAAGACACAAACATCTTGAGTGCTGCGCAGGTGTACCAGGATACAGGTGAATCCAATTTGGTGGAGATTTGCCCCTGCTGCCCTGATTAGCTGAAGCCTCGTGACTGGCGAGGGGGCGTGGCCTGCGGTGCGTGGATGAGAGAGAGTATAAAAGGAGTGAGAGGCCCAGGGTTCGGGGGAGATATAAACAATAAGAATCAGGACTGAATAAACTGTTGTTAGAAGGACTGGTGGTCGCGTCGTTCTTGCTGGTCGAGAGCGGGCGCGACAGTGCCCCACAGATCTTCAACATTGGTGCATCAGGGTGGGCCAGCAGAATCTCAGCATACTGAGGACTTTCAAACTTGTACAGCAGCTGAGTTCTCAGCACCACATTGAAATACTCTTTTATCCCTCCCACAACTTCACTAACTGCATACTCCTTACTATCAACATTTCCCTGTGATTTCTTGCAATTGGCATACTCAAGAATGGCATCTACATTCTTTAAAGCAGGGAGCTGTAACAACTTCTTCTACCTAATAACCAAGTCCCAGTCCTCCACCAGTCGTAGTTTTAATTCTTCAGGGATCTTCACCTTAACCTCCATCCTACTTTTGAATGCCTCCTCTTTCTCCACAGTGGGGTCGGCCCATGCCCTTTTCTTCCGAGCTGGCTCAGGCACTTCACTGGTACTGCCACAAATCCATTGCCAGGAGTCTTCTGCTTGTTCTGTTCTTGTCTTCCGAACAGAACCAGTAGGGGGTTAGTTCTCAGCAGAGCAACCTCCCCATCTTCCTGGCAGAGCTGGATCAAGATTCTTTGGCTGCGAACCAGCTGACTTCTTTCCTGAGGCAGCTCCTCTCATCTTATTTCTCTGCATATTGCCTCAAATTGGTTTCTTAAAGTTGTCTTCTTCGGCAGATTGTTGTCCACGAGTTTGAGAAGCCTGCTTTCTGGAACTCATTCAACCCTGTTTTTATTCCAACCAACAATGTTCCTTCTTTCACTTTCAAGGATTCCTAGTAATCTCCTAGGATGGCCTGGAAAGATGAAGTGGGAATACAATCCTGTAGTCTGCAACCAGGAATGGTTCTGCAACCAGGGTCAGATCTCCTGATCCTTACTGTGGAGCAAACATAGCTTTTCTGATGATGACCTGAAATGAGAATCCAGTACGTAAAGAATTGTGTTGGAAATTGATAGGAATTGCATTGAATCCATCAATTGCTTTTGGTAAGATGACTGCTATTACTATATTAATCCTACCGACCCATAAGCACAGGAGATCTTCAATCTTCAATTTTTTTCAGAGACTTGAAGTTCTTTTCATACAGGTTTTTCACTTGCTTGGTTAGAGTTACACCAAGAAATTTTGCATTATTTTTGGCTATTGTGAGGGTTTCTCACAATAATTGTAATTGCTTTCTCAGCCTGGTTGTTTATATAAAGGAAGGCTACTGAAGGTTTTGTTTTGTTTTGTTTTTAGTTAATTTTATATCCAACCACTTTGGTGAAGGTATTTATCATCTATAGGAGTTTCCTGGACTCACACACACACACACACACACACAGAGAGAGAGAGAGACAGAGACAGAGACAGAGACAGAATCATATCATCTGCTAATAATGATACTTTGACTTGTTTTCCCCTTGATCTCCTTTATTTGTCTTACTGCTCTAGCTAGAACTCCAAGTACTAGTACTAGGAAAGAATGGACAGTGTTCTCTTGTTCTTGATTTTAGTGGAATTGCTTTAAGTTTCTCTCCATTTAGTTTGATGTTGGCTATTGGCTTGCTGGTTATTGCCTCTATAGTGTTTAGGTATGGGCCTTGTGTCCCTGATCTTGCCAAGATGTTTAACATGAAAGGTTGTTGGAATTTGTCAAAGGGTTTTCCAGGATCTAGTGAGATGCTCATGTGGGTGTTTTCTTTCAGTTTATTTATATGATGAATCCATATATGAATCCATATGCTGATGGATTTTCAAGTGTTGAACCATCCCTTCATCCCTAGAATGAAGTCTACTTGGTCGTGGTGGACGATTTCTTTGATTTGTTCTTCGGTTCAGGTTGCAATTATTTTATTGAGTATTTTTGCATCAATGTTCATAAGGAAAGTTCATATAAAATTATCTATCTTTGTTGAATCTTTGTGTGGTTTAGGTATCAGGGTGACTGTGGCCTCCTAGAATGAGTTTAGCAATGATCTTTCTGTATGTATTTTATGGAATAGTTTGAGGAGTATTGATATTAGCTCTTCTTTAAAAGTCTAGAAGAATTCTGTGTTAAATCATATGGCCCTGGCATTGGGGGTGGGGGAGACATTTAATGATTGCTTCTATTTCCTTATGGGTTATAGGACTCTTTAAATAGTTTACCTGATTTTGATTTAACATTGATAGAAAATCATCCATTTCATTAAGATTTTCCAATTTTGTGGAGTACAGGATTTTTGAAGTAAGACCTAATATTTTTTTTAATCACCTCAGTGTCTGTTGTTATGTCTCCTTTTTAATTTCTGATTTTGTTTAGTGGAATACTGTCTGTCTGCCTTTTAGTTAGTTAGGCCAAGGGTTTGTCTATCTTGCTGATTTTTCTCAAGGAACCAGCTCTTGGTTTTGTTGATTCTTTGTATTTTTTTGCTTCTAAGTCATTGAGTTTGGTCATGAATGATTATGGCCATCTACTCCTGAGGGTGCTTGCTTCTTTTTGTTCTAAAGCTTTCAGGTGCTCTGTTAAGTTGTTAGTATGAGATCTATCATATCTCTTTATGAAGGCACTTAGTGCTATGAAATTTCCTCTTAGCACTGGTTTCATTGTGTCCCCTAAGTTTGGGTATGTTGTGCCTTCATTTTCATTGAATGTAGAATGTCTGATTTCTTTTGTCATTTCTTCATTGGCCCAGTAGTCAGAGAGTCGAGAGTTGTTCACTTTCCATGTGTTTGTAGACTTTCTCCTGTTTCTGTTGTTGTTGAAGTTCAATTTTAATACATGGTGATAATGAAAAAAATTCAAGGGCTTAATTGAATTTTCTTGTATTTGTTGAGACTTGCTTTGTGACTGAGTATATGGTCAATTTTGAAGAAGTTTCCATGATGTACTGAGAAGAAAGTGTATTCTTTGTGTTTGGGCAAAATATTCTGTTGATATCTGTTAAATCCATTTGATTCATAACATCAGTTAGTTTTATCATCTCTCTGTTCAGCTACTATCTAAAAGACCTTCCCATAGGTGAGAGTGGGATGTTGAAGTCTCCCACTAGTAATGTGTGAGGATCTATGTGTGATTTAAACTTTAGTAATGTTTCTCTTACAAATGTGGGTACCCTTACATTTTGGACATAAGGTTCAGATTGAGGTTGATATCTTGGTAGATTATTCCTTTGATGAGTATCAAATGTCCTTCCCCATCTCTTTTGATTATTTTGGTTGAAAGTCTATTTTATTAGATGGTAAAATGACTATACCAGCTTTTTTCCTGAGTCTGTTTGCTTCAAAAACCTTTTTTCCAGCCCTTTACTCTGAGGTAATACCTGTCTTTATTGCTGAGGTATATTTCTTGTATGCAGTAGAATGGTGGATCCTGTTTACTCATCAACTCTGTTAATCTGTATCTTTTTATTAGTGAATTGAGTTCACTGACATTGACATTGAGAAATACTAATGGCAAATAATTGTTAGTTCCTGTTATTTTGATGTTGGTAGTGTGTGTGTGCATGTGCGTGTACATGTGTGTGTGTGTGTGTCTGTCTGTCCATCTAGTCTGTTTCTCCTCTTTTGGTTTTGCTGTGAAATTATTTATTTCTCACGTTTTCTTGGGTGTGGTTACCCTCCTCATGTTGCAATTTTCTTTCTGGTATCTTCTGTAGGGCTGGATTAGTAGAAAGATATTGTTTAAATTTAGTTTTGTCATGGAATATCTTGGTTTCTCCATGTATGGTGATTGAGAGTTTTGATGGGTATAGTAGTCTAGGATGGCATCTCTTGTCTCTTAGGATCTGCAAGACCTAAATTACACCTGCCAGGCCTCTCTGGCATATAGAGTGTCTTTTCAGAAGTCAGGTGTAATTCTGATAGGTTTGCTTTTATGTTACTTTGCCATTTCCCTGCAGATTTTAATATTTTTCTTTGTTATGTATATTTAGTGTTTCATTATGTAGCAGGCAGATTTTACTTTCAAGTCCAATCTGTTTGGTTTTCTGTAAGCTTCTTGTAATGTATAGCCATCTCATTCTATGGGTTAGGAAAAATTTCTTCTACAATTTTTTTAAATTTCTGGGCCTTTGATCATGAAGTCTTCTTCTTCGATTTCTATTATTCTTAGGTTTGGTCTTTCCATAGTGTCCCACATTTTCTGGATAACATAGATTAGAAACACTTTATATTTGGCATTTTCTTTGACTGATGTGTCAATTTTTTTCTATCATATCATCTACACCTGAGATTCTCTCTTTCATCTCCAGTATTATGTTGGTGATGCTTGTGTCTGTAGTTCCAGTTCTCTTTCCTAGGTTTTCCATCTCTAGGGTTGCCTCTGTCTATATTTTCTTTATTCCTTATATTTACATTTTCAAGTCTTGAAGAGTTTTATTCATTTCCTTCACCTGTTTTATTATATTTTCCTGTTTTTCTTTATATTTATCTGTTCCTTTTTAAAGGCCACTACCTGTTTATTGTATTTCCTTAAGGAATTTATTTATTTATTTCCTCTTTAAAGGCCTCTATTATCCTCGTAAGATGAGATTCAAGGTTATTGTCTTGCTCTTCAGGTGTGTTGGGATATCCAAGGCTTGCTGTAATAAGAGAGCTTGTTTCTGATGGTGCCATATTGCCCTGGCATTTGTTGGCTGTGTTTTTTTCATTGGCCTTTAGCCATTTTGTTGTTTATGTTAGATGACCTGGTGGTATCAGGCCTCGGGAACTGCAAATAGAGCCAGTAGTCCCTAACGGCAGCAGATGTCTGGTTGTTTTGGATGACAGCAGGCCTCCAGGAAAGCAAGCAGATTTGGTTTTCTCCGGAGGCCTCAGGCCTCCAGGGAGGCAGGCAAGGTTATGGCCCAGGGAATAGAATGAAGATCTTGGATTTCATATAGAGGTATAGACTGTAAGATGGAATGCAAAGGGTATGAGGCAGAACTCACTGCTCCTGGGCTTGAGGAAAGCCCAGCATTCGGGGGATTGATGCATGGGTATCTCACCTCGTTGTCCTGGATGGCAGCAGGCCTCCAGGGAAGCAGGCATAGCTGTGGCCCAGGGAGAACAGTGCAGATCTAGGATTCAATATAAATATTCTTGAACAAAAAATATACTATTTCCATTTTGTGAGCCATTCTTATAGCAAAAGTTACACATACAACACTGTTTTCAATTTGTTTGACATTATTAGCCTTTTCCTCCATCACTTTCACAAGTTTAGATGAAAAGTCAACAAATTAAAGCCTACATGTGAAATCTTACTTTTTCATACACACTAGTATGCTTCCTTATTGCATTTTTATATGCATGTGTCATTGCACTTCAATCGTAGTCCTCCCATTATGCTCCCCTTTCCTTCCTTCCCATGTCACTACCCAAATATAACTCCACCTTTTCCTGTTGTGTAAATAAACCCAAACCTGAATACCTTTCTTCTTTCCATTTACCTTTCATCCTTCTCTCCCTTTAGACTCTTTACTTCCCCTATACAGTCCACTTTTACTTTTTGTTTTAAATATACATTCTTTTAAATCTAGATTCTGTTTATGAGAGAAAATGAAGTAGTTGTGTTTTAATGTCTCTGATACTTAACTTTCTAAGTAAACTTTTAGTGGAATACACACACACACTCATTATTTTAGTACTGCCATTGTTGGTAGAGAGGTGCAGAAGTCTGATAACTGTGACAAAGACTTGATGGTCATCAGTCCTAAAATATCTATTGTCTGTTCCTTCACAGAAAAATGCTTCCAACACATTCTGTTCTCCTCCCTTCCTCCCCACCTGGCAACTGTTTTTTCATTGTGAGATTGATACTATAAGTGCCAATATGACCTCCTGGTTAATAAAGTACCCCTCCCTGCTGCTGCTATAAAACCTTCCTCCTAACTTTTATGACCTTTATTTCCCTCATAAAATGCTCAATTACATGTACTTCAGTTAAAATTTGAGGAAGTGGACAACATAATGATTTTATAGTAACTCTTGACTATTGGGTTCAATCTGTCTGCCGAAAAGTTTTGACTTCTTATAGTAAATGGAGACCATCAGAGACTGGACTAAATGCAATGATCAATGCATCACAAAGAGCACATTTCCCACTGGATACATCTGCATCTCAGCTCCAGAATCTATGGTTAAGGGAGCATTAAAAAAAAAAAAAAGGCAGAAAGATCCTAAGAACCAGAATATGAAGAAGACTGCTATGAAACAACAAAGATGCTAACATACAAGGAAGTTTTCATGATGTCCCACCTGTAAACAAAGAACTATACATAATTATTGATTACAGAAAGAGAATTACTGTATCCCAGAGATGAGCCACCTCATCAGTTGTCCAATGCAAAAATGGTCAGCCTTGAAACCATACATCTACATACAACAAAAACAGACTCAGTATGCTACATATATTTGTGTACACACACACACACACACACATATATATATGCATATGTATAAACATGATTTTATGCATGTTTTTGTATATGGAAATCCCCTATGAGTTATATGTACAATTGTAAAGTGATTATTTTATAGTGGGTATTTCTTTTTTTTTTTCTTTTCTTTTTTTTTTTTTTTTCCATTTTTTATTAGGTATTTAACTCATTTACATTTCCAATGCTATACCAAAAGTCCCCCATATCCACCCACCCCCACTCCCCTGCCCACCCACTCCCCCTTTTTGGCCCTGGTATTCCCCTGTACTGGGGCATATAAAGTTTGCAAGTCCAATGGGCCTCTCTTTCCAGTGATGGCCGACTAGGCCATCTTTTGATATATATGCAGCTAGAGTCAAGAGCTCCGGGGTACTGGTTAGCTCATAATGTTGTTCCACCTATAGGGTTGCAGATCCCTTTAGCTCCTTGGCTACTTTCTCTAGCTCCTCCATTGGGAGCCCTATGATCCATCCATTAGCTGACTGTGAGCATTATAGTGGGTATTTCAATTTTATTTTTGTTACTTAAATTTAAGCTTTTTCTATAACAACACTTACTCTGAAAATAAAAATACAATTATGACTCAGAACGTGAATCTCTAAGTGAGGCAATTAAATTATGAAAACTTGAAATACACATTTACAAAGATTTGTTAATTTAATCTTATAAAACAAAACACTATATATATGACTAGAACACTGACACCAATTTTTGCCCCACAACCTGCTGCCATGCCTCCACCCTGTCAACTATCCTCTGTTCAGGTGCAAGCCATGCCCTCAAGCCCCTCTCTTCTCCCCTCATTCTCAATCTAATAGCCTCTCTTTTTACTTTTTTCTTCACTAGTGATATTATTAACTCTATATACTGAAGATCTTTGTCATCCATCTTCCACAGTGGTTCTTACTATATAGTGTTTTATTCTACTGCTCATCCATGATGGATTTAAAAATAACTTTATATCTGTTATTTCAGGTTTAAAACTCTGACAATAGACAATAAAAACCCCAGGAATCTGCTGTGGCCTGAATGGTTAAGGTTTTCATGAATGAAATTACTATTTTCATTATTAAAAATAAATAAATAAACCTACAGATTGGGAAAAACCTTTGCTAACCCCACATCAGATAGAGGGCTAATATCCAAAATATATAAAGAACTCAAGAAGCTAACCACCAAAAAACTGACCAATCCAATCAAAAATGTGGTATAGAACTAAACAGAGAATCCACAACAGAGGAATCTCAAATACCTGATAAACACTTAAAGAAATGTTCTAAGTCCTTAGTGATCTGGGAAATTCAAATCAAAATGACCCTGAGATTCCATGTTAAACAAGTCAGAAAGGCTAAGATCAAAACCTCAAGTGACAGCACATGTTGGCAAGAATGTGGAGAAAGAGGATCGCTCCTCCATTGCTGGTGGGATTGCAAACTGGTACTACTACTCTGGAAATCAATCTGGAGGTTCCTTATAAAATTGAAAATAGATCTAACTGAAGATCCAGTTATACCACTCGGGCATATACCCAAATGATGACCCACCATGTGTCCCACTATGTTCATACTGGCCTTATTTGTTATAGTCAGAAGCTGGAAATGACCCAGCTGTCCCACAACAGAGGAACTGATACTGAAAATGTGGTTCATTTATACAATGGAATATTACTCAGCTATTAAGAAGGAGGACATCATGAGTTCTGCAGGCAAATGGATGGAAGAAGAAAATATCATCCTGAGTGAGATAACTCAGACCCCAAGTGACATGTATGGTATGTGCTCACTAATAAGTGGATATTAGTACAAAATACCCAGGATACAATTCACAGAACTCAAGGTTAACATGCCAAAGGTCACAAGTAGAGATGCCTCAGTCCCACTTGGGAGGGAGAAGAAAGCAATCAGGAAGAGGAGGGAAGGAGGGACATGGGTTGGAAAGGGGACAGGGCAGGGAATAGGGAAACATGATCAAGTATTGGGTGAGGGGAACAGGACTGAAGTCCTGAGGGCCAGCAGAAAGAATGGAAACAGGCAACCTCAGAGAATGCACCAGAGACCTGGGAGGTGAGAAACTCTCAGGACTCAAAGGGAGTGGCTTTAGATTAAATGCCCTACAGTGGGGAGAGGGAACTTGTAGAGCCCAACTCCAGTAGAAAGAAAGGGCATCAAGTGAGGGATGGGGTTGCCATCCCACAGTCAAAAACTCTGACCCAGAATTGTTCTGTCTAAAAGAACTACAGGAACAAAAAAATGGAGAAGAAACTAAGGAAAAGACAGTCCGGTGACCTGCCCAACTTTGGATCCATTTCAAGGGGAGGGTCCAAGGCCTGACACTATTACAAATGCTATAGTGTGCTCACAAAAATGGGCCTATGGTGATGGACGTCTGAGAGACCCCCAAAAGCAGCTGAAAATTTCAGATGCAGATATTTAAGCCCAACCAATGGACAGAAGCTGCTGAACCCTGTGGTTGAGTTAGGGTAAAGCTGGAAGAAGTTGAGGAGGAGGGTAACCTTATAACAAGACCAGCAGTCTCAACTAACCTGGACCCCTGAGATCTCTCAGACTCTGAGCCACCAACAAGTCAGCATATACCAGCTGATATGAGGCCCACAACACGTATACAGCAGAGGACTCCTGGGTTTAGACTCAGTCAGAGAAGATGCACCTAACCCTCAAGAGACTGGAGGCCTCAGGGAATGGGGAGATCTGGTGGGGGGTGGGGTAGGGACATCCTCTTGGAGATGGGGGTTGGGTGGACCAGAATAGGGATAAAGTCTAAACTGTAAAATAAAGATTAAATAAAAAATAAATGGAAAGTGTATTTCTTTCTCCAATAAATACATTTTTATGAATATGTACTCAGTGTTTCATATCTCATCCCATCACTAACAGTAGCAACTTACTTCTGCCATCTTACCAATGCCTATTTTCAATACAGAGAAATAAAGATAAATAAAATATAAATAAATAAATAAAAGAACCTTCCTACAAAACTCCTGCTCTATTTCAAAACATAAAATATCCTATGATTTATGAGTAACAAGTGGCCCCTCTTCAAACTCAAACTGTGACAGCTCAACAACTATAGTGATATATATAAATAGAAAGATATACTAATAAACATATTGTTTACAATTTAATCAACTTACTCTCATTTGCTCTGACAGTCCAAAAACAGTAACAGCATCCAATTCATAGCTAACCCCTTCAGGCAAACCCCTTTCTGACTCCGGAATATGCAAGAATATGTAGTTTCTGATAAAAACTATCTTTGCATACAAACTATAAAATTGTTCTACCAAAATATGATGTTCAGTGTATATCAATGATTCCTAAAATGGGACTATGGGAGATTCAAATATTATTTTTAATAACGTATGCTGCCATGCTTTATATAATGAACCAACTAGATACTCGTGATATTTCAGGAATAATTCTTTCTCTTCAGGCAAGAAGAAGAGATAGGTAAATGATATGTAGATAGATAGATAGATAGATAGATAGATAGATAGATAGATAGATAGATAATAGATAGATAAGATAGATAGAGAGACAGAGAAATAGGGAAAGAGATAGGCAGACAGACAGGTGGTATTATTACTTGGGATTTGAAATATTCAATCATTTAAAAGCAAAAAGGACTTAAATACAAGCATATTTAAGTAGCAAAGAAATACAGTAGAATGTTTAAGATCTGTTTCTTTCTCTAAAATACAAATAACCCAAATTTTCTTTCTCCAATAAATGCATCTTTATGAATCTGTGCTCAGTGTTTCATGTCTCATTCCATTACTAACAGTAGCAACTTACTTCTGCCATCTTACTAATGCCTATTTTCACTAATGAGATAAAAATGGCATTAAAAGCCAGGTGTGGTAGTGCATGCATGTGATTCCAGCACTGAGGAGACAGAAGCAGGTAGATTTCTGAGTTCAAGGCCAGCCTGGGACATAGAGCTACTGAGAGCCAGGGCTACACAGAGAAACCCTGCATCAAAAACACAAAAACAGAAAAAGAAAAAGGAAAGGAGAAACAAATGGCATTACATTTAGAAATTTAGCATCTCACATATAACTCCATGGTGAGAATTTCTATCAAGTGCTCTCATAATCCTGTTCAATGTTAACCAACTCTTCATTCCTGTAAATATACAATTCTTCATTTAGAGAAAATGGCTAAATGACCGACCACGTTGCTTAGCTTTGAAGCCATTTCGATATACATTAGGAAACAAAAAAGTTAAAATTGAAGACACATTTTCTAATGAATTTGTAGTAATATCTCATTAATTTAGATGCCCTTGAAACAAAAGATGTGCAGCACAGAAACACCCCTTACACTTGACCAAAGCAGCTTTGAAACTGCCATCTGCCAAGAGAGATCACAAAGAAGAAAAGCCAGCCGGAGTGGATGTGGCATTGTGCTGCTGTCCCTCTAGCTGCATAGAGTGGCTGCAATTTCATTGTCTCAATATACAGACCTTCTCTTTGATAGAATATTCAAAGTAACATCGGTCACTTTCTTACTTATTAATCATTTAAGGTTGTGGTAGTTTGAATAAGAATGCCCCCACAGGCTCCTAGATTTGAACACTTGGTTTCCAGGAAGTAGCACTATTTGAAAGGATTAGGAGAGGTGGCCTTGTTGAAGTGGGTGTGGCCTCTTTTGGAGGAAGTATATCATTGGTGATGGGGTGCAGCTTTGAGGTTTCAAAAGCCAAAGCTCTCTTCAGGTCCAATTGCTTCTCACTTCCTGTTGCTTGTGGATCTAGATGTAAAACTCTCAGCTGCCATATATGTATGTCTTCATCCCACCATGCTCCCTGGCATGAGGACAATGGTCTAAACCTCTGAAACTATAAACACACACCCAACTAAATGCTTTTCTTTATAAGAGTTGCTGTGGTCGTAATGTCTTTTCACAGTCATATAAGACTAAGACAGAGGCTTTATCAGACATTAGGCCTGAATTGATTACCATTTTAATTGTTGTGACCAAATACCTGGCAGGAAGTAGTATAAAGGATGCTGGGTTGATTTTGGCTCACAGTTTGAAGGTACATCATGATGGGAAGGGACATGGGGAGGCATATGACATCCTGACTACAGAGAGAGATGAAGGCTAGTGCTCAGCTCACTTTCTATTTCCATCCCTCGACCCAAGATCATAAAATTATGACATGCACATTCAGGATGGTCTTCCTTCTCAGTAAAACCTTTCAGGAGATGCCCTCAGATGTTCCAAAGGACTGTTTCCTATGTGATCCTAAACCCAGTCAAGTTGACACTGAATAGTAACCAAAACACCTGTGATCCCTTTCAATCAAATAATCCATTTTAACCATAACATCCCACCCTTGTTCCATGAAGTCCCAGTTTCAGCTCATAAAATAAAATGTATTGTATTGGTATCAGGATCAGCTCCAAACCCAATGACATCACACCTAGGCGACAGCGTCCACATTTGTATCCTAGGCAACAGACATATATTCCCAGAATCCACTTAGCTCACCTCCCAGTTTTACCTGCAAGTGGTTATGTGACTATCCAAATAAAAGGCAGACCCTCTGACCTGCCCCCCCACCACCACTTTTTGCCACCACCTTTGCCCTTTTTCCCCACAATAAACCTCCGCCATGTAGAACTACTTTGGCCTGGTGTGGTCTGCCCGGACTTGAGCAGTGATGTTAACACAACATTTGTGCCAAAACCCAGGAACCACTACCCATGAGAGATATAGTGTAGCCTCCCCCAGCCTGAAGCAGGCTGGTGCAGACCTTGTTGAGGTGGGGCCACATGCAGTGCAGCTTTCCGACTTGGCCTTTTGAAGTGGCAACTGCCCTGCTCTTCTGCTACCTGCTGAGATGCTGAACCTGTTTTCCTAAGACATTCCTAAATAAGCAACAGCCTGGTGACCAAGTGCTGACAGCATGGTGACAAAGCACCAAGGGTGGACTGGCAGGGGTGGGGGTGGGGGTGGGGGAATGGGCCTTCCCCCTTATAAACACAGTCTCTTAGTAAACTTGCGGGCCTTGATCAGAGAAAATTTGTCTTGGCTTCCTTCTTTTCTCGCCGTCTAGTCTCTCTCTTTTAGCCCCAGCCTGCCTTCCAGAAATGGTTCATATAGGTCCTGGGCCAGCTTACTAATACTACAGATTGGCACCTGAACCAGAGACCTGAAACCAGCATGAAAACACTGAGGGACCACTGTCTTTTGTGGAGCTAGCTCCACGAGAAGGGAAGATTAAGACGATTGTATTGGGCAGAGTGAGCAACAGGTATTTATGCTAGCGCTGGTTTTAAACTTCATTTTTTAAAGTATTGCTGGATTGGAACAGCGCTGACCCAGGGCTGATTCCACTTAGGGGTTTGGCAGCAAATAGGGGACTAGAAACTTCAAAACAGGCAGTTGTCCGCAGTCAAGGACTGCGTCAGGCAAGAGGAATAGGGTTTTAAAAAAATAAAAATAAAATAAAATAAAATAAAATAAAATAAAATAGAGAAAAATGGATTTTGAAACTCTCCCAGAGACAGAGAGAAATCAGGGGACGCCCTGTTTTATTCTCTCGCCCCTACAGCAGAAGTTCTCTGTCCTCTTTGTGTTGTCTAATGTCTGATGCACCAATCCATTCACGTGTCAATTCATGTGTGTTTCGTTTCGTTGTCTGAATGACTGAATGTTCTGTGTTTCATGTTGGAAAATAAAAATGGCTAAGACTTTATCTGCTCGTTCAGCAAAGCCGGAGAGTGGCCCACACTTTAGCCACGAATCAAGCAGAGCAGGGGAGCCACTGCTGAAAAAAATGTTTTTAAAGAAAAGAAGTCTGCAACCTCTTAGTTCTAAGGCAAATAAGCTGATAGTTGTTTTTTCCTAGAAAATTCTCTGCAATCATGATTATTGTGTTTAGCAAATGACAAAGTGCTTTTTCATCTTATAAATATAGCTAGAAAAAGTAAAATTCTTTGATTGGTCTAAATTTATAAGATTCGTGTAGCCACTTAATTTGTTTTTTTACTGGTCTTAAAGGCGTAATATGCTCTGCATGTCTTCATCATAGAATATTAGCTTATAAGTTGTTGGGTATGATTAAAAGGGTGTAACATTGGTAGCAAGACAGTTTTAAATTGGTAACTCAGGTTTGGAGTCTTTCAAACATGTGACATAAAGCAGGCCAAAAAACTAGGCCTCTAAAGATACTTCTAGTTGAGATAATATTTAATGTGATTCTTATCCTAAAAGGTAGACTTAAAGATAAGATTTAAAACAATGTCTCTTTAATGAAGCATTAAAATTTGCACTGTCATGCATTAAAATTTGCACTGTCATGTAGCTAAACTTCGTAACATGATAGTAATGTTTCTAATATTGAATCTAAAGATGATAAATTTTTTTGAAATTGGGTTTTGCTTTCCCAAGGTTGTAGATATTATCCTAACATCGCAAAAGAAACTTAAAAATTATTGTTAAAATTGCCAGTGTTCCATTGACCATAGCTTGCAGTTTGATTGCAAATTTAAGATTTTCTACTCAACCATATATTATTAATTAAGATTATTACAAGACTGATCATCTTATGAGAGCACTAATGCAGCTCATTTCGGCTGTCTGGTGACAAAGCACCAAGGGTGGACTGGCGCGCAGGGGGGGGGGGGGGGGATGGGCCTTCCCCCTTATAAGCACAGTCTCTTAGTAAACTCCCGGGCCTTGATCAGAGAAAATTTGTCTTGGCTTCATTTTTTTCTCACCATCTAGTCTCTCTCTTTCAGCTCCAGCCTGCCTTCCAGAAATACCCAGTTCACGTAGGCCAGGGGCCGGCTTACTACTACTACACTATGGAGTTCAGGAGTTCAGTTGGCCACCTGCACCAACAGGCATGACTGTGAAGAATCAGCTGTAACAGCGCCAAGTGGACTGCAGCTGCCACCACTACCACCTGCCGTCACTGCTGCAGCATGTGGACTGCATCTGCTGTTACCCACCGCCACCACCGATGCTGCTGAAGACCACTGCCACCCACCACTTTGAGATTCATAGACTGCTACCACGTGAGCTGAGCTGCCATGGTCTACCATGTGGAACTAGCCTCTGCCACATGGGTTACAAGGTCAGACGAGTCTACACATCTACACCAACCATACAGTTCCATGTTTTCTGCTACCAGACCGCAAAAGCTCATAAACATTCACTAGCAAATTGGTAAGGTTTTTCTCCAGTCAGCAGTAGGGACCCTAAATGCCCAAATAGGGCCTGGCCAAGCCTTTTGGTGGTGGTGGTGGGGGGGGGGGACACTAAGGCATTGGCATTTCAATGCCCTGGTCTTTATAACCAGCTGTCCTATGAGATAAGACTTAGACCTTTGGATGGCTTCCCTACTCAGAAAGCGGTTCATAATCAATCCCTCGGGCTCTTGCAACCATTCCAGAATTCCTAGATCTAAGTAGGACTGCTTTCTGGCAAGTCTGGGACTTTGCTGTAGCCCCTGGATATTCACGTGATGACGAGAACATCCAGTCTGGCTGTATACTCATAACCTGTTACTGATCTCTTCTCAGGTGCTGGGACAAATAGTTCAGTAACATCCCATCACCCAGTGGATACTATGTTGTCTTCAAACGTATCCCCAGGTACCCCACTGGGATGTCTCCTGGAAAAATCTCAAATCTCTGAAGTTAACACCCAACTTGAGGGCATCAAAACTAGTACACCTCTGCAATAAGGTCTGGATTCAATATCTGCTAGATAATAGCTCCAAATGGCCACTTAATGGCACACTTGATCTAATTATTTTAAGGAATCTTCATACATACTGCCAGTGGTCTAATAAATGGAAAGAGGCTCCCTATGTTGATGTAGTCATCTATCTTTGTTCCCACCCCTCTATGTGTTCTGTTTGTTCCCCAACCCAACTTCTCTTAGCCATGAAACCTACACAACCTCCACTAGATGATGCTACAACCCTTGATCCAGCTAATGAACCACCTCCTTTCCACCGCAGATCTGGTTCCATGCCGCTGACAATCCAAACTTCTGCCTCAGTTTCTCCTTCTCACAAGGATACCCAAGAGCCTACTAGCTTGACCTCTACAGACCCCTCCCTCCTCCTGTGCCAGCTGCAGGTTGCTCCAATCGCCCTGCATTGGCACCAACCTTTACCCCTTCTATCACGTGCTCTAAGGCCACGGCCAAACCCTCAAGTCCTTCTCCAGGAACACATGACCCAGCATCAGACCTTCCTCTACGTTTCTGGGGTGCACAGTCTTGTCGGACAAGGACATGCTCCTTTCTTGCTGAGTGAACTTTCTCAAATAGAAAGCAAACTGGGTTACTATACTTCTAACTCCTCTGCCTTCTATTAAAGAGTTCCAGTACATTACTTAATCTTATAGCTTGACTTTTCATGATGTACATATGATCCTTACTAATAATTTACTTCCTGATGGACACAGGCAAGTTTGGGAAGAAGCAAGAATGCATGCAGATGAAATTCATCAAACAAATGGAACATATCCAATCAGATCTGAGGCAGGACCTGACTGGGATCCTCAATGGAATTGTAATTACACAGGTGGTATTTTAGCCAGAGATAGATTTATAACTTGACTTCTGGCTGGCCTAAGAAAGACAGCCTTAAAGTCAGTAAACTTGGAAAAAATTCAAAGAGGTTGTCCAGGACAAACAAAAAAACCCATCTCAATTTTTAAAATGCCTCACACAGGTTTTATTACAATACACTAATCTGGACCCTAAAAACCCAGAAGGTAAGCAACTTCTGATGACCTACTTTCTTCCCAGAGCTATCCCAACATAAAAGCTAAGCTTAGGTGGTTGGAAAAGGGGCCAACTAACTCCACAGGCAGAAGTCTTGGTGCTGGCCTTCAAGGTGTACCATGAGAGAGATGAGAAAGCTCAAAAACAAAAATACCTCATACTGGCAAAGGCTGTCTGAACAGCCTCAGTTACTACCATGGACTCCTGGTCTTCTAAGGCTCAGAGGCCACCAGGCCAGTGCTATAGATGTGGTTAACAAGGTCACTGGGCAAGGGCTCCCTATCCCCCCAGCAAGCCAAGGGGGTCATGTCCTAGGTGCCATCAGGAGGGACATTGGGCTGTCGATTGACCTCACACCATGCAGGACAGTGGGACATTACTCCCAGTTAACCTCCCAGCTAATCTCCTAGGCTTGGCTATAGACAACTGAAAAAGCCCAAGCTCTCTCAACCTGACCATGGCTATCACTAGTAGGGAGCCCCAGGTAGCCATCATGGTATGTGTGTGGCCCATATCTTTCCTCTTGGACACTGGATCCACTTACTCAGTCCTGACCAACTTTGACCCATTTCTCCTTCACATTTTCCTATTTTCGGGGTAGGAAGACAACTTTACCTTCCTCACCAGACCCCACCATTTAGTTGTATTTTTAGGTGTGTACCTCCCACCCATTCCTTTTTGGTAGTACCAACATGTCCTGTCCCCTCATTGGGAAGGAATCTCTTAGCTAAGTTGAGAGCCTCTATTTCCTTTGCTTCTTCCATTCACCTAAACCCAAGCTCGCCAGCAGGTTCTCTGCTCCTTCTTCTAGCCCATCAACCTACTAACACTAAAATGTTGTTTCCTTTACCATCTTCTCAGATGGACCAGCGAGTTTGGGGTGCCAAGAACCCCTCTTTTGCTAAACATCATTCTCCTGCTGTCATCCAGTTACTGGACTCTACCAGGTACATCACCCAAGCTCAATACCCTCTCTCTCTTCAGAGCTTCAGGGGACTTAAGGCTATCATTTCTGACTTCTTGAGGAAAGAACTCCTTCATCTCACTGCTTCCCCATTTAACACCCCTATTTTTGTGGTGAATCTCCTCCCAAATAAGCCCTGGCAAATGAAAACACAACACAGTTAATACGATTACATGTTGTGTGCCTAAATTGGGCAGATCTACCACTACTCTACCATCTTCCACATCTATGAGACCCCTTAGAACTTGTAGATTCTCCAGGACATGTGCTTCTGCTCAGCTTTTCTTTTTCT
This sequence comes from Mus musculus, assembly GCF_000001635.26. Taxonomy (NCBI): domain Eukaryota; kingdom Metazoa; phylum Chordata; class Mammalia; order Rodentia; family Muridae; genus Mus; species Mus musculus. The sequence goes on along the minus strand of NC_000070.6, from coordinate 16,229,576 downwards.
TCCTCCTCCTCTGCATCCTCTCCCTCTTCCATTTTCTCCTTCTTCCCTCTCCCATCTTCTGCTCCACCACCCCTTTATCTGCCCAATCATCAGCTCTCATCTATTTTACAAATTAAGGTGGGAAGCAAGTTTACAGGAAATCACCTGAGTGCTGACTCATTCTTTGTTCACAACCACTCACAGGAGAACAGAATTAACATCAAATATAATTAGCTCCAGGGCTATCCACAAACACCCTCTACTGTCAGGTGAGAAACCCAATGATACCTATCGCCTGGTTCAAGACCTCAGCTGCATTAATTCTGCAGTAGTTACCATCCATCCTGTTGTAGCTAACCATTATACACATCTTTCCACTATCCCCTCGGAAACTTCCCATTTCTCAGTCCTAGATCTCAAGGATGCATTTTTCTCTATCCCTCTAGATGCTCAGTCACAGAACATAATTGCCCTTACCTGGACAGATCCTGACACCCACTTTTCTACTCAACTTACCTGGATTGTTCTACCTCAGGGATTCCAGGATAGCCCACACCTATCTGGCCAGGCCCTGGCTTCTGATTTACTCTCTTTATCTCTCCCTAAATCTAAGATTATGCTTTATGTAAATGACATCCTTCTCTGTAGCCCCTCGATAGATATTAGCCAAGCTGACACCTCTGCTCTTCTAAATTTCCTTTCTAGTCGAGGCTACAGGGTCTCACCTTCTGAAGTCCAACTGTCCACTCCTTGGGTCACCTATTTAAGACTAACAATTACCCCAACCCACAAGGCTATTACTTTAGATAGAAAGAATCTGATTCAGTCTCTAATTGTTCCTTCTACAAAGAAAGAGGTTTTATCATTGCTAGAAATGGCCAGTTTCTCACGTTCCTGGGTTCCTTCCTTTTCACTCCTTTCTTGCCCCTTATATGAAACAGTGTTAGGCCCTATCCAGGAACCTCTTCACAAACCTGTTTGTTACCAAGCCCGTTCAAAGGCTACCACAGGCTCTCCTTAAGGCTCCAGCCTTACAGCTCCCTGACCTGGCTTGTCCTTTTTCCCTCTATGTATATGAAAAAGAAGAATTTGTCTTTGGAGTCTTAGGTCACCAACTGGGACTCTCTTTTGCACCTGTAGCATACTTGTCAAAAAACCTAGATCTAACCAATCCAGGGGTGGGCACCTTCTATTTGTACCTTAACAGCCACTGAACTCCTTATTTGAGGGTCAAAAAAAAGTAACCTTGGGGGAGCCTATAAATGTCCTCTCTTCTAATAACCTGTCACAGCTCTTAACATACAAAGGATTACAGACTTTACCTCCTTCCAGGGTTCTTCCTCTTCAGGTATCACTAATAGAAGGCTCCACGTTCACCTTGAAATCATGGCCATCTCTTAATATTTCCAGTCTTCTTCTTTGACTAAATACTAACCACTCCCTATCTTACTCCTGCACTGAAACTTTAAAGGAAATATTACCTCATCCTTCACACATATGGCAGGGCACATTGCCTCAAGCCTGGTATACAGATGGGCGCTCCTTTCTATTTGAAGGGGCCAGAAGAGCTGGCTATGCCATAGTGTCAGACACTGAAGTAGTGGAGGCACAGACTCTTCCTGCTCACACCACTAATCAACAGGCTGAGCTAATAGCCCTTACCAGTGCCTTTCAACTGGCATAGGGAAAATCTCTCAACATCTGCACAGATTCCAAATATGCTTTCCATATCCTTCTGTCCCACACTGCTATCTGGAAGGAGCGCTGGTTACTTACCACAAAAGGAGGATCAGTAACTAATGCAAACCAAATTATGGCCATGCTAAAGGTCTTCCATCTCCCCACAGCTATTAGGATTGTTCACTGCAGATCCCACCAAATGGATGACTCTACTGTCTCCAAGGGAAAAAAAACAAACTGACGAGGCAGCTAGAGCTATCTAGTCTTGGGGGCCTAGACTCATCTCACTTTCCCCAGGAAATTCTTATTCACCCCCTGACACTCATGAAATTCTGTCCTCTCTTCACCACCTCTTTCATCCTAACAGCCAAGACTAACAATAATTGTTAGTCTTATTTTGTTAAGACTAACCTACAGCCTATTCCTGAGGACTTAAGTTTCTATCACTGCTTCTTGAAAAATCTGTCAGATGTCAGACTCCAACTCAAGGTATTATAGCACCACTTTTCCTACCCATCAGGCTAGAGGTTCCCTTCAAAGACCTGACTGGCAACTTGACTTCACCCACATGCTCACTGTAAATATGTGCCAAGTACCTCCTGGTCTTGGTGGTCACCTTCTCAGGGTGGATGGAGGCATTTCTCACAACTAACAAAAGGGTTCAGACAGTCTCTGATCTCTCCTCTGAGAGATCATCCCCTGATTTGGTGCCCCAGCCTCCCCCCAGTCAAACAATGGTCCTGAATTTACTTCCCAGATTTCTCAAATTCTATCTAAGGCCCTAGACATTCCCTGGCACTTTCACGTTTCCTACCACCCTCAATCTTCAGGTAAGGTAGAAAGAACCAATCATTCTTTAAGAACTACTCTTGCTAAGTTGTCACAGGAACTTCACCTTGATTGGGTAAAACTCCTACCTCTGGCTCTTTTCAGGACATGAGCTCTCCCCAAGCGACATCTCCTCATCTCACCCTTTGAACTCATGTATGGATGTCCAGTCCTAACGCCTGGTCTTTCACCTAAATGCTCTCCCCTCCCAGACCATCTACTCACCCCATTACTTTGACACCTCTGTTCTCTCCTATGGAACCTTGTTGACCACATCTACTGCAGGCACACACTGTCTCCCGTTCACTGCCTATCAACATTGGAGACCAAGTACTTCTATCCCCTCCAGACCATCAACCCTTACCCCTCTCTCCCAAATGGCATGGCCCTTTTAAGGTAATTCTCATGACCCCTACAGCTGCTAAACTCAAGGGACTCTCTCACCTGTCCACCTGTCTCACCTCAAACCTTTTGTTCATCCATCTAAAAATGATACTTCTTCATTCACATCAACCCTAACAGGACCATGCTCTGTTAAGCTCCAGAGCATGTCAAGACCCTGTCCCCAATCCCAGAAAATGAGACTACACTCCGGCAGCAGAGCTCAACCTCACTGAATTAGACATAGGTTTCTCATCTTCCCCCTGCTGTTCGTTTCCATCCAGGGTAGCCCTTACACATGGAGATTCAAGGTTCAAGAAACCCCCATAGATAACAAACAGTCTTTCCAAATAGAATCAGGAAACTACTCTATAGCCAGACTCCAGGAACCAATTCAAATTGCTGTCATCCCTATATCTGTTATTCCATCTAAATATTATGATCTCTATACTTGCTTTTCTCTTTGACCAGACAAAAGATTATTGTAAAAAAAAATGGCCAGATGAATATGGGGGCTGCCCATATTGATCTTGTCAGATACATATGCTAGGATCATGGATCAATAATTTCTTCTCTCAACACTACAAGACACTCTTTTTCTATATACAAGACCCATGGAATCCCAGTGGGAGACAGAAGTTGTTGGTAAGCTCTACCATAAAAATCAACTTGGATCCCCAGTAAGTACCATCTGCATCCAGAAAAAGTCTGTCTCAATTGCCCAACCTCTAGATATCGGAAATGTAGGGGAAGTAATCAAACACTCCTCTGAGGTCCTTACCTCTTTGACATACCCCCTCACAAATGGCACTAACTTGTCATTTCCCCTTTTGCTTCAGACCTTGGCTTTGGCATACCAACTCCTTAATATTACCATACCTGGTAGCTTTAGATTGCTGGCTGTGTATGACCCCTGGAATTAACTCACAATTGCCACTTACACCCTCTCCAGTGATACTGCAGAGTAACCTTACTTCACCTTTTGTCAGCTGCCCTGACTCTGATGTTTCCATGATTCCATACCTTTCCTCTACCCCTCTTTTTGGTATGCCAAACTGTACTAAGACCTCTGAGACACATTCTATAGGAACACTAAGCTCCCTAAACTGTTGGTAGCATTCATGTATATCATCATCTACCTGCCAGCTGGTCAGGAGTTTGCACATTGGTACTCCTTTTCCCTGAACTGGGAGTAATCCAGAGAAATGAGCCCCTGTGAATCCCAGTTGTAGATATGATAGCTGCTCAACATAAGAGGGCAGTTTAAGTTGTGCCACTCTTGGCCGCTGCCATAGGTGTTGGTACTGGAATTGCAGGTATAACGACTTCCATGATCCAATATAATAAGTTCACCTCCAAGTTTGAAAGCCATTTTCAAAAAATGTCTTAAACTGTGCTTACCATCCAAAAACAGATCAATGCTTTGGCAGCTGTGGTGCTTCAAAACTGACAGGGGCTGCCACGGCACTCCGGTTGAGTCAGGTTGACAGGCAGTGATGCCTAAAAGCCACTCATGAGGCAAAGAGTTTCAAGGAAGCTCTCCTCCTGGAGTTTTGGCGCTCTCATTCTCATACTCTTTTCCCGAGTTAGTCTGGTGTATGGATCTACGAGCTCTCTTTTAATGTTTTATTATAAATGCCTCATAAGATTAATTCTGTTATAATTAGTTTCCCCCAATGTTCCAAAATCCCAGAAGCCGCTGAGTTTAGAATCCTGTGAGAAGGCAGCAGGGAAGTTAAGCTATTCAGTAACTAATTAAGCATTACAATAGACGGAGTCAGTGGCTCAACTGGTCTGCAGAAAGAGCCAGGGAATCTCACTGAGATAGAAATCTTTAGTACATGCTACATTGCATACCAAAAGCAAGTTGGTATACTCTCCTGACAAATGGAGATTCTCCAGATAAGATAAGAATTAGCAAGGCCTAGGAATTTAGGGGTCTGTGACATTGCATTATTCTTGAGGCCTGCCAAGAGCAGAACCCCCCTGGTGCTAATAACACTAAAGTGTGAAATTCCTGCCTGTCATTAGGCTGATTCTAGGCAGGACTGCTTATCTTTATTGTAAACATTTACTTGATTCCTGCAATTCCTTTTGAAGTCATTCCTTTGTATCTGGTAAACTTCAATGTACCTTGCCTGATGTGACTTCCAACCCATTGTATTCTCTGTACTACAAAAAGACTGATGCTCGACCTAACAAATACATTCAGATTCAACACAACCTCTCCTGTGTGCATCTGTCTGTCTTCCCATCTGATGCTTTGTCCACCTGCCCCAGAGACCCGTTCCACGCAGACACAGGGACCCAGAGGGTCTGCGGCAAGGGGCTAGATATCCTGACAGCTAAAGAAGGTGGTCTTTGCCTGTTGCTCCAAGAAGAATGCTGTTTCTACATCAACCAACCTGGGATAGTGAGAAATAAGATCCAGGAGCTACAATCAGACATATAGAATTTTAGGAAAAGTGAGACCTCCAGTTCGGGGATTTTCGAACACACTATATGGAAGTGGATACTCCCATTCATAACACCTCTCCTAGTCATCTTCCTGGTGTTATTATTTACTTCCTGCCTCATTAATCTTGTTTCTACATTCCTTCAATTAAGGATAAAAAAAAATTTCTAACCAAACTATTAATCAGTTTCTGTTACAGTATTATCAGCCACTGCCCACAAAGAACCTGCTGTACTGAGAGGAACCTGATGTGTTCCAAGTGGACTCCGATGGTGAAAGTCTGCTACACCCCAAAATTGATAATGCCCCAGGACAGCAGGAAGCACTTTAAGAGACAAGATGCTCCCATTCCCTTTTCACCATTGGCTTCCCCTCCCCCTTTTTTTCCATCTCTTTATGATAAGAAAAGGGGAGGTGTGTTGGTATCAGGATCGGCTCTGAACCCAGTGACATCACACCTAGGCAACAGGGAGCCCGCACATTTTTAGCCAAGGCAACTGCCATACATTCTGAAAATTCACTTGGCTCACCTTTACCTGTGAACAGCTATGTCACTATCCAAATAAAAGGCAGACCCCTCTGATCTCCCTCTCATCCCTCCCTCTTCTTCACTGCCACCTTTGCCCTCTTCCCCCAGAATAAACCTCTGCCATATGGAACCTCTTTGGCCTGGTATGGTCTGTCTGGACATGAGCCATGATTCTAACACAACACATTTTTTCATTTCAAAAACTACTCACTGTCTTTAGCAATCCCAACTCTGTTCAAAAGTCCAAGTCTTTTATGAGACACAAGACAAACAGAGTCTTTGTAAAATCAAAAATTCTAGTTACATATTTCCAGTATACAATGGCATGTATTGAGTATTCTCATTCCAAATGGAAAAGTGGGAAATAGCAAGGGAAGACTAGATCAAACAAGATTAAAACCCAGCAGGGCAAACACCAAATTCTACAGCTGCATATCCTGCATCCATTGCTCTTGGAAGCATCATGTGGCTTTCAAAAGCCATGGGTAGCCCTACCTCTCCAGTTCTGTAGACTACAGCCTGAGCTCCTTTCATGGGCTGACTCTACTCCCTGCCTATAGCATCCTCAGCAGATGTCCGAGTCATAGCATCTCCAGTATCCTATAGTCTTCACTGAAACTTGAGCATCACTTTCACAGCATTCATGGGCTCTATAGCAATAAAGAGCTCCAGAAATTGATCTACCTGCTGACTTCAGGAATATATATATATTTATGTTTATTTATTTAATAAACATATATATATGTTTATTTATTTAAAGTCAATGCTTCAGTGTGCTCACTGGGAGCCATTAACATTTTCCTGCTGAAGGATGTCACTCCTAAAAATAACCTCCTTTGTTGCCATTAACGTTTCTTCCTCTTATGAATCCTTTTCTTGGGAGCATAAAACCAATGTCATTGCTTTGTTTTTGCTACTACCTTTCTCTCCCACTTTCTTATCCCTCTGACCTGCATACCTGTACTCCATCTTTTATAACAAAACTCCTAGTGTCCCATTCTCTGTAGACAGAAACTCCAAGTCTGCACCCATTCTCTCAATTCTCAGTGGCCAGAGCCAAATGATTTTATCAAGAGGAAATATTTCCTCTCAAACATGGTTGCAGCATTCAGTGGGCATTGAGTACTCACTCTGGTGCAGCAGCAGCAACAGCTGAAGGGCTCACTTGTCTTTGAAGCACATGTATCACTGGGCTCCAGGACATCACAGGGAACCAGTTCTCTATATTGCTTAATGTTGTGGATTGCCCTGGTGCTGTTTGTATTTTGATGCCAATTCTGCTTCCCCAAGATGGGCTGCCTGGGATAAGGAGTTAATTGTGTACTAAGGTGACTTCATGAGAATCTTTTCCCGATTTTAAGTTGTAAAATAAAGATTAGAGCCAGTGATAAGGCAGTGAAAGGGAAGATGGAGCTGAAAAGTTTTAGGGAGCAGGAGGAAAGGGAGAGAAGAGAAGAGGAGGTGGAAAGAAAATGGAGCAGAAACACATGGCCTGGAGAAACCACAAGTTATAAGTGATCTCATAGCTGGGAAATAAAGTAGTGTAGTGGTGGATCTGACCAATCTAGGCCTCCAGCTTGTATTCATATTAACTGAGTTGTGTTTTCTTTGCACAGACTTATTTGGGCTGGAGATTTTACCACAACAGCTTAATTTTGTCAGTTATTTCCTTCTCACTTCTGTGTTCTAAACACTGAGATGCTGTCAGACTTGTTTTTCTGGCTTATTATCCATAGTTACATAAATTGATTATTTACTTAACAACTTTATCCCAAACCATAGCTTTGAATACAATGCATATACTCATGAGTCCCAAATTTATATTTATAGGCTGGACTTCTCCTTGAACTTTCTTTCAATTTTCACTGTTTGTGTCACAATGCATACATTGTTTGTGTCACTACACTATGTACATGAGGACATTTTCAACAAGGTATATTGTACATAAACATACCTCCCCCAAGACCCTACCCATTCCATTCTTATCCTTCTACCTTCCATTAGTCCACTTTGTTCCCTTATACTGTCTTGCTTCTATTTTCATGCCATGTATACATACATGATTTTATGTAACACTACAAAATCTTTTAATAATAAAATAAGGTGGGGATAAAACAAAAGCCAACACATTGGAGATGGACAAGACAAATAAGCATAAAGAAGAAAAAACTCAAGAATAGGCACAAGAATCAGAGACACACTCATTAAAACATTCATAAATCCCATAAAAACACTAAACTGGAAGCCATAATACATGCCCAGAGGACCTGGTGCAGACCTGTGCAGGCCCTGTGCATGCTACCTGAGTTTCTGTGTAACAGTATAAAATCTTGGTGGTATAAAATCTTAGAAATACAAGTAAGAGAAAATACTATTCTTCTTTCTGAGACTGGCTTATTTTTCTTTTTAATCTTCAATTGCATTCAATTTCCTGCAAATGACAAAACTTCATTCTTTTTTATGATTGAAAAAAAAACATTGTACATATATATTCATTTTCTTCACCCATTTCTCTGTTTTTAGACATGTAGATCCATTGCACAGCATAGCTATTGTAAATAGTGCTTCAATAAACTTTGTTGTGAATGTATTTTTGTGATATGTTGACTTGGAGAGTCCTTGGGGTAAATACCTAGGGATGATATAGCTAGAGCATATGGTAGACTGATTTTTAGTTGTGCCCAGGGGCTTCTATATTGATTGCCACAGTAGCTAAACTCTTTGTTTCCCACCACAGTGGTCGGTTACTCCACATATTTGCCAGCATTTGATGTTCTTTGTTTGCTTATTTACTCCCACACTGAGATGAGAGAGAAAGATAAATGTAATTTGTTCCATTGTTCATTTCATCTCATTGTCCCATTCACTGATGGGATTGTTTGAGTTCCTGTTCTTCAAATTTTAGTGTTCTTTTTTGTCTTCTAGATATTAATTCTCCATCATATATATATGAATACATATATATGAAAAAATATATATTGTCTTAGTTAGGGTTTCTATCCCTGCACAAACATCATGACCAAGAAGCAAGTTGAGGAGGGAAGGGTTTATTAGGCTTACACTTCCATACTGCTGTTCATCACCAAGGAAGTCAGGACTGGAACTCAAGCAGATCAGGAAGCAGGAGCTGATGCAGAGGCCATGGAGGGATGTTCCTTACTTGCTTGTTTTTGGCTTTCCCATGGAAGACAGTTATGGGACCAGCTCACCTCCTCTTGGCTTGAGAGCTGCCCTAAGGGTGACAATAATGGGGGGTACGGGGCAAGTGGTTCCTGCCAGTTCATGGTATCTAGGTAGGTGCTCACCAAGCAATGTGAAAACCACTTCTCGGAGCTTTGGAAGCCATGACTGAAAGGATTTGAACTCATGACCTTCAGAAGAGCAGTCAATGCTCTTAACCGCTGAGCCATCTCTCCAACATTCTGGCTTTTTGTTTGTTTGGTTGGTTGGTTTGGTTTGTTTTGAGACAGGGTTTCTCTGTATAGCCCTGGCTGTCCTGGAACTCACTCTGTAGACCAGGCTGGCCCCAAACTCGGGAATCTGCCTGCCTTTGCCTCCCACATGCTGGGATTAAAGGCATTCGCCACCAGCACTGCCCAGCTCCTCTGGCTTGCTCAGCTTGCTCTCCTATAGAACCAAGACTACCAGCCCAGAGATGGTCCCACCCACAAGGGGCCTTTCCCCCTTGATCACTAATTGAGAAAATGCCTTACAGTTGGATCTCATGGAGGCATTTCCTCAACTGAAGCTCCTTTCTCTGTGATAACTCCAGCTGTGTCAAGTTGATACAAAACTAGCCAGTACACACACACACACACTTTTGAGATATACGTGCAATTTAGACGATTTCTTTATTTGATTAACTGTTCCTTTTGCTTTGTGGTGCTTTTTAACTTTGTGAAATCCACTTTGTCAGTGGCCAGGATTATTTTCTGAGCAACTGGAGTTTTATTGAAAAACTATATCTTAATTAGGGTTACTATTGCTCTGATGAAACACCATGGCCAAAACTAACTTGAGTAGGAAAGGATTAATTTCACTCACAATTTCATATAATAGTTCATCATCAAAAGCAGTGAGGGCAGGAACTCAAGCAGGCTAGGAACCTGGAGGCAAGAGCTGATGCAGAAGCCATGGAGGGATGCTGCTTATTGGTTTGCTCCTCATGGCTTGCTCAGCCTGCTTTCTTATAGAACCCAGGACCAAGGTCCCAGGGGTGGCCCTTCCCACAGTGGGCTAGGCTCTCCCACATCAACCCCTGATAATAAAATGCCTTACATACTTGCCTTCAGCCTGACCTTATGGAGGTGTTTTCTCAGTCGAGGCTCTTTCCACTCTGATAACTCTACCTGTGTCAATTTGAAATAAAATTACACTGCACAAAGTCCTTAACAATCCTGAAGAGTGTTCCTTATTTTTTTATCTAAGTTTTAATTTCTCCCCTAAGTATTTTCAGTCCACAGTATCAAAATATAATTTACGTTCAATAAAATTTACCAGTTTGAAGTACTCCATTTTATGAGTTCACAACTAAGAATGAAAATTAATATTTTATTTCTCTTTTGTAGTCAATCCATTTTCTGCCACCGTGTTTTCTAAAATATTAAATAAATAGAATCATGTTATATAATATTTTGATAATGGGGTCTTTCACTCACATAATAGCACATTATTTCTTATTACTAAGTAGAACTCTATGCATAGATGTACAACTTATGCATTCTTAGTTGAGGAACATTTGGAATTCTGAGGCTTTTGGGCTATTGTTGTTATTGTTTTAATAATATTTGCATTAATTCTTTGAGACTATAATACAGTGTATTTTTATCACATTTACTCTTATGCCAACTCCTTCTAGACTCATCATTCCAAGTCTCTTATCACACTACCCATTTAATTTAAGAGTTTTATTTTTTTTAACTATGGAGTTCATGCATGGCCTATCTACTCTTGGGGGTGGCCCCTGCTCTAGAGTGTGGCTAACTTACCTAGGGTCACACCACTAAAGAAAACTGATGCTCCCTTTCCCAGCAGCTATCATTTGCCAATAGCTCCTTAGCTACTGATGGGATTCTGTCCATTCACCTCCCCTTCCATGATGGAATTCTGCCTACCATGAGCTTCCAAAGGTCTTGAACATTCTGTCACAATTTCTGTAAGTTCTTACATGCAACTGCACTGCTGTGCCCAGAAAACACTATTTCCTTTAAGTTATATTCCACCTGTGGCTCTTACAACCTTTCTGCTTCCTCTTCTGACAAGATCCTAGAACCAAAGGAAAGGGTTATGATATGAATGTCCCATTCATACTCCATGAACATTCATGCCACTGTTGTACTAGTTGGTATGTTGTCAGGCAGTGCTTGTCATAACTTGCAAGGTAAACAGCATGGTAAGATCAACGGTTACTTGTTTTCTCTGGTAGCAAGCACACACAGCATCTCCCAGCACTAGGAAAGCTGCTTAGTAAGCACGACGTATTCAGGAGAGCTTGATTTCTTCCTATTCTTTGACTCACATATAAGATTTCTTCACAAATAGTCTTACTGTTGAGTTCTAGAAGCTAACCAAGAATAATGCCAATAGACTGTAATACTTTGTAGTCTATGTGATCTCATTGGCCAATAAATAAAAATTAAGTAAAGCATTTTTGGTAGTGAGGTTCTTATTTGCTAGCATATGATGTCTACTTGAGATATCTATTAAAAATAAATAGAGCCAACAAAATGGCTCAGTAAATACTTGCCATAAAGCCTAACAATTTGAGTTTAAATCCTGGGACACAAATGTTCAAACTATCACATTATCTTCTAAGCGTCATCCACATGCTGTGGCTTTCACATACATATATGTACAATAAATTAATTTAAAATATAAAAAATGGCCACATGCCCCACCTTGGTTGAAATTCCACTCATAATTTTATTCTTCCTTAATAACAAATTTTGAACATCTTTTCATATCCTTATTTGTTGTTCATACAATTTATTTAATAAAAATGACTACAAATTTTTCAAAACTTGATTTTGCTACCAGATGTTCAGCATTTATATTAAACTATAAGTTCTTTTTATATCATAGACATGGCTATCATCAGATATGTTTTTCAAAAATGTTCTACTTTTGTAGTACTGTATTTTGCAGGACAAATATTCTCCACCTAAACTAACTACTTTTATCATATTTTTCTCTATGATTCATTTACTAGGTAATCCCTAAAAAATAACAAGGTTACAAAGTATTGCCTATCTTTTATTCTGTAACAATTAATTTGAGATGAAAAAATTTTAGTTTCAAATTAATAATACATCTCACATCAAATGTTCCCAGTGTTGTGAGTCAAAGGATCATCCGATTCTGGCTACAAACACCTGTTCTTTTTCTGCTTCCAGAGACTGTAATAGTGTCAGCATAGGCTGGGATCCAGGAACAGGCATTTTGCAAGCACCCAGGCAGCTCTAGATGTATAATTAAAGAATAAAAATTCAGACAGCATTTCCAAGTTCAGGTTGCTCTCACTGATCTTTCTGCTTCCCCAACTTCATCCTGGGCATCTTCTTAGTCATGTTCAGAAGATGGCATGTATAACTGCAAAGCTCAAAATCTGTACACAACCAATCACTTATGAAAGTGCCTGAAGAAAAAAAGAAACTTCTGTTTGTTCTGAGCATGTATCCTCTTTATCCTCTAAACTATACAATACCCCAACTATTTATACTGTATTCAGCACTCTAAGTAATCTAAAGGTGCTATAACAGAGCAGGATGTGAACAGGTTAGTGCAACTGCCACATCATTTTATGTGAGGCCTGACTAAGTGTGGATTTTAGCAGAACCAATCACCACAAATTCCAAGAGATCATTGAACATTCATATGAACTAAATTGTAAATATCCTATTGAGCATATGCACTGTTAGTTCAAAATGAAATTTCCTTAAATAAAAACTTGGGAAAATAAATGGGAAAGTGCAACCCTCAACACAACTACTTTAATGGTTCATGGGCACTGAGAACCCTCTTGATTAGGAAACAGTAGCATGGGAAAGCATGACTTGCCAGAGACTTGGTTATATTTCACAGGATCATGCTGTTTGATTGTTTTCTTTCTTGCTTGCTTCTTAAATATTTGAAAGCTAGCAAGCATACCCTCTCTGAATGCCTGCCATAGGATTTTGTGTTTTATGTCAAGAGCTCACAGGAAGCTTCCCTCTTGTGCTGCTCTCTTCCCCAGAAAAGCTGTTGAGTTCAAGACTGGAAAGAACCAATTCATCAACCATGAGAACCATCTTCTAAAAGACTGCAGAGAAATGCCCAAAGGCAGACAAAACGTGCAGCAGCTGACCAGACTAAGACAAACCTTCTCAAATGGCCTCTTCCCAGTACTCCTTTGAGCAGACATGGCTCTGTGCTATGAAAAGCAAGCAACATGGTGCTCAAATTTTCTGTATTCCTTATGCCTCTGGTACATTCTCTTCAGTGGCTGAAATCACTCTTAGTGGTTTTGGAGCCTGAAAAAAGGCTGCATGTCCTTATAGGACTGGAACTGAGAAACAAGATTTAACACTTGGCCTGAGTGGGTCAGCAAGGATGATTAGTGAGAGATCTGTGAGGTCCTCTGGTCCATCCCTTCCCTGAGCCTCACAAACTACCAGTGAAATATGAACACGTGTGCATCTTCTTTTTAGAAGCACCAGGATTCTGGTTCTCCTCAAATTTCTACAGACTTGGGGCAACCTATTTATATCTTCAGCATCTTCTCAGTTTTCACAAAATCACATTCTCAAATTTAAAAAAAAAAAGAGCTTTTCCATAGCCATTCAATACCTTAATCCTGTGAACCATGACCTGAAATTTATCCTTATTTTTTCAGTTTTTTATTAATATATTTATTTACTTTACATACCAATCAGAGTGTCCCTTCCCTCCTCTCCACCCAGTCCCTCCCTCTCAACTCTCCTCCCCCTATGCCCACCTCCCTTTCTCCTCAGTGAAGGGGAGACCTCCCATGGATATCAACCATCCTTGGCATATCACATTGTTGCAGGAATGGGCACATATTCTTCTGTTGAGGAGATACAAAGTAATCCAGTTAGGAGAAAGGGATCCAAAGATAGGCAGCAAGAGTCCGAGAGAGCCCCTGCTCCTGCTGTTAGGGATCTCACAAGCACACCAGGCTATACAGCTGTTACATATGTGTAGGGGAACTAGGTCTGTCCCATGAATGCTCTCTAGTTGGTGGCAGCACTCTATCCTTTACTCTCCACTACAGATACACCAGAGAATACTAAAAGACATTCTCATTATGATCCCTAATTATAGAGCAGCAGGTCCAAAAACCTACATTTGATTTTTCATGATTGGAGGATTTAAAATCTAAGCCAAAAATAACACAAAATAAAAGCCCGAAAACATGTTGTACCAGGAAAATAAATCCTCACAAAAGATGTCAACCTATAATTTAATGAGCTCAAAATTACTCTAATCTTTTTTATCTCCAAATATCCTTCACTATTAAGACTATGAAAGTAATATATGAATCAGAAGTGATTCACATGGGCACCCAGAGAACGCTGGATTTCTACCACTTCCTTAACTCTGTAGCTTTAGTCTCTTCTCTACATTTGCATAGAAATGAAAGTAAGGAGAAGTCCAGTATGGTTTTTGAATGTCATTGTTGAGACTGAACTGGTTTTACATGTCTGGCCTCTCCAACGAGTCTCTCAAATAATGACTTTGGAGATACATTATTCACTTATGTACAGGAATGTAACAATAACAATATAAAAATAATATTTATTGGAGAATAATACAGAGTATTCAGGACACATGTTAAAAATAGTCTCAAACACAGATCGATTCTATTCTTTGGCACCATGTTAAATTGCAATTAATACTACAAAACACTGACTGTAAAGCCACCAAGACAAGTCCTTAGTTCTCTAGTCTAATAGGTTATTAAACAAGGGGCAGCCATAAAATTCTGAAAGTTGACTACGTTCTAGAAGAAAAGCCACAGATTTCTCTATTATGCTCTACTACTGCACTTTTCTTACTTTATTGATGTCTTGGATATTTGTCTAATTATTATGACAGGATATCCAACAAATATAACTTAAGGGAGGTTTATTTTGGCCCACACTGTAGGCAGACTCTGTGTCATGACAAGGAAGTTATTGTAGCAGAAGCTTGTGGTAGCTAGTTATGTTGACTCACTAGCCAAAAAGGAAAGAGCATTGACTGTGCCTAATTTGCTTTCTCCCTTTTATTCAGTCTAAGACCCCAGCCTAAAAAAATGGTGCCACCCCCATTGATTGGGGCTCTGTCCACATGTGTTGATCTAATCTAGAAAATCCCTCATAAGCATACCTGAAGACTTCTCTCTACAAGAATTATAGATTCTGTCATGTTATCTACTGTTCTAGTTTGATTCCTATTTCACTAATAAATGTCATGGTCAAAAGCAACTTGGATGTGTGTGTGGGTGTGTGTGTGGGGGGGGGTGTGTTACAATCTATCGTGAAGGGAAGTCAGGGTGGGAGCTCAATGCTGTAGCCTAGAGGGAGGAAGTAAAGCAGAAATCATGAAGAAATGCTACTTCCTTCATGCTCCCCTGGCTTGCTCAGCTTGCCCTTTTATATAACCTGTGAAGGAGTAGCACTTACAATAGGCTGAGCCCTCACCCATCAGTAGTCAAAGAACACTCCCCATACACACACACACACACACACACACACACACATATATTTTTTTTTACTTGTAGGTCAATCTGATGGAGTTACTTTTTCAATTGAGGTTTCTTCTTCCCAGATGATCCTAATTTGTGTTAAGTTGACAAAAACTCAATAACACAACTACCAACATTAACTGTCACAATTGTATATTTGAATCTCCTGGATAAAACAGCAGTTCTCAACCTGTGGGTCCCAACTCCTTTGGAGCTGAAAGACCCTTTCGCAGCTGTCACCTAATACTATCAGAAAGCACAGATACATTACAATTAATAACAGTAGCAAAATTACAGTTATAAGTAGCAATGAAAGTTGGGGGTTACCACAACATGAGGAACTGTATTAGAAGGTTTCCTATCAGGAAGGTTGGAAACCACTGAGGTAGAGGATTTAGAGTTCTTCTGGTATATGCTCAAGAATGACATAGCTGGATCTTGAAGAGGAACTATTCCCAGTTTCCTGAGGAACTACCACACTGATTTCCATAGTAGCTGTACAAATTTGTACCCCCAGCAGCAAAGAGTAAGTTTTCTCTCTCCCTAGATCCTTGCCAGCATGATCTGTCACTTCCTTCATTGATCCTGGCCATTCTAACTAGCATAAAAATGAAATGTCAAAGTGGTTTTAATTTTCACTTCCCTGATGAATAAGGAAGTGGAACATCTCAAGTGTTTCTCTCATTTATGTTTGAGAACCCCCTACTTAGTTTTCACCTGGTTTTTAACTGGGTTGTATCTTTTCTTGATAGCCAGTATTTTTAGTTCTTTACATAGTTTAGTTACTAAACCTGCATCAGATGTGCAATTAGTAAAGATCTTTTTCCATTTGTAGCCTGATGCTTTGCCCAAATGATGGTGTCCTTAACCATACAAGCTTTTCAGCTGCATGAGGTCGTTTTTCTGAATTGTTGGTCCTGGTGCCTGTGCGATCAGTTCTGGTAATTGAACAGAAATGACCCCGATAGGCTCTTAAGGGGTCTTGTTGGAGTAGGCATGGTCAGTTAGGGAAACTATATCACTGGGGATGGGCTTTGGGATTTCAAATGATTAAGACTCTCTCTCTCTCTCTCTCTCTCTCTCTCTCTCTCTCTCTCTCTCTCTCTCTCTCTCTCTCTCTCTCTCCTCTCTTTCTCTTCCTGCTGTGTGAAGATCCAGATGTAGAACTCCCAACTACATCTCCAGCACCGAGTCTGCCTATGTGCTACCATGCTTCCTGCCATGATGCCAGGCAGGAAGGACTAAACCTCTGACTGTAAGCCGGCCCCTATTACATGTTTTCCTTTATAAGACCGGCCATGATTGTAGTGTCTCTTCAAAGCAATAAAAACCATAAGACAGAAGTGTACTATTAAAAAAGTGTTTTCCTGTGCCAATGAATTCAAGCCTATCAGCTACTTTTTCTTCTACAGGTTCAGAGTGTCTGGACTTTACATCTTATTGCAGAGATTGTATTCAACAATGTTCATTCTGCTCTATTTGTAATACCCAGAAATTGGAAACAACCTAGATGTTCATCAACTGATGAATGGATAATAAAATATGGCAATTCATACAATGGAATATTATTCATCTGTTTTAAAAACTGAAATTAAAAATTCATAGGTTAACAGATGTTACAAGAAAAAAATTATCCTGAGTGAGGTAACACAAAGCCAAAAAGGCAAACATGTGGGGATAGCAAAAGAAAAAAAAAAAAAGGTATCTCTTATATGTGGATGCTTTGAAGTCTTGGATATACATGCTATAATCTGTATAATCACAGAGGATAGATGAGTAGTAACAGACTAGTGGGAAGGAAATGATCTTCCTAGAATGGGGATATACAATATATTATTATAGAGAGAAATAGAAGGGACTGGAATGGGAGGATTAAATGGGAAGAGGAACAGGACAGAGAAGAGAAGGAAAGGGAGGAGGGAGAGCTAACATTGGGGCATTTGAGGGAAACCAGCTTCTGTTAGAGCTTCCATATATATATATATACATATATATATACACATATATACATATATATAGGCATACATACATATATATATGCATATATGCATATATACATATATGCATATATACATATATATATGAAAGGAATCTAAATGCAGTCACTAAATAATGGTGGACACAAAGCCCCAAGTATACATGTTACACCACCAAGTAAGACCTCCAGTGCAAGGAATGTGTTACATCTACTTGAGTCATTCACCAGTGGGGACCCATGAAAACCACAGATATCTCAGGCTATGGCTCACTCACCACAAACTGGTAGCAAGGCCCTGTTGCTAAAAACAACACAGAGAAGTCAAACTGGTGCCTAACTAGAACCTTGGTCCCCTAATGACTAGAGTTCATGGTACTGGAAGGTACCCTACATGCTACCAAAGGAAAAAGTCAATTACCATCTAGTTAAAAACACTATTACTAAAATGGTGACCTGCCCATGAGATATACTGGTACAGTAACCACACAAATGTGGAAGTAACCAACCACTATCTGATTGAGTGTAAAGCCCAGTCTATAGAGGAATTCATCAAAGAATCTGATACTAAATAGGCCATGGGCCTATGAGAAAACAAAATACTATTGTTCTGTATTGCCCGAGCTTTTGTCCCCGCCAGCAAGAACACACCCAGGACAACTGGAATCTTCTGCGGCAAAGCTTTTATTGCTTACTTATCAGGAGGGAAGACCCCGAACCGGGAAAATGGCGCTGCTTATATAGCCCGCAGCTTGACGTTTCAGCACCTGATGTGGCGTGGCAGCTCCTGATTCTTTGCTCGCCCATCACCCCATTACTACGCCGAGAGATGGGCAGTGACTAGGCGTGAGTTCACTCTTGCACTTGCGCATAAGGCTTATTTACTAGTTAGGCGCAGTGGAAGCCAGCGCCATCTTATAATGGCGATTGCTCACGGCACGGCTCTCCACAGTTCTTCTACTAAAGAAACATTGCAATAAAGTTATTCCTGACATACCACTATACTCACAGATCAGATGTTTGCTCATCATAGGAGAAACTTCTTGAACTATATAGGAACCAACATAGATACCCACAATTGTACAATGGGCAGAAAGAGACTTTGGAGTACTCACTCCTAAATGGGATGTCTTCATCAAATCCTTCCATTAGGACTCAGGAAACTCTGTGGAAGAAGAAGCAGAAAGGTTATAAGGATGACTCCAAGAAACAGTGTCCTCCAGACACAAAAGGACTGAGGCACAGAGACTATAGCTGCACACACAGCCTACACGGGTTCAAGTCACAGAGCCCCAGTACTGATTGGGGAAGGGGACACAGTCTCTCATTTCTAACCAAGAAGCTATGTAAAATTGGTACCCACTTGCAAAAGAAAAAGTTAGTTTTCTCCAATGGAATATAAACAGGTATGCTAACCATACTTCAGTGTAGGTTCCAGGTCTACAACATGGCCAACAGAGAATTAATTCAATGGTATTTTCATAGACTGTGTCTCAAACTGTTTGTTGTTTTGTCTTCTTGGTCTTTTGCTTTTGTACTTTGGTTCCCAACATTGGGGAAGGGGTACGATTTTGTATGTGTGTATGAATGTGTGTGTGTGTGTGTGTGTGTGTGTGTGTGTATGTGTGCATGTGTGTACACGTTTCATGTTTATTTTTTAAAGAGGAAGAGAAAGAAAAGACATGGAGTTTGTAGTCACTATTCCTGGTTGTCAACTTGACTATATTTGGAATGAACTACAATCCAGAATTGGAAGGCTCACCAGTGACCCTTATCTGGAGGCTGGGAGATAGACGTTTCTGATCTGGATCTTGAGGCACAGTGGCTATGGATTCCAGAAGATTAAATCTCTGAGTTCAAGGTCATCTGGGATTAAAGGTGTGGAGGAACACACCTTTAATCTGGGCTACACCTTCTGCTGGAGTCAATATAAGGACATTGGAAGAAGGGAGTCTCGCTCTCTCTCCTTCACCTGCTTCCTGTGTGGGACTGAGTAACTGCTAGATCCTTGGACTTCCATTCACAGCTACTACTGAACTATTGTTGGGAATTGGACTGCAGACTGTAAGTCATCAACAAATTCCTTTACTATATAGAGACTATCCATAAGTTCTGTGACTATAGAGAACCCTGACTAACACACAGTTGGATAGGTAGAGTCTGGCAGGAGTTGGATGAGGTGAAACATGTGATCAGAATATATTGTATGAAAATTAATTTCTTTTTCTTTTTTCCCCAACATAATATTCCTATTGATTATTTGAGAATTCCATACAATTTACCCTGATCACAGTGGTTTCCCTTTCCTCCCGGGTATACCTTCCCACCTTGTCACACACCACCCCCAAAAATAAAAACAGAAATTTCTGTTTCCATATGCTCACTGGAGCATGGTCAAACTGGCAATGATCAGCCCCTTAAAGATAACTGAGTACTTCTCCCACCCCAGCTCCACCAGAAGCCACCAATTGTAAAGAGCCACACTTTAGCATCTTTGTCACAATTTTGAAGGACTCTCTTCAACAGCTTCCCACTGGACTGTTTCTTGGAGAGAAGAGGGAGGGGAGGAGAGGTTGTCACAGAAGCCTTCAATGTCTCTCATTCTCAGTTATAAGTCTTCAGTTATCACCTCCACTGCAAAAGAAGCTTCCTTGTCCATGACAGACAGAGGCAGCACAGAGCATGGACTTCCACATGGTTTCCAGTGGCAGCATAGACCACAGACATGGACCAGAGAACATACAGCCTCCAGACAGCAACAAAGACCAGCCAACATGGTCCCTGGTGGCAGCACGGACCATGGAAACCAGCACAGCCCTGGCTGCAGCATGGACCACAGACACCAATATGGCCTCCGGTGGCAGCATAGACCGTGGAAATCTTTTAAGGAGGCATAATTTAGAAAACAAACCATTTTTCACCTTGGCTATCTTGCTGTTGCAAAGAGCACACCCCTCTGACATCCCTACTTGGCAGCAGCACCCTCCTTTGTCCACCCTTGTCCAGTGCAGCCACATTCTCACACCTGTTGCTACTGCTGCTTCTCAAGTTCTGCTTCTCTCTATTGCAAAATCATTTATTAAAGTGGCATTGCAAGATGCTTTACATGCAAATAGTTATTGCAACGAGTCATTGGCCTGATTCAAGGTTTCAGGTAAATGCTACACTATTGTGGAGACTCATCTAGGGTACGTGGTTGTCGCCCAGTGTCAGCTAGGGCAGGATCTGTGTGAGCTCCAGCCCACTGCTCACTTTCCTGCACTCAGCACTGGCTGCCTTGCTGGTTTTGGCATGATCATGGCGGCAGTGCTGCAGCCCTGTGCTCTCCTCTGAGAAGCAGGGTAATCATGGCAAGCAACTGCTTCATGTGCCAGGCTGGGCCCACTTGGCAATAACATGCCTCTTTGTGTGCTACAGCTGTGTCCCATACCTGCCACTCCTGCCACAACTCTAGTTTTTGCTTTTCTCCTCTCTGGGGGTCTCTGCTCCATCATCTTTTTTTCCAATGTTTGAGGCAATGTTTTGAAAACATCTTCCCATAAGACATGCCTTTTACTGTTGTTCCATAGATACTACACGCTCTGTAGACTCATCCTCCGGGGCTATATCTCCACTCAAAGCCTCCATGGGTCTCTCAGTTTCCTGGAGTGACTTTGCATACTGTGGTACTCATACCTCTGCCATCTTGAATACACAATGGGGAGGGGGGAAACTTTTCAATAAAATTTAAAAATTTAGAGAAACTGAGAAAAAAATGATGCAAAAGAGAGTGCCTTTTTGGGGAATCAAACAGTTCTGACAAGTTCCCCTGAGGGATATCCATTCTGCACCAGTTTTTCAGGAAGCAACATAGAATATCTGAAGTGCCTCAGTAGATGCTGTTGTCCAAGTAAAATGTATCTCTCTGGTACTCTCATATAACACTAAGCATATTAAATTAGAAGAGAAGTGATTAAAGCTCTTGTCTTTGTGTATTTTCCTAATCACTAATGCTATAAATATGTGTGTACGTACCAAAAATAAATAATACAGTATTTTTCTGTTTTTAAATCTTCAGTATTATATTGAATCATTAAAACAGTATGTTGCAGATGCCAGAATGAAGGGAAAGAAGTAAAACTTCTTTGCAATATGAACATTTACAATGAATTAAGACAAGGAAACTTATGATGTGAAAAAAAAATCTGGCTGTGGTGGGGAACAGGATCTAAAAAGAGGGGAAAAATAAAGGAAATCAGACACAAAGATGTAAAATTCAGGAATGTGAAGGCATACAATTTGGACAGAATCCTGAGTGCAGAAGAGACAACAAATGGTTGCAGGAGAGGCAGAGGAGCTTTGCCAAGCCTGTACAAAGAAAAATTGTCCTTAGTTCACATTCAAAGTGGAGAATAGATACGCAGGAATGACTCCACAGTGAAGGAGCAAGCACTTCCTGCTCTTGCAGAAGACCAGAGTTCACCTTCCAACACCCATACCAAGTGGTGCTCAACCAACTGTAAGTCCAGCGTGGGAGTCCTGAGCCCTTATTTTTGGCCGCCACAGTTATCTGCAGGCACATGCACATAGAACACCAACACAACAACGAAAATAAATCACCCTTTTAAAGGAAAAAATGTGGGCACAGAATCACTGTGGTTGGTTCCAACAAACTTAATGTGGACATAGCATCATCGAGCCCTCTGTTTGGTTCCAACAAACTAAAGACCATACAATCATACCCTGCTGTGCCATAGTGACTCTGCCACAGTGACTGGAAATGCCTCTTATTCTTCTCATGGCTATCAGTCCATCCTACTCATGAAATCCTTCCTGATGTGTCATATCAGCTCCTTACAGTAACTCTTTGTTTTGGAGAAAATCCATTTGCTTCTCCAGAAAACATCTATATTTGGTATTATGAAGTAAAAAATAAAATAAAATAAAATAAAATAAAGTTATGCATCCTTTACTTTAATCACCATTTAAGTTTTTTTTTTAATTTGATGTTTTTCTCCACTTCTTTTTAATTAGATATTTTCTTCATTTACATTTCAAATGTTATCCCTTTTCCTAGTTTCCTCTCCAAAAATCCCCTATCGCCTCCCCACTCCCCCTGCTCCCCAACCCATCCACTCCCACTTCCTGGCCCTGGCATTCCCCTATACTGGGGCATAGAATCTTCGCAAGACCAAGGGCCTCTCCTCCCATTGATGGCCAACTAGGCCATCCTCTGTTACATATGCAGCTAGAGAAATGAGTCCCACCATGTGTTTTCTTTGATTGGTGGTTTATTCCCAGGGAGCTCTGGAGGTACTGGATAATTCATACTGTTGCTCCTCCTATAGGGTTGCAGACCCCCTTCAGCTCCTTCGGGACTTTCTCTAGCTCTTTCATTGGGGACCCTGTGCTCCATCCAATAGATGACTGTGTGCATCCACTTCTGTATTTGCCAGGCACTGGCATAGCCTCACAGGAGACAGCTATATCCTGTCAGCAAAATCTTGTTGGCATCTGCAACAGTGTCTGGGTTTGGTGGTTGTTTATGGGATGGATTCCCAGGCAGGGCAGTCTCTGGATTGTCCTTCCTTCAGTCTCACCTCTGAAATTTGTCTCTGTAAATCCTTCCATGGGTATTGTGTTCCCCCTTCTAAGAAGGATCAAAGTATCCACACTTTGGTCTTCCTTCTTCTTGAGATTCATGTGTTATGCAAATTGTATCTTGGATAATCTGACTTTCTGGACTAATATCCACTTATCAGTGAGTGCATATCATGTGTGTTCTTATGTGATTGGGTTACCTCACTCAGGATGATATTTTCAAGTTCTATCCATTTGCTTAAGAATTTCATGAAGACATTGTTTTTAATAGCTGAATAGTACTCTACTGTATAAATGTACCACATTTTCTGTATCCATTCCTCTGTTGAGGGACATCTGGGTTCTTTCCAGCTTCTGGCTATTATAAATAAGGCTGCTATGAACACAGTGGAGCATGTGTCCTTATTACAAGTTGGATCATCTTCTGGGTATATGCCCAGGAGTGGTATTGCTGGATCCTCTGGTAGTACTGTGTCCAAATTTCTGAGGAACTGCCAGAGTGATTTCCAGAGTGGTTATACAAGCTTGCAAGCCCACCAGCAATAGAGGAATGTTCCTCTTTTTCCACGTCTTTGCCAACATCTGCTGTCACCTGAATTTTTGATCTTAGAAATTCTGATTGGTGTGAGGTAGGATCTCAGGGTTGCTTTGATTTGCATTTCACTGATGATTGAGGATACTGAACATTTCTTCAGGTGCTTCTCAGCCATTCGGTATTCCTTAGATGAGAATTCTTTGCTTAGCCCTGTACCCCATTTTTAATAGGGTTATTTGGTTTTCTGGAGTCCCCTTTTTTATGGGTGAAATAGGGGTGGGTGAAGACCAGAGTGAGCTGATCAGGTATAGGGGGAGATAGATTAAGGGAAAGAATGTAGAGAGAGATAGGTGAAGTTGATGAGAATTTGATGGACAATATGAAAACCTAGTGGAGTAGAAACTTTATCGATTGTATGAAGGTGATCCTAATGAGGACCCCTAGTATTGAGGGATATAGAGTCTCAACTTGCCATCTCTTGTAGCCAGGTGAGACTTCCAGTGACATTACTGGGTTGCATTCAATTCGTTTGTTGACCCGTGCTTCCCGACAATCTGTAGGTCACATTTTGCCTGCAAAATATGCTAGGGCAATGGTGGCACAGAACTTCTAGAATTGGCCAGCCAATGTCTGACTTGATTTAAAAGCCAATGGTAAAATTCAATACTACTGGTCATATGATAGATAGATAGATAGATAGATAGATAGATAGATAGATAGATAGATAGAGATAGATAGAGATGATATAGGTAAGATGTAGATAGATATATTCCTAATGGTATCCTGCCTGTACCCATAGATGGGTGGTGTATCACTTAGCCTTTCTATTGCTGCAAGGAAGCACCATGACCAAAAAAAGTTAAGAAGGAAAGGATTTATTTGCCTAACACTTCAGTCCATCATTGGAGGAATTCAGGACATTAACTCAACCTAGGCTGCAATCTGGAGACGAGAGCTGATGCAGAGGACATGGAGGGGTACTGCTTATTGGCTTGCTTCCCATGGCTTGCTCAGCATGCTTTTTTTATAGAACCCAGGACCACCCAGACAGGTATGACAACACTGACAGTGATCACTAATTGAGAAAATGCCTTACAACTGGCTAACATGGAAGCATTTCTTCAACTGAGGCTCCTCGCTCTCCCACGATTATAGCTTGTGTCAAATTGACACAGAAAATCAGCCAGTGTAAGTGCCTTATCAAGAAATCATCAAAGAGCTCTTCCATTAGCAAATGGAATTAAATGCAGAGAATCATAGACATTTATACAAAAAGAAAGCCTAAACGGGTTGTCTCCATAAAATCCCTCCTCTCAGAGCTAGGAGAATCCTGAGGAAGAGAAGGTAGATAGATTATAAGAGCCAGAGGGGATGGAGGACACCAGGAGTACAAGGCCCTCTGACTCAACTAAGCAAGGTGCATATGAGTGCACAGAGACTGAAGCAGCAAGTATAGGGTCTTCATGAGTCTACTCTGCACCCTCTTCATGTATAATATATCTTTTAGTTTACTATTTTTATGGGACTCCTCACGATGATAACAAGTGGGTCTCTTACTCTCATGCCTGCTCTTGGGACTCTTTCCTCTTGTTGGGTTTCCATGTCCAACTTCAATATGATAGTTCTTGTTTCATTTTTTATATTTTATTTTTTCATGTTTGGTTTTTATTGCTTAGAAGCAGATTCTTTATAATAAGAGACAGAAAGGAGTGGATCTGAATGAAGGGGAAGTGGGGAGGAACTGGGAGGAAAAGAGGGAGGGAAACTATAATCAGGATGTATTATATGAGAAAAGAAAATATTTTCAATAAAAGGAAAATATGGAAGGAAAAACTACATTGAGAATAACAAAATATTAATAATGGTTATCTAAGGAGGAGTTCAGGATGAGCCTGTAGGAGACTTAAGAAAGGTGTACCTATATGTGGGGGTTTTTTATCCATAGATGTGACCCTTTGTTACAAAGCAATCCACATTGCCCCACCACTTGAAGAATGTATGCTATAATTTTATGAATCTCTTTACTTAGAGAATCTTCTCAAGAAATTATCAGCTATTTGAAAATAATGAGACATTTTATAACCCATTCCCTAATAATTAAGGAGCCATCTATAGACTTGATGGATGTGTCTTCGTTGTAATTAATGTCTACCACCTTCCTCTCAGCTGCTCCATCCTCAAGCCTCCCATGCCCATGAAAGAAAAAGCACCACAGCGAGAGGACTGTTCTCTGTTGTCCATTGCTATGTCTCCAACATTCTAATACATTCTAATACATTCACTGTAGCCGAACTCTTGAGCCATGTGTTCCTATATAGTTTTCCTCAGCACTAAAGCTGCTTTTCTTTTCTATCTGCTATAAGCTCATCTCTTTCTTGTCTCTAAGTTCAAGAAAAGATATTGATTATTGAGCATTCTCAAACTCTAAAATTTTTATCTTGAAAACATTTTATATTTATCTAATGATAGTACTGCCTCTTAATCCCAGCACTCAGAAGCTTGAGGCAGGAAAATTACAAGTTCAAGTTCAACCTGAACTAAAAAGAATTTATTCCAAACACAACAAATTATTTCAATTGATACATTGTTGGAGAGCTATATCTGTATTTGTGCCCCCCCCTCAAAAGAATGTACATGGTAAAGCCTATCCCCCAATGCATATTATAATCCAGGGCCTTTGAGATTTGCTGAAGACATGTGGGAGTGCCCTCACGTGTGAGATTATTGGCGTTATAAAAAGGACTGCTTCACCCCATAATGGTAGCTAGAGAGCAGTATCAATGAACAACAAATGCAGGCCCTAAGCAGACACCAGCATCTCCTATCTATGGCCGCATCTCCTTTGACTTCTCAATCGCCAAACATATGAGAAATAAACCTATTATTTGTGAGCAAGCAGAAATTAGAAAAATACCAAACAAAAAATTGAGAAGTGGAGATTATGGTGTGTGTGTGTGTGTGTGTGTGTGTGTGTGTGTGTGTGTGTGTATGTGTGTGTAAGCCAATAACTGAATGATTATGGTCTGAATTTTCTAATCTAAAGGCAACATTAGCAAATTATATTTTTAAAAATCTGGTTGTTGCCTACAAAAACAATACCTCACAGACAAACTTAATACAGCCTTATGGTAAACAATAGGGTAAGATATTTTAAACAAATGAACTTAGAAAGTAAGAAAATGTGACCATCTTAATATCTAATAAAAGAGACAATTAGAAATATTAACAAAAGTAACTTTGTATTGACTAAAAATAGACTAAGAACTTATTTTGCACATATCTAACATTAGAGTACCCTATGTTATAAAAAAAAACAAATTACTGTACGTAAAGGGACAGATAGGCCTCAAAACAGTAAAAAGGAGTAACTTCAATACCACAGTCCCAACAACAGACAGGTCATCGAAGCTGAAGTGAGAAGTGTCAAAGTTTAAGTTCATCATATATCAATGTCATAAAACTGCATAAAACTAGACAAAGCAATCCTAGAACTTACACAAAGATACAAAATGCCAAGATATCCAAAGCCATTTAGAGAAAAACAGAAAACCAAATCAAACCAAACAAATAAACAAAGAAAAATCTTAAGAATTTACACAGTACCTGGTTGCAAATTATGCAAACCCATGAGACTATACCACCAGGGTGCTGTCATAAAAGCTGATAGTATAATGTATGGAGAAAGAAAAAAACAGAATTGAATCTGCATAGCTAACTAAACCAAATGATTTTTGCCAAGGATGCCAAATACATACACTGGAGAAGAAAATCTTGTCTCTTCAACAAATGATGTGGGAAAACTAGAGTCCACAGGAAGAACAATGCAACATAGCCCATATTTCACACTAAACAAAACCCAACTCCAAATGGATTAAACATTAATACAAGATCTAATAATCTGAAGCTGTTAGAGGAAAAAAAGGAATATAATATATTTCAATATATAGGCATAAGCAAGTACTTTCTGCAGACCTCAAAAAGTCAGGAAATAACTGACGAATGGGATTTCACAAAATTAAAAAGCTTTGCAGTAAATGAAATGATCACCAGAGGTGAGGGACAACCCATCGAATGAAAGAAAAATCTTTGCTAGCCTTACTCTGTAACAGTTACTCTTGGTTGTCAACTTGATTGGACCTGGTTCAACTACATGTCTGGGAATGCCTGTGAGGTTATTTCCCAGGAGAATCTACTGAAGCTGAAAGATCCTCCATCTCCCAGAGTAGGCAGCCCCTCCTGGCCACAGCTGAGATACATAGGGTCTAAGTGGGAAGCTTTGCTGTCTCGGCTTACTTTCACTCCTTGCTGGTAAGTGCATCTACTCTGCTGCTGCTGCTGCTGCTTAACTTTGCTGATATCAGAATCCAGCTTCCTCAGTCTTCCACCATGGAATGAAACCAGTGACTCTTCATGAATCTTCCAGGTTTCCCGTTCCAGATTAAGACTACTGAAACATCTAACTTCATGGACTGAGAAGCTACCATGATTTCAACCTTTGCATTATACAGATAGCCATCGCTAGACTACCCAGCCAATACAATAAAATCCCTTTGTAATATTATGATCTATTCATTCTATCAGTTCTGTTCTTCTAAAGAACTGTGACTAATGCATAAAAAGTAGAAGAGAAGTTGTGGGAGTGAGGGAGGTTGTGGGAGAGTAAAGGGAAAATGAAAGAGGAAGAAATTATAGAGGTTATGATGGTCAAATATATAATATACTTGGAAGAAATTATCTTTTGAAAATCAACAACATAGATGATAAATACACACAAATTTACAAAACTATTATTTATAAACTACAACACATGTAATATTTTATTATAATAGCCTAATGCACCTCCCAAGCTCTTAATGTGAAATAGCCCTAAAGACCATCCAGTGTTGGCTCTGACTTTCAACACCTTTCCCCCCAAAGTATCTGAGGTCTAATAAAATGTTCTTGTCCCAAGAAGACTGTTATGAGAAGATCCTGTGTTTAGCAGAAAGGAACACTGAGAGGCAAGCACACTGCTATCTCATCCTGTTCTTCAGAAATAAGGTGGGGCCCAGCATATTATCAGAACATCAGAAAGATTCACATGCTTCATTATGAGACCATTCCCCCAATCATGTGACTTCCAATGCCACCCATACAGACAAGTGAAACATGAGATTCAGGTCCCTAAAATTTTCACCAACACCTCTTGGACCGGCTTGTAGAGTCCTGAGATTTACTCTTCAGGTCTTTTGCACAGAGGTTAATAAGCAGCTCTATGTTTCTTTCAAAATGACACCAGGTTACCACACATGAGCAGTAAATTTAGGCTGTCATTGCCCTCAAGGGTTATTCATAGCCTTAAAAGAGAAAGGGGCGCATCTCTGTGAAGAAATTACTGATTTTATCTTCCCTCCTACCTACAGTCCTCAAGCAGTAGGGCCACATGCCATGGACAACATTCAAACTAAATGAAAACTGAAAGATTACCATTGTTACTACAAGGAACTGGACGTGTTGACATGGGGTAAACAGGATGAATTTATCTCTTTTCTTTTCCTAGTGGTTCAAAACACTGTTGTCTACTGGCTAGATCCTGTTAGACAGGTTAGACTCACTTACTTCCTGATCTGAAAGTCAAAAAAAAAAAAAAAAAAAATCCCAGCAGCATATCCACAAGCAACATATCAACAAGCAACAAAATTACTCTTTAGAAGTTTTATGCAATTCATTTTAGATGTATTTGTAGCTAAATAGAAAACTGGTGGTTTAAGAGACTAGAATAATATCCAGTTATATTAACCTGTAACTTGAGAGACTTAAACTTCCTGATTTTTAAATTATCAGAGTTTATAAAAGCAATATTGCCTTCACACACACACACACATTTCAATGACCAGTAGGGCTAAAATTTGATTTAAACAATTAACCATATGCCTGAGTCCCATAGTGTGAGGGAAGAAAGAAAAGTAGGAAGAAAAACAAAGAAACAAAATAACAGCAAAACACGTAAACACACAAATTACAATGAGAGACAGACAGGCAGGCAGGCAAGCAGGTAGGCAGACAGATAGACAGGCAGACAGACAAACTGGCACTCTGATAACCTAATGAGCTTTTAGGCAGCAGAAGTCCCTCCACATTCCTGGGCGATCTCTTCTTTTGGCTCCAGTCTACGTGGGACGCTGCTATCTCCCTGTAAGTGAATCATCAGTCTGCTCTGCACAGGCCACGGTCACTGCTGGTTTCCACATGTTCCTTTCTTGCTATTCAGAGCAGAACAAGTCACAAAGCTGGCATTGCCTCAGAGATAAGACTATGCCAAGTAGGCCAACGGCAGGAGATCAGAGAGCCTAGTATTGTAGTATTTAGAGGAAGGTTTATTCAGCTATGGTTTGCTTTCAGAGAACATCTAAGTACATATAATGTTAGCTTGGATTTCAGACTCAAGCAATGACACATTGTGGCTAAAAGTGTAAATTATTTTAGACAAAGCAGGAATCTGACTGGATGTAACTGGAGACAACATTCTTACATTTCATTGGTTGTTTAAAAATCTTTAACCCATTGTAAGAAATACAACCAAAGGCAGGAAGTGTGTTTTTAATACAATCCACTAAACAAATACATATTAGCAACTATGATATACATGCTATTATATGTAGATTTGAAACTAAAATTTTATGAAAGTAAACCTACTCTTATTCCAAGCAATGAACTGGTTATATCCCATGCTATTTCAAGCTGCTAATAATCCCCCACAAAACTGGTAGAAAACTTAATGAGCCATGACCTGACATTTTAAAAACGCACAATTATGATTCTTTGACCCACATCAGAATTTTGACAGAACTAACTAAGACAATATATTCAAAGCACTAAATATAACCACCACACATACCATGTGCTCAGTAGATGTTGATCTTGAAAGCTAGCCATAGCTATGAGGAAATGGGGAAACCCTGGCATGGCTGTAGATAAACCTATTGCTAGCTAAGGTCTGTGTTGGCAGTGGAGTGGGAATTTCCCCAGTATTTTGAACTTGTACTTCAGTAGAATACAATCCAGAAAGAGAACATGGTTATGGTTAATCTGGTTTCCCCTTCTCCACTAAAAACGACTAAGTAAGAGCTAATACTCCTATCTGCTAAAATCCTTAGTTGCAACATATTGATTGGTCTGTGTTGACATCTAACATTGACACCACAGACACTGATACATAGAAAATTGATCAAAAAGAGCCTTGCTAAAGAGAAACAATCATTTCCTATTGATATTCTTTCAAATTGCCAAAGCCTGCTGGTTTAAAACAATTTAATCCTACTATCTTATAATTAATTCTAGAAATCTGAATTAGGTCACATTATACTAAAATCAGCATCTCAGCAGAGGATCCTTTAGAGAAGTCACAGGAGCATTCATTTCCTTGCTCTGCTCTTCTCTTTTCTGGAAGATACCTACAGTTCATTTCTCTTTTTCCTTTTTCTTTTTCCCATGTTGAAAGCCAGCAATGGTGGGTTGAATCCTTTTTGCATTTAATTCCCCTATCCCTGACACTGACACTGTTGTCAGGTTTCTTGCTACCCTTCTGTTTTGAATTCTCCATGTTTGATGGACCTCTGTGATAATGTGGGGTTCACCTGAATAACCCCAGATATCAAGCATCTAAAAGATACGTGACATTATCACATCTTCTAAATCCCTTTTCCAGTAAGATATGAGGTTTGGAGGAGTCAGAAGTAATCATTTTTGACTAATTCAGAAGAATAGTTAAATGACTATTTTGCAATACAGAAGATGAACCACACAATAGTAGAACGTATAACAGCAGAAATAACAGAACTTATCAAGCACTTGTGACGTGGCAGGTGGTCTAGCCAATGCTTCTCTCTTGCCTTCATTTGTTTCCCTGGCAAAAAATCAAAACTTAAAAAGTTGCTCAAATTTACACAGACAGGAGGTGACAAACCCAGATCTTCTTGACACCAAAAGCCATGTTCTTACCCTGCATGGGTCACTGCATACAGTGAAGTTGTGGAGAGCTGTGCTGTGAGCAATCGCGTGAGTGTCGTGAGCAATCGCCATTATAAGATGGCGCTGGCTTCCACTGCACCTAACTAGTAAACAAGCCTTATGCGCAAGTGCAAGAGTGAACTCACGCCTAGTCACTGCCCATCTCGCGGCGTAGTAATGGGGTGATGGGCAAGCAAAGAATCAGGAGCTGCCACGCCACATCAGGTGCTGAAACGTCACACTGCGGGCTATATAAGCAGCGCCATTTTCCCGGTTCAGGGTCTTCCCTCCTGATAAGTAAGCAAAAAAAGCTTTGCCGCAGAAGACTCCGGTTGTCCTGAGCGTGTTCTTGCCGGCGGGGACAAAAGCTCGGGCAATATGAAGTTATAAATATGTGCCTATTAAATGATCCAAAAACTTTATGAATTATAATTCTTGTATTATTTTTAAAAAGAAAACATCTTATTCTGAGCAAATTCATTTATTTAATTATATTTTTATGAATCAAAGACAAACTTCCAGCAAAGCAAGTTGAGCAGTTGTTTGGAGGCACAGACAGGCAGATCTCTGAGTTTGAGGCCAGCTTGATCTACAAAGTGACTTCCAGGATAGCCAGGGCTCAAAACCAGACAAATAAACAACAACAAAACAAAAGATGAACTTCTAACAGAAAGCCTTTGCTAACTTCTTTAAATCTTTTGGGATTTATACAATTCTAGGTCCAAATGCAACTTAATATTTTTTAATTTTATATTTATTTAGAGAGAGAGAGAGTTAAACCATACCACTGAGTGTGTAAGGGGCACAGAGAACCTGAGTTCTCTGTGAGCCAATTTACTCTCCTTTTACCATGTGGGTCTCAGGTCGTCCACCTCAGGTTGTCAAGAGCCTTTACTGAAATCTTTTAATATATTTTGCATCATTTAGTAAAGAAAAGACAGTAATTCAACTAAACATCCACTTATCTGATGAGGTGAAGATGACTAGCTTGAAACAGTGACCTAAAAGTTTAAGAATAAGGAAATGGAAACAAACAGAAACAGAAAGGTCAAATAGGCCAGAGAAAAAGAATGATGTTGAGGAAGAGGAACAGCACATGCAGGGATGAGACATGGGAAGCTTATTATGGAGAAATGAAAAGGAAATCAGATGAGAGAAAATAAAGCATTGAGGCTTTGAAAGTAGATACATACGGTTCAATTTAACAAGGCCTGTGGAGACATAGCCTGAGAAGCCCCAGGGGAAGAGTATTTATGCCTGGGCAAGACAGCCATGGAATGGACACACAGAAGAAGGGAGAAAGTTGGAAACTAGCAACTGTGGACACCTTCTAGGAAGAAAACTATGTCACTGTGACATGTGAGAGATGTGGAGAATAAATTTTTACTCATACCCTTTGATTCCTCTAAACTTTATACAATGTACATGTGTGAGCTAGAAACATGTTATTACAAACATGCATGTAAAATGATTTTTATAGACCCATAGTACTCTGAAATAAAACCAGGCATCTGCTGGTGTTTAATTTAGGGAGCTCAGGTTAAACTATAGTTTATTTAAACTCCTGCTACCCTCAACAGCCTATTAAAGCATTTCAGCTGGCTTCCCCATTAGTGTAAAATTACCCCTGCAGCTTCTGAGCATCAGCTTCAAGATGAACTGAGGCCCAGTATTTTATAGTTACTTTATACAGTTGCTCAACTTGGATGAGCATCCATTTCATAACATTACATTCCAACCTGTCACAGGATCCAGTCATTTACCCCAGGGACTAAAGCAAGTGATAGAGTCATAAGACAAACACAGGACAACCCAGCCCAGTATTGTGGCTCAGATAATGACCACCATCCGGTTTCTTCCCAACCCTCTAATACTCCCACTTCATCAATATTTATCAATATTTGTTGATATCAATATTTATCTTTTCAAATGGAGCCCCAAATGCAATTTTTACTACATAGAAGAACAAGTTATTATGTAGCTCTGTTTTGTTTTTAAGAACTAACTAATGTGCAGTTCTTTCCTGCCATTTCTTCCAGCCTTCTCTTCTAGTCCATCTCCATTCTTTGTGGCTCTTGAGTGTATGGAAGAACAGCTCTCTGCTAGGGACACCACAGAGCCACACTGGGCTGGGACTTATTAAGGAAACTTAACCCTTCTCTACTTCCTCCATTGCAGTCTCTTCAGACCTTATAGATTGTATACTACCTGCCCATGTGAGCTCCTCCTCCTAGTTCACCTATAACCCCTTGAGACTCAGCCTCTGGCTGTAGATCCAGTGTCCAGGATCTGCCTAGTTCTTTCCCATCACTCCTTTCAGCCATTCTTATTAGCTTATCCCATTGTTAATCCTTGTTGACCTGCAGAACTTACCACTGCTACCAGACTTGGTTGTAACTCGGGAACCCAACAGATGCCACAGTTGGCTAGGAACCAAAGTGGGCAACACCAACCAAAAAGTGGAACACGAACCCAACAAGGATAAGATCTGATATATACACCAAGAAACACTTCAAACATTCTATGTACAGATGCCTATATCCCAGCTCAAAAACACAACTTGGGACAATATGCCAGATAAATAATCCCAGAACAATTAATTAAAATTGAAGGAAGAAAAACATGACAACAAAATAAGAGGAATCCATGAACATCTCAATATTGATGATCTCAATTTGCCGATGAAAAGACACAGACAAACAGACTGAATTACCAAACGGAATCCATCATTCTGCTGCACCTAAGAAAAGCACCCCACCATCAGGTACAAAAATCACCTTAGGTTTAAGAGATTGAAAAGGGTATTTTTAAAAAGCAAGCAAGCATAACTATTTTAATATCTTATAAAATAGACTTTGAATCAAAATTATTCAAAAGAGGTAGGAAGTAATATTAAATAGTCATTAAAAGAAAAAGCAAAGAAAATCTTATAATTCTAAATATGTATTTACTAAACAGAAGGGCACCAAATATCATAAAAGATATCCTAGTACAGCTAAAATCATATATTGACCCTAAGACAGAGACAAAGAATGGCTTTAATACCTTACTTTTGCCAATGTATAGTTAATCCAGACAAAATTAAAATGGAGAAATGAGGAAGTTGAATAATATCATAAATCCAATGTACCTAACAGACATATACAGGATATTCCACTAAAGCAGCCTTTGGAATTTTCTCAGAGCTGACTATGTAACACAAAGAAAGTCCCAATAAATATTTAAAATTTGAAAAAACATACTACATCCTATCTGTCTGCCATATATTAAAGATGGATATCAACAAAGAAAAAAACTACAGAAAGCATACTGATTCATAAAAGCTGAACAAACCACTACTGAATGAAAACTGCAGAGAGACAGAAATTAAGACAAAAATTGAAAACTATATAAAATTGAATGAAAGTTATAACACAACATACCCAAACTTATGGGACAAAATGAAGGCAGTTGTTGAGGTAAATCTCCAACCCAAATAAGGCCAAGCAATAAAAACACAACTTAATTAATATGAATACATGCTGTGCGCCTAGATTGTCAGATCTGCTACTACACTACCATCTTCCCCATATAAGAGACCCCTTATAATTTGTGGTTCCTCCAGGCCAGGTGCTTCCGCTCTACTTTCCTTCTTCCTCTTCCCCTGTCATTCTCATTCTCTCTCTCTCTCTCTCTCTCTCTCTCTCTCTCTCTCTCTCTCTCTCTCTCTCTCTCTCTCTCTTCTCCCTCACCTTCCCCTCTTTCTCTGCCCAATCACTGACTCTAGCATTTATTTATAAATTAAGGTGGGAAGAAGGTTTACAGGAAATCACCTGAATGCTGACTTATTCCTTGTTTGCAGCCCCTCACAGGAGGACAGAATTAACATCAAACGCAATTAGCCCCAGAAATATCCACAACAGGCAGTTATGAGAGGCAAGTTGATAACATAAAAAAACAAACAAACAAACAAACAACAACAACAAAAAAAAAACCTGTAGAGGGCTGGAGAGATTTCTCAGTCATTAAAAATGAGGGTCCCAACCAAAATATTTTGTGAAACGTCATATTAATAACTTAATCACACGCAAAAGCTCCAGAAAAACAAGAAGAAATAACACCAGAAAGAATAGATGGGAAGAAATAATCAAACCTGGGGCTAAAACCAATAAAATAGGAATAAAAAGACAAAATAATATGTGAAATCAATGACACAAAAATTGATTCTTTCAGAAAATCAGCAAGAAAGATAATAATTAGACAAATTACCAAAAGACAAAAGAAAGGAGATACAAATTAATAAAGTTAGAGAGAAGAAGCAAGACACTACCGCAGACAATGAGGAAATTCAAGGAATTATAAGGACATTTTTTAAAAATAATTTTCTACCAAACTGAAAAGTCAAAAACAAATGCTTGGGTTTCTTGATAAATATGGTCTATCAAGGTTAAATCATAATGAAATAAATGATTTAAACAGACTCTCACAACCCCTAAGGAAATAGAAGCAATTCTGAAAAAGAATGTCCTAACCTACCCACAAATTCCCAGGGCCATATGGAGACAACACAGAATTCTATCAAAACTTCAAAGAAGAATTAACACTAATGCAATGCTCCTCAAATTATTCCATAAAATATTAATATAAGGAATACTTTCTAAATCTTTTCATGAAGTCATTATTTTTATGACTCCAAAACCTCACAAAGACCCTCTCAAAAAAATAAAATTATAGACTTATATCCCTTATGAGTATAAATGCAAAAAATCTTTTTTATTGGATATTTTCTTTATTTATATTCCAAATAATATCCCCTTTCCTGGTTTCCTCTCTGGAAACCTCCTATCTCATCCCCCGCCCCTTGCTTCTATGAGGGAGCTTCCCCCACCCACCCACTCCTGCTTCCCTGCCCTTGCATTCCTCTACACTGGGGCATCGAACCTTCACCAGACCAAGGGCCTCTTTACCCATTGATGACCAGCAAGGCCATCCTCTGCTACATATGCACTGGACCCATGGGTTCCTCCATGTGTAGTCCTTGGTTAGTGGTTTAGTCCCTGGGAGCTCTGGGGGCGTCTGGTTGGTTGATAATTTTGTTCTTCCTATGGGGTTGCAAACTTCTTCAGCTCCTTTAGTCCTTCCCCTAACTCCTCCATTGGGGACCCTATGCTCACTTCAAAGGTTGGTTGCGAGCATCATTCTGTATTTATCAGGCTCTGGCAGAGCCTCTCAAGAGACAGCTATATTAGGCTCCTGTCAGCATGCACTTCTTGGTGTCGACAATAGTGTCTGGGGTTGGTGACTGTATATGGGATGGATCCCCAGGTGTGGCAGTCTCTGGATGGTCATTCCTTCTGTCTCTGCTCCACACTTTGTCTCCATATTTGCTCCCATGAGTATTTTGTTCCCCCTTCTAAGCAGGACCAAAGCAGCCAAACTTTGGCTTTCCTTCTTCTTGAGCTTCATGTGGTCTGTGAATTGTATCTTGAGTATTCTGAGCTTCTGGGCTAATATCCACTTATCAGTGAGTGCATACCATGTGTGTTCTTTTGTGACTGGGTTACCTCACTCGGGATGAAATGTTCTGTTCCATACATTTGCCTAAGAATTTCATTAATTCATTGTTTTTAATAGCTGAGTAGTACTCCATTGTGTAAATGTACCACAATTTCTGTATCCATTCCTCTGTTGAAGGACATGTTTCCAAACGAAATTCCAGAAAATATCAGAAAGATTATCCACGCTGATCAAGTTGGCTTCAGTTTCAGAGATGCAGGATGATCTAACATATGTAAAACAATAATGAAAGTAAGAAATCAAAGTACCTTCATTTGCAGGTGATAAGATTTTATTATACATAAAGACTTTACTATGAAAATTGCTACATCTGATAAAGACTTTCAGCAAAGTAGAAGGATACAAAATTAACAAACAAAAATCACACTAAGAAAGAAATCAAGGAAACTGTTTTTCACAATATCTTCTAAAAATATTTTGGGATAACTCTAATGAAGCAGTGAAAGTCTTGTATAATAAAAACTTTAAGACACTGAGGAAAGAAAAGATACCTAAAAATGGAAGACTCTACTATTCTTATGGATTGACGGGACAAGTACTGTGAAAACGTCTTCTACAGAATCAATGTAATCCCAATCAAAATTCTAACACAATTCTTCACAGAAAGTGAAAAATTAAAAGATAATCTTCAACTTTATATGGAAACACACATGTGCATGTACAAACACACGCACACGCGCACACACACACACACACACACATACACACTAAAATAATCCTTAATGATTAAAGAACTGCTGGAGATATCACCATCCCAGATTTAAAATTGTATTACAAAGCTATAGTAATAAGAACAGCATAATATTTGCATAAAACCAGACACGTTGATCAATGGGATCAAATAAAAGACCCAAACATAATTTATACATCTACAGATACATTCTTTTGACACAGAAGTCAAAAGTACACACTGGAGAAAGGACAGCATCATCAAAAAATTGTGCTGGAAAAAATGGATAGTCTCATGTAGTAGAATGAAAATAGATCCATGTCTATTACTCTGCATAAGACTAGATGCCCCGAATATGATAGAGGTAAAAGTGGGGAATATGTTTGAACTCATTGTCACAGAAAGAACTTTCTAATAAGGGCACCTACAGCACTACCATTAAAATGAAAAATTAATATAATGGAAGCTCATGAAGTTAAGAGGCTTCTTTGCACTGAAGGAAACCATCATTTGAGCAAAGCAGCAGCCTATAGAATAGGAAAAAAAATCTTTACCAATTATACATTTGATAAAGAGTATTATAATATACAAAGAACAGAAAAAACTAAACATCATAAAAGGATAACCTAATGAAAACTACAAGAACTAAAATGATAAAATGTGAATGGCTAAAACTACACTTTAAATTTTTCTCAGCATCCATACTTTTCAGGGAAATACAAATTAAAAGTCTTTTGATGCCAGAGCCTATCCTAGCATCCAGTTCCCCAAGGAAGGCAAAAAGTGGGTATGAAGTCAGCAATGGGGGCCAAAAGGTGCTTACTTTTGGCAATTTAACTCTTTCTTGCTTTTCACGGGGGCCAAAGCTGTTGGCTTCTGGCAATTAACTATTGCTGATAGCGGCAAGAAAACAGAAAGTTACTTGATTTTTTTTAAATTACGTATTTTCCTCGTTTACATTTTCAATGCTATCCCAGAGGTCCCCCATACCCACCCCCCAATCCCCTACCCACCCACTCCCCCTTTTTGGCCCTGGCATTCCCCTGTACTGGGGCATATAAAGTTTGCAAGTCCAATGGGCCTCTCTTTGCAGTGATGGCCGACTAGGCCATCTTTTGATACATATGCAGCTAAAGACAAGAGCTCCCGGGTACTGGTTAGTTCATATTGTTGTTCCACCTATAGGGTTGCAGTTCCCTTTAGCTCCTTGGGTAATTTCTCTAGCTCCTCCATTAGGGGCCGTGTGACCCATCCAATAGCTGACTGTGATCATCCACTTCTGTGTTTGCTAGGCCCCGGCATAGTCTCACAAGAGACAGCTATATCTGGGTCCTTTCAGCGAAATCTTGCTAGTGTATGCAATGCTGTCAGCATTTGGAAGCTGATTATGGGATGGATCCCTGCATATGGCAATCACTAGATGGTCCATCCTTTCATCACAGCTCCAACTTTTGTCTCTGTAACTCCTTCCATGGGTGTTTTGTTCCCATTTCTAAGAAATGGTAAAGTGTCCACACTTTGGTCTTCATTCTTCTTGAATTTCATGCGTTTGGCAAGTTGTATCTTATATCTTGGGTATCCTAAGTTTCTGGGCTAATATCCACTTATCAGTGAGTACATATTGTGCGAGTTCCTTTGTGATTGGGTTACTTCACTCAGGATGATACCCTCCAGGTACATCCATTTGCCTAGGAATTTCATAAATTCATTTTTTTAATAGCTGAGTAGTATTCCATTGTGTAAATGTACCACATTTTCTGTGTCCATTCCTCTGTTGAGGAGCATCTGGGTTCTTTCCAGCTTCTGGCTATTATAAACAAGGCTGCTATGAACATAGTGGAGCATGTGTCCTTCTTACCGGTTGGGACATCTTCTGGATATATGCCCAGGAGAAGTATTGCGGGATCCTCCGGTAGAACTATGTCCAATTTTCTGAGGAACCGCCAGACTGATTTCCAGAGTGGTTGTACAAGCTTGCAATCCCACCAACAATGGAGGAGTGTTCCCCTTTCTCCACATCCTTGCCAGCATCTGCTGTCACCTGAGTTTTTGATCTTAGCCATTCTGACTGGAGTGAAGTAGAATCTCAGGGTTGTTTTGATTTGCATTTCCCTGATGATTAAGGATGTTGAACATTTTTTCAGGTGCTTCTCAGCCATTCGGTATTCCTCAGGTAAGAATTCTTTGTTCAGCTCTGAGCCCCATTTTTTAATGGGGCTATTTGATTTTATGGAGTCCACCTTGTTGAGTTCTTTATATATATTGGATATTAGTCCCCTATATGATTTGGGATAGGTAAAGAACCTTCCCCAATCTGTTGGTGGCCTTTTTGTCTTATTGACGGTGTCTTTTGCTTTGCAGAAGCTTTGCAATTTTATGAGGTCCCATTTATCGATTCTTGATCTTACAGCACAAGCCATTGCTGTTCTATTCAGGAATTTTTCCCCTGTACCCATATCTTCAAGGCTTTTCCCTACTTTCTCCTCTATAAGTTTCAGTGTCTCTGGTTTTATGTGGAGTTCCTTAATCCACTTAGATTTGACCTTAGTACAAGGAGATAGAAATGGATCAATTCACATTCTTCTACATGATAACTGCCAGTTGTGCCAGCACCATTTGTTGAAAATGCTGTCTTTTTTCCACTGGATGGTTTTAGCTCCGTTGTCAAAGATCAAGTGACCATAGGTGTGTGGATTCATCTCTGGGTCTTCAATTCTGTTCCATTGGTCTACTTGTCTGTCACTATACCAGTACCATGCAGTTTTGATCACAATTGCTCTGTAGTACAGTTTTAGGTCCGGCATGGTGATTCCACCAGAGGTTCTTTTATCCTTGAGAAGAGCTTTTGCTATCCTAGGTATTTTGTTATTCCAGATGAATTTGCAGAATGCTCTCATGATGATGGTAGAGAACATCAAGAAGGACTTTAATAACTCACTGAAAGAAATACAGGAGAACACTGCTAAAGAGTTACAAGTCCTTAAAGAAAAACAGGAAAACACAATCAAACAGGTAGAAGTCCTTACAGAAAAAGAGGAAAACACATCCAAACAGGTGATGGAAATGAACAAAACCATACTAGACCTAAAAAGGGAAGTAGACACAATAAAGAAAACTCAAAGTGAGGCAACGCTGGAGATAGAAACCCTAGGAAAGAAATCTGGAACCATAGATTAGAGCATCAGCAACAGAATACAAGAGATGGAAGAGAGAATCTCAGGTGCAGAAGATTCCATAGAGAACATTGGCACAACAATCAAAGAAAATGGAAAATGCAAAAAGATCCTAACTCAAAATATCCAGGAAATTCAGGACACAATGAGAAGACCAAACCTACGGATAATAGGAGTGGATGAGAATGAAGATTTTCAACTCAAAGGACCAGCAAATATCTTCAACAAAATTATAGAAGAAAACTTCCCAAATCTAAAGAAAGAGATGCCCATGAACATACAAGAAGCCTACAGAAGTCCAAATAGACTGGACCAGAAAAGAAATTCCTCCCGACACATAATAATCAGAACAACAAATGCACTAAATAAAGATAGAATACTAAAAGCAGTAAGGGAAAAAGGTCAAGTAACTAATAATGGCAAGCCAATCAGAATTACACCAGATTTTTCACCAGAGACTATGAAAGCCAGAAGAGCCTGGACAGATGTTATACAGACACTAAGAGAACACAAATTCCAACCAAGGCTACTATACCCAGCCAAACTCTCAATTACCATAGATGGAGAAACCAAAGTATTCCACGACAAAACCAAATTCACACGTTACCTTTCCACGAATCCAGCCCTTCAAAGGAAAATAACAGAAAAAAACCAATACAATGACGGGAACCTCGCCCTAGAAAAAACAAGAAGGTAATCCCTCAACAAACCTAAAAGAAGACAGCCACAAGAACAGAATGCCAACTCTAACAACAAAAATAACAGGGACCAACAATTACTTTTCCTTAATATTTCTTAATATCAATGGTCTCAACTTCCCAATAAAAGACATAGACTAACAAACTGGCTACACAAACAAGACCAAACATTTTGCTGCTTACAGGAAACTCATCTCAGAGAAAAAGATAGACACTACCTCAGAATGAAAGGCTGGAAAACAATTTTCCAAGCAAATGGTATGAAGAAACAAGCTGGAGTAACCATTCTAATATCTGATAAGACTGACTTCCAACCCAAAGTCATCAAAAAAGACAAGGAGGGGCAGTTCATTCTCATCAAAGGTAAAATCCTCCATGAGGAACTATCAATTCTGAATATCTATGCTCCAAATACAAGGTCAGCAACATTCATTAAAGAAACTTTAGTGAATCTCAAAGCACACATTGCACCTCACACAATAATAGTGGGAGACTTCAACACACCACTTTCACCAATGGACAGATCATGGAAACAGAAACTAAACAGGGACACAGTAAAACTAACAGAAGTTATGAAACAAATGGATCTGACAGATATCTACAGAACATTTTATCCTACAACAAAAGGATATACCTTCTTCTCAGGACCTCATGGTACCTTCTCCAAAATTGACCACATAATAGGTCACAAAACAGGCCTCAACAGATACAAAAATATTGAAATTGTCCCATGCATCCTATCAGATCACCATGCACTAAGGCTGATCTTCAATAACAAAATAAATAATAGAAAGCCAACATTCACGTGGAAACTGAACAACACTCTTCTCAATGATAACTTGGTCAAGGAAGGAATAAAGAAAGAAATTAAGGACTTTTTGGAGTTTAATGAAAATGAAGCCACAACATACCCAAACTTATGGGACACAATGAAAGCATTCCTAAGAGGAAAACTCATAGCTCTGGGTGCCTCCAAAAAGAAAATAGAGAGAGCACACATTAGCAGCTTGACAACACACCTAAAAGCTCTAGAACAAAAGGAAGCAAATTCACCCAAGAGGAGTAGCAGGCAGGAAATAATCAAACTCAGGGGTGAAATCAACCAAGTGGAAACAAGAAGAACTATTCAAAGAATCAACCAATCGAGGAGCTGGTTCTTTGAGAAAATCAACAAGATAGATAAACCCTTAGCCAGACTCACTAGAGGGCACAGGGAAAGCATCCTAATTAACAAAATCAGAAATGAAAAGGGAGACATAACAACAGATCCTGAAGAAATTCAAAACACCATCAGATCCTTCTACAAAAGGCTATACTCAACAAAACTGGAAAACCTGGATGAAATGGACAAGTTTCTAGACAGATACCAGGTACCAAAGCTAAATCAAGATCAGGTTAATGATCTCAACAGTCCTATATCCCCTAAAGAAATAGAAGCAGTCATTAATAGTCTCCCAGCCAAAAAAAGCCCTGGACCAGACGGGTTTAGTGCAGAGTTCTATCAGACCTCTTTTTTCTTTTTGACTCAGGCATCTCATTGGGCATAGGAGAGTTTTGAAGTTTCTTAATTCTGGAGCCAGATAGAAAAGAAAAAAGTGGAGATCAAGCAAAGAATGGCTACACCCCACTTTATTGTTGTTCTTAGTTTGTATACTTTCTCTAAAAAATTACCTAATACAACTATCAGGTAGAACTATCAAGTTATAGCAGGATAACTGATTACATGGTTTTCTTTCTTTTTTTTTTAAGGTATTTATTTCATTTACATTTCCAATGCTATCCCAAAAGTCCCCCACACGCTCCCCCACCCACTCCCCCACCCATCCACTCCCACTTCTTGGCCCTGGCGTTCCCACGTACTGAGGCATATAAAGTTTGCACGACCAATGGGCCTCTCTTTCCACTGATGGCCGACTAGGCCATCTTCTGATACATATGCACCTAGAGACACGAGCTCCGGGGGGTACTGGTTAGTTCATATTGTTGTTTTACCTACAGGGTTGCAGATCCCTTTAGCTCCTTGGTTACTTTCTCTAGCTCCTCCATTGGGGGCCCTGTGATCCATCCAATAGCTGACTGTGAGCATCCACTTCTGTGTTTGCTAGGCCCCGGCATAGTCTCCCAAGAGACAGCTATATCTGGGTCCTTTCAGCAAAATCTTGGTAGTGTATGCAATGGTGTCAGTGTTTGGAAGCTGATTATGGAATGGATCCCCGGATATGGCAGTCTCTAGATGGTCCATCCTTTCGTCTCAGCTCCAAACTTTGTCTCTGTAACTCCTTCCATGGGTGTTTTGTTCCCAATTCTAAGAAGGGGCAAAGTGTCCACACTTTGGTCTTCATTCTTCTTGAGTTTCATGTGTTTAGCAAATTGTATCTTATATCTTGGGTATTCTAAGTTTCTGGGCTAATATCAACTTATCAGTGAGTAAATATTGTTTGAGTTCTTTTGTGATTGGGTTACCTCACTCAGCATGATGCTCTCCAGGTAAATCCATTTGCCTAGGAATTTCATAAATTCATTCTTTTTAATAGCTGAGTAGTACTCCATTGTGTAAATGTACCACATATTCTGTATCCATTCCTCTGTGTTGAGGGGCATCTGGGTTTTTTCCAGCTTCTAGATATTATAAATAAGGCTGCTATGAACATAGTGGATCATGTGTCCTTCTTACCGGTTGGAACATCTTCTGGATATATGCCCAGGAGAGGTATTGCGGGATCATCCAGTAGTACTATGTCCAATTTTCTGAGGGACCGCCAGACTGATTTCCAGAGTGGTTGTACAAGCTTGCAATCCTACCACCAATGGAGGAGTGTTCCTCTTTCTCTACATCCTTGCCAGCATCTGCTGTTACCTGAATTTTTGGTCTTAGCCATTCTGACTGGTGTGAGGTAGAATCTCAGTGTTGTTTTGATTTGCATTTCCCTGATGATTAAGGATGTTGAACATTTTTTCAGGTGCTTCTCAGCCATTTGCTATTCCTCAGGTGAGAATTCTTTGTTTAGTTCTGAGCCCCATTTTTAATGAGGTTATTTGAT
Organism: Mus musculus; assembly: GCF_000001635.26. Lineage (NCBI taxonomy): Eukaryota > Metazoa > Chordata > Mammalia > Rodentia > Muridae > Mus > Mus musculus. The sequence goes on along the minus strand of NC_000070.6, from coordinate 16,184,783 downwards.
TTTCTGGAGTCCACCTTCTTGAGTTCTTTATATATATTGGATATTAGTCCCCTATCTGATTTAGGATAGGTAAAGATCCTTTACCAATCTGTTGGTGGCCTTTTTGTCTTATTGATAGTGTCTTTTGCCTTGCAAAAGCATTGCAATTTTATGAGGTCCCATTTGTTGCTTCTTGATCTTACAGCACAAACCATTGCTGTTCTATTCAGGAATTTTTCCCCTGTACCCATATCTTTGAGGCTTTTCCCTACTTTCTCCTCTGTAAGTTTCAGTGTCTCTGGTTTTATGTGGAATTCTTTAATCCACTTAGATTTGATCTTAGTACAAGGAGATAGGAATGGATCAATTCGCATTCTTCAACCAAATTATAGAAGAAAACTTCCCTAACCTAAAGAAAGTGATGAGCTAGAACATACAAGAAGCCTACAGAACTTCAAACAGACTGGACCAGAAAAAAATTCCTCCTGTCACATAATAATCAAAACATCAAACGCACAAAACAAAGAAAGGATTTTAAAAGCAGTAAAGGAAAAAGGTCAAATAGCATATAAAGGCAGACCTATCACAATTACACCAGATTTCTTCCAAAGATTATAAAAGCCAGAAAATCCTGGACAGACATCAAACAGACCCTAAGAGAACACAAATGGCAGCCCAGCAAAACTCTCAATTAACACAGATGGAGAAACCAAGGTACTCCACGACAAAACTAAATTTACACAATATCTTTCCACAAATCCAGCCCTTCAAAGGAAAATAAATGGAAACTGCCAACACAATGAGGGAAATTACACCCTAGAAAAAACATGAAAATAATCTTCATTTAACAAACAAAAAGAAGATAGCCACATAATCATAATTCCACCTCTAACAACAAAAATAACAGGAAGCAACAATCACATTTCCTTAATATCCCTTAATATCAATAGACTCAATATCCCAATAAAAAGACATAGACTAACAGACTGGCTACATAAACAGGACCCAACATTTTGCTGCTTATAGGAAACCTACCTCAGGGACAAAGACAGACACTACCTCAGAGTAAAAGACTGGAAAATAATTCTCCAAGCAAATGGTCCCAAGAAACAAAATGGAATAGCCATTCTAATAACAAGTAAAATTGACTTTCAACCAAAAGTTATCAAAAAATATAAGGAAGGACACTTCATACTCATCAAAGGGAAAATCTACCAAGAAAAACTCTCAATTTTGAACATCTATGCTCCTAATGCAAGAGCACCACATTCATAAAAGAAACTTTACTAAAGCTCAAAGCACACATTACACCTCACACACTTATAATGGAAAACTTCAAGACCCCACTCTCATCAATTGAAAGATCACGAAAACAGAAACTAAACAAAGACACAGCGAAACTAAGAGTTGTGAACCAAATGAATTTAACAGGTATCTATAGAACAGTTTATCCTAAAACAAAAGAATATACTGTCTTCTAAGCTCCTCAGGGTATCCTCTCCAAAAATGGCCACATAATCAGTCACAAAACAGGCCTCAACAGATACAAAAAGACTGAATTAACCCCATGAATCCTATCAGATCACTAGGGACTAAGGCTGTTCTTCAATAACAACATAAACAATAGAAAGCCTACATAAATGTGGAAGCTGAACAACACTCTACTCAATGGTAACCTGGTCAAGAAAGAAATAAAGAAATTGAAGACTTTTTAAAGTTTAATGAAAATAAAGCCACAATAAAGCCAAACTGATGGGACACAATTAAATCACTAATAAGAGGAAAACTCATGGCACTGAGTGCCTCCGAAAAGAAACTGGAGAGAGCATACATTAGCAGCTTGATAGCACACCTAAAACCTCTAGAACAAAAGGAAGCAAATTTACCCAAGAGGAGTAGATAGCAGGAAATAAACTCAGGGCTGAAATCAACCAAGTGGAAACAAAAAGAACTATACAAAGAATCAACCAAACTAGGATTTGGTTCTTTGAGAAAATCAACAAGATAGATAAACCCTTAGCCAGACTAACTAGAGGGCACAGGGACAGTATCCTAGTTAACAAAATCAGAAATGAAAAGGGAGACATAACAACAGAACCTGAGGAAATCCAAAACATCATCAAATCCTACTACAAAAGCCTGTACTCAACAAAACTGGAAAACCTGGATGAAATGGACAATTTTCTAGACAGATATCAGGTACCAAAGTTAAATCAAGATCAGATAAATCATTAAACAGTCCATAACCCCTAAAGAAATAGAAGCAGTCATCAATAGTCTCCGAAGCAAAACAAAACAAAACAAAATAAAAAACACCACAGGACCAGGTGGATTTAGTGAGGAGTTCTATCAGACCTTCAAATAAGACCTAATACCAATACTCTTCAAACTATTCCAAATAATAGAAACAGAAGGAACACTTCCCAATACATTATATGAAGGCACAATTTCTCTGATACCTAAACCACACAAAGACCCAGGAAAGAAAGAGAACTTCAGACCAATTTCGCTTATGAATATCAATGCAAAAATACTCAATAAAATTCTTACAAACTGAGTCCAAGAACACATCAAAATGATCATCCATCACAATCAAGTAGACTTCATCCAATGGGTTCAGAGATGGTTCAATAAATGGAAATCCATCAACACCATCCATTATATAAACAAACTCAAAGGGGGGGAAAAACACATGATCATCTCATTAGATGCTGAGAAAGCATTTGACAAAATCCAACACTCCTTCATGATAAAAATCTTGGAAAGATCAGAATTTCAAGGACCATACCTAAACAGAGTAAAAACAATATACAGCAAACCAGTAATCAACATCAAACTAAATGGAGAGAAACTTAAAGCAATCCCACTAAAATCAGGGACTAGACACTCTCTCCCTACCTATTGAATATAGTACTTGAAATCCTAGCCAGAGCAATTAAACAACAAAAGTAAATCAAAAAGATACAAACTGGAAAGGAAGAAGTCAAAATAGCACTACTTGCAGATGATATGGTAGTATACTTAAGTAACTCAAAAAATTCCACAAGAGAACTCCTAAAGCTAATAAATATCTTATGCAGTTGCTGGATATAAAATTAACTGAAGCAAATCAGTGGCCTTTCTCTACACAAAGGATAATCAGGCTGAGAAAGAAATTAGGGAAACAACACCCTTCACAAGAGTCACAAATAATATAAAATACCTTGGTGTGACTCTAACTAAGGAAGTTAAAGATCTGTATGAAAAGAAATTCAAGTCTCTGAAGAAAGAAATCAAAGAAGATCTCAGAAGATGGAAAGATCTCTGATACTCATGGATTGGCAGGATTAATATAGTAAAAATGGCTATCTTACTGAAAGTAGTCTACAGATACAATGCAATCCCCACCAAAATTCCAACTCAATTCTTCACAGAGTTAGAAAGGGCAATTTGCAAATTCATCTGGAATAACAAAAAAACCTAGAATAGCAAAAACTATTCTCAACAATTAAAGAACCTCTGGTGGAATCACCATCCCTAACTTCAAGCTGTACTACAGAGCAATTGTGATAAAAAACTGCATGGTACTGGTACAGGGACAGGCAAGTAGATCAATGAAATAGAACTAAAGACCCAGAAATGAGCCCACACATCTATGGTCACTTGATCTTTGACAAAGGAGCTAAAACCATGCAGTGGAAAGAAGACAGCATTTTCAACAAATGGTGCTGGTTCAACCGGCAGTTATCATGTAGAAGAATGCAAATTGATCCATTCTTATCTCCTTGTACAAAGCTCAAGTCTAAGTGGATCAAGTAACTCCTCATAAAACCAGAGACACTGAAACTTATAAAAGAAAAACTGGGGAAGAGCCTCAAAGATACAGGCACAGGGGAAATTTTCCTGAACAGAACACCAATAGCTTATGCTCTAAGATAAAGAATTGACAAATGAAATCTCATAAAATTGCAAAGCTTCTATAAGACAAAGAACACTGTCAATAGGACAAAACAACAACAGATTGGGAAAAGATCTTTACCTATCCTACATCCAATAGAGGGCTAATATCCAATATATACAAAGAACTCAAGAAGTTAGACTCCAAAGAACCAAATAACCCTATTAAAAATGGGGTACAGAGCTAAACAAAGAATTCTCATCTAAGGAATACCGAATGGCTGAGAAGCACCTGAAAAAATGTTCAATATCCTCAATCATCAGTGAAATGCAAATCAAAGCAACCCTGAGATTCTACCTCACACAAGTCAGAATGGCTAACATCAAAAATTCAGGTGACAGCAGATGTTGGCAAAGACGTGGAGAAAGAGGAACATTCCTCTATTGCTGGTGGGATTGCAAGCTTGTACAACCACTCTGGAAATCAGTCTGGCGGTTCCTCAGAAATTTGGACATAGTACTACCAGAGGATCCAGCAATATCACTCCTGGGCATATACCCAGAAGATGATCCAACATATAATAAGGACACATGCTCCACTATGTTCATAGCAGCCTTATTTTTAATAGACAGAATCTGTAAACACCCCCAAATGACCCCCAATAGAGGAATGTATATAGAAAATGTGGAACATTTACACAATGGAGTACTACTCAGCTATTAAAACAAAGAATTTTTGAAGTTCTTAGGCAAATAGATGGAACTGGAAAATATCATCCCGATTTTGAGGTAGCCCAATCACAAAAGAATACACATGGTATGCACTCACTGATAAGTGGATATTAGCCCAGAAGTTAGGAATACCCAAGATACAATTCACAGACCACATGATGCTCAAGAGGTAGGAAAATCAAAGTGTGGATACTTCGGTCCTTCTTAGAAGGGGGAACAAAATTCCTCTGGGAGAAGATACGGAGACAAAATGTGGAGCAGAGACTGAAGGAAAGGTCATCCCACTTCAGGATCCATCCCACACCAGTCACCAAACCCAGACACTCATGTAGATGTCAAGAAATTCTTGCTGACAGGAGTCTCCTGAGAGGCTCTGCCAGTGTCTGAGAAATACAGAGGTGGGCTCTCAGTCAACCATTGGACTAAGCACAGGGTCCCCAATGGAGGAGCTATTAATAGGATCCAAGGAGCTGAAGGGGTTTGCAGCCCCCTAGGAGAAAAAACAGTATGAACCAACCCATACCCCCACAGCTCCCAAGGACTAAACCACCAATCAAAGAGTATACATGGAGAAACCCATGGCTCCAGCCGCATAAGTAGCAGAGAATGGCCTTGTCGGTCATCTATGAGGGGAGAGGCCCTTTGTCCTGTGAGGGCTCAATGCCCCAGTTTAGAGGAATGCCAGGACTAGGAAGCAGGAGTGAGTGGGTTGGTGAGCAGGGGAGGGGGTAGAGGTTAGAGAGTTTTTGGAAGCGGAATAACATTTGAAATGTAAATAAAGAAAATATCTAATAGTAAAATAATAAAAAACTGTAAATCAAGAAAACATCTAATAAAAATCATATGAGCTGGCCAAAAAACAGACTAGTACCTTACTAAACATTCATTATGTATTTTATGAATTCACAAGCTCATTATAAATTTAAAGCAATAGTTTTTATGTCACAAAGTAATGTGGCTTTGTCAAGAGACAAATCTGATGCATGTGTCTTATTAACTTGAAGTCTTGTATAGATAAACTAATCAATATTTTATTTTCTGTCCTTGCACCTACAATAAATTGTCCATTCCCAGTTTATGATCTTCAGTTACCAGATAGTAATCTCATTCCTAACCTATAGGGAATGTTTTCCTAGATTGTAAATTTGTTTAAATTCTGCTTTCTTTTCCTAGAGCCATTAGCCCATGAAACCTGAAGAGCTCTATATGCAGCTTTTGTTCTATAGGGGGCTTGAGATAACTTGTATCAATTTAGGAGTTTTATAAAATCATTAAAAGGAATTATGAAATCATCAACTCATCTACACAGCATTATACAGAGGATGTACACAGAAAGTACATCTTCATATTAATTCTGTAGATATGACCAGGAATCATGAGGCTATGTAATAGTGGTAGGAAAGGAATATCAGCAGTGAAAAGCAATTTTGGGATGAAGTCTCTGAGGACCTTTCATCTCAGAGCACACTCACTGTAGCCATGCAAAATTGTAGCACATCTTCAGAAATATTTGCTTGCCATAACCTTTCCTATGATGGCTTCTGACACTTTGAGAAATAATCTTATTCAAATTAAAGAGACCAAGACCAATACAAAAAAAATGACAACACATGTTAACAGATATGTTGGGAGAGACACTTATTCATTGCAGGTAGAGTGTAAACTAGTACTATGCAAATCAGTATAGAGTTTCCTCAAAATGCCAAAAATCCATCTATCACAAGCTCCAACTATACCACTTTTGGGTATATACCCAAAGGAGTTAATATAAGTATCTTTCTATGGAGATACTTATTCATCCATGTTTATTGCTGCTCTATGTAAAATAGGTAGAAACTGGAAAAAGCCTAGATGTTCACCAGCTGATGAATGAATAAGAAAAATATGTTGCATTTGAACAACGGGTTATTATTAAGTTGTTAAGAAAAGTGAAATTGGGCTGGAAAGAACCTAGATGTCCCTCAACAGAAGAATGGATACAGAAAAGGTGGTACATTTACACAACGGAGTACTACTCAGCAATTAAAAACAATGGACTTATGAAATTCTTGGACAAATGGATGTGTCTGGAGGATATCATCCTTAGTGAGGTAACCCAATCACAAAATAAGTCATTAGATATGTACTCACTGATAAGTGGATATTAGCTCAGAAACATAGAACACCCAAGATACAATTTGCAAAACACAAGAAAATCAAGAAGACGGAAGACCAATGGGTGGATACTTCATTCCTCCTTAGAATAGGGAACAAAATACCCATGAAAGGAGTTACAGAAACAAAGTTTGGAGCTAAGACGAAAGGATGGACTATCCAGAGACTACCCCACCCAGAGATCCATCCCATAATCAGCCACCAATCCCAGACACTATTGCATATGCCAGAAAGATTTTGCTGAAGGGACCCTGTTATAGCTGTCACGTATGAGGCTATGCCAGTGCCTGGCAAATACAGAAGTGGATGCTCACAGTCATCTATAAAATGGAACACAGGGCCCCCAATGGAGAAGCTAGAGAAAACACCCAAGGAGCTGAAGGGGTCTGCAACCCTATAGGTGGAACAACAATATGAACTAACCAGTACCCCCCAGAGCTTGTGTCTCTAGCTGCATATGTAGCAGAAGATGGCGTAGTTGGCCATCACTTGGAAGAGAGGCCTTTTGGTATTGCAAACTTTATATATCCCAATACAGGGGAATGCTAGGGCCAAGAAGTAGGAGTGGGTGGGTAGGGGAGCAGGGCGGAGGGGGGGAGTATAGGGAGATTTCAGGATAGCATTTGAAATGTATATAGAGAAAATATCTAATAAAAATTAAAAAAAATAAATAAATAAATGAAAAGTGAAATTGGTAGGTAAATTGAGCTACAAATAATCTTATTTGATGAGGTAACCCAAATCCAAAAAGATAAATATTGCATGTTTTGTCTTTTTTAAAAGTGCATCTACCTGTTTACCTGTGTTCTCCTATTTATTTATTTATTTATTTATTTATTTATTTATTTATTTATTTAATGTTTTGTCTTATATGTAGTTGTTAGCTTTTAAACTTTTGATGTGTGTGTTTCAGTCGGAGTAACAGCAGAGATTAGTGAGCCTGTAAGGCTACCAGGGAGGAGATCTTCCAAGAAGGAGGAATAAAATATAGTGTTATAAAGAGATAAAGGAGAAACTATGATAGAAGGTTAAATAAGAAGCAGGGTGGAAGGGCAAGGTAAAGGAAAGAATATGGAGAAGGACAATTAACACTGAAGTCATTTTGAGAAGTCATATGAAAACCAACTATTGTAGAGGCTTTCTAAATATATATACATATATGAAAGAAATTTAAATTGAGTCACCATATAATGAGAAAGACAATGCCCTAACTAGACATCATATGCCACCAAGTAAAATCTCCAGTGTCAAGAGTGAGTTACATCTTGCTATTTCCTTGGCCAAAGGAGTCCCATAGATTGCCTGTCAAACATAACACTATTGCCAAGGCTATTGTTTACTTGCCACAACCTGATGATAATGCTCTATTGATGGAAGCACCACCTATGTCATGGAGATATCAACCTGGTGTCCAACTAGAAGTTTCACTTCTACTAAGTAGCATCCATGCTGGAAGGTACTTCGTATGCTACTAGAGAAGAGAAGTAAGTCATCAACATGACCTAGCTATAAACATTGAAACCTGTAACAATGACCTGCCTACAAAACATACTGGTACAATAGTGACACAAATGTTATGGTAGCAACCAACCACTTTTTAGTTAGATTTAAGACTTATAAAATCCATATCCAACACTACCAAAGTAGCCATGAACCTGAGACTAGATAGGACATAGGAGGAAACCTATTACTGTTATACTGCTAAATGAACATAGCAATGAAATTACTCCCAATGATATATTACTATACATGTAGTTCAATGCCTCACTCAAGCCTCATCAGAGAGCTTCTTACAGTAGAATTAACACAAAACTCCACAACTGTGTAGAGTTAGAGACTTTGGAGTAGTCAACCATAAATGAGATGTTTTTACTACACCACTCCCTTAAGGCTCAGGAATCTTTGTAAAAGAAAGGGCAGAAAGAGTTTCAGAGGCAGAGATGGTAGATGAGTCCAAAGAACAGCACCTTCAAGCCACAACAAGGCTCCATATAGATGAACTTACATAGACTGATGCTACAGCTCTGGTGGAGTCAGCTTGACAGATGAAAGTCTGGAAGCTTTCTCATGAGGAAAGAGTTTCAGGGAAACTTCCTCCTGGAGTTTTGGCCATCCCCCTAACCCATAAAATTCATTTTCCGCGTTAGTCTAGTGTATGGATCCACGTGCCCTCTATTAAACATTACCCTATAATAAGTGCCTTTTAAGATTGTATCCTGAATTAGCTAAAGCATCTCCCAGTGTTCCAAGATTCCAGTTAGCAGCAAGGAGCTTAACCTATTCAGTAACTAATTAAGCACTACAATAAAATCAAAGCCATTAACTCAGTTGTCTACAGTAAGAGACTAAAATTCTCACTGAGATAAAAATTTCATTACAGACTACATTCCATACCAAAAGTGAGTTAATATACTATCCTAATAATGAGGATTCTCCAGACAAGATAAAATTTAACAAGGCCTAGAGAATTTCGGGGTCAGTGACACTACGTTATTCTTGAAGCCTGGCAAGAGTCAATAACCCCCTGGTGCTATTAACACTAAAGTGTGAAACTCTTGCCTGGCACAAAGCTGATCCGAGGTGGGGATGTTATTTTCTAGTGTAAACATTTATCTGATTCCTGCAAATTCCTTTTGAAGTCACTCCTCTTGCATTTGTGCTAATCTCTAGTGTTAAACATTTATCTGGTTCCTTTTGAAGTCACTCCTCTTGCACCTGGAAAACTTCAATGTGCCTTATTCTGTTATGATTTGCAATTTACTCTGTATTATAAAAAGTCTGAGGCTCGACCAGAACATTACATTCAGATTCAACACCTCTCTTGTGTGTTTGTCTGTTTGTCAAATTAATCCTAAGCTTTGCCCACCTACTCTAGAGACCCATTTTACGCAGACACAGGGACCCAGAGGGTCTGCGGCAGACTGACAACATGCACAAGACCTGCAAAGACTCAAAACGGAAAAAAAAATTCCAACAGTGAAAAGGGGATGTGAACACAAAGCTCCCTCCGCCCCTAACCAAGAAGCTTATTGCAGTTGATGCCTGCTAGCAAAAGAAAAACTAAATTAGTGTCATTGATTATATCAACCCCATTCTGGGTCAGGTTCCTTGCTCAGGGGTACTGCCTGCTTTTTTGTTTTGTTTTACTTTGGCTTGGTATTTTTTCGTCTATGGGCTGTTTATTTTCATTTTTGCTTGGTTTGGTTTTTGAGGGAGAGAGTGAAGGGAAGAGGAGAAACATCATGGAGTTGGGTGGGTAGGAAGGTGAGGAGTATCTGGGAGGACTTGGGGAGGGGAGAGTATAATAGATAGATAGATAGATAGATAGATAGATAGATAGATAGATAGATAGATAGATAGATAGATAGATAGATAGATATTATGAAAAATCTAATTAAAAAGGACAACTTTATCAATCAAAATATAAAGAAACAAAAAGAACTAATAGCTCAGTTATGCTTTCTATGGGAAGATGTTAACATTCTGCACTTTCTAAATAATCCATATAATATATATGTATATATATATATATTACATGCTATATATGTAAATATATGACATATATAATACTAAAATGCTCAACACTCATGTCATGGCAAGCACCTCCCAAAGCCTGGGCAGCTAATGGTGTAAAGGATGCTGTAGGCCATAACTGCAGTAAACAGAGGGATACAGAGTTCTTCGAATAGTTTGAGGCTCAGGGGAAGAAGTTCCTTAGAGGATGATTCCTTCATCAGGCTGTGATTTAACCACATTGAGACAAAGGATGAAACTCTTGCATGAGTCAGATGTTCTATATCTGGCTCTATAAACAGGTACAAGTTATAGCGTGCAGGGGAAAGACAATAAATCAAAACCAAACTGGTACAGCTAGACTCTGCAAGCCAGTTTGATTACTCTCTGCGCATCTGCCAATTCCCAGGTCTAAGATCACCTGCTGTGTTGTATGAATGAAAGTGTTACATCCCATTACCTGCTTTGACTGTCACCATATGGCTGTCAGCAGAGAAGTATTTATTGAGCCTCCCACAGATGAGTAATTTTACAAACTACATTAAATAGAAAAGATTCAAGGGTAGAATAATTACTAAGCTCCTTTAAAAAAAATCACTGGGTCTTATTATTATTATTATTATTCCTAAAAAAGCGGAAAATCCTGTGTTCCTTATAAGAACTCAGCACAGAACTCACCCTCAAAACACTAGTCTAAAATAAAGAAAACTAGGATGGAGCACAGACCATGAGATCTGAAGTAAAGATTAATTATGTTTGTGACACCTTACCTTGCACATGCCTTATCTCATTCATACCTACTCCAACTCATAAATGATGAAAGCAAGTTTCAGCAAGAATGGGTAACATAGATAGCAAAGCAGAGACAGACAAAACCAAGCACAGGCCTGGGAAAAGGGTTTAACACCAGGCAGTGGTGGCCCATGCCTTTAATCCCAGCATTCGGGAGGCAAAGGCAGGAGAATCTCTGAGTTCAAGGCCAGCCTAGTCTACAGAGCAAGTTCAAGACAGCCTGAGCCACACAGAGAAACCTGTCTCTTTAAAAAAAAAAAAAAAAAAAAAAAAAAAAAAAAAAAAAAAGACTAAGCACACACTCAGATTTTCAAAGCCTTTACCCACCGGCCTACAAAATATAGATAGAATATTTCACATTCCTATTATGATATTCAACTCTTGATATATGTTATTGCCCCAGAATGTCACAGGAGCAAAGCTGAAAAGCAGGACAACTGCTCCCTTGAAACATGAGGCTTACTCGTAGTTCTAAGTAACCTTGCACTGATTCATGGTATTGTGGTCTTCTTTAAAATGTGTCACACAGGGTCTGGGAAAACTTTCCTTGTATCTTTGTTATGCAACCTGGCCTTTCCCTTTCAATTACACCTTTAGATGTTTAGACTATTTGTTTCCTTGGGTTTGGTTAAATCTCAAAATTCTAACTGTTCTTTACCACCTCCCTCCCTCCTTGGCAATATCCTCATGTGAACACAAATGCGACTTTATCTCTCTTCTGTTTTTGCCAAACATGTGTTTACATATACTTACACGCTGCAGGCTTGGTTTTATTTAAAGTTAGGAACTAGTGTGGAAATCATCCCCATCCATCTGTCCTCTGTGGACTTCTGTCAGGAGAGTTCCTTTGTAGGAGCAACATTCTTTGCCTCTCTTGTACCTTGAATTTCTCCTTCTTCTTTAGTATTCCTCTCTAGGGAAAAAAAAAAAATCTCACCAGACGCTGAGTTTGTGTAAATGTCTTCTCATCTCCTTTCTCTTCAAAAACTTCTTCCCTTCATAAAGAATATTGTCTACCTTACTCCTCCATGAGATACATATGCCAAGGGCAGGCCTCTAGAGAAACGAGATTGGGTTTGTTCTTACTATGATTATGTGAGCTATATCTAAATCATTGTCTTCAAGTTCCACTAACAAAGTTGATGTTCCAGTACCCACCCAATCTGTCTTTTGCAGACCTCCACAGTTGTTCTAAAGTTTGAGTAAAGAACATAATTCACTAGCACCATCATATCATACTAGAGATAATAGTCACTACAAAATTGCTATAAAGGCCAGTCAGGCACTGTGATACACACCTATAACCCAAGCAACTCAGGAGGCATTTGAGATCACAAAATCAAGGTCAGGTACTTTTATGTTAATTTGCCACAAACTAAAGTCATCTGCAAGGTGAAAACCTCAATTAAGAAAATGCCTCTATAATATCAAGCTATGGGCATTTTCTTAATTAGTTATTGGTGTGGGAGGGATCATCCCATTGTGGGTGGTGCTATTCCTGGGCTGATGGTCCAAGGTCCTGTAAGAAAACAGGATGAGCAAGCCACATCAAGCTAGTAAGCAATACCACCCCATGGTCTGTATATCAGCTCCTGCCTCCAGGTTCCAGCTCTGCCTGAGTTCCAGTCCTGACTTTCTTCAATGATGGACTATGGTGTAGAAATACAAGCCAAATAAACCCTTTCCTCCCTAACTTGCTTTTTGGTCCTGGTGTTTCAGCAAAGCAATAGAAACCCTAACTAGATAGTCAGTTTGGGCTGTAGAGCCAGTTCTAGGCCAGCCTGAGCTAAATAGCATGACTGTCTCAAAAGCAACATGCAAACACACAAATTATTTCCTTAAAAATATACTGTTTTTGGTAGAGCATAAAGTACATTTTATATGTAAGCAATTCATATTTCAATTTTATCATCTTTCACGTATCTACTTCAAAATAATCTTCTGTGACTTATTTATTCAGATGATTGATATTTGATTAAATCTAGCAAGAATACACTCAAGTTTAATATCTAACTACACTTGAAGCAAGACATTTTCCAAACAAGTTTTCAGTTGTACAGGATTTCTTTATAATACATTAACATGATTTAAAATACCCAAGTTAATATTAAGAAATACCACATTTGAATGCACTCTAGAGTTTTGAGAATTATATAGATCTTGACTACAAAGATGTATTTTTTCAGTATTAGAGACCAGATCTTGAATGTTATATATGCTAGCAAGAACCCTAAGTCACATCCCTAGCTCAAAAATGTTTTAACCTTGTGAATATGTGCACAAGTGTGTGTGTGTGTGTGTGTGTGTGTGCTGTGTGCAGGCACACAGCACATGTGGAAATGTGAGGATCACCTTGAATATTGTGCTCCCTGTTTAAGATAGGGTCTTTTGTTGTTGACTGGAGCATATGCCAGGCTAGATGGCCCTCAAGCGTCTGTGTTTCTCCTATTCTATCTCTGATTGCCTCGGAGGAGAGATGGAGTTACAGATCTGCGGCACTGCATCCAGTCTTCTGCAGGAAGCATTTTACCTACTGGGCCACACCCCAGCTCAAATATTTCTAAACAGGAACTTGGTAACTGAGAAACCAGAACTTGAAATATGTATACCTGGTATTCCCGCATGCTTTCAATCCAGGAATTGTTCCTGGATTTAATTCCACAAAGTTTAAGTTAGTACTGAGAATACACTGTTGAAGAGACACATTAACACTTTAAGGATACTAGCCTGTACATCCTTAGCAGAGATAGCCTTGCTCACAGCTAAACAAATTTTCATGTAACAGTATACTAAGCAGTATTAAACCATTCTACTCTATTCTTAGTAGACTCATAACATTTTAATAGAAGAATGATCCATATATAATGCAAAAATATGACTTCCTGAGTTCATAGCTGGACTATCTTATTTAGCAGCTGGGGGACAATGTAGGGGAAGCTAAGCTCCTGTTCCACAATTGGTTCTTGATTTGTCAGTAAAGAAAGCCAGGGGCCAATTGTTGGGCAAGGGAGACAGGCAGGACTTCCAGGTCCCAGGAGGAAAAGGCAGACACAAGGAAGGAGAGGGGAAGTTTTTGCATTGCTTTGGAGGGTGAAGAAGCCAACAGCCATGTGAAGGAGGAGAAGCTGGGCCTGTGCCCACTACTACACACGGGCAGTCAGGAATGTTTGGAAGGGGCTAGGTGGGACTAGCCACTGAAATTTAGGGTAGGTAGGAGAGGAGATTAAACTATTACTAAGGGCACGCTTTTTCAGGCAGGAGATAGTAATGCCCAGCAATTGTGTCCTAAGGCAGGTTGAAAAGGAACAAACTGTGTGTGTGTGTGTGTGTGTGTGTGTGTGTGTGTGTGTGTGTGTGTGTGTTTTGTCCAAAGATTAAAGGGAAGCCAGACGGGACTGGTAGTGGGTCACTTCCTGGAGCTAAAGGCGGTAGCATAAAACCACATACCATAGGACAATACACAAATAACAGCCCTGTATCTCAATATCTCCATCAGTAAGCTGTGAATAACAGTAGCCCTTGCTAGAAAGTATTGTTTTACATACATTATTATGTGGAAGTTCCTCGTTCACAAGTTCTGTTCTTTGAAAAGGCCATAGAGGCAGCACTGCCTGAGATACAATAAGGGCTGATAGTTGGCTAATTACATCACCCTTCTCTAGGCAAAGGCAGCAAGAAACCCATCTACAGTGATGCAAAGCTACATTTACTGATTCATTGCAAGCAGGAAAAACAAGTTTCTAGGGACACAGAGGGAATCTCAATAAGACCCTGTTAGGAAGAACTTCCTATAGGAGTTGAGCCTAGGGAGCATCCAAGGAAATGGGTATCCTCTTCAGACTAGATACTGTCTAGGAGGAGGGATCGTTTTGATTGAGTGCTTAACTTTCTTATCCAGTCACTGAAAGACAAAAGCCGAGGTAGTGCCATAATTGGAAAAAAGGGCAGTGATCACTCATTGTTAGCAAGGAATGGAGAGCATTTGCTCATCTTCTTGGTTGGTAATGTTCATATTTTTGCCTATTCAGACATTCCCATGAAGATTCCCATGAAGAATCTATTTCTGTCCAGCTTCACTACATGCTCTAAGTTGTCTCAGCTGAGGTTAGTGTCCTGTGGAAGTGTTTACCTTCCCTCAGGAGAGCATACATTCAAGCTAAGTACTTAGAAAGCTCCTGGTTAGCAGAGACTTGTTTTCCTGTTTTTCAAACCAGATAAGAAAGTTTTGATTAAATGGCAGGGCTGGTAAGAAAATAGTAGCTATCATTGCTACCTTGTTGAGCTTAATTTAAAGCCCTTTCTTTAATAATCATTGTGTAAGTTGAGCTTCAGAACAGTTCAAGTATGTGGGGGGCAGAGGGGGGTTTCTCTTACCTCCAGAGGTTCAATAGATAATGTATGTCATGCAAATGACCCCTCCTTGATATAAAGCCTGCCTTCTGGAGTTGTGATGCAATACTTCCCTGGGAAGCTGCATACTTCAGCTCCTTTTAACAATTCTGGAACAATATTGGGTCACAGATGCTTCATGGTGCTTTGTATTTTCCAGCTACACTTCAACTTCTCCCGAGAAATCTCTTAGACCACTGGTGTTGGATCTCTGATTAATCACACTTCCTGCTTCCTCGAGGCTGTGCTAGCCTTCTCTGTTAAGACCTAATCGCCACAGGCTACTTCAGTAGGGACAGCTTTGCCTATTGTCCACAGTCCTGTCTCTGCCCCAAACAGGATCTTTAAAAGGGTACTAAGCTCACATCCTCTTTCACAGACTGGCTTCCTAAAGAGAAAATCACTGTGCCTTAAAAGGTAGTATAACTCAGCATGTCTTGCTTATAACTTTGGAATGACAGGGAACGTGATTTTTGAGCTATGGAAAAAAAAATAGAAAAGCAAACTATTCTGTTAAATTCAGGCACTGAAATTCCTAGATTTAGACTAGCCAACTAGTTATATGTACGTTCCTGCACATTTCGAGAAACCTGCCAAATAAAATCCCACAGGAAAATGGAAATTCCCAGGAAAATTTTGTACTAATGATTCTTTGTCCAGCACCATCTTTTTGCATGTGGGAATTCCCCTAGTCACTCTATTTCTCTCATTAGACACTGTACAAAGTGAAAGTGAAAACAGATTATCATCGAATGAAAGCAGTTCCCAGAAAGAAAATGGACTCTGAGCCCAATACATGTGCTCCAACATCCCAACCCTGCAGCTCACAAACTGTCACTTCTGGAAATTCACACTATCACTATGAAGGCCACTTTTCTTAATCTGTCCATGGTTTTTTCCTGATGTTGAAAGGAGAAGCCTGAACTTTCAGCAAAACACGACCTTGTGAGCATGTTCTGGCATCTGATCTTTCCTAGGACAGTCAAAGCATTTTGAATGCAGAGACAACATTTGTATTCTTATTATTACTTCCAGCACTTGGGATAACAGTATATTAAATGTCTATTAGATGTGTTGCCTTGGAGTATTGGGCTGGAGTTATGCATTACCAGGCAGGTCCAATTTTCATTTGCACACCTCTTAATATCAACTGAATGCCATACACCATACCTATTTAAGACACATTTAAAAATCACATGTTTCTAGTATTTATAGGCAACTAAATGTACTAATGAAATAGTGGGTATTCAGTACTGTTTATCTCCCTTTTCTATTCATCAAAATAAGGGGATTTTGAAGTAAATTATCTTCTCTGTATTCTTTACCATAATAAGCCAAACATAATTTGAGGACTAAAATATAGTTGCATTTAGAAAGATTTTTCATTTATCAAGAAGAAATTATTAAACACGGTTACCTCAGCTAATTCTATCTTATATTTCCCTGCTTTGAGAGTATATGGAGATCAACAAAGGAGTGATTCATTGGTATTCTGACCTATCGTTCTAACCTTATAGTCAGCTTTTTCCTATGACACTGTTGGGCTAGAGAGATTGTTCAGCAGTTAAAGAGCACTGGCTGTTCTTACAGAGGAACATTCCCTGCGTCCGACGGCAACTCACAGCTATCCGTAACTCCAGAAGGTACTCCCTCTTCTGGCTTCTGTGGGTACCAAGCATGGTGTACAGAAATACACAGAAAAATAAATTAAATTAGGAATTTTGGCCAACTGTGATGGCAAACACATTCAATTCCAGCACTTAGGAGGCAAGGTAGTTGGATTTCTGTGAGTTCAAGGCCAGCCGGGAACTACATAGTGAGTTCCAGAAGAGCCAGAGCTATGTAGAGAGACCCTGTCTCAAAAAGCAAAAGTAATTAATAATAATGATGATAATGATGATGATGACCTAAAATGTTCTTCGATGGATATATGATTAAATAACTATAGTATGCCCACACTGTGCAGTACCACTCAGCAATTTATTAAAAGCTATTGATACAAACAAAATGTCACATGGAATTCCAAGATATGATTCTGAATAATCTAAAACAATTTGAAAAAAATACATATTTTACAATTCTACTAACAATTTGCGGTTTGTGTATGAAGCGGCCTTCCAAAAGCCCATGCATTAAAGGCTTACTTCCCAGCTGGTAGCACTACAGAGAGGTGGCTAGATCATGAGGCTTGCTTCACTTATTGATAATCTATTGATCAGCTTATAATGAAGGGGTTCATAGAAATCATGGCCCTACTTAAAGAAAGCAGGCCACTGCAGACATTGCCAGTATGCTGTCTGTGAAAGATAAAGAGTGTCCCTCTCCTTCCATTTTTCTCTATACTTCCTAGTGAACAGGTTTGCACTACACAGGATCCCTGCCATAACGTCCTGGCTCGTTGGACCCCAAAAGCAGTGGTACTACCAACCATGAACCATAGCTCTGAAACCACAAGGCAAAATAAACTCTTCTTCCTTCAGGTAGACTTTCTCAAGGAATGGGTCACAGTGACAGAAAAGCAATTTTGAATCAGCAAAATTAGACAAGGAAAACAGATTCAGTGTTTACAGAAATTTTCCTTCTGAGAGCCATGAGGGATAATCGGTTAAATTCCTCTCTCCTAGCCTGTGGTAACTTCAGTCATTTTTTGATTTACTGCAGTTGCCTTTGTTCCTGTATCTTCACTCTGTTGTCCCTCTATGCATGGCTATCTTGGTATTAAATATCTATTCTTTATTATTGGAGCGTCCTACTAGATACCATAGGCCCACAGGCTGACCCCCAACCCAGGAGCCTACTGCCTCAATCTCCAAAGTAATGGGATTTAGGGCACATACCGACACATCTGATTCATTTTTTCCTATATCAACAGTCATCTTTGATTAAGGCCTAGACTTTATCTTAATTAGCTTGGCCTTAGAAATTTTTTCCGTTGCTGTGATAGAGTATCCTGCAAAAGCAACCTACAGAAAGAAGAGTATATTTTAGGCTCAGAGCTGGAAGGCACAATTGATTATGGCAAAGAAAGCAAGGGAGCAAGGGCTTAAAACAAGTGGTCAGATGTTCTCTATAAGAAGAAGGGGGTGACGAATACTTGTGTTCTTTGTAAGTGGGGGCACAGTAAAGAAACCAAGAAAAATCTGGGAGCAAAGTTTTTATTGTGGATGAGAGAGAAGGGTATGGGGGGCATTCTGGGGCATCTGGAAGAGTCCAGAGCTAAGGGAAATGGAAGCTAACTGGACATGGCCCAGAGGAAAGCAAGATTAGCAGAAGAGCATCAAGAGAGAATTTCAAGAATAGTGTGCGCATGAAGAAGTGGGGAGACTTGCTATCATATAGAGAACAAGGGGTATCCAGGAGGAGGGAATCCTGGAGATTACAGCAGTCTGGGAGCTAGTCTGGAGGAGTGGTAGTAGGCAGACAGGGAATAATCAGTGTGTAGATAATCAACAAGATAGCAAGCTTCTGGCCTTTCCCAAAAGTGTGACCTTTCTGGCTGACTTACCTGGGCATGTTCTAGGCAAAGCATGGATATGTCAAAGCTTGCACAGGGAGATACTATGGACCTACACCTCTCTTTTTAAACTGATCAATGCAAAAAGAGGGGAGAAGAAACCCCACCCAATATCACCAAAACACTCAACTACCAATCTTCCAGGGGAAAGCAGATTTCAGTTTCTATCTCCTTCCCACTTATGATCGGTATATCCACTTGTGAGTGTCTGTGTGCATTCATGCATGTGTGTGTGTGTGTGTGTGTGTATGTGTGCATGTGTTGCACACATACTTTACTATTAACAGAACTTGATTGCTTGCTGTTGCTGTGATTTTTTTTTTCTGTCTTTTAATTCTTTAATTGTTGGGAAAAACTGAACTCAGTCCATGACCCTGGATGGTAACATAAGCGGGTACCAATACCACTGCACTTGACTTGGAACTGTGCTGGTTTTGAAAAAGTGCCTTCTTTTGCAAAAGTGTGTATCTTATTTCTAAATGAGATATGAATGTCTTAAAGCTGCTATTTCCTAGACTAATGTAATAAGGCATAAATAAACTTTATTCTTAATAACATTCAGGTATAATTTTGTAGGACTTTGAATAAATGAATTCAAAGTATAGATGTGATGTTTATTTTTGAGGCTAATTTGTCTATTTTGTCTAAGTTTTTCTCCAGTACATTTACTTCAATGTTAATGTCTTAAGATTTCTATCATTAATTGATTATGAAAATTAAATGTATATACTTACAAAATCCCTATATGTGTGTATATATACATACATACATACAGCATGTATACGTATATATATTCTTAGTTGAGATATATACACATTATATTGTAAGTACATATTTTTATATTTTTGTAT
The DNA here is from genome assembly GCF_000001635.26 of Mus musculus. NCBI lineage: Eukaryota > Metazoa > Chordata > Mammalia > Rodentia > Muridae > Mus > Mus musculus. The sequence goes on along the minus strand of NC_000070.6, from coordinate 16,164,983 downwards.
TTTGTTTATGTGTATGTGTGTTGCCTGCAGAAGCCAGAAGTGTTGGTCAGATTCCCTGGAGCTGGAGAGCAGGCAGCTGTGAGCTACTAGATTCGAGTACTGATAACAAACCTCAGATCCTCTGGAAGAACAAGCCCTCTTAACGGCTTACCCATGACTCCAGCCCAAGAAAACATAATCTTAGAATGTAGACTTGTAAAAAACTATTAAGAACTAGAGTATAGGGAAGGAAATGTCGGTGTTATATATATTACACTAATAATATAAGGGACAATTACAGATTGTAGTATCCTGGTGCGTGTAGGATCGTGGAACTATATCGCTCACAAATATGAGATATTTGCGCCAAACATCGTACTGAACAGTTATCTAAGTAGAAAGGTGTTTACAGTAAAAAGATGAAATAGTGCTGGATTTTGGTTGTTTGGTTTTGTTTGTTTTTGCCTTTGTTTTTCTTTTTGGATGGAAGACTTCCCAAACACAAGAAATGGTTTTATATTTCTATTTGTGAGTAGGCTTTGAGGAATAAAAGAAGAAACCGTTTCCTGGTAAGGGAGCAAGTCATATAAGCTAAACACCTCAATTTGTCACACTGACAGCGCTAGCCTCTCTACCTCACTTCTCACAAGTGGCAGCCACTGAGTAAAGACTGGAGTGGAAGCAACCAGATGGTTTACAGCTCAGGAAGTGGGGCACCAGGCTCCCCAGCAGTAGTCACCCCACACCCTATCACGTCCAGGGTTTGGAGTCTAAGGAAGACACTCGGGCCAAAGGAAAATCCAGCCGACCCACCTGACACCAGACTGGAGAACTCCGGAGGGATTTTCCCCGGAGGAAATCTTTTCCAAGCCTCAGCGATGTCCACCCGGCTTGTGGGGGGAGGGAGGCCTCTGAGACACGCCCATGATCTGCAGAGGGAGGAGCCGGCAGAGGGAGGAGCCCGCAGAGAGGGGAGCTTGCAGAGGGAGGAGCCGGCAGAGGGAGGAGCCCGCAAAGATGGGAGATTACAGAGGGAGGGGCCGGCGGAAGGAGGAGCCAGAGGACAGAAGAGCGGGCGGAGGAGGAGCCGGCGGAGGGAGGAGCTGGGGGAGGGCGGAGCCGACGGAGGGAGGAGCTGGCAGAAGGAGGAGCCGGCGGAGGGCGGAGCCGGCGGAGGGAGGAGCTGGCAGAGGGAGGAGCCGGCGGAGGGAGGAGCTGGCAGAGGGAGGAGCTCACAGAGAGAGGAGATTGCAGAGGGAGGAGCCGGCAGAGGGAGGAGACCGCGGAGGGAGGAGCCGGCGGAGGGAGGAGCCGGCGGAGGGAGGAGCCGGCGGAGGGAGGAGCCGGCGGAGGGAGAAGCCAGGGGTAGGAGGCAGGGGCTGAGGAGTTGGTGAAGGTAGGAGCCCGCCCAGGGAGGGCCGGCGGAGGGAGGAGCCCGCCGAGTCCAGGAGGAGGGAGGAGGACGGTCCACCCCGGCGCGGCCGCAGACCCGACGGGCTCCCTGGCACAGCTGACCGGGCCGGAACTGCAGCGGCCACGCGGGAATGGGCCGCCCCGGGACCTAGCGCCGCGGCCAGGGTCGGGCGGAGCCGCCGCGCAGCCGGAGCCATGAACGGGGACGCCATCTGCAGCGCGCTACCCCCCATCCCGTACCACAAGCTCGCCGACCTGCACTACCTCAGCCGGGGCGCCTCTGGCACGGTCTCGTCGGCACGACACGCAGACTGGCGCGTGCGGGTGGCAGTGAAGCACCTACACATCCACACGCCGCTGCTCGACAGGTAGGGCGCCGGCGCGGGGCCCCACACAGACGCGGGCTGGGTGGTCCACAGACCGGCCGCACTATGGCGATGCGCCGGCTCCGCCGCGGCGAGTCCTTAAGTCCTTGGGCTAACCTGATCCAAGGGAGAAACCATCCTGGACGTGCGTCAGACTTTGCAACTCGCCCTGCCTCTCCTCCCACCCGAGGTGTTCCCACTCTCCAAAAACCTGCAATCACGGCCACCTCTAAAACCCTGTTTATTGAACCCGACGTGTGTTGGTACAGTGCTTGTGGGCTTTGCTTTGTTTTAGCTAGCTGTTAGCGGTAAGAGCTGTGGAACTCTAAAAACTGCTCTTGGAAATGAAGTACGCAGTGACTGCAAAATACACACCGGAGTTTGAGCATTTAGCACTAAAAAGAAAAATAATAATACTATACCGGTGTTTTTATATTGATTAAACGTCAAAATATTTTTCTAGGGTTTTATGTGTGTTTCACTCCTGCTCCTGAGCCTGCATATTATGGCTTGGTTTGGTTTGATTTGGTTGGTTTTGTTTTCTTTGTGGTTTATTACGTGCCCTCATGAAGTTCAGTTATCAAATTCTACATTACCAGTTGTTATTCGAGCTCTTGCCTTGGAAGTCCCCAAAGGAAGTGTGCAATGTTTTTTGTAACAGTAAAATGAATCAAAAGCTATTAAATGGTCAAAATTTGTGAAGAATAAAAGTTTTGACCATCCCTTGCCCTGGTATTATTTGTGTCCAGCTCCCACATATTCAGAAGAAAGAAAAAAAAAAAGCGTTGGTTTCTGTTTCTAGGAAAACATTACAACTAAATACCATAGATCTGTGGCTGTATGTGTTAGTCAATGGATCTAGTCAGAACTCTTGTGTGTTTCACTTCCATCAGAAATTGAACTAGACCTTCATTCAGTTCTTAGTGCACTTGCTAACCTTGGTGGCTACAGGCCTCTTCTCCTGCTGGATCTAGTGTGAAAATACAGAGATCATAGCGGCCCTATTGGTCAGAGGCTGTTAACCCTGGGTATCAGGTCAGATACAGCATCAGATAACTAACTCTCTTGCTTCAGCCCTGGTAGAATGTTGGACTTTCATCTGCCTGGAGGCGCCCTCCCTCCCTCCAAGGGCTAGATCACAGTGTATGTGGAGCCAGTGCTGTGTGTGTGTGTGTGTGTGTGTGTGTGTGTGTGTGTGTGTGTTCACGTGTTCGAGCACGTGCGCCTAAGTAGTCAACTTTAAAGGGAGGTTGGTTAGTACCAAGCAAACGAATGGTCTATGGAAATGTAGCACTAATAGACCACTAGGTAGACTAAAGCTAGTTGCTTTCTCACTTTTGATTCTGCTTTTCAAAGCTTCGTTTGTGCCATTTGTAGGCCAAGGGAAAAAGATGGACAGGATGGTATTGCTTTCCCATATTCACCAACCACTTATGGTATAATTTCCTTGCATTGGATAGGGCATTGTCTTTATAAAACCAGCACAATCCCCTACCTTACTGCATTGCATTCTTTTATCTTGCTGTCTAAGATCTTACCATGAGCACAGGCCTAGGCTTATGCAACTGACTCTGAGGGTGTCTTACTTCCTCACCTGTTAAATATGAATAATAAACACTGTATGTATATTTGTTGTGCTCTGGTGTGGATAATGTACCCATTGTTCTTTAAGATTACCTGAAAAGAAAATAAGTCTAGGTGACGTTGCATATTATTTTAATAATTAGTGAGTCACTCTCCATTGCCAGTGAGTGGGACTTCCATAGCAGTCTTCCAGCCTTAATGGACTGATGACTCTGATTGGTTGTTCAAGTACCCTAGAGATGGAGAGCTGTTTCCTATTGACATTTTGAGTTAGGCCATTTTCATGATACAATTATTGAAGCTGTATTTTGCATTTTAAGTTTCTAAAAATCTTTTGCTTTTGTTTTCCCCCTCAATCTTGTTGAATTCTAACCTCACAAACTATCTGATTTGCTTTTCTCATCAAACAATAGAATAGAAAAGCACAGATGTTAGAGTACCAGGGCTACAATTTAAATCTGACTTAAACCCTGTCACTTTGTATTGTTGTCACCAAAGGATCATTCATTTTTTTCTGACTGTAGATGCTCCAATATGTAAACCAGAGAGAATGAAACAAGCTTTAGAGAGTTGATTCAAGGGTTGGACTGTATATAAAATGGCTGGCAGGGAGGAGGAATACATCATACCTTTCTATGTTTGTATGTACATGCATGTGTTTGTATTAGCATACACACATAGGAGATCCATGTGCTGCTGACCCACATGCATGATGGGTAGGCCAGAGGTCAACTTCAGGTATTGTTCCTCAGGACCATTAAGAGAGAGAGAGAGAGAGAGAGAGAGAGAGAGAGAGAGAGAGAGAGAGAGAGAGAGAGGAGAAGAGAGTATCTTTAATGTTTTGGAGTGTGTATTGTTGCCAGCTTTTTTATATCTATTCTTAGGAATTAAACTCATATTCTCCTGCTTGTATGACAATCACTTTACTAATGTATTCTCTGCTAATACTTTATTTCATACTTTGGACAGAAGGAGGGAAGGCTATCTTATATGTATGTGTCACTGGAACTTCCACACTGTGTCCTCTCATCTCAAGTGTCCAGGGATCTTTGGGTTCATCCTGTAAGGTACTACACAGGAACTGTCTTGTTGACCCATATCTCTTGGGGCAAATACAGAGCTTGAGAAATTGAAGTTTAATTAAATAGGCTTCACAGACTGATATAACTGGTTTCCTTTCAGTCAAGGTAAGGAACAGAGAATAGAGAAACTTTGCTTTATGGTGTCTTGTGCCTCTTGAATTTAAAAGCATAAAATATTTTGCCTACTCAAAGACTTCATAACTTCTTACTATGGTTGGGTGTGCGTCCGTGTGTCTCTCTGCTCGTGTGCTTTAAGTAGTCTGGTCAGGAATGTCTGTCTGTATGCTTATTTCAACAGCCACTCGTCCAGAGCTCAGGTTTCTTAAGAACCAACTAATCATCCTTGCTTACCCAATAGACTTCTCCTGGAAGCCTTTCTATTTATGTCAGCGCTGCCAACACCCATGCATCTGGGGAAATGATGATGGCGTCAGATCAGCTCTCCCCCATTGCTTTTGTTCACTTGAGTCCCTTGTAGCCAGTGCATCCTGACGTCTACCACTCTTTTCAGCCAGTGTTTTCTTGTCTTTCCACTACTTTATCAGGCTTCCCTTGCTTTGTATCTGGACTATTGTTACAGTCTTCATAGTTGTTCCCCTTTCTCTTAATCCCATATCCTGTTTCCAAGATAATTATCTTTAAACCTCCTTTTACTGATTTCTTTTCTCTTGCTCAAAACCTTCCATTGCACTTGACTGTCAGACAAAGTTTTGGGCCTCTTAGGATCCCAACACGTCATTTATGCCACCCCCTCTGTCGTGCACTCTTTCCTATCTTAGCTCTCATTAAACAGTCACAGTCTTACTTTCACTTCCTGAATTCATTTGACACATGGCTGGTGGACATGCACTGTGTTGCTGCATATAAGGCATTGTTTATGTCCTGGGAATGGATACACTCATGGGCAAAAGAGAAGCAAGGTCTTATCTTTTGTGCAGTTACTTTCTGGATCTTCTCTCTGATGTTGAAATTCTAGCCATACTTCAAATTCCACTGAAAGTCTGTCTCTTTGAAGACGGTGGTGACATTACCATGCTCAAAATTCTCTCTCCTCTGAATGTCCCATAGTTTGCTTTTCTTATTTCCTGTGTGTGTGTTTGTGTGTGTGTGTGTGTGTGTGTGTGTGTGTGTGTGTAAGTATACATATGTAAAATATACGGTAATTATCACATTATTCCTTGTAGTATTTATTTATTTATTTATTTTTCTTATCTGAATTATGGGCCTTTAAAGGCAAAGATGCCATTTTATCTTTGTTATGCTGTAAAATGCTGTCCATAGCTCTATTTGATAGTCTTTTATTCATGACCATGTGATATGCCAGGGGTTGGGCTGTGAGTGCTTACCTGTTTGCTATTATTTTACCAAGTTTGGTGTGTAAGTTCTACATATTCCTGACTTTGATGTAGCTTATCATGATGCAGATCATAATCTAAGGCAGGGGTTCTCAATCTCTGGGTCATGACCCCTTTAAAGGGGAGGGGGTCAAGTGTCACCTAAGATGGGTTGGAAAACAGATACTTATATTACCATTCATTACAGTAACAACATTACTGTAACAAAATAGCAACGAAAGTAATTTTATGGTCGGGGGCCACCACAACATGAGGAACTGTATTAAAGCATTAGGAAGGTTGAAAACCACTGATCTAAGCAATCACATCTACAGTATTAGAATGTTTTAGAATTCATGTTTGGAAAACTTTTATATGGTATTTAATGATGTTTCTTTTAGTATAAAATAATCTCAATAGTTGAATTAGTTCAAGCATAAGTCATTCTAACATAGGTGGATTTTTGGAGCTTCCTCTAGTGCTGTTCCTGCTCTTTCCTAGAAAAAGCACAATAAGAACCCGTATGCTACACTTTTACCGTTAGTGGAAAGTATAGTCACAGCCATGTGTAGCTCTCTTCCCACCAGTGGCTTAGAGAAGTTATTTTGGCTGATCTCTAAACAGACCAGTAGAATACATAGCGTGGATGGTCAAACTAAGAGACACAGAAGTTAGCAACTCACATAAAGCTACGTAGCTAATTAGTGTAAAAGAAAATCCAAGCTTAATTTATCTGTTGTCACAGTCTTTGTATATTTTTCATTATCTGAAATAATTATCTTTTTTTTTCTCTTAGTGAAAGAAATGATATCTTACGAGAAGCCGAAATATTACATAAAGCAAGATTTAGTTACATTCTTCCAATTTTGGGAATTTGCAATGAGCCTGAATTTTTGGGCATAGTTACTGAATACATGCCAAATGGATCATTAAATGAGCTTCTACACAGAGTAAGTACTGCTTGCTTTCAGTGACTTTCACCACTATAGTCTGTTCAAAGTAAATATACTATTTGTGTTCTTCATTCAGTCACATCACTTTGCAGTGTATAAATGAATCATACTAGGTAGGCACGGGAAGTAAAAGAAATTCACAGTATATAATCTATTTTTAAGCCATATTTTATATTAGTGGTGACTTAGGATCCAAGTTAAGTATTAGCAGTTAATGAACCAGGTAAATTGTCTCCAGTGACATGATACATGTTATTTTTCTATCTATAGCAGTTTGAGACATTACTGACTTATTTCTGGAGGTATGAGTTATTCTGACTTTTATTTGTGAATCCTATCAACAAGCACACTTGAGAATCCTCATTCTCAAAATACATGAATTCTATGTTTATTTTTGCTTGATCTTACACACTGATTTTTTTTCCAGTCTGCATTTTCTTTCAGACATCTTTTTAGGCCAGATGCTGCTGCATTTTATGAGGATTTGAGCTAATTAGAATTGCATAACACCTGTGAATACCTATGGCACTCCCATGTTATACTATATCACAGTGCTTTCTACACAGGCAAGGGAAGGTGGGCACCACTGTCAGCCACTCATGGAGTGACTTCCTCTTTGTTTCAGAATACATCGCATTCTATTCATGACTTGTGACCATCTGAAACAAAGACGGACTAAAGTAACTGGTGTCAGTCTGTAAGGTTTGTGTACCTGCCCCAGAAATCAACTTACAAAGATTCCATAAATCAAGTTTTTTGTTTGTTTGTTTGTTTGTTTGAGAAGTGAAGTTTAAGCAGAAATTCTAATGTTTTCTTTCCACATCCCTGTATATACTCTGCCACCCAGACAGATTTGGAGCCCATTGGAAATTCTGTAGCCTTCTCTAGGGGTATTGCTAACTCTTAGATGTGACCATAAAACACAGATTGTCACTGTACCCTTGACTGCATGAGGAAAAGCCTCCTTATGGCACTGTCATGCAGAGGCTCCGTTGTTATTAAACTTCATAATGTTTTGAAAAAGTTGCCTCTGTACAGACCAACAAAAGATTTGCTTACTGCAAAGTATTGAGCTTATGTGTCCCCAAGGAGGCAATTCTCTACATTGGTATTTCGTGTTCCTTTTGGTTCCTTAGTCTATTACCCTAAATTATACACTGGTTACTCACAGTGGAATTTATCTTGAAGCACTCATCCCTAACATCATAAAAGATCATTAAGCCGCACAGTGGTGATGCATGCCTTTAATCCCAGCACTTGGGAGGCAGAGGCAGGTGGATTTCTGAGTTCGAGACCAGCCTGGTCTACAGAGTGAGTTCCAGGATAGCCAGGGCTACACAGAGAAACCCTGTCTTAAAAAAAAAAAAAGAAAGAAAGAAAGAAAGAAAGAAAGAAAGAAAGAAAGAAAGAAAGAAAGAAAGAAAAAGAAAAAAAATCATTGAATGAATGAAAATGGAAATATGCTATAAAAACAGCCTAAAATATTCTCAAACATCTCCCTACCAACTGGTCACTGAAATGTAAGCATATTTGTTTTCAGAGTCAGAGGCAGTTTTAGCACTTCCAAAAAAGTGACTTTTACTGAGTGTTTTAAAAAATGAATCTGTGGTTCTAGTGCCTGGTTGCTACCACCTTTTCCAAAGTGCTGGATCCTTCTGAGGGAACACATTCTCCTGGGAAACTGCCTTAACTTAATCTATTCAGAAACAATTATTTTAAAGAAACTCAGGAAGATAAAGGTTTAGAAACAAAAGTGGTCTTTGATTTCACAAAGAGAAACTTCTCAAAAGTTAATGTTTCAAGAGGTAAGGTCAATACGTTGTATAAAGAGAAGTATGAGCTTCTGATGAGTGGAGTGACTCAGAAGGTGCAGACACCCGCCACCAACAAGACAACCTTGACCTGAGGCTGAGCCCAAAGCCTGTGTAAAGGTGGAAGCAAAGGACTCACTGCAGAGGGTTGCCCTCTGACCCCACACTCACACTCTGGCACACATACCCCTTCACACGCGCGCACACACACACACACACACACACACACACACAACTGTAGTAACAAATTAATTTTTTCAGATATGACATATTGACACTTCAAATAAATGTAATAATTTTTAATTGATATAGAGATTATAGTGACAATTATAGTTTTAAATTAGTATAAAAAAGTTAAAATTTTGAATGAATGGTTTGGCATGTCAGAAGCAAGTATATATACATATATGTGTATGTATATATATGTATATGTGTGTGTATATATATATATATATACATATACATATATATATTCTCTATGTGCATGTGCTTATGGGTATAAGTGATTACATGAAGCCATGGAACTGAACAGTGGATGGGATGGGACTATAAATACATGTGTCTGGCTGTATAAACATACAAATAACTGAGAGCTATTTCTGCTAAAGAACAAGATGGTAATCTCATGCAATTGCATGGCCAATATAAAAAGAGAAATACCACTGCTGAAGTTATCATAAACAAGTCTAAAACCTAAAATATAAGACAATTAAACAGAATGGAGGAGTTAGAGGAAGGACCCAAGGAGCTGAAGGGGTTTTCAACCTCATAGGAAGAGTAACAATATCAACCAACCAGATCCCCAGTGTTCCCAGGGACTAAACGACGAACCAAAGAGTGCACATGCACATGGAGGGACCCATGACTTCAGCCATATATGTGACAGAGGATGGTCTTGTCAGACATCAATGGGAGGAAAGGCCCTTGGTCCTGTGAAGGCTCCATGCCCTCATGTAGGGGAATGTGAGGTGGGAGTGGGTGGGTGGGTGGGTTGGGGAACACCCTTATAGAAGCAGGGGAAGGGGGGATGGGATAGGAGGGTTGAGAAGGCGAAACCAGGAAAGGCGATAACATTTGAAATGTAAATAAAGAAAACATCCAATAAAAAAAAAAAGAAAAAAGGGGGAAGAATATTAAACAGTATCAACTGATACTATGCTATAGAATTGAGTGTGTGTTTCATCTTAGTTTGTAATCTGTTTCCTGGTGGATTTCTTAATTTTTAACTGTTAAACTAAGGTAGTACTTTTTATTTCTTTCACCCATACAAAGAAAACTGAATATCCTGATATTGCATGGCCATTGAGATTCCGCATCCTGCATGAAATTGCTCTTGGTGTAAATTATCTGCACAATATGAACCCCCCTCTGCTTCATCATGACCTAAAGACTCAGAATATCTTGTTGGATAATGAATTTCATGTTAAGGTAACTATTTGGGGGTAGGGGGGTAGGGACAGTTTCTCTGGGTCTTTTTCTTAATAATTCTGAAAAAGCTTTGTAGTAGTATCTTAATTTCTGTCTTTAGTACCACCTCCCTGTGGCTTGCGGTAGGAAACCTGACTGGGTATGTGAAGGAATGAAGCAGTCTGGGCTGTAAAGGTCCAGGAGGAGGAAGCTCTAGTTCCTAGTGTTTGTACAAACTGCCAACTTTGCAGTGGGACCAGGGGTTTTGCCTTCCTATGGCTCTGAGGCATTGGGGGTTCTTGACATGTTCACGGCTCTTTGTCAGCAAGTCATTCATTCACTCAGGTGGTCCTCAGCTCTCTATACTTCAGCCCCTTTCTTGAGTTCAGTTATTATTGTTGGTTTGTTTTGGACCCGGGGGAATCGTGGAATGAGGTTGGGGATAGGGTGGGGGTAGGCTGCGTGTCCCAGCACAAATAGTTCTGTGAGCTTTCCACGTTTGCACTACCAGAGGAGGTCATGTAGCCCTGTAGCCAGGTTAAACTTCCTCTTCCCTTATAACACCATCTCTAGCTGACCCGGGAATTCCTCCCTATGCAAATGAGGCATCCCCAGTGCCCTGGCCCTGGCCCTGGCCCTGGCCAATGATGTACCCTCACCCCATAGCCCCAAATCACCCTCTCAAGGTTTACATAGCCTTTGTTTCCCCATTAAACAAGCTGTCTCACTGGTCTCACTGCCATCTGAGGCCTCTCAGCCACCAGCCATTCTCATCCCACTCCCCCACTCTGATCTGCAGTTTGTATGAGACGGGGCCTCACTGTGCATCCCTGGTTGGCATGGAACTCACAGGAATCTCCTACCTCTGCCTTCCAAGTACTGGGATTAAAGGTGTGTACTACCACCACCATCACCACACCTGCTTATTCTTTTTTCTTTTTTTTAAATTTTTTTTGATTGGATATTTTCTTTATTTGTATTTCAACTGTTATCCCCTTTCCTGGTCCTCCCCAGAACCCTCTATCCCATCCCCCCTCCACTTGCTTCTATGAGGGTATTCCTTTACCCACCCACCCACTCCCATCTCTCTACCCTGGCATTCCCCTACACTGAGCATTGAGTCTCAGTTATTCTTAAGCTTCAGAGAGAGAATTTGGTACAAAATAGCAATTCGCTGTGTTAGTTAAAATTGTCAAAAATGTTTTTACCTTTTTTTCTTTTCTGTTTTAAAATTAGTGTAGAGTCATAGGATGTTGTTATACAACATGGTCCCATGTACCCACTACCCAGTTTCCCTGCATAACTAGAATACAGCTTCCAGACTAGAAATTGGACAGGGATTGGAGATTTTGAACCTTCTGGTGTGCTTCCGTGTCACCCATGTAGCCTTTTCCATGAAAAGCTTCTTCATGAGCCCATTTCCTAACTGTTTCATTTTTAACCACTCAGTTTTAAGAACCCTGTATATATTTTGAATATGAGTCCTTCATTCATCAGATAATAATTTTCAAATATTTCTTTCAAATACTTCTCCACAGCTTGTATTGTTATATGTGCGTTTGTGTGTACTGAATCATGGAGTGTGTGTGAGTGTGTGTGTGTGTGTGTGTGTGTGTGTGTGTGTGTGAGAGAGAGAGAGAGAGAGAGAGAGAGAGAGAGAGAGAGAGAGAGATCATTGGCTATTCTGGATGGCTAGTGACAGGATCCTCCTGTCTCCAGTTCCCCACTGCTTAGATTGCAGGTGTACCCTGCCACACCTGGATTTTTTATGTGGGCTCTGAGACATTAGACATGTTTGCCCGGCAGTACTTTTCCACTGAGCCATTTCCTAGGCCTATTTTTATCCTTTATCAAAGCCTATAGCCAAGAAAGACCTGAACATTTATCCAGTTTATCACTCTCTTCCCTTATGCACCATGCTTCTGCTGTCCCTTTTAAGGGCTGTTCTTTAAACTCTAGGTTTTCCTCTATGATAGGTTTCTTACTATTTTGCTTTTATACTGAAATCTCATGTTTGTTTTGAACCTGTTTTTGTATAAAGGGCAAGGTGTACTGTAACCCTGAATAAAGTAGGGGAACGGAAATAAGGAGTAATTTCTGAGTCGTTAATACGTAATGCAACTCAGTATTCTTATGCCTATTTCTAAAGCAGAAAAATGACCTTAAATATTAAAAATATTCAAAGATTACAACCAAAATAAAGCTGTAAAAGGCATACTAAAAAAAAAAATGTTTACCATTGGTCAATTCCTTAGCTGTGCATTCTTGGGAGCACACACATATGTGATATGTAGCCATCCAAAGGGACCCTTAGTAGTGAGCATAAAGCATTTAATGGTGACTTTAGTATTACAAGATTTTACTTGTTTTAACATTTAACAACACCACTTTTAGAACAAGAATAATACCATAAGAACCTGAGCTGTCAAACTGTCTCAACTACACAAGTGTTTGCTGTTACGGCTCATGACAGAAGTTCCATCCCCAGAAACCTTATAATGGAAAGAGAGAACAGACTCCTGAGCTGTCTCCTGCCTTCCATGGCCACACATATACACATCATACACAAATGAATAAATTTAATAAAAAGACTTACTGAGGACCACGTAGACCTCATTTGTAAGCCATGCGCATGGCGTATGGGGAGGACGAGTCAATGGTAGGGCGTTGAAAAGCCTCCCTTTAAGCTTCTTGCCATAAAAACCAATATTGAGTATATATGCTTAGACACCCGCTGAAACCAATAGTTCCCCTGAATATGTGTAATATCCTGCTATGAACCTTACTTGTGTATATAGTACATGTGCAGTTATTGGTACTAGCATTATAGTATTTAATTTGGTAAAAGGTTGGAGTATTAATAGTATATCACTTTTTTGGGTATTCTAGACATTATAAATACAGTATATGAAAACAACAGCAGTTGGTTCTTGAACATTTTTTTTAGAAAACTAATTATTTTAATTCAACGCCACTTACAGATTGCAGATTTTGGTTTATCAAAATGGCGCATGATGTCACTCTCTCAATCACGAAGTTACAAATCTGCACCCGAAGGAGGAACAATCATCTATATGCCACCTGAGAACTATGAGCCAGGACAGAAATCAAGGGCCAGTGTGAAGCATGATATATACAGGTACAGGGTATTATTACTGTTTCAGTAGAAATGTAATGTTAATCAGCCAGAATTTTCCAGCTATATTTTATAGTGAGATTTTCTTCTAAGAACTTACGATAAAAATAAATTAGCATCCACAATTGTTGATATTTTTCAAATTAAACCCATTAACCTTAAGCACTTTCAACATTGTTTAAAAATATGACGGTTTTTAGTTTGTCCTAGGAACATGTAACAAGGCCAAAGGTTTTTAGCTTAAGTGACTTAGGAAAGCATAGGTTGACAACAGTCCATAATGTTTAGTCATTGGTACTTACATATCACATACATTTTTAAAGAGAAATAAGCAAAGTGTTAAACCTGTTAAGCATGGTTTTTTGTTTAAATCAGCCATAATATTTATATATGGATGGATCCTTTATACAGTGAATTAATGCATCTAATAGAAGTATGGTTTCATGTTTCATTTACAGCTACTTATAACTTCACAGTATAGTGTTAAGCATAATTCATGGTTTTTAACATTGCTTCTTTGACCAGAGAAAAGGAGAATGGAAATTTATTATGCACAGTATTAGAGTAAGGGAGCTTTTACCCCAAGTGTAATTCACATGTCTCTTTAACCTGCCAATGAATGTAAAGTCAGGCTTCCTAAACTTATCAAACAACTTTTTCTATCTTTAATAAATAATTATCAGTAAAATGAAAGTGCTTTTAGTAGTAAGTCATATGTCTTGACTAGAAAGTTATGTAATCAGTTTATATACCTTTTTATCAAGAAAAGATTTTCTTTTTTTATTTTTTTAAATTATTTTACGTATTTTTATTCCAAATGTTGCCCCACAACAAGAAAAGATTTGCTTACTACTTCTTCTTAAATCCAGTGGCAACCAATTCATGTGAGTGAGCACTTGGATACATTCATATTGTCCTATTAAAAATTACCTCTGTTACTGTTCCTTAACTCATTAAAATCAGCTACTGAGAGAGGAGCAACAGAAAGAATTGATTTCTGCTACATGAAGCCTACATAGTCTAGCCAGGACTTCCCAAACACTGGTGTGATTCTATAAAGACAGACCACTGGGGTTGGATGAGGTTAGTTTGGTTGGTCGGTTGGTTTTTCCCTGTATTGAGATGATCCTGTGGTTCTTGTCCTTATGTCTATTTATGTGCAGGAACTACACTTCCTGACTGGCAGGTGTTAACCCAACCTTGCATACCTGAGATGACGCTAGGGTGACCATGGTGTATGAGCTCTTTAATGTGTCTTTTAACTTGATTTGCAAGAATTTTATTGAGAACTTTTGCACATATGTTCATTGAGGGAACTGAACCCTGGTTTCCTTTTTCTGTTGTTTCCCTGTCCAGTTTTGGTATCAGTGCAATATTGTAGTAAAAAAATATTTAAAATCCTGGCCCAGGGTTTCTACCCTGCCTTTAGTTACTGGTTTCCCAAACACACACACACATACACACACACACATGCGCACGCACACACACACAGCCTTTATATTTATAATATGCTTTATCCGGCACAATAGCTGGGGAGTTGCCTACCCTCCATGCTGTTAGAATCTACTTTCTTAACAATAACCCCTAATTATTACTTACTATGTTTCATCTTGGCAGCTCTTAACTCCAGTTGGGGACCCCTCAGGGCCACACTCTCCTCTCTCTTAATCCATGGCCGCTGTCCCCTCTTCTCTCCTGCTTGTTCTTCACTTATTACATGGCCCATGGCAACACAACTTCTTCTCCTCCTTCCCTCCTCTTGGCCCTCTCTACAAGCCTGTGAAACCCCAACCCCACCATTTCTCTTCTGCCAAGCTATTGGCTGTTGGCATCTTTACCAATCACAATTAACTGGAGAATGTCACACAGTGTCTTATGTATGAACTCTCTCTTCTCTGGGTTAACCTACCTTGGAGGCCCCAAATTAGCATTAGAATACAAGCAGCATTAGGCCAACACACTACAAGATGTTGGCTTCATAGAATGAGTTTAGTAGTGCTGCTTTGCTTTCCATTTGTCTTAATTAAGATTTCTATTGCTGCGATGAAAGAAACACTGACCAAATGCAAGCTGGGGAGTAAAGGGTTTATTTGGCTTATACTTCCACATCATAGTCTACCATTAAAGGAATTTAGGACAGCAACTAAACAGGTTGAGAACCCTGAGACAGGAGCTGATACAGGGGCCATGGGGGAGGGGGGTGCTGCCTATTGGCTTGCTTCTCCATGGCTTACTCAGCCTGCTTTCTTATAGAACCAATGATCAGCAGCCCAGGAATGGCCCCAACGATGGGCTGCGCCTTCTGCCATCAAAAAGCTTGATAGAATTTGACAACAAATTCATCTGGTCCTGAGATTTTCCTTGTTAGGAAACTTTACCGTAAAATAGCTATCACTGATTGCTAGTGTATGCTTGTGTGCTTGTGTGCATGTGTTTGTGTGTGAACATATCTTGATTTAATTTTGGTTGGTCGTATTTATCTAATTTACCATTCCTTTTGGATTTTCCAGTTTTTTTAAAATGAATTTTTCAAAGTACTTGCTAATGAGTCTTTGGATATTATTGAAAATAAAATCTAGCTTCCCCTTTTCATCTCTAATTTTACTAATTTTGGCCTTCATGTCTTGACTATTTAGCTAAAAGTTTGACCATCTTATTTGTTTTTAGAGAACTCTTTTAATATATAACTCTTGGGCTGGAGAGATGACTTAGCTGGCTGGACTCACAACAAAAATATATATAGTTGTGGTCTCCATTTCAGTTCTGCCATGATCTTTGTTACCTTATTATTTGAGATCTTAACTTTTTTTTTGAAAAAGTTTCATTAGATATTTTCTTCATTTACATTTTAAATGCTATCCAAAAAGCCCCCATACCCTCCCCCCGCCCTGCTCGCCAACCCACCCACTCCCACTTCCTGGCCCTGGCATTCCGCTGTACTGGGGCATAAGATCTTCACAATACCAAGGGCCTCTCCTCCCATTGATGGCCGACTAGGCCATCTTCCGCTACATATGCAACTAGAGACACAGATCTGGAGGGTACTGGTTAGTTTGTTGTTCCTCCTATAGGGTTACAGAGACCTTTAGCTCCTTGGGTACTTTCTCTAGCTCCTTCATTAGGGGCCCTGTGTTCCATCCAATAGATGACTGTGAGCACCCATTTCTATATTTGCCAGGCACTGGCATAGACTCAAAAGAGAGAGCTATGTCGGGGTCCTGTAAGCAAAATCTTTCTGGCATATGCCATAGTGCCAGAAAGTGTCTGGGTTTGGTGGTTGTTTATGGGATGGATCCCCAGGTGGGACAGTCTCTGAATGGTCTTTCCTTCCATCTTAGCTCCAAACTTTGTCTCTGTAACTCCTTCCAAGGGTATTTTGTTCCCCATTCTAAGACGGAACAAAGTATCCACACTTCGGTCTTACTTCTTCTTGAGTTCTATGAGTTTTACAAATTGTATCTTGGGTAGTCTTAAGTTTCTGGGCTAATATCCACTTATCAGTGAGTGCATATCATGTGTGTTCTTTTGTGATTGGGTTACCTCATTCAGGATAATATCCTACAGATGCATCCATTTGCCTAAGAATTTCATAAATTCATTGTTTTTAATAGCTGAGTACTACTTCATTGTGTAAATGTACCACATTTTCTGTATCCATTCCTCTGTTGAGGGGCATCTGGGTTCTTTCCAGCTTCTGGCTATTATAAATAAGGCTGCTATGAACATAGTGGAGCATGTGTCCTTCTTACCAGTTGGGGCATCTTCTGGATATATGCCCAGGAGAGGTATTGCTGGATCTTCCAGTAGTACTATGTCCAATTTTCTGAGGAACCACCAGACTGATTTCCAGAGTGGTTGTACCAGCTTGCAATCCCACCAAAAATGGAGGAGTGTCCCTCTTTCTCCACATCCTGGACAGTATCTGCTGTCACCTGAATTTTTGATCTTAGCCATTCTGACTGGTGTGAGGTGGAATCTCAAGGTTGTTTTGATTTGCATTTACCTGATGATTAAGAATGTTGAACATTTTTTCAGATGCTTCTCAGCCATTTGGTATTCCTCAATTGAGAATTCTTTGTTTAGCTCTGTACCTTATATTTTAATATCTTTATTTGATTTTCTAAAGTCCAGCTTCTTGAGTTCTTTGTATATATTGGATATTAGTCCCCTATCTGATTTAGGATTGGTAAAGATCCTTTCCCAATCTGTTGGTGGCCTTTTTGTCTTATTGACACGTCTTTTGCCTTACAGAAGCTTTGCAATTTTATGAGGTCCTATTTGTCAATTCTCGATCTTACAGCACAAGCCATTGCTGTTCTGTTCAGGAGTTTTTCCCCTGTACCCATATCTTCAAGGCTTTTCCCCACTTTGTCCTCTATAAGTCTCAGTGTCTCTGGTTTTATGTGGAGTTCCTTGATCCACTTAGACTTGGGCTTTGTACAAGGAGATAAGAATGGATCAATTTGTATTCTTCTACATGATAACAACCAGTTGTGCCAGCACCATTTGTTGAAAATGCTGTCTTCTTTCCACTGCATGGTTTTAGTTCCCTTGTCAAAGATAAGTAACCATAGGTGTGTGGGTTCATTCCTGGGTCTTCAGTTCTATTCCATTGATCTACCTGTCTGTCGCTGTACCAATACCATGCAGTTTTTATCACAATTGCTCTATAGTACAGCTTGAGGTCAGGCATGGTGATTCCACCAGAGTTTCTTTTATCATTGAGAATAATTTTTCCTATCCTAGGTTTTTTGTTATTCCAGGTAAATTTGCAGAAAGACCCAACAAAGATAGAGTATTTCAGAATAATTTCCCTTATGAATACCTATGCAAAAATACTCAATAAAATTCTCACTAACCAAATCCAAGAACACATCAAAACAATCATCCATCATGATCAAGTAGGCTTCATTCCAAGGATGCAGGGATGGTTTAATATATGGAAATCTGTCAATGAAATCCACTATATAAGCAAACTCAAAGACAAAAACCACATGATCATCTCATTAGATGCTGAGAAAGCATTTGACAAAATCCAACACCCATTCATGATAAAAGTCCTGGAAAGATCAGGAATTCAAGGCCCATACCTAAACATAATAAAGCACTCTACAGCAAACCAGTAGCCAACATCAAACTAAATGGTGAGAAGCTGGAAGCAATCCCACTAAAATCAGGGACTAGACAAGGCTGCCCACTTTCTCCCTACCTATTCAATATAGTACTTAAAGTCCTAGCCAGAGCAATTTGACAACAAAAAGAGATCAAGGGGATACAAATTGGAAAGGAAGAAGTCAAAATATCACTCTTTGTAGGTGATATGATAGTATATATAAGTGACCCTAAAAATTCCACCAGAGAACTCCTAAACTTGATAAACAGCTTCAGTGAAGTAGCTGGATATAAAATTAACTCAAATAAGTCAATGGCCTTTCTCTACACAAAGGATAAACAGGATGAGAAAGAAATTAGGTAAACGACACCCTTCACAATAATCACAAATAATATAAAATACCTTGGTGTGACTCTATCTAAGGAAATGAAAGATCTGTATGATAAAAACTTCAAGTCTCTGAAGAAAGAAATCAAAGAAGATCTCAGAAGATGGAAAGATCTCCCATGCTCGTGGATTGGCAGAATCAATATAGTAAAAATGGCTATCTTGCCAAAAGCAATCTACAGATTCAATGCAATCCCCATCAAAATTCCAACTCAAGGAATTAGAAAGGGCAATTTGCAAATTCTTTCTTGTTTTTAAAGCACTGCTTGTTGGCATTTCATCTAGGCTCCGCCCCACAGTTATCTGGCAATAGCCAGCTGTGCCTGACTCACTATAAAAGGGACTGCTGGCACCCTCCTCTCTCTTGCTCTCTTCTCTTGCTCCCTTCCCCTCTTACCCCCTCTCCCCCTTCCCCTCCCTCCCTCCTGTCTCTCCACATGCTCATGGCCAGTCTCTACTTGTCTGTCTCTGTCAGTCTCTCTCCTTCCCCTCCCTCTCCCTGTCTTCTTCTCCTTCTCCCTCTCCTCCCCCTCCCCTCACCCCTCCCCTTTCCCCCCCCCCCTTTCCTCAACTCCCCTCCCCATGTCCTAAATAAATTCCATTCTGTACTACACCATCCTGTGGCTGGTACCTCAGGGGAAAGAGAGGCCTCAGCATGGGCCTGCAGAGGGACCACTGTCCCCTACATCATACTGCACCTCCACCAAACATATCTCACCTTGTTACAAAAGATAACACTCATATCTACAAATGTTCCTCTTATACCTACCTTGTAAGTTGTGCTTTCACCACTTTTTTTATAAATTGGATATTTTCTTTATTTACATTTCAAATGTTATCCCACCCCAACCCCTTATCCCATCTCCCCCTCCCCCTGCTTCTATGAAGGTGTTCCCCCATACACCCAATCCCACCTCCCCACCCTCACATAGCCCTACACTGGGTCATCCATCTAGCCTTCACAGAACCAAGGGCCTCTCCTCCCATTAATGGTCTACAAGGCCATCCTCTGCTACATATGTGCCTGGAGCCATCAGTCCCTCCCTCTGTACTCATTGATTGGTGGTTTATTCCCTAGAGCTCTAGAGCGTCTGGTTAGTTGATATTGTTGTTCTCCCTATGGAGTTGCAAACCCTTTCAGCTCCTTTGGTCCTTTCTTTAACTCCTACATTGGGGACTTTGTGCTCAGTCTAATGGTTGCCTGTGAGCATACACCTCTGTATTGTCAGGCTCTGGCTGAGCCTCTCAGGAGATAGCTATATCAGGCTCCTGTCAACATACACTTCTTGGCATCTGCAATAGTGTCTGGGTTTGGTGACTGTATATGGGATGGATCCCCAGGTGGGGCAGTTTCTGGATGACCTTTCCTTCAGTTTCTGCTCCACACTTTGTATTTGCTCCCGGGAGTATTTTGTTCCCCCTTCTAAGAAGGATTGAGGCACCCACACTTTGGTCTTCCTTCTTCTTGAGCTTCATGTCTTCTATGAATTGTATCTTCGGTATTCCAATCTCTTGGGCTAATATCCACTTCTCTATGAGTGTATGTCATGTGTGTTCTTTTGCTACTGGGTTACCTCACTCAGGATGATATTTTCAAGTTCCCTCCATTTGCCTAAGAATTTCATGAAGACATTGTTTTTAATAGCTGAGTAGTACTCCATTGTGTAAATGTACCACATTTTCTGTATCCATTCTTCTGTTGAGGGACATCTGGGTACTTTCCAGATTCTGTCTATTATAAGGCTGCTATGAACATAGTGGAGCATGTGTCCTTATTACATGTGGGATCATCTTTTGGGTATATGCCCCAGAGTGGTAGAGCTGGGTCCTCAGGTAGTACTATGTCCAATTTTCTGAGGAACGCCAGACTGATTTCCAGAGTGGTTGTACCAGCTTACAATCCCACCAGCAACGGAGGAGTGTTCCTCTTTCTCCACATCCTCGCCAACATCTGCTGTCACATGGGTTTTAGATCTTAGCCATTCTGACTGCTGTGAGGTGTAATCTCAAGGTTGTCTTGATTTGCATTTCCCTGATGAATAAGGATGTTGAACATGTCTTTAGGTGTTTCTCAGCTATTTGATATTCCTCCCTTGGAAATTCTTTGGTTAACTCTATACCCCATTTTTAATGGGGTTATTTGATACTCTGGAGTCTAACTTCTTCTGTTCTTTGTATATACTGGATATTAGCCCTCTATTGGATGTAGGGTAGATAAAGATCTTTTCCCAATCTGTTGGTTGCTGTTTTGTCCTATTGTCAGTGTCCTTTCCCTTACAGAAGCTTTGCAATTTTATGAGGTCTCATTTGTCTATTGTTGATCTTAGAGCATAAGCCTTTGGTGTTCTGTTCAGAAAATTCCCCATGTCCATGTGTTTAAGGCTCTTTATCACTTTCTTTTCTATTAGTTTCAGTGTATCTGGTTTTATGTGGAGGTCCTTGAAACACTTGGACTTGAGCTTTATACAAGGAGATAAGAATGGATCGATTTGCATTTTTCTACATGCTAACCACCAGTTGAGCTAGTACCATTTGTTGAAAATGCTGTCTTTTTTTCACTGGATGGTGTCTTAGTCAGGGTTTCTATTCCTGCACAAACATCATGACCAAGAAGCAAGTTGGGGAGGAAAGGGTTTATTTGGCTTACACTTCCATGCTGCTGTTCATCACCAAAGAAGTCAGGACTGGAACTCAAGCAGGTCAGGAAGCAGGAGCTGATGCAGAGGCCATGGAGGGATGTTCTTTATTGGCTTGCCTCCCCTGGCTTGCTCAGCCTGCTCTCTTATAGAACCCAAGACTACCAGCCCAGAGATGGCACCACCCACAAGGGGCCTTTCCCCCTTGATCACTAATTGAGAAAATGCCTTACACTTGGATCTCATGGAGGCATTTCCTCAACTGAAGCTCCTTTCTCTGTGATAACTCCAGCTGTGTCAAGTTGACACAAAACTAGCCAGTACAGATAGTTTTAGCTCCTTTGTCAAAGATCAAGTGACCATAGGTGTGAGGGTTCATTTCTAGGTCTTCAGTTACATTTCATTGATCTACCTGCCCTGTTTCTGTACCATACAGTTTTTATCACTATTGCTCTATAACACAGCTTGCGGTCAGGGATGGTGATTCTCCAGAAGTTCTTTATTGTTGAGAATAGTTTTTGCCATCCTGGGTTTTTAGTTATTCCATTCTTTTTCTATTTATTTATTTATTTTTATTAGATATTTTCTTTATATACATTTCAAATGCTATCCCGAAAGTTCCCTATACCCTCCCTCCACTCTGCTCCCCCACCCACTCACTCCCACTTCTTGGCCCTGGCATTCCCCTGTATTGGGGCATATAAAGTTTGCAATACCAAGGCCTCTCTTCCCAGTGATGGCCAACTAGGCCATCTTCTGCTACATATGCAGCTAGAGATACGAGCTCTGGGGGTACTGGTTAATTCATATTGTGTTCCACCTATAGGATTGCAGACCCCTTCAGCTCCTTGGGTGCTTTCTCTAGCTTCTCCATTGGGTGCCCTGTGTTCCATCTTATAAATGACTGTGAGCATCCACTTCTGTATTTGCCAGGCACTGGCATAGCTATGAACAGGGTTCCTTCAGCAAAATCTTTCTGGCATTGTGCAATAGTGTCTGGGTTTGGTGGCTGATTATGGGATGGGTCCCCAGGTGGGGTATGCATTTGCAAATTGTCCTTTTTAACTCTATGAAGAATTGAGTTAGAATTTTGATGGGGATTGCACTGAATCTGTAGATTGCTTTAACTTTTGACAAGATGGCCATTTTTACTGAATTAATCCTGCCAATCCTTGAGCATAGGAGATCTTTCCATCTTCTGAGATCTTTGATTTCTTTCTTTAGAGACTTGAAGTTCTTGTCATACAGATCTTTCACTTGCTTGGTTAGAGTCACACCAAGGTATTTTATATTATTCGTGACTATTGTGAAGGGTGTTGTTTACCTAATTTCTTTCTCAGCCTTTATATCCTTTGAGTATAAAAAAGCTACTGATTTGTTTGAGTTAATTTTATATCCAGCCACTTTGCTGAAGTTGTTTATCAGCTTTAGGAGCTCCTTGGTGGAACTTTTGGGATCACTTAAGTATACTATCATATCATCTGCAAATAGTGATACTTTGACTGCTTCCTTTTCAATTTATACCCCTTTGACCTCCTTTTGTTGTCTAATTGCTTTGGCTAGGACTCTGAGTACTATATTGAGTAGGTAGGGGAAGAGTTGGCAGTCCCTGATTTTAGTGGAATTGCTTCAAGTTTCTCTCCATTTAGTTTGATGTTGGCTACTTATTTGCTGTATATTGCTTTTATTATGTTAGGTATGGGCCTTGAATTCCTGATCTTTCCAAGACTTTTATCATGAAGGGCTATAGAATTTTGTCAAATTCATCTCATCATCTAATGAAATAATCATATGGGTTTTTTTCTTTGAATTTGTTTATGAGTGAATTACCATATATTGAACCATCCCTGCATCCCTTGGATGAAGCCTACTTGATTGTGATGGATGATCGTTTTGATATGTCCTTGGATTCCATTTGCAAGAATTTTATTGAGTATTTTTGCATCGATATTCATAAGGGAAATTGGTCTGAAGTTTTCTGTCTTTGTTGCGTCTTTGTGTGGTTTTGGTATAAGCGTAATTGTGGCTTTATATAATGAATTGGGTAGTGTTCCTTCTATTTTGTGGAATAGTTTGAAGAGTATTGGTATTAGGTCTTCTTTGAAGGTCTGATAGAATTCCGCACTAAAACCATCTGGTCCTGGGATGTTTTTGATTGGGAGACTTTCACTTTCATTTGATTCTAGGAACTTTTAAATTTCCCCTCTGGTTTCTGGAATGACCCAAGAGTTCATTCTTCAGTCTCTAGGTATTTGTATAGTTTCTATACCCTTTCTCCCATGTTTTGATTTCTAGTTTTGTTGCTCTGGGAGCTGAGAAGATACAAGAGGCGGTTTTGATTCTTTGGTATTTGCTTTGACTTTATTTGTAGCCTAGAATGTGGTCTGGTTTAGAGATGGTCCTTGGCCTGCTGAGAAGAATGTGTGGTCTTTTTCAGTTATATGTACTATTCAGTAGACATATACTCAATCCATTGAGCTATGGTGTTTAGCATGGTTGGCTAACTATTGGCTGATTGAAGTCACTCACTATTGTTTCAAAAATTAGACCACTTATGTCCATTTGTCTTTTTATGAAATTAGGTATGCCAAAGTTTGTTTCATATATAGTTACAGTTCTTACTTCTCTTTTGTTAAGAGATTTCTTTTTTATTTTAGATGTATTTATTTTTATTTTATGTGCCTTGATGTTTTGGCTGCATTTATGTCTGTGTAAGCATGTCAGATATCCTAGAACTGGAATTAGAGAATGTTCTGAGCTGGGAATTGAACACTGGTCCTCTGGAAGAGTGGTCAGTGCTCTTGACCACTGAGCTATATAGCTCAAGCCCCTGTTACTTCTTAATGTGTGATAATCTTCCTCATGTCTTCTGACTAATTGTGGTTGGAGGTTGGCTTTTTCTTCAGAATAACCACTCAGCTTGTTTGGATAATTGTTTTATTTCTACCAATAAGGCCTGACTACTAAGAACAACAGAAGTAGGATCTTGTTTCTTAGTGCAGCCAACTCTGCCTCCTTATTGGTGAGTTGAGGCCGTTTTCATCTGTTATGCCAGGAAACATTTGTGGACCCCAAAAAGACCACCAAGGAGCTGAATCTGATGCAGTCACATTGGGGTCTCTTTATTCAAGCTTGAGGTTGGGCTCCCCACCAACCCTGACACAGCAAGAAGGTGGAACCCTGAGCCTAGTTTTAGGCAAGCATTTATAGAGGCAAATAAAGGGGTATCTAGACTGGTACACATCTGATTGGGAGGGGTCATTATGGCCTTTAGCATAATTGGCTGGTGTTGGGAGCCAAAGCCTAAATTTTTTTTTTTTTTTTTTTTGTCTTTTTGAGACAGGGTTTCTCTGTGTAGGCCTGGATGTCCTGGAACTCACTTTGTAGACCAGGCTGGCCTTGAACTCAGAAATCCACCTGCCTCTGCCTCCCAAGTGCTGGGATTAAAGGCGTGCGCCACCACACCCGGCTTCCAACTTAACCTTAACTTCTGCTTTCCTCCTGATTTTAGTTGTTAGGAAGTGAAGTGCCAGGGGTGGGCTTATAATCTGGGGGCACAGATTTGTTGGGGAACAACCTAGAAACTGGTACTAGATGCAGGTTTTGTTGGGAGTAACCTGTAAACTCGTGTTAGACAAGGTTCTTGTTGAGGATAGCCTGGAAACTGGTGCTAGGTACCAGCCTGTTAGTTAACTTCAGTTCATCCCTAGGTCAGATTCTCTAAGATGGAGTCTGAACCCAAAAGATTTGGTCTCTCATATCTACAAAGACTACTGAGAGATATTCACTAATTCCTGCACTTCTGTTGGTTGCCTTTCTGTGGCTTGGATTACTGTCTGTTCCTTATTTTCTCCCCTATTGATATCAGGGTTTTGAGAACAGACTGAAATCATCAATGTACTTATCATTTGCTTCTTGAATTATGTTTTTATGTTCAAGCTCTGTATTCCCTAGGGGTGAAAAATGAAATATTTTTACTTAATTTGGGTGGGATTTTCTCTGTAATCCTCACTTTGCACAAAGATACTGTGTTGGTATCTAATCAAGTTCACTTATTGTTTTTGAACACATAATTCACTTGAAGATACTGCAGAATTTCTATGTTCTGCTCATTTATTCCAAATATAAACTCTATTCAGCTTAACTAGGCAATTTGCAACTGAATTATAATTGTTGTGAAAATACTTGCACTATGAAAAGACTGTCTTCTGTTACTGCTCTTTACTTTGTGTGAAAAATAAGGACATCATATCAAAGGGCACATTTATCTGAATGTTTAGAATAAATTATCACAAATATTTATCCTGGTGAGTAGCAGCCCTAGGCCAGTGTTATGGAAACTTCATATTCTTCATTAAAATTCATTATTTTTAAGAACAATTTCAGGCATATCTGAACATTCACCATCCTGACTGTATCTGGGAATTCTTTACCTCATCATCCTCAAAAATGGTGGGATTTTTTTAAATAATTCTATATAGTTTATATACAAAGTTTGCTTACAATGTATAACTTTCTAACTTAAACAGCTATGCAGTTATCATGTGGGAAGTGTTATCCAGAAAACAGCCTTTTGAAGGTACGTATACTTTTATTCCAGAGGACATCATGTGGGTGGTACACGTCTCAACTGTCTAAACCTCACCAGATTTTAAATATACCAGCCATTCATTTTGTACACAAACTGCACTGTACAAACATAGCAGTATATCAGTTATGCATCTATTGCATACTATAAAATATACTAGATTAAGGATCAGTTATGAAGAGTGTACTTGGCTTAAAGATCAGAAAAATTTAAATTCTAGTTTTTATTCTAGCAATAACTAACCCTGTGGTCAAGCCACAAAATTTCATGACCTCATTTTTTTTATTTGCAAAATGAGAACTTATTTTCTTCGAGACAGAGGCTCACTATGTAATTCTGGCTCTCCTGGTGGAACTATGTAGACTATAGACCAAGCTGGCCTAGAACTCACATATTTGCCTGCCCCTGCCTCCCAAATGCTAAGATTAAAGGCACGTGCCATCATACCTGGTTTTATTACTATTTTCAAAATCATGATATCAATAAAATTCTGTGTGAAAATTTAATTGTTACTCCTTCTATAAATACCAACAAACATTGAAAAATAACCTTTGTCATTCCCAGATAATATTGGGGCATTTTTTTTTGAAGTTCATAATGTTGAACTTGTTACATCATGAATATCCTTAATATTTCAGTAGTTTAACAGATAGCATTTATCTCTCATTCACATTAACTGTACGTTACTGTCCCTCGTTGCCTATGCTAGGCTCTGCTGAGCTCTGCCTGTTTGGCTCTTCTCACAGAGCAAATCAAATAACTTGTCTAAATCTAGAACTCGGGAGGAGAGGCTATAAATTCCTCCTAGGAGAGGTGCACCAGGCTGAGAGTGGCTGGGACGTAAGTCCTCTTACAGAAAAGGGTATTTTGAATTAAGTTAACACTTTAAGATATCCTCATTTTGATTTGAAATGTGTTAGTAATGTCTTTCCAGTTAATGAAATACATTTGTTTTGACAGAGGTCACCAATCCTTTGCAGATCATGTACAGTGTGTCCCAGGGACATCGACCTGACACCAGTGAGGAGAATTTGCCATTTGATATACCTCATCGAGGTCTCATGATCTCTCTAATACAGAGTGGATGGGCGCAAAACCCAGATGAAAGACCATCCTTTTTGAGTAAGTGAACAGTTTTAATCTGGACCTTTGAATTATAGAAATTATGAGTATACATTAAATAAAGTATTCCTTAAAAATTCATGCCTATCTTGAAACTATTCTATACATTAATTTGCTCTTGTTGTTTGTTACATTTACATATAGGCAATGGCTACTAGAAAAAGGTTGAGAATTCCTAACAGAAAAGCGAAGTTGTTTGGTGGTAGTAACATTCCGTTCCCTTAGTGAACACCTGCCTTGTGAGCCCTCCTCACTGGGATGAGCAGAGAGAGCTAAGAATAAATGTGGCATCTTCTCAATGTAACCTTCTTCTGGAGAAAGCATGGAGGGAATGAATAAATAACTAAGACACAACTTGTCAAGTCAGTCCTGAATTAAAACAAATGGCCTCACCCATGAGAAGAATGGCAAAGGGTTTTTAGGAGCTTGTATTTGGGTTCTTGTTTCAAGCTTGAAACAGAGCCAGTCATTCTCGGACTAAATAGTCCAGCAAAGAAAACATCCAAAGTAAAGAGTCTGAGACGATAGGAAGAAAATGTTTTGTGTTTTCAAGGAAAAAAGAGGAAGCCCCTGTATTTAGAGCATAGTGAACCAAGAAGGTGGTGAAGGTGCCTTAGAGAGTAAGGGAATGGTTGCCAGCCCCTCTCAGACCTATACTCATGCGTAATGGAAAGCCATTCACTCCTGTCTCCTCTGGGAGCAATGTGATCTAATTTAAGTTTAGGTCAAAATCCCTCTTGACTGCTAGATGGGGAAGTGACTGTGTGAGAACAGAGAGAGCAGTTCGGAAACTCCCTCAGTAATTGTCCAATTCAAGTGACAGTTCTAGACACAGAAAAGTTATCCAACGTTAAGGCACATTTCAGAGGAAGAGGAAGATCAGACATCTAAGTATAAGCAGGAGGGACTCTTAAGACCTTGCTTAGGCAGAGTTCTTAGATTTGAATCCATAGGATCTAAAAAAAATGGTTTTTTTCAATAAATAATCTTGGAGATTGAACTTTTATAAATTAGAACTTTGTACTTGAATAAATACCAGCTGAGAACTGGCTTTCAGGAGAAAGTGCTTGTCATACAGGCCTGAGGAAAGGAGCTTCGATTCTCAACACCCATCAAATGCTCTACAGGTATGCCGCAGACTGCCGGTAATCCCAGCATTTAGGAGGTGGAGATCGGGGCTCCAGAACAAGCTGACTAGTGAGCGAGACTAGTGAGCTCTGGCTTCAGTGAGACCTGGCATCATGGCCTCAGTGTAGAAAGCAGAAGCAGAGCAGTCCTTTGCAGATGCACATACATGCAAACATGCAAATAAGATGCTCACATCACACACACACAGACTCTTACAAAAATAAATTAACTACAAAAACATGAAAAGACAAGCCACGGATGTTTGGAATATATTTTCATATCCTATATCAAAAGGACTTATGTCTGGAAATAAAAAAATCATTCTGTCTAATCCAATAATAAGACTAATAGCAGTTTTAAAATTATAGATTAGGATTCTACCAAAGAAAATATACAGTTGACTAAAAAGCATATAAAGGTGTTGTTCATATCACTAGAAAATACAAACGGAGAGATCGCAATACAAACCCATTAAAACGGCTATGGTTAAAAATGACAGATAATTTGCAAATTCGTCTGGAATAACAAAAAACCTAGGATAGCAAAAAGTCTTCTCAAGGATAAAAGAACTTCTGGTGGAATCACCATGCCAGACCTAAAGCTTTACTACAGAGCAATTGTGATAAAAACAGCATGGTACTGGTATAGAGACAGACAAGTAGACCAATGGAATAGAATTGAAGACCCAGAAATGAACCCACACACCTATGGTCACTTGATCTTCGACAAGGGAGCTAAAACCATCCAGTGGAAGAAAGACAGCATTTTCAACAATTGGTGCTGGCACAACTGGTTGTTATCGTGTAGAAGAATGCGAATCGATCCATACTTATCTCCTTGTACTAAGGTCAAATCTAAGTGGATCAAGGAACTTCACATAAAACCAGAGACACTGAAACTTATAGAGGAGAAAGTGGGGAAAAGCCTTGAAGATATGGGCACAGGGGAAAAATTCCTGAACAGAACAGCAATGGCTTGTGCTGTAAGATCGAGAATTGACAAATGGGACCTAATGAAACTCCAAAGTTTCTGCAAGGCAAAAGACACCGTCAATAAGACTAAAAGACCACCAACAGATTGGGAAAGGATCTTTACCTATCCTAAATCAGATAGGGGACTAATATCCAACATAATAAAGAACTCAAGAAGGTGGACTTCAGAAAATCAAATAACCCCATTAAAAAATGGGGCTCAGAACTGAACAAAGAATTCTCACCTGAGGAATACCGAATGGCAGAGAAGCACCTGAAAAAATGTTCAACATCCTTAATCATCAGGGAAATGCAAATCAAAACAACCCTGAGATTCCACCTCACACCAGTCAGAATGGCTAAGATCAAAAATTCAGGTGACAGCAGATGCTGGCGTGGATGTGGAGAAAGAGGAACACTCCTCCATTGTTGGTGGGATTGCAGGCTTGTACAACCACTCTGGAAATCAGTCTGGCGGTTCCTCAGAAAATTGGACATAGTACTACCGGAGGATCCAGCAATACCTCTCCTGGGCATATATCCAGAAGATGCCCCAACTGGTAAGAAGGACACATGCTCCACTATGTTCATAGCAGCCTTATTTATAATAGCCAGAAGCTGGAAAGAACCCAGATGCCCCGCAATGGAGGAATGGATACAGAAAATGTGGTACATCTACACAATGGAGTACTACTCAGCTATTAAAAAGAATGAATTTATGAAATTCCTAGCCAAATGGATGGACCTGGAGGGCATCATCCTGAGTGAGGTAACACATTCACAAAGGAACTCACACAATATGTACTTGCTGATAAGTAGATATTAGCCCCAAACCTAGGATACCCAAGATATAAGATACAATTTGCTAAACACATGAAACTCAAGAAGAATGA
This sequence comes from Mus musculus, assembly GCF_000001635.26. Lineage (NCBI taxonomy): Eukaryota > Metazoa > Chordata > Mammalia > Rodentia > Muridae > Mus > Mus musculus. The sequence goes on along the minus strand of NC_000070.6, from coordinate 16,135,081 downwards.
AGACTGAAGTGTGGACACTATGCCCCTCCTTAGAATTGGGAACAAAACACCCATGGAAGGAGTTACAAAGACAAAGTTTGGAGCTGAGATGAAAGGATGGACCATGTAGAGACTGCCATATCCAGGGATCCACCCCATAATCAGCATCCAAACGCTGACACCATTGCATACACTAGCAAGATTTTATCGAAAGGACCCAGATGTAGCTGTCTCTTGTGAGACTATGCCGGGGCCTAGCAAACACAGAAGTGGATGCTCATAGTCAGCTAATGGATGGATCACAGGGCTCCCAATGGAGGAGCTAGAGAAAGTACCCAAGGAGCTAAAGGGATCTGCAACCCTATAGGTGGAACAACATTATGAACTAACCAGTACCCCGGAGCTCTTGACTCTAGCTGCATATGTATCAAAAGATGGCCTAGTCGGCCATCACTGGAAAGAAAGGCCCATTGGACACGCAAACTTTATATGCCCCAGTACAGGGGAACACCAGGGCCAAAAAGGGGGAGTGGGTGGGTATGGGGGACTTTTGGTATAGCATTGGAAATGTAAATGAGGTAAATACCTAATAAAAATGGAAAATAAAATAAAATAAAATAAAACAAAATGACAGATAATAAGATAATGGCCTTGATCTGAGGTAATGAAATCCCTCACACACTGCTGATTGTGTACAGACATGATTCATAAAACCAACAGTAGAAGGAATTATACTGTTACTACTATAATAACATGCAAATGTTTTTGCCTAAGGAAGAATCTAGGACTCATGATATAAAATCAGGTGGTGCTAATGCAAGTAATTTAGACGAGACCACCCTAGATAGAGAACTTAGCCCTTCAGCAAATACTAAATATCCATATTAGACCTCCGAGGCATTTCTTAGAAATTGTATAGAGGAACAAGAAAATAGATTGCGAAGAATGACTGGAGTCTCTGTCTAAGAAGGAATGCTCTAAGGAGAGAGTGGTCAGTCAGTCAGTCCTGTCTACTCTGACTATAAGCATAAGCAAGCCTTTAGCTGAGAGTGGTGGTGAGAGGCTGAAGTAGCAGAATATATTGAACTCAGGAGTTTGAAGCCAACCCATACACATACATGTGTGAGTATGTGTGTGCATGCATGTATATGTGAGTGCATGTGTGACTGACTGCCTGTGTGTGCTCACGTGTGTGCCCATGTGTGTGGAGGGGGTGTGTATAAGCATATTATGTTAGTTATCAGTGGGCAGCTTTCAAAATATGGTTTTTGCACAGGGCTGGGATCAAGCTACGGCAGGCAGTCTTCACAGCAAGCGCTTTTACCCACTGAGCCATCATCCTGAGCCACCCTGGCAGAATGGCAAGCGCTTTTACCCACTGAGCCATCATCCTGAGCCACCCTGGCAGAATGCTTCACTCACGCCAGATGCGAGCCCTTTAGCAGATACTTGAGATACTACATTCTCCTCCTACTCCTAGCCTGGGGCTTCACTTCTCATTTTTTTTCTTAAGGACATCAACTCTCTAGAGCCTGGTTCTCAGCTTTACTAATGCTGAGACCCTTTACATCAGTTCCTTCTGTTGTGGTAATCCCAAACCATAAAATTATTTTTGTTGGTACTTCATAGCCGTAATTTTGCTACTGTTATAAACGTTAATGTAAATATCTATTATGTAGAATATCTGATGTGCAGCCCCTGGAAAGGGTCATTCAGTCCCCAACAGGGTCACGACCCACAGGTTGAAACCACTGCTCTAGAGTCCACTTTTCAAAATTGTTTTTGGAAGTCTAGTTGTTGGGTTTCTAGAAATCTTATTTTTGATCTCACCTCTAAGGATTTATATTTAAGTGAATGATCTATTTTGATTTAAGTTTTATGTATGATATACAATAAGGGTATAAATGACCTGTTTTAATATGGGTATTCAAGTGTCTTAGTAAAAGTTTACTTTAAAAGGCTGTCCTTGCCTTGCCTTGTGGAATTTAAGGTCCTATGTTGAAAATCAGCATCCGAGAATTGTGACAGTTCATTTAAAGGCTGCCTACTTGGTTCTGTTGATCCTCATGTCTGTTTATGCCAGCAATAAAATTCCTTAAGATAATTGGATATCATAGTTTTATTGAAAGATTGACGTGGAACCTTATAAAATAAATGTTAACGTTTTGGTTTAATTAGAAGTGATCTGAACTTAAAATTGTTGGGTTTTTGTTTTTCGGTTTTGTTTTTTCCGTATTTAGAATGCTTAATAGAACTTGAACCAGTTCTGAGAACATTTGAAGACATAACTTTCCTTGAGGCTGTTATTCAGCTAAAGAAAGCAAAGGTAAATCCCCCTTGGAAATGTTATAACTTAGAGCTTTACAAAACTGTATGTCACTCATGAAGTTTTAATTAAGTTTCCCAGGAACAGGCTGGGTGGAGGGGGGGAGAATTTACAAGGGTCCTGATTACTGCCTTTTCCCTGTCACCAATGGGCATTTCCATTTCATTCAAATGGGCTATCTTCAGATTTAACAATTAGAATCCTCAGTATATCAGAGGTGAACTTAGAAACTGTGCTGAGGCTCCTGTGCACCACAAACACCCTGTGTCTCTCACAGCGTGCTTATGATAAGTGTTGCTCTGTATTTACTTCTGCTAAGTGTTAACACCTGCAGAGGCTAGTGCTTGCTCCTCTTTAAAGTACTTGGGGTTTTTTGGTTTGGTTTGGTTTTTGGTTTTTTGTTTGTTTGTTTGTTTGTTTTTTGAGATTTATCACCAAGTAAAATAATTGCATTTATGTTATATTTGAGCCACCAAAGTATACTTTTATTCCTTGATTTTTATTTTGTTTTCTCAAATACTTCACGTTGCATAAATTAATCTGTCAGAAAAGTTAATGGAAATGGCCTGGGAAAGTTATGTGATCAGTGTAGCTCTTGTGGATCAGAACAGCTGAGGATTTATAGAGTATCTGTAGTTCCTTAGAGCAAAGTGAGCATAGGCTAGCACTCGCTGGGCTTCATTAAATTGCGCTGTGTATGTGATAATCAGATTGCCAGCTAGCCCAATCTATTGTTTCTTTACTGACTGACAGTTTGCTTTCCCCTCCTACTTTGCTGGACCTACTAGCATCATCTTTCATTTACAGATTAGTATGTAAAAGAAACTCATGATCAAATTAAAGACTTACCATAGCAGTATTAATATCCAAGTTTTTAGTCAATTCCATTGATTGATGAGCATGTCTTTTTGGTGCCAATGCCATGGAGAGTATCCAAGTTTTAGAGGATCCAAATATGAACTATGAATGCTTTTCCTAATTTCTCCAACTCCCCAATTTCGGGATAGGGTACAGCCCTTTTCAGAGATACCAGTGTCAAGACAGACTGCTAAGTATGTTACCTTTTGTCTTTTCTTTTCTTTTCCTATTTTCTCCTTACAAGTTTCTCTTTTTTCTCATCTTTCTCTAAGCAAAACTAGATGAGTAGGGACCTGGTGGTACCATCCTGTAATCCCATCTACTTGTGTAGGCTAAGAGGAGGATTGCAGACTCAAGGTGTGCCTGGGCTACAGTGTGAGCTCAAGGCCAGCATGGGTAAGTTAGCTAGAGCTGTCTCAAAATTAAAAATAACAGAAGGGAGGGGGCCTAGGGATAGAGTTCAGAGGTAGATCATTAAACAAAAAGGAAACAGAGAGAGACGGGAAATACAAAGGCCTGTTGTCTAGGCTATGAGGAGAGAGAACTGTCCCACAACCCCTTTTCCTTTTCTGTCCCCAAACAGTTCAAACACTCACGTTTTATATATAAGCTTGATGTTTAAAAGTTATATCTTCTTAAGGAAAGTATACATCTCAGATAATTTGTTAATCATACAGTGGACTCATCGTTGTTTTTATGTCACAGTGTTATTTTTACATAAAGTTAGAGTTAGGGGGTGAGGTGAAATGCTGGTTCTTTAGATAAGATGACTGCGGTATAGAATACAGTAGAATAGAAAGTTAAAAGCCCAGCATGCTGCTGTGCTTCTAATGCCAGCTGCTCTACAGGGAGAGGCCGTAGAACTGAATTTGAAGCCGGGCCAGCCTGAGAAGCAGGAGCAACATAGTGAGACTCTGTCCTATACACACACACACACACACACACACACACACACACTTAATATTTCTCTATCTAGAATGTTGTTTTACTTGCATTTCCTGTATTTTTTAATTCTTTTAAAATTCTAGTTCTTACTATTTGGATTTTTCTAAATAAGTGTTTCCTATATGTTAAAAAAATAAAAACTAAACCAAAAAAAAAGTTTTCTTTAATAATTTCTTGTATTGTCTTCTTTAGGAATGATTTGCTAGTACATAATCAATTTGAGTTACCATACTTCATTAGTTTTTTTTAAAATAGGTATTACTAATAAAGAGCTGTATTAGAAATGTTTCAGTAAAAAAGTCAGGAAAACTTTATGTAACAGACATAGCCAAAAATTAATTGAAAGATGCATATAACATTTGATGTGGTATGGTGGTGCATGCCTTTAACCCCAGCACTCGGATGGCAGAGGCAGATGGGTCTCTGTAAGTTCAATAGAAAGATCCAACTCCTCAAAGGCCACAGAGTCTCAGTCCATGCAGGATCGCTTGCTGAGCTGCAGCCTACTGAGTAATAGCTACACCCACTGTATATACAGCTGGCTCTTAGTCCTCTCCTCCCAGTGGAGCAGGCCATTGGAGTGGAGTGTGGAGAGCAGAACCCACTAGTTTCTAAAGTGCCGAAGAACAATTAATACCATGCTGGTATAGAGACGGAAAGTAGACTTTAGACTTGGCTATGTGTGGTATTTTTCACCTGTAATCACAGGATCCCAGAAGCAGGGGCATGTAGATTGCTCTGAGTTTGAGGCCACCTTGGTCTACATAGTAAAAATCTATGCCAGCCTGACCCTAACTACACAGTGAGATTCTGTGTGAAAAGGGAGTTGAGGCAGAGGGTAGACCTCTAGATTGGTTTTTAAATGACTTATTAGAGATGACAGTCTGTCTTAAGTCTAGTTCACGGAGCCAAAAGTAAATCACTTTTGGCTCCGTTACTGTATTTAAGGAAACAAATCACCTGTTTAGCAGCTCCCTTTTATTGAATACCTGCAAAGAATCTTAGTGCCGTCTTGCATGAATTACTTCTAATTCTCCTTATATTAACCCTACTAAATGAGTATCCTTATCTCTAATGTATAAGTAGGAAAATTAATATTAGGTTTCATCCCTTGGCCCATGCACATGCAAGCAACACTAAGTAAACTCAGTAGAATAATAGATAGGTAGATAGATAGATAGATAATAGAAATTATATAGATACAGTTTTTTTAATTTTTAAGACATGAAAGTAGGACAGAAGACAAGATGAGAAGTAGAGTTTCAAAGGAAGTATGAGGGACATAAGGAAATGGAGTGGTAATGTGACCAATATATATATATATATATATGTGTGTGTGTGTGTGTGTGTGTGTGTGTGTGTGTGTATACACACACACACACACACACACACTATACAACACACACACACACAGGGGCCAGTTATTTACATATCTTGGGCTCTATGCTTGACCATCACACATGCACATCACACTGTACCATGGTAACACACTACCACCTTTACATTGGTCCAACCTTGGTTTCTTTTCAGTACAATGAAAATAGTCATAGAAGTATAGTCCTTGCATAATAACAGTTATGGATAAATAGAGCATACAGCAAAATTGAATACCCAGCTTGAACCAAATGCTTTATTATTTCAATCTTTAAATAGTCCTGTTTGTAAGCATTAAAGATGAAGCTGCAACTCTCTTGAGATAATAGTTACTAAATCAAACAATATGGGGCAAGATGCAAAATCTATTCTCTAAGCATTTCTTGTTCTGTACTGTCTCTACCTAATTAAGTTATATATTCACAAATGATGTAAATTTTGTTTCCATTGATTTTTCTGTAAACACAAAACATGTGTATGTTCATTCCAGATACAGAGTTCCTCAAGTACTATTCACTTATGTGATAAGAAAATGGATTTATCGCTAAACATACCTGCAAATCATCCCCCACAGGAGGTATAAGTATACTTCTGTTATACTAAGCTTGGATGTGAGAACAATGTTAAAAAAAATCTTTTAGTCAGACCTCTTTTATAGCGCTGGAAAACTAAAGTCCAGGAAGCATTTATAATTAGCTAAGTAGTCATGACAATCTCTAACCTGAAATCTCACTCCACCCTCTTTGGATGATGCTCTAGGGTGGTGGGTAGGTAAATCATAGGTGATCATTTCATCACTGTTTTATAGCACCCTTCCACCTCTTACAGTAAATAATAAGTTTCTGTTGCTCTCTAAGAGTTATATCTTTAATTGGTCATTTTTATGAATCATTTTAAGATTATATATCTACTTTACAGGTTCATAAAAGTAACAGTACATTCAAAAGATCATTAAAGCACACCACATAGGTTTTTTTTACATTTGTTTACCCAGCATGTGTACATGTGTATGTATGTATGCATGTGTGTTAAAGGATAACTTGCAGGAATCCATTCTCTCCTTTACTATGTGGTTCTCAAGGATCACATTCAGGTTATCCACTTGGCTACCCACTGAAACACCACACTGACCCACAATATGTAGTTTCAAAATCACTTATATATAAAGTATCTAATTTGATCCTTGTAACAAGCTAATTTTTTATTGGATATTTTCTTTATTTACATTTCAAATGTTTTCCCCTTCCCAGGTCTTCCCTTAGGAAACCCCCTATACCATCTCCCCTCCCCCTGCCTCTATGAGAATAATAAGCTAATTTTTGATGAAACATTAAAGCCAGAGAGTTTCAATGAATATTTGGAAAGCAGTAAGCAATTCAGTGACAGAGCTAAGTGTGACGATCTCCATAGTTTCTCCAAGCATTTTTCTATGCCTTCAGGTTGAAAGAGCCTGATAACCAGCATCTACTCTAAATCAATAAATAACCACATGTTTGTTGTTCATCATTTTAGCCACAAACGTCCTCTAAATCATAATGGGTGTATAGTTATTTCCAGTACATAGCTATTGCCCCATCCCTTCCATTTGAGTTGATAAAGACATTAAATTTAGAGATTGAGGCGATAGCTCAGTGGTAAAGCACTCACCTATCATGTCTGGGGCCCTAGGTGCGACCCCTAGTAGAGAAAAGGGTGAAAAAGAAATCACATTTGTTTGTGATGGTTTTATACCTTACTTCCTTATAATTTATAGTAGTTCTAGGTTTCCTTTATTAATAACCAAGAATCTAGAAACTATAGCCATGTAATTTTAAAGACAATGCCTTTTCTACAAAACTTTATGTATACAGCTCCCCTCAACCTGTTGGTCCTCTGTTTCCTTTAGGAATCGTGTGGATCCTCTCTGCTCTCTAGAAACACTGGTTCTCCTGGACCCTCCAGATCCCTATCAGCTCCTCAAGACAAGGGATTTTTATCTGGTATGCCAGTTTTCCAGTCAGCGTGCTTACATACCTTTTTACTTTCTTTCAAATTATACCCTTGTCAGACAGATGGTGTGCGTGGAACTCATTTCTGATTTGCATTCATGATCCATTTTTTTAAAGTAACAAGGCTACATATGTAAAGGTAGCAGTAGCATGATGAACAAATATGTTTATATTAAAGGCACTCTGTAATCATGATGGAAAACTTATATATAATATATGTGTGTGTATATATATATATATATATATATATATATATCACATCACTACAGGAAACAAGACACATTCTTAAGAAAGTATTTTTTTTAATAGCTGTGTGAGGGAGCCAGTCTTAGTCCTTGTTGACAGATTATGAACTCTGGATCACTTAGCAAGTAGCTAGCAGACCCAAGACTTGAGTAATGCCAGGCTCTTTGATGAATACTTTACTTTGGCGAATGTCACTCTATTATGTCATCATGAAGACCGTATTTCTGGCTGAAAGCTGACCTCTACTTATGACAGGCATTCCGTAAAAAGAACAATATGGAGTCCAGAAGCAAGGAAACGGGTGACATGAGTAATTTAGTTTGTCTTGTAGATAGAGTAAAAATGAAGAGATAAAAGATTAAGGAGGATTACAGTGATATCTGCAAGAATTCCTAGGGACTGGAGAGAGCTCAGTGGAAAGGGTGCTTACTGTTGTTCCAGAGCAATCATGCCTGATTCCCACACAGTGTCTCAGAACTGCCACGACTGCAGCTCCAAAAGATCTCCCACCCTATTCTGGCCTCCATAGACACCAAGCATGCACAGTGCATAGACATAAATGCAGAATAAAACACTTATACATACATATATTTTTAATTAAAAAATTAATCAATTTTTAAAAAATACTACATTTCACTAATATTACTTAGGCTTCTAAATTCAGGAGGAAGTAACTCTTAAAGAAGGCTATCATATACAAATTTTTGCTTTAGGAAGGTTCATCATGGCTGGAATTAGATAAAAAAATTAAATCTCTTGTTAGGGGGTGGGGGATGGGTAGGGCTAGACCATCACAGTGCACGTGTACAGATCAGAAGTCATCTTTGAGAGTCACTTATCTCCTTCCACTGTGGAGTCTGGGAATCAGATTTAAGTGAAGCAAGCGCCTTGACCCACTGAGCCACCGTGATAGCCCTGCAGAAGCCACTTGAAGTCAAGAGGAGGCTTGGAGTCAGGGCAGTTAAAAGGGAAAACAGGGAAGGTGGTGTGAGAAATTAGGGCAACTCCCTGACACCTTCTGACTGCTTACCTGAGCTGAGGGAGGAGGCCATAAAGCTGAGTGCTACATTGTTTAGCTATGAGCACTCACAGCTGTTAGAACTAAGGACTGAGTGCTGCATTGTTAAGCTGTGAGCACTCACAGCTGTTAGAACTAAGGACTGAGTGCTGCATTGTTAAGCTGTGAGCACTCACAGCTGTTAGAACTAAGGACTGAGTGCTGCATTGTTAAGCTGTGAGCACTCACAGCTGTTAGAACTAAGGACTGAGTGCTACATTGTTAAACTGTGAGCACTCACAGCTGTTAGAACTAAGGACTGAGTGCTACATTGTTAAGCTGTGAGCACTCACAGCTGTTAGAACTAAGGACTGAGTGCTACATTGTTAAGCTGTGAGCACTCACAGCTGTTAGAACTAAGGACTGAGTGCTGCATTGTTAAGCTGTGAGCACTCACAGCTGTTAGAACTAAGGACTGAGTGCTGCATTGTTAAGCTGTGAGCACTCACAGCTGTTAGAACTAAGGACTGAGTGCTGCATTGTTAAGCTGTGAGCACTCACAGCTGTTAGAACTAAGGACTGAGTGCTGCATTGTTAAGCTGTGAGCACTCACAGCTGTTAGAACTAAGGACTGAGTGCTGCATTGTTAAGCTGTGAGCACTCACAGCTGTTAGAACTAAGGACTGAGTGCTGCATTGTTAAGCTGTGAGCACTCACAGCTGTTAGAACTAAGGACTGAGTGCTGCATTGTTAAGCTGTGAGCACTCACAGCTGTTAGAACTAAGGACTGAGTGCTACATTGTTAAGCTGTGAGCACTCACAGCTGTTAGAACTAAGGACTGAGTGCTGCATTGTTAAGCTGTGAGCACTCACAGCTGTTAGAACTAAGGACTGAGTGCTGCATTGTTAAGCTGTGAGCACTCACAGCTGTTAGAACTAAGGACTGAGTGCTGCATTGTTAAGCTGTGAGCACTCACAGCTGTTAGAACTAAGGACTGAGTGCTACATTGTTAAGCTGTGAGCACTCACAGCCGTTAGAACTAAGGACTAAAGTGGGGCTAGGGTTAAGACAGATGATGATTAAGATTTACACCTTTTTTATGTTATGTTTGTTTGAGTCTTTGAGTCGTCATCAGTGCCCTTTGGGGAGGTGATGTGCAGTGAGCCTCTGAGAATGTTGAAGGGACTGGGTGTTCAATGGTGACAGAAAGATAATTACATAAGCTTGAAGTAGGATAAACAGTTGGAGCACTGAAATTGTTTTCTAAAGGAGAAAGTAGAAAACACATGTCAAGTACAGATTTATTACACTTAAAAGTCCATGTATTTGACAGATATACATAAGACATATTTAAAGTGGAAAAGGGGGAATTCACAGGGAAGAAGTATGAGACTGTGAGAAGATGGGAAATTATGATTTATAAGCATAGACCAGGCAAGCACTGATAGTAAGAAAAAAACATTCAGTATAAATGTTTATTACTCTAAAAAGTATTTGCAGGGCTGGCAAGATGACTGTGTGTAAAAGTACTTCCCACCATGTCAGCAACCTGAATTTGATCATCTGAACTCACAGGGTAGAGAGAGAGCTGACGTCTACATGTTGACCTCTGACCTTCACACACACACACTAAAAAATATTTCAAGTATTTTCAGAATTGGATTTCTGAAGTAGGTTCAATAACAGTGCAGAACCAAAGCCGTTAGAGCCTACCTTCTGTGTGACCCACCCATTGGTATTTTATCTAATGAAAACTCTACCTGTAATGAACTGTCCTGTAGGAGCACCTCAAGACTGCTCTTCGTTGAAGGCACACCACTGTCCTGGAAACCACAGCTGGGATGGTATCGTTTCTGTACCACCAGGGGCAGCCTTCTGTGATCGCAGGGCCTCCTCGTGTTCCTTGGCTGTAATAAGTCCATTCTTGGTTGAGAAAGGTTCAGGTGAGTGTATGCTGTGAGTTATACTGCAAATGTTGGTGTTTACCCTACAAGTACGCAGTGCATGGATTCACCATATAGTATGTTTTCTTAGTGTTCATTCCATACTTCAGTAAGTATTTGTTTAAGTAGGAGAGCATTTCCAGACTCAGTGCTGACCAAATGCATTCCAGGAATGTCTGACCTAGAAGGAAGTGGGAAGAAGCAGCGTTACTTTCAGTGTTAGTAAAGGCGAAACTGTTTTCATTTATCACATCGGCAGGTATCCTTTATATTTGAAACTAAACAAAAATTCAAGTCATTTTGCCCTACAACATAGCATATAAAAATATAATACTCTTTCTGGAAGGTGAATGGGGAGCTAAAACTCAAGTCTCTTGATAGTTCCTGGATAATAGAAGCACTTTCAAATAATACTCTTCACACCCGCAGTCATACGGGAATGAGAGTTCTGCTTACTCACATTCACACAGAATTACACTCATTGCCTCTACGTATCCTCAGCTTGGTAATTCTCATGCATTGCTTTGCTGCAGAGCGCCCACCAATTGGTATAGCCCAACAGTGGATCCAGAGTAAGAGGGAAGCCATTGTGAGCCAGATGACTGAAGCCTGCCTTAACCAATCGCTGGACGCCCTTCTGTCTCGTGACCTGATCATGAAGGAGGACTATGAACTCATTAGCACCAAACCTACAAGGACCTCAAAAGTCAGACAGCTGCTAGATACGTCTGACATCCAAGGAGAAGAGTTTGCCAAAGTTGTAGTGCAGAAGTTGAAAGATAACAAGCAGCTGGGGCTGCAGCCTTACCCAGAAGTACCTGTGCTTTCCAAAGCACCGCCTTCAAATTTCCCTCAGAATAAAAGCTTGTAAGGGGGCCTTCTTTGGGAGGAAGTCAGTTTACAAATGGTTATTTATATTTCTGTTACCTGTATAATATTTGTATAGAAAACATGAGAGTATTAGACGCTTCACTGAAGGTTGATGGAAGAGTCTCTTCCCATGACGTTGCAGTATTTTTTTAAATTAATATAAGTAAAAAGTTTGCTTTATGCTGTGTAGTTCAGTTTTTACGTCAGTTTCACTACTTGAACTTTTTATGTGATAATTACATTTTTCTAGTATGTAACAGTGCCTTAAAGTGGCCTTTGTTTCTGATGGAAGACACTTTCACACTCACCTTCTCTGCGGATTCCTCATTATTCGTCTAGAGTGCAGTTTGACTTTACATAGCAGTGATTCAGGCTCCCCATTTGCCAATCCCAAGTTCAGATCTCCAAAGAGTTACTCGGTTTTAAGTTTGACTTACAAATTCTTTAGCAGGTGGTCTCAAGGAATGTAGAGTATATAAAGAAGCGGGGGAGAAAAAATTAACACTGGCCAGCCGTGGACCTCTGCTTAACTTTTGCCTCCTGTCTGTCTCCAGAGCGAGCAGCCCATTGTGCATCCTGCTGCAGCCTGCTTCCGGCTCCTGTTTTAAGCATATGCGGGTTGGGTAGAAGCCGACCTTTACTTAGCTATTTTCTTTGTAAAACACCATGGTTTTTGAACTGAAGGCAGGTACACTCCTCCACACAGCTAACTCCGTTCAATCACCGCATGTCGGCCACGCCTCTCTGTGTTTGATTTTCCAAGATTGCTCTTATCAACTTGACGAGAAACAATAAAAAGGCAATACAGTGTGCATTCTTTTTATCTTCTGGTAATTAGCGTATGTCAGTAAAGGGAAACTATACAAAGTGATACCTTTTTCTGAAAACTGTTTAACAGTTAGAAGAAAGTGAGAAACAGAATGAATTTGAAAACTCAAACTTGCAAGACGCACCAGACTCATAACCTAAAACAATCTGAATTAGGACTTAGATCATATGGAGACAATGAAATATTCCTTAATTTGAAATAAGAATGTAAACAGCAGGACTGGAGAGATGTCTGAGCACAGCATTTAAGAGCTGGCTGCTCAGGGAGAGGACCAGGGTCTGCTCCTAGCACCCACATGATGCCTCACAACCAGCAATAACCCCAGTTCCAGGGAAACTAGACTCTCTTCTGGTCTCTAAGACCACCAGGCAGGTGTACAGTGCACTTACATGCAGGCAAAACAATCATTCATATATATATATGTATATATACATATATATATATATATATACATATGTATATATATGAATCTATATGGGAAGATGTTTAAAGAATTTAAATGCAATTTTAAAATGACATTAACTTTTGATGTGACTCTTATGGGACTTTCAGAAACAGAAATTTAAAAGGAAAAAAAGAAAAATCAATTAAACTTATTAGTTGTGATTAAATTCTTTTAAAAGTATGAAATAAAAATTCGGGTGTGGTGGCACACCTGTTATCCCAGAACTTTGGAAATGGAAGCATCAGATCAAGAGTTAGAAACATCCTTAGCTACTTAACAAGCTCAAAGCAAGCCTGGGCTATTGGGGACAGGTCTCCAATAGACAAACAACAAAAAGATTGAACTTGGGAATTAAAAAAAAAAAAAAAGGAAGGGTTTTTTAATTACTCTCTTTTAGTCTCTGTCTGTCTCTGTCTCTCTCTCCTTCCCTCTCCCCTTCACTCCCTCCTCTTTTCTATACTGATTGTGTATGATATATGTAGATTGATACATGAAGTTTTCTCTGCTCTTCCCTTTTGCTGCAAAGTGTACAATTCATAATGTGTGACCCACTGTCTTGGTTACATGCTTATAACCCACCCGTTGTTCTCCTGTGACTTACTGTAAGGAATACCTATGTATAGTCACCCATCGTCACAGCCCCACAACTTTCTACATGAATAGAACACACTGAACAATAAGAAGATGGTATCACCGGGCAGTTGTGGCACATGCTTTTGATCCTAATATTAGGAAGGTAGAGGCAGGCAGATCTCTTGAGTTTTAAGGTCAACCTGGTTTACAGAGTGATTTCCAGGACAGCCAGGGCTACAGAAAAACTCTGTCTTGGAACATGGTGCCCCCCCCCCCAAAATAAAGCAAATCCCTATGGTGTTAACAATTAAGATGAATCTTCAATAAGCTGTCCTCCTTTAGTGGTATTACTGGTTTCAGCGGACAATTTTCACTGTGACCTATACTGAATGTTTGCATGTCCTTGTTTTGAGGGAAGTGACACCCTGTGCTAAGTATGACCAGTCAGCACACAACAAGGCCTGGCATAGAGTGGGCACTTTCTAAATAACTCTAGTGAATAGTGAAATGAAAGCTGCAGAACAGGGCAAGATGCTCGCTTTAAGTCCTGCTTCCCAAGATGTATGCAAATACAGACAATAATAAGTAGAATTATTTTTATGTAGAACAGAGATTCAGAACATTGTATCATTTGAGCTACATAATAATAGTTTTTGTTTTGTTTTGAACCTTCTCATTAAGGAAAGGAGAAAGGCTTAATTTTGTGCAAATTGCATGCCTTCTTAATTTTGAACACTTACTGGAAGCCTCTATTGGCCACACTATGCCAAGGTTGAGCTTGGTTCCCTTGTAATCCCTATTGAGCTCCCTCCAGATAGTCAGAGAGTAAAAAAAGGAAGTCCAAAGTGCTAAAACAGGGAACTTCAAACCCTCACAGTTGGTGGCCACCAAGGTGTGGATGTGGTTTTATATTGGAGAGATTATAGACAAATGTAGTATCACTGGCTATAATGTTTAAAGACAAATTAACATCTGGTTTTATTTGGGTTCTTACTTGAATGTTCTTAAATTACATGTAATGAGACAGCTATCTGAATTAAGTAAACTAAACTAAACAATACAACCCAAGACAAGCCCAGCCTTAAACAAGTCACTTTTACCATGCTCTCTAAGGCTTTGGAAACATTTTAAAACAGGGACTAAAGAAATATGTAGGAGCTAGACTATAGGAAAAGGGATACAGAGCTTCATTCCCTAAACTGGGTATATCCATTTTAATTAGTAACACATCAACTGTAGGTCCCTGAGCTATACAAGTAGCTCTATCAACAATGAGTCAAGGAGTACAGAGTGCTCATGGGTCCTGCCTTTCCCTCTCCACTACTGGCCATCAATAAATTCTAGGAAGTGGCTGTTTTCCCCCAGTTGAGCATACTTGGCTGTGATGGACAGCTCCAAACCCACAGTCACACAAATGGCTCTGGTTAATATTGGTGAGATATTAAATAAAATAAATAGACATAAACATGAGAAAGAGTTCTATGAAGATGAGGGAAGGTGAATAGACGTAGTAGAAAGGTGAAAAGGTCAGTATGCAAGGAAGGTCAGTGTGCATATATGAAATTGTTAGAAATAAAAGTTATCTTTATAAGCTCATACTAATAAGCATATGAATATTCTTTAGAAAGCTTAAAATATTAGGAAACATATCTAGGAATCGAACGTCTTGAGTCCAAGACTAAGAACATTTTTAAATGTCAGTGAATTTGAGCAAATTCTCGTGCATGGGTCCATATCAACTTATTTACTTGTCTTACCAGTACATCTATGAACTGTGCCCAGACCTTGTGGGGATGCTGTCTGTGAAAGGTCTGATATTTTGCATCACCCTAGTTAGTCCCTCCATCATTCAGTCCTCAACCATTTAATCTGCCATCTGTCTGAGCCACTCCCCTGAAACTGTTCTTGCCCTCAATGACTAACACATCTTCTTTGTTCCTAAAGCTAGGAAGCTTTCCAAACCAGCTCTCATGTGATGTGGCTGTACACTCCCTCTTTAGCTAGTGGTTTCACAGGGATGGAGGGCGCCACCACCCTCTGCACTTTCCTCCTACAGCGTAGTCCTTCCTCCCTGGTCAAGGGCTTTGGGTATTCTTCCTAGTTCAAGTTCAGTATGGAACTTCCTGTTTTGGGTGTTCTACATCATTTCCCTGACCAACCTCATCCCCCTTAAAGGTCCTAATAACTAACTACCCAGACACCCATGGCTCCCAAAGTCAGCCTTTTATCTTGAACTCCAGATTCACTTCCCTCTAGACATGCCCATGTGACTACCCCACAAGAAACTCCACATTCCAAAGCTGACCTTGACATCCCTCACTATCACATACATCCAAAGCAACCTGCTTCTTCTGTTTATTTTCCCAGTTAACAGTATCATCACTTACAGACAAGTTTGACTCTTCTGACCCTCTGCTTTTGCTTTAAACTACTTTAAAACCCCCACCATTCATATCCATTCCCAGTGCTGTCCCTTCAATCTCCAAAGCTCATCTTCATTCTGCAACCTTTTCATCCCCACTGCACTTCCCCATCACTGATAGACAGCATCTCTTTGCCAACTACCTGGCATTTCAAAAGTAAATCCATCCAAGGAATCTATCTGCTGGAGTAATACAGTTTAGTGGCTTCTCATTTTCTGTGAAATCTGAGTGTGCTGATCCCTTCAAGCTCAGGCCATATCACTTCCTCCCTTGTTCCTCTGAGGCTTGCTGACAGCATCTCTCCTCCTTTCACAAATGGATCCTTATGGTCATCTTTTCCTGGCTTCTTGCTCTTTGGTTCTCAACTCAATCCTGTGTCCTCTGAAAGGAGGTCCCTGGGCAACAGCTGAGTAGTTTCTAGTTACTCGTTCACATCACTCTATGTGTTCCTTCAGTACTATACGTCCAAGTATAAATATTTAGTTTTATTATTTATTGTCTATTAGCCTTATTCTCATTAAATACATTCCATAAAGGCAGATGTGAACCATATCTATCTTAGTCTATGTATTTTTATAATGTAATATTTCCCGGTAGTTCAAAAAAAATAGGCATGTTTCCCTAATACAACTTAGACAGTAGATCCAGGGACAACATTGATGTCTATCTCTCCCTTTATTACCACTCTGTCATGGTCTTTCCCCCAGAACACAAAGACCAAAGACCTCCAAATTCTGGCTTCTGCTTTCCTGGTCTTCTTCTCACTTCTTCAAATGCTTCTATTGTATCTGCTTCACTCAGGTTATCTGCTGTCCTCTGGACCTCAGATTTCTGGGAGTTCTACTACCTTAATGTTCTCTTTCTCTTTCAAGTTGAATCTGAAAGATCTCACCTTCTAAGTCTACCATTGAGCCAGCCATGCTGACCTGTCAGTCTCTATGGATAGAGTTTACTTTACTCAGTAATGAAAGCATCTCAGCCTAACCTGGGGCCCTGTAAAGGCCGCCATGTTTTATAAACCTGATTCAAGTGAAGAATCTTGAGACAGAGTTGATTCTGGACCTCAGGGGTAGACGGTAAATGGAATCACAAACGGCTATAGCAGGAGGGAGAGGGAGATTGTATTACAGAGGAGAGGAACATGTATCAGAGACACTTGGAGATGTTATATTGCTAACATGTAAGATGCAAGAAGGAGCCAAGAATCAAGGAATGCAGCTCTAGAGGTTGAAAGGGAGAAATTGATTTCCCTTCAAATGTGGGAAAAGGAGCCAGTGAGGCAAGCACTTAACATTAATTAGCCCAGAGAAATGAATGTGGCACTGTCTACCTTCAAAAGGAGACAAGTTACGTATTAAGTTACTGACTTCCTAGTACCAATAAAACCTAATAAATCTGCCCAGTTACAATTTGAACTCTTTACCTTACTGTTGCTTTCTATTGATCTATAACCATAAGTCCTTTAGAACAAGTAGTTCTCACTTACAGTAACTTTTTAAAAGCTGGCAGAGGCAGCTCAGCAGTTAGGAAAGCTTCTTGCTCTTGCAAAACAAGGGAGTTTGGTTCCCAGCACCACATTGAGAGACTCACAACTGCCTGTAACTGGAGCTCCAGGAAAGCTGTCACTCTCTTTTGTCCTCTGTGGGTACCTATACCCCCCATGCATATACAGAGACAAACACATGCATGATTAAAAAATAAAATGATTTACAAATATTTAAAATTTAAAGCTTAGTAGAGCATTTTCCACAAATGTGTATCTATGACATTTCTTGACCATTGTTAAGTAAGTTATGGCAAGACAACAACAGAACTTGTATTCAACACCAACATGAATTATAGAATTGCTTAGTGTCATTAAAATGTGAGTCGAATATCTGTTTTATTACTATATTTAGTAAAAAATTAGATTATGAATGTTCTATGTATAGATTATATGAAATAATAATGATCTATAGATGTTGGGATATTGATAGTTTTATTTTAACATTTTAAGCTACCTTAAATTTCCCTATAATAAATAAACATTTGTTTTGTAATAGACAAATATGTTATTTAGCCAAAAAAGACAACATTTAAGCTGCCCTGGAGTCAATGTCACAGTCAGAGCCATAGACATAGCTCCACTTTCTTTTAAGTGTTGAAACTCAGATCTTCATACACTCTACGCAAGTACCTTTCCTATCAAGCTTTATCAGCCACAGTACTGCCTCTAGCAAGATACACTCTTACACAGGATATAAGAGTAGTCTGTATTTTCAATTCAAATTAGTATAATTTATGAGCCAGTGGTGCTAATTAAAATGTTTCTGTTTGTGAAAAATTTTGTATAAGGCTCTTATTTCTGAAATAAAGCAATGGGTATATATTGCTTGTATAAGCACAGCATGGAAAGAATGTGCCAGTGTTGGAACAGTCAACAAAATTACTGTGCTGAAAAATGAGTTCTATAACTTATTCCTTTGTATAAAGTTGTTATTGGCATTTTAACTGCCTGGGCACCTCTTATTACTGAGCCCTGTGTTTCAGTGGGGATCAGGAAAGGCACCTCTATCTTTAGGAACTTCCCATTATAGTAAGGTAAATAGTGCCCACAGTTAACATATAAAACAATTATAACTTGTTATTAGATCACCGATGGCCAATGGGGCAGAGATTGTGTTGTGACTAATTGAGAGATTTACATTAAACAGAGTAATTGGGGAAGACCTCATAAAGGCAAGTCACAGGAACTGAACCCTAAGTGAGACACAACATTCGTCCTATATGACCTGTTCATTATCCTGAGAGAATAAATATAACCTTGGATTTTAAAAGTTTTGAAAGAATGATAATAACTGAAAATGGAGGCCAGTGGGATCTCTGCACTCAGGAAACAGAAGAAAGCTGTTCTCTGAATTCAAGGCCTGTCAGTCTATAAAATGGGACTCTGTCTCAAAATATTTGGAAGATGAATGTAAGTGGAATAGAAGGAAAATAAGAGGAGGTAGGAGAGAAAGACAGTGAGGCTTTACAGAAGAGGAAACGGCCTCTTACATAATCCCCATGAGAAAAGAAACTGTGTGGAGGGCTTCTAGACAAGTCATGGTATGGGGATTTGGGAAACATCTCAAGAGCTGTTATGCATGCATATAGGCTGCCAGAGGGAAACTGGAGAAAATGGTTGGCAGTGTCATCTAGTGTGGAGGTCCAGGTGGGAATCTGTGCTGACTGAGGAACTTCTTGATGGTGGAGATGGCAACTGGCAGAGTCCAAGTACATTTTGGAGACCTAACAGCACGAGTTTTGCCAATGTATTGGCTATGAAAATATAGAGTGAGAAAAAAGAAGCTGTTAACATGAGCCCTAAGCAAATGGATGTATCTGGAGGATATCATCCTGAGTGAGGTAAACCAATCACAAAAGAAGTCACTTGATATGCACTCACTGATAAGTGGATATTAGCCCAGAAACCTAGAATACCCAAGATACAATTTGAAAAACACAAGAAAATCAAGAAGAAAGAAGACCAACGTGTGGATACTTCATTCCTCCCTAGAGTAGGGAATAAAATACCCGTGGAAGGAGTTACAGAGAAAAAGTTTGGAACTAAGTGGAAAGGATGGACCATCCAGAGACTGATCCACCAGGGGTTCCATCCCATAATCAGCCACCAAACACAGACACTAGTACATATGCCAACAAGATTTTGCTGAAAGGACCCTGATATAGCTGTCTCTTGTGAGGCTATGCCAGTGCCTGGAGAATACAGAAGTGAATGCTCACAGTCATCTATAAGATGGAACACAGGTCCCCCAATGGAGAAGCTAGAGAAAGCACCCAAGGAGGTGAAGGGGTCTGCAATCCTATAGGTGGAACATCAATATGAACTAATCAGTACCCCCAGAGCTCATGTCTCTGGCTGCATATGTATCAGAAGATGGCATAGTTGGCCATCATTGGGAAGAGAGGCCTCTTGGTCTTGCAAACTTTATATGCCCCAGTACTGGGGAACACTAGGGCCAAGAAGTGGGAGTGAGTGGGTAGGGGAGCATGGCAGGGGGGGCGGGGAGTGTATAGGCGACTTTTGGGATAGCATTTGAAATGTAAATCTAATAAAAAATTTTAAAAAAATGAGCCCTAAGGTTTTAGCAGTAAAACGTGGGTGAATAATACTACTGGTTTTTCAGATAGAAAAAAAAAGTGGGACTAACCGGATGGGAGGTAAAAACATGAAGCGTTGTGTTTGGGGAGTGCTGAGCATGAACCTGCAGTGAGAAGTCCAAACTGTGCAGCACAAGGTGTGAGCAGATGAGGCTGAGCCAGGGAGGTAAGTCTAAGCCATCAGTCTACAGATGCCATGTAAATATTACATAATATCATGAAAATGGATCAGGGAGGCAGACAGAGAGAGCAATTTTTATAAAGTGTACTAAGATATAGTAGACACTGGTGACTATTCAAAAGTCAAGGCAGAGAAGAGCCAGGAGATCTTCCTTTCTCTCTTATTATATACCTTCTCACCACTGCCACCAACACTCCCAACACCAACACTTGACTTTCTGATCAAGAGTCAAGTCCAGATAGAAAGACTAAGAGTGAGCAAAAAAACTCCCAAAAGAAGACCAGAAGAAGGGTGCATCATTTTCCTAATAAGAAAAGTCTGCAGACTTCTAAGGAAATTACTACAGTTTTCTTTGCACTGGGGGAAAAAAAAAAAAAAAGATCCTTCATCACCTCAACCATTTTCTATCTGAAAAATCTTAACTCTCTGGCTGACGAGCCGGCTTAGTGAGTTAAAACATTTGCCATGCAAGACTGGCAATCTGAGTTCTGTTCCTGAATTCTATGTCAGAAGACAGATAAGGTGGCTTGCAACTATGTTCCCAGATCTTGTCCCGTGAGATGGAAAGTGGAGAAAGGACAATCACACAGAAACTCAAATCACAGCTATAACTGACTATTTAGTGCAGCAGAAACAAAAGGGAGCACTCTGCCTCAACAATATGGATGAGATAATCAATTCTGAAAATTATATTTTCATTTTCACATTCCATTGTGGCTTCTGTGTGCCCCCACCCACATCACACACACATACACACACACATGCATGTCCAAGCACACACACACATGAAGAGACATACATACACAACAGTATAATACATATTTTTCAAAATCATGCCTCCTTTTTTTTAATGTCTAACACAAACTACAACCAAACTCTCCCAACCTCTTCTCCCTAAACTGAGATTCCAGACTATATTTTTATTTATTTGAGAGTAATTCATAGTGTATTTTAATTATATTCACCTTCCTCCAAAATTTTCCCAGATCAAACTCCCCTATTCTACTCATTCCAACATTATGTCCTTATTTTTTTTAAGCTCACCGAGTTCAATTTGTGTTGCCCATGTACTGTTGGGTCGGTGGCCAGCATGAGCAACCTACCAGGGGCCATACTCTAAAGAAAACTGACTCCCTCACCCAGCAGCTATCATCTACCAATAGCTCTTATCTAGGGGTATGACTCTGTGCTCACATTCCCTCTCTGTGGTCTGATTTTGTCTGCTTAAGCTTACACAGATCTGTCGAATGCTATAACAACCAATGTAAATCCAAAAACACAGCCTCCTTGTTGTGTACAGGCAATCATTTCCTTTTAATCATCTGTTATCTCTGAATTTTGAAGTCTTTCTACCTTCCTCTTCCACAGTGATCTCTGATCCTTGGGAGAAGGAATTCGGTATAGGTGTTCCATATAGACCTAAGCACTTTGTGGTCTCTTATTCTTTGCACATTGTCCAGATATGAGTCTCTGTTAAACACCTTCTACTGTAAGGATTTTCTAATGAGGTTTGAGAGAAGCGCTACTATAGACATAACAATAAATCATGAAGGGTTAAAGGGAAATAATGGAAGAAGAGGGTTAAATGGGGTGGGGACTGGGAAGTAACAATGGAGGAGGGAATATGTGGATTGATAAGTAATACTGAACACCGTTTGAAAAAAGTCTTATGGATCCAGACAATAGAGGCACATGCCTTTAGCCCTAGCGTTTAGAAGGCAGAGACAGACAGATCTCTGAGTTTGAGGCCAGCCAGGTCTACAGAGCAACTTACAGTACAACTGGTAACTTTGGTACACAGAGAACTTTGTCTTGGGGAGGGGGGCGGGCAGGGGAAGAGACAGAGACAGAGACAGAGACAGAGACAGAGACAGAGACAGAAGAAAAAGTTCTATGAATACAGACTATCATAAAGGCTTCTTAAAATGAGTACATACACATATATTAAAATGTGTATAAATGGAGTTACCTTATAACAAAGTGGTAATACTCCTAAGAGATACCACAGGCTAACAAATTAGAACCCCATGCCAGGAATGGATTAATTCTTTAGGCGTACAATCCTATAGATGAACAAACTTTAGATTCAATGCACTCTCTGCCCCATTGTATTGAATTGTAGAGCAACCCTGAACAATTAGACACAATGGTCAGTGCTTTCCAGTGACATCAAGGGCATATCTTATACTAAGGTCAAGTTTTTAAGACTAGTCTATGTTAGCCAGTCAGGTGCTCTGCTGTGCACACAGGTTGTCATCTGATTCAGCTCATGCCCCATTCAAATTAGCAGGGACAGAAGAGCATGAGTGGGGTTTCCCCAGAAGGAAGTTTGTAACTATGAGTTTCAAACCATACAGGATGACTCTGTGCCTGGAGCATGCTTTTCCTTTTGGGGTTTCTAACCACGTGTAGCTAATGACTTTCTGCCTATAGAACTTTGGTTATTGTTTTAAAAGCATGTTGCTTTACTGATTTATAATGTGGTTAGCTAATGTGAGTGTGACTTATATGGTCAGGAGCTCTGGATGTTCACCAAAGAGATAAATACATTGGGTAAAATATTGATTTATTTTTCTGTACTTTGGTAATCAGAAATGATATTTCATTTCTTGACATTATATTTTGATGTGACTTTTTAAGATAAACTGAATAATATCATGCCTTAGATTGTCACAGGGGAAATTATGCTTTTCTAGGCTCTTAAACCTTAGTTTTTATCTTAATAAAATGGAATAAGAACTACACCATTTTCTGTACCATATCCAAGTTTTGGGGGATTTTATGTCCCCTACTCCAACCCCTGCTTCAATTTCCTGTTGTCACCTTTCCATCCAGTGAGCTTGTAGTGGCAATTTATAGAGAATGTCTGGTTTCAATGAAAGTCCTTTTTAACCATGATAAATGCAGACTGCTTCCAGAGACTCAGAGAATAATTTTCATATGTCCACATCTAGGGAAATATGCATTTTGCTGTAACTATACTTGTACCCATGAAAAAATGTGCAAAAATGCTTCTTTAAATATTCCTTGAACTTTAAAAACAAAAATAGATTTATGTAATGTGTTAGTGTAGAAGAAATGCAACAAAAATGAATTGTAATGAATGTATTTTCATTTCTATTAATTCTTTGAGAATTTTCTATACTTATATTGATTTGATTCACATATACCCTTTCCTAACTTCTTCAAGATTCAGTTCCCATTCCACACTACCAAACTTCATGTCTTTATTTTGTGTAAGCTCATTGAATCCAATTAATGTTGCCAACATGCTATTGGGCCTGTGGCTAGCGTCTAGAGTACCAGGCACCCCATCCTTAAGGAAAACTGATTGGATCTCTCTGAGAAATAGATGATTATCTGTGGGGCAATGGGCTATGTACAGATGGCCTGGTCTCCAGTCGAGCTGAGGTTGTGAACCCCAGAGAAACTCAGTGGTGGTAATTTTCACCTACATGGGACAGAAGGCATTCTCTCATGTCTCCTGGACCTCTGGCTCCTGTCAAAGTTACCACCCCCACAGCCCCTACAGGAGAGGCTCATGGCTTTTAGTCAGGTACACAATGTTCCAAGCTTCTGACCTTCAGGCTAGACTCCTCCCAGTTACCTAGCAACAGCAAGATAACAATCCCACTATAAGAGGGGCTGTTTGGCCCCTCGCTCTCTTAAGCTTTTACTTTCCTTACTCTCTCTCTCTCTCTCTCTCTCTCTCTCTCTCTCTCTCTCTCTCTCTCTCAGCTTTTACCTCTCTCTCTCTTTAAGCTTTCTTCTCTCTCTTTTCTTTTCCCCCTTCTCTCCCCTCAGCCATGGCCAGTCTCTCTCTCTCTTTCTACCTTTTCTCTTTCTCCCTGCCTTTCTACAAAAAACCTCTAAAACCATAGACTGTTTCTGTTCAAGACCTGGACTAAGGACTCTTGCCTGTGTGGGAAATTCTCTCCCTCTGCCCTCTTCCGGTATCTCCGGGGCCAAGAGTGTCACCCTGGGGCCCCTATTCTGTTCTCAGCTCCTCTGCCATATTCAGCATGGGATGCTAGAGACTGAGAACCTGGTACCGAGGGCTGCCCCTTGTCTAACCCCTGCCGTGTGGGGTCAGTGGCTTCACACAGCCAGATGCCCACCTGGGAAAGCATCAGGCAGTCGTCCCGTGTTTGCCTGCCCAAAGCACAGGAACTCTGGCCAAACACGGGCTCTCTCCCTTTCCTCTCTTCCCCTTCACCCACAGCCCCACAATTATCAACAGCTTCTCACCTAGTAGTGTAACTTCCTGTCCACCCTTCACTCTCTATGCTAGGATTTTTCTGTCTTGACTTTGCACAGATCCTGCGCTACCACAAGTACAGTGAATTCATATGGGCAATGGTCCAGACAATGAGATAATGATTTTCTTTTAGCCCTCCATTCCTTCTGCCATTAACAATCTTTCTTTCTCCCTCTTCTGAAGATGGGATATGATCGATATGTCCCATTTAAGTCCCTGTTTCTCTTAGTCTGTGCACCTTGGTCAATTATGAGCCTCTGTTAGCCATAGCCTACTACAAAAAAAAAAAGTTTCTTGAATGAGGTTTGAGAAAACGTGATCTATGTGCATGACAATAAGCCTTTAGGACTCTATTTGATAGAGTATTAGTAGAGAGTTCTCCCCCAGGGCCTATGACCAATCGATCTATAGGTTCTTAGCCATGATAGTTGTGCCCTGTGTGGGTTCCATACCATGGAATGGACCTTAAGCCACAAAATGACTAGCCCACAATGTTCATGTCACAATTGCAGCAACAGACATATCTTGTCACCACAGTCAGTCACTTTAGTCTTCTGAATTTCCAGCTGAGTAAGATTGTTGATTCTGTGTCTCCTCTGGCTGTGTGGTGCAGCACTATGACAGCTGGCTGATAGGGATGAAGTGTCCAGGAGAATAACAGGTAATTTCTTCATGTTCCAGTATATGATATCTTCAACAATAAGGTCTAACCATCAAGTTCTGGATGCCAACCAAAGACAATGGCAAATACCTTAAAATATTTTGGTTTCTATGAAACCTCACTGGCAAATAAAAGTAAACCATTCCTAGCTTTGTTGTTGTTGTTGTTTGTTGTTTGTTTGTTTGCCTGTGGTTAACAAATCTTGCATGGCCATTGCTACTCCATCAGAAAGTAACTACATTTACCTTGCGTATTATGTAATAACTCTTAATAGGAAACTCTTTCCATCAGTCATGAAATACTCTATAACTACCACAGCCTAGCAAACGCTGGATTTTGTGAATGCTGTTATTTTCCTTTTTCTTGCCCCTAGAGAATTACCAATCCTTAGCAGCTTAAAACAGCACAAATTTGTTACCTCCTGTTTTTATAGGCTAGAAGTACAACAGACATCTCACAAGGATAAAATGCAGGTGTAACAGGGCTGTATTCCTTTGCAGGTATGAAGAAGAATTTGAGCCTGCTTGCTCATTTTTGCAGTTTCATAATTCATTCCTTAAAGTCATAAGACCAAGGTCTTTTTTTGCATTGCAGCCAGCAAGTTCCATGGGCTGACTACACTCATTGACTTCGTATGCCCCGCTTCTAAGTTTAAGGCCAATAAAATCAGACAGAATGCATGCCACACTTCCCATCTCTCCTGCCTCTTCGTTAGAGGACTCAGGGAATATCTTTTTATATTAAAGTCAGCAATTATTAACCATCCACAACCATAAGTACTCCAATTCAACATTTTCATCATAACTTAAGAAATTCATGTTCAAAAACCTAACAGAAGGGCACATATCACAGATCATAATCCTGCCTACAACACTGCATTTATTTCAGGATTTTGTTCATTGCCCAGCAAGAATAAGGAGACACCTTTTTTATAACAGGAAATTTATCAACTATCTGTAGCTATAACTATGCCATCTGATAAAACTGAATATAGTTGACTTTTTCAAAACAAAGACCATGCCAATTATTTATATTTCAGGATGACTATTTCTTAATGGAGTAGAAAAAAATGCAGGTATAAAAGAAAGAAAAAGAAACTCTGGCAAAGCTTTTCTGAACTCTAGGAGAAAATCTCCCTTTTGCCCACAAGAAATTCTTCATTTGTATATATTTCTATTAATTATCAAATTTTCCAACAGTGCAAGATCCCTCACATTGTTTTTTATTCTTAGGAATGTACCTTGACCATTTCTTTGGTCATCTCCAATGAGTCTGTCATGGATTGACTAACTAATGTGGTTTATGACATCATCCTAGAAAGGCCCCCCTCTCCTGAGAAATAACACTGTTGGGGTGTTAAGTTTGAAACATCCTACTGAGACTTTCTAC
The DNA here is from genome assembly GCF_000001635.26 of Mus musculus. Lineage (NCBI taxonomy): Eukaryota > Metazoa > Chordata > Mammalia > Rodentia > Muridae > Mus > Mus musculus. Next base: position 16,108,652 of record NC_000070.6, on the reverse strand, counting down.
AGAGAATTTTCGTAAGAGAAAAAAATTCATCCCTTTTTGTGCTAGGTTGATGAGAGTCTCATAAAGATCAAATGTGTGAATACAGTGGAATTTGACATACTACTACAGTTTGGATAGGTGCTTCCCAAAGGTCTGTTTGTTGAGGGCTTGATTCCTAACATACAGTAGTAGGATATGATAGATCTTTTAAGAGGTGGGACTATGGAAGGAATTCCAATAGAGTGGGAAATATACCCTTGAAAGAAACATTCGATACTCAGTTCCTTTCTGTCTTCTTCATGACCACTATGAGAGGAGTATCTTCCTCTGTTACATGCTCCATCATAATGTACTACCATGGCATAGGTTTCAGAAGACAGGCTAAAATAAACTGAAAAGAATATACTTCTCTGGACCTCATGCAACTTTCTCCAAAACTGACCACATACTTGGACACAAAGCAAATCACAACAGATACAACAAAATTAAAATAACTCCCCTGATTCTATCAGATCAGACCCTCACTAATTAACACTGGATTTCAACAACAAAAACATCAGAAAGCTTACAAACTCAAGGAATCTGAACAAAGAAAGAGAAGTAAACATATCCAAAAAGAATAGATGGCAACGAATGATCATATTCAAAGCTGAAATCAATAAAATAGAAACAAGAGAACAATGCAACAAATCAGTGAAACAAAGAGTTGGTTCTTTGAGAAAATCAATTAAGATCAACAGACTCTTTTCCAAATTAAATAAAAAGGTGGAGAAAGAATATCCAAGATTGTGCCTACCCTTGTAGAGACTTGAAGTGCCAGAGTAGAGGAATATTGGGGTGGGGGTGTACCCTCTCAGAGGAGAAAGGGATGGGGATATGGGAGAGTCCCTGTGAGGGGGAAACAAGGGGACATCATTTTATGTAAATAATTTAATTAATTTAAAAATAATCTCAAAATTAATAAAATCAGAAATGAAAATTACAGACACCAAGAAAATGCAGAGAATCATAAGAACAGACTTTAAAAACCTGCACTGCACTACTTTGGAAAATCTAAGAGAAATGGATACTTTTTTTGATAGCTACCACTTGCCAAAGTTAAATCAAGATCAGTTAAATTTTTTTAAAGACAACTTAAACAGACTTTCAAAAAAGAGTTAATTCCAATACTCCTCAAATTATTCCATAAAACAGAAATTAAAGGAGCATTGCCCAATTCATTTTATGAGGCCACAGTTACCTTGATATACAAGCCACATAAAGACTTGACAAAGAATTACAGATCAACATCTTTTATGAGCATAGATGCTAAAATACTTGCACACTAAATCCAAGAACACAGCAAAAAGATCATCCACCATATACAAACGGAAAGTAAAAGACCCACATCCTCATCTCAGTAGATACAGAAAAGACCTTTAACAATATATAAATCATGATAAAAATTTTGGAGAGACTAGGGATACAATTGACATACCTAAGTATTACAAAGGCAATTTAGAGCAAGCAGATAGCCAATATCAAACTAACTGGAGAGAAGATCAAAGCAATTCCACTAACACCAGGAATAAGACAAGGCTGTCCACTCTCTCCATACCTACTCAATATAGTGCTTGAAGTTTTAAGCTAGAGCACTTGCAAGGGTTACATCTCTGAGGAGAAAGGTTTCCCATATAGAAATGTTGAACTCTGAGGAGAAAGGCTTCCTCTATGGAAGTGTTGCAGCTCTGACAGGAAAGGTCTCCCCAAAAGAAGTCTTGTAGCTCTGAGAGGAAAGGTATCCTGCAGTCAGGAGCCAATACCACGGAGTCACACTACAAAACACACCTCACACTAGAGATTTATTGAAGAGGTGGCTATTTCTACTCAGGCAAGAATCAATGGGGACGTGAGCAGGAAGGAGACTTTATAAAGGGTTTCTTGTGGCTTGAGCTTTCCAGATAGAGACTTCCAGGGTGGAGACTGGCGGGATTTCAAGGCAAGCCTAGGAATTGATGGAACTTTGAGCTCAGGAACTGGTGAGTTTGGGGAGTAGGTTATTTGTGGGGTTTCAAGGTCAGGGATTGATAGGTTCTCAGGCCCCAAAACTGGTGAATTTTCAAGCACAGTGATTGGTGGGGTTTGGTGAGCTTTCAAACCCAGAAGTGGGCTTGGACCTTTTACAGTACAGTACAAAGACAACTGAAAGAGATCAAGGGAATACAAATTAGAAAGTAAGAGATCAAAGTATCTATATTTACTGATGATATGATAGCATATATAAGTGACTCTATAAATTCCACTGGAAACTCTTACAGCTGATAAAGTCCTTTAGCAAAGTAACTGGAAAAAAAATCAATTCACAAAAATCAGTAGCCCTTCTATATAGAAATGATAGATGATCTGAAAATAGATAAGGAAAACAACAACTTTTATATTAGCCTCAAATAATATAAACTGTCTTGGTGTAATTCTAATCAAGCAAGTGAAAGACTTGTATGATCAAAACGAAGTCATTGAACAAAGTAAAGAAGATGTCAGAAAATGGAAGGATCTCCCATGCTCATGGACTGGTAGGAAGATATTAATTCTAGGTTCTTATATATGGTCTTGTCTTCATTGGACAGGCCTTTGGTCCTTGGTTTTCGTTGCTCCCTCAGTTTCTTAGAATATGGTGGCTGTTAGTTGCCTGGTAGGAAATGCCTCTGGGATCCTGCTACTCATGGGCACTGGGAGTTCAGGGTAAAATATGTTTCTAGGTTTGAGGAGCTGATACTTAGGAATGGGGAGTGGTTACAAGTGCGCTTGGGATGTTGTGGAGATGTTAGCCATCGGAGGAAGGAAAGTAGACTGTTCTACCAGGATTTGCTTAGTCCCCTAAGAAGGGGGTCAGACATTGAGGAGAAGCCAGTAGCAGGTAGTCTGCTATAGGCCCAAGAAGGAGACTGGGGAGTTGGACACAGAGGACAGAGAGAATGAAGATCTGAAGCTCGCCTACCGGCTTCGCTGTCATATTTGCTTCTGTGGCAGGCTTGGCTGGCAGGTTCCCAGGGAAAACCTGCTGGAGTTGTGAGGATTAGTTGAGATTTGTCTACAGGAGATGGGGGCAGAGTGGGAGGGGAGGCTATACAGATGGTCGGCTATAGAACTGGGGACTGGATTTGGAGAAGAGGAAGTGAAGATCTGCACTTAGTCTACCTGCTTCCCTGTCCTACATGAATAAAAGTTTGAGGTTTTTTAAAATTATTTTTTTATTACCTATTTTCCTCAATTACATTTCCAATGCTATCCCAAAAGTCCCCCATTCCCTCCCCCCCCCCACTTCCCTACCCATCCATTCCCATTTTTTTGGCCCTAGCGTTCCCCTGTACTGGGACATATAAAGTTTGTGTGTCCAATGGGCCTCTCTTTCCAGTGATGGCCGACTAGGCCATCTTTTGATACATATGTAGCTAGAGTCAAGAGCTCCAGGGTACTGGTTAGTTCATAATGTTGTTCCACCTATAGGGTTGCAGATCCCTTTAGCTCCTTGGGTACTTTCTCTAGATCCTCCATTGGGAGCCCTGTGATCCATCCAATAGCTGGCTGTGAGCATCCACTTCTGTGTTTGCTAGGCCCCGGACTAGTCTCACAAGAGACAGCTATATCTGGGTCCTTTCAGCAAAATCTTGCTAGTGTATGCAATGGTGTCAGCGTTTGGAAGCTGATTATGGGGTGGATCCCTGGATATGGCAGTCTCTAGATGGTCCATCCTTTTGTCACAGCTCCAAACTTTGTCTCTGTAACTCCTTCCATGGGTGTTTTGTTTCAGCAGCCTTATTTATAATAGCCAGAAGCTGGAAAGAACCCAGATGCCCCTCAACAAAGGAATGGATACAGAAAATGTGGTACATTTACACAATGGAGTACTACTCAGCTATTAAAAAGAATGAATTTATAAAATTCCTAGGCAAATGGATGGACCTGGAGGGCATCATCCTGACTGAGGTAACCCAATCATAAAGGAACTCACACAATATGTACTCACTGATAAGTGGATATTAGCCCAAACCTTAGGATACCCAAGATATAAGATACAATTTGCTAAACGCATGAAACTCTAGAAGAATGAAGACCAAAGTGAGGACACTGTGCCCCTTCTTAGAATTGAGGTTTTATTTTTTTAAAGACTTAATCATGCATGGTACACATTTTATGCCAGTACTGCAGAGGCAGAGGCAGGCATAATTTCTGTGAGTTCAAGGCCAGCCTGGTCCACAAAGCAAGTACCAGGATAGGCGGGGCTACACAGAGAAACCCTGTCTCTAAACAAACAAAACAAAACAAGAAATTAATTATTCACATAATTATCCTACTTGCTATGGGTTCCTGCAATGAACACTATGACCGAACACAGCTTATGGTGGAAAGGGTATTTTTTGCTAATTGACTACAATCCATGACCCAGAAAAGCCAGGAAAAAGGCTTTTAGGTAGGAACCTGGAAACAGGAACTAAAACAGAGACTACAGGGGAACACTGCTGTGTAGCTTCCATCCAAGATTATGCTCTTTCTTATATAACCCAGGACTACTTGCCCAGGGTTGGCACCACCCATAGTGGGCTAGGCCCCTATCCATCAATTAACAGTCAAGATGTTCCATAGTCATTGCTCACTTACCAGTGTAAGAGAGGTGATTCTTCAATTGAGGTTCCCTCTTCCAAGGTATTTGATGCTGACCACCATGATTTGCCACAACACACATAATGTCCTAAACTAGGAGCCAATTGCACTCCTGTTTTGTTTTATATATATATATATATCTGTGTGTATGTATGTATATATACATTAAACATATAAATGTTTACTTCTATAGTTGGAAACATTTCAGATTGGACTTCCCTAGATTTGTTCCCTAAGTTCCTAGTTTTATAATGAAGATATTCTAGGGATACTGAAATGGCTCAGCAGGTAAGAACATGATGGTTAACTTAACTGTCAACTTGTCAGTAACTAGAATCATCTGAGTCTCAACAAGGGACTTGATTTTATTGGCATGACCTGTGGCCATGTCTATGGGAGACTGTATTAATTAAGTTAATTTTGTGGGAAGTCCCAGCCTAATGTGGACAATACTATTATTCCCTGATTTGGGGCCTTGGACTGTATGAGAATAGAAAAAGCTATCTGATTCCTGAGCCTTTGTGGACTCATTTCTCTCCACCATTGACTGAGGGTATAATATGACCAGATACTTGAAGTTTCTGTCTTAACTTCCTTACAATGATGACCTGTAATCTGGAACTGTAAGCTAAAATAAACTTATTTCTGGCCTTTGTCATGGTGTTTTATCAACACAATAGAAATGAGATTAGTGACCTTTTTTTTCCCAGATCCCACCATGGAAAAAAGGAACCAACTTGTCCTCTGACCTCCATGTTTTTCCAACCACACACCATATAAACATCATCTCCACCACTGTCATCATCATCATCATCATCATAATGGAAAGTTTACCCTTTTAAATAAATAAATTCTAACTCTCAGTATAATGAAGGGAAAGAAAAAAGGGAAGAAACATTTTTGAGGTCTAACATGTCAACACATTGTGGTCTGATGTTCCTTTATGAATGTAGTGTGTGGTATTTGAGAGAAAGTCAATCTAGCTATTTGCAACATATATGGTATTATGGTGTAATACACTTATGTTCTGTTGTCATTGAGCATCTTGGAATTCACTGATAGTTTTCTACATATTTTCTATATACGTATTATCATCATGGGCCCAGTGTTGCCATTGTCTGTATAATTTATCAATGTCTTAAACAGCCTTAAGTCCATTTCATTTCACTTTAGATAGTGCTAAAGTAAACTGTAGGTTCTCAATAACTTTTGTTTGGTTTTGGTTTTGGTTTTGGTTTTCAAGACATGGCTTCTTATGTTGCCCTGGCTGTGTTAGAACTCTGAGATTTGCCTGCTTCTGCCATCAGAGTGCTGGGATTCAAGGCATATGCCCCCACTCTCAGTTCTCTCAATAACTTTCTAATATATCTGTTTCCCTGTCTTCTCCTCCTCTCTCAGAAACTTAGCAATAACATACTTAGCTATGTTCAATGCCCACATCCTATTATTACACTGGCCACATCCTGTACTAACAAATTGAACTTATTAATTATCATATTATGGGGCAGGAGGGGAGACTAGACATTGTCAAAGCTGAGCAAAGAGAAAACAATAGCTTCTGGTTTCAGTATTTATCATAATCAGCGGCCATACACCTTGATGACTTCTCATTTTTATCAAAGCATTTCAGGAATTTCAAATGGTTAAATGGGGACTTTTTTACTCTACCATTTTTGCCTTTGACTAGTTCTGCCTGAACACAACCCACACTGAATGGCTTAGCCTTCTGGGATGTGAGAAAGCATGCAACGGCCCTATCACATCACACGCCTCACATGGCTGTCAGTCAGGATAATCACATAACCACATACTACTGTGGGAAAGTGCTGACAGGACCAACAGGAAGGGCAGGGAGCCACATGATGAGCACCGAGAAGCAGGCTGAGCACACCACGTTAACTCACACTGTGTTTGCATGCCGCACTTTCCCAGTGTGCCCATGGTCACTTTCCTAACTGAGCATGACACTGCTTCTGCAGTTTGCTAGAATAACAGTGAGCAGGCAGAAAGCTTTCAGAGACAAAAGACGATATTAGGAGATGGGCTGGCTTGCATGATTGATTTTAAGCTGCTGTTTCTACTTTAGAATCATGAATAGCAGTGATGAGCAGTTCTCAAAATCATTTGAGCACTCTATTTTTATTGAAATAAACAACCGGTCTTGCTCATACTGTTTAACTTACTGTAACAAGCTCTGTGAAAACTGGCTGCTGTTCAGAGAATTGTCATTCTTGTCTTAGGGCTGAGTGAACTAGATCACTCAGAGGACTTTCATGGGGATTTATCCAAGACCATATGCCTACCCACAACTCTGCTCACATCTGCTCTCATGTCCTCTGCTTCCAGCTTCTGTGACCTCTCTGCCACCCCTTCTTTCTCCACACTAGTGCTGAGTGATGTAGTCTGCATTTCTCTGAGGAAAGCTCCTTTTTTCTTTTTCTTTTCTCTTTTTCTTTTTTTTCTTTTTCTTTCTTTTTTTTTTTTTTGGTTCCATTACATTTCCTATTGCAGCACATTGTTCTACCACACCCTTCCCCTAACTCCTAGTAAGTGACAAAAGGAAGCAGCAAACACAGGCAAAGGTCAGCCCTACTTTAAGAAGAAGAAAAGTACAGCCACAGCATTTCCAGAATATCTGTCTGGTATCATTAAAACATGGTTCTCACATGCATTTGCTAGGCTCAAGAGAAGGGCATATCGTCTACAATTTGAGTATTGACCACGTGGGGCAATTCCCACCAGACTCTGTTCTTCTGTTCAATTCTGTTCAAAAATCTGATGTGTGTCTTATGAAACAATTATTGATTTAGAATTGTCCTGTTCTGTCCTATTCATGTTGTGTATCCATATACCTGAAAATATTTTTATATATAGTTTTCAAATAATAGAGATATGGCTTTGTAACTGTGTTTTCATTTGTTTAAACTACATTTCATTCAGTGAGGGGGTATACATGTGTGTATACATGTGCATTTGCCATGTCACAAAGGTAAAAATAACTTTCAGAAGTCAGTTCTCTCCATCCACCCCCTAAGTTCCCAGGACCAAACTCAGATTGGGAGACTCGGCAACAAGCACCCTTTCTAATGAAATATCTCATTAACCCGAAAGAATTACATCTTACAACTTTTGGAGTCTCTACAAGACCCAGTCTGGGTCAGGGGTAGTTAGAAATGAGCAGGACATGAAGTCAAAACCAACACTAAACCTCAGATTCTCTATACTCAACCCCTTTTGATGGACAAGCAGGAAACAAGGCCATTTCTGCTTCTCTGATTTGCTATTAGATACAGAGGAATTTTAATTCAGCAACATGGCTTCTCTGGCAAGGGATTACATATAAAGAGCTAGGTCTGTGTGATTCAGATGGAATGCAGATATGCCATACATCTTTAATTCCTCTGGCTGGAATAGAGACATGTCCTCAGTACATACCTTTAAGTTAAAACTAGTTTGTAGAAAGAAGCAGATATGTTTGAAAATGACATCTAATTGAGGGTCAGACAAAGTGACAAATCAGAGAAAGATCTGACAAAATGAGTCAGAGATAGGGCACACTCAACTCTCATGAGAAAAGCACAGGAAAAGGAAGCTATTTAAGAGCAGTATAGAGAGAGCATCAGTCAGTTCAATTAAGTGAAGTTGATTGAACACAGTGCAGTGGAGTTGCATTCATTAGTGAGTTCCTGCACAAGCATTTGAAGCCAGAGAATAAAAAGACAGAAGATTAGAACAAATTGCCAGAGTTAGTTTGAGGCCAAGCAGAGCAATTCAATGAGAAGCTGAAAGAAGCCAGATTAGATCAGTCAGCTTGGAGAGGAGTTTGAGCCAGAAGAGCTGAATGGAGCCAGCCAGCCAGAGTTCAGAAAGAACGAGAAAGGGTGAGTTTATTCATCAGTAAGCCACCAGGATGACAATTAAATTAGGTGAATAAAAGATACTTTTACAATTAGGGTTGGCCATATTAATAATTGCTTTCTTCAATAAATATGCTTGAGAAAACCCTTTCTTCTGTCTGCATACTTATTCTCATACCATTACACTTTCTAGTTCTTTTTTAATTCTTTTATTCTTATTCTCTCTTGAGAATATGAGACTATGGAAAAGTGAAGTGGGGATAGAGAAGCTCATTTTTATCCTCAAGCATTTAATTTGTTCCTTCTAACCAAAAAATAATGTTCACATACATTTGGCTAAATTCTCTTTTAGGTGTATTTAAAAATAAGAATAAAGAAAAAAACTGTCTTAATCCTTATTTCAATAAGTTTGGGCCCTTATTGTAATTCCGAGTCTGAATGATGGAAATTTATTTTTTGTTTATTTATATTTATGTTTTAATATCATCAATTAAACGAAACACAAAGTGCTATTAGCAACTAAAAACTTGGTTTTGTGCTAACTAGCTTTTCACATATGAAGATGTTATTTCTACAAATCTTTAAAATTGAATTTTATTAGAAACACTTATTTTTGCAAATATTATCAATGGAGGAAATTTAAATTTTTCTTCTGTTGATCTAGCTTGCCTTTGTTTTTAAAAAATCAGTGGATTTTGGCTTTGAGACTCTCAGACACAGTAATTTATCATCCAGTGAGAATAGGGGTTTTTTTTGGGGGGGGGGGTTGTTTTGGTTTTGGTTTGGTTTTTTTTTTTTTTTTTTACTTTCTTTTTTTTTTCCATTTTTTATTAGGTATTTAGCTCATTTACATTTCCAATGCTATACCAAAAGTCCTCCATATCCACCCACCCCCACTCCCCTGCCCACCCACTCCCCCTTTTTGGTCCTGGTGTTCCCCTGTACTGGGGCATATAAAGTTTGCAAGTCCAATGGGCCTCTCTTTCCAGTGATGGCCGACTAGGCCATCTTTTGATATATATGCAGCTAGAGTCAAGAGCTCCGGGGTACTGGTTAGTTCATAATGTTGTTCCGCCTATAGGGTTGCAGATCCCTTTAGCTCCTTGGGTACTTTCTCTAGCTCCTCCATTGGGAGCCCTGTGATCCATCCATTAGCTGACTGTGAGCATCCACTTCTGTGTTTGCTAGGCCCCGGCATAGTCTCACAAGAGACAGCTACATCTGGGTCCTTTTGATAAAATCTTGCTAGTGTATGCAATGGTGTCAGCGTTTGGATGCTGATTATGGGGTGGATCCCTGGATATGGCAGTCTCTACATGGTCCATCCTTTCATCTCAGCTCCAAACTTTATCTCTGTAACTCCTTCCATGGGTGTTTTGTTCCCAAATCTAAGGAGGGGCATAGTGTCCACACTTCAGTCTTCATTCTTCTTGAGTTTCATGTGTTTAGCAAATTATATCTTATATCTTGGGTATCCTAGGTTTGGGGCTAATATCCACTTATCAGTGAGTACATATTGTGTGAGTTTCTTTGTGAATGTGTTACCTCACTCAGGATGATGCCCTCCAGGTCCATCCATTTGGCTAGGAATTTCATAAATTCATTCTTTTTAATAGCTGAGTAGTACTCCATTGTGTAGATGTACCACATTTTCTGTATCCATTCCTCTGTTGAGGGGCATCTAGGTTCTTTCCAGCTTCTGGCTATTATAAATAAGGCTGCTATGAACATAGTGGAGCATGTGTCCTTCTTACCAGTTGGGGCATCTTCTGGATATATGCCCAGGAGAGGTATTGCTGGATCCTCCGCTAGTACTATGTCCAATTTTCTGAGGAACCGCCAGACTGATTTCCAGAGTGGTTGTACAAGCCTGCACTCCCACCAACAATGGAGGAGTGTTCCTCTTTCTCCACATCCACGCCAGCATCTGCTGTCACCTGAATTTTTGATCTTAGCCATTCTGACTGGTGTGAGGTGGAATCTCAGGGTTGTTTTGATTTGCATTTCCCTGATGATTAAGGATGTTGAACATTTTTTTCAGGTGTTTCTCTGCCATTCGGTATTCCTCAGGTGAGAATTCTTTGTTCAGTTCTGAGCCCCATTTTTTAATGGGGTTATTTGATTTTCTGAAGTCCACCTTCTTGAGTTCTTTATATATGTTGGATATTAGTCCCCTATCTGATTTAGGATAGGTAAAGATCCTTTCCCAATCTGTTGGTGGTCTTTTTGTCTTATTGACGGTGTCTTTTGCCTTGCAGAAACTTTGGAGTTTCATTAGGTCCCATTTGTCAATTCTTGATCTTACAGCACAAGCCATTGCTGTTCTGTTCAGGAATTTTTCCCCTGTGCCCATATCTTCAAGGCTTTTCCCCACTTTCTCCTCTATAAGTTTCAGTGTCTCTGGTTTTATGTGAAGTTCCTTGATCCACTTAGATTTGACCTTAGTACAAGGAGATAAGTATGGATCGATTCGCATTCTTCTACACGATAACAACCAGTTGTGCCAGCACCAATTGTTGAAAATGCTGTCTTTCTTCCACTGGATGGTTTTAGCTCCCTTGTCGAAGATCAAGTGACCATAGGTGTGTGGGTTCATTTCTGGGTCTTCAATTCTATTCCATTGGTCTACTTGTCTGTCTCTATACCAGTACCATGCAGTTTTTATCACAATTGCTCTATAGTAAAGCTTTAGGTCTGGCATGGTGATTCCGCCAGAAGTTCTTTTATCCTTGAGAAGACTTTTTGCTATCCTAGGTTTTTTGTTATTTCAGACAAATTTGCAAATTGCTCCTTCCAATTCGTTGAAGAATTGAGTTGGAATTTTGATGGGGGTTGCATTGAATCTGTAGATTGCTTTTGGCAAGATAGCCATTTTTACAATGTTGATCCTGCCAATCCATGAGCATGGGAGATCTTTCCATCTTCTGAGATCTTCTTTAATTTCTTTCTTCAGAGATTTGAAGTTTTTATCATACAGATCTTTCACTTCCTTAGTTAGAGTCACGCCAAGATATTTTATATTATTTGTGACTATTGAGAAGGGTGTTGTTTCCCTAATTTCTTTCTCAGCCTGCTTATTCTTTGTATAGAGAAAGGCCATTGACTTGTTTGAGTTTATTTTATATCCAGCTACTTCACCGAAGCTGTTTATCAGGTTTAGGAGTTCTCTGGTAGAATTTTTAGGGTCACTTATATATACTATCATATCATCTGCAAAAAGTGATATTTTGACTTCCTCTTTTCCAATTTGTATCCCCTTGATCTCCTTTTGTTGTCGAATTGCTCTGGCTAATACTTCAAGTACTATGTTGAAAAGGTAGGGAGAAAGTGGGCAGCCTTGTCTAGTCCCTGATTTTAGTGGGATTGCTTCCAGCTTCTCTCCATTTACTTTGATGTTGGCTACTGGTTTGCTGTAGATTGCTTTTATCATGTTTAGGTATGGGCCTTGAATTCCTGACCCAACATTCTGCTGCTTACAGGAAACCCATCTCAGGGAAAAAGACAAACACTACCTCAGAGTGAAAGGCTGGAAAACAATTTTCCAAGCAAATGGACTGAAGAAACAAGCTGGAGTAGCCATTTTAATATCGGATAAAATCGACTTCCAACCCAAAGTTATCAAAAAAGACAAGGAGGGACACTTCATACTCATCAAAGGTAAAATCCTCCAAGAGGAACTCTCAATTCTGAATATCTACGCACCAAATGCAAGGGCAGCCACATTCATTAGAGACACTTTAGTAAAGCTCAAAGCATACATTGCACCTCACACAATAATAGTGGGAGACTTCAACACACCACTTTCTTCAAAGGACAGATCGTGGAAACAGAAAGTAAACAGGGACACAGTGAAACTAACAGAAGTTATGAAACAAATGGACCTGACAGATATCTACAGAACATTTTATCCTAAAACAAAAGGATATACCTTCTTCTCAGCACCTCACAGGACCTTCTCCAAAATTGACCATATAATTGGTCACAAAACAGGCCTCAATAGATACAAAAATATTGAAATTGTCCCATGTATCCTATCAGACCACCATGGCCTAAGACTGATCTTCAATAACAACATAAATAATGGAAAGCCAACATTCACGTGGAAACTGAATAACACTCTTCTCAATGATACCTTGGTCAAGGAAGGAATAAAGAAAGAAATTAAAGACTTTTTAGAGTTTAATGAAAATGAAGCCACAACGTACCCAAACCTATGGGACACAATGAAAGCATTTCTAAGAGGGAAACTCATAGCTCTTGGTTTGGTTTTTGAGATGAGGTTTTACTACATAGCCATGACTGCCCTGAAAATTGATACGTAAACTAAGCTGGACTTGAACTCAGAGAGAGTTCTGCCTGCTTCTGTGGAAATCAGGTTCAAAGTTGTATAACGGTAAGTATATACACTAACAACAGAATGTAGGTGAGGTCAGACATGTATAACACACATACTCAATGAAGATTAAGTAAAAGCAGGAGAGAACGATGTTTAGGGAGAGTGTGATGGCTGGCTTGGGTTATCAACTTGTCTAGAATCAGAGATGTCTAGGACTAGTGAGATGAACCTCTAGGGTGTCTTGGGGGAGTTTCCAGAGAATTAACATGCAAGACAATGACTGAAAGCAAGCAACTGCCTTGAATGTGGGTGGCACCATCCAGTAAGCTCACAGCTCAAATGCAAAACATTGGACCACGAGGAGCATGAGGCAGTCAGCACAGGTGTGCAAGCGACCTTCCTCCTGAGCAAGTGCACCTGCTCTGCTCCCACCAGCCTTCTTCAGCCACTCAACATTCATTCAACACCAACTACTCTTTTAGGAACTTTGGAGGCCTCCAACAGAGACTGTGATTGCTGGGACTCCCAGTTGCCTAGGCTGAGCAGCAGCTGAGTTCACTGTTTCCAGGCTGCATCCTACCAGTTTTGGACAAGTCAAGCTCCGAAACCTCATAACATGCATGCCATTCCAATAAATCCCCTTCATAATTTACATATACACATATATACATAAATGTCTGCATACAAACATACACACTTATGTATTTCCTTTTGCTTCCAGCCTTCTGAAAAACAAAGAGAAAACCTAACCAGCAGTTACAATCCAGAGGACATGGAGGAGAGCTATCACTCAGCTCTGCTGATCAGGAAGGCTTTCCTGGACAATGTTGGGTTCACTGAGTTTTAATGAATAGAAATTGTTGCTATAGTCAGGAAAACAGAGCAAAAAGGTAGCTAATGAGACACCACATAGGAAACAGTATTGGAAATGGAATGGATAGCTTGCAGTTAACTATTAGGCAGGGAAGTAGAGGTTGGTCTTGGATAACATACATACACAGCACTTGGTCTTTTAAAAAGTGAGTTACATCATTTAATTATCTAATGACCTACAAATGTAATCTCCTTTTTCAAAAAAAGTAATTGTTGTAGGCTTTTAGCATCACTCATAATGCTCATCATGCATACTTTCTGGCAAGTTTTCCAAGTTCATGTCCTTTACATTTCAAAGAGGAAGGGAAAACCAAGCAAACAAAAACAAGCAACCATTGTGCATCAGCCTAGTATTCACCATCCAGGCCTTAGTCCAATACCCTTCCTTACAACCTTATTATGAAAACAGTCCTACCCTCTACTACTCAAAGTTACTTGCATCCTATGTTTCTGTCCTGCTGTCTCTTAGGATGTTTAACCAACATTAAAATGTGTACTTATTTGCTTTGAGAGATCTGCTTCTTAATGAAGCTCAGTGAAAACAAATTAGACACAACTGTGTCTCAGCATCTAAAAGGTTTGCAGGTATAGATCGGATGCATGAATAAATGATGGCCATGAGAGTGAGCGAGCAGAGTGCTTGTTTTGTGATGACAAGTTACAGGAGTAGTCTAAGGGCTTTTCTGGGTCACAGCAAGCCCAGATTTGGATATAGAAGGCTAAATTGATTAAGATATAAGTAGACATCAAAAAAGACTAAGGCTGAACTTCAATAACAGCATAAATAATAGAAAGCCAACATTCATGTGGAAGCTGAACAATACTCTACTCAATGATACCTTGGTCAAGGAAGAAATAAAGAAAGAAATTAAAGACTTTTTAGAGTTTAATGAAAATGAAGCCACAACATACCCAAACTTATGGGCCACAATGAAAGCAGTCCTACGAGAAAAACTCAAGCTCTGAGTACCTCGAAAAAGAAACTAGAGAGAGCACACACTAGCAGCTTGACAGCACACCTAAAAGCTATAAAACAAAAGGAAGCAAATACACCCAAGAGGAGTAGATGGCAGGAAGTAATCAAACTCAGGGCTGAAATAAACCAAGTGGAAACAAAAAGAACTATTCAAAGAATCAAACAAACCAGAAGCTGGTTCTTTGAGAAAATCAACAAGATAGATAAACTCGCTGATAAGTGGATATTAGCCTTGAAACTTAGACTACCCAAGATACAATTTGCAAAACACATGAAACTCAAGAAGGAAGACCAACAAGTGGATTCTTCGTTCCTTTTTAGAATCAGGAACAAATTACCCATGAAAGGAGTTACAGAGACAAATTTCAGAGCTGAGATGGAAGAAAGGACCATCCAGAGACTGCCCCACCTGGGGATCCATCCCATATACAACCACCAAACCCAGACACTATGGCATATGCCAGAAAGATTTTGCTGACAGGACCCTGAAATAGCTGTCTCTTGTGAGGCTATGCCAATGCCTGGCAAATACAGAAGTGGATGCTCACAGTCACCTATTGGATGGAACTCAGGGACCCTAATGAATGAGCTAAAGAAAGTACCCAAGGAGCTTAAGGGGACTGTAACCCTATAGGAGGAACAATGATATGAACTAAACAGTACCCCCCAGAACTATGTATCTAGTTGCATATGTAGCAGAGGATGGCCTAGTCGCCCATCAATGGGAGAAGAGGCCCTTGGTCCTGAGAAGATCATATGCCCCAGTACAGGGGAATGCCAGGGCCAGGAAGCAGGAGTGTGTGGGTTGGAGAACAGGGTGGGGGGAGGGTATAGGGGACTTTCAGGATAGCATTTGAAATGTAAGTGAAGAAAATATCTAATAAAAAAATTTATAAAAAGAAATATATAAAGCACTACAGTGTAACACTATCTTTTTATAATACAGTAAACATAGCTATATACCTTATGGCTGTTTATAAAAGTATAGAAATATATATATTTTATTTGCATAACTCAATGGCATTTTTTGTGTTTGTTTCAGTAGGCCTTGGTATATGAGGCATAGTAATGAAGAAATCATCTTTCAGTTCATGAACTCTTTTTTTTCTTTGATATTTTATTTATTTACATTTCAAATGTTATTCCCTTCCTGGTTTTTCAGCAAACCCCCTATCCCCTCCCCCTCCCCCTGCTTCTATGAGGGTGCTCCCCACACATCCACCCACCCTCTCCCACCTCACCGCCTTGGGATTCCCCTACACTGGGGCATCGAGCCTTTACAGGACTAAGGGTCTCTCCTCCCACTGATGCCAGATAAGACCATTCTCTGCTACATAAGCAACTGGAGCCATGGGTCCCTCCATGTATATACTCTTTGGTTATTGGTTTAGTCCCTGGGAGCTCTGGGGGGTCTGGTTGGTTGATACTGTTTTTCTTCCAGCTCCTTCAGTCCTTTTCCTAACTCTTCCACTGGGGTCCCCGTGCTCAGTCCAATGGTTGGCTACGAGCATCTGCCTGTGTATTTGTCAGGCACTAGCAGAGCCTCTCAGGAGACAGCTGTATCAGGCTCCAGTCAGCAAGTGCTTCTTGGCATCAGCAATAGTGTCTGGGGTTGGCGTCTGTATGTGGGATGGATCCCCAGGTAAAGCAGTCTCTGGATGGCCTTTCCTTCACTCTCTGCTCCACACTTAGTCCCCATATTTTCTTTAGACAGGATCAATTCTGGGTTAAAAATTTGGAGATGAGTGGGTGGCCCCATTCCCCAACCAGGGGCCTTGTCTAACTAATATGGTCCCTACAGGTTCTCCCTCCCCTTTGTTGGGCATTTCAGCTAATCTCATCACCACTGGGTCCTGGGAGCCTCTTGCTTTCCTGGTGCCTGTGACTTTCTGGTTGTTAACCCCACCCTGTTCCCCATCCCTCATTGCTACACACCTCTGTTCAAATTCCCGACCCTCTGTATATCATCCCCATTTCCTCCCATACCTGATGCTGCCCCCCCTTTCCCCTTCTCCTCCTCTATTCCTCCCAAGTCCCTCCCACCCTCTACCATCTGTGAGTATTTTGTTCTCCCTTCTATGGACTGAAGCATCCACACTTTGGTCTTCTTTCTTTTTGAGCAGCTCATAAACTCTTATATCTTCTGCTCCCTTTCTATATTAAGTTGTTGATCATATAATTAACATATTTATGGGAAAGCGTCATCCCCCAAACAAGGCTAATCAGTGTAAGCAAGATACATGTCAAGTGATAATGTCTCACTACATTGTTGAAGAATTTTTCAATGTGTGTATTATGGTAACTAACTGAGTTTGATTGGACAGAGAAGTCCCCAGGAAATTACTGAAGCACATTTCTGGGTATGCCTATGAGGCATTTTTGGAGAAAATTAACCAAAGATGGAAAGTCTGACCACAAATGCCAATAGTATTTTCCATCCCATAGATTTGGTAAGATAGGACCAAAGGAGACAATGGAGAAAAACATTAGTATAGTTACTCTCTCCCTCTTCCCCTGGCTAATGGGAGTTCAGACACATAACCAGTCATACTGACTGAGACCTCTGAAACTGGGCAGATATAAACCCTTCTTCTCTTAAGTTCATGAATATTTGGTCACACCAATTTAAAAAAAAACTACATCTTTATGTATTATAGGTATGATATTTTTAAGACAACAATTTTTTTCATTTAAATTAGAAATAAGCAACTTTTTGTGGAGCTAGGTTCCAACTGGCGCCTTCTGTGTACCTCAGTATCCCTGTCAGGTCTGAAGTCTGTGTGTGTGTGGCTCCAACCCCACTGACGAACTCAGTTTGGGCAACCAACAGCTGCTATATTTTCTTAGTTTTAAATAAAAGGGATACCTTTTAATAATGTTTTTAAAGAATTGTTTTATTCATTATTTCATAGATAGGAATTTATAATTAAAACGTTTTCCAGGCATGGTAGCGTATGCCTTTAATCCCAGCATTCCAGAAGTAGAGCCATGCAGACCTCTATAAATCCAGGGCCCCATGCAAACCAAGGATAAAAAGTGATACTGTGTGTCAAAAAAGCCAAACAAACAAAAAACAGAAATGAAAAGACTAAGTGCAAGAATGTTATCTATGACCTCATTTGTAACAACGAAAATAGTAGCAAAAATATGTCCAACTTGATGGAAAATCCTGTAGCTTTCAAAAATCATATATCTATAAAACACAATGTTTATTATCTGAAAGAATACAATATAACATAATATTTATAGTACAGTAGTCTCCCTATTTATGGTGGGTATGTTCCAAGACCCATAGTGGGTGCCTAAAACTGCTGATAGCACCAATATATCTACTTTTTTCTATGTATGTATGCTAAAACATAATGCATAAACATGCAAAGTATAAGATTAAGAGCAAAAACTAACAATAAGTTACAACTGTGTGTTTTTTCTTCATAATCTTTCATTCTCATCATATAATTTCTTTCTTTGTTAAATTGCAAACTTTCACTTTCACATTTTCATTTAAAAGAAGCACTTTTGGGGTGTTGAGACAGCAGTGACTCTCTTCTGGAGGGGCTAACTCATTGGGCGTCTCACAACCTTTGGCAACTCCAGTGCCAGGGGGTCCATTGCCCTCTTCTGGCCTCTGTGGACACCTGGCATTCACAAGGTACATAGAAAAACATGCAGGAATAATACACAACATATAAAAATATTAAAATAAATAAAGAAAAAGAAATCAACCAAAACAAAAACCAAAACACATTCTGCCTTCTTTGAGGAGTAGCTGAATGGCTGGAATCACGGAACTTATACTTTGGAGCAAGTGTTAAGTAAAGTATGGGGATTTTGAATGTATGAACTCCAATACCTTAACAGTTAACCTGATAAGCAACATGGTGACTCAGTAATGGTGGGACTGGATCACCGTATGACTGTGCTGGACACAGGGAAGAGTCATGTTTCAGGCAGGACGGAATGGGGAGCCTTTGGATTTTATCACTTTCTAAGAAAAAAAGCAGGGAGGTAAACAATTTAACACTTGGAATTTCTCATCTTTTGATTTTTCTATTTACTGTTTTTATATGACCGTGGCATGGGGCCCAGCATCTGGAACAAGAGAAAGTAAAACTATGGACAAGAAAGGGCAATTCATGGTCTTTTCCTTTTTCCCTTTTTCTTCTGTCTTCTTTTCTTTTTAAAGAAATGACTAAAAGCTTCATTAGGAAACTTATAAAAGAGGCTGAACAATTTACAAAGTAGTAAAGCAGAAAGCAATAGCATATCGTATGGAACAGAGAAGAAAGGAATGAACAAAGGATAGCTGTAAAGAGAACAGATGAGGCAATGAGGTGATGGGGTAATGGAGTAGAATAATAAATCTGGAATTTTCTCCGACGCTGGTGCTTCCAGAGTCTGTAGACAGGCAGTAGCTTTATTTCAGTTCACCAACTCTAAGTGCATAAACTTTAGAAGTGCCGAGATGGCCTGATGTTCCTGTCACTGAGTCCACTGCCAAGCTTACTGGAAGCCTTCCTACTTGTGTGGTGGGGTTTTGTAGCTCACCTCACTCACCTTGGGCTGCAGATGTGACCTTGCTCAGCTGTCCCTGAATGATGCTGCATTCTGTTGGTCGGTGGATGCTGTGAATGCCAGCGGGCCCTCCTGCTGCCTCTTGCTTATTGAGATATTTGTACTTTCTGATTGATGCTAAACCAGGAGAAGAAAAAAAAATGCTACCGCTGATCCCAATCTACTTCTAGGCAGATGATTGAGGATAGGAGAGATATGCTCCTTGCATGCAAGGCATGGATAAAATTTTAGTTTCACATTCCCTCAGTGCTTTTCATGGTCAAGTGCAGATCAAGTGGAAGATTTCAGGCCTAGGGGTAGCTGCGGGCATTTGAGTCATGTCTTCCAACGTGTGTTTAGTAGGATCATGTTGTATGTCATGATCAGCTCAGACTCACTACATGAGCAAAATTGAATTTCTAAGTCCACTGGTTTTTTTGTTGTTGTTTTTTCTTTTGTTGTCATTGTTTATCACTGACATAGCAGGTATGACTATGCAGTAACACTTAACAAGTTGGTTATACCAGGAGCTGCAAGTACCTTTCACTGAGAAGGAAAGTAAACTAAATAGGATAAAGAGTAGAAACAAAAGAGCAGGCTCTTGGTGGCTGTAATTTCTCTTTCTGTTCTCTGTTCTCCCTTGAGGCCCACTGTGCAAGCTCTCTATTTAACACTACCCCCTCTCCACAGTGACGCAATCAGCTGCTTAGTTGTCTCTATCCTGCATCTTTCTTGGGAGTCTACTTACCATTTTTTTTCTTTAAGGGGCCTTTATAGTTTACAAAGACTTTCTAATAATAAATCCAAAGGCTGCCTCTTTTCCTATTGCACTATTAGTCAGGGGATAGCAAGCAGGCAAAGAAAGCAAACGCCTAGTATGCAAAATGAAATGGTTTCCCCTTTCACTTCCCTTCAAAGCCTGTATACACACACACACACACACACACACACACACACACACACACACACACACACACATCTCAAAGTGTTTAGCAATGCTTCCAGAACAATTCAGAACTTCCTCTTTCCTTTGTAGACGAAGGCCCACCAAATGACTTCATAATGTTACAGTAGCCTTAGAAGTTGAGGGATTAAACCCCACCTCAGGTTTCCCAGGTAAAATTAGAAAGACAAACATCAGCTTTGCCATAAATTACCATGTGAAAGGGTGATGGTGTCTGGGCTTTTCTCAGACCCATTAAGACAAAGCTAGTTTTTCTTGTTCAAAAGAACAGAATCAAGGGTCTAACTAATATCCTGGGTGGACACCCAAAATCTTAGTTAATACAAACGGGCCTATCCATCACCTGCTTCAATGGCTACCACCATGACCAGTCTTGAGTTCGAAAGTCAGTGGAGAGGAGATTGAGAGGCAAGGAAATTAGTGAACATACAAGGACCCACAGGCAGATGTGACATACTTTACTCGATTCAGGCCAAGATCCTCATCCCTGGTCTCAAGGACATATTTATATATACAGAATCCTGTAAAAGTGGCATTTTACATGAAACAGTTATATAATAAGTTACATCGTAGTCATATTTACTGCTAACTCATGGTTCCCTGCACATCTAGTCAATACCATGTTAGCTGACTTATTCCATACCAATACCACAGCAGTGTTGTCTAAACTTAACTGATAAAGCCTTTTATTTCCTTCATCCTCACTCCAGGAAACCTTAGTCACCCTGGAGCCATGCTAAAGCCATAGAAAGCAGGAGCATCCTCTTCCTTCCCAGAAGCCCTGCCGCCACTACCATGCTTGCAGAGTTTCTGTCAGGCAGAACTGTGGGACCCTTACCATGCAGCTTGCCCATTTTTTCTGAGTCCTGTCATAGACTTCATGTCCTTTGTTTTTCCTTTTCTTTGGCTATTGCCCAAAGCTCGGGCATACTTTCTCTGACATTTACAGACTTCTCACTAGGCCCACTTTTGCTGCACCACCCCTTGCCAGCCTCCATTGCAAAGGCATGGCTCTCTCCCCGCCCCCCCCCCCCGCCCCCTCTGGCTCACCATTCCATACAGCTGCTGAGGGTTCCCACTTGCCTGCCCTCCTATGATTTTCTTAATCTCTAAGAAATTCTCCTTAGATTTCCTCTGGAGTCTGTGTTTATATTGTTTTACTAATAAGACTAAAAACCCAGAAATGCAACCCCTGTTTCCTCACTGATGTTAGAAAATCACAGACATGGAGATTTTCAAAGAAGAGCTGGGTGTGTTGACATATGCCTTTAATTCCAGTACTCTGGAGGAAGAGGCAGCTGAGCTCTAAATTGGAGGCCAGCCTGGTCTGTAGAGAGTTCCAGGACAGCCCAGGCTACTGTTCTCCAGAAAACAAAGTGAGGGGAAGATAAAGGAGAGGAGGGGAGGGGAGGGGAGGGGAGGAGAAACAGACAGAAAAAATGCATATACATATGTGACCAAACACATACAAACCAAAGGTCCACTTTGAGTGTCTCATCGGGCATCAGCTTTGTTTCTTGAGACAGGATTTCTCACTGATATCTGAGAACACACATATGTATATGAGCAGAAATAAAAAGATTAGGAAATAAAGACTTAAAGAAAAAGAGAAATTTCTTTGGAAATCCCTAACATCTTTCATTGAGAAACTCTAAAAACAATCATGGTGAATCATCCAACCTTTAGCTATTATCCAGCAGGTCCCTTAAAATGAGGAACTTCAACATTTCAGCAGAATAACATGACACGAGCTTTTGTCGTGCTTCATTATATCTCTAAGTAACCTAAGTGTTTGTCATAGAGGCTGTTCTTGAACCAGGCTCCATACACTTGCCATTATTGCTCACAGAAACAAACATTAGAATTGGGTATTCAGAGATCTTGCTGTGCCTAGTGATGTGACCATTGCCCAGGCCTCCCTTGCTGACCAGACTTTTCTAAGATTTCTGTCCTTATAGATTAAAATGCAGTATTCTCAACCTTCCTAGTACTGTGGCCCTTTAGTACATGTTGTAGTGATCTCCAACCATAATGTTATTTGTGTTGCTATGCCATAACTGTAACCTGCTATTGTATGAATCCTAAGCATATGATTTACAAGATATTTGATATTTGACCTCTGTGAAAGGATCATTTAGCCCAAAGGGCTCGTGATCCACAAGATGAGAACTGGTGGATTAAAGAGTATTAAATGTAACCAAAATTAATAAGACCAAATATAGCTTGTAGAAGGAAATAAAACATGTCCATTCAGGACCTCATATGAAGGCATTAACTTGGTTTGTCTGACTCAGAAAGATATAGAAGGTCCTGTGTTCGATGTGCAATGCAAGAAAAGAGATGACGGTGTTGCGGAATATCAGTGATGGAGGAGGTACGGTAGCTTTACACCACCCCTCTTTTCTCTAAGATCACATGCACTTAGAGGAAAAGCCTAGGAGTTGACATGGTTTCAGGCTAACTGGTTACTCGAGGAAGAAAACAGAACAGTTGCCCAAAGTATCACAAAGAACCTAGTAGGAAGCCATTGCACTATGTTATGGTTTAAATGTGAGACGTTCTCCAGAGGTTCATGTGTTTGAGCTCTTGGTCTACAGCTTATGGTGTTGAGAGCATAGGCTTCAAGTGGGCTACCAGCCATTTGCAGGTTATACCCTCTCCAGGCTCCTGTCTGCTGTCTGATTCTTGTTCTATGCAGAGGAGGAATCTCTACCACATTCCACCACCACCCCCAACCATGATGGAGCTGTGAATGAAAACTTCTGTAAAGAGCTTCTGTGTCTGCAAAGACTGATAGACTGATTGGAATTCCAGGTCTGCGGAGAGATTAGAATTTTATAGGTTCAGAGGCTAATTACTCAATCTTGAGCTAGTTTTGCCTTCTGGAACAGCCAAGCCTTGCTCCAGTCTGTATCTGAACTAACACTTCATGATAATAAATAAAACACTCTTAAAAGTTATTAACTTGGCAGAACACTAGCTTCCATCAAGCCAAGAGTTGAGAATGTTGTCAGATAACATCTTGGGCCTATGAGAAAGCTTCCCCCATCTTGATTTATCTGTGTCTCTGGTGTACCCACTAATGTATTTTAAACTTGCTTTGATTTAAGACTTCTTTCCTTGTATAAAACTATAAAAAATCTGTGAAACTGCTCTCCTGTTGGAACATGGAATTGAGGTAACCTAAATCTGTTTTCTTGGGCCATGGTCACTCATAATGGCTCCAGAATAGTCTATCTGTTATTCCCTTTTACATGAGAGCTATAGTTGTGAGAGTGAAAAATTTCTCTGAAATGATAAGATAAACTTTCCTCTTAAGCTGTCTCTCTCGGGTATTTTTAACATAGAAATGAGAGAAGTAACTAATATACTTGGACACTTTCCATGAAGTTCGAGTGTGAGGACTATGCCTGAGATTGCAAATGAAAAGTTAAACATGGAAATGTGGAGAACACTAAAAATCTGTATCTTTACTGAGGTGGAACCCATTTGTTACCCAAAAGTTTTAAAGTGCAGTGTTTTAAAGTTAAAAGCACAGAATAACACAAGATATGAGTGCTAGAGTTAAGCACAAAAAATATTGTTTACAGTTTTTGTATTAATATAACCATTAACTTTTACCAAACAGAAATGTACCAAAACCAAAATTATAAATCACTAATAGTCTGTATGTATTTCACCTTGATTATGGAGATGCCTTCTTGATGCTGATTTCACATCAAGTTAACTGGTTGTAGGATATGAGCCTCTATCTATAGCAGGCAATGAGTTGGGTGTTTGTGTGCATTCTGTCTCAATGCCATGTGATTTTAGAAGTAGTTTTCATCCTAAATATTTCTCAAGTGCCTGTGAAGCAAATCTAAAATTAAAAGTAGACGTAAATGTTCCAGAAAAACACAAACTTGTATTCTACACACTATTTTCTTTTTTAAAGATTTATTTTATTTGTGTGTGTGTGTGTGTGTGTGTGTGTGTGTGTGTGTATCTGTATCTGTGTCTGTGTCTGTCTGTGTCTGTGTCTGTGTCTGTGTGTGTGTGTGTGTGTGTGTGTGTCTGTGTCTGTGTCTGTGCTGTGTCTGTGTCTGTGTCTGTGTCTGTGTCTGTGTCTGTGTCTGTGACTGTGTCTGTGTCTGTGTCTGTGTCTGTGTCTGTGTGTGTGTGTCTGTGTCTGTGTCTGTGTCTGTGCTGTGTCTGTGTCTGTGTCTGTGTCTGTGTCTGTCTGTGTCTGTGTCTGTGTCTGTGTCTGTGTGTGTGTGTGTCTGTGTCTGTCTGTGTCTGTGTCTGTGTCTGTGTCTGTGTGTGTGTGTGTGTGTGTCTGTGTCTGTGTCTGTGTCTGTGACTGTGTCTGTGTCTGTGTCTGTGTCTGTGTCTGTGTCTGTGTCTGTGTCTGTGTCTGTGTCTGTGTCTGTGTCTGTGTCTGTGTCTGTGTCTGTGTCTGTGTCTGTGTCTGTGTCTGTACCGCAGAATGTCTATGGAGAAACCGCAAGACGATGCAAGGTATCCCTTTGGGGTTGAGTTACAGGTGCTTGTAAGCCACCCAATATGGGTTCTAAAACACTAAACTATAGTTCTCTGTAAGAACAGCCAGAAGTCTTTTCTTTCTTAAGCCCTACTTTCTTTATTAATGAAATCCAGAAGACAGAGTAAGTGACCATTTTTAAGTCAACAATCAAGTCATCATCAGTATATTCACAGTTCTGTATAAGAATGAAGTCACTCTCAACGTATTCACAGTTCATTGTGACAATCAAGTCACTATTGGCATATTCAGAGTGTTGTGTAAGCATCACCTCTAGTTTCGATGCAGCCTGAGAGAAAACTAGTAGTCATTAAGCAATTGCCCTCTATTCTTCCCTCCCTCTGGTCCCTCCAACCACCTTTGCACTTTCTCTATACATGGGTTTGTCTGTCTTAGACATTTCACACCAACACAATAATAAAAGTGTACTTGCTGCATGTTCCAACCCAGACATCACATCGGTTCTCCTCTCTCAGCTCCTTCTTATGTGCCTAAAAGTGGAGTCTCTTCTCCTGGCCTGCCAGATCCCTCCTCCCTTTAAAAAAGAATGTTATGTCAATGAGAAGAAAATGGAAGTTCAGTAGCTTATCTGAAAGAATGTGGCAACCAGTGAACACTGTGTAGATGGTAGACGCAGAAGGAAATTGTTGGTCTAGACTTGGGTGTGTCTTTTCAACAGAGAAGAGTTACCACACAGCCAGCAGTGCCTCCTCAGCAGTGGGAGCTATGACATGAGATGCCTCACCGACACATTCTTTTGAATTTGCTATCAAACTCTATGTATCTCACTATTACTCATGCTTTCACATTAATTCCTTGTCTATGTTAATGTGCTTGAGCTATCAGCATGTCTTGGGGAGTTATTTTAAAACCTTTAATTTCTCAAAGCACATGCACAAAAGCTAAAAGGAAAGGAGTCACATCAAGAATAAAATGAGATTCTTCTTGGACAGACCTTAATGAAAAATACTAAGAAGGCCAAGCTGTAAATGACCCTTTACTTCTGAAGAACTCTTCAAGGTTGGAGACAGTAGACAAAAGGAATTCCCTATTGTTAGTGATGGTGATACAGTATTTAATAGGAGGAAAAATTGAGTTGCAAAATGTTTCTCTTAATTATAGTTGTTTATTACATCTAAAATGCTTCTTTTTTATTAAGATCTCTAATGGAAAGTTCCAAGACTCAAAAGATAAAATAATATGTTTAGAAGGAACTAAAGTCCCATTGATAGCTGAGAAAAGACAAGGTCATATAGTTATTTTCATTATTAAAGTAAAGAGCTCTGAAAGGATTACCCACATCAGCCACAAACAGCTCTCAATAACCTGCTGAGGTTCAGACCACGGACAAACAGCTGAGATGCACATTTTGCATACCAAAGCAGACTTGGTCTCCAGGTTCCACCAGCATCCCACAGTCTCTACATGTTACAGGGCTACTGCACCCTCTCCCATGAACACTCAAACCCATGGGCTGGGCTTCCCCTTTCCCAGAAGCTCTTTAATATATTATCTAGACATTTTGGTGTCTCCCCCCTTCCCTTCCTCTCTACCTCCCTCCCTTCCTCTTTTCATCCCTCCCTCCCTCCCTCCCTCTCTTGCTCTCTCACTCTTGCTCTTGTTCTCACTCTCGCTCTCTGCATTTTCTCTCTCTCCTGGAGTATGCTCTTTTTCTCTTTCACTTCCCCATTCCCTTTGTCGCCTCTCCGCAGTGACTTCTCTGGCCTCTTTCCTTGGAAGGGACCAGTAAGCCAGCTCAAGAGTACTTTTATATACTTTAATCTGGATTGAATTGTCTCATTTCACCAGCAGAGAAATAGCTTACTATAACCTACAATAGATAACAAAGAATGGGAGAAGTACAAGAGAAATGAACACTGGCTGTTCTCATGAAAGAACAGGGAAGGAATCCTCTTCTAAGAGCCATTCTCTGGGTGAGGTTCCTGAGAGCCACCGTAGAGCTCACTGATAATTGCCTTAATGTTGCCTGAGTTAGTACATGCATTTACCCTTCTTCCTAAATCCTATAGATATGGCAGAGGAGGCAAATTTAATAAAAATAAACCTAGTACATTTTAGAAAATTTAGAGGGGCTTTTGGAAAAACTTGAGTACTTCATGGGCTATAGTGATGCTGGTACATAATGGCTAAATGTCCCCAAGTCCATACCATAAAGAACTTTGAAAGCAAAATATTTTCCCAACAGAATTATGCAGTCACCTCACAGTCAATATATAAGCTGGGATATCCAGCCTTTGGAGACCATATTGATGTCTACAGAACTGGTCAGGCTGCCACTGGGGTCCATACTGGTATCCATGACCCATGCTGCCCCAGAGGCCCTGCTGATGTCTGTGTCCTATGTTGCCTCCAATGGCTATCTATTATGATGGTGTCTGTGGCCCACGCTGCGGCAGGGGTCCATGTTGATGCCCATGCTTTGGGGTTCTGTACTGTCACTGGAGAGCATGCTGAGGTCTGTAGCACATGCTACCAACAGAGGGCTGTGGATGTCTGTGGTCTGTGTTGTCTCAAGAAACCTAGTGGAAGTCCATGATCCATGATGGTGCTGATTGTAAATGGCAGGGAAGGTTGTTTGTCTGTCTGTCTGTCTGTCTGTCTGTCTATTTGTTTGTTATTGCAGTAGTATCAATGACTGCAGACACATTAAAGGTCTCTGTGACAACCCCTAACCCCACTTCCCAAAATAAGTAACAGCCTAGAAAGGAAGCCATCAAAGAGAACTCTTAAGTTTTATGGCAAGGATGCTGAAATGTAGCTCCCCACAATTTATGGCTTCTACTGGGAGTAGGTGGGGAAGGGCTCAGTTTCCTTTAAGGGACAAGCTACTGGGTGTTTAACCATGCTCCCGTGAGCACATGGGTAACACAAATTGACTTTTGTTTTGTTTTCTTAATTTTCTTTTTCTTCTTTTTCTTTTTTTTGGAGGAAGGGTGTCACAAGGGTAATGGAGGTGGACCTTGGAAGACTGAGAAGCAAAAGTGATCAGGGTGCATTATGTGAAATTCCCAAGTAATCAGTACAAATATTATGTTAGGGGGGAAAAAGTGTTTAACAATTCTGATTTCTCTAAAACTATCTGTAACCTGTGTCCTCTACACTCAACCAACCAGGAAGGTGAAATGAAAAGCACCAAAAAGTAGAACTGAACACTACAGAAATACAACAGAGATCACCACTTAAAGTGCCCAGACAAGTAGGTTTAGTATCTGTAGAGTTTCTGGGGAGTTGGAAGTTCTGAACCTATAAAAGCAGAGTAAAGGTGGGCATTGAACATTAAGAGAGATTTCTAAGATTAAGTTTGGGGCCTGGGTTAGCTCAATTATAGAACACTTGCTTAGCTTGTGTTGGGTTCTGGGCTCAACCCCTAGAATGAAGGCAAAATGTCAAACATTTAAAATAAGAAAAATGGTCTTTTAAAAAGGGGAAGCCATGATCGGTGTAAGTCCACATGAAGCCCTGAAGCACAACTCAGGCTTTTGTTACTTTACTTCCTTTTGTGAGCAGGCTTTGGGCTGGTAGACCTGGCAAGGCCAGTTGTGTGACAGGCTTGATGTGAGCAAGCCAGTTAATGAATGATTTCATAACATTAAATGAGGACAATCACATCCTACCAGTGACCAACTGGTAGAAAAATAAGCTAAGAGAAATGTACACCACCACATATACAAATTAAATTATAAACTTCTTAAGATAACCTCTCCTTATTGCCTAGAACACTACCAACTAAGCAATAGAGTCTCAATATTTACTAAATGGTAACTAAATAATTATAATGAACACAGAGTCTGTCTTTAAAAGCATCTGTGAGGGACGGGAGAGATAGCTCAATGGTTAAGAACATTTGATACTCTTGCAGAAGACCTGGGTTCGGTTTCCAACAAACACATGTTGGCTATGAGCTAATCCTTAACTCACTTAGGAATGATAGGGGAGTTTTACTTGGTTACTTAGTACTTTCAAACTGTGAAAGAACTGCTAGAGACTACAGTGACAGGCAAATGCCGAGAAGCATAGATTTATGACATACATCAAACTTCCTCTGTCTGGGAGATTTGTTGCCTCCCAGAACTTAGCTGGATCCCTAAATGACTTTCAGAGTTCAAAGAGCGTTTTTCTTAGCCAGTCCTCCCTCTAAGCTCCTACATTGGCTGATACCAATGGATATTACTCCGCTTCTTAGCTGTCTGCTGCCTTCCCATCTTCGTTATCACTCTTGCACACCAGGCTTCCCACAGAACCCACTCCAAGCATATAGCATGCTGAAAACATCCAGTAAAATATTTCTCAAGAGAGTCACTGGAGTTCTACAAGGGATGAGGAGAGAAAGGCTTTTGACATGAAACTCCAGGAGATTTGTTTTCCACTTGTGTGTGTCATTTGCCAGCTGGGCACCCTGGACCGATTACATAATTGTTCTGGGATCTCAGCTCCAACACTTGTAAAGTGAAATAATTGTAACAGCGTGGGGCACTTGAGAAGTCTTGGTAATGTCAAGTATAAACAAGTCCCACCCAGTGCACAGTTTAAACAACAGTCACCTATGTGTTCACTCTCATTGACATCCTTCTTCAATGTATACCCAGCACATGAGACAAAACTTCTGATGGAGAATGCATAGTCATTGATATGTTCTTATATCTTCTGAAAACATTGTTTTTCAGGGATAACTTAACTGTCTTATACCTGAAAACAATTCTCCACTAAATACTGAAAATAGAGTGTTGGAGAAATCAGATCTCTGTCTTACAAGAAATAAAATACCCAGGTGCCCGGTGGCCACACTCAATTCAGAGACCAGCTAATTGTGCATGTACCATTTCCCCTTTAGATTATCCTTTATTTTCTAGTTTACATTTTAACTGGTTATAAACTTTCTTTATTTCTTTTTTTGTTTGTTTGTTTGTTTTTGTTGTTGTTGTTTTTCAAGACAGGGTTTCCCTGTGTAGCCTTGGCTGTCCTGGAACTCACTTTGTACACCAGGCTGGACTCAAACTCAGTAATCCTACTGTTCCTGCCTCCCAAGTGCTGGGATTAAAGGCGTGCACCACCACTGCCAGGATTTCTTTTTTTCTTATGTCTTTTCTCCATCCTCCATAGTCTGCATCTTTGATAATATTTGCATAATAATGAACAGAAACTGTCACGAATGAAGGTGAGTGACATTTAGCCTCACTTAGGGTTTCTGATGTGGTAAGACTTCTTAGATCACCAGAATAAATGACGAATTGCGTGTGTCTCTGTGACAGATGTATGGTCTGTGGCTAACTTCCATCTGAAATGGAAAAGTCTAAAAACATTTCTCTAATTCCCATTTGTGGTCACTTAAGGTCTACTTGAAAACTAATTCTTTGAAATTTGTAAAAAAGGGGAAACTAAAGAACAGATATAAATCTTTTTATAAGTCAAAAAAGCAAAAATTGTCACATTAAACTTTAAAGATAAATTTTTCTTTGGGTATTTTCATCAATTAAAAAAAATGGCAATTTTGGGGCTGGAGAGATGGCTCAGTGGTTGAGAGCACTGACTGCTCTTCCAGAGGTCCAGAGCTCAATTTCCAGCGACCCATCGTGGCTCACAACCATCTATAATGGGATCTGAGGACTTCTTCTGGTGTGTCTGAAGACAGCTACATTGTACTCATAAATAAAATAAATCATTTTAAAAAAATTGAAATATATCACATAGACATACAAGATGCTGGCTAGATGGATGATATTTGTAAGTATTAAAGAAATGGTTTGATCATATGATTACATAAAAATGGCAATTTTTAGCAATCTGAATTTTAAGTGGCAAATTGTACAAAAGTACATTTTAAAAATAACCCTATTTTATTATAATTTTAGAAGTGCCTGGGCCCATTAGTGTTATTAATATCAGCGATTTGAAGAATGTTTGGGCAGCCCGAATATTGAGACAACCCATGGCAAACAGTAATCCGGCATCCATTAGTCACGAAAGCACCTCGTAGTATGAGAGAACTCAGTGCAGAACTGTTCTTCCTTCCGTAGGAAGTGTATGGCTGTGCTCCCAAAGGCTCCTCAGACCATGCACATTATAATCTTAGTGTGTATCTGTAAGCATGTGTACACAAGTTTGCTCAAGTGTGTTGCAAGTGTGGAGACCAGAAACCAAATTCAGCTGAGTTTCTCAATCAATTCCCCACCTTATTTTTCCCTCTTAAAAAAAAAAAAAAAGAAGACTTTTTTGCTAGAAAAAATACAATGTATTCTTTCCCTTACACCAACTCCTCCCAGATCCTCACCACCTCTCTATCCACCCAACTTCATGTTCCTTCTCTCTCATAAGAAAAAAAAATGAAAAAGACAGAAAGAAAATCAAAACAAGCAACAATAACAAGCAGGAAAATCAATAAGACAAAACATAAATCATACCAAAATGACAGGGAGTCCATTTAGGGCTGGGGACTCCTGGGAACGGGGCCTGCCTTGGTGCACAATAGATAAGCAAAGTAATACTTCACTGGAGAAAACAGATTTTTCCCTCTCTCGGCAGGTTCAATTGCAAACGGCTTCTTGCTTAGAGACTTTGTGTCTACTTCCTTTTCTCGGTGCTAGGACTTTTTTCTGTTTTGAACCTGTGCAGTCTCATGTATGCTGCCACGGCCTCTGCAAGTGTGCATGTATGTTGATCCTCTCATGTCTGAAACATACTGTTTCCTTGGAGTCGCCCACCAACACTGACTCTTTTGCTCTTTTCCACACAAACCCCCAGTCATGAGGGGAGGGGTTTGATAAAGCCACTCTGTTTACAGCTGAGAGCGCTTAAAGTCTCCCACTCTCTGTACAATGTTCAGTTGGGAATCTCTTGGTTAGCTATCATTTACTGCACAAAGAAGTTTCTCTGATGAGGATTGAGTGGCGATGCACTGATCTATGTGTCTAGCAATATGTCATGAGGAGTCATTTCATTGCTCTGTCCCTTTAGCAGAGTAATTGTAGTAGGTTGTCCCCTATACCTATGACCCATCTAGTCTCAGGTTGTTTGTTGTTATAGCAGTGTCACATGTGGCATCCATCTCATGGAATCTTATTTTTTAGAAATGGAGTCTTTGTTCCAGCTAGACTGGCCAGCCTGTGAGCGTCCAGAGTGCATCAGTCTCTGGCCTCTCCCCCAAATGACAATTTGTCCAGCTTTTACATAGGTCCTGAGGATCAGAACACAGATTCTAACGCTTACACAATCGGCATTTAAAGATGCATCAGCCTCTCCACACCAATCACTGTACCATTTCTACATCATTCTCTCACTGGGGTATTCATCTACTCTACAGGAAGTTTTTCCTAAACTAAACATAAGTGTTAGGATTCGAATCAGAAATGTTTCTTATAGACTCATGCTCAGAATGATGGGTCCCAAATTTGAAATGGTAATTTAAAGGCTATGGGTCTTGTAAGATGGATCATAAGCTCGAGGAAGTACATCATTTGGGTGGACCTTTGGAGATTATACACACTTCTGGTTTGGGCCTACTTTCATGCTTCATATCCCATGCCATGTGTGGTACTTTGACTAGGTATAGTCCCCATAGACTCAGGTTTTAAGGTTTGACCCATAGGGACTGGCACAATTAGGGGGTGTAGCCTTGTTGTAGCATGTATGTCACTATAGGGGCAGGCTTTGAGGTCTCCTATGCTCAAGATATGTTCAGTTACATAGTCTCCTTCTGTTGCCTTGTATATCAAGATGTAGAACTCTCAGCTCCTCCAACCCCATGTCTGTCTGCATGTGGCCAAGCTTTCTACCACGATGATAATGGACTAAACTTCCGAAACAGTAAACCAGTTCCAAGTCAATGTTTTCCTTTGTGAGAGTTTCCAGGGTCACAGTGCCTCTTCGTAGCAATAAACCCAACTAAGACACCATGTGAAGAGTCTTCACTACACTTGCTTCATTCCGTTGCTTTGAGAACTGCCATCTCTCCTCAACTGAAGGGACCGAAAGCCTCTGAAACCAGGAGCCAAATTAAATCTCTTACTTTAATTTGTTTCTGCCATGTATTTTGTCACAAAGATGCTGCTAGGCACCACACAGAGAACTGTGGGGGAGGGGGTGTGGACTGTGAACCTTGGCTTCCCCTGACCCAGGGTGGGAGAAGAGCCTGGCCAGGGACTGGATCTCCAGATACAAGTGGACCTGAACCAGCAAGCTGCACTACTGTGCCCCTCCTCCACACACACTGTGTAGACTGGCTCATTACCATGTTTGCTAAGGGCAGCCAAGGAAGAGCTATAGTTTCAGAGCCATCTTGCTTGTGGGAAGAAGTCCTGCCTTTACAACCATCTTGCTTAAGGGCAGCAATATGTGACCTGAGCCGACCAAAAAATCGGGTCTGCAAAAACACTTTTCAATGAGATGAGACCCTTATGTGATCTCTATCCTGTATCAGTAAATTGTTACAATGTTGCTCTATTTTTTCACTCTTTAAAAAATGGTTTATTCCAATATTGTTTTAAAGTTTTACAACATTAAAAAAGTTTTAATGTGCCAGGCAGTGGTGGCACATGCCTTTAATCCCAGCACTTAGGAGGCAGAGGCAGGCGGATTTCTGAGTTTGAGGCCAACCTGCTGTACAGAATGAGTTCCAGGACAGCCAGGGTTATACAGAGAAACCCTGTCTCGAAAAATCAACCCCCACCCCTCCTCCTCAAAAAGTTTTAATGTAGCCTTGTATTTTATAAGCTATGGAGTTCTATAATAATATATCATATGGGAATCATAGGGTTCCAAATCTCTTTATGGACTATGCTTGTAGATTAAAAAGTTTTGTTATGATACAAAAAAAGTTTCAACTCAAAATCTTAATTTTTAAGTCTCAAACCTAACAGGCTTTAGTCTCAAAATCCACTATAACAGTTCTAATCTCATAAAAGCTCCTATAGTTAAATGCAGGCTAATAGACAATAACCCTATGAATGGTGATATCTTCTAATATGTTCAGAAATATCTCTAAAGTCATGCTTAGAACAGGTGCCGTTAATCACAATACTCAGTTTTAGCCCCTGCTTTAGGTTTGCTAGTTACAGCTAAAGCAGATAACTAAAAGCAGACACAGATGTGTCTAACTCAGATACGCTTCCTAGATACTAGCTCTCAGTCCTATCAGAGAACTGCTGAATGTGGCATTAAATGTTTAAGCTTACTATGACAGAAAGAAACTCCCAAATCCTAACAGTGACGCCCCCCTCCCAAGGTCTCCAAAAAGACATGGGCACCATAATAAAGGACTCATCTGAATTGTGGTGTGCCAACCACTGGGAAGAACTGCCCCATTGACTTGCTCACTGCCAGGGCTCAGCCTAAACTGTGGACCAACAGAGAATGCTGGACATTTGAATGTCTTATATTGCTTAAGTTGAGATAAAGCCATCTCTCCCATGTTCTTCTTCCACAGAAAACCTCTCACCTTCAGGGCCTAATGGCCAGAGTTGTGATGGAGACCACAGGAACCTGGGAGAAGTGTTTAGGTAGTGGACTATAGACTAACCTCTGTCCTTTTAACTAATATATGACATCTAAATTGCACTTTATCCTTCTCAGGTTCCTGATTACAGTGAAAACTAAGCTAACTGCAGCTTGATAGCTAGAGAACAGACAAGCTATTAATCCCAAGGTAATCTACCACTGTGTTAGATCGTTAGTCAGTCCATTAGCTAGTTAAGACTACCAGTTTAAGACTTACCTAAAAGGCAAACAGGTTTGTCTTGCTCAAAAGCTTCGTGATAAAAGATACACAAGTTTCAGATGTAACCCTTTGTATATATATCTTTCTGCTACACCTCTATCCAAAAAACAAAAACAAAAACAAAAAAACTGCTCCCCAGTGATCAGCCACCTATGTCTCAGTGTACATAATTGGATAGGAAAAAAAAAATGTAAACTGTATGCAAGATCTGAGGATATAAAGGCTTGGAAGTTATGAGAATCTAAAAAAAATGTATTTGAAGGTCTAAGAAAAGGTATTGAGGTTGGTAATTGCAACACATAAAGGTTGGGGGTCATAATTTTTAAATGGTAATAGAAAATAATATAAGCTACAAAATGCTTCAGGTTTCTTCCCCTCGCTATGCTACTGTTATATTAGAACTTCAAAAGTTCAGAGTTCTAACATTAATCAACACAGTTCTTATAAATTAGCCTAACTCTAACAAAGCAATCCACTGTATGATCCACTTTCCTAGATACAAATTTAAGTTTCCTTTGGTGGTCTTTTAACTATAGACTTAAGGTGTTTCTCAGGCTAAATCTGTAAGACCAATTATTTTGTAAACTTAAAAAGGTTCCCATAAGCTCCAGGAAATCCATTCAGATCTACCTCTCATGAATCAAGTGGACCCCTGATAATCAATACCCTAAGTTTCCACCTGTTGCATATTTCAGAGGGTGGATGTGGGATCCTGAAAGGTAGCCTGTTTCTTCATTGGGCTAAGGCTTGAAACCCCAGAAACACTGAAGGGATGGTAGGTGCTTCGCTGTTCCAGGCTCTGTCACTAGTCACAGACCCTTCCCCCCCCCCCCCCCCATAGATTTGTAGCCATCAATCACATAAGGGCAATGCCCCAAGCCCCTCCACATATAGAGGATATGACCTGTGGTCACGTAAGCTCAAGACAAATCTCCATTTTAATGGGGTACCTAAAGGCCTGGAGGGCTTAGCCAATAAGCTTTCCTGCCCAGACACTCCTCCCTGCAAAAGGTATTTAACCTCAGGCCCACCCTGGGAAGTGGGGTATGGTTTTACACATCCACTTTCTGCCATGAAATAAATGCCTTAACACCATGGATTGGCTCTTTTCATCGGGATCTGCTGTGGGGACCCATGGAGAAGGCCTTGACCTATAAAGCCACTGTCTAATCTCACGTAGAAGGCCTCTCTGCTCTCTTAGCCACAACTACCACCAAGGCCAAGCCTGCTGCCTCTGTCAAGCCAAGTACTCTCCCCTTGGAACCAGCCGAAGCTACCCCTTCCCCCCGACCCCAGGCTAGATCCTGCCTACAGGCCCCCACTCTGTTCTCTGCTCTTCTCAGGCTCCCAGGGATGCCTGCGTGTCCAAGAGCCTGAGAACCAGATGGCCCCGGCCTCATCGCTGGCCTGGGGACCCCTGAACCAGCTCTGCCATGGTGCTTGTTCCTCCTCCCCAACGTCCATGTCCTGTGGCAGAGCAGACACAGGACCCACAACGCCACAGGTTCCCACCCTCCCCCTGTTCCCTGGTTTGGGGATTCTCCTCCCCCCAACCACCAAGACCATGAGCCTAAAGGCTTCAAATACATACCCAAGAAAAAGATTTGTTCCCAAACTTACTTAAACTTTATTTTCTGTCTCTAATATGTATGTATTTCAGTTTCTTGCAAAGTCCAGGCATTTTCTCAAAATCTGCTCTACCTTCACAGACACTTCTACTGCACCTGCACTTTCCTAGCCTCAGATGATTCCACAGACCCTGGGCAGCAATGAAACAGCCAGCTCTCCCGCGACTTGACCAACAGCCCGTTCCCAGTTTTCTTAGGTTCCCAAAAGACACAGTGATCACCCCAACGTCAGCAGGAAGTAATTAAAGAACACGACGACCCCATTTCTGCCCCACCATCCCTTCTTTCTAGTTCCTCATTTTTAAATTAAACTCAAATAGAGGAATGTTGGCATTTCGTCTAGGCTCTGCCTAACAGTTACCTAGCAACAGCCAGGTAGGAGCCTGCTCACTATAAGAAGGGCTGTTTGGCTTCCATCTGTGTGTCTCTATCTCAGTCTCTTTCTGTCTTTCTGTCTCTCTCCCTATGTTATCTTTCACTTCCTCTCTCTTCCTCTCTCTTTCCATCTACTCTTTCTCCTTCCCTCTCTCTCTCTTCCCCACATGTCCCTAGCCGGCCTCTTCCCTTCTTTTTTTCTTCCCCTCTCCTCTCCCTCTCTGTCCTTTTCTGTCCCCCTCCCTTCTCAGTCTCTATCCCCTTCTCCAGGTCCCAAATAAACTTCCTTTATACTAGGCATGTGCACGGCTTAACTGTTCAGGGCTACACCTTGGCAGGGCCCGCTGAGATAAAACACAACAGTAACTGATACTCAAAATTGTTTCGAGGAGTTAACGGTTCATACTGCTATAAAGCTGTGAGTGCTGGGCCCTGGGACTGGCTTGCAAGAAAAAATGGAAGAGTTTGGAGGTATGGGCTAGAGAAACTTTAACAGACTCTAAGCAGAGCTTAATAGGAAATCCCAGTGGGTCTTTGGAAGACCACAGTGCTGGTGGGAATATGAAGAGTGTAGACTGCACTGGTGAGGTTTCAGATGAGAATGACGGCCCTCTGGGAAAGTAATGACCACTTGTTCTACATACTGAGAAAGAAAGCTATTCATTCTTTTGGTTTGGGTTTTGGTTTTGGTTTTGGTTTTGGTTTTGGTTTTGCTTCACAGAGGATCACAGCTAAAAGAACCCTCAGTCTGAGTAGAGACATGGAACTTGAGACTTTTGAATCATGTTAAGACTGCTGGGGCCCTTGAAGCTGCACCCGATGTACTTTGCATGGGATGACACTGAGCTCAGGGGTGCCTGTGGCAACATGGTATAGGGTGAGTCATAAATACCTTCCACATGCTCTCAGCATCTGTAATTATTTCAAAGACTGGGAACCCAGTAGAAGGTGGAGAAAATGGGTAACTGGGGACAGGGCTTTGAAGGTTATACCTGTTTCTGGTACAGGCTGCTATTTCTGCTTCTTGGTCTGCTTCATAAAAGAAAACTCTTACAACATGCCCCACTGAGCCTTCCCTGCTATGATCTGCTGAGATGCCCTGACACAGTGAGCCAGAACAAATCATTCTCTCAGTCATTGCTTCTGCCATGTATTTTGTCTCAGTAAACAGAAAAGTAGCTAATACTTTAATGAGATAATATTTAAACTGAGTTTTAAAAGGTATGATGCGGGGGGAGGGGGCACTGGAAAGATGGTTCAGTGGTTAAGCATACTGACTGCTCTTCCAGACATCCTGAGTTCAATTCCCAGCAATCACGTGGTGGCTCGCAACCATTGGCAATGGGATCTGATGCCCTCTTCTGGTATATCTGAAGAGAGCAACAGTGAACTCATTATATAGAACAGATAAATAAATCTTTAAAAAATCTGAGACTGCCCACCTGGGGATCCATTCCATATACAGTCACCAAACACAGATGCTATTGCAGATCCCGTAAAGTGCTTGCTCACAGGAGCCTGATATGGCTGTCTCCTGAGAGGCTCTACCAGAGCCTGACAAATACTGAGGTGGATGCTCGCAGCCAACTATTGGACTGAGTGCAGGGTCCCCGATGGAGGAGTTGGAGAAGGGACTGAAGAAGCTGAGGGGGTTTGCAGCCTCATGGAGGGAGCAACAGTGTCAACTGGCCAGATGCCCTGGAGCTCCTGGGGATTGGACCAAAGAGTACACATGGAGGGACCCATGGCTTTGACTGCATATGTGACAGAGGATGGCCTTGTTGGACATCAGTGGGAGGATCAGCCCTTGGGTTTGAGGGGGTTAGGTGCCCCAGTATAGGGGAATGACAGGACAGGAAGGCAGGAGTGGGTGGGTAGGTGGGGGAGCACCCTCATAGAGGTAGGGGGAGGGGAGCAGATAGGGAGTTTCTGGAGGGGAGACCTGGAAAAGGGATAACATTTAAAATGTAAATAAAAAAATATACAATAAAAATATCTGTATTTTTTTAAGGTATGACAGGGAGGAAGGACCCTAAGGAAAAGGAAAAGTGAGGGTACCAATATATACAACACGTAAAAATATATAGAAATCAAAACTATAAAAATGAGATAAAAGAAGATCATTACATAATGATAAAGGAGTATATCTGGAAGAATAATGTTATGAATGCATATATGCTCAACATCAGTGCAACTAAGCACATAATATAAATATTGGAATATCAGGAAGGAGGTATACATTTTATTATACTAATAATAGGAGACACTGGGTATATCATCCGGATAGAGAAACTAGAAGGAAACATCAGACTGAAGCTATACTTTAAAATGAAAGGACCTAACAGGCCTATACAGACTGTTCTATTCATCAATAGCAGAATATACATTCTTAATGCACATGAAACATTCTACAGTGTAGATCTTGTTATGGTACAAAACATCTCAACAAATTTTAAAAGCTTAAGTCAATAAATTTCAATCAAAGTACCCTTTTACAATCAGAAAGCTATTAAACTAGAAATTTAAAGCAGGAGGAAAAAATGTATGAGATCTCAGGATGTAGTTCTGGAACGCAAGATTTCTGTCTCCCTCAAAACCTTCTATTGTGTAAAACAAAATGAAATAAGATTAAAAATAATTGAATGCAAAGTATATACAAGCCATACTGCTTTTAAATGCATCCATATTATTGTCACTAGAGGGAGCTCAATGTTTAATTTGTATTCTAAAGGCATGCAGCACATTGGTGATCAAAACTGCAGTTTGTATTCCAGTGCAATGTGTGTAAGAGGCTTCCAAAAATATATATAGTTATTTTCCTCAGAAAATAAAAGTGACTGAATTTAATAGTTCAGCTGCTTGTTGTGTTGGAGAAGTGTAAATGCCTTGATCTCTGTGGCGCCAGTGTCAAAATGACACAAACATGTCTTTGGATGTTCAAAGAGGTTGGCACTCTTTGCAGCAGTCACAAAATGAACAGAGGAATGGGTAAAGATCAGAGCATTGTGCAGAGCAGACAGGACAGTGACAACAGAGACAAGAGCTGGCCTGGGGTGAGCCTCCACCTTATGTCTGTATTGACATTATATGCGAACCATTCATAAACATACCACTTGAGAAAAACAAGCTAAAACCAAACAACAGAAAATCAAGGGAAATATCTGTTCGTCACCACCATTTCTACCCACAAGTTAGTAACCTTTAGACTGGAGCTGTGCTTTAAAAAGGATTAGTTGAGACATTTACAAAAAAACAAACAAACAAACAAACAAACAACAACAAACCTTTGTTAATTCGTGGAACTAAGGTGTTTTGAAAAGTACAGGGGTATTCCAGGTCTCATAAGGAGAACTTAGCTGAACGAGCCTGTAGTGAAAATTAAGAAGATAAAAGCATTGCGTATACAACCTTGAGGCCTAATGCTTAGGGGAGATACAAAGCATAAGAAAGTAACAGCCATCTCCAGGTGTGGCACCTACTTCTTATGGGGAGAGCCAGGAAACACTGTTGCTAATTTGGGTATCCTAATAGAAATGTGGACAAAGATAAAATGACAGGTTCTTGACTCTGGCAGTCACTTGGAACAGGTTATCCACCTCTTACCTACACAAATATGCTTTTGTCCTCTCTAGTCCCTCTGTTTTCCTGGACACTTGTGGGCAGGAGTGCTCACCCACCGGGACAATAATATTTACACAGTGTTGAGCAAACTTGTCCTGGTCTACAGGGAGTCCCACCACACATTAAGGTAGCCTCATCTCTTACAGAATGGCTCTAATTCTGTCAGTGACTGGATATTCTGCTGTAGAAATTAACCTTTTATTCTAATTCTTTTCTTTGGCAGAGAAGCTTGAGAAGTATTTTCTTCTCAGGAAAGGTGATATTGAACTTGAGAACAGGCATCGTGTCTTGCACAGCTCCGTCCTGCTCCTGCATGAAACTCCCTCCCGCAGACTTTCTTTGTAGCCAACACATATAGGCTTCTTCATATTTTCATTAAAATTAATTTTTTTTGGTATACAACATTGTAGAAATTCAGAGAATTCACACAGTCTTAAGAGACTTTCATGGACTTTAAAGAGAACTATATTTTAGCGTCAGCATGTTGAACTTTGACCCTTGCAATTTTGATATCCTTTAGTTACCATACATACAGCATCTTTGTGTCTTGTCTTCTATCTACCCTTTTTGATTTACTTGAATCTTCTGCAATAGAGTTAAGGGTTCTGATTTTTCTCTCATCTTTCCTTTTAACCTTTGGAAAAATCTAGTCATGCTTATCTTGGAATGAAATCTTATTTTACCAAACAAAACCCTTCAGTCTTAAAAAAGTATTTTCTTTTCTTTTTAATTTGCCTTACCGAAAAAACCCAAAATGCATCTGCTTATATTCCTTTTTTTAATTTTTTATTAATTTTATTTATTTTTTGTTTTTTTGTTTTTTTGTTTTTGTTTTTGTTTTTGTTTTCAAGACAGCGTTTCTCTGTATAACCCTGGCTATCCTGGAACTCACTCTGTAAACCAGGCTGGCCTCAAACTCAGAAATCTCTCCTGCCTCTGCCTCCCAAGTGCTGGGATTCAAGGCGTGTGCCACCACTGCCCAGCTTTATATTCTTATATTGTCTCCTCTATCTATCTTTCCTACACAGTTGTTTCTTTTTGTTTTATTTCTCCCCTTAATGTAATGAGACACAGTAATAAAATAAATAAGTTTATCAACTTCCTGAACAAGAGTTGAATCCAAATCCTACTTATGACACCATGCCAAGAGTTAAGATTCCCTGGCCACACACTGCTAAGTTATAAGGTTCTTCTCTATTATCTTCCCAGCCAGGCTTCTTTGCTGCTTGAAGGTTTTTTATTTTTTTATTAATTTTCTATGAATTTTATATCATGCACCCCAGTCCCCCTCATCTGCCAGTCCCTTCATATCTGTTCTCTGCCCTTGCAAAACGCCCCCCAAAGAAAATAAAGAACAAAAATAAAATAAAATAAAACAAAATGAACAAAACAAACAAAATCTCACTGAGGAGGCTGAAATGTGTCACAGCGTGCTGCACAGGATACTCTTTGGTCCACACATCTTTACTTGTAAATGTTCTTTGCAGTGAATCATTGGTCTGGTTTGAGGCCTCTGGCTTCTGCTACCCTATCAAAACTGGATCATCATTGGGACACCTCTTGAATATCCTGTCATTGCCATCTATCATGGAGGTCCTGCAATTTTGGACCAGCCCCTTCAAATGTTCTTGCAGTTCATAGATGAGGTAAGATGTTGGGTTGGGCAACTCAAAGCCCTGCATCTGGACCTGGGCAGTAGCTGAGTTGGTACAGCAAGCAACCAAATGCCACAGCAAGCAAGAGTCAGGGCCAGCTCTCCTACTCTCACACCCTTGGGGACCAGCTCACTTGTGCCCATGCT
Organism: Mus musculus; assembly: GCF_000001635.26. Classification (NCBI taxonomy): domain Eukaryota; kingdom Metazoa; phylum Chordata; class Mammalia; order Rodentia; family Muridae; genus Mus; species Mus musculus. Next base: position 16,066,798 of record NC_000070.6, on the reverse strand, counting down.
ACCAGAGTTAGCTCTAATGTACTTACTTCCCAGGTGAGATGTGAGCCTGTTTTCCTGAGTGTTGCAGCCTACAAAGGGCAGGTCTAGGTCTCTCACTCTTATGACCTCTGGACCAGCTCTGTTGCCAGCAGCCGAGGAATGAGGTGGGGAGAGGCATCTGTCCCTCAGCCATACCACCACAAAGCGAACAAGTGGCAGGGCCAGCTGTCTTGTGCTCATGCCACCAGAGTGAGCTCTACTCTGCTGCCTAGGCTAGGTGCATGCAGGGCCCATACTCCCCAGTGCTTCAGCCATCTATTCAGAGTGCTACAGCCAGTGAGGGACAGGGCCATCGCTGCACAGCCCTTGGACATCAACATGGTCTCAGATGGCAGCAGAGATCAGGAACATCTGCAAGGCCTTTAGTGGTAATGTGAGCCATGATGTCAACACATATCACTGTTGATGCATGGCCACAGACCCAGACGTGGCTTTCAGCAGTAGCACAGGCCAAGAATTCACCATGGCCTCAGATGACAGGACAGGATACTCCCAACGGGCTATCCCTCTTCATCCTCTTCACCTGCTGACTCTCAATACTCAAAGTGTTCTGCTTTTCTTTCTATCCCATCTCTGTCATGGAACATGCTTGCATGTTGTCGTGGATCCTGCTTTGGGTGGGCCACAAGGCTGGCTGGTATCTGCTGTCTTCTGTCTACCTGCTTCATACTCTGTATTGTTTTTGTTTGTTTGTTTGATTTGTTGTTTTGTTTTCTCTCTTCCTTTCTTTCTTTTTTCTCTTTCTTTCTTTCTTTCTTTCTTTCTTTCTTTCTTTCTTTCTTTCTTTCTTTCTTTCTTTCTTTCTTTCTTTCTTTCTTTCTAGTTCTGGGTGTCCTAGAATGCACTAAACCAGACTGACCTCAAAGTCACAGAGATCTGCCCTCCTGTCTCTGTTTCCCAAGAGTCCAATCTGCAGCTTGGAGCTTGGATGTTTGTAAAGGCTCTTTTACATAGTTTTTTCTTTGTCTCACAGCAGTCTGTAAGTTACAGAATGTTACAGTCCAGTCAGAGCTGACCAAGATAACAGAACTATCAGTGACCTTAGGCAGTTAATTATCTTATATAAGAAAAAAAGCAGAAGAGAAAATACAAAGAGTGAAAAATCTTGATATGTTAACCCCATAATAGCCATTTCAGAAGCAAAAGGTATGGGGTAAGAGATATCAAACCGATATATAATTTTTTTTCCTTGTAGATGTGTAAGTATAGTCATACCAATTTGTCAGAACAGATCCCAAGGGGCTGTCACCAGGAACGGGGCTGTGACACCCATGGCAACAATAAGAGTTAGAAAACAAAACAAAGGAAACAGAATAGAATGTCATCTTTAAAACAGAGGTCACCCAGGCATAGCCAGAAATGAGCACTACACAGAAAGCACTTTAGAACAAACAAGGTCAAACAAGCCTTAACCCAGAAACCAAACCAGAGAGCCCAGCAATTCAATTTGTTAGATGAGAGTGATAGAGGGTGCCAGGAGGGAACCAGGACAGGGAAAAGCTCCAAGCAAAACCACATGATGGCTGCTGGGGAGGTTTCCAGCCCAGAACTCCAGGCCCCTGCAAGTCTAGGCAGCAACCGTGACTCCTGAACTCCTTGGCTCCTCTGTAACTCAGGAAGTTACTAGGGAGTCCCGAGGCTATCCTGTCAAGGTCAGCAGAACACCAGGGTGCTCACAACGCTTCACTCCTCAAAACAACATTGAAATGAGACAGGAATTGAATCTTTTTTTTTTTTTTTTTGGCAGTATATAGTGGTTGTTTATTTGTTTGTTTGTTTTGTTTTCTTCTTCTTTTTTTTTTTTTTTCCATTTTTTATTAGGTATTTAGCTCATTTACATTTCCAATGCTATACCAAAAGTCCCCCTTACCCACCCACCCCCACTCCCCTACCCACCCACTCCCCCCCTTTGGCCCTGGCGTTCCCCTGTACCGGGGCACACAAAGTCTGCGTGTCCAATGGGCCTCTCTTTCCAGTGATGGCCGACTAGGCCATCTTTTGATACATATGCAGCTAGAGTCAAGAGCTCAGGGGTACTGGTTAGTTCATAATGTTGTTCCACCTATAGGGTTGAAGATCCCTTTAGCTCCTTGGGTACTTTCTCTAGCTCCTCCATTGGGAGCCCTGTGATCCATCCATTTGCTGACTGTGAGCATCCACTTCTGTGTTTGCTAGGCCCCGGCATAGTCTCACAAGAGACAGCTACATCTGGGTCCTTTCGATAAAATCTTGCTAGTATATGCAATGGTGTCAGCGTTTGGATGCTGATTATGGGGTGGATCCCTGGATATGGCAGTCTCTACATGGTCCATCCTTTCATCTCAGCTCCAAACTTTGTTTCTGTAACTCCTTCCATGGGTGTTTTGTTCCCACTTCTAAGGAGGGGCATAGTGTCCACACTTCAGTCTTCATTTTTCTTGAGTTTCATGTGTTTAGGAAATTGTATCTTATATCGTGGGTATCCTAGGTTTTGGGCTAGTATTCACTTATCAGTGAGTACATATTGTGTGAGTTCCTTTGTGATTGTGTTACCTCACTCAGGATGATGCTCTCCAGGTCCATCCATTTGGCTAGGAATTTCATAAATTCATTCTTTTTAATAGCTGAGTAGTACTCCATTGTGTAGATGTACCACATTTTCTGTATCCATTCCTCTGTTGAGGGGCATCTGGGTTCTTTCCAGTTTCTGGCTATTATAAATAAGGCTGCTATGAACATAGTGGAGCATGTGTCCTTCTTACCAGTTGGGGCTTCTTCTGGATATATGCCCAGGAGAGGTATTGCTGGATCCTCCGGTAGTACTATGTCCAATTTTCTGAGGAACCGCCAGACTGATTTCCAGAGTGGTTGTACAAGCCTGCAATTCCACCAACAATGGAGGAGTGTTCCTCTTTCTCCACATCCTCGCCAGCATCTGCTGTCACCTGAATTTTTGATCTTAGCCATTCTCACTGGTGTGAGGTGGAATCTCAGGGTTGTTTTGATTTGCATTTCCCTGATGATTAAGGATGTTGAACATTTTTTCAGGTGCTTCTCTGCCATTCGGTATTCCTCAGGTGAGAATTCTTTGTTCAGTTCTGAGCCCCATTTTTTAAGGGGGTTATTTGATTTTCTGAGGTCCACCTTCTTGAGTTCTTTATATATGTTGGATATTAGTCCCCTATCTGATTTAGGATAGGTAAAGATCCTTTCCCAGTCTGTTGGTGGTCTTTTTGTCTTATAGACAGTGTCTTTTGCCTTGCAGAAACTTTGGAGTTTCATTAGGTCCCATTTGTCAATTCTCGATCTTACAGCACAAGCCATTGCTGTTCTGTTCAGGAATTTTTCCCCTGTGCCCATATCTTCAAGGCTTTTCCCCACTTTCTCCTCTATAAGTTTCAGTGTCTCTGGTTTTATGTGAAGTTCCTTGATCCACTTAGATTTGACCTTAGTACAAGGAGATAAGTATGGATCGATTCGCATTCTTCTATATGATAACAACCAGTTGTGCCAGCACCAATTGTTGAAAATGCTGTCTTTCTTCCACTGGATGGTTTTGGCTCCCTTGTCGAAGATCAAGTGACCATAGGTGTGTGGGTTCATTTCTGGGTCTTCAATTCTATTCCATTGGTCCACTTGTCTGTCTCTATACCAGTACCATGCAGTTTTTATCACAATTGCTCTGTAGTAAAGCTTTAGGTCAGGCATGGTGATTCCACCAGAGGTTCTTTTATCCTTGAGAAGAGTTTTTGCTATCCTCGGTTTTTTGTTATTCCAGATGAATTTGCAAATTGCTCCTTCTAATTCGTTGAAGAATTGAGTTGGAATTTTAATGGGGATTGCATTGAATCTGTAGATTGCTTTTGGCAAGATAGCCATTTTTACAATGTTGGTCCTGCCAATCCATGAGCATGGGAGATCTTTCCATCTTCTGAGATCTTCTTTAATTTCTTTCTTCAGGGACTTGAAGTTTTTATCATACAGATCTTTCACTTCCTTCGTTAGAGTCACGCCGAGATATTTTATATTATTTGTGGCTATTGAGAAGGGTGTTGTTTCCCTAATTTCTTTCTCAGCCTGTTTATTCTTTGTGTAGAGAAAGGCCATTGACTTGTTTGAGTTAATTTTATATCCAGCTACTTCACCGAAGCTGTTTATCAGGTTTAGGAGTTCTCTGTTGGAATTTTTAGGGTCACTTATATATACTATCATATCATCTGCAAAAAGTGATATTTTGACTTCCTCTTTTCCAATTTGTATCCCCTTGATCTCCTTTTGTTGTCGAATTGCTCTGGCTAATACTTCAAGTACTATGTTGAAAAGGTAGGGAGAAAGTGGGCAGCCTTGTCTAGTCCCTGATTTTAGTGGGATTGCTTCCAGCTTCTCTCCATTTACTTTGATGTTGGCTACTGGTTTGCTGTAGATTGCTTTTATCATGTTTAGGTATTGGCCTTGAATTCCTGATCTTTCCAGAACTTTTATCATGAATGGGTGTTGGATCTTGTCAAATGCTTTTTCTGCATCTAACGAGATGATCATGTGGTTTTTGTCTTTGAGTTTGTTTATATAATGGATTACATTGATGGATTTTCGTATATTAAACCATCCCTGCATCCCTGGAATAAAACCTACTTGGTCAGGATGGATGATTGCTTTAATGTGTTCTTGGATTCGGTTAGCGAGAATTTTATTAAGGATTTTTGCATCGATGTTCATAAGAGAAATTGGTCTGAAGTTCTCTATCTTTGTTGGATCTTTCTGTGGTTTAGGTATCAGAGTAATAGTGGCTTCATAAAATGAGTTGGGTAGAATACCTTCTACTTCTATCTTGTGAAAAAGTTTGTGCAGAACTGGAGTTAGATCTTCTTTGAAGGTCTGATAGAACTCTGCACTAAACCCGTCTGGTCCTGGGCTTTTTTTGGCTGGGAGACTATTAATAACTGCTTCTATTTCTTTAGGGGATATGGGACTGTTTAGAAGGTCAACTTGATCCTGATTCAACTTTGGTACCTGGTATCTGTCCAGAAATTTGTCCATTTCGTCCAGGTTTTCCAGTTTTGTTGAGTATAGCCTTTTGTAGAAGGATCTGATGGTGTTTTGGATTTCTTCAGGATCTGTTGTTATGTCTCCCTTTTCATTTCTGATTTTGTTAATTAGGATTTTGTCCCTGTGCCCTTTAGTGAGTCTAGCTAAGGGTTTATCTATCTTGTTGATTTTCTCAAAGAACCAACTCCTCGTTTGGTTAATTCTTTGAATAGTTCTTCTTGTTTCCACTTGGTTGATTTCACCCCTGAGTTTGATTATTTCCTGCCGTCTACTCCTCTTGGGTGAATTTGCTTCCTTTTTTTCTAGAGCTTTTAGATGTGTTGTCAAGCTGCTAGTATGTGCTCTCTCCCGTTTTTTCTTGAAGGCACTCATAGCTATGAGTTTCCCTCTTAGAAATGCTTTCATTGTGTCCCAAAGGTTTGGGTACGTTGTGGCTTCATTTTCATTAAACTCTAAAAAGTCTTTAATTTCTTTCTTTATTCCTTCCTTGACCAAGGTATCATTGAGAAGAGTGTTGTTCAGTTTCCATGTGAATGTTGGCTTTCTGTTATTTATTTTGTTATTGAAGATCAGCCTTAGTGCATGGTGATCTGATAGGATACATGGGACAATTTCAATATTTTTGAATCTGTTGAGGCCTGATTTGTGACCTATTATGTGGTCAATTTTGGAGAAGGTACCATGAGGTGCTGAGAAGAAGGTATATCCTTTTGTTTTAGGGAAAAATGTTCTGTAGATATCTGTCAGATCCATTTGTTTCATCACTTCTGTTAGTTTCAGTGTGTCCCTGTTTAGTTTCTGTTTCCATGATCTGTCCATTGGTGAAAGTGGTGTGTTGAAGTCTCCCACTATTATTGTGTGAGGCGCAATGTGTGCTTTGAGCTTTACTAAAGTTTCTTTAGTGAATGTGGCTGCTCTTGTATTTGGAGCATAGATATTCAGAATTGAGAGTTCCTCTTGGAGGATTTTACCTTTGATGAGAATGAAGTGTCCCTCCTTGTCTTTTTTGATGACTTTGGGTTGGAAGTCAATCTTATCAGATATTAGGATGGCTACTCCTGCTTGTTTCTTCATACCATTTGCTTGGAAAATTGTTTTCCAGCCTTTCATTCTGAGGTAGTGTCTATCTTTTTCTCTGAGATGAGTTTCCTGTAAGCAGCAAAATGTTGGGTCTTGTTTGTGTAGCCAGTTTGTTAGTCTATGTCTTTTTATTGGCGAGTTGAGACCATTGATGTTAAGAGATATTAAGGAAAAGTAATTGTTGCTTCCTGTTATTTTAGTTGTTAAAGGTGGCATTCTGTTCTTGTGGCTGTCTTCTTTTAGGTTTGTTGAGGGATTACCTTCTTGTTTTTTCTAGGGCGTTGTTCCCGTTCTTGTATTGGTTTTTTTCTGTTATTATCCTTTGAAGGGCTGGATTCGTGGAGAGATAATGCGTGAATTTGGTTTTGTCGTGGAATACTTTGGTTTCTCCCTCTATGATAATTGAGAGTTTGGCTGGGTATAGTAGCCTGGGCTGCAGTTTGTGTTCTCTTAGTGTCTGTATAACATCTGTCCAGGCTCTTCTGGCTTTCATAGTCTCTGGTGAAAAATCTGGTGTAATTCTGATAGGCTTGCCTTTATATGTTACTTGACCTTTTTCCCTTACTGCTTTTAGTATTCTATCTTTATTTAGTGCATTTGATGTTCTGATTATTATGTGTCGGGAGGAATTTCTTTTCTGGTCCAGTCTATTTGGAGTTCTGTAGGCTTCTTGTATGTTCATATGCATCTCATTCTTTAGATTTGGGAAGTTTTCTTCAATAATTTTGTTGAAGATGTTTGCTGGACCTTTGAGTTGAAAATCTTCATTCTCATCCACTCCTATTATCCGTACGTTTGGTCTTCTTATTGTGTCCTGGATTTCCTGGATATTTTGAGTTAGGATCTTTTTGCATTTTCCATTTTCTTTGATTGTTGTGCCGATGTTCTCTATGGAATCTTCTGCACCTGAGATTCTCTCTTCCATCTCTTGTATTCTGTTGCTGATGCTCAAATCTATGGTTCCAGATTTCTTTCCTAGGGTTTCTATCTCTAGAGTTGCCTCGCTTTGAGTTTTCTTTATTGTGTCTACTTCCCTTTTTAGGTCTAGTATGGTTTTGTTCATTTCCATCACCTGTTTGTATGTTTTTTCCTCTTTTTCTGTAAGGACTTCTACCTGTTTGATTGTGTTTTCCTGTTTTTCTTTAAGGACTTGTAACTCTTTAGCAGTGTTCTCCTGTATTTCTTTAAGTGATTTATTAAAGTCCTTCTTGATGTCCTCTACCATCATCATGAGATATGCTTTTAAATCTAGGTCTAGGTTCTCAGGTGTGTTGGGGTTCCCTGGACTGGGCGAAGTGGGTGTGCTGGGTTCTGGTGATGGTGAGTGGTCTTGGTTCCTGTTAGTAAGATTCCTCCGTTTACCTTTCGCCATCTGGTAATCTCTGGAGTTAGTAGTTATAGTTGACTCTGTTTAGAGATTGTTCTTCTGGTGATTCTGTTACCGTCTATCAGCAGACCTGGGAGACAGATTCTCTCCTCTGAGTTTCAGTGCTCAGAGCACTCTCTGCTGGCAAGCTCTCTTACAGGGAAGGTGCGCAGATATCTTGTATTTGGACCTCCTCCTGGCCGAAGAAGAAGGCCCAAAACAGGACCTTTCTCAGACACTGTGTTGCTTTGGCAGTTCCCAGGTGGTACAGACTCTCACCTAAGCAGACTAAATTCCTAAGTTTCTTGGAGTCCCGGGACCAAGATGGCGACCGCTGCTGCTGTGGCTTAGGTCGCCTCCCCAGCCGGGCGGGCACCTGTCCTCTGGTCCGGAAGGTGGCCGGCTGTCCCCGGCCCACACAGGGTGCTGCCTCAGCGCCTCTGTGCTTCTGCCTGTTCCAGAAGCTGTCAGGTTCTCTGGCGCACCCTCTCACCTGTTCAGACTAATTTCCTAAGTTCGGTGGGTCCCGGACCAAGATGGCGACCGCTGCTGCTGTGGCTTAGGCCGCCTCCCCAGGGAATTGAATCTTTAAGCCGTGTTTTATTCAGAGAGCTAGCAGTGTGAAAATAATGGATTAATACCCTAAAAAATCTGCCCTACATTTAGCCCCAGCCCTCAAGCTTTATAGGGAATGCGAGTGTTTGTGCTGTGGGAGAGGGGAACAAGGGCAAGCAGTCATCAGTTGTGCCTGAGCCTCTGTCTTAGTTACGGCTTCTGTTACTTCGACAAAATGCCATGACCAAACAGCAAGGTGGGGAGAAAGGGTTTACTTTGTTTACACTTCTGCATTGCTGTTTAAAATTGAAGGGAGACAGGACAGGAATTCAAACAGGGCAAGAACCTGGGGGCAGGAACTAATGCAGAGGCCATGGACCGTGCTGCTTACTGGCTACTACCCCTGGCTTGTCCACCCTGTTTTCTTCTAGAACCCAAGACCAGGGACAGCACCAACCAAAATGGGCTGGGCCCTGCCTCCTATTAATCACATATTAAGAAAATGCCTCAGAGCTGGATCTCATGGAGACATTTTTTTCAGTTGAACTTCTTGCCTTTCATACGACTCTAGCTTATGTCAAGATGACAAGAAACTAACCAGCACAGCCACATTTCCAAGACTGATGATGTCTGAGCTCAACTTGTTACCTCTTACACTTTCTTATTCTGTGCTTGGCTTGGCACAGATACTTCTTGAAATTCTCAAGTCTAGTTACTATATGCCAGTGTCCACCTGGTCCTCCTCCAGGGGCACCTGGACTGGTCAGTGTCAGAAAGAGGCTGTGGGGTTTGAGGGTGGGGTCTAAATGGTTTAGTTTGAGGGACTAAACAGACAAATCACTGACAGTCTAAACATTCGAAGTTACTGTAATGGTCAACTCGGCAGGGTCAAGGAAACAAGCCTTGTAGTCACACTGTACTATTGAAAGAACCTAGTGGGGAAATCCCCACTCTATTCCCGATTCGGTGTGCACCCAAGAATCACGAACAGATGGCCATCTTGATGTAAAAGCATGAGGTAGTTTAATGACGGAGCTCCGGGCCGACACGTATCTCCCACAGGAGACAGAGGTGTCGACCACATGGTGGAGCCATAATGGCGGAGCTCTGGGTCGAAACGTATCTCATGAAGGAGAGAGTGGTTTCGACCCTGAGGCTAGGAAGCTAGGGTTTTTTATAGAAAAGGGGTTGGACTGGGGGAGGAATTGGCGCAGTTTCACATGATTGGTCCATTTAAACATTAGCAGCCTGTTAACATTTAACTTAGGTCAGAAGGGCAGGAGATAGGGAGGCGTCGGGCCAGTCCAGCATGTCATTATCTTTATGGCTAAGCAGCCTCAAGAATGTCTTAACAACGGGCCTGCCCGGGCATGTCCTGGCCTGTTCTGCTATGTTCTCAGCCCCAGGTTTCAAAGCTCACAAACAACTCTTTGGGCTATTTGACATACATTACATGAATCACAGGTCTCAAGTTTTATTTCCTTTCACTATGAGGGATTGCCTGAGATAAGACAGCCCATCTAAACTATAGATGACATCCACATTCTGGGTGGAAAACAGGTATTCATTTCCCCCACTGAGAAGACTACTCTGTGTGTGATTAATGTTCCTGGTTTATCCAGTACTTATCTGTGAGTCCTCTCCAGCCAATGGCTCCATTGTCTTTTAAAGCAATGAGACAACTATAGATAGCAGGCATTACTTGAATGCAAGCTGTAAACTATTTGTACTCTACAGTCCGTCTAGACTAGCTACTACAAGCTGACAAATGCAAAAATCCCACATAGTATACACATACCTGGCAAAGCACCAGCCACAGCAGGACAAGAGGACTCTGGTTAGGGACAGGTAACTGAAATTGCAGAAGGGGAAATTGAAAATGAAGAGATGATGTTTTGGTAATTATATATAGTGGAGAGCTTGCAGCATTTCATTGAAACTCTGCTGTGTCCCACTTGCTGGAGTTGTGCTCCAGACTTTAGTTAACTATTGTGCAAAAACTGTTGATCAAGGGAATTAATGGTCTCATGCTTTTTTTTCTCCTTTAGCCCAAAATTGCAGTAAAGATACAGAAAAGAGACTTTTACTTAGATTTAGCAGAATGCAGTCTAACAGAATCAGTTTGTGGGGAGGATGAATATAATTAACAGATGAATAGAACTACTCTAGGATAATAGTTGACACTTTATATAATCTATTTCATCTGCACATTTTCAAGTATGTGACACATACAGTGAGTGGCTGTCATCAACCTGAGTCTTTGCTAAATTTGTTGAAAATTTTCTGTATGAAGGACCTATGCTGTGACGACACAAGAGAGATGTTATCGGGCACTGCAACTGGGAGGCAGGAGAGGGTTTCATGGGGAAAGAGACATTTGACTGCTTCTTCCACCACTCATCATCTACTCTCTGTTTTAGGAGGAAAAGAAAAAGGAAAGAATCGGGGTACAGAAAACAGGTTGGATCATTCTACTACCAAAAAGAAACGGTGTGCACCCTTGGTCTCATGCACCTCTTACGGTAAAGACAATGCAGATTGTCAGGGCATTAGCTTTTTGCCCTTCAATTTCAATTCTTGGACAAACAAGTGACTTCCCTATAAATAGGGAAATCTGTTGAACTTACTTCCAGGATCCAAACACTCAGTAGACTAAGTAAAATGGTTACTAAATCGTTTTTCTAACACTTTTCTAAACTTTTTCTAAATGTTTGTTCAGTTTCCCTCGAGAAGACTTAACTCTGCACGGGGAGGACACAAGCAAGTGGTAGCCAGATGTTTAGACTCATCCTTGCTGTTGTTCTGTTGTTCTATGCTAGAGAAGCTGCCACTTCCAAGGCCTTCTCCACCAACCTCTCAGAACAGAAGCACTGTCCCGCCTACATCTCGGTAATCAAGTGGCGATCTTTCGACACTTGCTTTTGAGTGACTCTCACATATTCCAGACTGGCCTCAAAAGCTCACTCTGTAGCTAAGGATGGCCTTGAACTCCTGGCTTATCTGCCTTCACCTCCCTAGTACTAGGATTATAAACATTTATCAGCAATCCTAGTTTACTCAGTGCTGGAATTGGACCCAGGCTTCATCAAAGCTAGAGAGGCAAAGCTACTGGGCGACATGCTCAGCCTTCTTTGATATATTTCATTCACATAATCCTTTCTCATAAGAAACAAGCTGTTGTTGTGTACAGCAAGCTAGATTTATATGTAATTGTGTGGAAGCTCTCTAAAGTAACTGACCAGACATTATCACGTGACACAGACTCACAGCAAACTCCCAGATCCTCTGGCTCAACAGCCTTTCTGTCCCTTCTTCTGCAACCTTCCCTAAGACTTAGGAACAGACATGTTTTGTAGATGTATGCCTTGAGACTGGAATCCACAACTCTACATTTTTACTGGCTGTGGTTTTCTGTAGTAGTCTCTGTCACAAAGAGAAGTTTCCTTGTTGAGGGGTGAAGATGACACTTATCTGCGGGTATAAGGACAAACGTTTATAGATTGTCCTTAGGGATTATGTTAGTTGTTGTCCAGTGTCAACTGGTAAGCCCTAAAAGATATACATAATGAGAAGGTCAGCTCAGGAACTTTGGGACGGTCATGGAACACTTGCTCCTCCGGAAGGGAGAGGCTAATTAATATTCCTCAGACCACAGGGAGGAAACCAACCTGCAGGTGGGATCACATTCTGCAGGACAGACCATTGCCCACCTTCAGATAAGGGAAGTCCTTGCCACCTCATTCCTAAAGACCAATCAGTTTAAAGGGTGAACTGTTCTGCCAATCATATTGTGCCTAGTTGCTGATGCTCTATTCCACACCCTGGAAACCATATAAAAACTTGCCAAACAGGGCATTGGGGTCTAGAATGCCCCAGTGCATTGGAACAATAAATTCTTCTTGAGTTTGCATTGATTCTGGCCCCGAGTGTTTCATTCAGGGGGTCCCCAGTAAGCTAAGGCTCACCAGAGTCTTACAATACAAGCATTCAAATATACTTGGAAAAACCAAAGTCTTATACCAAAGACCAGCCTCAGCTTGGAGAAAAGGGTGTTTGGGAATGGAGAAAACAAACAACTTGAAGTCAAATCATGGGTCCAAGCTGGCAGCCTATGTTGTTCTGAGATGGCTTTTAGACTGTTCTTTCTGTGTTCTGCTCTGCTTTAGACAACTTTCGTTGTTGTTGTTCTTGTTGTTGCTATTTTTAAAACTCTCTGATTGAGAGAGCTCTTGCTTTATCTCATTGGTTTTCTGACCAAAGTTAGAAAAGCTGCTATAAAAAAATTCTTGTCTCTTCTGATGACCAAGTCAAAAATCCTGTTAGAAAAATTCTAAACCGATTTTTGGGTTTTCTGATCAAAATCAGAGAGCCAGAAAACAATTATAAAGAGCTGTGTTGGCTCTCCAGGAAGCCTTCTCTGGAAAGCTACTAGAAAGCATTCTAAAAGAGCTGTGTCTGCTCTCTAAGTAATTTTTGGCATTTCCGACCAAGGCCAGAAACCTGTTGGAAAAAAATTCTTTAAATGTTATGAAAAATTCTATAAGAACTATGCTTTGCTCTCCAGGGATTTTCTGACCAAAGTCAGAAATCATGTTAGAAAAAATTCTTGAAGAGGTGTTTTGATTTCCAAAGATCTCCAGGCAGCTCAGCTCTCAATAGAGAAAAAAAAATTCTCAAAAGAACTGCTAGTTCATCTTATACAGACCAAAAGCTTTTATTGATATATTGTTGGGGTCCAGGAATTGCCTTATAAACCACAAAAACACAGATCTCAATTAGACAGAGATAGCTACTGAGCACTCGTCCCAGGACTGGTTGACCAGGGCTATGGTCCAAATTCAGGAACTGAACCATGACATTGAGTTAAGATTCTACAGGGTTGTTAAGCTTCAAATTAAAAGAAAACATCTGTGTAAGTTATTTGACCAACGTGGATTTGGGTTGGGGATAGGGGGATTTCCTTAGGAGCATGCCTTTGTTGTACACTTATCTTGGTCCTATTGTTTGGGGTATTCAACTGTAGCAGGGAACTTGCCTTGTCTAATAGCCATGTCCTGTCTTGTCTACCAGAATTGGACTTGTTTAACACTCATGTCTTAACATGCCTACCAGAATGTCAGTTACTCACATACATGTCTCTTTCTGCCAAGTAGGATGTCAGTTCCCAGGGAGGTCTTAGGAATTTAAACTTTACTTGACCATAATTCAAAATGAAGTACTATTCCAAATAGTTTCTTATATTGGGGCAGATGTCTCTCTTATGTTGGAGTCCATTGCAGGAGCAGCTTATACCATAAAAGCTCATACACAGGTGCAGGAAAGCTGTTAGGTAGTTTGTTCGGTCCAAGCTGATTGTGGGTAACTATCCAAACAGTTCTATTGACTTTTATTGTGACTGGTTTCCAAGGGCACACAACATGACAGAATATATAATCAATTTTGGCATAGAGAGTTTCTTAGTAACAGCAGAAACTTATGAGAAAGTTTCCTTATAGTGGCAGGCTAGCCAAGTAACTGTTACCTAGGCCTTAACATTCCATCTGCCTTAACTTTCCACCTAGGCCTAAATATTTCACCTAGGCCTTAGCACATATACATGGAGTTATTTATTTCAGGATCCCTTTTGATTATCCTATAAGTCAGCATCCTGTGACCCCAGCTCCTTGATTCTTAAGAAACAGCAAGCACATTTATTTTTAACATTGCAAAAGAATTTAGAAATCTGCCTGCCTCTGTTAAGCACAGAGGATAAACTAGTTGGGTAGGACCTCACCCTGGGATTACCTTTTCAACCACATCTGGATCGGAATTTGCTCTGTCCCAGGCTGACCTTGAATTTGGGAATCTGCCTGCATTTGTGCCTATCTTTGTGATTGTAGCAAGCTGGCTCATAGTGTAGTTGCCTCTGTTCCTTTAGATCTGTGAAGCCCCTTAAACAATTCACATTGTTGAAAAATTAAATATTTTTGAACTCATGTTTTTAGAGTTCCTTTCCATAGTTGTAGGAGCTGACTTGAAGGACCCAGCACTGGCCATTTTCTAAGACAGCCACACCTTTGACTCCTACACTCATGCTGTTTCTGATTGTCATGGAGTCATTAATGTTAACGCGGGGCGGGGGGGGGGGCATGACTTGGAGGAACATGCAAAACACATACATTATTATCCAAACATGCCTTACACCCACAGCAGCCATCAACATTTGTGGAGGCCCACTCCTGCTGTCCCTGTCCCAGGAAAGCATGTCATTCTGTCCCTACCAAGGTTATTCTGGCTCAGCAGACATGAACTTGATCCACGTTTAGATTAAATGAACTTATTCTTACAGGTAGCACAAGGACCAAAGCTGTAGAGCCAAAAAGTGGCCATGCTGAAGGGAGCTAAAGGAGGGTTCATAAAGATGGACATCAAGATGTGTCTGTGGAACCCATAGCTGGACAAGAAAATTGTCTTAATTGCCTCTGTGTTTCTCTTTCCTATTGTGTGGTAATAAAAACACCACTTTATCCCAGTCCCACAACAATAAGCAAGTCTCCTAAAGCAAAAAGCAGGAACACCTTTATCTTATTCTTATCTCACCTAGGCTTTTACAGACTGTGATAGTTTGTATATTCTTGGAACAGGGAGTGGCATCATCTGGAGGTGTGGCGTTGTTGGAATAGGTGTGACCTGGTTGGAATGGGTGTGTCACTGTGGGTGTGGGCATAAGATCTTCACCCTAGTTGCCTGGAAGTCAGTCTTCCACTAGCAGCCTTTGGATGAAGATGTAGAACTCTCCGCTCTACCTGTGCCATGCCTGCCTGGATACTGCCATGCACCCACCTTGATGATAATGGACTGAACCTCTGAATCTGTAAGCCAGCCCCAATTAAATGTTGTTTTATTAAGACTTGCCTTGGTCATGGTGTCTGTTCACAGCAGTAAAACCCTAACTAATACACAGGCCTTCCAGGGCAACAGGATGCTTGCCTGACTTCATATTAAGTTGCTTTAGCAATCACTGGAAAGTTATGGGTAAATTATTACCCAAGTCTGACCACTCTCAGGGAAGTGTCATTAGTTGACTGGGATAGAACAGGCAATAACACATTGCTGTAATTATGGTTAGGGCTCGCTGTCATGTTTCAACACAAATACCATCATAGGGACCAAGCAGATTATATTTAAGAAGATATATGTACATACACATATGAAGATGCAAACAAAAACCATTAATAAAAAGGAGAACATGAGTTTGAAGGCCAGCTGTCAGATCCAAAGGAAATTTCACTCCCCCCAAATTCTGATGATTTTTTTCTTCTACCAAAGCAGCCATTTCTTTATCACTGTCAGAAGGGGCAGATGGCTATCTATAATGTCTATTAGCACACCAAAGCACTTCCTGGTCTCCAGACTCCCTTGGCACCTCAAGTACTAGGCTTTTCTCACTTCCTCCCTTACCTCTACTTCTCCAGCTCTGGGACATTCGTCCCCCAGCCTCTCCTTCCCTTAGAGCCCTACCATCTCAGCTGTATGTTCTTTTGGCCCCCTCTCTCTTGCCCCTCCTTGGTCTTCCTTGTATCTTGTCTTTATTTCTTGCTGCTTCCTACCCCTCTCCTCTTCTTGACCAAGTCCAGTCTGCCTGCCATGTTCAGTTTTACTACTTTCTCTTTCTAACCCATAAGCCCCACTTGCCCAAGGACAGATAAATCTGCTAGCCTCACTTGCCCGTGGATAGATAATGTCCCAGAATGCTGGGGGCTACAGTGCTACAGGGACACCGTCAGATAAATGCCATTTTGCAGATATGAAACAGGGACTCAGAGACATCAGTCCCCATGATTCATTAGCTGGAGTCATCATGTAAAACCAGGTCTTGGTGATTCTGTATCCTAATAGCTCCTTCATGTCACTTTTTCTTTTCAGAATCAGGCACCACTACTGTAATGACCAGAGAGACTATTCTATACATAAATTAGTGTGTGTGTGTGTGTGTGTGTGTGTTACATACATATAAATTATATGTATACCAACTACATATAATTGTAACTTGTCACAAGTACACATTCTTAAAGGATAGCAAGTCTTACATGCTTGTGCCTCCAAACCTAGGAACATGCTGATCCAGAGCCAAACCACTTAAAATAAAAAATCTTAAATTTGTTACATATGTAGAATATTTCAAACAAAACATATTTTAAAATACCTTAGTGAGTTTTTATTGTAGTTGTTGTTCATTCAACAAGAATCCTGCTCAAAGAGAAAATTTTCTGTCAAGTTACAGTCTCATAAAATACCAATCTGTGTTTCTTTCCTAAGAGCTGAGGTGTGCAACTTTCGCACAGTCAGAAGGGGACCATGATGAGGGCGCTCAGTTCCACCCTGGAATGGAATGCTCACTTGTTGCTTGTTCAGGGAACTGATGATGCCAACAATTCTCTGTCGATGGCATAGACCCAGACTCTAAAGTTTGTTCAGCCTCTCAGCTCTGGCTGCCAACACTGGCAGCATCGTTTCCGGATAATTGACCTTGGTTCTGCTGACATGGAAAGTCAACTCCCAGAGTCAAACAGGACTCCTATTTAGATAGGACCGATGTTATTTAACCATTGGGAAGAAGGGGTAGAGAAAGGCATTCACGAAACTAAAGCAAAAGGATTTGTGTGAACCTTGGAGGCAATGTTCAGATACCTGAAACAAGATTTTAAAAGTTAAAATATTTTGCAAGACCATATATTTTGCTTTGCCTCTTTTAAAATGCTTTCTTCTGGGAATGACCTAAGGTTAGGCTTTCAATAGGTGATGTAATAGTCACAATGCATTGACTGTTGAAGGGCCTTAGAAAAAACACATTTATTTATCACTAATTTTATTTGAAGCATTAGTCCATTTGGGAGAAGCTTATATTCCCGTCAAAAGCAAGTTTAAGGCTAGAGGAAAAGCAATTGAGTTGGTAAATTTCACAAGAGTAGCCAGTGCAAAAGCACATAACCATTCAACTTTACCTCCATTAACCAAGCTTGAAAGCCGTAAGAAAATTCAGTTGTTATTTAACTGAAGTTCAGTGGAAAATGCCATTATTGAGGGGTTATATTTGCTTCTCATGCACTTCCCGGCAGCAGTGTGCTGTGAATTATAGAACTGCTCTGTGTACCTGACAGTGCACAGTCAAGTCAGTGTACTGGTCACCCACTTGCCCAGTGTTTGAGTTTGCCATGCCTGCAACTCAAGGTAGCACACCCACTGTGCTTTCTTTGACAAACCAGCTTGTCTATTTATCTTCTTCATAAGGCTTTTTGTTTTCTCTTGTAACACGATACCCTTTGGAAAATCTGCAAGATCAAGAAGCACTGCCCCAAGAAGAACATAGCACTGTAAAGATAGGGTACTTTCTAACAAGCCGGAGTTGAGCTTTTGACAACTGAGAAAGCTGAGTGTTGGGTACCTTTAGTAACTTCTCCCCACATCACCTAGCTGAGACTGAGAAAGCAAACTCAATCATATGGCTCCCGCACTCCAGGCAGCACGGCAACTACACACTTTGCCTATGCGCATGCGCATCTTGAGAATACGTATGGGTCTGTGCTCTAGCGAGCATGGCAACTACATACTTCTCTATAGGTCATGCGTATCTCTCATCTCGTCATTTTTACTTTCGATGACTTTTAGACTTGAAACACTTTGGGCTAAATATTTTTATGGGACTAGAAGAGCTTTGAAATCTGGACTGTGGGAACTAAGTAGTTACTACTTTTACAAAATATAATGTGGTGTTATATACAAGAAAGGTGGCATTGTTAGTAGAGAGACTTACAAATGAGTAATTGAAAATTCCAGGGGGGAGTTCAACACAAATTGCTTTTTGGACAAGTCTGTATTCATGCAGTCCCAGGACTGGACAAGGAGCACTTTAGTTACAACAGGCCCTGCCAATTCTAGATCATTGGATAAACAGAAAAAAAAATGCTTGGAACTACAGAGGCAGCTGGAGAAATCTGCAATCTGCACAGTGCTCTCAGACTGAAATGTTATATCCTCACAGTTGGCAAACTGTGGTGGAAAGCATTGACACATTAAACATCCTGACAAATAGTTTCTATCCACGGGGTTTTTAAATCATTAAAATGTCCATAGCATGTGACAATGGAAAACCCAAGTCATTAAAAACATTTATATAACAAAGGGTTATATAAATGGGGGTTTTATTAGATAACATAGAACCTCAAAATATTATATATATTGGCAGGAAATCTAAAACTTTAAAAGTTAATATACTAAAAGAAAACAGGAAAAACAAATCTCATAAAATGTTAATGTATTTTCTTCCTTTTTTCAGTATAATATAGAACATTTTTATCTATATATAATTAAAGTACTATATAACTGTTTTGTGTCCTGTGTGGATTTATTTCTTGACTTAATTATCTTCACATAGTCAGAAATAGAGAACATCTTAACTCTTGTAAATATAAACAACCTCCTTGTGAGCAGCTTTGCACATTTACATTCCTGCATTCTCAGTTCACTCAGGAAAGAGTCCTAGGAACTAGACTCCCAATTAAATTTCATCTAAAATATTGTCCATCAGAGACCCCTAAAACAATACAGGATATTGCCATTGCTCTTTGTTGCCCACCAGAACTTGATGACAAGTCTGTTGCTGAAAACACCACCACTCTCTTGTCACAGGCCATGGAGAAATCATTGAATTCAGACCAAGGAGCTTCCTTCTTGGTGGCTAGTGCTCATCACACCAGAAAGTGTCACGCAGACTGCTGGGGGTAGGGAGCTCAAGAGCATCATCAACAGTCACACCAAACAGTGAATTCTTGTGTGCTACAATGATGACCAGCATAATAAGACATACCCATAGGTACAACAGTGGCACAAATGTTATGGCAGTAACCAACTGCTTGCCGATTGGAATTAAAGCCCCTTGTTCAAAAAGCAACACTTGTCTGGTATTGTAAATTTGGCTAAAAACTCATGGTTGGGAAGCTCATTGGCACCAGGGATGAACCTACTATTATTTTGCTAAATGAACATCATATCAAATTGCCTTCTAAATTTGTATCTCTCTGTCCGCAGATTAAGGCAGCTCCTCAGATTGCATCATATGTTTCTTCGTACAGTGGAAGGTAGTTAATGAAGGAAGTCACAACCCACCAAAGTGTGGAGAATAAATGTCTATGGAATGCTCAGCCACAAATGGGACATCATATTATACCCCTTCTCCACAAGGCTCATGGACCATCACAGAATAGGGGGGTAGATAGATTGGAGGAATCCGAGGCTTTTGAGGACCAGAGTGAAAACAGTGAGTTTGGGACAGGACAGGATTGCTGAACTCATAAACTCATAACAACAAGGTTGTCTGTATAAGACCTGAACAAAATCAGCCCAGTAAACATTCCAGCTTGGAAGCTGAAGAGACTAATGAACTCTCTCATCCCTCTTTTCACTGAGGAGCTATTGACAGTTGATGGCTTCTTGGGGGAAAGAGAGTCAATTTTCTTTAAGGGTGAGGCATCTGGGTAGGTCAACCATGTTCTAGAAGGTGGTCCCACACCCGTGAATACAGGGCTGTACAAGTTGGACTCTGTGGGTTGTTAAAAGAAAAAAGAAATGAGTGATGCTGGGAACGAGTGGGGAGTGGGAAGTAGATCTGACAGGAATTCAGAGGAGGAGTGATGGGTATGATCAAAATCATGTGTGAAATTCTCAAAGAACCATTTATCCTCTGAGCACATTTTCATTCTAATATAAGTCTACTCATGTGTTCTATATCTAAAGAACATAACTCTTCCTTTCTTCTTTTTTACTTTTTGTTTTGTTATGTTGTTGTTTGTTTTTTGAGACAGGGTCTCTCTGTTGTGTAGCACTGGCTGTCCTAGAACTTCTGTGCAGACCACACTGGCCTCAAACCCACATAAACCTATCTGCCTTGCCCTTCAAAACGCTCGGATTAAAGGCATATGCAAACACACCTGGACCCTCTTTTTTTATTTCTTAGAATTTTTTTTTAACTAAAATGCTTTATAGAATATATTTTGATTATACCATTCCCCTTCCCTCAAGGCCTCTCAAATCCTCCCCACCTCCTTACTCACCTAATTTCATGATCTTTCTCTCAAAAGAACAAACAAACATAAAATAAGAAAATAAAATAAAAGCCAAAAACAAAAGCCAAGACTAGTTAAACCATAACAAAAGAAAGCAGACAAAAACAAAATAAAACAAAACAAACAAATAAAACAAAGAAACAATAAAAAATAACCTGGAGTTCATTTTATGTTGGCCTGCCCTGAAGTGTGGTTGTAGGATATTTGATCACATTGTGAACCCCAAGACTGTGAACTGGACAAAAACTTTTCTTGTTGTGGTGTGGCTCAGCCATTTAACCTTAACAGAACTAAATAAAGTCAATAAGTAGAGCAAGCAACCAATTGACAGGGAGTGAACATAAGACAACCCAGGAAAAACCCAGTGTGTTTGAATTGAAAGGTATTTAAGACAGTGTGGAGTCTTTTCCTTCTGGGACATCAGTAGAGTCCCTCTCTGAGCTAGCAGGCTTTCATCTCAGCATCAGACTCCTGAGTCTTGGTTTGGTAACTCAAACATTTGAGTTTTCTGTTTCTTTGTTTTGTTTTTGTTGTTGTTGGTAGTGGTGGTTTTTTGAAGACAGGGTTTCTCTGTGTAGCCCTAACTCTCCTGGAACTCACTCTGTAGACTAAGATGGCCTCCAACTCAGATATCTGCCTACCTCTGCCTCCCAAGTGCTGGGATTAAAGGCATGCGCCACCACTGCCCGGCAAACATTTAGGATTTTGTTTTACAAACAACAGTTGATATACCCAGTGAAACTCCATAGGAGAAAATTGCTTTTCTCTCTCCCAGCAGGTATCAATTACTAATAACTTCTTGGTTAGGTGTGGGATTTTGTGTCCACTTCCCCTTCTCTGTGCTGGGATTTTGTCTGGCTAAATTTGAGAAAGTCCTGTACATGGGGTATAACTCTAAGTTACTTATTAGAATTCTACTTTTATAATATTCTATACCAGGGCAAACCTCCACAGTATTGTGTCCAGGCCAAGTCTTAAAGCAAGATGCAAATAAATGCCAAGCAATAGAGTCCGCATAAATAATCAGATTGTAAAAAAGTAAACTATTCACTGGAGTATCATCTCCTGTCTATTCCAAAATAATGGTGCCTGTCAACTCTCTGTGTTCCAGATTCATGGCTCCATAGCCCCAGTTTCAGATGCTTTGGGATTCCTTTGATCCTCATCACCCTTTATTCTCTGCTGTCCTCTCTTGCTTTCTTGGTGACAATTGCAATACTTGTATGCTCTCTTCACTGCCCCCTCAAACATCCTACTTTCTTAGAATAAACTGCTAATCGCCAGCACAAAAGGCTTGGCAATCAGTTGAAAGTTGAGGAAAAAAAATATTTAGAGACTTGTTCCTATCAACGTACATAGTCCTATAAAGAAACTTTGTCCTTTGTTCCTGGAAAATGTGGTCCTGTTCTGTCTCTTACCACCAGTTTGTATATTTTGGGTTGCTTCTCAATTGTGATGGGGCTTTTGGACCAAGTGTCTATTTGAGCAGCCTTTAAATTTGAGCTCACACTTAAGAGCAGGAGAATAAAATTAGGAACATGTAATTCATTGCACTATTTTTCCATAACCAGCATGTATGAGTTTTACAAATTTTGAAATAAAAATTATTACTTCAAGACATGAGACAGGAAAGCGTAATTATTTTAAGAGAATCATTTGCTAGACTTTGGTTTTCATCTAATATGAATTCTTTCCCAAGAGTTCTTTATAAAGGCTTATTTCCTCATTACAAAAGAATGATACATGTATTTCTCAATCATTCCAATTTGTACTCTAATGCTTTGGGTATAAATAGCTCCAGGGTGCAAAGCAAAGAGAAAGCAAAAAGAAGAGAAGCTGCTGCTGAGAGAGTGGATTATCCTAATGACTGGGGAGCAAATTGATTTTCCAGTTGTTTGCTTTCATCAAAATTGAAGACTTAATTGTCAACTTACATATATTTAAAAATAGTGTTTAGTAACAATCATGAAGAGATTAGTGTGTAACTAGGAAAGACCTCAAAATGGCATTGATACAAAAAACTTTTCAGATTTTATCTCTTTAAGCAGTTTCTCATCACTTATACACACACTAAATATATAAAATTGAGAGTGGGGCTGGAGAGATGGCTCAGTGGTTAAGGGCACTGACAGCTCTTCCAGAGACCCTATGCACTTCCCAGAACCCACATGGTGGCTCATAACCATCTGAGACATCAGTTTCAAGAGGGATCTATATCCTCTTCTGATCATTTGCTAGCTTTCAAGAGTACTGCATACACATGGTTTATAGATATACATGCAGAGTAACAACATCCATACAAATAAAATAGAAATAATCTCAAAATCAATAGAATCTGGAGCATTGACTCAATGATTAAGAAAACTTGTTGCTTTACAGAGGACCTAGGTTCAATTCCCAGGACCCACATGACTGCTCACAACCATCTGTAAGTCTAGTCCCACAGAATCTGATACCCTCTTCTGATCTCCATGGCTCACAGCATGATCAGACACATGGACTCATGCAGGCAAAAACAGTCAACTCTTTTTAAAAAAATGCTAAAAATAAAATATAATTAAAGTGCAGGGGTTGAAGAGACAGTTCAGAGGGTTGCTCTTCCATCATACAGCTCACAAACAACTGTAATTTCAGCTCCAACAGGATCTGACACCTTCTTCTGGTCTCTGTGGGACATGGGGACACACACACACACACACACACACACACACACACGGCATACATTCTCACAAACACACAAATAACTGTTTTTGTAAAATCTTTACATAAAATAGAAATGAAGGCCAGTTGCTAGAGCCACTTGCTGCCAAGATTGATGATCTGAGTTCGATCCCTAGGACCGACTTGATGGAAACTCCTGCAAACTGTCCTCTGACCTCCACTTGTACTGTTCACCAACGTCAACTCACACTCACTTGAAATGCAAAGCATTTCTGTGTTGTTTACATGTAAACTGCTTCTTTTAAAAAGTGTGTGTGAGTGGGTGCATTTATGTGTGCATGCATGCATGTGTGTTGCACTGAGTCAGCTAATGCTGTCTGTACATGCATGTGGGATCATCCACTGGATCATGGACAATGCATGTTCTCTCTTCCCTGTTGATTGCTTCTTTTGCTTTAAAGTTTTATTTTCACTTTGATAAAATGTCATTCGTCTATTTTTGTTGTTGTTTCCTATGCTTGTGGTGGCTTATCCAAAAAGTCCTTGACTGTTCTTTTATGTTTGTTTGTTTGTTTGATTTTTGTTGTTGTTGTTGTTTTGAGACAGGGTTTCTCTGTATAGCTGTGGCTGTCCTGGAACTCACTCTGGAGACCAGGCTGGCCTTGAACTCAGAAATCCACCTGCCTCTGTCTCCCAAGTGCTGGGATTAAAGGCATGTGCCACCACTGCCCAGCTTGACTGTTCTAATGTAACATATGTCTTTTATATTTTCTTCTACCAATTTTATAATTTTATGTTTTACATTTAATTTGTCCAAGTTGAGTTAATTTTGTAACTGTTGAGGTAACTTCCTGCATCCCTTACTTTGCAGCTGAGGGTCTGCTCTCTGTCCAGTTAATGAAACCGAAGATACTATAAAGCAAATGGGCACAGCATTCCTGTGCTGAGTACCACACAAGAAAAGCTACTTATCCTGAAAATGACAGAGCTTTTAAATAGAACTCGGCTAACACATGGCAACTTCCCATCCTCAGGAATTAAACTGCTTTTCTCCAAAATAGAACCAAATGCTAAGAGCTCACACTTATTATTAGACACGTTTATATCTGGAAACAACACTGCTTGGCAAAAAAAAAAAAAAAAAAAAAACAAAAACAAAACAAAACAAAACAAAAAAAAACTAAACCAACTCCACAGTGGATTCTTTAGTCATTCTGTTTACTTTGCAATTTCTGCCTGACTTCATATCCTATAATACCTCCCCACCAAGTTCTATACATATAAACTTATCATTAAAATCTTTTAGAAAAAACCCAAGTTCTATAGGAAGTTTCTGAAGTATGAACAGGTGTTCCTTATATTTTGTCATTTACATTCTATGTATATAATTCTAAAAACTTATTTCAAGCTAGAGAGATGGTGCAGCAGTGAAGAGTATGTACTATTCCTGCAGAGGACTCTGGGTCAGTTATTAGGACTCATGTCTAGCTCCAGGGTGATCTGATACCTCTGACATATGTGGGAAACAACCTGTGTACACACACACACACACACACACACACACACACACACACACACACTCACTCACTCACTCACTCACTCACACACACATGAAAGTGAGTGAGAGACAGAAAAAAAGAAATATTATTTTAAAGTCTTATTTGTCTAAGGTAATATCTAACAGTTTACAAGAACCTGAGCCATAGTGCATGTTAAAAGTAAAGTGTATGTTGGCCTTGATGGTGCACTGTTGGTTATTATTACTGTGCATTTTGTAAAGATGGTCTTTGTATTATACAAATGCTGATTTCTGAATCAACAGTGATCTGATTACAGGCAGGATTTTGGTATTGTTACCATCCCGTCTCAGTCTTTTGTAAACACTCCCTCCCTCACCTTCTGATTGGTAAAATAAAAAGCCTGTAGCCTACAGCAAAGACTGAATAAGAAGGTGGAACTTTCACACAGAGAGGAACTCTGGGAAAGATAGGTATGGGAGATTTGCCAGCAAGGCACAGAGTAAGAAGCAGGTTAGGATTGAAGGAAAGGTAACTAATGAGCCACGTGGTAGAACTTAGACTAGAATAAACAGCCTAGTTGAGTTAGGACCTAGTTGAGAACAAGCCTAGCCTTAAGGCTCACTCATTCATAAATAAACATAAGTCTCCATGTCACTATTCAAGACCTGACAGCACCAAAGGATGCATTCAGGAGGCTGAGGCAGAGGAATCTTAAATTCAAGGCCAGATTGAACTATGTATCAATAAAGAACCAGTGTCAAAAGAAAAGAGCCATCAAAATGGCTCATCAGGCAGAGGTGCTTGTCACCCCCACAGTTACCTGGCAACAGCAAGGTAGCCCAGCCTACTATAAAAGGGGTTGCTTGGCCCCTCCTCTCTCTCTCTCTCTCTCTCTCTCTCTCTCTCTCTCTCTCTCTCTCTCAAGCTCTTGTCCTCTTACTCTCACCTCTTGCTCTCCTTCTCCCGCTCCCTCTCCTCCCTCTCCACGTGGCCATGGCCAGCCTCTTTTCTCTTCTCTTCTCTTCTCTTCTCTTCTCTTCTCTTCTCTTCTCTTCTCTTCTCTTCTCTTCTCTTCTCTTCTCTTCTCTTCTCTTCTCCCCTCCCCTCCCCTCCCCTCCCCTCCCCTCCCCTCCCCTCCCCTCCCCTCCCCTCCCCTCCCCTCCCCTCCCCTCCCCTCCCCTCCCCTCCCCTCCCCTCCTCTCTCTCTCTTTTCTACAATAAAACTCTAAAACCATAGGCTGTCTCCTTTCATCAAGACTCGTCATGCTGGAGCAATGAAATAGACCCTCCCCTAAAGAGCCTCTTCAAATCTCCTGCAGGAAGGACTCAAGGTGTTTCCAGCCACCAGACCAGACCAAGGACTCTCGCCCATTCAAGAACCACCCAGAGCCTTCCCCCACACCCCTTTTTTCCTTTCGGCCCAGGGCCACTGTCACCTTGGGGAGAGGGCCCCCGCTAATTCTTAGCTCTTCCACAGTGTTCAGCGACATCCTGCGATGACCAAGCGCTAGAACCTGTCGTTCCTGGGCTCTCTGGGGCCCAGGGACCCCAGACTGCTCCCTCTCCACCCCTGAGAACTGGGGTTCCGGGGCTTCCCACAGCCAGATGCCCACCTGGTGGCATGGAGAGCGAGTGGCATTCTCCCACGTCTGCTGGTTCAGGCTCTCTGAGCTCTGGCCAGATTTGGGTCTTTTACCCCCTTTATTTTCACACAGCTGGTTCCCTGCATTAGGAGACATATGTTCTTGGAGCAAACCCAGTACCCATCCTACGGTATAGCCTTCCTCCAGTTTCTGTGAGGAGTGAAGATTTTGAATATTTGAGGAAGTTTTGAATCTTTTAAATCCTCCGTCCATCACATACCACCCTTCACATTTTTCATTTAATTCTAACCTACCTTATGTGTAGCTGTTAAACCTGTCTTATCACAATTATGAGATAGCTTTATAGCTTTATTAAAAATACCGCTGTTAAATATTTAAATATTTTAGTCTATGTTTCTGTATCTACATTGTCACTTCATGTCTTCTTTCTTTCTTTCTCTCTTTCTTTCTTTCTTTCTTCCTTCCTTCCTTCCTTCCTTCCTTCCTTCCTTCCTTCCTTCCTTCCTTTCTTTCTTTCTTTCTTTCTTTCTTTCTTTCTTTCTTTCTTTCTTTCTTTCTTTCTCTTTTTCTTTTTTCGAGACAGGGTTTCTCTGTCTAGCCCTGACTATATAAGAGTTGCCTTGGTCATGGTGCACCTTCACAGCAATAAAACCTTAAGACAGAAATTTATGTAGAAAATCTCTGATAAATAATTTATATTACAAATTTTAAAAACTCTTACAACTCAGTAAAAGAACAAAGGCCTGGAGAGACAGTTCAGCAGGCAGGAGTCCTGACAGCTCTTCCAAAACACCCAAGTTGCACTCAGTACATACTGGGCATCTCACAACTATCTGTAACCCCATTTACTAGGGGATCCAATACACAATTCTGGACTCAGCAGGCAGCAGGCATGCACATGGCACACAAATGTACATATGGATGAAGCAGTCATAAACTTAAATTGGTATTTAAGCCGGGCAATTGTGGCGCATACCTTTAATCCCAGCACTTGGGAGGCAGAGGCAGGCAGATTTCTGAGTTCAAGGCCAGCATGGTCTACAGAGTGAGTTCCGGGACAGGCAGGGCTACACAGAGAAACCCTGTCTCCAAAAACAAAAACAAAACAAAACAAAAAAACAAAAAAAATGGTATTTAAACAGATGACCCCAATAAGATAATAGGCCAAAGGTGGCAACTAGCACTTTAGTAAAGAAAGTTGGCGAGGGCTGGCAAGAGTACGCAGTGGGTAAAGGAATTTGCCACCAAGTCTGACCAACTGCATTTGATCTTGAGGCCCACACTGTAGAAAGCAGAATAAGATTCCCCATAGCTGTCCTCTGATCTCCATACACAACATGGTGGAAGAAGAGACTTGTGCATACATTAACATACATTGAAGTTTTCTTGTATACATGCATGCACAGGATAGATGAGGTTCACAAACATGTTTGGTGTAACTTTGTGTGCTTGCATGAGATCTAGTTTCTCTTTCAGTGTTCGGAACATGTTATTGAAGTAATGTCTTTAAAGTGGTGTGTCTGGGGGACTTGTTTAGATGAGACAGGACTGTGATGGTTAATCGTTACTATCAGCTTGATGAGTGTATCTGTGAGGAGGATGTTTCTAGAGAGGAGGAAAGACCACCCAACATGGGGTTGGTAGCATCATTCCGAGGGATGGAGGCCAAGACTCCACAAAGAGAGAAAGGAAGAAAGTCTGATCACACTGATGAGCACCAGTATTCATCCCTTTCTGTTTAACTGCGGCCAGCTACCTCACAGTCCCTCTGCCAAAGGAGAGAAACAGCCTTCAGGCAATTCCAGAAGGCCAGGTTACAACAGTGGCTGACAGATGCCAACTGGATGCCTTTCCACCAAGCTTACCCCTCCCTGATGCCCCTCCCTCTCCCAACACCCCTCCTATCCCCAACCCCCAACCCACCTCCAGGTGGTCCTCAGCACTATAGGGGTCTGAGCATCCCTAGCAGCCAATGCAAGGAAGGAGAGGGGCATGAATAAAATTATGAACAACAAACGGTGTAAAGAATATGTGTAGGGACAACACATCGTCGCCAGTAAGATAGAGCTTCTCTCTAAGCTCACAACCCACTTGGACTCACTCCCTGTGCTGTGTGTCTACACTCAGCACATGTGGACACGTTTTCTGTTTTGCTCAGCCTGTCCACTTTGTATCTGAAGTTTGGCACTCTTGCAAGAAAACACTCTAGTGCCCAGTTGGCCATAATTCAGATTGCAAAAGAGGCCTCCCTTGTTCTCTGTGTTATTGTCATTTCCCAGAAGTCTTTCTGGTCTTCAGCCTATTGGGGACCATCTCAGCTTTGCTTTTCTCTCAGCACCTATGTAAAGTAATAAAAGTTACATATATATTCTGCCAAAGTAGTTTTACTGGGTATAATTAAATGCCAAAGAATAATAATGTACTAAGTATTGTGTATTCCAGTGGGGAATTCAAAGAAGAATTTTATTGTACCTTAGAAATGTGAACATTCAGAAACTATATAACAGATTAGATCTGTCAATTCTTTCAAGGAGAAAAAGGAAAAAAATGCCAATTTACCCTTTGAATCTGATACAAGTAAGTATAATTATAATGTTCACAAAGAAATCCATTACTTTGTGTGGTAAGATAAAATTAATAAAAAGCTAAATATTGATTTTAAAAAACAGCTAATTAGTAGGTCTAATTAGAATTCACAAGAATCATCAGAATAGTAAAGGTTTAAGAAGACTTTTATATATTAAAGAAACCTACATATTTTTAGGTTAACACATCAAATATACTGATACTAGAAATACCCACCTTGGACTACAAATACATAGTCAACATGAATAACAACAGAAGGCCTGAGGTAGTGTTAAGCCAGAAAATAACAGGAACATTTCTAGATGTCAGAAATAAAGGTTGAGTAGAAAATGGAGGCAGAGTCTATGAGGTAGGGTAAAATTAAAAACCCTGCCAGTAACCCCAGAATGGAGAAGGCAGACACAAACAATTATACACAAGTTCTAGGCTAGCCTGCTGGTCTACATAATGTGTTCTAAGCCAGCCAAAACAACAAAAACAAACAAACAAACAAAACAAATCCTGTAACACTGCAGTGCCCATAGACATGACAGTTTAGGGATAAGTCTTTTTTGTACATGTGCCTCCAGAGTAATTTAATATTAATGTACTTTTCTATTTCCAAAGTGCTATGACGTAGATGATCAGCTATCAGCTCTTGCTAGCTAAACAGATATTTTGAAAGCTAATATCATGCTTATGAGTGTGATATTGGGATATAGACAAACATGTCCTAAGAGCATCATGACCAAAGTATGACTAAGTTGATTGCACGGACAGAGGAGTTTCATGGAGATGTGATATGGGAAGATGGCTGTCCTTGACCATGCCTCTGAATCAGCAAGAACACTTATCCTCTACTGATGCTCTGAAGTAGAAGAAAGTCAAAGCCAAACATAACTTCAGTCTGTGGTTAGCTGTGGAGTACAAATTGATTCTATGTGCTCAGCTCAAATGATCCGAAGCAAATGTCTGCATGGTAACCGGTCAGGCTATCACAAAATCCACCCAAGCCAGGTGAATACAAAACTGCTTATGGTTAAGAGTCTATGTCCTAAGCACATATCAGCCTAAGGAGATCTGAGGAGATGAATTTACAGTGTAAAGAAGTGAGTCACTCCCACGAAGCGTCAGTAGACACAACAAGAATCTGTATAACAAGGACTAGAAAAAGAACACAGTCTTCTTATGAAGACACTTTGAAATCAAAACAGAAGAACGTAACCCTAGCAAAAGAACAAGAGAGTATTTTTAATAAGAGCAGGAAGATTTGTAAGAAAGCTAAACAGAATCATCTTGCAAAGAAAATACATAACCAAAAGAAAAACATTAAAAATGAAAACAGTACACAGAGAGTTCAAATCGCTTTTCTTTCATGGATTTACCTAAAGCACTGCAGTTTTGTGGTATTTAATTCTAAAAATTGACTCTTGCATACATAAAATTTTAGATTAGTTTTCTCCCATTGAAACTACGTGTGAAAGGTAGATGGGTTTTTCATTACAGTTGTTTGTTTTAGTTTACCTTAAACTCTAATTTTAAGTTCAGGACACAACAATGAATTGCACATTTGTCAGTTTTCAGTGATTTCTCTATGATATATAAATGGACATAAAATGCACACCAATTAGCAGGCTCCTTGACAATTATATAAATGAGTACCTTGCCAAACACTACAGCCTAACAGGCTATTAGGTTTTATTTTGTTTTTAATTTTTATTGGATATTTTCTTCATTTACATGTCAAATGATATCCCAAAGTCACCTATACCCTTCCCCTGCCATGCTCCCCTACCCACCCACTCCCACTTCTTGGCCCTGGCATTCCCATGTACTGGGACATATAAAGTTTGCAAGACCAAGGGGCCTCTCTTCCCAGTGATGGCCAACTACGCCATCTTCTGCTACATATGCAGCTAGAGACATGAGCTCTGGGGGTACTGGTAAGTTCATATTGTTGTTCCACCTATAGGGTTGCAGACCCCTTCATCTCCTTGGGTACTTTCTCTAGCTCCTCCATTGGGGGCCCTGTGTTCCATCTTATAGATGACTGTGAGAATCCACTTCTGTATTTGCCAGGCACTGGCATAGCCTCACAAGAGACAGTTATATCAGGGTCCTTTCAACAAAATCTTGCTGGCATATGCAATAGAGTCTGGGTTTGATGGCTGATTATGGGATGGATCCCCAGGTGGGGTAGTCTCTGGATAGTTCATCCTTTTGTCTTAGCTCCAAACTTTGTCTTTGTAACTCCTTCCATGGGTATTTTATTTGCTATTCTAGGGAGGAATGAAGTATCCATGTGTTGGTCTTCCTTCTTCTTAATTTTCTTGGGTTGTACAAATTGTATCTTGGGTATTCTAGGTTTCTGGGCTAATATTCACTTATCAGTGAGTGCATATCAAGTGACTTCTTTTGTGATTGGGTTACCTCACTCAGGATGATATCCTCCAGATATATCCATTTGCCTAAGAATTTCATAAACTCACTGTTTTTAATAGCTGAGTAGTACTCCATTGTGTAAATGTACTACATTTTCTGTATCCATTCCTCTGTTGAGGGGCATCTGGGTTCTTTCCAGCTTCTGGCTATTATAAATAGGGCTGCTATGAACATAGTAGAGCATGTGTCCTTATTACCAGTTGGAACATCTTCTGGGTATATGCCCAAGAGAGGTATTGCTGGATCTTCCAGTACTACTATGTCCAGTTTTCTGATTTCCAGACTGATTTCCAGAGTGGTTGTACCAGCTTGCAATCCCACCAGCAATGGAGGAGTGTCCCTCTTTCTCCACATCCTCACCAGCATCTGCTGTCACCTGAGTTTTTGATTTTAGCCATTCTGACTGGTGTGAGGTGGAATCTCAGGGTTGTTTTGATTTGCATTTGCCTGATGATTAAGGATGTTGAACATATTTTCAAGTGCTTCTCAGCCCTTTGTATTCCTCAGTTGAGAATTCTTTGTTTAGCTCTGTACCACATTTTTTTACTGGGGTTATTTGAATTTCTAGAGTCTAGCTTCTTGAGCTCTTGGTATATATTGGATATTAGTCCCCTATCAGATTTAGGATTTGTAAAAATTCTTTCCCAATCTGTTGGTGGCCTTTTTGTCTTATTGACAGTGTCTTTTGCCTTACAGAAGCTTTGCAATTTTATGAGGATCCATTTCTTGATTCTTTCTCTTACAGCACAGGCCATTGCTGTTCTGTTTAGGAATTTTTCCCCTGTGCCCATATCTTCGAGGCTTTTCCCCACTTTCCCCTCTATAAATTTCAGTGTCTCTTGTTTTATGTGGAGATCTTTGATCCACTTAGACATGAGCTTTGTACAAGGAGATAAAAAGGATCAATTCTCATTCTTCTACATGATAACTGCCAGTTGTGCTAGCACCATTTGTTGAAAATCTGTCTTTTTTTCCAATG
Source organism: Mus musculus (assembly GCF_000001635.26). Classification (NCBI taxonomy): domain Eukaryota; kingdom Metazoa; phylum Chordata; class Mammalia; order Rodentia; family Muridae; genus Mus; species Mus musculus. The sequence goes on along the minus strand of NC_000070.6, from coordinate 16,034,861 downwards.
GATGGTTTTAGACCCCTTCTCAAAGATCAAGTGACCATAGGTGTGTGGGTTCATTTCTGAGTCTTCAATTCTATTCCACTGATCTACCTGTCTGTTGCTGTACCAGTACCATGCAATTTTTTTTTAATCATAAATGCTCTGTAGTACAGCTTGACGTCAGGCATGGTGATTCCCCCAGAGGTTCTTTTATTGTTGAGAAGAGTTTTTGCTATCCTAGGTTTTTTGTTATTCCAGATGAATTTCCCTTTCTAACTCAGTGAAGAATTGAGTTGAAATTTTGATGGGGATTGCATTGAATCTGTAGATTCCTTTCGGCAGGATAGCCATTTTTACTATATTAATACTGCCAATCCATGAATATGGGAGATCTTTCCATATTCTGAGATCTTCTTTAATTTCTTTCTTCAGAGACTTGAAGTTCTTATCATACAGATCTTTCACTTCCTTAGTTAGAGTCACACCAAGGTATTTTATATTATTTGTGACTATTATGAAGGGTGTTGTTTCCCTAATTTCTTTCTCATCGTGTTTATCCTTTGCGTAGAGAAAGGCCAGTGATTTGTTTGACTTAATTTTACATCCAGCTACTACACTGAAGCTGTTTATCAGGTTTAAGAGTTCTCTGGTGGAATTGATAGGATCATTTATATATACTATCATATCATCTGCACATATTGTTATTTTGACTTACTCCTTTCCAATTTGTATCCCCTTGACCTCCTTTTGTTGTCGAATTGCTCTGGCTAGGACTTCAAGTACTGTATTGAAAAGGTAGGGAGAAAGTGGGCAGCCTTGTCTAGTCCCTGATTTTAGTGGGATTGCTTCCAGCTTCTCTCCATTTACTTTGATGTTGGCTACTGGTTTGAACTGGGGTTGTTTTTATCATGTTTAGGTATGGGCCTTGAATTCCTGATCTTTCCGTGACTTTTATCATGAATGGGTGTTGGAATTTGTCAAATGCTTTATTCGCATCTAACGAGATGATCACGTAGTTTTTGTCTTTGAGTTTGTTTATATAGTGGATTACGTTGATAGATTTCAATATATTAAACCATCCTTGCATCCCTGGGTTAAGGCCTACTTGGTCATGATGGATGATCATTTTGATGTGTTCTTGGATTCGGTTTGAGAGGATTTTATTGAGCATTTTTGCATCAATATTCATAAAGGAAATTGGTCTGAAGTTTTCTTTCTTTTTTTTTTTTTTAGATCTTTGTGTGGTTTGGGAATCAGAGTAATTGTGGCTTCATAGAATGAATTGGGTAGAATACCTTCTGTTTCTATTTAGTGGAATAGTTTGAGAAAAACTGCAATTAGGTCTTCTCTGAAGGTCTGATAGAACTCTGCACTAAACCCATCTGGTCCTGGGGTTTTTTTGGTTGGGAGACTATAAATGACTGCTTCTATTTCTTTAGGGGATATAGGACTGTTAAGATCATTAATCTGACCCTGACTTAACTTTGGTACCTGGTATCTGACTAGGAAGTTGTCCATTTTATCCAGGTTTTCCAATTTTGTTGAATATAGCCTTTTGTAGAAGGATCTGATGATGTTTTGGATTTCCTCATGATCTGTTGTTATATATCCTTTTTCATTCCTGATTTTGTTAATTAGGATACTGTCCCTGTGCCCTCTAGTTTGTCTGGCTAAGGACTTATCTATCTTGTTGATTTTCTCAAACGAACCAGCTCCTGGTTTAGTTGATTCTTTGAATAGTTCTGTTTGTTTCCACTTGGTTAATTTCAGCCCTAAGTTTGATAATTTCCTGCCATCTACTCCTCTTTGGTGAATTTGCTTCCTTTCATTCTAGAGGTTCAAGATGTGCTGTCAGACTGCTACTGTATGCTCTCTCTAGTTTCTTTTTAGAGGCACTCAGGGCTATGAATTTTCCTCTTTGATCTGTTTTCATTGTGTCCCATAAGTTTGGGTATGTTGTGACTTTATTTTCATCAAACTCTAAAAAGTCTTTAATTTCTTTCTTTATTTCTTCCTTGATCAAGGTATCATTGAGTAGAGTGTTGTTCAGTTTCCACGTGAATGTTGGCTTTCTATTATTTATGTTGTTATTGAAGAACAGCCTTAGTCTGTGGTTATCTGATAGGATGCATGGGATAATTTCAATATATTTGTATCTGTTAAGGCCTGTTTTGTGACCGATTATATGGTCAATTTTGTAGGAGGTACCATGAGGTGCTGAGAAGAAGGTATATCCTTTTGTTTTAGGATAAAATGTTCTGTAGATATCTGTTAAATCCATTTGTTTCACAACTTCTGTTAGTGTCCATGTGTCTTTGTTTAGTTTCTGTTTCCAGGATCTGTCTATTGGTGAGAGTGGTGTGTTGAAGTCTCCCACTATTATTGTATGCGGTATAATGTGTGCTTTGAGCTTTACTAAAGTTTCTTTAATGAATGTGTCTGCCCTTGCATTTGGAGCATAGATATTCAGAATTGAGAGTTCCTCTTGGAAGATTTTACCTTTGATGAGTATGAAGTGCCCCCTCCTTGTCCTTTTTTTGATAACTTTGGGTTGGAAGTCAATTTTATTCAATATTAGCATGGCTACTCCAGCTTGTTTCTTCACACCATTTGCTCGGAAAATTGTTTTCCAGCCTTTTACTCTGAGGTAGTGTCTGTCTTTGTCCCTGAAGTGAGTTTCCTGTAAGCAGCAAAGTTCTGGGTGCTATTTGTGTAGCCAGTCTATTAGTCTATGTCTTTTTATTGGGGAATTGAGTCCATTGATGTTAAGAGAAATCAAAGTAAAGTAATTGTTGCTTCCTGTCACTTTTGTTGTTTAAGTTGGGATTCTGTTCTTGTGGCTGTCTTCTTTTAGTTTTGTTGAAAAATTAATTTCTTGCTTTTTCTAGGGTGTACTTTCCATCTTTGTGTTGGTGTTTTCCCCTTATCATCCTTTGAAGGGCTGGATTCCTTTAAAGATATTGTGTAAATTTGGTTTTGTCATGGAATACTTTGGTTTCACCATCTATATTAATTGTAAGTTTGGCTGGGTATAGTAGCCTGGGCTGGCATTTGTGTTCTCTTAGTGTCTGTATAACATCTGTTCAGGCTCTTCTGGTTTTCATAGTCTCTGGTGAGAAGTCTGGAGTAATTCTAATAGGCCTGCTTTTATATGTTACTTGATCTTTTCCCCTTACTGCTTTTAATATTCTGTCTCTATTTAGTGCATTTGCTGTTCTGATTATTATGTGCTGGGAGGAGTTTCTTTTCTGGTCCAGTCTATTTGGAATTCTGTAGGCTTTTGTATGTTCACAGGCATCTCTTTCTTTAGGTATGGGAAGTTTTCTTCTATAATTTTGTTGAAGATACTTGCTGGCCCCTTAAGTTGAAAATCTTCATTCTCATCTACTCCTATTATCTGTAGATTTGGTCTTCTCATTGTGTCCTGTGTTTCCTGGATATTTTGAGTTAGGATCTTTTTGCATTTTGCATTTTCTTTGAATGTTGTGTCCATGTTCTCTATGGAATCTTATGCACCTGAGATTCTCTCTTCCTTCTCTTGTATTCTGTTGTTGATGCTCACATCTATGGTTCCTGATTCCTTTCATGCCGCAGACCCTCTGGGCCCCTGTGCCTGCATAGGAAAGAGTCTCTAGAGTAGATGGGCAAGATTAGGTTGTAGTGACAGACAGCCAAACACACAAGAGAGGTGTTTAATCTGAATGTAATTTTTCAGTCGAGGCTCAGACTTTTTATAATACAGAGTAAATTGCAAATCATAACAGAATAAGGCACATTGAATTTTTCCAGGTGCAAAAGGAGTGACTTCAAAAGGAACCAGATAAATGTTAAACACTAGTGATAGCACAGAGGCAAAGGGAGTGATTACAAAGGGAATTTGTAGGGACCAGATAAATGTTTACATTAGAGATTAGCACTTTCTGCCAGGCAAGAGTTTTACACTAAGAGTTAATAGCCTCAGGGTAGTTAACTCTTGATACGCCTCAAGACTAATGTAGTGTCACTGACCCCAAAATTCTCTGGGCCTCATTAATTCTTATCTATATCTGGAGACTGTCCATTTTCAGTATAGTATAATAATTTGCTCTTGGCATGGAATGTAGTCTATAATAAGAATTTCTATCTCAGTGAGAATTTTAAACTCTATTTTCAGACATCTGAATTAATGGCTGTGCTTTATTGTTTTATGGTAGTGCTTAATTAGTTACTGAATGGGTTAAACTCCTTGCTGCTATCTGGAATCTAAGAACATTGGGAAAAGGCTTTAGCTATGTTAGAATACAATCTTAAAAGGCATTTACTATAAGGTAATACTATATAGAGTGCACGTGGATCCATACACTAGACTAATGTGGTGTAAATTAATTTTATGGGTTAGAGGAATAGCCAAAGATCCGGGAGTAAGTTTCCTTGAAACTCTTTCCTCATGAGAAAGCTTTCAGACTTTCATCTGTCAAGCTGACTCCTCCAGAGTCCCTGGCACTTTCATGGGGTTTCTATTTCGAGTTTTCTCCCTTTGGGTTTTCTTCATTGTTTCTACTTCCATTTTTAGATCTTGGATGGGTTTGTTCAATTGCATTCCCTGTTTGGTTGTGTTTTCCTGTAATTCTTTAAGGGATTTTTGTGATTCTTCTTTAAGGTGTTCTACCTGTTTAGCAGTGTTTCCCTGTAGTTCTTTAAGGACTTCTACCTGTTTAGCGGTGTTCTCCTGTAATGCCTTGAGTGATTTTTGTGTTTTCTCTTTAAGGGCTTCTATCTGTTTAACAGTGTTGTCCTGTAATTCCTTGAGAGATCTTTGTGCTTCTTCTTTAAGGGCTTCTACCTATTTATCAGTGTTCTCCTGTATTTCTTTAAGTGAGTTATTAATGCCCTTCTTAACATTTTCTACCACCATCATGAGATATGATTTTAAATCAGTGTCTTGCTTTTTTCGTGTGTTAGGGTATCCAGGACTCATTGCGGTGGGTGTACTGGGTTCTGATGATGCCCAGTGTTCTTGGTTTCTGTTAGTAAGATTCTTAAGTTTGCCTTTCACCATCTGGTAGACTCTGGTGTTAATGTTCAAGCTGACTCTGGCTGGAGCTTGATCCTCCTGTGATTCTGTTAGCCTCTGTCAGCACTCCTGGGAGTCCAACTCTCACCTGAGTTCCAGTGGTCAGAGCACTCTCTGTAAGCAAGCACTCCTTTTGCAGGGAAGGTGTCCAGAAATCTGGAGCTCTGATCCACCTCCTGAGTCCTGGGGTCAGAGCTCTCCCTGTAGGCTGACTCTCCTCTGGTAAGGAAGGTGCCCAGGGGTCTGGATCTTAGCTCTACCCCCTGGCTGAGGATGAAGGCCTGACGGGACCCTGTCCAAGAAGCTCTGTTGCTTCTGTCCCCCACGTGCTCTCAGGTGGTCATGAGGTCTTGGGTGTGCTAGGGGTCCTGCAGCGTGGAGAGTCTTCTGAGGCCCTGGATGCCCTCGGCCGGGTTCAAGCAGAAAATGGCAGGGCTGGCCCTGACCAGATCGGATCCCAGCCTCTGGTCGGGTGGGGTTCCTTTGTCCCTGTTCCTGCTGGCACAAGACCCTCCATGATTCTTTGGAGCTGATGTTGTGTTTCACTCACCTGTGATCCTGAGATGATCCTGAGGTCCTGTGGCATGGAGGGTACTCTAGAGCCCTTAGCATCCTCCGCTGGGTTCAGGTGGAACAGGCTATTAGTTAATCTGATGATTATTTTAACTATGTTATGGCTGGTACAGAACTCAAAGCAAAATACTATTTATGATTGAAGATTTAGTTTATAAGAATCATAAAGATCTATTGTTAGAATGAGAACAAAGATGAGGGTATAGTTATTCTATATAGTTATTAGTAATGCTAAACATCTCATAGCATCACCATTACATAAGTGAACTGATTTTAATATAAAAGTTTAATATTTAAAGTTAAGTTTTAAAGCACTTACTATGTTAGCAATTCATATCTTAGCATAAAACATATTAAAAATAAATTATATAATGATGGGAATTATAACAATATCTGCTTTACCATTAAACATATTAAAAATAAATTAAATAATGTTGGAGGTCAAAGTAATTTGTTCTCTGGGTATTGGAGATTATACTGCGTGTTTTGGGACTTTTTCTTTCCCCTTAGGAAATAAATACAAAATAGTACTGAATAAAATGGGCCTAGGGGTACATGCCAATAATCACAGCTACTTGGAAGGTTTGTGTAGTAATTAGCAAATTTAGGATCTGTCAGAGAAACTTAGCTAGACCTTATGTAAATTAAAAACTAAATAATTTCAGGGCTTGGGAGATAGCTTAGTCAATAAAGTGCCTGCTGTCTGAGCATGAAGGCCAGGGTCCACATAAAAGGTAGGTGTGGTGATCCTCATTTGTAATACCAGAGCTACAGGAGTGGAGATCTTGCCCTCACAGTCCAGCCAGAATTGCTCCAGGTGCAGTAAAAGACTAGTGATAAAAGAAGACACATGACAATAACATATTGTCTGCAAACACATGTGCAAGCATGTGTATACATATCCACATGCCTACATTTAAGAACATACACAAGTATATATGCACACACATACACAGACAAGTGTACATGCATACATATAATTCCTTAGGTTTCTCTTAACATAGGGGAGCATGCTTATCCATGAACTCTCTATGTTGCTGTACCAGCTATTCCTGGTTGTCAACTTGACTATATCTGGAATGAACTACAATCCAGAATTGGAAGGCTCACCTGCGATCCTAATCTGGAGGCTGGGAGATAAAAGTTTCTAACCTGGATCTTGGCATGGAGATCTTGAGGCATAGTGGCTATGAATTCTAGAAAATTAAGACAGGGAGATCTCTGAGTTCAAGGTCATCTGGGACAAAGCAAGTCCCAAATCCAGGCTTGGTGGCACACACCTTTAATCTGGGCCACACCTTCTACTGGAGACCTACGTTAGGATCCTGGAAGAAGGAAGATTCACTCTCTTTGCCTGCTTGCCTTGTGGGACTGAGCAACTGCTAGATCCTTGAACTTCCATTCACAGCTGCTACTGACCATTGTTGGAGAATTGAACTACAGATTGTAAGGCATCAAAAATTCCCTTAATATATAGAGACTACCCATAATTTCTGTGACTCTAGAGACCCCTGACTAATACAATATAGTAGCCAAGGTAGGCTTTGAACTCCAGATCCTTCCTTCTTCTTGTGGAGTTGCAATATTACAAACAGTTCCAACTAAATCTGTTAGATATGGCTGAGATGAAACTCAATAGTAGGTTGCTGGCCTATCAGGCAGGGAGCCCTGGGTTTGGTCACAGTAAGAGACCTTCTCTGCCTTTTCCAAGAAGCAGTTGAAGTTCAAAGTGAGAGTATTTGTTAGGTGTTACATACAAGTCTGAGATCACAGAAAATCATTACAGATACCAAAGCATGGCTGCGCTATAAAATCCTTGCATGGACTGGGGAGACTGGATTTTTAAACATAAAAGAAAAGATAAAAGCAGAATGACAAAAATACACTTGAAAGGGAAAAATAGCATCAATGTCCCTTTTTTAAAATTGGATATTTTCTTCATTTACATTCCAAATGCTATCCCAAAAGTCCCCCATACCTCCCCCACACTACCCTACCCACCCACTCCCACTTCTTGGCCCTGGCATTCCCCTGTACTGAGGCATATAAAGTTTGCAAGACCAAGGGGCCTCTCTTCCCAATGATGGCCAACTAGGTACATACATATGCAGCTAGAGACACGAGCTCCAGGGGTACTGGTTAGTTCATATTGTTGTTCCACCTATAGGGTTGCAGAACCCTTTAGCTCTTTGGGTACTTTCTCTAGCTCCTCCACTGTGGGCCCTGTGTTCCATCCATTAGTTGACTGTGAGCTTCCACTTCTGTGTTTGCCAGGCACTGGCATAGCGTCACAAGAGACAGCTATACCAGGGTCCTTTCAGCAAAATCTTACTGGTGTATCCTATGGTGTCAGCGTTTGGAGGCTGATTATGGGATGGATTCCCGGGTATGGCAGGCTCTAGATGGTCCATCCTTTCATCTCAGCTCCAAATTTGGTCTCTAACTCCTTCCATGGGTGTTTTATTCCCAATTCTAAAAAGGGGCAAAGTGTCCACACTTTGGTCATCATTCTTGCTGAGTTTCATGTGTTATGCAAATTGTATCTTGGGTATTCTAAGTTTCTGGGCTACTATCCACTTATCAGTGAGTGCATATCATATGAGTTCTTTTGTGATTGGGTTAGCTCACTCAGGGCGATGCTCTCCAGGTAAATCCATTTGCCTAGGAATTTCATAAATTCATTCTTTTTAATAGCTGAGTAGTACTCCGTTGTGTAAATGTAACACATTTTCTGTATCCATTCCTCTGTTGAGGAGCATCTGGGTTCTTTCCAGCTTCTAGCTATTATAAATAAGGCTGCTATAAACATAGTGGAGCATGTGTCCTTCTTACCCGTTGGAACATATTCTGGATATATGCTCAGGAGAGGTTTTGCGGAATCATCCAGTAATACTATGTCCAAATTTTGAGGAAGCGCCAGACTGATTTCCAGAGTGGTTTTACAAGCTTGCAATCCCACCAACAATGGAGGAGTGTTCTCTTTCTCCAAATCCTTGCCAGCATCTGCTGTCACTTGAATTTTTTAGCATAACCACTCTGACTGGTGTGAGGTGGAATCTCAAGTTTGTTTTAATTTGCATTTCTGTGATGATTAAGGATGTTGAACAATTTTTCAGGTGCTTCTCAGCTATTCGGTATTCCTCAGGTGAGAATTCTTTGTTTAGATCTGAGCCCCATTTTTAATGGGATTATTTGATTTTCTGGAGTCCACCTTCTTGAGTTCTTTATATATATTGGATATTAGTCCCCTATCTGATTTAGGATAGGTAAAGATCCTTTCCCAATCTGTTGGTGGCCTTTTTGTCTTATTGACGGTGTCTTTTGCCTTACAGAAGCTTTGCAACTTTATGAGGTCCCATTTGTCGATTCTCAATCTTACAGTACAAGCCATTGCTGTTCTATTCAGAAATTTTTCCCCTGTGCCCATACCTTTGAGGCTTTTCCCCACTTTCTCCTCTATAAGATTCACTCTCTCTAGTTTTATGTGGAGTTCCTTGATCCACTTAGATTTGACATTAGTATAAGGAGATAGGAATGGATCAATTTGCATTCTTCTACATGATAACTGCCAGTTGTGCAAGCACCATTTGTTGAAAATGCTGTCTTTTTTCCACTGGATGGTTTTTGCTCCCTTGTCAACGATCAAGTGACCATAGGTGTGTGGGTTCATTTCTGGGTCTTCAATTCTATTCCATTGTTCTATTTGTCTGTCACTATACCAGTACCATGCAGTTTTTATCACAATTGCTCTGTAGTAAAGCTTTAGGTCAGGCATGGTGATTCCCCTAGAGGTTCTTTTATCCTTGAGAATAGTTTTTGCTATCCTAGGTTTTTGTTATTCCAGATGAATTTACAGATTACCCTTTCTAATTCGTTGAAGAATTGAGTTGGAATTTTGATGGGGATTGCATTGAATCTGTAGATTGCTTTTGGCCATTTTTACTATATTGATCCTGCCAATCCATGAGCATGGGAGATCTTTCCATCTTCTGAATTCTCCTTTAATTTCTTTCTTTAGAGACTTGAAGTTCTTATCATACAGATCTTTCACTTCCTTAGTTAGAGTCATTCCGAGGTATTTTATATTATTTATGACTATTGTGAAGGGTGGTGTTTCCCTAATTTCTTTCTCACCCTGTTTATTCTTTGTGTAGAGAAAGACCATTGACTTGTTTGATGTATTTTATATCCAGCTACTTCACTGAAGCTGTTTATCAGGTTTAGGAGTTCTCTGGTGAAATTTTTAGGGTCACTTGTACATATTATCATATCATCTGCAAAAGTGATATTTTGATTTCTTCCTTTACAATTTGTATCCCCTTGATCTCCTTTTGTTGTCGAATTGCTCTGGCTAGAAATTTAAGTTCTATGTTGAACAGGTTGGGAGAAAGTGGGCAGCCTTTTCTAGTCCCTGATTTTAGTGGGATTTCTTCCAGCTTCTCACCGTTTACTTTGATGTTGGCTACTGGTTTTAACTGGGGTTGCTTTTATCATGTTTACATTTGGGCCTCAAATTCCTGATCTTTCCAAGACTTATCATAAATGTGTGTTGAATTTTGTCAAATGCTTTCTCCCCATCTAATGAGATGATCATGTGGTTTTTGTCTTTGAGTTTGTTTATATAGTGTATTACGTTGATGGATTTCCATATATTAAATCATCCCTGCATCCCTGGAATGGAACCTACTTGGTCATGATGGATGATTGTTTTGATGTGTTCTTGGATTGGGTTATCGAGAATTTTATTGAGTATTTTTGCATCGATATTCATAAGGGAAATTGGTGTGAAGTTCTCTATCTTTGTTGGGTCTTTCTGTGGTTTAGGTACCAGAGTAACTGTGGCTTCATAGAATGAATAGGGTAGAGTACCTTCTGCTTCTATTTTGTAGAATTGTTTGTGAAGAACTGGAATTCGATCTTCTTTGAAGGACTGATAGAACTCTGCACTAAACCCATCTGGTCCTGGACTTTTTTTGGTTGTGAGACTATTAATGACTGCTTCTATTTCTTTAGAGGATATGGGACTGTTTAGATCACTAACCTGATCCTGATTTAACGTTGGTACCTGGTATCTGCTTAGAAATTTGTCCATTTCATCCAGGTTTTCCAGTTTTGTTGAGTATAGCCTTTTGTAGAATGATCTGATGGTGTTTTGGATTTCTTCAGGATCTGTTGTTATGTCTCCCTTTTCATTTCTGATTTTGTTAATTAAGATGCTGTCCCTGTGCCCTCTGGTCGGTCTGGCTAAGAGTTTATCTATCTTGTTGATTTTCTCAAAGAACCAGATTCTCATTTCATTGATTCTTTGAATAGTTCTTCTTGTTTCCACTTGGTTGATTTCGCCCCTGAGTTCGTTTATTTCCTGCTGTCTACTCCTCTTGGGTGAATTTGCTTCCTTTTGATCTAGAGCTTTTGTGTCCATTGTCAAGCTGCTAGTGTGTGCTCTCTCTAGTTTCTTTCTGGAAGTACTCAGAGCTACAAGTTTTCCTCTTAGAAATGCTTTCATTGTGTCCCATAAGTAAGTTTGGGAACGTTGTGGCTTCGTTTTCATTAACCTGTAAAAAGTCTAATTTTTCTTTCTTCCTACCTTAACCAAGGTATCATTGAGTAGAGTGCTGTACAGTTTCCACGTGAATGTTGGCTTTCTATTATTTATGTTGTAATTGAAGATCAGCCTTAGTCCATTGTGATCTGATAGGATACATGGGACAATTTCAATATTTTTGTATCTGTTGAGGCCTGTTTTGTGACCAATTTTATGGTCAATTTTGGAGAAGGTACCATGAGGTACTGAGAAGAAGGTATATCCTTTTGTTTTAGGATAAAATGTTCTGTAGATATCTGTTAAATCCATTTGTTTCATAACTTCTGTTAGTTTCACTGTGTCCCTGTTTAGTTTCTGTTTTCAGGATGTGTCTATTGATGAAAGTGGTGTGTTGAATTCTCCCACTATTATTGTGTGAGGTGCAATGTGTGCTTTGAGCTTTACTAAAGTTTCTTTAATGAATGTGGCTACCCTTGAATTTGGAGTATAGATATTCAGAATTGAGAGTTCCTCTTGGAAGATTTTACCTTTGATGAATATGAAGGGCCCCTCCTTGTCCTTTTTTGATAACTTGGGGTTGGAAGTCGATTTTTTTCGATATTAGAATGGCTACTCCAACTTGTTTCTTCAGACGATTTGCTTTGAAATTGTTTTCCAGCCTTTTACTCTGAGGTAGTGTCTGTCTGTTTCCCTAAGGTAGGGTTCTTGTAAGCAGCAAAGTGTTGGTTCCTGTTTGTGTAGCCAGTCTGTTAGTCTATGTCTTTTTATTGGGCAATTGAGTCTATTGATATTAAGAGATATTAAGGAAAAGTAATTGTTGCTTCCTATTACTTTTGTCGTTAGAGTTGGCATTCTGTTCTTGTGGCTGTCTTCTTTTAGGTTTGTTGAAGGAATACTTTCTTGCTTTTTCTAGTACCTGGTTTCTGTCCTTGTATTGTTTTTTTCTGTTATTATCCTTTGAAGGGCTGGATTCATGGGAAGATATTGTGTGAATTTGGTTTTGTCATGGAATACTTTGGTTTCTCCATCTATAGTAATTGAGAGTTTGGCTGGGTATAGTAGCCTGGGCTGGCATCTGTGTTCTCTTAGTGTCTGTATAACATCTGTCCAGGCTCTTCTGGCTTTCATAGTCTCTGGTGAAAAGTCTGGAGTGATTCTAATAGGCCTGCCTTTATATGTTACTTGACCTTTTTCCCTTACTGATTTTAATATTCTATCTTTATTTAGTGCATTTGTTGTTTTGATTATTATGTGTCAGGAGGAATTTCTTTCTGGTCCAGTCCATTTGGAGTTCTGTAGGCTTTTGTATATTCATGGGCATCTCTTTCTTTAGGTTTGGGAAGTTTTCTTCTATAATTTTGTTGAAGATATTTGCTGGCTCTTTAAGTTGAAAATCTTCATTCTCATCTACTCCTATTATCTGTAGGTTTGGTCTTCTCATTGTGTCCTGGATTTCCTGAATGTTTTGAGTTAGGATCTTTCTGCATTTTGTATTTTCTTTGATTGTTTTGCCAATGTTTATCCCGAGCTTTTGTCCCAGCTGGCAAGAACACACTCGGGACAACAGGAATCTTCTGCGGCAAAAGCTTTATTGCTTACTGCTCAGGAGGAAGACCCCGAACCCAGAAAATGGCGCTGCTTATATAGCCCTCAGGATGGCGTTTCAGCCCCTGATATGGAGTGTCAGCTCCTGATTTGTTGCTTGCCCATCACCCCAATATTACACCCCGAGAATGGGCAGTGACTAAGAGTGAGTTCACTCTCGCGCCTGCGTACAAGGCTTGTTAACTAGTTAGGCACAGTGGAGGCCAGCACCATCTTATAATGGTGATTGCTCGCGGCACGCACTACTTCCCTTTTTAGGTCTTGTACAGTTTCATTCAAGTCCATCACCTGTTTGGTTGTGTTTTCCTGTGTTTCTTTAAGGACTTGTACCTCTTTAGCAGTGTTCTCCTGTATTTCTTTAAGTGAGTTATTAAAGTCCATCTTGATGCCCTTGACCATCATCATGAGATATGCTTTTAAATCCGGGTCTAGCTTTTTGGGTGTGTTGGGATATCCAGGACTGGGTGAGGTGGGAGTGCTGGGTTCTGATGATGGCGAATGGTCTTGGTTTCTGTTAATAAGATTTTTACGTTTGCTTTTAGCTATCTGGTAATCTTTGGAGTTAGTTGTTAGTGGTTAGAGCTTGTTCCTCCCGTTATTCTGTTAGCCTCTATCAGCAGACCTGGGAGGCTAGCTCTCTCCTGAGTTTTCAGTGGTCAGAGTACTCTCTGCAGTCAAGCTCTCCTCTTGCAGGGAAGGTGCACGGATATCTGGTGTTCGGACCTGCGTCCTGGCAGAAGATGAAGGTCCAAAACAGGGCCTGTCCCAGAAGCTCTGTCGCTTCTGCCTGTCCCAGAAGTTGTATGGCTTCTGTAGTCGGCACTGTCACCTACACAGACTAGTCTCTGAGAGGACATGGACCAGAGTTGGCTCTCCCAGGTGCTCCGGCAAAGCCCTCCGAGTCCAGGCAGACACCTCTCCTCTGGCAGGGAAGGTGCCCAGATATCTGGAGCCCGAAATGGTGTCTGCCCCAGAAGCTGTGTCGCTTCTGCCTGTCCCAGGAGCTGTGTAGCTTCTGTAGTCCACACTCTCACCTGTGCAGACTAGTCTCTGAGGGATTCGAGAACCCATCAGTGTCCTTTTTAATGGCCCTTCTTGGTGGCATATATTTGAATTCTGAAGCTTATAGATGGAATGTAGGAAAGGGATTCCTTTCCAAAAATTTTATGCTATGCAGGATGATGCTGAGTTTGTATCCAACCTGGATTACATAGAGAGATCCTGTCTCAAAACCAAAAATAACCAATAAAAAGTAAATACAATATTAACAGTTTGTTTCAAGCTCATAACTAATAAGAAAACACAATATAATAGAAAAACAAGTTAAATCAGAATTGCTTTATGTTAATTTCTTCCTTTCATACATTACATAACTAAAGTTCTCAGAGATAAAATAACTTGACCAACTTTTTATAGACATTTCACAGAAAGACAGAGATTACAGGCTGTCTACCAGCCCAGCCCCATAGGAGACAGAACATAGGAGATCTGGAATCCCACAAAGACTTTATGTAACTGTGTAATGCTAGCACATATTAAATACACATAATATAGTGTGGCTAAATACTTTTTTTTAGGAATAAAATGAGCCAAATGCCATTTAAGTGGCCACTGAGGTTCAACAAATATTTATTAGGGGTTCATTGGTGTTGAGTGTTTCAGACACTTAAGGCTTAGTAATGAATAAAATGAGAAACATTTATCATGTTACTGGTTTATATTCTGGGGGCATAAACAAGCATTATTATAATAGATGTAAGTATGGAAATGAAATTAGAAATGTTATGATAAGCAATGTGCAGAGAACTGAGATTGGGGGTACCATCTAGGGGGATTGGTTTCATATTTGAGACCTGGTCTCTGTGTAGCTCTGGCTGTCCTGGAAATTAGTGTATAGATCATTCAGCTGACCTTCAACTTATAAAGATCCTCCTGCTTCTGCTTCCTGAGAGCTTGGATTAAAGGTGTATACCCTCATGTCCAGCATTGGTAGGTACCATTTTTAACACAGAGGGAAGGATGTAGTTTTAAATGGGATAATGAGCTCAGCCTCATCAAGGAGGTAAGAGATTTAGTTATGTGCATATGGTACAGAGGAAAAAGTCAGTACAAAGTTTAAGAGCTTGCTTAATGTGAACCGTGGTCGATGTGAAGAGGAATGAGAGAATGTGGCAACAGCTGATGTTTGCAACAGTAAATTGGAGAAAGGCATGCTGGGAGGGGTGGCTTTGAATAGAATTAACTTTGTCAATGAAACAGAAAATACATGTTTTCTATATATGCTGTACTTATGAAAAGTCAAAAATGTGTCCATAGGAGCTGGGCTTACAGCTTGGTCGAGTGCTTGCCTGGCACATATAAAATGCTCTGGTTTGGTTCACTAACACTTCATAAACCATAAGTAGTGGCATATGTGTATAATCCCAGCACTGTGGAGGCAAAGGCAGGAGGAACAGAAATCTAGCATCTTCTTTCGTTACATAGTAAGTTTAGTGAGTTTAGGGCCAGCATGAGATATATAAAACCCTGCTGAAAGAAGAAAGAAGAGAGGGAGGGAGCAAGGGAAGGAAGAAAGAAAAGAAAGAAACAGAAGATAAGAAAGAAAGAAAAGAAAGTCAAGCATGCAGGTAGGCAGGCAGGCAGACAGACAGACAGACAGACAGACAGCAGTACCCACCATTCATTCCAACACTCAGGGGTCAAAGTAGATGGATCTCTGAGTTGATGGCCAACCTGGCTTACAGAGCGAATTCCAGGACAGCCAGAGCTGCACAGAGAAACCCTATCTTGAAAACAACAACAACCACAACCAACAACCAACAGAAGTCTTGGGGGGAAAAGAGTGAGTAGTTTTTCCTTTTCAGATTTTTAACTTTATTACAAATATCAAAATGAAAATGTGTGGGAAAAGGGGAGTTGAGACAGGAATGTGGTTCATACCTGTAATCCCAGCACTCAGGAGGCAGAGGAAAGAAGATTGCTGTAATCTCAGGTCAGTCTGGTCAGCACAAAGATTTTCAGGCTAGTCAGGACAGTTTAATAAAACTCCTCAAAAGATAGGGGTTGGTCTGACAGTTTTGTCAATTCAGTGGCTGAGGTTTCAGGAATTGCATGATTTGTATGATGCGTCTCAGGTCCCTTCCACGGAACCTTTTGAACTTAATTGACAGTGGAGAAGGCCCAGCAGCAGTGCTGAGACTCCAGCATTGAGGGTGAGCTTTAGGAGCTCCTTGGTATTCTAATATGCAGCCAACGTTAAGAAACATGACTCTGCTCAACGTGCGAGACTGTTTCCTCCCATTCCTGCCGCCAAGAACTGCTCATTTCTCATCAGAACGGCTCTTTTCCTGCTATCCAGCACTACAAAATCACTAATAGTTTCTTGCCTGTATAGGATATAAATCTGAAAATAGCTTGATGTTTATTTTGTCTTTATGTAAACAACATTCCCTGTCCAGGCAAAGGTTCATTCTGCGACATCTTTTGTCACAAAGCCATTTCAATTGTATTACAAAGTGCAATTTTACTTTTGTTATTAAAGCCTACTTTTATGGCAGCATCATTTGAATAGGTTCTGAAAATATTCCCAGGATACTATCATAACTAGGAACTCCCTTTTTTCTATCAGCAGTTATTCCTACTACCCCTGGAGCCCTTTAGTCTAGACAGCAGGCTCCAAGCTCAAAGCTATTACCGGGAGCTTTCAAGGGTATACCTTCTAAGGCTCAGTTCTGTTGATGACAAGCCAACGCTAGTCTGATTCTCATTCCTTTTAAGAGCTTTTAGACTCTTGCTTCTTCTGCTCTTCTTAGCATATTCCACAAGGTACTTTCATGCACGTTTTTTTTTTCCTGCTTAGTATGCAGTTGGCTATCTGCACATGCAGACTTCCTTTTCTTCTTCTTCTTCTTCTTCTTCTTCTTCTTCTTCTTCTTCTTCTTCTTCTTCTTCTTCTTCTTCTTCTTCCTCTTCTCCTTCTGCCTCCTCCCTCCTCCTTCTCCTCCTCCCTCCTCCTCTTCTCCTCCTCTTCTTCTCCTCCTCCTTCCTCCTCCTCTTCCTCCTCCTCTTCTTCTTCTCCTCCTCCTCCCCCCTCTTCCTCCTCCTCCTTCTATATCTGGCATTAGTTATCTATACTGTGGGTTCTCCCTTCTACCCTTCAATACCCCTTTTCTACCCATTCAACCCCCTAACACCACATAGGGGAGGAAAAAAGACAGAGGGGAAAGAGAGAGATGTTACCATTAAAAAACTTCCTGCTGTTTAGGATTGTCAAGTTCCTTGCTGGGGACTGGATAGCTAATTTCTTGTTGTTTTTTCTTTGCGCATGACTACTTAATAAACTGAGAAACCGTGACCAACAGCAATCAACAGCAACCACCCAACAACCCACCACCACCAGCAGCAACCCCATTGAGGCTCTCACATTTATACACCATCTGAAAAGTCCCCAGAATCCAAACATCACATACTTGCAGAATATCTGTGGCTGACAATCATGCCCCTATTAGAGCAAGAGGCAAATCATAGTCCACTGCTGTGGACAATCTAAAGCAACCCCATATCTCACACATGGAATTAAAATGAAAACATATTCTTATAGTACTTCTGTGTTTTTCAAAGAAACCAAAATTCTCACAACTCCTTTATCCTCTTCCTTCTGTTTTGTCTGTTGTTTTTCAAGGCAGGGACTCTCTATATAGTCCTGGAACTCCCTGTATAGACCAGGCTGGCCTTGAACTCTGAGACCTGCCTGCCTCTGCCTCCCGAGTGCTGGGATTAAAGGTGTGCTCCACCACCCCCTGCTACTCCTACTCTTTCTTATTATGCATTTCTTCCAACATCTTCTATTCTCATTTTCTAAAATTTATTTTAAAAATTTTGTCACATGAGGTGCCTCAATTTTTGTTTTTTCTCTAATCTTATAATACTGCAAATGATGCCCACATATTGAGTTTATAAGCTATAAAACATGTAAGACATGTAAAACATGTCTCTTCTAAATTGGCTCATTCCTTCCATTTCGTTCAAGACACAGCCAACTTTAGCCCTGTTGAGTTAACTTGGGTGTTACCTGTGTAGTTTACCACAAGCCAAATTCTGCTATGTAACACTGAACAAAGAAACAAAGTTCTGACCTCCTAAACCAACTTTGTAGCAGAGAAAACAAAAAACACATTAAAATCCTGCATGTCAGACATAGCTGTAGCCTGAGTGCAGGTGCAGCTTTCTAAGTAGGCACACAGCTTTCTGTTCAGACAGCGATGGAATCTTACTGTGTGGCTTGGTAGTTTTTCTGAATCTCACCCCTCATTAGGCTTCTTTTGCTCTCTTATTCTAACCCTTATAAAATATGATGTATGAAGTTATTTTGATCTTTTTCTGTAAATTCTCTGCAGCTGAACTGGATTGTTGTACTATTAACAAAAACTTTAAAAGGTTTACTTAAGAGGGAAGCCTCTTTGTTAGATTTCTGTCCCTTAAACAAACCTGAAGTTTTGTTCACCTGAAGTCTTTTTTTTTCAAATTTTTATTAGATATTTTCTTCATTTACATTTCAAATGCTATTCTGAAAGTTCCCTATACCCTCCCCTCGCCCTGCTCCCCTACCCACCCACTCCCACTTCTTGGCCCTGGCGTTCCCCTGTACTGGGGCATATAAAGTTTGCAAGACCAAGGGACCTCTCTTCCCAATGACAGCCGACTAGGCCATCTTCTGCTACATATGCAGCTAGAGACACGAGCTCTGGGGATACTGGCTAGTTCATATTCACCTGAAGTCTTTAATAGAGCTTCCACCCCCAGTTTTGTATGTGATCATTGAAGTGACCACACAGTACTTCCTGTCTAGGGCCAAAACTGAAGAGAATTTTAGCTTCATCAGAGATAGGCACAGCTGCTTATGGAACCAAAAGAGCAATGATCTTGATGATTAAAAAATCTGAAAGGGTTTCTACCTTCAAACTATAAAATAATACCATTTCTAGACTCTCCTCTGGAATGTTCTGAGTATTATATGACCAAATTATTGGCTTTTATAGCATGATCATTACTAGGTTTGCCCAGATGATATAAAATGCAACTGTTTGTTTTGAATGATTAAAAAACTTGTTTGTAGAAAATGGGAAAATACACTATCTTGGCTCAGGCTGCTGTACTGCCAGACTACAGATCAGAAAGCTTAAACACTAGGAATTTGTTTTCTTACAGCTCTGACACATTCAAACCATTAGGGGCTGGAGAGAGAGCTCAACTATTAAGAACATAATTGCTTTGCAGAAAGCCAGAGTTGGGTTCCAGGAACAGAGACTGGGGAGCTCCCAACTGCCTCTAACTTCTGTTCCAGGATTCTTCTATAACCTCTGTGGTTTCTGTATGTATCTGCACTCACACACTCATTTCTGCCCCATAACCTCTGTGGTTTCTGTATGTATCTGCACTCATGTACTCATTTCTGCCCCTCACACCCGGTACACGAGAGACCAAAAATAATTGTTCAAAATACATTAAATACAAACCAATGTAAATTTGAAATCTGGTGTTTTTGTTCTGCAACCATTGAAAAAACAATATAAATGAAAAAATTCCCTACAAATTAAAACAAAGACCTAATGGGAAAAGATGTATAAAGGGATAGTGGTATAAATATTAGAAAAAGCATAGTCTTATACATCACATTGCAAAAAACCACAGCTTTCCTCTTAGACAGAATAAGAAGACATTATTCTGGAGCCATTTTTAGTGGCTATAGGCCAGGAACAATTTTAACTACCCCAAATTCCATGTTCCAACTGGAAGCAGTTCTGTGAAGTTTCACAGAACAAGAAATCAAGGTAAGTGTAAAATCCATTGTTATAGTTTATTAAAGCACGCCAGAGAGACAGGTACAGCAAGATGAGGGAAGTGTTACTATAGTCTCAGGGTGTTATCTTATTGCATTCTTAGCTTTTGGTTGGTGGAAGCTAGTGGCCTGTTTAGTCAATAGATTCCAAAAAGTTTTTAATCTTCTAGTCACAAGACGTTAGTTCACACATAGAGTTGGACAAATAGCTAGTGTTCTGCAGTGCTAGATCTAGCCTAGATAAGGTAATTAGCCTCTGGATGGACCTGCAGCAATCCAAGCTTCCCACTATAATGCAGTTCTAGTCAATGTCTCGGCAGACGCAGCTTCTTCTTCCCTTTCTCCTTCACAACTGTTAACACATTAAACGTAAAATGAGCTCATACTGCCATTATTTTCAAAGAGGAGAAAAACAATTTTTAAAATCCGGTGAATACACCTTTTAGATATGGAATCCTGGAGGCACGCTGAGTTCTTTCTTTTTGAGACAGGGTCTCTCTACAAAGTCCTGGCTGTCCTATGTAGATCAAACTAGACTTGAACTCATGGAGATCCACCTGCCTCTGCTTTCCCAGGGCTGAAATTAAGGCATGGGCCAATGTTCTGCCAGGATGAGTTCTTTTAAAAAATGCAGACTCCAACCAACATTCTTAAAGAGAATTTCTTTTAAAGACATAAACATACAAGTGTTTTAACTGCTCCCCTCCGCCCCCCAATAACGGAGATGGGTGAAGGCGTTGTCGGAGCAGATTAATTAATTAATTAAGGTGATTAATCGCTCTGACAGTGTCCACCCTCACCTTTTAACTTTGGATAAATACCAAGTTGGATGCACTCCCTGTGCTGACTCAAAGACACCTGGAGAGACTCAAAACATCTTTTCTGGCCCAGCCCCTTTCCCCACTAGTCTCTGCATGGCTGAGTGAGGCCTTGCCCAGTCCGGGGAATGGTGGAGCGGCGCTCTTTAAGAAGGGAGGCTGAACATGGCCAGGGGGAGCGCCAGGCGAGCGGCCGGAGCACCTAAGGTTTGTGGGAGTCTTTGGGTGGCCGCGATGCGGGGGCCGAGGCCAGATGCACCCGAGACAGTGCGAGGACGTGAGCTCAGGTAGGTTCTCGCGGCCGGACTTCCCTGAGACCCGCAGGCCTGAGGTAGAAGCCTCCCCTCTTCTGCTCCGCAATCCCAAGAGCGGGCACCGAGAACGCACCCCGAGCCCCGAGCCTAGGCCTCGTGAGGACCCGGACCGCAGCGCCGCGGCCCTGCGCATCCCTCTCCGTGGACCCGCCCCTCGCCGCGACTCCACCAATCGGCGGCCTCGTCCACGCGCCGCACCTGGTGGGCGGAGCCGCGCGTCGCCGTCGCAGCGCCCGGTCCCGCCCCCAGCGCGGCGCTCATCACTCGCTGCGCCGCCCTGCCGCCGGCGGGGAGGAGCGGAAGCCGCTGGCCGGGGACAGACTCCCGCGCCTGTGAGCCGCGGTGCAGGCAGAGCGCGCGCCGGGACCAGCCCGCGGTCGGCCCTCCCGGAGGACGGCAGCCGCTCTCCATGCCTGTGTGGTGCTGCCGCTGCTCCCTGGCCGGTCATTTCAGGTGACTTTCCCCCCGGGATGGGTCGGAGCTGGCTCTGCAGCGTGTGCTCCTCGGCCGCCGCCCGCTGGGCCGGCGCTGCTCGGAGCTCCGTGGACCCCGCTCTTTTCTTGTCCCCTCTTCTTGTTCCTGGACCGCGCGGGTCACAGGACGGCGAGAGTGGCTAGGCCGGCGGTGAGTCGGTTACATGTAAATGGTAAATTTGAAAATCTGTGAAGAGCCTCCTTTGAATTTTTGATCTTTTAAAAATCTAATAACATAAGTTACTGGCTTGAAGGGAAGTGGAGAAGAATGTGTCATGTAGTGACAGTGGGTCGTGACTTACTAAGGTATGAGTGATGTAAAGCCATGTTAGAATGGAGAAATTTAGGAAGTGGCAGTTTTATACTCAAATTATGATGAAAGTTTCTTACGGTGAGAAAAACAATAGTTTCAAAGATGAATGAACGTATGTTCTAGATTCAGAACAATTGACCAACACTTCGGGGAATTACAGAATAAGATCAAAAGTACAAGAAACTGGATGGGATGAAATGTTACGTTTAGTAAGGACTCTGGGAACTGGCTTTACATGTGTGAATGTTACAGAATAAACTGATAAAGACTTGTTTAATAGAGGCTCATAGAATTTAGGTGAAACATTAACTTGGGTGGAAAGGATATTAATATCATTTCTAAAAATACTAACATTGCTTTCTTTACTAATGTGAGCCACAAGTCACAGTATTTGTGACTGTCATCAATACAAATCACAGAGCTTATTTTATGTGATATAGATAAATGTCGTGTGTATTTAATAACCTTCACAGAAGAGGTTAAAAAAGAATGTGAGGTGCAGAGAAATCAGACTCCTGCTGTAATAGCAACGACCTAGGTCTGCCCAACCTCCTGAGTTTGTAAGGAGACTTTAAATTCTAGATCTAGAAAAGTTTTATGCCAAAGACTGCTGGATTCTATGTTCTAGACAGATTGTTGTGTATGTACACATCGTCCACTTTGAGTATTGTAAAAAGCAGGCTGGAGTGAAAATTTGAAGCCTCTTGGGGAGCTACATTTCTTTTAGAAAATAACCCTCTGAAAGTCTCCTGACACCTTTGGGGTACTGTTGAGCGGTAAGGGGAGAGCTTGGAATTCTTACTCTGAGGCTATGTGGTAAATACCATCCATCCTCTTATCTCTGTGCAGAGAAATTTAGGGGAGGGAGTGAAAAGTGTTTGCTACAGTTTAGTGTTGGGAGAGAAGAAACCGTGTTTGCTACATTATTATAGTTAAATGTATCATTAGAGACCTTTTAAGAGTCAAGCTATAAGAAGTACTGCTTCCTTGTCTTCCCCCATTCATTCAGCAGCCTCAAGTAGCATCCATGTGTGAGTGCATCTCCATAAATGTTGGCCAGGCTGATGTCCAGATGGGAAATGCCTACTGGCAGCTCTACTGCTAGGAAAATGGCATCTAACCTGATGGCCACATGCCAAGTGACATGATCATTGGGGAAGAGATGACTCTTTGAGGATCTCCTTCAGTGAGACAGGCACTAGCAAGCATGTGCCCTGGGCAGTGATCGTAGACCTGGAATGCATAGCTATTGATGAATTGCGCACTGGTACCTACTGCCAGCTTTTCTACCCTGAGCAGCTCAGCTCATCACAGGCAAGGAAGATGCTGCCTATAACTGTGCCCCTGGCAACTACACCATTGGCAAGGATATCATTAACCTTGTCTTGACAGGACTCTCAAACTGGCTGACCAGTGTACAGAGCTTCAGGGTTTCTCCTTTTTCCATGGCTTTGGCAGGGGATCAGGCTGTGAATTCATCTCCCTGCTGATGGAGTGGCTCTCTATTGGTTATGAAAAGAAGTTGAAGCTGGAGTTCTACATTACTCAACCCCCCAAAGTTTCCACTGCTGTAGTTGAGCCCTACAATTCCATCCTCACCATCCATACCACCCTGGATGGAGCACTCTGATTGTACCTTCGTGGTAGATAATGGGGCCATCTGTGACATCTGTTATAGAAATCTCAACATTGAACACCCAATTTACACTAACTTAAATAGGATGATAGGTCAGACTGTCTTCTGTCACTGCTTCCCTCAGATTTGATGGGACCTTGAATGTTGACCTGACAGAATCCCAGACCAATCTTGTGCCCTGTCCTAGAATCTACGTCCTCTGGCCACTATGCTCCTGCCATTTTTGCTTAGAAAGCCTACTACGAGGAACTTTATAGCAGAGATGACCAATGTCTGCTTTTAGTCAGCCAACTAGATAGTGATCCGTTGGCGTCGTAAATACATGGCCTACTGTACGGCAGAGATGTGGCTCCCAAAGATGTCAGTGCTGCCATTACCATTAAGACCAAGTGTACCATCCAGTTTGTGGACTTGTGCCCCACTCACTTTTAAGATTGGCATTAGTTACCAGCCTCCCACAGTGTATCTGGCCAACAGAGCTGTGTGTATGCTTAGCAACACCACAACCATTGCTGAGGCCTGGGCTTGCCTAGATCACAAGTTTGATCTTGCGAATGCAGAGCATGCCTTCATGTAGTGTTATGTTGGTGAGGGCATGGAGGAGGGGGAGTTCTCAGAGGCCCATGGGGATATGGCTGCCCTAGAGAAGGATTATGAGGAAATTGGTGTGGATTCTGTTGAGGAGAGAGGGTGAGGAAGAAGCTGAATACTAAATTAAATTTCACAAAGGTGCAACTTTTACAAGGAAGTTTATTCTGCTTCAACTCAGAACGTTGTAGTCTGGGCATACAGTTACTGACTTTAAACATGAATAATTTGTCATAGATACAAGCTGTCCATTTCACTGATGGGCTTTAAATAAAATATTCCATCTTAAAAACAAAGCAAAACAAAACAAATAGAAATCTAATAGTACTAGTTGCTATTAAGGCAGATTTTTGGTTTTGTTTTGTTTTAAGAGCTAGGAAAGGTTGGTGTCTCTTAACAACTTTGTACTATTCTGTGGTAGTGTATTGTATACTTAATGTAACTTTGTACTGTCCTAGGGTAGAGCATTAGATAGTGTAGTGTTGTACTATCCTGGGTAGTGTATTGTATGGTCAATGTAACTTTGTACTATCCTGGGTAGTGTATTTGGTACTTAGTGTAACTTTGTACTAGCTGGGGTAGTGTATTAAGTTCTCTAAATGAACAGAACTGATGGAATGGTTATTAAAGGAATGTAGTAGATTGGCTTACATGGTCCAGGTAGTTCAACAAAGGCTGCTTCAGGCTGGATAAGTGGCGAATCTGATAGTTGTTTAGTCCATAGACTATGGAGCTGGATATCTCAGCACTCCCAGGCTGGGACTGGATTCCTGAAAGATTCTGGAGAGCTGCTGCTGCTGTCTATGGTGAACACCCTGAAGGGGCTGGTTCTTTTATTTCATTTTATTTTATTTTTAAAGATTCATTTATTTATTATATGAAAGTACACTGTAGCTGTCTTCAGACACCCCAGAAGAGGGCATCTGATCTCATTATGGATGATTGTGAGCCATCATGTGGTTTCTGGGATTTGAACTTGGGACCTTTGGAAGAGCAGTCAGTGCTCTTAACCGCTGAGCCATCTCTCCAGCCGGAAGAAGCTGGTTCTAAGATCAGTGAAGGAATGTTTCGGCAACAGGATAGTACAGGAACTTGCCAGCAAAATGAAGACAAACAGACTAGAAAGCAAATTTCCTTTCATGTTCTTTTATCAGGCCTTCTAGTAGAAGGTGTGGCCCACAATTAAGATACGTTTTCATGCTTCAAATAATCTGATCTAGAAAATTCCTGAGACTAAGTCACATTGACAATAGAAATGAGCTATCAAAGGCAGGTTGGAGCCTCTCTCTCAAGGTTCCATTTATCAGCCCTCTGGGATAAACAATTTCGCCTTAGTCCTGTGAAATAACATCTGTCATTTAGAAAGCCCTAATAAACACAGCTAATATGTATGGTATTAACCCTTCCAGACATTGAAATTGTTGATGAGAGATGAAAGGTAATTTGAGGATTCTGTTTTGAAGTAATCTAAAAACAACAGCATTGAGTTCAGAGGCTACTACAGCTTTTGACTGAATGACGGGATACTGAAACTAGTTTCTAGAGATGCAGTTGGTAAATAAGGATTAGAAGTCAACATTAAGGTCTTATTTCTTTTATCCAAAAAGACCAGTGTTTGTGCTCTCTGTGTCCTTAAAATATCTGACACTATATATGACTAGATCTCTGTGTAAATTTTTTTTTTCCTGAACACAGTTTCTCTGTGTAGCCCAGGCTGTCCTAGAACTCACTCTGTGGTACACCAGGCTCACTTCAAACTCAGAGATCCACCTGTCTCTGCCTCCTGACTGCTGGGATTAAAGATGTGCATCATCAGCTCCTGGCTGAGGAAAAAAAAAGTAGAGAGGAAACAAGTTCTTCTCAGGCATCCCAAAAGAATTACAAAATCTCATCTGTAATTGTCTTTGAAGAAGCTATGTGTTGGTGTGCGTGTGCGCACGGACGCTCAATGCACTTAGAAACTATCCACCTATATTTTCTAGATGAAATCACTCTTTTTTTTTTTTTCCCCCGAGACAAGGTTTCTCTTACTGACCTTAAGCTTGCTAAGCAGACTGGACTGGCTGGCTATTGAGCCCCAGGGAGTGGACATAGTGATCAGTCTATTTGTGTGGTTTCTGGTGACTGAACTCAGGTCCTGATGCAGGCAGGTACTCTACCAACTGAGCTACTTCCCTAGCCCGGTAAAAAGCTTACTCAGTAGTTAATGTGCTTTTAAGATATTAATATAAGATAAATAGCTACTTCAGACTTGTGGACTTACATGATATACAATCGAAAGCATTATGCAACTTATGGATATTTTATTGCCTACATACAATATAAGAATGAATTGGATTTTATAAAACCTATATTAACTTTTTTTTTTTTAAAGAAACTATAGTGACACTGAAACTGAAGGAGAGATTTTTAATTCTTTTGTGCAATATTTTGGTGACAATTTGGGGCCAAAAGTTAAAGGGATGCCATTAGTTGAAGAAACGTCTTTACTTGAAGATTCATCAGTGACTTTGCCTATGGTAATAATTGGTAAGTTATTATATTTTGTTTCTTTTTCTTTTTTCTTTTTAAAGATTTACTTATTTATTATAAGTATGCTATAGCTGTTTTCAGACACACCAGAAGAGGGCATCTGATCTCATTACAGGTGGTTGTGAGCCACCATGTGGTTGCTGGGATTTGAACTCAGGACCTTTGGAAGAGCAGTTAGTACTCTTAACCACTGAGCAAACTCTCCAGCCCCTGTATTTTGATTCTTAAAGCTAGTTACTGCTCTTATTGCTTCTGTAATCCTAAGGTTCTTCCATTCTATTGAAAAGGCTCCACTTATTAAAATAGTTTGAATGTTCCCAGCTCAAACGATTGGTATGTATCTAAGGTGATGTATATGTTACCTTGATCTTATCATTATTGTATATGTGCATTAAAATGCCACACTTTGCCTCACAAATATGTACAACTACTATGTGCTAATTAATAAGTATCTTAAAAGGACAAAAATAAAAGGAGATGCTTCTGTGAATGGAGGCAGGTAATAAAGGACAGAATTATAATGAAGTTTTAAGGTGTTAGATATGTAAAGTAACCATTCAGGTCTTTGGAGAAAGATTGGCTTATATGATTACAGAGTCAATTTGGGATGTAATAGCTTTTCCCTGAATTACTAATGATAGATATTAAGATGACCAGTATTATTAGAGTTCTGTGCAGGTCACTCTGTGTATATTATTATTGTTTTTGAACCCTATAGCTCTGTTGTATTGATTAGGCCCGTGTAGAAAGACTTAAAACTAAATGACAACTGTAAGTTAGTAACTTGAGCCATTTGACATTATAGTGTTTTGCAGTAAGATTTATAATTCCCTAAATTATAATAACCACTTGTATCGTTTGTATCACCTCAACAGATAGGATGTAAAGCTACTAAAATTCAACAATTGAGATTTTTAAAACTGTGGATAATTAGATTTATTTAACTACCTGCCATTTATATTTTCCATCTAATACTCAAGCTTGAGGAAGACAGGCAAGACCTGTCTTAAGACTGCATTGTGGTGGCTATTTGCCTTTCTAATTGCCTTTCTTGAATTGTTTTTTGGAATTGCATTAAGTTTACAAATCAGGTTAAGAACAACTAGCAATAATCTTTCATCTTCCTATGAAGATGGAGTGTCTTCCTATCTGTGGGCTTTTTAACATTTATTTCTGTAGTCAGAATTGCTCTTCTTCATGTAACTCATACACATTTTGTTAAAATTATGATAAAATAGTTCTTTGACATAAATGTAAGTGATAGTGTGGTTTTCATTTCAAATTTCACTTTCTTCATTGCTGCTCTAAGAAAGTAGCAGGCTTTTGCGTATTGCCATAACTGTGGCTCTGAGCTCTTGAGGGGTCAGTTCTTGGGATTTACTCGATGGATAATCACATCACTGGCAAACAGTGATTTCCCCTCCTTTCTCCAGTTGTGCACTTTCTATTTCATGCCTTCAGGCCGCCCATCATGGTGATGAGTAGGACTGTTATTAGGTTTTTGTTGTTTTTTAAACATGTTCTTCATCATGTTGAAGTTTTCCTCTTTCTACTTCTGTATGTTTTTAAATCATGGGTGGATGCTTGATTTATGCTGGGTTTTGTCAAATGGTTTTCCTTGCATTTGTGGATATAACCGTATGAATTGGTTTTAAAATATCTTTAAGGTTCTTTTTTACACATTTATTTTGTTTGCTTACTGATTTAATGTGTAGGTGTGTGTATGTGTATGCCACAGTACATGTGTGGAGGTCAGAGGACACTTTGTAAACTTGCTTCTCCTTCCAGTGTCAGTTGCAGAGATTTTACTCAGATTGCTAAGAACGGTGGCAAGTGTATTTACCTGTTGAGCTGTCTATCCTTCTATTGGCTAATTTTTGATTCCACATCAATTATAATAAAGAAGTAGCTTATGAAAATATGTATTTCTCAAGATCAGGTCACCCTAGACAGCTAGTTTGGAAGTCAGTAGCATAGAGTGGAAGCTTAGAAGGCAGAGGTCAGCTATGAGTGCTAGGTTTTAGTTGATGGGAGGAGGAGCAGAAAGGGGAAGCCAGCCAATAAGAACACCAACTTACATCACTTTGCTTTTTTAAAAAAATAGGAAATGGACCTTCAGGAATATGCCTTTCATATATGCTGTCAGGCTACAGACCGTATTTATCATCGGAAGCAATACATCCAAATACAATCTTACATAGTAAACTAGAAGAAGCAAGACATCTGTCCATTGTGGATCAGGTATTCTTTGTTACATGTTTTATAAAACATTTTAATGCTGAAACGATTAACTTTATTTATGTATTTCTTTGTTGTAAATCCTTCATCCTAAATAATGTATTTAGTTTTATAAATACATTGTGATGTCGTATTAAACTATATTGAAGTTTTGAGCAAAAATTTCTAGTTTCCTAGTGGAGCTTTAAACAATTTTATATGGCTTTGAGTGCATGTTGATATGAGAACATGAGTGTGCATGTGTGTAGGCTGCACGTTAACTTGAGTGTTGTTTCTCAGGAACTGTCCATGATGGTTTTTTAAATGAGGTTTCTCGTAGGTAGGCCTTAATCTCCCCTCGGCTAGGCTGCCTAGCCAGTGATCTGGAGAAGTCCTCCCATGTCCCCTCCACGTTGCTGTGATTATAGGCATGGCTTTTGAAATGTGGTTCTAGCGATGAGACTCGGGTCGTCATGCTTGTGAGGAAAGCAGGCTGCTGACTGAGCCGTCTATGCAGCCCTACTGGGAGGGCTTAGTGTGTGCTCTATGCTGAAATCCAGTTGGGAAGTTCTACTTTTTACAGCCCAGTTGACATTTGTATGCCAAAGGCATCTTCAACACCTATAAGGGTTTTTATTTAAAAAACAAAAAGCCTTTTTTTTAGATCCAAACTTTGCCTACATTTATTTTGCTGAGGAATATAGTATGTATGAACTCAAGGAAAATACATGTTCTCTAACTAGCTCTTAGAAGCTACTGAGTTGCCATGTCCTTCATCAACCTAGTTGTCTTGTTTTTTTTCTAACTCACATTTATTTTTCCTTTGCTTCAGGACTTAGAATACCTGTCTGAGGGTCTTGAGGGGCGATCGTCCAATCCAGTGGCAGTCCTTTTTGACACCCTTCTTCACCCAGATGCTGACTTCGGATATGAGTCTCCATCCATTCTGCACTGGAAATTGGAACAACATCATTATATCCCTCACTTAGTTCTTGGTAAGGGCCCGCCTGGTGGGGCATGGCATGTAAGTATATATTTGCATTTTAGTGTATATTAAGGGATTTATTACATATTGCTCTAATAAAACCAACTTGATTTTTGTTTTGTTTTGTTTTCAAGATAGGACTTCTCTACATAACCCTTGCTGTCCTAGATTTCACTTTATAGATCAGGCTGGCCTCAAACTCAGAGTTCCACCTGCCTCTGGTCCTAGGTTTGAGATTAAAGGCATATGCTACCATGTGGGCTTCCAGCTTGATTCTACTTTTTTTTTGGGGAGGGCGGAGGGGGGGACGATGACAAGGGGTTTTGCTTGTTTAGTTTTCAAGGCAGTGCTTCTCTGTATATTGACTGTGCAAGAAACTCATTTTGTAGACCAGTCTGGCCTTGATTTCAGAGTTCCATCTACCTTGCCTTAAGTGCTGGTACTAAAGGTGTGCACCAACATGAACATTTTATTTCTGTGTTTTGTTAAGCATACATTAACTATAGGTAGTTAAGGCAGATTTTTATTAATGTTGTAGTCTTTGAATAAGCATATCTATACTAACCTATACAAATTGTATAGAAAAAAAAGAGAACACTTTTCATAGTCAATAAAATTTCAATAATTTAAAGCTTAGAGAAGTCTCGCAGGGTATTTTGAAAATCAGTATCTTATTTCCATGTATTTTCTTTCTCTTTATTTAATAGATGTATTTGTATCTTTTCCCTGTGTATAAGTGTTGTGTGCATGTATGTCAGTGCACTGTGTGGATGCTTGGTGCCTACAGCAATTAGAAGAGGGCTACTTGAGATGCTCTGAACTGGTATTACTGATTGTTGTGAGCTGCCATGGAGGTGCTGGGAATCAAACCCTGCTCCTCTAGACGAGTCTGTGCTCTGAACCACTGAGCCATGTCTCCAGCCCGTATTTCCATGTATTTTTAAGATTTTAAAGAAAAAAAATATTGTAAATAAAAGGTTTAATTTGAACAAAAGACATGTCTCCCTGATTCAGAGCCTGTAAAGTCTACGTTTGAACTTCATTTAATGACTGTTTAGTGTCTGTAGCAGCAAAGAGACACATGACCAAGGCAATTCTATAAAAGAAAGCATTAATTGAGGGCTTGCTTACAGTTTCGGCGGTTTCCTACATTATTATCATGGTGAGGAGCGTGGTGGCATTCAGGGAGGCAGAGTGCAGAGGAAAAGCTGAGATCTACATCCATGCACAGGAGGCAGGAAGAGAGAGAGAGAGTGAGTGACAGTGGCCCAGCAAGGGCTTTAAAACCTCCAGCCTACTCTCAGCTACGTACCTCCCCCAAGGCCACATATCCCAATCCTTCCCAATAGTTAAAACCACTGCTGACTAAGGATGTGTATGAGCCTATGGGGCCATTCTCATTCACACTCACACAGTTTTCTTTCCTACACGTAACCGTTCGCCCTGTGCTGCTGCGCTTGCCCTGCAAACCTTGCTGTTTGCTGAAGATGCGATGAAATCTTCCAGCAGTGAACAGTATATGAAAATCTGCTTGTAGAGCTGCCTAGCAGGGAAACTTGTTTATGCTTAGTACACACACACACACACACACACACTAGTTTTTTAAAGTCCCGGCTGTTCTGGAACTCCCTCTGTAGACCCAGCTAGCCTTGATAGGTATATTTTTAATCTCCTAGGCTGGCCCTAAACTCCAAGTGTAACAAATACGACTTTTAACTTCTGCTCTTCCTACCTTTACCTCCCAGATGTTGGAATTTCAGATGTGTCCCACTATGCCTAATTCATGAGGCCCTAGGGACAAAGCTCTGCATGCTAAGCAAGTATGCTGTCAACCAGACTAGAGCCCCAATCCCTTCAGAGATTGTGTGTATGTGCGTGTATACAAGCAAGTGTTGTGATGTGTGGTGTGTGTGTGTGTGTAAGAGTAAGCATCTGTGTCTCAAGAACACTATTATTCACCATATATCACATCCTTAGGATAAAACTATCATCATCGCAGACTCACAGTATTGCCTAAGGCTTGGGGATGCAAATACAATCTGATTCAGTGGAAGATTCTAAAGGCTTGGAGATAGTCTAAGAAGCTGTGGGAGACTTGACATTTTTAGAAATGTGCAACCTTGGAGTAGCCCAGACTTACAGAGTACATCATTTCTTACCCAGGGTTTAGTTTCTTTGAATTCCTGAATGAAACTGATGATGTTGTTTGATATTAATCTGTCACATCGGTTTTTATTTTGCCTGGAATAGTTTCCCTTCCTAATGACACACTCCTCAAAACCCACTTGCATCTTTGAAGAAGTACCATTTCACATACACTTGGACAATACTTGTGTCACATCTACCCCTTTCTGAATACTGCTGTCCCAGTGACAGCATGCTTAATAGATCACATGGTCAAGGCAAGACTGGCATATATGACACCACGTGTTAAAAAATGGCATAGGTAAATGTACTCATTTCTTACTCAGAGATGCATGGGACCCTGCCTGAAAAGTCTTGTCAGTGAGTGAATGAAAACTACTATAATGTACCCGTTCTCAGTGCTGGGCTGTGTAGAACAGGGCAAGCTGTGACAACAGGGGCCTTGTCTAGAGCGCTGCTGAGATTGCTGGGGATGACGTAGGCCCTGGCACTTAGCTCTTCTCTCTGTTTTGAGGGAAGCAGGAGTAGCTTGAGGGGCTTATTTCCTTGACGGTAACATTAACCCCAATGCTGAGTCTGTTTCTCAGGCAACCACTGCTTATTTTCTATTTTTAGAAAGTGATTATGTTGTATTTAGCCTAGTCCAGATTTCAGAATTATAATTGATAGAGAAAAGCTGTTTTCCAATTTTTAAAAAATCTGTAAGGAAAAAAAAAAAAAAACCGAAACAGCAAAAAAGCCACCATATTGAAAAAAACCCAAAATTTTGGAAATTAGTGAACATTTTTCTTTTCTTTAAGAAATAAAAATGCTGATGTGTTCGTTAACATGTAGATCTTAATTATAGATCAGAGGCCAAAACTAGTGCTGTGATTTGTCTCAAACATGTATAACTGTTAGTCATTTCAGACGGTGAAATACATGAAAGTTTTATTAGTATAGAATTTCAGAGGAAATACACTGCAAATGAGAGAACGGCAGATGCTTGTATTTCTGAAGATGGGGTAACTCACTTAGTAGGTAGGATTACCTCTGGGTGCATCTATTTTCCTGTTGTGTGATTGTTATTCTTTATACCTGAAACCAAAATCCATAGTTTATATACCACTGTTTCTCTTGGACTCTTGTGAACATGTTTTATATAATCCAAATCTGTATATAAGTAAGATGTGCTTGCTTTCAAAAGGTAATACTGCTTCATTGTGCTTTTTTCAACTGTTTTAAACTAGAATATGGAAGGTTCTATGTTGACAATCAGCTTTGGAAATTGGATGGAGCTTCCTGGACTTCAATTTAAAGACTGGATATCTAGCAAACGAAGGTAAAGATCTATCTCTATTAAAGTTCTTGGACGTATGAAAAAGGGACTGTTGAGAAATGTTCACAGTATCTGCGAATCCTGTATTACACAAATAGAAATACACTTGCTAAATAAAACTCATGTGAAGCAGTGATTATGAGCTAGTTTCCATGTAGGATGCTATAAAGCTGTGTGTACATAAAGGACTGTTTGTAGGGCCTTCCTGTTTATATTAACTTATTAAACAGGATTTATATTTAATATTAAATTAGTTACTTTCTCATCTACCTATGCATTATTTCCCAAATGTGTCAGTTTTTCAATGAGGTTGTGACTTTATTTACTTATACTATGTATACTAAGTGTATATATGCCTAAGAAGGTTGGTTGATTGTTTGTTTGTTTGTTTGTTTGTTTGGTTTTGTTTGATTTGGGTTGGTTTAGTTTTGGCTTTTTTTTTTTTTTTTTTTTTTTTTGACAGAGACTCTTTACATAGCCTTGGCAGCTCTAGAACTCACTGTGAAGATCAGGCTGGCCTTGAACTCACAGAGATCTGTCTGCCTCTGCCAGGATTAAATCTGCTGGAATTAAAGGTGCATACCACCACACCCAACACAGTGGTTATTTTTGAAGGGTAATAATACACTTATTATGATTTGTCACTTAGAATGATAAACTAAAACATGGGCTTGCTACCATGGACATGAAGGTCAATATTTAATTATTAGTACCTTAAGTAGGACTGAGTAATTTCTCATTGGAAGAATACAGGTCTTATTTTGGGGGAAGGTATATAAAGTTCAAAAGGAGAAATGTAAAAATCCCTATCATTTTCAGGTTCATGTACAAACCAGATTTGAATAACTAATACAGAGAATCTAATTTTACCACTAATGGCAGTATGTCAAAGCAGGAACTTAATCTTTGTTAGAATAGAGATGGAGTTTGTGTAATTGACATCATGCTAGGTAGCAACCATGCTTAATCCATAGAAGTTTCCCTTAATTTTAAAAGATTTAAGAACATCAGTCTTAGATCTAGATCATCCTGGTGGTGTGCACAGTTAATCCCAGCATTTAGGAGATAGAGGCAGGCAGGTGGAGCTCTGACGATTCATTTATTTCTATTTTATGTGCATTGGTGTTTTATCTACCTATGTCGGTGTGAGGGTGTCCTCCTGGAACTAGAGTTATGGACAGTTGTGAACTGTCATGTAATGCAGAGTCTTCTGGACTCTGAGCATCAGTACTCCACTGCTAAGCCATTTCTTCAGCCCCAAATCTTCCTTCCTTCTGTCTTACTCTTTCTTATTCTCGTTCCTTTTTTCTCTTCTCTTTTCTTCTCTTTTCTTCTCTTTTCTTCTCTTTTCTTCTCTTTTCTTCTCTTCTCTTCTCTTCTCTTCTCTTCTCTTCTCTTCTCTTCTCTTCTCTTCTCTTCTCTTCTCTCCCTTCTCTTTCTTTCTTTCTTTCTTTCTTTCTTTCTTTCTTTCTTTCTTTCTTTCTTTCTTTCTTTCTTTCTTTCTTTCTTATATTTTGTTTTGTTTTGTTTTGTTTTGTTTTGTTTGTTTTTGAGACAGAGTTTCTCTGTAGTCCTAGCTGACTTGGAACTTACTCTGTACACCAGGCTGGCCTTGAACTCACAGAGCTCTGCCTGCCTCTGCCTCCTGAGTGCTAGGATTAAGGTGTACACTAGCACCACCGTGCACTTGCTGCTTTTACAGAGGACCCAGGTTCAGTTCCCCACACATGGTGGGTGGCTCACGACCACCCATTATTCCAGTCACAGGGAATGCAAAACCCTTCTCAGATGCTCATTTGCATCAGACCTGTGTGTGCTACACATAGATCCACCAGGAGAAAGACTCATACATGTATAATAAGTAAGTGCAACCAAAAGCTAAATCTTGAAACATGAAGAGGTGGAAGATTAAAGTTGCACAATCCGTCACATTGCTTGAGTTCATTTGGTAAGCAAGCAAAATAGTTCAGCATATTCTTGGATTTGTTAAAGGGAAAGGTTTTCCTTGTTTTTTTTTTTTTGTTTTTTGTTTTGTTTTTTTTTTTACTAAAAAGAAGCATAGATCTTTTTAAGTTAACCAGAGGATTAAGGATGATATGTGCCTTAAGTGTTGATTGTTGAGTCACATGTCCAGCCCCTGAATAGTAATCTGTTAATGATGTCATTTAAGTCATTAGTTGTAAGAGAAAATAGTTGTCTGATTTTCAAATGTCTACATTTTAACCCATTTATTAATTGAAAATTTATCAAGCAGCCCCCTAATCACATGTTTTTGATCCCCTAAAGAGTTTTGTTTCTTCTCATTTATACATTCATACATGATTTTATGAACTTATACTCATTTAAAATCTAGCAGCTATAAATGAGAGAAAACATTTGTTCTTTTCAGATTGGTCAAATTCACTTAATATGGTTCTCTCTGGCACATCCATTTTCCTGTTGCATGACTTTACTCATGTCTGGGGAGGGAGAGCCAGTGTTTTTCTACGCTGTGTTTTCTTTCCCTGGACACTGAACTTGGTTCCAGAGCTTGGCTGTTGAGTAGTGCTGTAGTAAGTATTGCTGTGCCAGTGTCTGTGTTATGTTGACTTGAGACCCTTTGGGTAAATACCCATGCATAGTAAAACGGTATCATAGAAGAGCTGGTGTTCAGGTTTTGAGGACTCTCCACACAGATCTGCGATGTGACAAGACCAGTTTGAATTCTTTACAGCAATGCTCCCCTTTACCCACATCCTTAGTAGCATTTGTTATGTGCTTTGCTAATGACTGCCAGTCTGATTAGGATAAGAAAGCATAAAAATAATTTTTATAAAACATGAGGATAATTTTTAACTAACACAATTGTGGAAAAACCTAAGATATAAAAGCCTACCAGATGAAAAAGTAATGAAGTACTTCTCATAGGGTATTTTTCCTTTTCATATTACAGGAACTTAAAGGGGGACCGTGTCATGCCGGAGGAAATAGCTCGCTACTACAAGCACTACGTAAAGGTCATGGGCCTTCAGAAGAATTTTCGAGAGAATACTTACATAACCTCTGTATCAAGACTCTATAGAGACCAAGGTGATAACGGTAGTCAAGACAGAGATATTTCCACAAAGCATTTACAGAACCAGAAGTCAAAATTTATCAAGAGAAACTGGGAAATCAGAGGCTATCAGCGAATAGCAGGTGGTTCTCATGTTCCCTTTTGCCTCTTTGCTGAGAATGTAGCTCTTGCAACTGGAACTTTGGATTCTCCTGCCCATCTGGAAGTTGAAGGGGAAGAGTTTCCGTTTGTGTTTCATTCGATGCCTGAGTTTGGAGCTGCTATAAACAAAGGAAAGCTGTGTGGCAGAGTGGACCCAGTGCTGATTGTAGGTTCCGGCCTTACTGCCGCTGATGCAGTGCTCTGTGCCTATAACAATAATATCCCTGTGATCCACGTGT
The DNA here is from genome assembly GCF_000001635.26 of Mus musculus. Lineage (NCBI taxonomy): Eukaryota > Metazoa > Chordata > Mammalia > Rodentia > Muridae > Mus > Mus musculus. The sequence goes on along the minus strand of NC_000070.6, from coordinate 15,998,497 downwards.
TTCGCAGACGAGTAACTGATCCAAGCTTAATTTTCAAACAGCTTCCCAAAAAGCTGTATCCTGAGTACCACAAAGTCTACCATATGATGTGTAGTCAGTCCTACTCTGCAGACTCAGGTCCTCTGTCTGATTATACCAGCTTTCCTGAGCACCGTGTGCTTTCCTTTAAGGCAGACATGAAATGCATTCTTCAAAGTGTCTCTGGATTGAAGAAAATATTTAAGCTGTCTGCAGCTGTAATCTTGATAGGTTCTCATCCTAACCTATCTTTTCTAAAGGAACAAGGGTGTTACCTAGGCCGTAACTCAAGCCAGCCAATAACATGCAAGGGTAACCCTGTGGAGGTTGATGCATACACCTATGAATGTGTTAAAGAAGCCAATCTTTTTGCTTTGGGCCCTTTGGTTGGAGATAATTTCGTTCGATTCTTAAAGGGAGGGGCATTGGGTGTTACTCGCTGTTTGGCTACAAGACAGAAGAAAAAGCAGCATTTGTTTGTTCAAAGAGGAGGAGGAGATGGGGTAGCTTAAAGTTCACAAGGAATTTAAATGGACACTTTACTATTAAAGAGTTTTTTAACAGTGGTTTGCAGTGTATTGGCTTGAATTAACTGGGAGAGCCTCCAGCTGTCACTCTTCAAGTTAGCAAAGCTTGGTATCCCAAGTTGTATTCAAGTGTGTCAAAGGTGTCACTCTCAGATAAACCCAAACACTGCCAACTTGGTATAATTTATGCTTTCATTTAACTAGAACATTCTTTTCTAACTTGGCATTTATAAAGCCAGTTATTCAGACAGAAATCATACTTAATTCATACTGGGTCACCTTACTGCTCGAGATGGTCCAAGGGACAAGAGCATAAGCTTCCTCTGTAGCTCATTAGGCATTTAGACTTAACTCCTCTTGCACAGATCTCCAAGGGTTATGCGTGTAGTCCCTGACGTTTGAAGTACACTCTCTAAATGAAAATGGGCTATAAATATGTTTGAGTAGGATAGGAGGAAGCATTTGCAACTCAGGTTTTATTTATTTTGAAACTATCAGTTATATAAACCTAATTTATTATCAAATATGATGGTCATTAAAAATATTTTTACAAGTTGAGATTTTGACAGATAGGTACTTGATATCTTTAACTTCTCATAATTTAATATTTCAATAATGCTGACATCCAAGAACCCACTAAGATACTTTTTAGAGATTTATTCTGTTTAGCCATCATAACAGCTAATGAATCTGATTTGTAATTCAATAAATTGTGGATGGAACTACTTACCCTTGTGTGAACACTGAGTTAATTTCTATTAATGAAACATGATTTGGGGCACGGTTACTGTTTGGGTATTGGCAGAATTATTAAAGGTTAATGTGGAAAATCAGATTGTGCCCTTTCCCATTCTCAAAGTGATTATTTTGAGATCTGTAACAGTGTTCATTCATAGGAAATGATACCATAGCCCACAGTGGTTATTAGATTTATCTCCTCTAATAGTCTCAATTGCATTTCCATAGAAACTGTGAAATGTGTTACTGCTAAACAAAGTCTTCCAGGGTTCTTGGGAAATTAAATTTTTCAAAGTTTTTTTCCCTTGGTGGTGCGGGTGGGGTGGGGTGGGGTGTATAATTTTATCTGGAATGCGCTCACTGAACTTCTGTTTGCAGTACCTTAAATGGACAACCTGCTGTTGAGTGTTGTGTTAGCTTAGATGCTGAGTGGTCATGGCTCACCGCCAGTGCTGTTTAGTCTGCTGATAGCTAGCACACCTCCTGGTTACTCCTGACAACCATTAACCGTTCTATACCTGTCACATCTACTTCTAGCCCTTTATAAAAATGTAACTACTCTCTGAGTGACTACACACCCTTTTAAAATGACACGTGTCTGACCATACTTGAGCAGTCTCCTCCTTGCCCGGGCTTGAGCTCTGGGTTGGACTGATGCTTTTCTTTAATGTCTCTTATAAATTGAAAATAGCAGTATCATTAATGTAATTTCTGGGGTAAAATAATGCTGGCTGGCATTCCTTTATATTTAAGGAGATTGTTTTATATTTCATTGCAGTTGTTGGGAAGGGGATGAACTTAATACATTTTAAGAATAAGATGCCATAGTCCTTAAATAAACCTGGTACACGAACCACTCTCAAACTCTAGCTTCTCCCAGCTCCTTCAGTACTGGTTGTCCAGTAGGGTACCACATTCAAGCATTAGCTCTCATGCACTATCCTCTTGCCAATTAATTCTGGGCCAAAAGTCCATTTACTTTTTAGTATTAGACTTCTTTTTCATGAACTAAGTACATCCTCTAGCATGTGAGCACCTCCTCCTTATGGTGAGGAAAGACCATACTTAAAATTGTTGAAAGAATCCTCAAAATTTCTGATGGGGATTAAAAACAAACAATAGAATAAATACACAAGGTCACCACAGCCAGGAGAAATGCCTTGTAACCCCTAATATGTACACAGGTAGTACTTTAGTATGAATGAACATGGGAATATTAGTATTGTGAAAAAGATTTAAGGTATGAATGTCTTAGTTATATTACTATTGCTATAAGGAAACATTGTGACCAAGGGAATTTACAGAAGCAAGGATGCATTTGGGTATTCCAGAGCAATGAGCCCATCACTATCATGGTGGGGAACATGACAGCAGGCAGGCAAGCAGGCGTGGCACTGACGCAGCAGCTGGGGGTGCACATCTTGATCCACAAACAGGAAGCAGAGAGAACTCGAAAGTGATGCATACTCTTAAAACATCAGTCATATGGTAAAACCACACCTAATTCTCCCAAACAGCCTCCAATTGGGGAACCAAATATTCAAATATCTAAGACTTGGGTCAGGTGGGGAAGAATCTCATTCAAACCACCATGATGGAGCAGTTAATAGGAAATGATGTAATCTTCTAAATTTATTTTCAAAAAGGAAGTTCTTTTAACTCCTTATTGTGAACTAGACTCAGATTGAAAACATGAGACTGCACTTAGCCTTTACATTGAAGGGGCGTAAACCTAATGAGATGTGTTTACATGAAAACGAAGGAAGTTTTACAAAAAGTATTTAAAATCTGACTGTTAAGAAGAAAACACTTAAAATCAAAATATGAATTAAAGCTCAAATAATAAGATAGTTGGTATACTTTTATAAGGCATTAAAAACAGTATACATTAAGTGTTGTTATTAAAGTGGGTTGTTACATATTTTAACATTAGCTAAAAACTGATAAAGCTACAAAACCAATTCAGGAGCTAAAATGAATAAGAAAAGGCTGAAAAGGTGAGGAAAAACTGAATAGCACACAGCTGTCAACAGCAATACAGACTGAGAGTTTCAGGTACTAATATTGGTCTTAAATGATCTATAGTGGCTAGAGCAAATTTGTCCCTGAGTATAAAAAAGCAAATAGTGAAAATCACTTAATTAATAGAAAATGAAGTGGCCTTCAAAATCTTAAGGCTTGACATGTTCCTAGCCAGCCAGACAAGAACAAAGCTCTAATAATGAGAATGGAAAAGGAGATAGCAGTATAACAGAAATGCAGAACTTAATATGAAAGCACAAGAGATGGATAAAATCCTTGAAAGAGACAAACTAACAAAGCTGCTACAAGAAATGAAAAGTCTGAATAGCCATGTTCAAACATAACATGTTTGGGTTCAGGAGTTGCCCCACAAACCACTCAAACACCTGTCTTAGACAGGGATAGTGTATTGAATGCACACCCCCAAGGCTGATTGATTAGGGACATAGCTCAGACTTTGAGAATTGAAGGTAGAACCCTGAACATTTCTCAGGGCTAGCCTATAAAGGCTAAACCACAAAACCCACAATGAGCTCATATGAAGGGGCTGGAATCACTGTCCAGCTGTGACTCAAGTTATTTTAGACACAACAGTTCATACTGACCTTTAAGTGACGCTTATGGTAGTGGAATTTCTGAAGACTTAACAAACCTCATACAGAACATAAGAGGGAATGCAGTCAGCACCGCCCTGCTCTGAGTCCTCAACATTATTTTAATGGTCAATCAATTTAATAGGGTGAGAGAAAAGGCAAACCAACTAGAAGACAACATCTATTCACAAATAATGTATGTGTAAAAATCCAAACAATCTCACCTCTTTTAGTTAGAACATACCAAGAAACAAGGTAACTATTTGCTGGGTCTTTATGAGACACTGTGTGTGTCCCTTTACAATTATATGTAAGTGTCTGGATCAGCTACTCTCTACCTTTGACCAGACCTCAGAACATACTACTTCACTTTATAGAGTCATAAATACGGGCTTTTATTTTATTCTCATCCTTCATTACACTTTCAAATTCTTCGTTTGTGAAACAGTGAGCATATGTCTAAAGCATTGCTCTTCCTCGACACAAGGAAGGAATAGGCACTAAAGGTCTCTAGTTTCAGTTCCAGTGGTTTTGTTACAATTCCATGTATGGGCAGGAGAGATGGCCCAGAGATGAAGAGCATTTACTGTGGTGCTGGAAAGAATCTAAGACTCTGCACATTAGGCAACCACTCTACCAACTGAACTACATCCCCAGCCCAAACTTTGAAATTTTGATAAAGTCGCATTTACCTATTTCCTTTGATATTTTTCCTGTCGCATACATACACAAAAATAGTATTTAACTCCAAGACTTGGGGTTATTCCATAAGGTTACATTTTAATATTTCCATAAATACTATTATAAGTCCCTTAACTTTGAGTATGATGTAATGTATGGGTCAGGGGTAGGTAGGTTTTTCTCATATGAACCTCAAACAGTGTTTATTTGAAGAAGACTTTTCTACATTAAATTATCTTGGCAACTTCATCACACGTGAATTATTATGTTTACCCATCCTGTCACTAGACTACTCTTTCTTGATTCAATTTACATGGACCAGAAAGCTTTCAGTTCATAATAAAAGGTTTATTTACATACTTTCTAGAATATAAGATTCAATATACAGCTGGAGTTGATATCTACTTCTCTATATTAAAATATCTGAAAAAATCTATTTCCAGTTACCATTTTCCTTTTTAGGTAGAGGCAACCTACTGCCTCTACTTTATAGACAGAAATACTTGGGACATTTAAGAAGCCAAGACAGAGTCACTGTGCTCAGTAAAACCACCAAAAAGGGGTCCATCTTTCTCTTTGGTATGATCTAGTCAGTGTGAAGGCTGCATACTACCTCAATCTCTTATACTAAGATGGGGGACATATGCTCACGGACACCACTGCACTGGGATCACATCAGCTTAGGGAGGCTAAAGAATAATGGAAGAGAAAAACTTACATTGATATGCCGAGCATTCAATCTACAGTGAAAATGAACAAGGCACAGAGTAATTACAAATGTAATTCCTGAAAAGTGTTATGCACAGGAATTTGAATGAGGGCTGGAGAGATGGCTCAGAGGGTAAAAGCACTAGCTGTTGTTCTTCTAGAGGGCCTGAATTCAATTCCCAGCAACCACATGGTGGCTTACAGCCACCTATTTGAGCTGGTGCCCTCTTCTGGTGTGTAAGCATGCATGCACAGAGAACTGTATATATATTAATAAAGAAATAACTCTTAAAAAAGATGTATATGGTACATCTATATCTGTATTTATATATATATATACATATATATAAATATATGTATATCTCTATCTGTCTGTCTATCTATCTATCTATCTATCTATCTATCTATCTATCTATCTATCTATCGATCTACCTATCCATAACACAGCAGGAATCAATCAGCTAGTGGATGGGAGGCTTTGGTCTTTAACCTTAATGGAGTTTCAGGATTTTGGATACTATGATTCTAAGAATTACTTAGTAAGTAAGAAACACATTTAAAATGAGGGGATAATTATAATGTATATATTCCCCCAGAGACAACGTTACCACACAAAAGGAATAGAGTTTGTTTCCTTTATTTAATAAACTGAAACCTTAAAGCATTTATAATTTCTATGTACTATATTAATGTATCTCAGTTGGTCTGAAGTAGAAATGTGTTTCTACAGCTTCCTTTACAAGGTTCAATTATCTTCTTTTTACATTAGGATTATATCTGCAAAGAAAAGAAATCGTTAAAGGACATTTCAGTAGAGATCCCATAATGGGCTGTCAACCTGCAGTCTTCACTTTAGCAGACACATTAAAACTAAAACAGTAATATAAGAGCTTAGTGTGGATTTCAATAGATCCCATCTAAACATTTCCCCAAAATGAAGTATGTGCTTTGCACAAAAAGCTTAGTGGCTCCAAAATATAATTACTGCTTTATAAGATTTTCTCCTATAGAACTTCGGCAGCCAGATGTCTCATTGATTTTTCTTGTACTCATAAAAATTCAGTATCGTCACCATTCTTACCAGTTACTTTACACTATCTACTGTCAATACAATTGTCAAACTGGCTGCAAACATATTGGGGTGAGGGAGTGGTGGTGGCAAGATGGCTCAGCAGGTAAAAGTCCCTGCTGCTGAGCCTGATGACCTGAGGTCAGTCCCCATGACCCACATGGCAGGAGAAAACGAACTCCTGAAAGTTGTCTTCTCAACTCCACACACTCACTATGGCAAGCATACTTCAACACACACATGCACAAATGCAGGTATAGATAAATATGTGCACACACACACAATAAATGTGTTTAAAAAAAAGATTAAGGCATCCTGTATTTTAGGTTGAGAAAGAAGGGTGCTCTGTTTCAGCTAGTGTCCACCTGATATGGTAGTTCTTTAGTATTTGAGAGGTAACCATTCCAAAGTTTATTGGGTTTCTAGAAGTCTCAAAATATATTAAATTATAAATTCTTAACAACTTTCTAAAGCCTGACATAAAGCAAGCAAAACCAGTTTTGGATCTCTCATCCAATCTTTCATTTTATCCATTTGTCAAATTAAAACTAGACAAATGGTCTGGACTCTTAATTGTCTGATTTTGAAATCCGTTCCTTTAATTCTCCTATAACAAAAACCTCACAGATTGATAATCGAAATACTTTTGGAACCTTCCCTTGCCTGAAGGATATCAGGCAAAATTTAAACATGTCATGATAAGACTGAATCAACTGTAAATCTATAGCCAGGAAATTTCATCAATGTGTTCAAGTAATAAAAATACATGAGTTAAAAGTCAAACTTTCTTTATGTGAAAGTACTGTGTGTCTCCTATGTGGACAGAAGAAACAAATATTTGACTGTCATGAACATAACTGAACTATATCTACATTTCTCAAATGGCCTTGGGAGAAAAGTAAAATCTTACCTAAACAGATCATCAGCAAGAGATTCCTCCTTTGCTTGTTGTTTCTGTACCTGTCAAAGTTAACATAATGTGGCTCATTTACTCAGCAGCAAACACCTCCAGATTTCCACACACAAGCTTGTCACTCGTCAGCAAGTGTTCTTCTGTAGTCTTCCCATTCAGCCAACCTCTCTATTTTCACTTCATGCTAAAATCACTGCACGACTGTAGTTAAGTAACTGTCTAGCCAATTTCAAAGACAATCAACACAGATAGCTAGGTTACTGAGTTTCTAAACAGTCTTTTTAGCAGAAAGTTCAGTGTTCTGGGCTCAAGGACGACGATGGAATATGGGCTTCATTGAAACTGGTTCAGTGAGTGAGGCTGCATGCTGACAAGCATGATGCGCTGAGTTCCATACCCACGTCTGTATGACTCCAAAAGTCTGACCTCTGGCCTCCAGGCACATACGATAGTATGGAAGTGCATGCATACACACACAGAAACATGCAAAACCACAAAATTAAACTTTTTAATTAGGGATTTAAAGAGAGACTTGTCTAACTTGCTCTGAGTCATAGTCGTTCCAGTGACCGTGAGTTGAGAGTGCAAGAATCACATCATCAACAGTCAAAGCAGCGTGACAGGCGAGCAATCTCCCTTCCTCTTGCTAAATCAGGACGGAGGAGTTTTTGGCCACAATAATTTTCACAAGGCCTCACCAAGCTCCTAACGCACCAGAGTTAGATCAGGGAAAAGCCCCTGCTGCAGGCTCCTTTCTCAAACGACTGCCCAGTCTGACCCTCAAATGTGCAAACCCTAAATCTGGCTCTTGGTGTGCTGGCCTCCTAACCACCTCGTGCCCCCTCATGGACCCTGTGTGCTTGCTTTCTTAGTCAGAACAGAAGGACAAACAGACTCTTCCCCTAAATATGAAAATCTGAGTGGTTTTGTTCCTATTTCTCCTCTGCCTAGAAAGACACCCTCCATTTGTTTTCCACATGTAGTCACGGTCAAAGCCAACTTCTTGAGTATTTACTTAGTGTCTACTACACAATGAGGACCACATTCCAGTCAGGTAGCACAGCGTTAGATTTTGTCTGACTCACAGAAGTGACAACATCACCAGAAACTTTAAGAACTGGCCCAGTGATTGGGAAAATTAAGGGTTTGCAGCATGAGTAGAAGGTCAGACACAGAACAAAGTCCAGATGACGGACAGGAGGTAGTGGGGATAAGCCTAGGGCAAGATGTCACTGTGTGGTGTGCTCAGGTGTGTGTGCATCAGCTGTATACACGCCGAAACCACTGTGGCAACAAACCAAGCATTTGGCGGCATGCACCCAGCATTCACGAAGCACCTCTCTAACTCCCAGGGAAAGCAACTGAAGATGGAAAAGGCCAACAGCTGCACCGTCATTTAACTCCTCCCAAGCATCCAAGGAGCATTGGTGTGTGTTTGGTGCAGCTCCCTTCTCCTTGGTGTACTGGCTGGTTTTATGTGTCAACTTGACACAGGCTGGAGTTATCACAGAGAAAGGAGCTTCAGTTGGGGAAGTGCCTCCATAAGATCCAGCTGTGGGGCATTTTCTCTGTTGGTGATCAAGCGGGGAGGGCCCACTGTGAGTGGTGCCATTCCTGGGCTGGTAGTCCTAAGTTCTATAAGCAAGCAAGCTGAGCAAGCCAGGGGAAACAAGCCAGTAAAGTAACATCCCTCCATGGCCTCTGCATCAGCTCCTGCCTCAGGTCACTAAAGTCACTTAAGTTTCCTTTTAAGATGAATTTACTTGGGACCAGGGAGATGGCTCTGTGGATGAAGGGCATGCTGTGCAAGTATGCTAGCGTGAGAGCCCTGGCACCCACGTAAGAGCTGGGTACACACAGTCATCTTTGCACTAGGGGAAAGATAGGTAGGGGACAGCTGAGCAGCAGCTGGCACTCCAGATTCAGTGAGAGACCCTGTCTCAGAAATAAACAAATACATACAAAAAAGGGTAATAATAAAGGCTCTTGAAATCAACCTCTGTGCACAGGCACCCCCTCACTCACTCTCACACATGCATATGTATCTCCCACACTGACGAGTCACAAAGGCTAAAGTGCAATCCCGCGTGTGGGGGCCTCCCTTTCTACTTACCTCCATTTCCTGTTTCAACCATTCTTCTAACTCGGTATTCTTTCGAGCATGGTGGCCTACTAAGTCTGATCCTCCGATGATGTGTGGAAGCTTTCCTGCCCCAGGAAATGTCGCCTGCAAAAGAGGAAGCAGTGTGGGTAAGCATATTCACAAAGTCAGATAGCTATTTTTTTTAAAAAGAAATAAGATACAAACAGTGGAAGTTGTGCATAAACGTCTAAGGTGTGTATATTCTGTTACCGAAAAGGAGACACAGACGCCTGCGCCACACCCGTGCATTTTCACCCTTTTCTGCTACTACTGTATCTAGGACTAGATATGCCATTAGGACTTTCACATGAATGAAAAACACGTTTTAATTGTAGGTTTTATTTATTTTTTTTTAATTTTTGTTTTGTATTGTTGTTTTGTTTTGTTTTGTTTTGAGACAGAGTTTCTCTGTGTAGCCCTGGCTGTCCTGGAACTCACTCTGTAGACCAGGCTGGCCTCGAACTCAGAAATCTGCCTAACTCTGCCTCCCAAGTGCTGGGATTCAATGCGTGCACCATCACTGCCTGTAGGTTTTATTTTTAAATTACTTTAATTCATTACCTAGCAATCAAAGCAACCCAAAGAAAACAAACTATAGTTTAAAACACTGTACTACTTATTCTAAGTTTTTCAAAGTTTAACCTATAATCCCAGCACTTGAAAGGCTGGGGCAAGAAGATAACACAGTTCAAAGCAAGCCTGGGTACATATCACGTTCCAGGCAACCTCACACTTCATGTAAGACTATCATTAAAAAAAAAAATAGGGCTGGTTCTGGGAGTAAAGGTGCCTGCCATCAAGTCTGTCAACCCGAGTTCAATTCTCATGACTCATATAGTGGAAGAAGAGACATACCTCTCACATGTTGTCTTGTGACCTCCAGACACATATGCTGTGGCATGTGCGTACCCTTACATAGAAAATAAGTAAGCAAGCAAACAAAAAAATAACCCTACATAAATGTTTTTAAATAAAATGAGAAACAGTGTCAGAACTACTGCCCAGCCGGCAGTGTCTGCTTAGCATGCGTGAAGGGCTGAGTTAGATCCCAGCATGGGATGGTGCATTCCTGGAACCCCAATACTCAGGATTGGGTGGGGAAAGGAGCATCAAAGTTCCAGGTATAAGTGTGTAAATGTGTCTGAGCATGTGTGTACACATGTGCACATGCTCATGTATTATTATTTTAATGAAATTACTTTACTTAGGGTAAAAATGTTCCCCCCAAGAGCCATACAGTAACAAAAACCCCAGTACAGACATGAGAAATCTCCTTTTGAGTGGTTGGTCAGAGGAATCCAAGCAATTCCCAAAATAATATGGACTGTTGCCATAGCCCTTGCTTGCCTCCCAGAAGCTGAAGCAAGTCCTTATTGCTGAAAACAGAGTTTCTCTGTGTAGCCCTGGCTTGTCCTGGAACTCACTTTGTAGACCAGGCTGGCCTCGAACTCAGAAATCTGCCTAACTCTGCCTCCCAAGTGCTGGGATTCACTTGAGTTGGAAGAATCAAGCTGGATTTGACCTGGAAGCCTCCTTTCTGAAAACTAGCTATCACAGTCCCAAGTAGGAGCGCCACTGAACAGACTCAGTAGGTTCTACTTATTTATTAATTTCTGTGTGGATAACAATAATAACGAAAGAAAAAGAGGCTTTGACAAGGAGTGGGAAAAAGTGGAAGGACTTGGGGGAGTAAAAGGAAGGGGGAAGTGACATAAATACAGAGCACACATCAGGTCTGACAGTGACAGAGGGAAGTGATGTGATACAGTGCACACATCAGGTCCTACAGTGACAGAGTACACAGTTTCACTTATACTATCCCAACCATGAAACTTCACTACTGACTCTGACTATTTCTTTAACTCTCTTATCTTCATAAAGTCCTGAGGTGAAGAACGATTTCAGGTCGTCACAGAGCAACATTAGAACCCGTGTGACTCTGTCCTTAGTAATAAAGCCTCCTTCATTCTTCAGTTGGGGAAAACAGCAGCCTCAGAACGAAGCAACCAGTCAGTACATTTCTTTCTAAGTGTCCTAGGTTTATTAATAGTTTGTGTTGTCTTTTAGTATTTTTTTTCCCTTCTGTTTGGCGCAGAAGAAATAGAACAGGTTTTCAAAATACTGCTTTTAGAGGCTGGCCAGGTGGTTCATTAGATAAAGGCACATGCTGTCAATCTTAACAATCAAGACTTCATACTCTAGAACCTACACTGTGGAAGAAAAGAACTGACTCCTGCAAGCTGTCTTCTAACCTCCACATAACACACAACAGAAAACAAATTAGTTTAAAATGCAAAACAAAATACAAAAAAAAAAAAAAATCCCATTAACTACTCCTTTTATCTGTATTTAGTGCCAGTGTTGTTTCTAACAACAATGCAAACACTGCCCTCTGGCGACACAGTTAATAAAGACACCTACCTTCTTGAATTTCTTGAAATTCTTCAGTGGACCACATTCATTTACACATAGATTTCTGGAGGTGGAGTTGTGGTTACTGACAACCAATGACCTAAATTCAGTCAGCAGCAGTTTCCGTGGCAGCTCCTCACTGCTGTCCTGAAGACCATCACTATTCTTAAGTGGAGATTAAAAGGGTAGATAAGATCAGAAGGCAAGGGAAATCTATTTGTCATCTAGAGATCTACAGGAAAAAAAAAGTCCAAATACCCAAGGGAAAACAGAGTTGTTTCTGGCACCTGAACTTTGTGTTTGGGATCAATCATATCTATTTCAAAACCAGAAAATGACTCAGGAACTCTACAGTTCTGAACACATCTCTAGCATGTCCACCTAGAAGGCTATGATGTGTACAGTGTTTTTCACCTAGAGGCTTGGGTAGTACCTCAGCCAGCTTCCCTCCTATAGATATTCTCCTGACATGTGTCACCACAGTCTACCTCTTCCCCATTAATACTGGGTGCCATGACTAGTATCTGGAATTCTGATCACACTTGGTCATTAACTGATAATCTGTTCAGTGAGGTTCTGAGCTTAGGTAATTTACTACTATCGTATTGGTAGTAGGTATTGTTTTACACTGTTAAAATCTGCTCGATGATACTGAAACACATTCTTTTTTTTTTTTTTGGTTTTTCGAGACAGGGTTTCTCTGTATAGCCCTGGCTGTCCTGGAACTCACTTCGTAGACCAGGCTGGCCTTGAACTCAGAAATCCTCCCGCCTCTGCCTCCCAAGTGCTGGGATCAAAGGCATGCGCCACCACTGCCCGGCTACTGAAACACATTCTTAACAAATGTGATTTCAGAATATAGAATTGCAATGTATATTTCCTGCTTTATATTTTTATAAAGACTTTATTTTCTGCTTATTTTATATTATAAAAAATGATGTTAGACAAAAGGAAATCTGAGTGGGTTTGTTGAGCTCAAAATGGCTCATAAGTCATCAGAAACTACATGCAAAGCACTTGAACCAAGAACATATGAACATATAATGAACATATAATGCAGTGATTGTTCAAGAGGTCTGGCAAAAGAGGCAGGAGCTTTGAAAACGAGGAATGTGGTGGCAGCCATCAGAAAGCATGGCCAAGAAGTGAGCAGTCGTAAGAAGAAGATCTTACAGCTACAAGAGAAGTTGCTGAACGGGGACCATGGGGACCGGTCAACTATTGCTCAGCATCTGGAGTAAACTGGAAAGGTGAAAGGGGGGCCTATGAGCTGAGCAATGATGATGATGAGGATGATAAGAAGTAGGTAACACAGCAGCTTGAGTATCATCAGTCTTCTCTTATCTATACAACACGGCATGTCTCAATCAGACTGTGATATGCAACACAAATCAGTGATGGCTACTTTACTGCATGGATGAGAAGCTCCAGGGCACTTGCCAAAACCAAACCTGCACCCCAAAACCATGTCACTGGCTGGATGCTGCTGGCCTGACCCAGTGCAGCTTTTCAGTTACTTCCTAGTAAAATCACTGCATAAGAAATGTATGCACAACAAACCAATGAGATGTGCCCAAAGCTACAATGGTTACGGCTTGCACTGACTGCCAGAAAGGTCCCAATTTTCCTTGACAACATCTAACTGCACACCACACAATCAACACTTCCAAAGTTGAAATGAATCGGGATGGGAAGCCTTGCCCCAGCCACCACGTTCTTGCCAGCTGACTACCACTGCTTCAGGCATCTTGCCACTGTTTTACAGGGAACACTACCATGAGCAGATGAGCTTTTTAAGAGTTCCTTGAATCTGGGTTTTTATGCTACAGGAAAAAACCTCATTTCTCAGTGGCAAAAATGTATTGATTATAATAGTTCCTGTTCTGATTAACAAAAATGTGTTTGAGCTTAGTTATGACTGTAGTGATTTAAAATTCATAGCCTGGATCTGCAATTCCCTTTATTTCTAAATTAATCCTTATCTAATCTAATTCATCCTAATACTTACACATCAAGACTGACCATCCTAATTCTTTTTGTCTTTTCCGGAGAAAGAGTCTCACTATGAAATCATGGCTAACCGGAAATTTGCTATGTAGCCCAGGCTTGCTTAGAACTCACGGAGATCCACCCGCTTCTGCCTTACTAGGAATAAAGGCATAGGCCACACCCAGCTATTAATCCTTTTAATTGATGAACTATATAGTTTATATGCAAGATGAGTGCAGATAGAAATAACAACAACAAATGCCCCCATAGAAGCTCATCTGATGATAATGAATGTAATCAGAACCTTACTTAAGTAAAACTGGTCTAATTCTTTTGGAACTTACAGGTATCACATCTACATTACCATATTTTGATATAGACAATAACCCTGCTGGAAAAGCTTCAGTTGTCAGCTGTTTTATAAACCACTTTCCTTAAGAAAACCATTTGCTCAAGACTGTATCCATGCAGTACAGAGAAAGCGGTTAAACCTAATATTCTCTATACTCTTCAATGTCTCATGGCTACAGCATAATCTCTTTACAGAATAGGCAAATTCCTAAATGGACCAGAATTATAAAAAGAAATGTAAACTGTCAGAAATGTCTATGATGGTAGTCATTTTAAGTCAAATGTATGCAAGAATACAGCAATTTCCTTACAGCTATTTCATGTTTTGTTGACCACGACTCTGTCTGAAGTTCATCTTTCTTTTCTCTTTCATCTTCTTGCTAAAAAATAAAAAACACTGTTCATAGGAGTTGTAAATAATCTCTTTAAGAACCTCAAAAACGATCATGCTATGAACCTGGAAATAAAAGTAAATTATATCCAACAAAATGTAAACACAACATAAAGTCATAAAATCATAGCAGAAAATTACATTAACAGTTAACCTATATTGTAAAAAAAAATGGTAAAGAAGATGCTCTATCCGGCTGGGATGGGAGACTATCAATAAGCTGCTGACCAACCTTCCTGCATACACATTTACAAAGATAGATCCTCCAAATGGGTTAAGAAAATCAAATGAAGAATAATCTAATTGAGTAAGGTTGGTTAACTATACCATTCCTCTATGTGATGCTTAGTGTATCATGCTGTCCAAGTAATTAGGAATGTCGATTGAAGGGCTCACAGATCCTCTCTATATATCCCACTTCTCTCATATACAAGAGAATCAGCAATTACCTGAAAATTACAAGGTGAGGGTTTTTGTGCTTTGTTTTTGTTCATTTGTTTTTGGTTACAGGGTCTTACTGTGCAGGCCTGCCTGGCTGGGAACTTACTAAGGATACCAGGCTGATCTCAGATTCACAAGATATGCCCGCCTCTGCCTCCTGAGTACCAGAAAAATAAAATATCCTTAATATTTTTGAAACCTTTCTGAAAAGATTCTTACTAAAAACAAGTTAGTTCTAGAATATAGTGATCTATTTTTAAATAGATCCTAACTTGTTTATTCTCTCTTAACTCCTACATTTTATTTATGACGTCATCCTTAGATCCAAAGGGAACTGCCAATACTAGCCCCTCCCCCAAACCAAAGCGTGATGTCTCAAGATGAGAATCTGGGCTCAGTTTAGGCTGCACTACAGTATAGGTGGACAGATAAAGCTCCAAGGCAGCACTCCTCAGGAGCTTGTGAAATGGATTGCTGTCTGCCACAGAAAGAGCCACTTACTCATCTGTTCCTCCTGGAGACAGGCAAATGGCGCATCTAGTTACATAGTAAAATGCCATGGTAACCTTGAGGGTCCTCTGGTCCCTATTAACTTGTATCTGTTATGTGTACCAAAGCCCCCTAAACTCCCATGATGCTCCAGTTTACAGGCTTCCCTCCCCTGACCCTAAGATACCTTTTCTTTATAATGAGTGAGCGCCGCTCCCCAATTTCTCTGTGCACCAGAGAGATAGCTCTGTCTGCTAGGTTCCTCTCTGCCCCAGAGAGGTAGCCATGCTGCTTCAGACCTCCCCAAGTACCTGTGGTTATTCTCTCTGTGGTATCTATAGTAAGAACCTTTCCTGACATATGCAGTGCTCTGACCGGTGGTTTGCTGCACCCTTGCTTACATCAGTTTGCTGTAAGTTTCAAGATAGTAAAATACGAATAAAATTATACAATGAGACCATATACCACAGTGTCATGGTTTGAATATGCTTGTCCTGGGGAGCGGCACAATTAGAAGGTGTGGCCCTGATGGAGTAGGTATGTCACTGTAGGCATGAGCCTTAAGATTCTCATCCTACCTGCCTGTAAGTCAGTATTCTGCTAGCAGCCTTCAGATGAAGATGTAGAACTCTCAGCTCTGCCTGCATCATGCCTATGTGGACGTTGCCATGATCCTGCCTTGATGATAATGGACTGAACCTCTAAGCCAGCCCCAATTAAATGGTGTCCTTTTAAGAGTTGCCTTGGTCATGGTGTCTGTTCACAGTGGTAAAACCCTAACTAAGACACACAGTAACATAATTTTATTTTCTAATTACATTATCATGAACACTTACATATTAAATAAAAGCCTTTTGTTGTTTCACAGAATGCTATTTTAGTGGTGTCCATGGGTACATGGTACTCAATTCTTGTTTCTTCCTATCTGGATTCTAACTGTGAGGCAGAGGCAGAGAGCAGAGGCAGAAAGCAGAGGCAGAGAGGCAGAGAGGCAGAGAGGCAGAGAGGCAGAGCAAGGACTTCTGTGACTCAAACTACAACCACTCTTCTGCAGGTCTGTGCGCACTGTGTACAGTAGGTCACCTGGGACAGAGTTTAAGGAAAAGAAGCCAAGGCCATCTAAAGATCTCAACTGCAGTCACAGCACTCATGACGTGAAGGCAAAGGGATCAAAGTTTAAGATCATCTGTCCCTATGCATCTCATTTGAGACCAGCCTCGGGTACATGAGATCTTGTCTCACAATACAGTAAACAGTTACTTACAAGAGCGCTGTTGCTTTCCGGCTCTGATCCACCATTCAGGGGCCGATTCCTCTCTGCGTCCATCCTTGGCTTTTTTCTGATGGTGTCATCTGCCTCCTGCTTTTCAACCTTCACTTGAACTGCCAACTCTGGCTTTGTACTCCTCAGTAACTCTTCCAAGACTTCCTCTTCTGTAGCTAAATCAACATCTTTTCTTTTTCTGGGTCTAAGAGTTTCTGTGGGAAGTGGTTTCCTGTCAGGACTCTTCCTGTTGAGTTCTATGTCCATCCCACCCACAGATGAGGTGTCGGCTTCCCTGTCCAGGGTCGCATTCTGAGACTGATGCTCCTTGCTTTTCCACAGTGAGGGTCCGGCAGGTTGTGTTTGTTCTAAAAGAGAACAGGACAGCTCCATCCTGGATGATTTGCACGAGGACAGCTCTGGGTTGTCTTCATCCCTTTCCCTTAGGTTTGAAAAGGAAAACAAAGTTGGAACGAGGAATTTTGTTGAATCTGTCATTATTTCCTACTCAGGCCAGGAAACTCATAATCTTCTCCTGACTTTATTAGCAATATTACTGAAAATCAACCTTCCCAGTGCTTCACATTCTTTCTACTTTATTAGCAATATTACTGAAAATCAACCTTCCCAGCGGTATGTGCTTCACATTCTTTCTACTGTGTTGACACGACAGGTGGATCCTGTGTTTAAAGCATTTGAAGAGCCCTGTCCCCTCTGCTAATGTAGACTCACCCAATAAACTAATGTGAGGGAAAAGAGAAATATATAAAAATACACAGGGCCCGCTGGCAAAAGGCAGCACCTTATTCAGCGGTGTAGGGAATTCATGGGCAATGAAAACCTTTCTACCTGATGAGTTAAAGAGAGCTGGAGTCAAGAAATCAAGCCAAACAGGCTACACTTAGAACACACATCAACTGAATACTGGAATTAGTATGTGACCATGTCTCTATCAGTCCTCTGTACAACAGTACATCATTCACTCAGGGAGTACTAAACCGTTTGCTAACACACAGTTTAGAACAGTGCAGAGGAGTGACACTTGCTTCTCTGCTTTCTTGGTTGTCAGAGATCTGAGTACAAAGCTGGCTGCAAACGTCCACTAGAGGAGAGGTGACTTTCAGGGAGGCAGAGAGGAAACAATTAAGGATTACACCAAAGTAAACTACCCTTTCTTCCCTACCTTCCAAGATAGGTTATTATAGAAAAAGACGAGAAAGGTGACTCTGGAACTTTGGTTTAATCTCTCTTAAAGACAGGCAGCACACAAAAACAAAGCTAAAGTCGGAGGAAGGTGAAGAAACACGAAGTGCAGTCTGTATAATGGGCCTAGTGGGTTTTAAGGACAAAACTGAGATGGAGCCGGGCGTGGTGGCGCATGCCTCTCATCCCAGCACTTGGGAGGCAGAGGCAGGCAGATTTCTGAGTTCGAGGCCAGCCTGGTCTACAAAGTGAGTTCCAGGACAGCCAGGGATACACAGAGAAACCCTGTCTCAGAAAACAAACAACAACAACAACAACAACAACAACAACAACAACAAAAAACAAACCTGAGATGGAATAAGCTAAGAAATAAAACCAGTAGGCCAGCAAGATGGCTCAGCTGATGAGGGCCGCTAATCCTGACTGCACTGGATGGGTTTGTATGTCACCTTGACACAAGCTAGGTTATCATAGAGAAAGGAGCCTCACCTGAGGAAATACCTCCGTGAGATCCAGCTGTAGGGCATGTTCTCAATTAATAATGGGCTAAGGGGAAGGCCCAGTCTATTGTGGGTAGTGCCTCCCTGGGCCGGAGGTCCTGGGTTCTATAAGACAGCAGGCTGAGCAAGCAGTGGGAAGCAAGCCAGTAAGCAGCACCCCTCCATGGCCTGTGTGTCAGCTCCTGCCTCAGGTTCCAGCCCTGCTTGAATTCCTGCTCTGACTTCTCTCCAGGATGGATTATTACTTGGAAGTGTAAGCCAAACAAACCTTTTCCTTCTCAGCTTGGCTTTGTGGTCATGGTGTTTCATCGAAGTGATAGAAACCTTACTAAGACACTGATAATCTGCAGTGGCTCCAAGGATCCACACGGTGAAAAGAGAGAACTGACACCTTCTAGCTATCTTCTGACCTCCAAAAACGTCTCTCTCTCTCTCTCTCTCTCTCTCACACACACACACACACACACACACACACACACACACACATTTCTAAAAACCCAGATACATACTTTCTATAGATAACATTCTGTTTATTTTCCAACAAAACAGGCTAAATACAATACTGCTCTATAATTATCTATCTGTTGAACTATGTGTTCAGAGACACAGTAGAGGAATTATTGACAACATACCTTTTTCTGGTGCATGGCTGGAAGTAGTTTTTGATGGAGTTCTGCTGCTGCTGAGAAGTCCAATCCTTATTTTTATTTGCAACAGGAAATTTCATTGGAGAAAGCTGATAGCTCGGGGTCTTTCCTCTAACCAGCGTATCTGATGCTACGTTGTTAGCTTTGGAGCTTGGTTTAGGGGCCTCCTTTATATTGAATGTTTCTTGTGAAAGTTTCCTAGAGCTTTGTTCCAGTCCAGGGATCTTTACTTCTTCTGGTCTTTCACTCAAAGGCATACTATAGGGAATGAGAGAGAGGCAAACAACTAGTGCAACGTGTATTCACAAATAAAGCTCTCTAAATGTTCTGATAAAAACAACTTCAGAAGAGTAGAAAATAATTCGGCTAACATATTTTCCCATTCCAAGAGAGAAGCATCCTGGCTGTCTAGTGCCTGAAGGGTGACATCATACTCTTGGCACACAGCCCAGCAGGCTCCCCACAGCACACACCTTCAGATACTCTCCCAGAAACACTGCCAGATACACTCACGACCCTAACCTAGCATCCTACTGTATACTCAACAAGGTGGTAGGCCTGCGTAATTTTTATTTAAACATTTTTAAATTATCTTCATGAAAGAAAGTGTTACAATAAAATACAGGAAATCAAGAAAACTATATTATTCCAGCATCACACATAGATTGCTGTGTGTGCATTTAAATCACACTGGACAGATTGGTATCTGACTACCTAACCAGATGGTAGTCTTTACTGCAGAACTCCAGACTACTAGAAAAATATTTTATAGACATACATTGTTTTGTGCAATCTGATTGAATGGACCAAAAAACAAAAATAATGCCAGGCGACGGTGGCGCACGTCTTTTATCCTAGCACTTGGGAGGCAGAGGCCAGCAGATTTCTGAGTTCAAGGTCAGCCTGGTCTACAAAGTGAGTTCTAGGACAGCCAGGGCTACACAGAGTAACCCTGTCTTGAAAAACCAAAAAAAAAAAAAAAAAAAAAAGCACTTTCAAGAAACTACTAAAAATTAACTATTTCTTTTACAAGTTCTGCCCACAATATAATAGTATAAATTTATACACAATCTAACATACAGTATTAAATATCTTAATAGAACATGTTTTTGTGTAATATTAAAAATAAGACATAAATAAAAACTATCACAGAGATAACAAAAGCCAAACAGAATTTTTCAAATAAGAAAAACCATAGAAAAATGACATGTATGGATGAATATTAACTATCTGGATATCCAAGATGACCTAATACATTATCTCCCAAATTATAAGAAATATTTAATTATAGGTATTATGTAACATGACAAAACAGTCCAGAAGTTCCTCCATCCTGTATTCTTACTGAGGCCATTTCAGGTTTAACTAGAATTTGATCTCTTGATAGAGAATTGCATGGCAAATTACCCAGCTCTACTCTAGGACCCAGGGCCAAGATGCCCCAGCTAATTTATTTTAGTGTCCGTTACACTGTCCGTTTGTGCAACACTCCCTGCTCCATAGCTGCTGAGGATATGGTTTTTGCCTTTAAAAGCCTCCTGGTCTAAATGCTTAGGGCTACACTTAGGTCCAAATACTTAAATGTAGTCCAGGGACCTGGAAAAAATCTTTTAATTGGCGACAAGCTGTGTCTGTGTGGTCAAGGCTGGATGGCTATCTGTAACAATTATACAAACTAACGTATTTGTAATAATATACTCAAATTCAAGAGGAATACATTCTAAGACCACCAGGCACTTGAGGCCTGAATGCAATGATAGTGACAAATTATATAAATACATATTTTTATGTATACATATCACTAATTTATAAAGTAGGCTTAAATTAGCGGTTAACAGTAGAAACTAAAACATTAGCAATTACCATGTACTATAATAAAAGTTACATGAACGTGGTGTCTCCCAAACTATCATATTGCATTATACCCACCCTTCTTATGATAAGACATAAAATAATCACTATGTGATTAAAGAGATGCATGATTTAGGCACTGTGAGGTAGCATCCGGGTACTATGTAAAAGCACATGAATGTCAGCACTGAAGCGCTAAGCCAGTCACTCCAAACCACAACAGCTATTAGTGACCAAGAGGTAGGTAGCATAGACAGCAGGAACCCACTGAACAAAGAAATACTGTACATGTAGGTAAGATAACGTGACAGTGGCTCTCAATCTGTGGGTCGTGACCCCTTGGGGGTTGAATATCAGAAAATATAGATTCATAATAGTAGCAAAGTCACAGTTATGAAGTGCCAACAAAAGAATTTTATAGTTGGGGTTGGCCACAGTATAAGGAACTGCAGTAAAGGGTCACAGCATTAGGAAGGTTGAGAACTGCTGTGCTGTGAAATACACCATGCTCTTCAGAAGTGTAAGTTAAAACTTAGACATTTATAGTTTCAGCAATTTTTCCATTCAATACTTTTAGACAATGATGTATTATGGGTAATTAAAAATACATATATGTATGGGCTACTCTATTTTAAATTTATTTCATTAGTCACTAATACTTTTTCTCTTTAAAACACATTTGAAAGACTAATAAAAATTACCCTACAGCCGTAACAGAACAGCTTGTAGACTAACTCAGCTCTGCCACACTACCCCCTCACTTAGCCACCTGGGTCTACAGCTACTCTGATTCTACAAAGACAGGGTCAAGCATCTCTAACAAAGTTCAAGAGCCCACAGGTCTGCAACACTTCCTTGCTGAAAGAACTACAGCCAACAAAGGAAGGCTGAGAGCGGGAGAAAGTCTTCCCCAGTACCAAACGGTCAGCCCTGAAAACATGCATACAAGTGATATTACACAGACTGAGCGGATTGCAGGTATGCATTCAGGAATGCAAATAGGCGCGCGCGCGCACACACACACACACACCAAAGAAAAAAAAGAGGCTATGAATTGGGGGGGGGGGGGGGCAGTACCGGGAATATTTGGAAGAAGGAAAGTAAAGAAGAAAATGGTGTAATTATGTCAAAAAAAAAAAAAAACCCAAAAAACAAAAAAAAAAAAAAAAAAAGGAAGGAAGGGAAAGGGAGGGGAGGGGAGGGAGGGGAGGGGAGGGGAGGGGAGGGAAGGGAAGGGAAGAAGAAGAAGAAAAAAATTGATGATCCTTGTGAGATATCATTTTCCCTGGCGCTCCATTCCATGCTTTGTCCTGATAAAGACAGCAGCTTTTTCTATGCCCTTCCTGGATAGAATCATTGCAACAGCATGCTGAGATGCTTTACCATGTATCTGCTGGCTCTGATTCTGTGTCAGCTACGTATGTGGTCATATTCACTGGAGCACTTGGGATTATTTTTCCATTGGCTGACAGGACTTGGGAAAGGCTTGGTCCTGGAGTCGTTGTCTTTAATTCTGTACATCATGCAAGAAAAAAAAAAAACACAACTATTAAGCATAAGATGGAAACAATTATAAAAACCTCAAGCTGTTTTGGGGGGCAACATAAACAGATATATAGACTGAGAAGCCAGAGGGGCTGTGTCACCCTGTCACTCTGAACATCAAAGCCAGTGGCTCTTGAGGGCTTTGTGAGACATGCACTTACAACCAAATAAAGCACCCAGCTGTCTTGGTGACTTCCCAGGATATTCTGAACTGAAGAATTCCAATTTGAAGTAAAACCTGTGTCTGTGGTGTGTATATACAGCTGAGCATTGAACAGAAACAGAGGCCAGATGCCACAAACGAGGCTAGGATGCAAGAAGCTCCTGCCACAGGGCCAGTGGCTATTTTCATGCTTATTGTTTATACCTTAAATGACTGACACATTTGGCCCCCAACCCCATAATATCCACAACACAAAAGGCAAACGCTACTTCTAAAAAGTTGGAGAGATCTGTAACAGACTGAAGGGATGGCCTCTCTGGGAATGTGGTGATATGTAGCTTAGTTTTCTTGTTAAATGGTGAAGAGTTTATCTTTAGCTTCTAGTCTTTCTAGGGGATTTAGAAATGGTCATAATTGGTACAGGGAGGAAATATCTAGAATTGATTGTGTAGCCATAATCTCAATTAGTAGAAATATTTATAATTGTTATTAAGTTGAAGTCATAATTTCTTATTCTGGTACAGCATTTATTTTGATGTAAAATCAAGGGTTTTACTGGTATAAATTTCTTCTATTGATACAAAAATTTTAAAAGTACAGGGCTTAGAACCAGTTCTTCTATATCTGTTATTATAAACGATCTGAGATGACTGAGCCTGCGAGTTAAGGGCCAAATAGCAAATTCATGGCTTTGAGTTTATTGCTAGGATTTTTTCAGATATTTAATTATAAATAGCTGAGAGTAGTTAGTGGAGAACAGCTCTGATTACTTTACATAGATAGTTGGTTTACAAAAACATCAGAAATCCACAGAGCTGGGCAGTGGTGGCACATGCCTTTAATCCCAGCACTTGGGAGGCAGAAGCAGGCAGAATTCTGAGTTCAAGGCCAGCCTGGTCTACAGAGTGAGTTCCAGGACACCCAGGGCTACACAGAGAAACCCTGTCTTGAAAAGCCAAAAAAAAAAAAAAAAAAAGAAAATTATTTCCACAGAACGTGATATTTAATGTTATTTATTCACTTGTTGTTGAGACAAATCTGCTAGTAACAGCTCCTCATTTATGGATCCAAAGAAGCAGCTGAGCATCTATCTATCTATCTATATATGTGTGTATGTATATATATACATATATATATCTACCTACCTCCAGATAAGGCTGTACATTGTGACTAGGTGGCCACTGGGCAGAAATTGCCTATCTCTCCCCTATCTCTCCTACAGAGCTGTGTTCTTGAAAGGACACAATTTACACGTAAGGACAGCTTAGTTCTTATGAGACAGAATAGGTTAGTCCTTAATAATTCCTGCTTTTCAAAGGTCTGTCAGATGGTCCTGGGTCAGAAGGCTAAAGAATGATGCTCCAACTTCCTGACTTACTGGGGCTGTTATGGGTAGGCAGCTGAATCTACAATTTGTCTCAGTTCTGGAAACTGCGTTAGGCTCCCTGTATTTTCAGATATGTTTGTCATTCTCAGATTTCTGACGGGGTTGAAAGACTACTTATAGTCTCATAGCCATCCTAGGCTATTTACATTGAGAGAACAGATTTGAAAGGATGGTTTTCAGCTGGCAGACAGTCTATAAAACAGGACATAAGTCAGGTGAAGAATTGTAAGTCCTTTAATTTAGGATAGACGACAGTGTTCTATTTTATCGTCAAAAATGTTGGACGGGGTATTAGGTCTATCTTATACCTTATAAGTTACAAAATGCTAATACTTGTGCTCAATCTATATTTGAGAGAAAAGTTTCTTTTTATTTGAACAGAAAAGGTGATGTTTAGCAGGATTTTCCTTGTTGAATTAATTTAAATATTAGTGCAGCAGGAGGCCTGTGATTGAAAGGGAAAAGGGAGGTGGAGAGCTAAGAATTTCAGAGACGGAGCTCGACTTGGGAAACAGGAGAGGAAGCAAGATGGAGGGTGAGGACCTGGATGATTCAGAATCCATGTGATTTTAAACAGCCACAGGTAGATTTAATATCATATAGGGATAGAATAAATGGGGTAACTTGTCTAATCTAGGTGGGCAGCTTGTACCATTCTCAATTTGCCAGAAATTACTGTGTGGCATCTTGTGAATTGAGAATTTACTGATATATAAGTCTGACTGATTAATTATAAGCTTCTAGAGTTTTGTTTTACTGGGTTACTGGAATGTGGGACCGCTGTCCACAGGGGGTTTATGGCTGAGAAGGAACTAGCAACTCCATAGACAAGCAAACCACAGCTATCAGTGGCTGCTGGGGCTAGCTAGAGGCAGAGAGACCGGCCGGGCAGAGAGTAAGCAGCTCAAGTGTGGAAATATGCCGTACTCTCTTTAATATTTTCCCTAACACCGGAGTGGTCAGCAGAAAGACCAGGAGGCCTCAACCCTACATAAACAACTACAGGCAACTGAGGAATGCTCAGAGCCGGGCAGATTCTCTTTTCTAGAGAAGAGCACACCAACTGGTTATCCAGTACCAAGTGGTTACTCCTGAAAACGTACAAGTAAAATGAGACCGAGCAGGTAGTATTTAATAACACACACACACACCACCACCACCACCACCACCACCACCACCACCACCACCACCACCACCACCAATGAATGACAAAAAGGCTGTGAATTTGAAAGAGTGGAAGGGAGGGCAAGGGAGGGTGTAGAGGGAAGACAAGGGGGGGGGGTGACGTAATTATAGTCTCAAAACAACAGGAAAAACTCTTTCAAAGAAATAATTATAAATAAACCAACTTATTTCCAAAAGAAAAAACATAGAAATATATAGTAAACCTCAGCTGTTCAGTATTCTTAGACACTGTTCCTCACAGCAGGTATTAAAATGCAAGGTGCTCAAGTCCCCTGTGTTAAAAAAGGCACGTGGGCTGGAGAGATGGCGCAGTAGTTAAGAGCACTGACTGCTCTTCCAGTTCAATTCCCAGCAACCACATGGTGGCTCACAACCATCTGTAGTAGGATCTGATGCCCTCTTCTGGTGTGGCTGAAGACAGCTACAGTGTACTCATATACATAAAATAAACAAATAATTCTTTTTAAAAATGGCACAGTATTTGTATAGCAGATCTTGCTTATACTGTAAATGCTAAATCACTTGTTGTTCTATTGGTTGGGGAACAATGTCAACTTATTTAGTTGATACAAATCGATGCAAAACTCTTTTCCAAAACCGAACGTTATTTTTATATTTTTAAAATGAAGTCTTGCCGTATAGTCTAGCCTGGCCTGGAATTCATGTACCCCAAAACTGGCCTGAGATTTATGATTCCCCTGCCTCCATACTAAGCTTCTTTGAGTAATCTTGACTGGATTGGTAACCTGGTAGAAATCACTGACACAAAGACCCAAATGTAACAAAGAAACCTTAGCCACCATCTCTAAGCAGCTCCACAGTAGTTTTCTACTTCAGTCTGCACATCCATTCTGGACCCTAAGATCTATTTGCTACACCGGGTCCATGTGATCCTTCTGCCTGGAGTTCTATGTCAGACCCCACGCAGCTGCCTTGCCTACATAGTTCAGGCTGTAGGAGACCCAAGTGCCCTGTCCTCAGTCCAGTCTGAGCCTGCACACTTCCAGTTAGGGTCACAAGCCTTGCTAGCTTCGTCCTCATACTCAGCTCTCCTGAACTGAGATGTGTGCTCTGCTCGTTGACTCTCCAAACCCTGAACTTCTGAACAGAGTCTTCCTCACTCCACTCACTAATGAACCTTCAGCAACTAGAGCAGCACACAGTATCATGGCAGAACTATGTACTGAATGAGTAAATGAATGGATGTATAAATAGATGGGCTTTAAAAGAAGGTGAATATAGTCACACCTCATAAGCACAACAGTAACGTACATAAATAAGCATATATATATATATATATATATATATATATATATATATATACACACACACACACACATATATACATACATACACACACACATAGAAAAATTTTGTAAAAATTTAATAAAATGTCTTATTTACCTGTACAAGGCTGGCCCTGCGGATTACAGTAATTCTCTGTAGTCATAAAAATAACAGCCAATCCAATCTCCGCTTCAGGAATAGGTCTGAGACCATTCCTATGAAAATAAAATAGCTTAAACATATTAGTATATTAAAACTAATAACTTTCAGTAATACAATATCAAGCTTCATAAATCTATTTTTCTTCCCAAAGAGACACCAAAATTTACGATATAAACAGAAGAACAAGGTCATCCTTGGCTACATAGCAAGTTTGAGACCAGTTCTGTCGCAAAAAGTAAAAAAATCCCAAACCAAAACAACCCCCCCCTCCAAAACAGCTGACATTTTCCCAAACTAGCAGTGCGTGTATGAGCACACACACATATGTATATAAGTATATATGTATGTACATATGTGTAATTATATACAATATTATATACAACATACAATTATATACATTATTATATACATATAAAATAAAAGAGCAAGCAGTCATGAAGGGCAAGCTTTTCAATTCTATGTACTTTTAGAAAATATTTTATATTTTGAGTTTTAACCCCAGCTACAATATATTCTGCATAAAAACTACTAGTTCATTAAGTTTAAGAAACTCCTGGATGTGGTGTCACATGCCTTGAATCCCAGCACTCAGATGAGGCAGAAGCAGGCAGATTTAAACCAGTTTTATCTACTCTGTGAATTGCAGGACAACCAGAGCTACACAGTGAGAACCTATCTCAACAAAACAAAACAACCACCAGGAGAAGCAAATCCTATAAATATTTTTAAAAGAGTAAAAGACAGAAAATACTAGATAAAATTATACAGATATTCCACTGCCTAGCATCGCACATCACAATTCTCAAGAACATGGCCTGACAAGCCCTTGTAGACTCTTTGGTATTAACTGAGTTGCATGTAAAAGCTACTTGCATTTTTAATTTGTGAAGAAAGAATTATGTACCTTTGAAGTGTATCCATTATCAAATGAATCCATTTTTTCTGGGAGTGTGAAATTATGAGCTGTGTATTCGTTATTCCTACATCAACAACGCAGGTTCCGGGAGCTGAAAAGAAGCTCTGTTCCTCTTCGTCGTCTTCTGCCATCAGCCTGGCTTCTCCACCTCCGAAAGCAACTGCCGAGCTGAGTTTCTTGTGCTGGAAATGGGAGGAAGCACTTTAAAAAGCGAAGCGCCAGCTGCAGTGAGGGTTCTGAGCACATTCTCGTTGTGTATAAATTTAACTTGGCAATGAAAACAGAAGCATCATCCCGCTTCCTAGTGGGGAACTTAAGCCTCCATTTGAAAGCCCGGAGGTCAGCAGCCCTGTCTGTGGACCACCGACTACAACGTTTTCTCACCACACTCTGATGCAGTGCTCCTGGGGTGAGTCGCCTGCATAGTTTTGCCACTACAACATCAACTTCTGAAATCCACATTTTGGAACACAAAAGACAAAGGCAAATGTTCTGTTAGCTAAACCAGCTAGGACTTAAATTGCTTTCTGTCTTCTCCACAAAGGTGCTCACGTAAATGAAATCGGCCAATTAGCCAGTGTTAGGAAATACCATAATCAGATCCACAATCGCCGGGCAGGGTCTGGTGCACCGGGAGGTTTTATCTTCCTTCTCACACCTATACAGAGCCCCAAGTGAGAAGACTGCCAGCTGTCAATAAGAGTACTAGTGTATCAGGAGGAGACATGCGTCAGGGATTAAGAGCACTGGATGGTCTTCCAGAGAACCCGGATTTCAGTTTCTGATAACCAGGTGGTAGTAACTCACAACAATCCGTAATTCTAGGCCCAGGACAGCTGACACCCTCCGCTGACCTCCAAGGGTACCAGGCATGCATGTGGTGCACATGCAGACAACACAGCCATACACTTCTTTTCACCATCTTGGCGCCTGTGCAGGCCTGCTGGGAACAGGACTTCTGAAAAGCAAGTGTGTCTGGAAGGCTGTGGTGCAAGGCCGTTTTTGCTGGCTACAGGCAAGGTTTCCAGAACCAAAGAGAACATAGGGCTCTTTTTAAAACTGAAGATATTTATGCCTGGGATGAAAGTGTGTTCTATTTAGACAAAAGATGTGCTTATGTATATAAAGCAAAAAAAAAAAAACAAAAAACAAAAAACAAAAAACAATACAGTGACTCCTGGAGGCAAACCAAACAAACCCAGAGTGATCTGGGAAAAGTAACTCGGGCCCACGGAAACAGTGGTATGGTTCGTGCCAAATTCCAAAGCAACCTTCCTGAAAAGGTCGCTGGACACAGAATCAGTGGGATGCTGTACCCGTCTCTGATTTAAACTAATAGAAAATAAATAAATAAAAGTGAAAAACAAAACAAAAGCTACTCCCATACACAGACAGATAGATTAGATAAAAAAGGAATATTAATGTCTGCTAGCTTTAGAATTACCTGCTTGGCATTTAAAAACACAAATGTTTTTCCTTTGAAGATCTGTTTTCTTTCATGTCGCCCTGACAGATCAACACTTTTACTTCCAATAGCTGGTTCATCAATGGGTGGGTAAAAACTGTAAAGATAACCAAAACATACACTAATTATGTACTATTCTCTATGATTACTATTAAATTCGAAAATGAAGTGACTGATACCAAAAGGGCTGAGTTTCAGTACTACTTGAGCCAAGCACAATGATCTAAGTCTGTACCCGCAGGAGGCAGAAGGAGAGAGTCAGTGCTAATTTGGGGTTAACCTAGCCTACACAATGAAATGAAGTAATTGAGAGAACATGTTACAACATGAGTAACCAGCCAGGGCAACACAGTAACATCCTGTCATAAAAACAAAACAAAACAAAACAAAACAAAAACAAGGAGAAACAAACAAAAGTCAGTACTTTGAGGGTTTTGTTTTGGGCAAAAGGGTTTTATCTGGAACAAAATAACCAAACTGGCTTTTCCTAAAATATGATATCAGTTCCATATATGATAGTATAATGCCTCTGTATTTTCTTAAAATGAATACACTAAGAAAGATGATTGCAACAGAACACACATTTAAAGAAAAATAAAGGTGAAAGGTTGTTAGTGGCACATCTCTTCCTAACCAAGTTCCTTGGTGCATGTCTAGAAGGCACAGTGATTGATTACCTGTGCTGTAAGGTTACCAGCACTACATTCACGAATCCCAACTACCTGTCAGCAAGCATGCTCTATTTCTGAAGAGACACTACTTCATCTCCCAGGATTTCTCACTACAAACATTATTCAGAAATGGCCGTGTAAAGGGCTGACAGAATCTGTAGTCTTCACATAGCCAGCAAGCTATATATGAATGCTAGAGAGCTATGAAGACTCTGCCAACAGGGAGCAGCTTGTTTGAAATAGCTGAGAGAACATGTTACAACATGAGAGTTCTGTACTAACTGAATGGGGACATCATCCTGTCTTCCTTACAATCAGACGTACACATGTAAACTTTGCTATTAGAATATACATGATACAATTAAACAATCTTTTACAAGTCTTCTAAAGATGACTTCATCTATCCCAGAACTGAGAATGCCTTACAGAAACAAGGAATCACAAATCACATCAGCAACACGCAGTGGTGACTGTCTTATTGTTTTTTCTTGATGATCTGCAGAATGCAGACATAACTGTACTAAACAGGATAGCTCTTGCTGCATAATACTACCACATCACGCCCTTGATTTAAATTCAGGACTAGTCAGACTTTTCTCAGAACTAAAAGTATAGTGATATCAAGAGTTACTATAATTTATTTGCTATCCCTTTTACATTTGTTCATTAATATTATTTTCAATTTTATGTTTATATTTATGTTTATGCATGCATACCTACATGCATGTTGGTGTACCATGTATAGGCCTCAACTAGAGTTAAAGACAACTCTGAGTTTATCATCTGGGACCTGGGAAAGAAACCTAGGGTCATCTCTAAGAGTAGCCAGCCTATATAATGAGATCCTGTTTTTTTTTAAAAAAAAAGTACTTGGTTTTAAATATGCAGACAAGATATAAGGATCTACTACTGGGCAAATGACTACATACATTTTAATTTTGTTTGGTGTTTTTCTGAGGCAGTGTCTTGCTATAGAGCATAGACTAGTATCTTCTTTCTACATTGAGTGCTAGGATTATAGAGTGTACCACCATGCCAGCTCTTAACCTGAAATATCTGACTGTCAACTGCCAATAGAAAACACTGACGACTATAATAGGCAGTGAGTTCGGAGTTATTCCAAGTTCTCCTAGAGTAGAGCTATTTCACTGCGGTCCTATGTGTTAAACTGACTAGAAATCTGAATAAAAGAATGATTCCATGGCTAATCCTAAAAGTCCCAACAACAGAACACACACCCAGTAGCAAATGTTTACGAGGCTCTCCATTCTAAAGCAGCCTGAAATCAGTAAAGCCTACTATGACTTATGACTATAAATCATAAGCCGCTGTTATGTACAGGACGTAATGGACTCCCAGAGACAGAGACAGGCTTCTGAAGGATAGTATGATTTGAGATGCTTCCTGAAGCTGTTCTCACAAGGCTGTAAGACTCAAGATAAAGAATAGCCTACTATTGATCAGAATCCAAACTACTGTGTTACCTGATAACCAGATTATAAAATAAACCTCCTAGATTATAATTATGTACATATAAAAATACAAATCAACCATCCATTCAACCAAACAAAAACCCAGAAGAATCTAGTTTTTGGCTAACTTAAACCGAGACCCCCTATGATCAACAGAGGCATGAATAGTCCCTAAAACAAGTACAGTGGAGCCAGGAGTACACACCTTTAATTCCAACACTCAGGAAGCAAAGGCAGGTGGATCTTTGTGAGTTCAAGGCCAGCCTGGTCTACATAGTGAGTTCCAGGCCAGGCAGAGTTATTAAAAAAAAAAAAAAAGATTTGTATTGGACAAATTTACTTGCATTAGGTAGTTTAAAATTGGTTAAAAAAAAAAAAAGAAATTAACTTGCAAAACATTCTAATTTAAATTTTTCCTTCAAGGCTGATGATGCAGCCCAATTGGTAGACTATTTGCCAGGTATACAGGAAGCTCTGGGTTCACTTCCAGCCCCACAGAGACTGAGAACTGTGGAACTTGTAATCCCACCAGCTCAGGAGGAGGAGGCAAGTTGATCACAAGTTCAAAGTCATCTTTTGACCACATGCGTTTCAGGCCAGCCTGGGACATATGAGACCCTAAACCAAAGGCAACAACAGGGCCGGAGGGATGGTTTTGTGTGGAAAGGCACAGGCCACTAAGCTTGATGCTCTGAGCTCCATCTCTGGAACCCAGCAGTGGTAGGAGAGAACCTCCCCTTGTCTGCTGTGGCGCATGTACTTGCACATCTAATAGATAGTAACCCATAGAGATGGGCCATCAACGGTCACAGCCTTACCATGGAAGCTAAGGAAAAGGTCAACATCTTACTATCTAATCACAGGTTATATTACCTCAAAGTATCACTACACAATATATAATTTCCTAAGTTGGTTGTTCAATATTTGACAGAATACCAAGAGCAAATATGAGTATGAACCTATTCAGATATTTTTTACAGTTAACAGCAGCAAGCACTTGTATTAGACAACATACTCAGATTTTAAACACTGTATGTGATTACTAAGACCTAAAATAACTCAGCTAGAGAGTATTAGTCACCTCTGACACTCAGGTGTGCTGTCCTTTTGTTGAGAAAGGGTTTCACCATGCAGTCTGTGCTGACTGTGAGTTCGCTGCCTTCCTTCTGGCTTAGGCCCCTGCTGAATTCTGGGGCAGGAGTATGTAGGCTAACCCTCTACCTCCAGCTTAGCCACATTTTTGCAGGAGGTAACTGAGAGCAGAGTCCTGGCCTCTGTGGCCTGAAAAGTCATCAGTCCCCCATCCCCCACTGCTACAGAGTCTATCAGTTTGAGAGTAATGGGGTACATGGAGGGAGGGAGCTGGAAAGCAGAAACTTAAAAGGGCTGGAGAGAGAAAATGATGCAATAATTTTCTTAAATTATTTTTAAAAAATGAACAAAATTTTAAATTTAAATTAAATAAATTCTAATTTGTAGTTAAATTTTTAATTCAAACTTAAATTCAAATTCTCAACTATGTAGTTAAATCTAAATCACATATTACTGAGATTATTATAATTTCACCTTCTGTGGTAAAATATTTACATAGTTAAAGTAGATGACAACAGTCCTACAAAAACCAAAAATGACAGTAAATGACTTTGGAGTAGACAGAGCTGAGAAATGAGAAACCGGTTTTTTTAGAGACTTTTAACTCAGTAATGCATATTGTAATTTCTGACATTATTAACATGTAATTTAAAAATTATAGAAAGAAAAATAGAAAATAAATCTTATCTGTGATTTAAAAACAAACAAACAAACAAAAAGGTCTTGCTACAGCACTCTGCTTTGGGGCTTCCTCTCCGATGACGCCAGGTACTGAGTCATGCATGCTCTACTGACCACAACTGAGGGTCATTCATTGTCCTTACATTTCGTTATTTAAATATTGACACTTATTTATGATTTGTTCCATAGTGACAAGAAATATTTGACATGGGATTAATATGCATAAAACCAACACCTACTCATTTCTATGCTATATTTTAATATATTTAACATAAGTTACATACCTTTCAATATCTGGAGGCTGTTTCTTAGATTCAACTGCTTTGAGAAATTCAGAAAAGTATTCTGGTTTTATAATTGGACGTCCACAAATGAGTGCACATATAGTCTAAAATGGAAAATCAAATGTAACTATAAATACATACATCTGTAGAACAGCTTATTCAAGAGAAAGTTGTAAGTTATAAACTAAAAAGAGGCAGTTTTACACTACTTCTCCTTTCAAAGCCCTTAATGCACAAAGGAGACACATTCTAAAATAAAAGTCAGTACTTGGTCACAGCTTAGGTCATAGCTTAGGTTTATATGACCATTATAAAAAGACTCAAATTTAGAAAGCCCTCAATCACTATTGCAAAGGCACACACATATCTACATATCTATGTTGGTGAGACTAAGGTAATACTAAACTACAAGGAGTCCACAGTCTTTGTGAACAGAATCTTCAATTCAAAAGAGGAGTGTGGCATCATGAGATGGTATGAGGCCAGGAGAGGCAACCTGGCACAGGAGAGGGAAGATGCTAGCCTTGAAAAGGCAAGCCCATTAGTTGTAGTCCCTGTCTTAGACTGAAAAAATGAGCCCTACGATCAAATACATTTCACATAAAATCTTTTTAAAATGTCAAATCAAAATCTGAAATATAATTTGGTTAGCTTCTGCTTCTCTGAGATAATAACCCACGAAAAGCTATTCCAGCCCAATACAAACATGGGATAGTCACTCGTGAATCCACAGCCATCCTGACAGTTTCAAAGCAAATGACTGTAAGTCTGTGCCTATAACGGAGGGCAAACTGACGGAACTTGATCTGAACACAGAGACTTTCAACCTACTTTAATGGTGACTTTAACTGCCGACATGACAAGGTGGGTACATTCTTCCGTCCAGTTGTTTGCGGTAAGTCCTCCAAGCTGTAAAATAGCTTGATTTAAAACAGTTTTCCCAGAGACATCTAAACAAGAAGAACAAACAACCAAGGGCTCGTATTCTACTCTGCAAGTGAAAATAAGTTACATCACGTTAGACCGTGGAGCTTGTGACAGCAACTTACAAGGCTTTAAAATATCAGTCATCTGAATTTTAATGTATTTTTCCTAAGAAATGATCATTTCTTCAGTGTTGAGTCCTAATGAAGAAAAGGCAATGACACCAATTAAGGTGACAATGTAACCAATGAGGACCCAAACAAGCTGAGTTCCCTGTTACACTTGTCAGGGCCCACAAAACCTCATTGAGTTACAGCATTACAACTCATTCTCGAAGTCTCTTAGAATTTCAAACACAGCTGTGGATTTCAATTCAACTCTGAAGCATCTTACCTGAATTTACTTTCAAACACCCCAAAGGTAACTCTATCTCCTGTCTTCAACGTGCAGGAAAGACCAGTCTGCATTTTTTCTTCATTAACAAAGGTTCCATACTTAGAATTATCTTTTATTGTTAATGTAGGAATTTCATCTGTTTGACTCTGAAAAAAAAAAATCATCAAATGATTCAAAGTCGTTTACTACTTGGTAATTACAGGGTAGATCTCACAAGTTACTAACTTTCTGGGGAAGTGGGAACTAAGTAGACAGACAACGATTCCACTTAGGTGGCCTTCGGGGAAGTCGCTCAGCTAGCATTCCCCTAAGGTCATTTCTTAGAGGCAAGCCTTACCCTGACAACAGATCTCACTGCTAAGACTGCACTTCCTGAGGCACTCAAACCGTTCTTGCTGATGCTTTTCCTTTGGTGCAGTCTGCTTTGTGTTTAACATGCCAGGTGTATCCTCTTCTACACTACCAAAATCATATCATTAAAAAATAACCCGATGAGAATACCAGGTTAAAAGGCTAGAGTTTCTGACTGAACGCAACTGTTTTATTTTTTCTAGATGAATTTCAATAATAATCATTTTCTCCATCCCTAAAAAAAAAAAAAGATTTAAGGCCTGAATTTTTCCGAGCATATCCAGAATGTATACGTACTCTGTGTACAAAATAATAGCTTTTCTTGCATCACAAATACTAACATAAGCACAGGTAGCTAAAAATACTCCATCACCCTTCCCACCTATGGTTGTGATAAAACATACTGAGATCCATTCAGTGGAGCTAAAAGGCACAGGTAAGTCATCTTCCCTTGTAACATATATCAGTTCCTACTCTGAAAATGTGCTACACAAGAAAAGCTGCATACAACCTGCAAGGAGTTCTGGGGCCTCCACTCTTTGCTCTGTTTCTTAGCTGTAAGGATGGAAGTAGCCTCCTATAAGTGTTCCATGGTGTATGGCATGGGCCATAGTTCCAAAATGATGAGCAAAAAGACCACAGATTGAAATCTTAGTCAAAATCTGTATGCCCCTCTTGAATCTGCTTATCTTAGGTGGTCCATCACTATAATGAAGGACAGGATGTTTTCTAACAAATACTCTCTGAATTTCAAAATCACCGGGAAAAAAAGTAAACTATTCAAACAGATGCATCCTATTTCAAAATAAAGACAACAAGAATCCCTAACTATGTGTGAGGTTCTCTGTTGTGTCTTGTTTTGTTTTGTCTAATCTCTAACTAGTAATAGTAAAATAGGGGCTGGAGAGATGGCTTAGCTGTTAAGAGCACGGGCTGTTCTTCCAGAGATCCTGAGTTCAATTCCCAGCCACCATGTGATGGCTCATAACCATCTATAATGTGACCCGATGTTTTCTTCTGGTATGTAGGTGTCCATGCAGATACAACACTCATATGCATAAAATAAATAAATAAATCTTAAAGCAAACAAAAAGAGATAGTAAAATAAAGTTAGCAGCATACCAAACTGGTTACAGGGAAGTTTACTGTTAAGACAGCATGGTTTCGACTGATTGACTGATCATTTTCAATCAGAATGCCACAGTTTTTCCTCCCAACAACGTACTCCACGCCGGCCAAAAGTCGGTATGGTTCTCCTGAGGGAAAACAGAAGTAAATGAATGTAAGGTACACACACACACACACACACACACACACACACACACACACGCATTCATGATACAGGACATACTGTATATTTATTGCAAATAACTCATACTTTTGCTACTTAAATGCTAAGCAACTTGACATTTTGCATGCATTTATTTATATAAATTATATACATCATATGTGAGTTTCTTTTAATATATTTTGCTAGATTTATTTTATGTGTTTTGTCTACATGTACATATGTACATCATGTGTGTGTGTGTGTGTGTGTGTGTGTGTGTGGTCCCTGCCAGTTTTACAACCGGAAGCAGAACAATCCATAAAAAGGCTAAAATGAAGCTCGGTTCAGCTTGACTTAGCCAGTGCTAGTACAAACCTCTAGAGTCTTGATTTTAGCCATATTTAAGCACAGCACAACTTTGAATCATAGTTTCCTGATGACAATAAGCCCAGCCCCATGTGTACGACAAAGCTTAAGACCTGTTTACAGTGAAACTGTTTACAAAGTACACATGCCTTCTTCCACAAAGATGGGTTCTGTTGACTCAGAAACAATGCTCAAGAAAGATAAGGATCTAGGGAGACCGGCTGAGGAGTCAGGATTAGCCTGGCCCCGTGCTAACAGACGTCACTTAGGCTGTTGGAAAGTACAAGTGACATTGCGCATATGGATGCTTTTAATGGACTGAGAAGCAATGCTGGAGATTTAGGGAGGGGTTTGGAATAAACAAACATTATAGTCTGGGAGATCCGGCCCCACAGATAGCAAAGCCCACCAGGTTTTGAAGTGAACTATTTTCCCCAGCATTCCAAGTGGAATCAGACAAGTATCTCCTTCCTTTGAAGAGGTCGGCCTTCAGGTCTAACTTTCCCAGTTTGCCTCGTGCTTATCTGCGCGCACAGGATCTTGTACCATCTCTAACCATGAATGTGTCTGCTGCCCCTGTAAGTCATAAGAGGGCATCAGATTTCCTAGGACGTCACCATGTGGATGCCGGGAACTGAAACTGAGTTCTTTGCAAGAATAAGAAATGGTCTTAACTGCTGAGCCATCTTTCTAGCTCCATGTGCTTTTTCCCAATAAAGCCTCATGAAGAACATGGAAGGTTATCTAAATCCCCCGGAGCCTTTTATCATTTTACGAAGGGAAAACAATACTGAACCAGTACTGTCTCCAGCATAACATAAATGTAATGTATGACAGAACAAAATCACACTATAGAGTTTGGAGTTGATTAAATGATTTTAAAATGTAATTGGGAAAATATCTTTAAAATAAAGCAAGTAAGCTGGACCTTAAAAAGCACATGCCTTTAGCCCCAGCACTCAGGAGGCATAGCCAGATCAGTGAGTTTGAGGCCAGCCAGGCTGATATGGTTGAGACCCTCTCAAAAAAAAAAAAAAAAAGGCTCAAGAAAAAAATATCAAGAACTATTTCATCTACTTTTATTTTCTGTGTATGAGCATTTGCCTGAATGTATGTCTGTAATGTCCGTGCAGCGCATGCATGCAGTGCTCAGAATCCAGAGGATTCACAGTACAGCTGACTTGAACCCAGATCCTCAGGAAGGGTAGCCAGTGCTCTTAGGATGCTGAAATTTATTTATTTTTTTTTAAGATTTATTTATTTATTATATATGTAAGTACACTGGAGCTGTCTTCAGACACCCCAGAAGAAGCATCAGATCTCATTACAGATGGTTGTGAGCCACCATGTGGTTGCTGGGATTTGAACTCAGGACCTTCAGAAGAGCAGTCAGTGCTCTTAACCACTGAGCCATCTCTCCAGCCCTGAAATTTATAATCATATAAAGAAATTTGCCTTGTTAGATAGCAAAATTTGCCAAAAAGCTATAGTCATTAAAAGATATTTCAATGGATCAGAAAAAAAAAACAAAAACTCTAAATTAATACAATTAAGATCAGATTAGATGCAACTATACCTTAGGAAGACTTTTGTTTTACTATTAACAGTTGCATTTTACATCAGTGAGAAAATTACTAATTAAAAAAAAAAGTTGTTACAAGCCTCCTACCCAGTGCAAAGATGCACTGGTGGGAAGGAGCACTTCACAGATGACCTCTACCAGGCACCATTAAGAAGACACCCAGAGGCCCAGGTGCAAGTAAGATGAACAAGTAAGTGATGGAGAGATGGAGAGAAAGAAAAAGAGAAGAATATGGTACAATGAAGAAAGGTGGAACTGGAGACTGGAAAGTAGTGGAGAATGGCCTGATGTGAGTAGCCCACTACACCACCTAAAGCCATGCCTGGGTCCATGGCCCTGCAGCAGTGGGGACCTGTGTTGATTTGCATGGACCATGTTACCACCAAAGGTCATGTGGTCATCCCTGGTCTAGGCTGCCAGCTAGGGCCATGCTGATGCCATGCCAAGGGCTGTGCAGAGCTGGCTCCACCCCTCAGCACCTATGGCACTTTGGAGCTGTCAGGCTGACCAACTCAGCTACAATCCAGGCCAGATCCAGTGCTTTGAGTTGGTTTACCTCAACATCTACCCCATTGATGAGCTGTTGGCGCTCAGGAACAAGCTGGTCCTCTAGATCCAAAGATGCAAGACCTCCACAGCAAAGGGCAACAACCGGATATCCAAGAAGATCCAGTATTGATAGTATAGCAGGAGACAGAGGACTCAAACCAGACCAACTCATAGCAATGAACATTTGCAAGGAAAGCTGTTCGGCCAAGAGGGTATATATACTACATGACACACTGAAGTTTTCAGGGTGAGATTTTGTTTTGTTTTCTTTTGTGAGGGGAAGGTTGCAAGGGCAGAGGGTGGAGGGTGGATATGGAGGGATGAGGAGATGAGCTGTTGAAGTGCATGGTATGAAACTCCCAAAGAATCAATAAAACGCTAAAATAAAGTTGTAAATCAGCAACTGGTGGAGTAATAGCAGACATGTGGGTGACCTGCGGAATTTGGAGACATGGGCTTCTATTACACTTGGAAGAGTAATTATCACAATTAGACAAACAGGAAGAGTCCAGCAGATCCCTGGCATCCTTCTGAACCGTTTGAGTTAAGTACTGTCAATGAGATTTCTGTTTGCTTTATTTCATTTTTGAGAGGAAGTCTCACTACGCTGCCTAACTAAGCTGTCCTCAAACTCAACGTCCACCAGCCTCGGCTTCTCAGGAGCTGGGATTACAGGCAGGAACTATCACACTCAGTTTAGCAGAGAGGAACTTGAACGGTTTCAAGGTAGATACATAAATATTCTGTGAGTTTCTACTGTAACCACCTTACTTGAAAACTAATCCCTTAGCGTCTGATTCCGAAATGCATCTCTGATATTGGTTCTAGAAGCATATTTTATTCTGCTATCATGTTAATAAAGTGCTACCCAGGTGAGTACTGAACTACAGCCTAAAAGCACATGAGAGGCGCTCATGTAGCTCGCAGGCTTCAAACTTAGGTAGTTGATAACTTTTAACTCCGGATCCTCCTTCCTCCACCTCCCAAGTGCTGGGATGCCTGCGCCACCACCTCTAGAAAATTTCTATTTTACAGACACTCATAGACTTAGCTAGGCTCAAGGCTAATTATTCAGAGTCCTCTAAGTTGCGTTCTATCCTTGCAGTGCCCCAACCCACATAGATAATCTTTCAGACTTTATCCTTCCCCTTATACTGTTAGTAAACTGCATCTTCTTAAAGTTCCCCGCAAACAAGATAGAGTCGCAGGCAAGTGCATAATCTCCCATCACCAGTGACTAAATAAGGAGACAACCACTTAACACGTGATAACTTTCACTGCGTAAAAAAATGTGTGGGCGGAGGACTCTTCCCCGAGGGGAAATTCTGAAAACTTTAAAGCGGCCCCGTGGTGTCGCGTGATTTCTCCTAACTACGCTCCGGTCTGCGTGCGTCCCCAGCCTTGGCTGGGCGCCTGGGCAACTCCGCGTGGTTCTTCCCCTCGGTTCGCAGCCTAGCTGGAGCCGGTCTAACCTGGGCACGCACACCCCAACGCCCGAAGTACGGTGGGCTGCCATCCCGGTTCCCACCACCCAGCTTCCGTGTCCAGTCAGCCCCGGCCGCCTAGGCGTCCGCCGGAAGGCGAGAAGGACGGACCGGAAGCGCAGGCGCGCTCTACTGCTTCCCAGCCCCCACCGCCCCGCGGCCGCTCCCGGGAAAGAACTCCCCGCCGCCTCCTTAACGCGCCTACCTGGAGCCGCACCGGCGGCCGGGAGCAGCTTCCACATGGGGCCGGCGTCTCAGAACCCCGCGACGTGCGACGCCAACCGCAGCTGCCCAGCCTGCGCGGTCACCGGGCTGCACCGGCGCGGGCTCCGGGACGTGCGCGTTCCCAGGACTCTGACAAGTTCTTCGGAAAGGCGGGAACCGGCCAGAGCGCGCCGCTGACGGGGGCGCCACCTAGTGCTGAAGATGCAGCAGTGCAGCGCGGAAAGCGTCCTGGCAGGAATGTGATGGACCGAACTGGACGCTTTAATCAATGAACTGTGATGTTTAAAAAGCTCGGAAGTAATGTGGATTTTAAACTAGATGTATCAAAGTGCTGTTGAGTGTATTATTTTCTGTATTTTCAAAAGTTACATCATGTGTAGTATCAGTCAAGATGAAGATTTCATGTCAAAATATGTTTAATCTTTTCCACTGTATCCTGAGTGTATTATACCAGAACCATGTTTACATCTTTATACAATGTCAGGATTTACTGAATAACAATAAGTCCACAAGCTTTTTGCCAAGTAGTCCCAATTTCCCTTAATAGTTGACCACTGGCAAACAGTTTTTTTTTAAAGATTTATTTATTTATTATATGTAAGTACACTGTAGCTGTCTTCAGACACTTAAGAAGAGGACATAACAGATGGTTATGAGCCACCATGTGGTTGCTGGGATTTGAACTCATGACCTCTGGAAGAGCTGTCAGTGCTCTTAACCGCTGAGCCATCCATCTCCCCCCACTTTTAATTATGTATTTATTTTATGTATATGAGTACACTGTAGCTGTCTTCAGCCACACCAGAAGAGGGCATCGAATCCCATTACAGATGGTTGTGAGCCGCCATGTGGTTGCTGGGAATTGAACTCAGGACCTTTAGAAGAGCAGTTAATGCTCTTCACCACTGAGCCATTTCTCCAGCACTGACAAATGGGTTTTTTAATCCAGTTGTAATATTAATAAATCATACATTAAGGGTGTGTGTCCATTAAAGAATGACTTCAACTTCTGGGTGTGGTGATGCACACCTTTAATCCCAGCATTCGGAAGGCAGAGGCAGGTGAGTCTCTGAGTTCAAGGCCACCCTGGTCTACACAGAGAAATC
The DNA here is from genome assembly GCF_000001635.26 of Mus musculus. Lineage (NCBI taxonomy): Eukaryota > Metazoa > Chordata > Mammalia > Rodentia > Muridae > Mus > Mus musculus. Next base: position 15,956,984 of record NC_000070.6, on the reverse strand, counting down.
CTATCCAAAAAAAAAAAAAAGAATGACTGCAATAGAGTTACAGAAACACAGCAAGAGACATCAAAGGATCTGGGAAGCTAAAGTATGGAGCTGAAACAGCTACAAGCAGAGTAGATGAGCTCTTACAGAGCATGAATGCATCATTGTTTTGATTGTCAGCACAGAAATCTTCCCACATAGTTGTAATTAACTGTTAGATTACATGTGATATATAGGAAAATGTAAGTGATATTTAAACAGTTGTCTGGTTCTATTGTTTAAAGAAAAATAATCTATACATGTTCTGCAGAAATACTTTTAAAATAGTATTTTTGGTCTGTGTTTGCTAGAATCTGGAAACACATAGAATCTAACACTTAGTGGACAATCAACCATTTACGCTAAGGGACCTCTTCCTTTATATGCAACATAGAGAGCTGAGCTTGAAAATTAAGCTTGCTGTTGTTTTGTTTTGTTGGGAGAGTCTCATTATGTAGCCATGGTTTGCCTGGAACTCTATGTAGACCAGGCTGACCTTGAACTAATAGAGATGTGCCTGCCTCTGCCTCCCAAGCACTAGGATTAAAGGTGTGTGCCACCAGGCCCAGCTCAGTTGCTAAGCTTCTTATTCTTAATTGTGCCTATACTGCAATGCTGTGAGGCACTGAAGACTCATTTCAACCACTTTCCTCACCCCAGAAGATATGAGCCTTGATTTAATCCAAATCAAAAATGTCCACAAGGTACTGCATATTGGCTTTTATAAAGCTAACACAGAATTAACCAGTACTTCAGGAACTTCTAAACAACACTCAATCAGGACAGTTGAAGTTCCATTTCAACTCTGTTCAAAAACAAAAAGAACCACGCAACAAAAATCTAAGGTCGTTTGTTTACTTTCTTGTTCAACTTACTAGTGGATTACAACATGGGAGACCATGAAAAAAAGACATGATATTACAACCACACTGTCAGTTCCTGTCACGTCATTCTGGCCTAGCAACCATTCTCCACAGGCAGGACAACGGTGAGCATTTCCTGTCTACTTCTAGGTCACGGCATGTTCTAAGTGCTTTAAACTTATTGGGAGGTAAAGCAAACTTGAGGTGAGTTCTACTCTGAGGAGGCAGGTAACTGACATAGATGTTCTCACTTCACAAAGAACAAAAGATACTATATTCTTAAGTCAAATATGAGTGATCATCACCTCCACATATATATGCACACAGGTTGTTCTAAGTACCCCGTTCCCACACGGACATAGTTTCCTGAAGCTTTTATAGTTACAGAACAGAAGAAAGCCCTAAATCAATATTCCTTGGTGAAAATTCCAGGTAAGCAGGTTACAGCAAAGGAGAGAGAGAGGGGGGTATAATACATTGCCAGGAGCCTTGGCTTTGTGGAAAGTTTCTAGCTTACATAAACAATCCTGAGAGACCAGTCATGGTTCTAACAGTAAGAATGTTTGTGGGTAAAGAGGACTCTGTGACTGTTGGTTCCAGGAGCAGAAGATGGCCACCTGACCTCCAGGGAGCCCCCGGGCTCTTCTCCCCTCCCTTGGAGCCTCCTCTTGCTTATGCTTATATTGCCACTCCTGAATAAAGTTTTTCAGAGCTTAATCAGTATGATTGACTTTCTCTCATTCTTCCTGTCTCTTTCCCTCCCACTCTCTCACTCCCTTTGCCATGGATTGCCCTCTGATTATCCCTGCAGGTCGGAGCAATACATCTTAGCCCTTTTGTTGCTGGAAGCTAGTTGTCTGTTAATACATGTTAAAAGGATTTAACTGGTACAAAGCTGTTGAGTCAGACACAGAAGTAGGTGCACTAAATGGCTATTAAGGGCATTAAAGGTAGCCTAAGATAATTTGACTTTGGATTTATAACATTTCAACTCTTCGAAATCACAGAGTTTTAATCAGTTACCCTGTCAGCAGAGGAACAGAATGAAGCAGCCCAGATCTGGTGTCAGCAGCCTGTGGACTGCCTTATCCTTTAGGTTCTGCCATCCAGACAAAGCTGGATCCTTAACTCCACTGCAGAGAAGAATTTCATAAAGCAGAATTGGAGTTTGTTTGAGAGAAATGTTTAAACAGATTTAAATGTAGGAGTTAACATAGAAGTACTCAGGGAAAGGTTAGGACATATCCAAAAGCATGGCTGTGGGTTTCTGAGAAAAGGGTTGCACCTCTGAAGTGTCTTAGGGTGATTATGGCATGACTGTATCATGTATATGATCTTCAGCTACATCTAAAAGGCCACTAAGAAACTATATTCCCAGCTGGGTGTGCTGGTACACTTCTTTAATCCCAGCACTCAGGATACAGAGGCAAGCAGATCTCTGTGAGTTCGAGGCTAGCTGGTCTACACAGTGAATTCCAGGACAAGTAGGACTGTATTGTAGACGCTGTCTTGAAAGAAAGAAAGAAAGAAAGAAAGAGAGAGAGAGAGAGAGAGAGAGAGAGAGAGAGAGAGAAAGAAAGGAAGGAAGGAAGGAAGGAAGGAAGGAAGGAAGGAAGAAAAAGAAAGAAAGAAAGAAAGAAAGAAAGAAATAGAAAGAAAGAAAGAAAGGGAGAGAGAAAAGATAGAGAAAGAAAGAAAGGAAAGAAAGAAAAAGAAAGAAAGACAGACAGACAGACAAAGAAAGAAAGAAAAAAAGAAAGAAAGAAAGAAAGAGAGAAAAGATAAAGAAAGGAAAGAAGGAAAAAGAAAGAAAGACAGACAAAGAAAGAGAGAGAGAAAAGATAGAGAAAGAAAGGAAAGAAAAAGAAAGAAAGAAAGAAAGAAAGAAAGAAAGAAAGAAAGAAAGAAAGAAAGAAAGAAATCTTTTCCCATTTATTTGGTGTGTGTGTGTGTGTGTGTGTGTGTGTGTGTATTCCTTCATATCTTTTGCCCTCCATTGTGGTTTAAATGAGAATGGCCTCCAGGCTCGTGTATTTGCATGCTTAGTCCTCAATTGATGACTCTTTGGGGAAGAATTAGGAGGTGTAGTCTTGTTAGAGTAGGTATGTCCTTGTTGGAGGAAGTATGCAGCTGCCAGTAGGCTTTAAAGTTTCTCCCCACCCCCTGCTTGACAAGTGTAGATTGTTAAGGCCTAGGTAAAATATTAAGCCCTAGATGGAATGCTAAGGCCTAGGCAAAATGTTAAGGCTTAGGTAACTGTTACCTGGCTAGCCTGCCTTCTCATATGTTCTGCTGTTACTAGGAAACTTTCCAATACCAAGCTGACTACATATTCTGTTATGTTTTGTGCCCTCAGAAACTAGTCATGATAGAAGTCAGTAACACTGTTTTGTATAGTTACCACAATAAACTTGGACCTGAACCACCCAACCAGCAGCACTTCCTGCACCCTTGTATAAGGTTTTATAGTATTTGATTTTATAAGCTGCCCCTGGGATGGACCTCAATATAAGAAATATAAGAAACTATTTAATATAACACTTTCATTTTGAGTACTGGTCAAGTAAAGTTTAAGTTCCCAAGGCCTCCCTGGAAACTGAAATCCTACAATGGCAGAAAGAGACGTGTATGTGGGTAGCTGACATCCTGGTTGGCAAGTTAAAACATGAATGTTAGACAAGTCCCATCCTAGTAGACAAGTTAAGACATGAATGTTGGACAAGGAAAACTCCCCTGCCACAGTTGGATTTTCCAACCAATGGTAACAGGATAAATGTACAACATATGTTCCTAAGGAAACTTCCTATACCTAAATCCTAATTGGTAGAGTAACTTTGCACAGATGTTTGTAGCTCTCAGGCTTAAAAAGCCCGGTAGGACCTTAACTCAGGGCCATGGTTCAGCTGCTGAGCCTGATTAGTCTTAGGTTGTGGTGTTCGATAAACCATCCCTGTTTGACTGGGATCGGTGTCTGAGTGGTTTGTGTGGCAATTCCCAGACCCCAACAAGATCAGGATATAAAGCTCTCAGCTACTGCTCTATTGTCATGCCTGTCTGCATCCAACCGTGATGATCTCACACTAACTCTGCATTAGTCATGGTTCTTTCAAGTAGCAGAACTTATAGAATGAATATATATATATATATATATATATATATAATTTTATGCATACATGAAGGGGATTTATTAGAATAACTTACAGACTGCAGTCCAACTAAATGCAACATTGGCTGTGAACAGAAAGTCCAAGAATCCAAAAGTTGCTCAGCCCACAAAGTTGGATGGTCTTTAGTCAATGCTGGAATCTTGAAGTGAGCTCTAATGCCACTGCAGGAAGGAATGTCCTTGCTAACAAAGGCGAGGGCAAGCAGGCAAAGGGCAAATGCTTCCTTCTTCCATGTCCTTATATAGGCTTCCAGAAGATGGCGTAGCTCAGATTAAACATGTTTCTTCCTGATTCATGATCTACACGTGTACATATCCGTACAACACATACACAAATAAACACAACACATGTACACATGCACACAACACATGCACATATGTATAGTATATACACACACAACACAGGCACATATACACAATATGTGCACACACACAACACAGGCACATATACACAATATGTACACACACACACACACACACAGAGTTGAGAATTCTTTCTTGCCAGTCCCTTGACATATACTCAAAGTGGTCCGTTGACAGTTTGGTGAGGCTCTCAGCTTCGAATTGTCAGGTGTTCTCGTCTGTGGGGTTCGTAGCCAGGGTGTTGCACACGCTCCCGAGTCTGCTGACGACAGGGTGTTGCACACGCTCCCGAGTCTGCTGACGACAGGGTGTTGCACACACTCCCGCGTCTGCTGACTTGGAAAGTTCTGGGGCATGGTTTCCTCAGTGTGATTTTAATATGCCGATGTGACCATATGGTCCCAATTTACTTTGACAAGTTTGTAGGCTGGTACCCTCTTTACTTTTACGAATAAGTTACTTCCCAGTATGTGCCTTGTGGGTAGTGCCAGAACAAATGTGGTCACCCTACTCCCTGTTTGCACTCAAAACCGGGTCAAATTCTGCCCATAAAATGGAATCTCTCAGGACACGGAACATTCTGAAAAACCACTCTTTCACACAGTGTAGACAAATAGAGTAGTGTTATTTCACTTTTTAAGTACCAGTTGCTTCTTTATCCTGGCTAGCTTCCAAATAAATGAGACAGAGACTATGGGATTTATTTGGTAAGCTCTACAGACAATGTCTGAGTAGTTATTAATCTTTTCTAATCCTCTAAACTAATCTGGCTACCTCACAGTCAAAATCTTTCAGAGTCTTGAATTTTAGCATTGATCTGGCCTTTTCTCCTTCAGGTTTTTCCTATGGGAGTCCCTGGGACCCTCCCCACATGATGAATCTGCCCCCTCCCCACCCCGATCAAATCGTAAGTTCAGCCCTGCTCAGCCATTGGCTGATGAGCTTTTATTAACAAATAAGAAAAGCCCAGCAGTGGTGGTGCACACCTTTAATCCCAGCACTCGGGAGGCAGAGGCAGGCGGATTTCTGAGTTCGAGGCCAGCCTGGTCTACAGAGTGAGTTTCAGGACAGCCAGGGCTATACAGAGAAACCCTGTCTCAAAAAAAAAAAAAAAAAAAAAAAAAAGAAAGAAAGAAAGAAAGAAAGAAACAAACAAACAAACCAAAACCCCCCAAACAACAAATAAGAATAAATAGGGAACGATGTTTGCTTGCACAAACTTGAGACAGGAGATTCTTAGAATAAGCGTTCCAATGCCAGGTCTGAGATGTGGGGGCAGAGAAGTCAGCATTTGAATAAGTCAAGGATAATCTTTACACAACACACAAAAGCGTTATGCCTGCAGAGTGCAGAACACTGATGTCACCACGCTGACACTTGCAGAAGTCTTCCCAACCCCGGCCTGTTTAACTTAGGTGTTTTGGTAGAGTGATGCAACGCTATCCCATATACTTTGTAGCTGCTTGTGAGGATTAGGGTTGTGTATATAAAGAGTGCTGACCCTGGACTCTCTCTTACACACACACACACTCAAAACAACATTGATAAATGTTAGCTTTCAAGAGAAATATGTGCTCAGATATTGAAGTTAAACCCCACTGCTTAGATTCTTGGTCAAATTAATTCAGAGGAGACAGAATAGACAATGTAGAAGACAGAGTTTATCACAGGATAATATCAGATGAGAATTAGCAATGGTCTGTTCACTCAAAATAGCAGCTTTCATCTCAAAGTATCATAGTTCTTGTCAACCTAACACAAACCAACACATATCTGGGAAATAGGAATCTAACTGAGGTGTTGCCTCCATCAGATTGGTCTATGTGCATGTCTGTAAGGCTTTATGGCTGACTGATATGGGACAACCCACTGGGTGAGGTACCAGTTGGGCAGGTGGTCCAGGTCGTGGCTGAGCAAGTCACAGAAAGTAAGCCAGTGAGAAGTGTTCTTACATGGTCTTTGCTTCAGTTCTTGCTAACCACCCTGTTTCTGCCTTGAGTTCCTGACTTGGCTTCCTCCATGATGGATGGCCACCTGTAAGCCAGATAATCCCCTCCCTCTACATGTGCTTACTACAACAACAGAGAACAAAATAGGACACCAAGGGAATATTAGTGACCAATGAGGTTCCACTTCTGAATCATCCCTTGGGGAGATGTTCAGGTGCCACCGAATGGGTGGTTCAGTAGGATCCCAGGCCTGCAGCGACCAGCGAGTCCTAAGGGAGACGGTTTCTCTGAGGATTTCGGTATTACAGCGCTCTTAAATGATATTTGGTGAAACAGCTTGTGCAGAAATACTTTATTCAGGGTAAACAAGGGCTATGTGAAGCTTGGAGAATAGGAAGGATGGATTCATTCATGGTGGATGTAAATCATTGGCTAGACCTTAAAGTACTGGGAATGTCTCATCTGTATGGAGAGGTTCTTATCTGGAGAGAAGAAGTTGAACCTGTAATTTTGTATGTGACATATCTCAGGTAGAAGATGAGGGGGTCAGACTCCCCAGATCAGGGAGCGAAGAGGAAGTCCCACTAAGTAAAGGGAGTCCTCCATTTTGCACCAAGCTCAGGAAAGCTGTCTGGACATCGTAGGCTACAAGCTTTGCATTCAGGTTCAGCAATCTTACAGTACAATAGATTCAGGTTATTCCAAAAAATACAGTGTTCTAACATGGTCACAGGACCTGATTCAGCAGCTCCTTTTTCATTGTCAGAGTCCTTAGAAAGAAGATCAGGAGATCCAAAGATAACGAGGATAGTAGAGAAGATTTTTAAAGGGGGAGGGGGGATTTGGAGGTCTTGCAGAAGCTACATCTTATGCCAAGCAAGTTTATTAAGAAGTACAGCCTCTTATACTATTTCCAGGGGAGAAATGTGGCAAAGTCAGCAGACTCTGTCATGCAATGGGACAAAATCAGCAGGAGGCTAATCAAGCAATCTTGCACAAGTGGAATACAGATCATTGCAGATTGAGCATACAATGGCCTTGCTACTGATAACAACCCTTTAGCGCAGAAGAGTTGGGCTGTCAGGATCTGAAGCCATAGATCCCCAAGGGCCCTGGTCCCAGGCTATTACTGGCTCTGTGAAGCATATTCCTGGTTTTAGAGAAGGAGCTGGTGTTTTTTTGTTGTTTTTGCTTGTTTGTTTTTGTTTCTCTATACATCAGGGCCTCAGACAAAGGCTCTGCCAGCACATTCCTGGTTTTGAAAATGCTGTGCTCCTTATCCATACATCAGTGCCTCAAAGATCAGTCCAGCCTTCAATAGTCACATGTCATGAAATTTTCATACGCCCAGAAGAAAAGAATGGTACAAACCAAGGCACTTTTCAAGTGCATTGGCAGAAATATCAGGCGTGGGTAATAGCAAAACAGGAAGATGCCTGTTGCTGTCGGTGTTAGATGCTAATTGATAACAGTCTTAGCTTTCAGGTTGGTGGAGGTAGGCTGTCTGTTAATATACCCATCAAAGTTTCACGAGGTAACCATGAGGAGGTTGGAGCAGAGGCAGAGTTTCTTTTCTCTGTCCCACTTCATACTCCAGGCTAGCTGTCCCTAAGCTTCCAGGTGACTGTCCTCTCTTTGTTGTTTCTCCCCTCACCACAAACATGCTTGGAATAAAGATGCATGCCTTATATACAACTTTTTGTATGTGTCTGAGGGACTCTTATGCCTTTGTGCTAACTACTTCTACCTGCTCAGTCTGCTTGCTGGTCTCTAGTACATTAATTGTTTTTAATCATAACTGACTCATTAGAATGTAAAATCTGATAGGAAAGAGAGAAAGTGAAGGCAGGGGGTTTTGTTGAAGTCCCTTGGGGGAAAGCAGCTTCTTTCTGATAAAGCATTTTAAATTATGTGTGTTCATATATGTCTGTATGGGTATGCACACATGAATACTGGTGCCTGCAGAGGGTGGTGGATTCCTTGGAGCCAGAGGTACAGGTGGTTATAAGCCAGCAGGGGTACTGTGAACCAAACTCTGCCCTTTGTAAGAGTAGCACATGATCTTAACTCCTGAGCTATCTCTCTATCTTAAACCTGCACATTCTGATATTCTGGTGGGTGAGGACTAATGTTCTAAACTTCCCAGAAGATAAAGATACTATCATCTAACAGAGAGTTTCTGGTTAAACTCTGTGAAAGTAAAAATTGTCTTTTCTGTTAAGAATTACTCTAAGTGGGGCTGTCAATTACCTGGTCAGAGCTGCCCTCCTCCCTGAAAGCTGTTTTAGAGCCTTTAGAGAGTAGCATATAGCCTGCCTGAAAATGTATGTCTGCATAGTGGTCTTCTTACCATTGTTATATTTTCATCCATGAGAGTGGTTTTTTTCAGAAATGGGGAATAAAAGCTAAGACAGCAATTGGTAACAGAAGTGAGTCATTGAGACACACCTGACTATGTGGCTCTTAGCATATTTTGTGGCTGGAATGTGAAAGAACTTGTACCTTGCAGTTAGAAGAAGCCTTGAATGCTGACCATTCTGATGGGATCTTGGACGACAAGAATGCTGAGAGTGAGGATAGTGGGGACCAGCTTTTGAGACTTCAGAGGTGAGCAGTGACTCTGTAAGGAACTGGAGAAGGGACATTCATTTGGTATTTTTGGTCAAGAATATGGGTTCATTCTACCCAGGCCTTAGATCTGTGAAGAGTGAAGTTGAGTTGAAGGATAACGGAGGAATTTGTTTCAAGACAGGGGAGCATTCAGGCTGGTGCTGAGAGGGCAGCTGTGACTGTCAAAGAGATCAGCATTGCTGAAGAGCAATTGCCTGTGTTGAAATGGGACAAGAGGACAGATGTCCCAAAGGCAAAAATCTGTCCCTTAAAGGTGCCGTAATGTGAAGATCCAAATCGTATAAAGGAAGCCTGGGCTGAAGATGGTTTCTGCTCCCTAAAGGCAATTACCTAAGAACACGTTTCCTTGGAGTCAGCATGCAGAAGTGGGGCAGAAATGGGAGCTGGACTCTATTAGTTTGTGGCAGAGCTTGGCAGCGATATTCCTATGGAACTGATTTTTGAAGGCATGATAGAGGGGCCAGAAGGCTAGAGTGTACATAATGGCAGGAATGTACTGGCCTGGTGGCAGGAGTGGAGGAAAGAGAAGGATGGGGGAGAGAAAGAAGGAGAAGGAGAGGGAGAGGGAGAGGGGGAAGGGAAGGGAGGGAAGAAGGGAGGGAAGGAGAGAGAGAGAGAGAGAGAGAGAGAGAGAGAGAGAGAGAGAGAGCTCTCACAACAGTTAATTACTCTCACAAACGCTGAGGCTGGCCACCAGGCAATCAGCATCCCAAGTAGCTGATACAGAGTCCTGGCTCCTTCCAGCACTTTCTCACCCACCCCTACCCTAAACCTCTTCAGACCTTGGGCTTCTCTTTCCTTCCTCCAGCTTCTCTTTCCAATATAACCTAGCCGTTTTGACCATGTGCTTTCTTTGTCTCTCTTGGTTCTCTCTATCCTGGTCTCTCTCTTGCCCCTCCCTCTTTTCTTCCTCCCTCTCTCTCTACCCCAGCTCCTTTCATGGTCCTGTCTATTCTGCTGGCCATGTTCAGTCTGGACTCTTCCAGATGCCTCTGGGTTGTTCTCTTTCTCATATCTGCAATAAAAACCTTCTCCTCAATTACACCCAGGAGTGGTCATGTCTCCATTTCATTCAGTATTATATCCTGGGTCTTCCATTTTTGAATAGGATTTCTTATTCTGTACCATTATGTGTTGGAAGTATGTAACTTGTTTATGACCCAAGTCTTTGGAATTTTAAAGTGCTATAGTCATTAAAGACAATGGGGACTTTCAAAGTTAGACTGAATACATTTCACGTTATGACATGGTTATGAGCCTTTTGGGGCAAAGGTGGACGGTTATTGCCTAAAAATAATGAGGTTGGGTGTCAGGCTGATAAGCAGCAGAGCTGCACGAATTGTTTTTAACTGTGAACTTGAAAGAATGATATAACAGACTGGCCTTTGAGGCCTGGCCGTTATCTTGATTGTGTTAACTGATGTGGGAAGACCCATCTTCGTTTTGGACACGACTGTTTCCCAGGCTGGAGATCCTGGACTGTACAAGGTGGAGAAGAGGCCTGATCACTGGCAGCTACATTCATGGCTGCCGCCTGTCTTCCAACACAGTGTGAGCACATTTCCAAGCTCCTGCTCTCTCGACTTCCCGTCATGACAGACCTGGAGCTGTGAGCTGAAATGAACACTTAATCCTGTTTTTTCAAAGTGTTTAAAATTTTTAAATAGATTTATTATTTTGTGTTCAAAGGCATTTGTGCAGACCTCAGAAGACAGCTTGCTGGGGTTGGTTCTCTCCTCTTCTACCTTGTGAGTCCTAGCCATGGAACTTGGGCTTGGACGCAAGTTCCTTCGCCAGTCAATTACCTTACTCCATTGTCCCGTCAGGATCAGAGTGTTTTATCATTCCGCCAAGAAAACAAACCAAGAAGCATAGTTTTAAGGATTTTTTTTTTCCTAATAAGGATAGACTTTTTTTTTTTTCTTAAATTTCGAGCCGGGCTGGAGAGGTGGCTCCAAAGGATTAAGAACACTGACTGCTCTTTCAGAGGTCCTGAGTTCAATTCCCAGCAACCACATGGTGAATCATCCGTAATGGGTTCCGATTCTGGTGTGTTTGAAGACAGCTACAGTGTATTCGTATACACAAAAATAAATAAATAAACAATTATTTTCTCAAGTCTGAAAAATTGTAATCTTTTGTAGTGCCCTGGGCATTTCAAACCCTGTTATCCCAAGTCATTTACACTATAATTGTGCTTTTGTTGTTCAAGTATGCACCCGTTCCTTGGACAAAAGAAAGCAAGGGGTTGGAGGGTCAGAGCCAAACTTCTAATAGGCATTTACAGAAGCCATAATATAAGTACAAAATATTAATCTGATGGTATGTGACGGAATTCCCATGGATCACGGCTTTTCATCATGGAGGAGTAAACGCGACCGATCGAAAGGCATTCGGTGGATTAACTGCAAGTCTCATGGTTTAGGGAAACTTTTGTATCGGCTGGTCCCGAACCCGTTCCCCTCTGGACAAAATTCTCCCTTGAGAGGGAGCGGAGAACTGCAAGGAGCAGGCGGGGAGCCGCCCCCTCCCGAGGCTAGACTGTCCGGGGTCACAGCCTCGCCCGGCCCCTCCCTCCGCCCTGAACTGAGACTTCCGGGCCGGGGCGGACCCTGGCATTAAGGACTGAGTCCTGCTGCAGACATGGCGCTGCTGGGCCGTGCGTTCTTTGCTGGGGTGTCCCGCCTCCCCTGCGATCCGGGTCCTCAGAGGGTAAGGCAGCGCGGCGTGGGTCAGGCTTCCACCCGCAACGCTGAGCACGCAGCGCGGGAGACCAGGGGCCGGGGCGCAGGCAGCTAAAACAGGGCCGGGTCCGGTGCAGGGAGGTGAGAGATGCCAGGCGTCCCGGGAAGCAGAGGGTGCAATGAGAGGGGTGAGGGGACAAGGGTTCCCGGACTTGGGGAGAGCACTCCTGGGGCGCAGTGAGGGGAGAGGGAAAGACACAGCTAATTTTGATAAGCCAGGGATTTCAGGGCCCTGGGAGATGAGAGAATGAGGGGGGTCGGGAGGAGAAAGGAATCCTCCACAAGGGAACTTTCATTTGTAAATAAACCGGGAATGCCGCACACGTAGCAGGCTGGCGGAACCCTGGTCTGTCAAGTGAACAAGGGAATTTTGTTGGGAGCTGGAAACCAGAGATTACCTTGGAAGAAATCCATGGACCTTTTACCTACATTTAGCAGTGGCAAGCCCTTAGTCAAAGCTAGCCTGAAGGGCATAGCTGTCAATTCTGTGGGTCGGAAAGAGAAAGATTAGGCTTGGTTCTGTTTCTGAAGATGTCTTCCCTGAGCACTGTTGCCCTTTTACAAGTCCCCCACCCACAGTGCCTTATTTTGAGGGACATGCAGAAATGACTTCGTTTTCTATAGTTATTTTTCCAAAAAAACCAAAGGCACATGAAAAAGGAAATATCTGAAGAGCCAAAACCTCGTGGAAGTTGCTTCTCACCTTCTACCCTTGGATCCCAGGATTGAACTCTTGTTTTTGTCAGGTGTAGGCACGGGCCCTTCTCCCTCAAATAAACAAGTATGATGTAAGTAAAGTAATTTGAAAATGTCAAAACCTAAGCCACATTTCCATTCACCTTCTAGAGGTGCATCTCATGGTGGAATCCATTTCTGTTTCTCTCTAGCTTATATTGCTTTGCTTTCCAACATTTTCCCACCCGGTCGACAATGGAAATGAAACATGCAAGTGAAGAAACCAGGGGAGAAGAGGAAGAAAAAAAAAAAAGCATTAGTTCAAGACAACCCATGCCCCTAACTCGGTTAAAAATCTTAAGCTAAAAATCAGAATTTCCTTATCCAAGTAGAAAACTCAGACCATCAATTGATACCCCATCTCTACCCACTTTGAGTTTGATAGACAGACCCAGAGGTGTTCACTTTAGAAAAATGTGGGAGTGGTTCGAAAGAACTGAGTACTGGGGGGCAGGGGTGTGTGTGTGAGAGAAGCAGGGGTCCTAGGTAGGCAGAGAAGAAGCACGGGAGAGAGACCAGGTCAGGGCACAGGCTGGAAAGAGGCTCCACACGCTAAGGCAGCAAGGTGTGGTGACTTCTTCAAGTCAGAGGATCTTCTGGAAAGTGGCCCGTTCACTGCTTGGTTTGTGATGGTACTGTTTCTCTTTTTAAAGACAATGGAGCATGGCGAAGACAAACAGACAAAACCCCCACATTCCTTTTCTGAGAACCGGCCCTTTCCCAGGCTCCCAGTGTCTCTGTGACCTACAGATGCTCTTAGGATTGCAGCAACAGAGCCTAAGCCCAGAATCCCACTCTTCTAATACCATTGGACAGCCCATTTTGAGAAAGAAAAAATAATAATTAAAAATATCACACCCTGACATTTTCAAATTCATTTGCTTAAAAAAAAATGTTAGAAGTCAGGTGTAGTGGGTCGTACCTTTAATCCCAGCAGTTAGGAGACAGAGTCAGGTGAGTTTGAAGCAATCCTGGTCCACATACTGAGTTTAAGGACAACCAGAGATAGGTAGAGAGACCTTATTTTCAGAATGTTATTTCTGAGGTAATACAGGTGTCTCTCTCCGTGACCCATGAAGCCTATGGGGAAGGAAGGACATCTGTGAAGTGGAAGCTGCCAAGCAACATCATGGTTTTGAGAGTAAATATATTACAGCTAAAACCTTACGCGTGAGAGAAATGCTTCAGTTGTCATATCTGTCAATGTTATTTTACATCGAACCTTGACCTAGGAAGGCTCGGTTCAATCCAGGAAACATTTAATATTCCCTCTGCCGAGAAGGACCTTGCCCTTAGTTTGCGTTTCATTCTCCGATGAAACATTTAATTTAATCAGTTGTTAATCATGAAATGTAATTGCGGGGCGTTCTTCAGACAGGCTCCCTGGCTGGAAAGGCAAGCCTGCATTCAGTGTGGAAATAGCTCAGTAACTGTTTCTGGAGTGTGGGTAGTAACTTAGGGTTGCACTTTGAAATACATCTAGGGCAGCCAAAGCAGGTGGAGCAAAGAGCTGGAGGCAAAAGGCAATGCGGCTGTGTCTTGCAGGAAGCTTACGTCTCCTTAGTGAGCATGTGCTCACCTTGGGAGATTCTTGCTGCTTGGTGCTCGCTGTGTTTTTATCTCGAGTAGTCACTTTATTATTTTTATAAAAGTGATTCCTGGTCAGTGGTAATAGAAGCAATCTAGCTAAATAAAGTACATAGTAACCCTTTCTGAAAATGACGTTTTTCTTTATCCTAGTGAAGATGCTGTTATTCCTTCTGTAATTCTGTTACATCTGGTCAGCTCACTGCTTGATCCTAGCACAGGGCCTGGCACAGAATAAACATAGAAGACACATGTTGCATGAGTGACTGTGTATGCCATGTTGTGGAGCTGGAAATTTATCACCGTGGATCACATAAAAAAATGCATGAAAAACGATAGTTTCATGAGATACCACCAGCTCCAACAGACTGAAAACATGGTGCATTGTAATGCATAGATGAACAAAACTATGTGCACGTAGAGGCAGAAAAGGCTGCCCAGAGGAGGTGGATCCTAGCACTGACTTTTGAGTCAGAAGTCAGATTGTAAGGCCAGCAATTTCAGCCTAGGGCAGGAGAGATAGCTCAGTGCTTACGATTGCTTGCTGCTTTTTCAGAGAACTGAAAGCTTGCTATACAGCACTCACATTGGCTACTCATGAACGACCACTTGTAAGTCCAGCTCCCAGGATCTGACATCCACTTCTACCCTTGCTGGGCACCTGTCTTAGTCACTGTTCTTTTTCTGTGAAGAGACACCATGAGCAGGGCAACTCATAACAGAAAGCCTTTAATTGGAAGCTTGTTTACAGTTTCAGAGGTGCGTTCGCTATCATCGTGGCAGGGAGCATGGTGCTGGAGAGGTGGCTGACAGTTCTACATCCTGATCTGCAGGAAGACTCTAGGCTTGGAGTGGGCTTTTGAAACCTCAAAGCTCACCCCCAGTGACATAAACCTCCAACAAGGCCACAACTCCTAATCGTTGTGATTTTTTTCAAATAGTTCTACTCCCTATAGATGAGCCTATAGAGACCATTCTTATACCAATCGCCATGGCACAGCACAGTACACATTTGTATGTACAAACACACCGACACATACACATTAGATAAAAGTTATAATTTCAACCTGACGAATAACGTGCATCAAGAAGAGAAGCTCATTGCCTATTTCTGAAAGTTCCTATGATTTGATGAATGGAGTTTGTTTCTTAGGACTCGGAAAAAAAAAATGCATGATGCTCCTCATCTCAGTCTAAGGACTTTGGAGAACTTGCGAATGATGTTGGAGAAATGTTGTTTCTTTCTTCCATTCTGAAGAAGATGACTTTTATTTTTATTGATTTGAAAGTATTTATTTTGATTTCATGTGTATGAATGCTTTGTCTTCATGTGTGTCAGTGCCCCAAATGCATTCCTGATGCCTGCAGTGAGTCAGAGGAGGCCATCACTCTCCCTAGAACTGGGATCCTGGATGCTTTCAGTCACCATTCAGGTGCTGGGAGCCAAACCCAGGTCTTCCAGAGAGCAGTATGGTCTCTTTACTGCCGAACCGTCTCTCTAGCCCGCATTTGAAGTACTTTTGGGGACAGGCTTTTGCTGTGTAGTCCAAGGTAGCCTCAGATTCATGGTTATTCTCCTGGTCTCAAACTTTAGTGCTAGGATTAAAGTTATGTGTGTTTCCCATTTTAAGTATGTCTGTTTTTAGATTAAGGTTTGTTTTAAGATCCAGCTGTGCCTGCTAACTGGGCTTTCTGAACTAGTCATACTCACCACCTCAGAATGGCATTCCAATGCTGCCCAATGTGGCCGCTACCTCCCAAGAGGCGGTAGGTCTTAGAAGTTTCTGTCCAATGATTATCTTCGGTTTCCCAGACAGATAAAGTAGCTCTATGGAAACATTTTGCCTAAGAGCAGAAAGAGCTGGAGTTTCAGAGCAGCCTCCGAGGTGCCATAGAGTTCTAGGCAAGAGAGTAGCCTGTGTGTGGGTTCAGACTGAGTCCAGGTGGTTGGTGTAGTGTGAAGAGGCAGGTGGTGATAGCTAGGTTACCGGGCAACCGTGGCTGCCTTGAAGGACTTAGAGCTTCTTCCGAAGGCAGTGGAGTGGTGGCAAAGATGGAGGCAAGTTGTCAACACTGGCTGATCTTCCCAAATGGAAGGTGATGCAGTTTCAGGTGATGGGTGGCAGTGGAGACTAGCAGTAGAATGGGCTTTAGGAAGTGCACTGAGAGCTGTAAATGAATAGTTAAGACGGGAGTTGGGGGGAAGGAAGGAAGATCGGGCTGCTCTGAGGGGTGCCATTAGCATCTTATCAGATATCCACTGCACTGGTCACAGGCACCCTGGGTGCAGCTGTGCCCTCCTTTTAACTGTAACAATGTCCTGCCTCCATTCTATGTTGTCCTATAACATGCACCAAGGCTTAATATACTGTATATTTCACTTAATTTGTTTATCCCTTTCCCCACAATGCAATCTCACCAAAGGTAGAATAGTTAGTGTATTTTTCTGTCATTGCTGTATTATCATTGCCTACGATAGTGCTTGAGGTGCAGCAGATGCTCAGTAAACACTTGCGAGAACTAAGTGGATGGACTTACCATAATGTCTGTTTTCTGTCTAATAATTTCCCATATAAGCAAATCCTCAAATCCAATCAGTCCTTTTGTAAGAACAGGAGCGCTGATGTTTGATTCAATAATGAGAGTCATGTTTTTCTTGGCTTATGTAACACGGAGTCAGTAAAAGATGTCTCCAAGGCAGACAGGAATGAAGACTCCAGTGGAGTACCTCAGACGGTTTCCTAATTTGAGGCTGACTTCATTTTCTTTTATTGAGCAGTATTGGAAAGCACCTTAGTGCGCAGACAGATAAGGACTGTAATAACAGTAAGGAAGTATACCCCATAGCACAGAGTAACGACTTTTTCAAAAACTTTGGTTCATTGCTATGGGATGTGCCATTACTCAGAAATGTAATTTCTGCCTTGCTCCTGGCAACTGCATGATTCAGCCTAGCCTTTGGAGTCCAGCAAGACAGTCTCTTTTGCATTCAGGCTGGTTGCTGTGGCAACAAGATCCGAGCTCCTCAGCAACTCAGCATCCCAGCCTTCTGAGCCTCTATATCCTCTTGTAGGATATAGAGGGGGTAGGCATGCTCAGGTGGTACAGACGGTTACAGAGATGGGCTTAACATGGCCTGTGAAGAGCCAGGGGTGACAGAGTTTGGACAATTTAGTTGTTTAGGTTTGTAGAGTCTTAGTTGGCATTTGGGATGCTGGGCAGTTTTTCCTTTCTAAGATCCTTGCTTTCTACACGAGAATGTGGAGAAAAACCGTCCCTATGTTACCACATGCCTCCTGCTAAGAACCACAGGTGCTTTGCTGAAAAGGCAGTGTCTGGACACTAAAAACATCACGTGGATGGTTCATATAAGCACATTCTAGCAACTGGACAAAAATTGTGAGCAGTAATGGAAGGCTGGATTAATGGGTGAGCCATGCAGGGAGTGCTCTGAGAGTGAAAGATAAAAGGAAACGAGTATAAAGATACTCGTTTTCAAACACATACTTTGAAGAACATGGTTAGCCAGTTTTTGCCAAACATATGTTATATGTCAGTTAAAGAGTAGTCTTCACAAACGCCCACTTTTGTACAAATCTGAGTCAGAGTAAATTTGATCTAAAAATATTCACCTGACGCAAACCAACAGACACTCAGCCCCTGCCCTTCTCCCCAAAAGAGCCATGGAAGGAGTTCATTGTCTATGATGGATCTCCCGGCCACATGTTAAATGAGGAGGCGTCCTTATGAACTGTTTCTGTGCTGTGTTTCTGGAGTGTTGTTCCATCTCAAACCTTCCCGTCTTGTGTGCTTGCCCACATGATTCACTTGTGTGTTGGATATTTCCAGTGAAATATCATCTAACAATCATGTTGAATAGTAAAGCAGTGTTACGCTGTGCCTATCTCATAAGAGCTCTTCTGAGAGTGTACTGCACTGACTAGTTCCCTGTGGATTGTTCCAGAAGCTTTTGTGTTTGTGTCAACATCTATAGGAAGCCAGCTTCTTCTAAAAAGCACACAGATGATACAACACTTTCTTTGCATCTTTCTCTTAACAAATGCTGCTTCACTGTGTTGATATTCAACCTACAGCATTGAGCAATTGGACAAACTGGCAGAGTTTAGCTTCAGTGTGTGAGTTATATCCCTTTAGTGGGTAATAGGTCCAAGCTTTATGAATAGCTATGACTATTTCAAGCCTGCTATAGTTTCATATTAATTTTGGGATGGTCTCATCAACTTTTGTAAAGAGCTAGGTAGGATTTTGATAAGGATATCATTTGTTTTCAATGCTGGCAATGGAACCCAGGGCCTTGTAAATGCTAGGCAAATGGTTTACCACTGAGCTTACTCCTTGCCCCTTAATGCATATCTTTGAACAAAATGTCCCTTCTCCACCTGCTACTTAATAAGTGGATACATTTTTGAATGTGAAGGGACTAGATCAAAGGGTATTATAATATGTAAACTTTTGATCAATGTCACCAAATTGACCTCCAGAGAAGTAGGCACCAAATGAGAGGGGAAATCTTGATAATTTGCCTGGCTTTGACCTGTGATTTTGCTAAATTGAAAAAGAGTAGCTCAGGCTGGAGGGAGAACTAGAGCAAAGGTTAGGAGGTGAGAGTTCTTGGCAAGCTTTAGGAATGCTGCAGCATTAGTAACTGTTAAGTTTCTTGTTGGAACTGGTATGACGTTGTTTTAGAAGAGCAAGCTGAGGCCACACTAGATGGGCGGCTTTCGAGACCTAAGTACAATCCCCAGGACCCATATAAAACTGGGTCAGATAGTAGACATTTATAATCTCAGTGTTTGGGAGCCAGAGATGGGAGAACTCCTGGGGTATGCTGGCCAGCCAGTCTAGCCTGATCAGCAATTCCCAGGCCAGTGACAGACCCTGTTCCAAAAAACATGGTAGACAATTCCTGAGGATGATATCCAAGGATTCATATTCTCTCTCTCTCTCTCTCTCTCCCCGTCTCTCTGTGCCTCCCTCCCTCCCTCCCTTCTTCCCCCTCTCTCTTTCTGTCTTTCTCTCTCTCCCTCCCTCTGTCTTTCTCTCCCTCTCTCTTTCTTTCTCAAATACACACACAGAGCGGGAGAGAGGAGAGATAGAGAGTCAGAGACAGAGAAAGAGACTGGCAGACACAGAGAGACAGAGGGAGAGAGAAAATTGAAGTGTGTGGTTTTGTCTTTGATTGATTCTGGATGTATCCTTGTTTTGGAGGTGTGCAATTTGATTGTGGAGACCTGATCAGCAGCCATGACGTTGGTGATAAGATAGCCGAGCCAGCAGTTTTTAAATATTGATCCATTCAACCTCACAAGTTCCTGTGAAAATCTATTGCTTAACGCATTTTACAGATTTGAAAGTTAGTTTTTTATTAAGAAACCTACTATGATTAAATACTAATTTTAAAAGATATTTATCTTATATGGAAATGTCAGAAGCTTATTTGTGGTTCAAAAAGCAAACCAACACAATGACGTCTACAAAAACGCCAAACTTGTCTCACTGCTCTTTTATATGACGGTTGGGTTTTGTTTAGACATGGGTTCTTCACTCAAATGCCTCAGGTCACTAAAGGTCCCTTAAATGGGAGAGACCACGGAAGAGGAAGGACATGCGGTCTGTATGATCGGAGGCTGGGCAGGCAGCAAAACTTACCTCAGGTGGGTGTGGTTCAGGGTTGTACTTGCTCAGTAGTCTTGGCATGAATTCTGAGTTTTCTGTGAATTTTCCCCAATATCTTAATGTTGATTCAAGGTTTCAAGACTTTGAACTAGCTTCATAATACACATTTAGCTTAAAAATACCACTAATTTAGGCTAACAAATTATCCTTAAATCACTTAGGTATGACTCTCATGTGTGGTTTTTAATCCCTCCTGAAAAAGACAAAGACAATATTCTTTCAGACTTTCCATTTTGGGGATAAGTATGATCACCCTTGTGTACGCCCTGATATGATGTGGGAGGCTGATGAGTAAGGGGACGGAAGGGGGTGAGAGCCAATTTCCTAAGGCAGATTTAGAACTCAACACGTAATCAGTTGGCATTTCCAAAATAGGAAGATGTTAGAAAGTTTTTTTAAAAGTTCAGGTCACTGAATGTCTTCAAAGAAACTAGTGCTGGCGAGAAAGGTATTATTTCCAGCTAAACAAAACAACAAAAAGCCCAATTCACTTCTACATAAGCCATGTGTAGAAAAACCATAGCGTGAGTAGAAGGTCATTCAAGGCCCATTTCCGATGCATCCGTCTTTCCTAGTGAGGAAGCCGCCAGGTGCAGCGTTGGATTATTCGGGATATCGCCTTGTGGAATGGGGCACGCTTACAACCTGGTCCTGTGAGATATGGTCATGTTCGTGAGTCTTAACAGACAACTTGTGAATAGTCAAAGAGATGGCTGAGTTCATGCTCACATGTACGTGTGCTGTCAGTTGTCAGAGGATGGTGTCAATTAAAATAGCAAGTCGAAGTTTTCCCTTTCAGTGGCAGAAAAGGAGTTCATAACATTGTTATCAATCATATTGCATGAACTTGCTAAGACAGGTAACGATTAATAGAGTGGGGGTTTCTATTATCAAATATAATATTTTTACCTTTGTATGCTTCCTCTGCCCGTTAGGAGGCTGATCAAATGCTTTCAAATATATCTAAGTGTTCTTATTTAAATACTTAATTATCTTTCACAAAGCTTCAGATTCCTGCACAGATTAACCACAAATAAATAAGAGATCAAGGCAGAGCCTTTGGAAGATTGCAGCACTTTTTTCCCGTTATCTCCATAGTGACAACTTTCCCAGCCTCCTTGCATACATTTCCTGCTTCATCATCGTAATGGAGGGGCTGTGGAGGCGGGTAGAAATCTTAAGCAAATCTGCTGGTTATGGAGAAGAAAATGATTGTAGGTTGCCTGTGTTATTGTTTCATGGTGAAAAAGGTACACAGTGAGAGAAAATATAGTGTTGTCAATATTCAATTATGATGAAGATGAGGCATAACCAGTTTTGCAAAACTTGACCTTTGGTGATGATTTCACCTGATTATTAAATAAGATTGGACTCGCCCAGTAGATTTTGAAGATACTTAACACTAATAGAAAAGAAAAAAATATTCAAGATTAGAGATAATAACCGAGTACAGGAGAGACCGAAGCCAGACACATCTTGGATTTGAGTCAAGTCTTCGCTTATTATTTATTACAGATTTATTTTATTTATCTTAAAATTTTTATCTATGCATCTGTGTGAGGGTATCCCATATGTTAGGGCTGCTTCATATCATGAAGACAGAGTCAGATTGCCCGTAGCTGGCTTTACGGGTAGTTATTAGCAGAATGATGAAATCTCTCTGGTTTCCTTAATATTTTCAAAAGTAGGTTATTCGGCCTTTTAGAGTTTCCGTTTCCTAGTGTGCAAATGAATATGACAACAAAATTTGCATTAATGCTGTTATCTACAGGAAGCATGGTCAGGTACCAAATAGCTTACTGCTTACTGCTATTTTCTTCTTGTCTTTGTCCTGACTGTATTTTTTTTTTTTAATTGAGACCAGGTAGATTTAGACTTATTATGCATTTGAAGATGACCCTGAACGTTTCATCCCGAGCCTGTATGTCTGTGGTACCGAGGTTACAAGCGTGCCCTACCAAACCTACTTTTCTGTATAGTGTTGGCCATTGAATTGAACTTTATGCTTGCTGTGCAGTACTCTGACAGTAAGCTACATCCCCACCAATAAACATTTTTTTTTTTGTAATTAAGAAGCTCTTGCACCACGAGAAACAATATCTTGTATAAATTCAGTTGGACAGAATTTTTTTTTAAGTCTTTGTTCACAATCCTAATCGTTTCTTTGGGAGTGATTTGTAGATACCATGGATCTCTGATGACAGCCAAATAGCATACAGAAAAACTCTAGCAGGTAATGATAGATCTAGAAATTCGGTCTTGCAACCATGACCTGTCTTTTGGGGGAAATGTCATATCCTTTCCTGGTGTATTAATGAAGCTTGAGAAGAACTTAGTGGTAGCCAGAGGCAGTGTGTTGGGGTGTTTTAGAAGTGGGCTCCAGAGTTCTCCAGCTTAGGTCTGAATTTGATCCTGCAGCTGTGTCAATGTTTGTAATGTCTTTGAGCCTCTGCTTTGCTGTGAGGCAAAAGTAATACCTGTTGCACATGGCTGTGGTGCTCACATGGCTTGGTATATAATCCTAGCCCATCATAGTAGCCACTAAATGAGTGTTGATTGTTACTCTGTGTTTTATTCCACACTTGACGTTTGCTTTTATAATCAAAATGTTTGAGAATAACAGTACTTTTCACAAGTAATTTTTAAACTGTAAAAATAAAGCTAAGCAAAAAGAAGTATGTTTAAGTTAATTTGAATTATTTGACTTTCATTTTAAGTTAGCAAGAACATTTTACCTGCTCTATTTTTTTTTTGGCATTAAAAAAGGCATTTGATAAACTCTATAAAGCGTTTAAAAATAATTGTTGTCTTGGGGTTTTTTATTGTTGTGAAGACACACTGTGACCACATAACTCTTATAAAGAAAAACATTTAATTGGGGCTGGCCTGTACTTCAGATGTGTAGCTCAAATTCCAGTGACACATTCTCCAATAAGGCTGCACCTACTAAAACAAGAACACACCTCCTAATAGTGCCAGTTCCTAATCAGCTCTGGGACCATTTTCATTTAAACTACCACAATTATTTTCAGTAATTCAAAGACAAAATGAGATTTTCATCTAAATTATCCTTTTGTTAATAGATTGTGTTATGTGGCCCACTTTGGCCTTGAACTTGTAATCCTCCTGCCTCAGCCCCCTGAGTCACAGGTATGTGCCACAGCCTGGCTCAAATATGTTTTTGTTTTTGTTTTGTTTGTTTGTTTGTTTGGCCCAAGACACGGTTTCTCTGTGTCCCCTTGGCTATTCTAGAGCTAGCTTTGTAGATCAGGCTGGCCTTGAACTCATAGAGACCTGCCTGCCTCTGCCTCCCAAGTGAATGCTGGGATTAAAGGCATGCACCACCACTACCTATATCAAATATCCTTTTAAAAGACAAAAACCAAAAAAGCTGTTTGTGAGTTGAGAGTTGAGAAAGAGTATCTCAAATAACCCACGTTGGCCTCAAACTTGCTATGTGTCTGAGGATGACCTAGCACGCCTGAACCTCTGCTGTGTACACACTATTCTCCCAACTGTATTATATTATCATTATTATTAATATTATTATATGTTTTTTTGAGACAGGGTTTCTCTGTGTAGCCCTGGCTGTCCTGGAACTTAACTCTGTAGAGCCAGGCTGACCTCGAACTCTGATCTACTTCTGCCTCCTGCTGGGATTAAAGGTGTACACTACCATTGCCCCACAAGCTGTATCACTCTTTAAACTTGAATGTAAACATAACACCTGCAAATGATAATGCTACCATTTATACAGAGTACTGTGCACTGCTTCCTCGGGTTAAGTGTTACTGTAGTTATTTTACTTACAACAACGTGCGAAATCCTTATGTGGCCTATGGAGATGCTTTTGTTGGTCTCGTTTTTATGGATGAAGAAACTAAGGCACAAAGAAATTTAAGAACTTACTAAATGTTTAAATGACTATGGAGGAATTTCTTTCCTATATTGTCTAAGCTCTGCAGCCCATGCTTTTTAAACCACCTCAGTATACTACTTATTCACTTAATATAGTTAATCATTTAGAAAAAATTCTTAAATGCAATAATGGATAGTTAGAAGATTTCTTCCCTTTTGTAAATATGCAGGAGAACAGGTCTCAACTGTTTTTTTTTTTTTCTTTTTTTCCTTTTTAGTTTTTCAGCTTTGGAACAAAAACACTGTATCAAAGCAAAGATGCTCCACAGTCTAAATTCTTCCAGCCCGTTTTAAAGCCTATGCTACCACCTGATGCTTTTCAAGGAAAAGTGGCTTTCATTACTGGAGGAGGGACTGGCCTTGGCAAGGCAATGACAACTTTCTTGTCTACCCTGGGTGCCCAGTGTGTGATAGCCAGCAGGTAAGTGTCACCTGAGAGGCTGTGAAGAAACTACCTGTGTCACAGTATTAAAAACATGGCTATCTGATTGCATCTTATATAACATATTCTGTAGATAGAGTAAATAAACCTCCTTGGACAACTTCAGATGCAATTTGATTTGTTAAAAATAGTGGCGGTTATAAAACTAATGGTGTTTGCAGTTTTCATTTTCTGAATATGAAGGTGGAGTTTAAAAGGACTTCATTGAAGTGGTTTTGATATCTGTTGGAGTAAGGACTCCTTACTAATTTAATTGATAATTAACCTCATACTAGAATAACAGATGCAACCCTTATGGTTGTTTTATGGTGGACAAGAATCTCAAAATGCATATTGTGATGGATATAAAGCCACACAGGCAGAAGTTCTTATGTGGGCATATCCTGCTACCAACTATGAAATCTGAATCTTTAGATCCTTGTTAAAATTTTTGCCCCAGTAGTCACCTCAAAGACAGTTAGTAGTCTGTCCTTCACAAATGCACATTGGACAGAATGTTTATTATGTTCTTATTGTTGTAATGTGTAAGAATTTTAAAATATTATTTTTACTTTAATGCTATACAGTTGACATTTATGGTGTGTTGTGTTTTGTTTTCTTTCAAGGATGTAAGACTGATCACGTAGAGTTATCCAAACTCATAAATTTAATCTGAAAACCATGTGTATTGTAACACGAATACATTTCTTTGGTTGAAGAATGAATATAATGATTCCAATAAAGGAAATAATTTAAATTAATAAGTAAGTCAGGTGTAGTTGCACATATCTGTAACCCTAGTGCATGGGAGATAGAGGCAGGAGGATGAAGGATTCAAGATCACACAGTCTAATAAATAGAGAGTTGAAGACAGAATTACATAAGTTCCTGTTTTTTAAGACAAAACAAAACCTTCCTAAGTAATTTGATATGTAGATAGTGCTATATAAAAGTGACTAATTTCATAAGTTAATTTCAGCTATGTAAAAGTAACCTTTACTTGCCTGATGTAATCATCATGGCGGAGGCTTCCTGCTGAATGGGCTCACCCTTTCCAGCTCTTTCTGAAGTCTGGCTGGCTGGTTCCACTCAGCAGTTCTGGCTCAAACTCCTCTCCAAGCTGACTGATTCAATCTGACTTCTCTCAGCTTCTCACTGAATTGCTCTGCTTGCCCACAAATTAACACTAGCAATTTCTGGCTCATTCTGTCTTCACCTGTGTCTAGCTTGCTCTCTCTGCAGTCTATCTCTGTAAAACTGTCCCAGTAAAAACTGCTTCCCCACCCCCACCACCCTGCACTGATCTCTTAAGTCCCCTCTCCTTCCTGGGCTCTGCTTGTTAGAGTTGGGTGTATTCCATCCTGTCAAATCTTTCTCTGATTTCTCACATTGTCTGTCCCTCAATTAGACATCATTGTTTGTGATTAAAATTGTATACTCAGAGTGTGTCTGTATTCCAGCTAAGCCAGTCTCTAATCCAGAGCAACCGTGTTGCTGCATTAAAATTGCTCTACACAGGTATATTTCAATTTAACTTTTAGAAAATGAAATTAATCAACCAGATTTTTCAAGTAAGTATAAATTTTATACTTTCACAGAAATGTTTTTCTTTAAACTGTCAGTTGTCTATGTTCTTTAGCTTAGAGAACAAAACAGAAAAATATAAAAGCATCTTAGTACTCATGTGAAGTTCCCTCTGCTTATCTCTAGAAATATTGATGTTTTGAAAGCGACTGCAGAAGAGATTTCTTCTAAAACTGGAAACAAGGTATATTTAGCAGCAGCCCTTTAAATCTGACATGGGGACTATAACATATGTATGTAGTTTGTTTGTGGTTTTGGTTTAGGAAGCCTGGAAATGGCTGAGTTTTTTCTTCTTCATCATTTTGCAGGTTCATGCGATTCGGTGTGATGTTCGAGATCCTGATATGGTACATAACACAGTGCTGGAACTGATCAAAGTTGCAGGGCATCCGGATGTAAGTGTAACGAGGCTGAGGCCTTTCAAAGCACAGGGCTTTGATTCTGAGAACATCACCAGGATGCACAGGGGGAATGAGCTGTTAGAATGAGCGAGAGCCACTGAGGGGAAAAGCCGGCTCTGTTTAAAGCAAAGAAAAGATGAGGTGGACTTATATGCCATTACTGTACAGGAATACTTAAAAAAACACATCTATAGTCACATACCAAACTTTATTATACTTCATTTAATGAGATTATACAATAGCAAGAGGAGTTACCTAAGAGCACATTAGCAGGTTTTAGTGATAGGTTGGGTTGGGTTAGCTTTTCCTGATAACTGTCAGTATTTCCCAGTGGAAAAGAATGGCACAAACTAGGGAAACTGTCAGAAATACCACACTTCTGCTTCCTGGACCTGAGAGGTAATGAGTACTTTGCTGTTACGTGGCTCATTTGTGAGAGGAAGCCTATCTCTTCCAATAGTCTCAAAGAGAACACTCTCCTCTGTTAAACACTGTTTCAGAGACCCCCTAACACTGAAGCTGCTGCAGAGCCCAGCAGATCTTTCCCTGGGAGTGAGGAAACCAGGCCGCCAGTGAAGTTCATTACTTAAAACATATAAAGCACAGCATAACTTAAAAGGCAGTTTTATTTGATGCTTTGTGTCTGTGGGTGGAGTGTGACAGGGGTTGCTTCTCCATGTACCACAAGCTGGCCTGAACCTCTTATGTACCCCTGGGCTGCTTTTAGTTCTCAGTCCTCTTGTCTCTGCCTTCCAAATGCTGGGATTACAGGTATGCACCAGCAAAGCTCTCTCAAAGGCATCTTGTGGTTATTCAAAGTAAAATGTAGTTACATGGTAAGTAAGCTTACCTACTTTCCTTGTCTCTGTAGTCTACACTAATTTAACAGGATTGGGAATTCCGAGACTGGAAAATAACACAGGTCATTTTTACAGACTCCAGAAACATAAAAGCCAAGGGAGTCTAGTGGCTTTGCTCCCTGGCTGAAGGAGGTTCCGAGGTGCTCGCTGACAACTTGCTTCCTTTATTTCAGGTGGTGATAAACAACGCGGCAGGGAACTTCATTTCCCCCAGTGAGAGACTGACTCCCAATGGCTGGAAGACCATAACTGACATAGTTCTCAATGGCACAGCCTATGTGACACTAGAAATTGGAAAGCAGCTAATTAAAGCACAGAAAGGTATGTCTGTTCATTCCTCCTGTGTTTGTTGGGTTCCGCACGTGTACATCTCATTAGCATGAAGATCCATGTTTACCAGGGCTGTGGTAGAAGACTTAGTAAGTAAACACATTTCAAGGGCATTTGGAAACTCAGAGATGGGAGCGACTCTTTCTTCCTGTGGCTGACTCACTAATCATTATTATCTTTCATTTTAACACAGACTCCAATCTATTTTTACCTCGATAGAGACCTGGTAGAGAGGAAGGACAGATGTGTTTAGAGAATAATAAAGAATCGATGTGGATAGAGAAGAGCAGAGGAAGTAGGAAACAATTGTGGGGAGGTGGCTTGTCACACGACTGGGTAAGTCCCCTGCAACAAAATAGGAAGTCAGAGTCCATTGAAGTTACTTGTGAAGAAGGTGATTTTCTGTAAAATATCCCTGTCTGCACTGGGTGTTGGCGAGTTTGATGTTGTTTTTCTTTTGGGCATATGGAAAGATGGTGTGGGTGGTAAGGGAGGGAAGGTTTCAAAGCTAGTAGCAGCAGAACTTATGAGAGGAAGGTTTTTAGCTGGGGTGAATAGTTTGTTTGTAGGTGACATCTCTGAGATTGTAAACATATGAGAGATCAAGAACACCACAAAGAGACTAGATTTGAAAGAACATAACTAGAACATTTTTGTCCTGACTGACCAATATCTTTATTATGATTTATGTCTATATAAATAAAGAGTGTGTAATACCTATATATACTTAGCATACACAGAGAAAGGGATAGATAGATAGATAGATAGATAGATAGATAGATAGATGAAAGAATGTTTCTGTAAATCTCCAATCCTAATAAACCTGTGTAAAGAACACACAGCTTAGTTATAGCATTTATAAGCTGCACACCTATATTGGGTAGATATACCACTACACTATTCCACAGCTATGAGATCCCTTGCTATATGCAGTTCCTCCAGGCCACATGGTTCTACTCCTTCCTTCCACCTCTTCTTTCTTCCTGTTTCTCTCTCTCCTTCCTCTCTAAAACCTCCAGCCCCTCCTTTCCTTTCCACTGCCCAATCACAGACTCTAACCTTTGTTTGACCAGTCAGCATGGGGGAGGTCCACATGGAATCACCTGAGTATGATCTGCTCCTCATCAGGGCAGCCCCTCTTGAGGAAGGAGAATTAGCATCAATATAGAAACAACTTTGCAACAGATGGAGACTTCCTTTCTTCAGCACTCAGCATAATTCTTTACCCATCTCTCCACTATAAGCAAAGAAGCTGTGATTTGGATCTGGACTTTTGTGACACTGTTATTTTATTACTGATTCATTTTTTTTCCCCAGAAAGATCGATAGACTTGAGAAAGGAGTTGGAATTGTCAGCTGACTTCTGCCTGCCTGCTGCTCTCTCTCTCTGTTTTCTTTCTTTCCTTCTTTCTTCCTTCCTTTCTTCCTTCCTTTCCTCCTTCCTTTCTTCCTTTCTTTCCTCCTTTCTTTCTTTCCTCCTTTCTTTCTTTCTTTCTTTCTTTCTTTCTTTCTTTCTTTCTTTCTTTCTTTCTTTCTTTCATGCTCTCTCTAATTTCTGATCCTGCCTGTTTCTTTCTCCTTCTCCTGTAGACTCTTCATTTTTGGTTTTCTGTTTCTTTCTGTCTCCATGATACTTTCTTTCTCTGCTTCATTATCTCTTATTTCTTCCTTGCTCATCCTTAGGATCTTTAGTTTTCTGACTCACTTCTCATTGTCTTTCATTTTAACACAGACTTCAGTCTATTTTTACTCCTCACATTGGATTAAAATTCTATTGCTTCATTATAAATGCATTAGGTTAAGACTCTTTAAAAGAAGGAGGCCCATTTCTGTCCTTCCAAGTTTCCTGTCCTTTGAGCCTGTGACCTGACATTCTGGGTCCTGGGTTGGAGACTCTGAATTCTGTGTGTCTAAGCTGGTACCTCATTACCAGTTGAGGGTCTCAAGTGCTTGTGATCTCTCGAGCATGCCAATGTGGGTAAGCCTGGATGTTGGTTTATGGGATGCATGTAATCCTTCAGCAAAAATATGTAGGCAGTCCAACACCTAGGAGGTCGATTAGGAGTGTCATGGACTAACTGTCCAGTGAAGATGAGGACACCAGCTTCCAGTGCACTCTTGCTTCTGACAGGGTAGAGATCGGCACAGAAGTGGGGTTGAGGGGTGAGGGCAGAATAGCTAGAGTTGAGGCACAGATTCGGTGATACAACGTTAGCAGCTATGAATAACTAAAAAAGAAATGTGCCTGGAATTGCTTGTCCCTGTACTGATCTCTGGGGCCACTAAGTATCCACACCCCTTGTCTTTCACACAAGGACATTTTGCAGACAAACCGATTTTAGAGATCTGAAAGGCAGAGTTCGATGTGTATGTAGATGTGAGAACGGCGAACAGAAGCCTGCTTATTTGCATATCATCAAGGGACCCTCCAGGACCCTCCTCACCCCACACTCTCGGGGCTGAGCCGAGTGTTGTTTCTGTTTTCAGATATGGCTGACAGTAAGAATCTTAATGATATGCAGGAGAGGAAGATCTCTAAAATGCTTTCTTTGTGGTCCTTCAAGTTTAAAGCACTTCATCCCTTCTTTCCTCCTGTTGTTTGAGGCAGTGTTTTATTATGTAGCCCAGGCTACCCTTCAGCTTTTGCCTCAGCCTTGAAAGTGGGGGGTTATAGGTGTGCACCACCAGACCTCACTTTCCAAGATACAGTGATTAAAATGAGTTTTGTAAAACATGCAAGTATGTTTTATCATACTTTTAAGACATTGAACTTACAGTTTTTTCATATCTAGTATTATATCTGTTTAAGAAGTAGAAAATCAGGTTTCTTGTAACCCAGAGCACTCTTCCAACTTTTAGTGCACTCAGGTTACTGAGCCAGACTCTGCCATGTCCCAGACACAGCCGCTCCGTCTGTGTGTGGTGTCACTTTGGACTCTAACTTTATAGTCAGTTTAGGAAATTGATTCCAGGAGAGCATGCTTTCAGTTTGTCCACATGTCTGGTGTGTCAGTCATCCTTCTGTCCACCTGAGTTTCTGTCTAATATTAACTCAAGGCTAAAGCTTTAACTTTATCTGATGCAGATTAGGGGCTGTGAACTCTCGCATTGAGGGAGCTGGAGGCAGCACCTTCAGTTTCAGGACTTTTTGTTGTTGTTGTTGGTTTGGGAATTCAAAGTTGACGAGATTTTTGATTCAGAATCTTAAAGGTGTCACTGTTTTCCCGTGGCCCCTGATGAGGGCTCGGTGAAGATACTCCCTAAGCTACTTTGTCCTCCCTGTCCTGGTGGCCCATTGCTTGCCTTTACAGTTTCTGCCTTCTGTTCACCCCTCTTGGCATTTGTTTTTCTCCTAGAAACTGTAATTTATAGTTTTTTTTTTTCTACCAACTTAGATTTTTTTTCAGTCTATATTTCTTCCTTCCAGATCTCCAGTTATACATAAATTCTACTCGAATGCCCCATATTCCATGTTCCAGTCTTTGGCTTATTTTTAACTGTTTCCCCTGTGACCTTTGTACTCGGTAGTTTTTATTGTGCCTTCATTGAAGATCTTCCACAGCTAAGCTCCTTCCTTTAATTTTAAAATTTCAGATATTATATTTTCTGCTGTATATGTTGTTTCTATTTTGGTATTTTTAATTATTTTTAGTATTTCATTTTACTTATTTGTATGCGTGTGTGTGTGTGTGTGTGTGTGTGTGTGTGTTTGGATGCAATGAGTGAGTGAGGTCAAAGGACAACTTTCAGAATCAGCTTCTCCCTTTCTACTCTGTGGGTTCCAGGGGTTGGTTGAACGCTGGTTGTCAGGCTTGGTAACAGGCTCCTTTACCCACATGCTTATATAATGGCCTTCCTTGAACTCTTTTAACATGTTTCTTTGAAATCTTTTTTATCAAGTTTATCGTACTGTTACAAAGGTCATTCCATGCTAATTGTATCTGCTGGTCATGTTTTGACTCTATTAATTGGGTTTGCCCACGTTTCTAATTCAGTGTGAGCACAAAGCCTGGCTTTTGAGTTTTCCTTTGAAGTGTTACATCTTACATGAGGAAGCAGTTACTCTGAGTACATGATCATTTTACAACTCATTTGTAAAGTTTATTTGGGTGGGTATAGTAGCTTTCCTTTGAGTCTAACTTAGCCCTTCAGTATGATTCTTCTGAGCTGACTGCCGAAGGCTTTGGATGCCAGTTAGGAAGCTTGCCGCCTCTCCGTCTCCCAGCCCTTTGTGAGCCTTTAGAGACACCGTCCAGTTCAGTGCTGTGATAGCAGTTGCCTTTTTCTAGATTCCATGGGCACTTTTCCTCGGTTTCACAATGGGGAATCAGCACACACTCAGGGAGACTCTATGAAAAGTGCTCGAGCCCTGTTCCTGTGCACTTCCCTTCTCAGAGCCGCTTCTCAGCCAGAAATTCTAAGATGCTGTTAGGCTTATCATATCATGATGCCGTTCCTTCTCTACCTGCTGTAAGGTGGCCGGCAGTGACAGGATCTGTATCTCTTGCACAGTTATAGTGATGTATAAGAGTCCATCATGGCTAGAGGTAGAAGTCCTTGATAATTTAATTCTGATTTCTTTATATTGAAGATATTCTTGGCCATGGAATGTGTCTCTTAAATTTCGGTCTTTGTATTGACAGACTAGGTAAAGAATTGCAGATAGTGCAGACTGGCCATCCCAAAAACAGTGTCTTAGGGTTTCATTGCTGTGAAGAGACCCTGTGGCCAAGGCAACTTTTATATTTTTGGTTGTGAGCCTAACCTTTAATGGCTGAGCCATCTCTCCAGCCCAAGGCAACTTTTTATAAAGGCAAACATTTAATTGGGGCTGGCTTACAGTTTCAGAGGTTCAGTCCATTATCATCATGGTGAGAAGCATGGCAGTGTATAGGCAGACATGGTGCTGGAGGAGCCAAGATTTCTACATCTTGATCTGCAGGCAGCAGAAGGGGACTGTCTTCTGCAGGCAGCCGGGAGGATGCCCTAGATCTCACTGGCCGTGCTTGAGTGTGTGTGTGTGTGTGTGTGTGTGTGTGTGTGACCTCAAAGCCCCACTTCCACAGTGACACACTTCCTCTAACAAGCCTACACCTCTTCCAATCAGGCCATACCATCTAATAGTACCATTTCCCATGGACCAAGCATAATCAAACTTCTACAGACATTAAGACCAGGAGTAAGACGATACACTTTTCTTAGGTTACTCTTTCAGTGATGAAGGCTAGTAAACTTAAAAACAAGAATAGGTCCTCTAGATTTTGTGATTCCTTTTTACTCGGGACCTCATTTGTGCCTGTCATGTTTCCCGGCTGTGCACTGAAGTAGCTGCAATGCTGATAACCACGTCCTTTAACTTTCTAGGAGCTGCGTTTCTTGCCATCACTACCATCTATGCTGAGAGTGGATCAGGCTTTGTAATGCCAAGTTCTTCAGCCAAATCAGGCGTGGAAGCCATGAATAAGTGAGCACTACTGAGTTAATTGTGTTGCCAAAAATAGATAAAGTTCTCTGGTCAAGAGGAAGCCTGATGTGGAGCAAGCTATGTCTGGCCACGTGTTCCTGTGCCGTGGCAATGATTTTACCGACCTGGACTTTGACTGATACTCTCTTACTGAATTTTATCTGTTGCAAAATTACCCGTATTTTAAGGTCATTATTATTATGTTAAAAACTTTTCCTTCTCTAAACCTCTTAGGAGGGAACATTTTACTGGGTTTTGTACTAAAATCAGTTGCACTTGTGAGGAAATAGTATGTGGTTTCTCACAGGCATTTCAAACTCCATGCCTGACTAGGCTGCCTTATTCACTGGGTCATGGTAAGAGGATGCAAATTTGCCATTACATAAAACACTTTTGGGGGAGGGACAGGGACAGGTGTTGAAACTGGGTTTCCTTACACAGCCCCTGGTTGTCTGTCGTGGAACTCACTCTGTAGACCAGGCTGGCCTCGAACTCACAGAGATCTCTCTACCTGTGCCTCCCTACACAGTGCTAGGTATAAGGACTTGTGCCACCACATCTGGCTACATAAAACATTTTTAAAAAGATTTATTTATGTGTATGGGTGCTTAGTGTGCATGTACATCTGCACAACAGACGACAGCATCATAGAGCTGTGAGTTGTGATGTGGGTGCTAGGAATTGAACTCAGGACCTTCGTAACCCCTGAGCCATCTCTCCAGCCCCCAGACATAAGACATCCTAATGCATTGCTCTTAGCTTCATTTCGGCTCCCATTATGCTTCCTTGTCTGCTTTAGTTCTTTCTGGCTTCTTCCCTTCCTGTCTTATCTCCTTATTCAGATTATTTGTATCTTTTAAGGTAGCTTCACTCTCCCTTTGCAACTGGGTTAAGTCCATATATGTATAAATATACACACAGAAGAAACATGCCAGTACAATCTATAAAATCTACTGTTGAAAACTAGACTGTCAAGTGCCATTTCTAAACAGGTTCCATGTTCACTCTTAACAATGTATTTTCATTTAGGACATTCAAGATTTTGCTTGAGTCTCATTTCCTTTGAAGCCCAGTTCAACAATTATGTTAAAACCTAGTTAAACAAGGCTGTGTTTCTATTTTAATTAACTGTGTAATCCATCTCTTGTTCAGTTGATGTACTTGTGATAGTACCTACGGACATTGTGATCCAGAGCATAGGCAATAAGGAAAGGTCATGCCCTTTGTAACTGTAAGCTCGAGCTGCAGAAGGTGGTAGGGATGAGCCTGAAGTTCACATGTAAACCTAGTTGGCTTTGAACTCATAGAAACCCACCTACCTGACTCTCCTAAGAGCTGGGATTAAAGGTGTGTGTCATTATGCCCAGCATATTAGATTTCTTGTGTAAATTGTAGATAGTAGCTATAGTGACTAAGGACACTGAAATGTGTTAACTTGTGTAATAGAGGAAGTAAAGATGCAACTGTGACCTAGAGGTTGACAGGTTAGCAAAAATTAAGAAAAATCGTTTAATTTTCCTGCATCTCAGTTTGTAACACAGGGAGTAATAATAGTAACACCTGATGGTGTGTGATTTCTGGGAGGCATTGAGTGTGCAGTTAACCCTGGTTATTCATGTTTGAACATACAGTACACTGTTTTAGAATCCACTCTGAGTACTTTAATTTTCGGCATTTTATCTCTTTTAATTTTTAGGTCACTTGCAGCTGAATGGGGTAGATATGGAATGCGTTTCAACATAATTCAGCCAGGACCTATCAAAACCAAAGTACGTTTTATTTGGCATATTATAACACCGTGTGTGAAGGATTAAAGAATGAAAGAGTGATGGATGTGCATTCTCATTGCTGTGTGGGGACTTTCCAGGGATTCCTGTATCCAAAACCCTTGTTGTAGGGAGAGAGTCTTTGCAATTATCCAGTATTAAGTACTGGTAATGTGACCAGTGTCTTCATATTCATGGCTACTTATGTCATCAGTTTTGACATTTTAGTGATTAATATCTGTTACCATAAGTATGTTATTGCCCTGCATTTCTTATTTTTTTTTTTTACCTATTTAAAAATGTATTTCATGTGTATGGGTGTGTTACCTTCATATTTGACTGTGCACCATTTCCAAGTGCCTGTGGAGGAAGAAAAGGGCACTGAATACCCTGGAATTGGAGTTCCAGGTGGTTGTGTGCTGCCATGTGGTTGTTGGAAATAGAAGCCTGGGTATCTGGATGAGCAGCCAGTGCTCTTAACCATTGAGCTGCCCTTCCCGCCCAATGTTTGCATGTTTTAGAAGTCTCATGGCTCTTATAGTCTTATTTTTAAGTTGTGGCAATGTCAGTGTATCTGTAGCTTACAAGGACCTCTAAAAATCTGAGAGGAAGGCTTTCAGGAATGTTGTCTTTGAAACATTGCCTGTGCCTCTTCACTTTCAGCCAGTTATGCTTGTCTCTGACTCTACATCTGGTTAAAATTCCCTCTGGAGGAGTGCACCTCACCAATGTCTTTAACCTTTCAGACGCCCATGACAGCTTCCAGTCACCACTTTTCTGGACATCATTTAGAATGGCCACACATTTCTGCTCTCACATCATGTCCTAATGGATTCACTCTTATATCATCTCCTGATGGCTTCACTCTCACATCATCTCCTGATAGCTTCACTCTAACATCATCCCCCTCATGACTCCACTCTTAAATATCATTTATTTTCTTGTAAAGCCAGAATGTGTAATTCTTGAGATGCAACTTTGAAAACCCAGAAAATTACATAAAAACCATACCAAGGTATATTCATTTAGTAGTAGGTGGTATTAAATTTTAGAATGGAAATTTTACTGTCAGTTTATTTATTAATTTATTAATTTAAAAGATAGAAAATGCAAAGGAAAGGTACCAAAGTGAATGAAAATTGGATGTATATATATATATATATGTATATACATATATATACATTAATAAGAGTCAAATTCAAAACTACCTAAAAGCCAAAGCACATGACTCAGTGCCCTCTGTTGCACACTAACCCAGAAGAGCTGTATTTGCAACAGCTTCTTTCCTGGATGTCAGTGATTACAAGAGATCATCTCCTTCATGTATTTGTTTGCCTTCTTTTTCTCTTTTTCTTTACTTTTTAAATTTAGTTTGTGTGTGTGTGTGTGTGTATGTGTGTGTGTGTGTGTGTGTGTGAGAGAGAGAGAGTGTGTGAGTGCACATGTGTATCTGCATGCACATCAGTGTACCACAGGCATGCTTGGTGCTACAGAGGTCAGAAGAGAGCAGTGAATCCCCTCCAATTGGAGATAGGGATGGCCGTGAACCACCATGGAGGTGCTGGGAAATGAACTTGGTCCTATGCAAGAGCAACACGTGCTCGTAGCTGCTAGCCATCTCTTCAGACCCTACATTGTATTTTTTGTGTGCTCATTATATGCAAAGGTATTGGGAAAGATGCTAGAACATTTATGTCAGAGAGTCTCCCAAGAAGGAGTGTGTAGTGGAGAAGTGAGAATATGGGGTGTTTCCAACTATTAGGTAATTTATTTTAAAGAACAAAAGGGGAAACTTAAGCCCAGAGCTTTTCTGGCAAGGTCTGATGGCATGAAGGTTGTATGAGCTGCTGCTATTAGTCTCTGCTGCCTTGGGAGAACTGCAGGCTCACCCAGCACCTCCAGGGCGTGCCCTCTCCTGTGTTACGGACCCTTGTTTTTAGGAGTCCGAAAGAGTTGACCTCACCTTGCTGTGTCTGTACATCACAGCCCCAGACACTGACCAGTGTGGTCCCTGCTCCCTTGTTCTCACATGGTTTACCTTTCTGTTTTTATTTTTAAAGAAAAGAGAATAGAGTAACTTCTCTCAAACATTGCATATTTGAATTGCTTTTCTGTGTTTATTGAATGAAATAACAACCCTCTGTCTCACGCATTCAATGTAATCTCAGAGCTCTTTTGGGTATATTGCTTGCTCATTTGATTTTTTAAATAATGACTTGCTAAGGTAGGAGAAATTAAAAACTAAGGTAACAAGTTTACATTCTTGCTAGATGCTTTTTCCTTTTCAAGGGTAGAGTTAGGGAAAATGACCCATTTTGGCTGACAGTGAATGTGAAAATTTTGGTGACAGTGTTTTTTTTTTTTTTTAACCATGTCTAAGCTGTAAGCATCACGCTATAGTACAGCTGAATTTTATGTAAAATTGAGAAATAAAACACATTCATGCATACACACCTGATCACACATACATACAGATACACAAATCTAACTTTTCTCTTTTGTTGCTAAGGGAGCCTTTAGCCGTTTGGACCCGACTGGAAGATTTGAGAAGGAGATGATTGACAGAATCCCCTGTGGTCGTCTGGGAACTATGGAGGAACTTGCAAATCTGGCCACTTTCCTATGCAGTGATTATGCCTCTTGGATTAATGGAGCAGTAAGCATTGCTGTGTCTTCACCTTTTTGGGGGTGGGAGGAGCTGTATTTTGGAGTCAATCCTAATAACGCTGACTATGGATATGATTTTAAAATATTTAGTTAGTTGCAAACAATATAAAATATTTACACATTACTCATCCTAAACATTTATTCCTTGACAAATTAATTTTATTAAGTGCAAGTTGCCTTGTTAGACATTGTTTGATCTTTAAATTGGGTAGAATTTTGTTGGAAAAGAGCATTCTAAGCAGAAAAAATAAGTTCAGATTGTATCTCAGTTTTATCTTTCAAAAATTTTTTTTTTGGTTTTTCGAGACAGGGCTTCTCTGTGTAGCCCTGGCTGTCCTGGCACTCACTTTGTAGACCAGGCTGGCCTCGAACTCAGAAATCCGCCTGCCTCTGCCTCCCAAGTGCTGGGATTAAAGGCATGCGCCACCATGCCCGGCCTTATCTTTCAAAATGTGAGCTCTAATTGAGACCACTGAGGAGATTACATTTAGTTGGGATGTGAAGATGGATAACGGTTGAGAGACTTTTCAAAAGGAGTGAAGGGGTTTGTGGTATCTTTTCCAGGTCATTAGATTTGACGGTGGAGAGGAAGTATTTCTGTCAGGTGAATTCAACTCTCTAAAGAAGGTAATGCCATTTGGTTCATACACTATTACAGGCTGGGATACTGGGCTTATTTAAACCATCAGTAGACCCAGTTAAATTGACTTTGTTTCCTTCCATCAGGTCACCAAGGAGGAGTGGGATATAATCGAAGGGCTCATCAGGAAGACAAAAGGCTCCTAAGATGACCACAACTTCATCTGTGAAACACTAAAGTTAGGGACTAGAGTGCTACAGATGGACCGTGGTCTTCCACTTGTCTTGGGGGTTAATAAATTGTTTGCTTGATGATTTCTGTAGTTCTGAGGATCAAACCCAGAGTGTCTGCTCTGCTCATTTTCTATCTCTGAGTTGCACCTCAGCCCTAAAAAATG
The DNA here is from genome assembly GCF_000001635.26 of Mus musculus. NCBI lineage: Eukaryota > Metazoa > Chordata > Mammalia > Rodentia > Muridae > Mus > Mus musculus. The sequence continues at coordinate 15,918,843 of NC_000070.6, read as the reverse complement.
GTCGATGTTTGCCACGTGCAAACAGTGTGCCAGGTCAGGGGTGGCCACTCTGTATTGAAGGGTAAATTGGACAGGATATCTTTTCTTTAAAACACGTGAAAAACAAAAAGGGGCAAAGATTTTTTTTTTTCTTTTTCAAATTATTCTTGTGTTGTTTCGCAGTAGATAAAGGTGAAAGATGCTTGTTGCTAAGCCAGTTGAACTGAGTTCAATCTCAAGGCCCTGCTCTGTAGGGTAGAACCAACTCTTCAAAGTGCCTGCTACACATGCATACCCCACCCCAGCACATGTGTACGTGTGTGTGTGTGTGTGTGTGTGTGTACATAATGTACACACAACCTCGACCATGTATATAAATGGCTCGATTGTTTTACACTCTCTCATTGTTCTCCTTTATACCCTTTCCTCTCCCATGGAACCCTTTCTTCTCCCTATCAGTCTTCTTGTACTTTCAGGGTTGCTTCCATTGGCTTGGGTGTGAGGTCTTTTCCTTCAGGACGGGGGCTGAGGCCTATGACGCCCTTCCCACAGCAGCCATTCTCCACCTGTAGTGCCTCTGGTTGGTGTGTTGAAAAAGCTTTGATAGTACTGAAATATGTGTGGAAAGGTGGAAAATGGAAACAGGAGTAGGCTTCTGTGATCTGGTGAAATAGAAGAAGCTTAGGAGTGGAGGTAACCTGTGAGGGACACATCACACCGTGCCTATGGCATGGGGCCTAGAAATGAGAGGCGCTATATTGAGTCTCAGTATATTCTGTTTTCATTTAGACTTGTGAATTATCTTCTTTGTAGCTCTGTATTAATTCAGCCTTAGTGTGTTAGGAGATTGTATATCATAGCAGATGCTTTATTGAATACAGAATAACTGATAGTACTTGGCTCTTGATACTAGCTAATGGAAATTTCAGAGTTCTAAAATAATTGTATTGAAGACATTGGGATAAGTATTACATGGGATTTAGATGTTGGGAAAGGGGTAATTTACATTGCTTTCAAAGTTAACAAATATAGTAATATGAGATAGCAGTCAAGGATTTCTGTAAGTAGAGACTCATGAAGGCTATAAAATATTTTTGTATCTTACTAATATATATTTTTTATTTGGACTATAATCTTGCACTTTTGAGAACCAAATAAGAAAGCCACAGTCTTAAGCCTCCAGAGTTAGAATTGAGCCTGTGCTTTTAGAAAGTCCATTTGGCTTTCAGAGCAACCTCTTACAGCATGTTCACTACACTGACCGCCACCATTGTCCTCTGTGCTATAACAGGAAGCAGTTTTTATTACCTCATGAATAGATCTATGCAAGAATGTAGAGTTTCTGTTTGTTATGTGTAAGACCTGTATGGTAACTGTACATTGACAGTTAATTGTGTCATAAATGATGTTTGTTGTTCAGTAAACACAACCACAGTGCCATCGTTTGGGTTTGGAACAAGGCCTTTGAGAGTCACTCTTGTCCACTGGACTGTTCTAAGATGCTTTTCCCGCACATCCTTAGTGCCAACAACTACCCCACGGCTTTGCTTCCTTCCCCTCATCCCCATCTGCTGCTTTAAACGTGTCAATACATCTTCGACATTAAAAACTTTTCGGCAGTTGTATAATCTTGTAGAGGTTGCATCATCTCTTTCCTTCCTTGTTTTTTCTTCATTATTTTATGTATATATGTGTGTCTGCACACGTGTGTTTGGGTGCACGGAGGACGCAGGCTAGGCATCGGGTCCGGAGCTGAGTTACATGTCATTGAGAGCTACCTGCCTCCCATGTGGGTGAACTGGAGTCTTCCACAAGAGCAGCACATGCTCCCAGCCATTTCTTCATCCCCTATTTTCTTCAACTGTGGAGAGCCGTGCCGTGAGCAATTGCCATTATAAGATGGGCTGGCTTCTACTGCGCCTAACTAGTAAATAAGCCTTATGCGCAAATACAAGAGTGAATTCACGCCCAGTCACTGCCCATTTCAGGGCATAGTAATGGGGTGATGGGCAAGCAACTAATCAGGTGCTGAAACGTCATGCTGCGGGCTATATAAGCAGCACCATTTTCTGGGTTCGGGATCTTCCTGAAAAGTAAGCAATAAAAGCTTTGCCGTAGAAGGATCTGGTTGTCCAAGTGAATTCTTGCCAGCGAGATACTAGCTCAGTCGAGAAGTGGTGCCGAGAAACCCGGGAATATATTATCACCAGGCGCTGATAGGAGACCCCCATTTCACGGGGCGGGTTCAGAACTACGGGACTTTACAGCTTTACAAGGTATGTCTGGCCTTGAACTTTCTCCAGCGTTAGAAGCCTTTCTGTTCCTTTTCACAGGGCTCGTTCCTTTTCTTTTTGATTGCGTAGTGTTTCCACTGGTGGAATTGCTAACTGGTGTTCAGTTGAGGTCAGGCACAGTTAGAAAAAGGCAAGAAGATAGCATGGGGGCCTCCCACTTTGTGGTAACCGCCTTACGGTCGGTCCTGAGGCAGCGTGGCTTGAAAGTCGCCACCAAGACACTAGAAGGCTTGTAAAAGAAGTATATCGCATAGCACTGTGGTTTGCTTGCTCAGGGTCCTTAACTATCCCCTCTTGGGAGAAACTCAAGGGAGATTTAGTTGGGGAACTGGAGAAGGGCAAACTTAAAGCAGGAACCATGCCGTTGTGGAAGCTGAGAAGATCGTGCTTAAAGGACGAGGAATGTCAACAAGTGGTTAAGGCAGGGCAGAAAATTCTGGATGAAATTCAAGACAGTCTATCAGAGGTAGAGCGGGGAGAGAGATTGGGAGCAAAGAGGACACATGGTGCACCAATTAAGCATACAGGCCTTTCCATGGGTCTTGAACCCGAGGAAAAGATAATGTAGGGGAAGAATACCTGGGGTGAGTTTGGAAGGAAGGAGAAGGAAAAAGAGAATAAGAAAGATCAATCAGCGGAGGTCCCTAGGAGAAGGAACCTATACCCGCCACTAGATGAGTTTAAGCAGCTAGCTCTTAGTAGCTCAGAATCAGATGAAGGACTTAGCTCCTCTGAGGAAACGGACTTGGAGGAGGAAGCAGCTCGTTATGAGGGAGAAAGGTACCAGCAAGATAAAATGCAAGCTAATCAGTCCAGAAAAAGGCCAAAAGCGGCTGGCGAAAGCCAGCTTGCTGCTCGACCTCCGGACTGTCGGCTTCAGGGCCCTAGTGCACATCTGCCTTATGTGCAGAGGTATCATTCAGACTCATTCATTCCAAAAGAGGAACAGAGGAAAATGCAACAGGCATTTCCAGTTTTTGAAGGAGCCAAGGGAGGGCGAGTTCACGCTCCGGTAGAGTATATACAGATTAAGGAGCTTGCTGAAGCAGTCCGTAATTATGGAGTCAGCGCTAATTTCACTGTAGCACGAGTCGAAAGGCTTGCGACTCACGCTATGACTCCTGGTGATTGGCAGACTGTAGTAAAAGCTGCAGACCCCAGTATGGGAATGCATCTTGAGTGGAAAGCCTTGTGGCAGGACTCCTGCCAGACGCAGGCAAGGGCCAATGCCACCATGGAAGGGGACCAAAGAACATGGACGTTTGAATTGCTTACAGGTCAGGGACAGCATGCTGCTAACCAAACAGATTATCATTGGGGAGCGTACGCTCAGATCTCAGCTGCTGCTGTTAAGCCATGGAAGGCACTCTCTAGGAAGGGGGAGGTGAGTGGACATTTGACAAAAATCACCCCGGGTGCACAGGAGTCATTCTCAGATTTTGTGGCCAGAATGACGGAGGCAGCGATGCCTTTAATTGAACATCTGGTTTATGAACAAGCTACGCAGGAATGCAGATCAGCAATCACACCTAGAAAGAGTAAGGGGTTACAGGACTGGTTAAAGGTTTGCCGTGAGCTTGGAGGGCTGCTTACTAATGCTGGATTGGCAGCCTCCATTCTGCAGGGGCGGAGGTGCTCGGACTCAGCGGAGCTCAAACTTTGCTTTAATTGTGGCAAACCAGGGCATTTAAAAAAGGACTGCAGAGCCCCCATAAAAAGGACAGCGCCAGGGTTGTGTACTAAGTGTGGAAAAGGATAACATTGGGCCAAAGATTGTCGCTCAATTAGAGATATACGAGGCAGGCTCTTGCAGCCAGGGCCCCCTCAAGTGGTAGAAAATGAGAATGTAGGCATTTCAAAAAACCAGTTTTGGGCCCCCAAGTCCCAGGGCCCCAAAACATATGGGACTCCGATGGGCAACAAGTGGACACCACGGTCCGCAGGGCAACAGAAGGCTCGGCTGGATTGTACCTCTGTGCCTCCACCCGATTCATGCTGATGCCTCAGCTGGGAGTACAGCCAATTCCTACTGATTATAAGGGGCCTCTGCCATCTGAAATTGTCGGCCTAATTTTGGGCCGGGCTTCCCTCACCTTACAAGGTCTTATTGTCCACCCTGGAGTTGTAGATCAGGATTATAAAGGGGAACTTCAGGTTCTCTGTTCTTGTCCTCAAGGTGTCTTTTCTATATCACAAGGGGACAGAATAGCTCAACTAATAATTTTGCCAAGCCTACATGGCTGTTTTCCCTCCTCTGGTATTCCTCAAGCTCCCAGAGGGATTGGTTCTACTGGAAATGATTCTGCTTACTTAATAATGTCTTTAGATTCCAGGCCATCCTTAGAGTTAGAGTTAGTTATAGAAGGGAAACAATTTAAGAGGATTTTAGATAGAGGAGCAGACAAAAGTATTGGTTTTTTTCCCATTGGTGGCCAAAATCCTGGCCCGTCACTCAGTCATCACACTCTTTACAAGGGCTGGGCTATCAGTCCTGCCCCACTATTAGCTCCCGTTCTTTGAGCTGGCAAGCACCTGAAGGTCAAGAGGGACAATTCATTCCTTATGTCTTACCACTCCCAGTTAATCTCTGGGGGGGGGGGAGATATTTTACAGGCAATGGGAATGACCTTGACTAATGAATACTCACCACAAGCTGTTCACATGATGAGAAAAATGGGCTATACAGAAGGAAAAGGATTAGGGAAAGGAGAGCAGGGCAGGCTTGAGCCTGTCCCTCAGGAAGGTAATACTGAGAGACAAGGTTTGGGTTTTTTCTAGAGACGGCTGTTGAGGGTTCCATGCCCATACCATGGATTACAGAGGAAGTTGTATGGGTTCCTCAATGGCCTCTTTCCTCTGAGAAATTAGAAGCAGCCACAGGATTGGTTTCTGAACAGCTACGCTTGGGTCATTTAGAGCCCTCTACCTCACCCTGGAATACACCCATTTTCATAATTAAGAAAAAAATCTGGCAGATGGTGCTTATTACATGATCTCAGAGCAATTAGTGCACAAATGCGCCTGTTTGGGCCAGTTCAGTGAGGACTGTCATTGCTTTCTACCTTACCAAAAAATTGGGAGATTATAATCATAGATATTAAAGACTGTTTTTCTCTATACCTCTGTCTAATCTGTCTAGGCAGCTTTCTTTGTATCTTGCAGGAAATTGGTCTGAAAGATTCGATGAGACCCTTGAGGCCCTGAGAGCGGCTGTTCTAAAGATCAACTCGACACGAGTGGACCTGTCATTGACAGAGGGTCTCTCCTCCTGGATTTCATCTGCATTTTCTTATTTTAAGGAATGGGTGGGGGTGGTTTTGTTTGCTGCTGCCATCTGTTGTGGACTTTTGTTTATGCTCTGGTTGGTTTGTAAGCTCAGAACCCAACAAAACTGTGACAAGGTCGTTATTGCTCAAGCACTTGCAGCCATTGAACAAGGGGCCTCCCCTGAAATTTGGCTGTCCATGCTTAAGACCAAAATGGCATTTGAGTTCTCTGTTATTGCGTCCCATGGATTTGTGGATCCATTGCACTGGAATGAGAGAGACTCAATGCTCATTGATCAGCATTTGCACTTCGCTGAGTTTTACTGATTCGTTTTTTGGCTGGCCTCTTTTATAGAGTTCGCCCTAGGTCATTTGGCAGTTACTGTCACACAGTACTGCGGTATCCAGAGACGGGCAACTTTCCTCATGTACAGACCAACCTAAGACACGGGACCCAGTGGCGATAGGGTTACCCTATGACAGGAAAGGCTGTGATATTGGAGGAATGACCTAAGACAGGAGCCACAGCAGATGGACATGACTGCAGAGGCCTAGACTAGCCTCAAATTTTAATAAAATAAAAAGGGGGAGATGTGGAGAGCCGTGCCGTGAGCAATCGCCATTATAAGATGGCGCTGGCTTCCACTGCGCCTAACTAGTAAACAAGCCTTATGTGCAAGTGCAAGAGTGAATTCACGCCCAGTCACTGCCCATCTCGGGGCGTAGTAATGGGGTGATGGGCGAGCAACTAATCAGGTGCTGTCACGCCACATCAGGTGCTGAAACGTCACGTTGCGGGCTATATAAGCAGCACCATTTTCTGGGTTCGGGGTCTTCCTGAGAAGTAAGCAATAAAAGCTTTGCCGTAGAAGGATCTGGTTGTCCAAGTGAATTCTTGCCGGCGAGATTCAACAAAATACTAGATTGTGATAGCTTTCTCATGGAGTTATTTAGGGAGAAGTAAGATGTAGTAAAACTTTAAAAAATACAAAACACATGAGAAAAAGGCATCACCTTTTTCTTTCATTTCCATTTTCTTTTTATTTTACTTTATTTTCTCTTTTAAAATTATATCTTATTTTTTATTATTTAAAATGATTTTTAAATTTAAATGTATTTTAACATATTCTTCCCCTTCCTTTTAGATTCTCTTCCTGTCCTTACCTACCCAACTTTAAATTCTTCCTCAGTTGGGGGTTTCCAGAGACTTAACCACCAAGGGAAAAGCAAGCAAGGGCTGGACCTACCTGCCTGCCTCCCTTCACACATATTTAGCAGATATGCAGCTTGGTGTTCATGCAAGTCCCCCAACAACTAGAGCAGGGGATGTTCCAGCCTGTGGAATCTGTTGTCAGCCTGTAGGTTCTGTTCCCCTAACTGGGCTGCCTTGTCTGGCCTCAATGAGAGAGGATATGCCTAGTGTTGCAGTGTGGGGAGGTGGGAGTTGGAGTGATACAGGAAACTCCCCCCTTCTCAGAGGAGAAGAGGAGGGGTAATAGGGGGAAGATCTGGGTGAGGGGGTACTGGGATGTGAAGTGAACAATGAAAAGAAAAAAAAATCTTAAAAAAAAAACCCAAACCAAAAACCCAGTACAACAACAAAACTCTTGAAACTAAGAAAAACAAAATTACCCTCACCCTCACCACCCAAAACACCACCAAATCAAAGCACACTAGAGGCATTGCAGGTGTGGCTGCTGTATCTCATGTGTGTCAGTGGGTGACAGAGAGAGAGAGTGGGGGGAGGGGGAGGGGAGGGAAGGGGAGGGGAGGGGAGGGGAGGAGGGGAGAGAGAAGAGAAGAGAAGACAAGAGAAGAGAAGAGAAGGGGGAGGGGAATGGGAGAGAGGGAAGGGGCAAGAGAACAGAGTGAGAGCAAGAGCAAGAAGGCAAGAGTGCAAGAACCATCCCATTCTTTTAACAATTTAGATTATAACTGAGGAAAAATTTAAACTCTGTAGTTTTACTCTCCTTTTGACCTTAAAAATCATTAAAATAGGGTGGTGGTAAGATAGTTCAGTTAGGAAAGTGTCTGGCATGCAACTGTGAAGACCTGAGTTTGGACCTCCAACACCCCTCCCCAAAAGAGCTAAATCATGTGCCTGTAATCCCAGCACTGGGGCAGTGGAGACTGGAGGATCCCTGGAGTTGCTGGCCAGCCAGACTAGCCATTTGTTGAAACTCTAGGTTCAATGTAAGATCGTATCTCAGAACGTAAGAGGAAGACACCCAGGATCAATTTCTGCCTTGCACATATACAAGCACACATATACATTTCCACACACACATACAGATACACACACAACAATCACTACCTTTGGGGGAGTCACAGCTGATCAGTCTGTTTCTAACAACCTTTGGGTGATATTTCCACTCATTTCTGTAGGTAGTCCTGTTAATCATTTATGAAATTTTGTCTGAGACATTAATAGATTGACTTCCTCCATAGTGACCCAATTCTTTCCTTTTTCCAAAACTGAAGACACCAACATGATGATAAGATACATTCATGATTTAGATCATGTTCATGATCTATAGATAACTGGCTAGTAGGTTCCACAGGTCTTGTTCCAGAGCATCATAACAGTGCCTAGAAGTCTTTAGTTATCAGTTCTTCCCTAATCTAAGTCTGCCTTCTGGCCCTTTATGTAGGGAGAAAGAGCTTGAAACCTCAACTTGCTCTGTAGCCAAGGAAGACCTCAAGCCTGATCCCCCTACAGCTACTTCCCTAGTGCAGGGATAGATTGTGGGGCACCACCATTCTCAATGTTTTCCATGCTGGGACTGAACCAAGGGATTCCTGTCTGTTAGACAATCCCTCAACCGAGTTGTGTTACCAGTCTCCAAATTATTCTTTTTCCTCCTTGCCCCAACCCCTTGTTCTCAAATCTTTACCATCTTTGTTGTTATTTTGCTTTTTAGACATTTTATTTTATTTTTGAGACAGGGTCTCACTATGAAGTTCTGGCTGTCCTGGAACTCAGTATGATGACCAGGTTGGTCTAGAGTGCCGAGATTAAATGTGTGCACCACCATGCCCAGTTCTTTAGAGTTTCTAAGTAGCCATGTGTTAAATTCAGCCAGTGACAGCATAATAAATCAGATTCTGTATTCTGTGGTTTAAATGTATTAATTTGTTCATTCTTAGAACTAATTTCTTTTGTAATTAAAACATTTCTTCCCTAAGCATATTGATGGTTCTTTTTTAGCTAGTGGATTTTAATCATTACTATTTTGAATGATTAATTATAGTTGGATATATGTATGAATATAATTTGATTTTTTTTTGAGATGGGGTTTCTTTGTAGCTCTGGCTGTTCTGGAACTCACTCTGTAGAACATACTGGCCTTGAACTCACAGAGATCCATTTGCCTCTGTTTCCTGAATGTTGCGATTAAAGGTGTAGGCCACCACTGTTGGTCAATAATTTAATATATTGATATATTTACACTATGTGGAGTTGTTTAAACCCAGCAAGGAAACATTTATTGTCTGGATGACCCATATTATTTTTATGGTAAGACTTCTGAAGTTTATTTTCCCATTTTGAAATGTATTATCCATCACCATTGACTATTGTCACTCTGCTGTGCAGTAGATCTTAAAATATTCCCCCTGTCCATCAGAAATCCTATGATCAGCTCTTCATCTCTTTGTACTCTGTCCCAGGGTCTGGAAACCAACATTTACTCTCTACTTTATACTTGGCTAGCATATGAGTATGATTATATTTCTGTACTCAAGAATTTTGTGTTTCATCTGTTGATAGTGAGGTATTTACATTTTTTGACTTGTATCAGCTTGAGTACTTTTTTTAAAAAAAAATCATTAAATGTTCACCTTTGTGATATGCACATATAACTGTGATCATACAACATTTTCCCAGTGTTGCAAATATAACAGATCCTTTTTAATATATAAATTATATTTATAATTTGAAGTGTTCTTCATGATAGATTATTAGAAATTATGTGTATATGTATGTGTGTGTGCATGTGTGAATGCATGTGTGTGAGTGTGTGTGATTATATGCAGAGGTATAGGTATACCTTATGAAAGCACATGTGTTTGTGGGGGCCAGAGAACAACTTTAAGTTTTATTCCACAAGAATGATCCACCTTGTTTTTGAAGTAGGGTCCCTGCATTGGACCTGGTGTTTGTCTTTTAATCTAGGCTGTCTGGCCAGGGAGTGCAGGGATCTGCCTGCCTCTGTTTTCCATACTGGATTACAAAGCAGAACACCTTACTTTGCCCCCTATGATTCGGTGGCAATCATTTTAACCATTTGTACCATCTACCCAGTTTCCCCATATTGATCAAAGGTTAGGCAGCTTTAGCATGATAAACCATTTTCACACATTTGTTCCAAACATGTACATGTATTTATAACCCCTGAGTACTGAAATGTCTGCTATCAACAAAAAATATTTACCTACTTAATAAGAAACATATCATAGTTCACATAAGATGTATTGAGCGGTTTGGCTTTATGTTAGAGTGCTTGGCTAGCATATGAGTATGATTATATTTCTATACTTAAGAATTTTGTGTTTTATCTGTTGATAGTGAGGTATTTAAATTTTTTGACTTGTATGAGCTTGTGTACTTTTTTTAAATCACTGAATGTTCTAATTATTACATGTTATTATGAGAGATGAACAAAGGGCCAAAGGTTGCAAGCATGGCAGAGGGGGATCCAAAGAAAGATCATGAGAATTTCCCCTACTAAGCTTTTTATGAAAGAAAACTATTCATGAATCAACAGAGTGGCCACCCTTGGGCTGTGCACTACATCAAGGTGTTGCTCTAAGAATGATCATGGCCACTCACTCTCTTGGTACTTTTGGTCCACATCCTTTCATTTCACTGATGAAAGCTTTAACACTGTCAACTGAAGCAGGGTTATTGGTAAGTGTCACTCACAATTGCCATGTAAAAATTTTAGTGTCTCAAGATAGAGCGACAGTCATTGTTTCCAGTGTTTCTTGTGTAACCTGATGCAGTAAGAGCACAATTGACTTTGAGTAAGAGAAATGTGCAGCAGCAGAAGTCTTTGACGAGACTCTCAGGCTCTCTGCTTTTCCAGCTAATGGTCCAGGAGGTTATATGGCTTGTACCAGGTCATGAAGTCAAGCTCACATCTGTGATGCAGTTAGCGATCTCGTGAGTTCATATCTTAAAGATAATGACAGGGTCTAAGCTAACTTAGAAAATTCTTAAAATGGAAAAAGCCCATTTTAATAAACCTTTTAATTTAAGAAGAATATAAACAATGAATCATCACAAAATAAGTACACACATAATATTTTGAAATAGAATGTTGCCAAGAATCCAGAAACCCCACCCTTATTCCTCATCAGGAACTGCTACTTCCTCCTTGGGACTATCCTCTTTGGGATCGACATTTAGTGCAGTCATTATACCTGTTTTTGAAACATGTAACTCAGTTGGTGCTATTCTGTTTCTGGCCGTTTCTACCTGTGTAGAAGCTGTTTCTGCATCTGAATTGGTCTATAGCATTCATTTTAATGTATTGAGTGTGTATGTACCCCAGTTTGGCAGCTCTAGTTTGAGTCCCTCCTCAATACAATGTTGTTCTGAACTTGTTTGTCAGGTGAAATTATACACGTTCTCTAGTAGGTTGATAGTATGTTGGTGTGAAACTGTCCAGCTGTATGGAATGAATATTTAGTGAGGTATGTTCAAATCTAGTAGATATTGCCAAATGGTCTGCCAAAGTGTTTATACTTAAAATGTTATTACATAGTAGAGGTGTTTCTACCCATACCACGGCCTCATCAACATTCTTAGGAGCAGATGGTAGGATCCCATTTTTAAAGTTTTTGCTTCTTATGATTAATAATAAAATTGGTTATTTTTTACGTTTATTGGATAGGGGAATGTTATTGTAACATTTAATTGTTTTCAATTTTCTCACAAATTTATTAATTGTGCTATATTTTAAAGTTGATATTTAGGAATAATCTGTATTTTGGCTATCTGTCTTTGTCAGTTACTTGTATTACAATTTTTTTTCACTCTTAGTGATGTGTGTGTGTATGTGTGTTTTACAAAGTATGGTTTTTCAATGTTTCTTCTAAATGGCTAAAAACTATTTTGATGCCCAGAGCAATAGATATACCTTTAGTTTTAACAACATACAATTTATATTCATATTGAAACTATACTTAAAATGTATTTTGTTCAAGGTTTTGAGGCAGACATTGTACCAGTGGTTTTACATTCACATTTCTAGATTTATATTCTTTTTATTCTTTTTTTTTCTGTTCTTTTCCCAAGAAAAGGATATGTTGCCTTACTACAGTATAAGAATTTTGATAGTGTTCAGGAACCTGACACCATCATGATAATTCTGATACTAGAAATATGACTGCTGTTGCTGTCAGTACTCTAGGCCTTTTGAGAAATGCTACCACCAGTGTACGGTGGCACACATCTGTAATCCTGTCACTAAGGTAGCTAAGGCAGAAGCATCAAGAGTTCAAGGCCAGTATATGCTATGTGGTTAGACCCTGTTTCAAAAATGAATAGATGAATATCCCCCAAATCCATAAAAATAACATCAGAAAAACTGTGACTATTATAGGATTTGTTCTACTACTATTAGTAAGAATGCCAAACTTGGTACTATTTTGACTGAATAGACATTTTTAATGTCTATTTTGTTGAATAGACATTTTTTCTATAAATAAAGTTTAACACATCTTTGTCTTATTTCTTTTCAGACCTTGCATAAAAATTGTTGCCAAATCACTTGAGGAAAAGGAAATCTCTAAATATTTGCATATTCTAGGATTTATTGTTGGCTAATCTTTAAAACTGCTCATACCTCTAAGTCATTCACTGAGCAAAATTTTTATTAGAGTCCTTCGGCTATAATGATTCACGATATCTACTTTTCTACCCTAATTGATAACAGATTACATGACAATTAACACTTTGGGGTAGAAACAAATATGAAAGAGTAATGTAATTTCCTTTATTCTTGGTAGTTAAATTCAGTCTAAAGTCACTGCTTCCAAATACGTGCCGAAGTAAAGCCAGTGTATCACTTCTCCCCATCCTGGGATATAGTGGGTTTCTGTTGTTATTTATTTGTTTGTTTTTGTGTGTGACAGATTCCTTTTATATTCATTCTTGAGGGAAAGAGTCCATACTTGGTTTTGTTGTTATTTTTATGAACAACAATTGAAAAAAAGTGCTTAAATCCAACCTGACCCAAACCTGCATTAGGTGATAACTATAAATTTCATAGACTTTGTCATTGTATCTTGCTTCACAATAAAGAATCCAGGCAATTAATTAGATTTTTGTCACCAATAACCAGCAGAGGACACACTAGCTAAAGGATACACGAAACAGAGTTACATGTGGGTCAGTGAAGGTTTTAGAATATCATTTGCTAATAAGATAAATGATTACACTAGTATTTCTCTTCTGTTACTGTCTTCAACTCATCTGGAATTCTCCAGATAGAAATAGAGCTATTTTGAATGCTGATCTCAATATGAACCATAGAATCCACAGAATACACAAGTTTTGATGAAATAACATTCAATAATCAGGTTGCTGTGAATCTTACATTAAAATTCAATTACATATTAAAAATAGAGTAGTTATAGCTAGAAAAAAATATTTTCAGAGGCAGCAGATACCCTTGGTGGAAATGAACAGTTCTACATAGAAAATCCAGGAAGTAGGCAAACTAGACACCAAAATACTCAGTACATTGAGTTTAATCAGAGAGCACACAGAGAATATGACATAAAACAGCAGTTTACTAGAATAATTGTCATCTGGAACACATGAAAATAATTTAGAAAATGGGCTATGGTCATACTCTCTGGCAGTAGACTTCTTGGAAATATAGGCATAGAATCAGACATAGTTATGTGTCATCTGGCTACCTTCCCTTACCAAGCCAGCTGGAGTCAATAGTGTGGTTTATATTTAAGCAGTAGACATGTCACTGATCAGTACACTAAATCTCTAGGGAGATCGTTTCAGAATAAAGCCATAATTAACTGTTGATATTTGGTGCTTCAGAGGCAGAAGCCCATCCCTTCCGCCAGATAGAAGCAGCACAGAGGTGCTTTGGGTGACAGTCCTATGGTTGCCTAAAATAAAAACAGTTGGCTTGCCATGAGTTATTCTTTTACTCAATGACAGATATTCATTTACAATCTGACACTAGAAGTTTTGAGATGGTAGATTTTCGGGGAAATCCAAGTGTTCATCTGTATTTATAAACGCAAAACCATGGTAGATTCATTTTTCAAAATTGATTGTACTGACTGGCCTAAGCATGGTCTTTCTTCTTTTCATTTATATGCTTACAAAAACTGTACATTACAAACAGTGTAGAAACAAGCAGAAAAGAATGTGCCACACATCCTGAATAGTTCTCTATATGCAGTAGAATTTACAGATATAAAAGAAAATACAGCCTACTTCTTTATAGCGCACAGTTATGGTTTTAGATACAATGTATCACTAGCAAGTGGTTGTGGTCACCAACTCTAGTTGTCTCCAGCAGAAAGAATAAGAGCAAGGTCTGTTCGGTACAGCTTCCCTCCATCCGACAAGGCCATTATGTTCTTCTTGTATGTAGTAATATTGTTAATATCCAATTCCTGTATAGGACATAGATAGCATTGTAATCCAATTAAAGACGGATGTTAATTAACCACTGGCCAGTGATAAAACTTGAGAAACTGCTTGCTACACCAGTCCATTAAGAAGAGATCTTTTATAAATATGAATACTCACCAGGTTGTTTCTAATTCAAATCTGATTGTCACAGTTTACTGATTTGTGTTAGACTCAATTTGAATTAAGAATTAAAATCCACTCCTGTCTTCTGCAAATTCTTTCAGTATATTTCCACAACAGTTGTGTGGTTGTTTCTGGGCAGTTCCCTAAAGTCTGCTTAGGAAGTAACTGACATGACTACTAAATTACCTGTTTGTTCTTCTCACACAGATCTTTCAGCAAAGCATCCAGCTCATTTTCATCTATGTATCCGTTGCCATCCTGGGGTATAAGAAATAAAACAGTATATATTAGAAGTAACTAGAGCCCTCAGAAAAAAAAATCCCCATTGGTGGGTACCCTAACTCAGTGTTGGGGTAGAACCCTTAACAGTTCCAAAATAGCTAAGTTTACATTTGTGAAATGGATTGAAAATTTCAAAGCATGCTCACATTTAATATTTCATTTTATGTTTGAAGTATCTTCCGTTGGAATAAGTAAATAAGTAAGACTAAATATATTCCTATGACAAAGGAGAACATTTTAGCTTGGGGAAGCTGTGGTTGGCTTAATGTCACACCAGTGGGCAACAGTTATATAGAGTCTAGTTCCAGGAATAGAGAAATTAGAGGCCAAAACCATGGACTAACAAACTTGCACCCAATCTATTCTCATACATAAAGTTCTATTTTTTTTTTTAATGTGAGACACTTCTGTGAAATGTCTCCTCTACCTTAATTTTCATTGAACTTTGTCAGGGAATATCATTATTGTTTTCTATTTACAACTAATCTTGTGGCACAGGGGGTTTAGGTTCCTCATTCAGATCCTCACAGTGACATGGCTCATGCTAGTGTAACATGTGATGTGAGCTACACTGTACATGGCTCATGCTAGTGTAACATGTGATGTGAGATATACTGCACATGGCTCATGCTAGTGTAACATGTGATGTGAGATATACTGCACATGGCTCATGCTAGTGTAACATGTGATGTGAGATATACTGTACATGGCTCATGCTAGTGTAACATGTGATGTGAGATATACTGTACAAGTTTTTGGTTGAACGAATGACTTGGTTGTGTAATTTCAGCTACCCATGCTTTTTAAAAATTGTGAACATTTAGTTTGTGGCTCTTGTTTTCTTTGGTGAGTGGTTTCCATGTTTTCCAGAGGGTAAAATTGTAGATTAAAAAATGGAGAAGGAAGTAATAATGTGATTTTTAAATATAGAACATTCTGAAGATAAAACCTGTTGGCATTAAGTAAATTTAGGAACGTCATAAAATATAAAAATCAAAATCTAAAAATCAGTTCTGTTTCAAGACAGATATTAAAGTCATTCTTGGGAGAGTACTAAAAATATAATAAACTTCTTAAGAGTAAACTTAGCGATGAAAGTAAAACACATGTATACTGACAGTTGTAAAGCTCTGGTGAAAGATATCGGACATAAGCCAACGGATTATTAAGCTTATGGACTGGAAGACTTAATCTTGTTAAAGTGTTCATACCATTTAATTCTAAAGATCAGCATAATCCGTTTCTAAACTCCAATAGTATTTTAAGAAGAAATATAAAAGATACAACTAAAAGCATACATAATCACAAAGACCCAAAACTGAAATAGTTTAGAGAAAAAGAATAAAGGATGAAAATGGAAGTGTCAGACTGATAAGATAGCTCTGGAACGAAGACGTGTTGTGGCATGCTTCCCTGCAAAAGCAACAAACAAACAAACAAATGTGAAAAATCAACAGAAGTTTCTGATTTCAAAATGTACTCGGTTACAGTAGCTAAAATGGTATGGTATTTACTTAGAGACTGATTGAATAGAGACGAATAGAGACAATAGAGATGAATAGAGATGAATAGAATAGAATAGAATAGAATAGAATAGAATAGAATAGAATATTTCTTTTGGAATTTGTCCACAGGCATCGAATCAACTGATCTTTCTCTAGGAGGCTGAGTATAGGGACAAGATATTCTCTTTAACAAAAAGTATGAGGAAAACTGTATCCACATGCCAAAGTGGAAAAAACCTGGACCTCTGTTTTTTATCTGGGCAAAATTAATATAATGCAAATATTTAAATTATGAAGATATAAAACTCCTAGAGCCAAGTGTGGTGATCCACATCTTTAATCTTAGCTCTTGGGAGGCATAAGAAATGGGTCTGTGAGTTCAAGGCCAGCCTGGTTAATATAGTGAGTGTCAGGCCAGCCATCATGGGACCTTGTGTCAAAACCAAAGCCCAAACCAGACAACATACCCATATAAAATAGGTAGAAAGTTCATGATATTGGTCTTAGCAGTGAGCTTGTGAGTTATGAGCACAGAGCACAAACTACAGGAAGACAGTGAAGCTAAGCATAGATATTACAAAGAACCATCTAGGGTAAAGGCAGCCTGCAGACAGGAGAAGGCATTGGCAGACCATCCAGGTAAGGCACTGATTCCTTACCTAAAGGAATGTAATATCGAAAGATGTAAGTCATATCTTCTGTCTTTCATCAGCATAAAACTAATTTGATTTAAAAGTGGGCTAAAATGTGAATAGATACTTCTCCAAGAAAAGATATAAATGGCTAATCAGTTTATGAAAAGGTGATCAGGGTTAGTATTCATCATAGAAATGCAAATGAAAACAAACGAGGTATCATTTCACAACTGCAAGAATGACCATTACCATACAAGCAAAGGAGGAAAGTGTTGGTGAGGGTGTGAAGAAACTGGGAACACCTGCACACTGTTAACAGAAAATCAAAATGGTACAACAGTGTTGACACACCAACAAATTAAAAATACAACTAACATATGTTATAAAATATCACAGTTCTGCTGTTTTATCCAAAAGGTCAGGATCTCTTAGTGGTATTAACATTCCATTTTCATGCAGCATTTTCACAATAGCTAAGATGTGGAAACAGCCTAATGAAATTATACATATAAAGAGATCATAAATCCATATACCACACTCTATTATTTTGTGTTTAAAAAGGACACTCTGTAGTGTATTATAAGATAGGTGAACCTTGAGAACATACAAGGTGAAATAAGCTTATCAGAGGAGGGTGGTTATACAATATTTCTAAACTAAAGAAACTCTTGGAAGCAGCAGAATAGTGGATGTCAGGGAAGGGGAAGCAGAAAAAAGGGGAAGCCAGCAATGAGTGTCCAGTCTCAAATATGTAAGATGAGTGAGCTCTAAAGAACTGCCATACAGCCTTGCATATATATATATATATATATATATATATATATATATATATATATATATATATGATACATGTCACACTTAAAATCACAAGAGGATAGATTTCATGTTAAGTATTGTTCTCATAAGTTCTTTTTAAAGAAAAAAGGGAAGAAAACATTTTTACCTGATCATATAACTCAAAAGCCTTATTGAACTCTTTCCCACACATTTTGATTCCCTAGGAGTCAGAAGAGAAGTTCAGTCAAATAGTGATAATGTATTTCAGCTTGTTTCTCTTGACAAATATCCTACCATTTGAGTTTTTAGGGAAAGATATTATTATATACTGTAGAGAAAAGCCAACTACCTGGAATTTAAGAAGGAAATTTTCCTGCACTGGTAGTAACCTTTTGAGAGAGAGAGAAAAAAATATGTTAATAGGTTGGAATTTTAGATGAAATTCTGTTTATTCTAATAACATTTGTGCAATTCTGAAACTTACCTGGCCATCTCTGTCAGTTCCAGCTTTCCGTCATTATTTGAATCAAATAGTTTCAGCTGAAAGGCATTGTTATTGGTTGGAACACTGAGTTATAAATTATTGAATGAAGGAGACAAACGTTCAAAAATCAAACATCTTGAGTGCCTGCAATGTAAGCTCTTTAATACTGAACTACGTTTCCAGCCTGTTTTTTTATTTTATTTTTTTATTTTAAAGCACAAAATTAAAAAAAAAAAAGCAGTAAGTGGATAACAAGACTAAGTTATTTTGAACAATCTCAAATTATTTAGCTTCCACTGGGTACTAGAAGCTTAACAATATTTCCTAACTCACTATTGTACTTAAATATCACATACTGAGATGCACTCAGACATATTTGGGAAACATTCACATTTTTAGAAAGCAGTAAATATTGCCATAATGAAGGTAATGCTAATACTAAATGTGCCAAATGTAGCATCTTAAAATATTTTTGAGAAAAAGGCCATGTTAAAGATAGTGCATAGAGGTTTAGAGAGTCCTTTCTAAAGCAAAAAGAAAAGTTTGAGATGGTCTAAGAATTCTTTTTTGGAAGTACATTTTTTTTTCAGTGTTCTGTACTGACACGGCATTTTACAAATTCATTGACCATAAATTCTAATATTGTTATACTGTCTACCAAGACAACTAGATCACTGAGTTTAGTGCCCATAGGGAAATGTTTCCTCACCTATATATTTAAATTTTAATTAGTTCTTGATTAATTGCTTCCTGGGTTGGAACTGGTTTACGACATTTAATCAGATCTACTGGGCCAGACCAACAGGGGGAAGCTCCCATCTGAGTCGTTTATGAAAGGCAGCTTCAGATTCCTACCTGTAAAGTCGACTTTACTTTAAATAGAATCCCTTAAGATTGAGACAAATGGGAAAATCGATAAATGTAGGTTATTGTCCACTACCCACAGAGAGGACCAAAGACAGCTTAGGTCTTGCCTTCATGATGCAGCAAGACTGTCTGCCACCCGTTTGATGCTGCAGGAGCAGATGGAACTGTACTGAGGAATTAAAACACTGGAAATACACCTCAGCAGCACTGACAAGAACAGAAACCTTTAGAAGATTGTTCCTTGGGATATCCCAAATCTAATGTAGCACAGAAGTAATGGTTTATGGTTTATTTACTTAACCCATGGGGTGAGACATAGTAACTTTCAGTATGCAGAGAAAATATAAGCATACATATTATTTGGAACTGCTAATCCTATAATGAGTTAAGATGAGTAAATCTCCTACTTGAGACAAGTAACCTCATGAATGTTTATTTTTCTCTAGAATATCATTAATTTATTTGCACTAGGCACCTTTGTTTAAAGAAGCTTTGTGGCTATATTATTCAACTTCTATAATAAATACTGTTTATATAATTACCAAAACATCAAGTTTAAGGTGTGTTTGAATATGCTCATTCATAGCATGGATAAAATATTTTAAAATAATAAAAATCAAATGAAAAGAAAGCCATTTTAAGTAATTTAATGACTAAAGTAATCAGCTGTTCTTAAACTCTCAAAAAGTCTATTGTTTTCTAAAGTGCGACAATGATAAGTTCAGAGTTTCTTTGACCAAAGGGTGATGTCACTTATATGCTTTGTATAACTATAACATGCATAAGCCATACAATGTAGTAATACAATTACTCTGACTTTTAAAGAAAAGCCTTCTTTTGAAAGATACATGTGACATAGCTTCATCAGAAATGCTCATTTGTGGTTATGTGATGTGCAATCTGTGGTTATTTATTCCATCCTAGGTATTCTTGAGAGTTGGCAAAGCCACAGACAATATGCTTAATGAGTTCTTGCCTACATCTTTTCTAGTTTAGTCTTACCATGAGGTCTGTGTACTCTGCTAGTTTTGTATCATCCACAGTCTTGTTTGCTTTCTCTAGTAGGTCCTTTAGAAAGTTCTGTTGAAAAAAAGAGCACTTAGAAAACTTCACTGATAACATGTAGTGTACAACAAAGTATACTTGGATGAAGTCAAAGAAAACCTCTATGGTAGTGCCAGGCAAGGAGATGACTCTGGAAGTCAGGTAGGTGGTCCCTGTGGCTTCCCAAAATGAATCGATCTGTGACAGGCACAACATCTGCCTCTTACTGAGACCCAGTGTGTCACAGTCAGAGCTATGTTGTACTTTTATGATTGTAATTAAAGAAGAGTGTGTACTATGTAATGTAAAAGGATCAGAATTAAAACTTAAAACATCACCACAATGGATGCTTCTCTTCACCTGTATTCACATGATCTTCCTGATAGAAGTATAAGGTACATGTCTATACCTCTCTAACCTATGGGAAAAATGTCCAGCAAGCTGGATGGAAATATGGCTCTAACTTAAATGCATTTCCTGCCATACCCCGGGACACATTTGCCTATGAGTCTGTAGGGAGTGTGAAGCCCATTCCCCAGATGGCCTGGTGGTTAGGTTTTAGGCATCATGGGATGCAGAGTCTTTGCTCCAGTGCTTCCGCTGACTATACAAAGTACAACAGTTGGTAGCATCGAATTCTTGAAG
The DNA here is from genome assembly GCF_000001635.26 of Mus musculus. Classification (NCBI taxonomy): domain Eukaryota; kingdom Metazoa; phylum Chordata; class Mammalia; order Rodentia; family Muridae; genus Mus; species Mus musculus. The sequence goes on along the minus strand of NC_000070.6, from coordinate 15,898,268 downwards.
GACATATGAATCATATTAAAACAGAGATTAATGTGGGAAGGGTGCAAATGACTATTAACAGTGGGAACTTGGGAGCAAGTTTAATTTTTGTCTTACAGAGATAAAAATTAAATAAAAGTTTTCCAAGGGCTTGCTATACAAATTTCAGTGTGAATTCTGAGGTAAGTAATAGCCTTTAACTTCCTGAATGGATGTTCACTTGCCAATCTTTCTTTTCCTCAGAAAATGAATTAATGCAGCTAAAGAAACTGAGCAGACTGTGCCCCGAAAGTCCTGGAGGGCTGTATTTCTTTGCGCTTTATACGTGCTCCAGCTCCTTCCTTAAAGAGAGCAAGCTCTTTACTTTTTTTTTGAGGGAGGGCTGCTTCTGGTTTGATGCCTTTATTATCCCTTCAAACATTCTGCTTCAGATTCACAGTGAAATCTGTGGAAAATTCAAAGTTATCTGGTGGGGGTGAGATTTATTTTTGAGCTTTCTGAGGCTTTTTTGTCAGAGATTAATTGGGTTAAATAAAAAGCCTCATCAGACAGTGAAATGGTGGTCACAAAAATAGCCTTGGAGAAACCTTGGGACACTAGGATTCAAAGTCATATCTGAGAGCAAGTGATGTTTTACTCTATTATGGATCTTAAAATTAGCTTTCTTTCCTTAAAATTAGCTTTCTTGAATTATCCATTAAAAAAGAATGCCAATGTATCTTAAAAATTCTCCAGGGAGGAGGACTTCTATTTAGAATTTCCTTTCTCAGGATAAAATTTAGAACAAAGAATGAGACTCTGAGAATATTTTGAGGTCAGCATTGAAGTGAGCTACAGTTTTCATTATGTACTGTGATGGTTTAGTTTAAAAGAATAAAACCACAATAGCTTCCCTGGTAGCTTGTGGACTTTAGCTACAGAGTAGTATTTTTAAAAGACATTGTTTTCAGGAACTTTATGTTCAAGGTGTTAGCACCTTAAGGAGGCTTCAGTTGAGTTTGTTATAGCAATTTTACAGTTGTTCAAATGAGTCAGTCCAATCTCTAAAGTTCTATCCTTCTTAAATCATGTTGGTGTTTGATTAGGAAAGCGATGTAGCCAATTCCCCCACATATCAGATCAGAAGCAGCTCACAGTGGCTGAAGCTTGAGGCACACGGTGCTGTAGAAAAAAAACCACGTTTACTGATGTTAGCAGACACTCTAGGACCAAGTCTAGGTTCCCTTCCTAGGCAGCTATGTCATTTTGAAAAGTTCCCCAGCCATTCTGAACTTCCATCTCTCCATACACTGGGAGAGGTGGGAACCACCTGGCGAATTTCCTGAAGAATAAAAGCTGAGGTTCAGTAAGATGCAGTACTGTGTCTGGAACATAGAAGGCACATGCATCCAGCAATATTAACTTGCTTCCCTTTTAGAAATTAAAAAACAAAATGTGTGTGCATGTGTCAGTTTGACTGCGCACAGGTGTGTGGCACAAACATGCAGACCACAGGATAATTCTCCTTCTACCATTTTGGGCTCAGGAGATCAACGTCAAGTTGTCAGACTTGCCAGTGCTTTAACCCCGTGAGCCATCTTGCTAGCCCTTGCTACCACTAATCACTCCATATTCTGACACTAGAGGAAATAGTGCCTTTCTGACTAAGAAGTTTTCCAGTTGGGTGGAGGAAATGAGGTGGAAGATTTGCCCCCGTTTCTGACTTGAGTGTCAAATCCTTTGTTATACTTTCCATTTCCTAGAACAACGCAGCGTCTTACTTGGACTCCATAGCATACCTGATACCATGGCATGGCTACCCCTGCTTTGAAGATGGGGAACAGGAGAATCACAGGGAGATTTGTGCTGAGGTTGCATTTAATTCAGATCGCTTTTCCTTATATCCCTCTCCCACGGGTCTCCTCATCACTCAGAAATTCTATCATGTGATGTATGAACTGATAGCTTTATTTTTCAAAATTTTAGTTTTCCACAGTTTATATAATCTATATTGTTGATAGGCAGCAGGTTGTATGCTGTATCTGAGGCCTTTGATGTGGATGGGTCTGGGATTAAACATTACAGCCCGGTGTCTCCTTTCTGGGTGGTCTTCAGTAGGTTTCTAAACATGTTACAGGCCTTTTGTTATTGGGCCGATGCTTATCTCACACAATAGATGTAATGATGAGATAAATATGCATAAGGTACAACATGGGTCTCTATCATTTGTCTCTCTAGGCGTTCAATTTATAAAATAAAGTTTCAAATTTCAACGGAGAGAGGTAGTGTACTTAGCTAGCACAGTTAGCTACTTATTTCTGTCTCTGTATGTATGACAATCACCCATCTATCTTATATAACAATGTAGGTACAGCACAGAAAATGCTAATCCCTCACACAGATGAACAGAATCTCAAGAAGCGCTTGAAGTCTGTCTTTCGATCTGGTGTTTCATTAATGATGCAAAGAGTGGGTGCAAATGTGCCGCTGCTCAACGGAAGTTTCTTTTGTAGGAGTGGTTTTTTTTTTTTTTTTTTTTTTTTTTTTTTTTAAGATGTGAATCCCTTAGCAGTTCCTGATTGCATCTGGACGGAGCACACTGAGCCTCAGCTTTCACTCGCTCACCTTAAGTTCCTCGGTTTCGATGAAGCCGCTGTGGTCAGTATCATACTTTCTCCAAGTCTGTAAGAAGTTTGGAGGTGGAAACCAGATTTCAATAAATCAACAAAACACAACAATTTCCCAACGCCCAGCATTTTCCTTGCAGGGAAGAGGATTATTTTTACCTTCATGAATTCCTCGCAGGACTTCAGTTGCTGGCATCGAAAGAGCAGCAAGAAATTCTCTTCTGTGGGTAAGACGTGAGCCAACTGGAAAAGATGGAAAAACAGACATGAGGGGCACCTGCTGCTTCAGTTTCGCTTCAGCACAGTCTGTGAGCAACTCTATTGGCTGGCAAAGTCGGAGCGTATAAGTATCAGCCGTCTAGGAGATGAGAGGACGCAGTTCACTTTCCCTGTCTGGTACTTTGCTTCTGCAAAATTCCGAGGTGCACTTCAGTATCTATGCCCCTGAGGACCTGTACCCCAGCAGAAGAGCTGGCTCTAGTGGGCTCCATTTGAACTGCTGCACATACATGCAGATGCATGCTGCATAACCTCTAAGCCACCAATCAGGTCTCGGTCCTTTTGGGGTGCACAGGATGGAACACAGCATGGCTGTAAATTTCATGTGAAATGAGAAATTGTGAGAAATGTGCATAAAGGTAAAGGGAAGGAAGAATAATTCTATACATGTCTAATTCTGGAGAGAAACCCAATGGAGAGAGGCCAAAGACAACTGTAGAACCCTAGAAGGAGGTAGAAAAGCACACCACCAGAAAGAGGGGGAACTGGACAGTAACAGGGAATACTCTTAAATTTCGATCTCTGCTTGAATCCAGGGCTCAGGTTAATGTTTGATCTTCACTGCATGATTCTGTGACATTCTACCTTAGATCTCATTCCCTAGTCTCAACACCTCTTCCACCGTTTCTCCTTCCTTCTCTCTCTTCTCTGCCCTTCCCACCCCCCTTCTCTCTTGAGAAGTAAGAAGCTGCAGATCCCATTTTAAGACTAATATAATCTATTGCATGTGGAGAAGGAGGGAGCTGGATTGATGGCCCCATTGCTGATGTGACTTCTATTTCTGGCTCTGCTGCTAATGAGCTGTGGTCCCAGCAACTTCCCTAGCTGCATTGGCCCTCAGTACCTTCATCACTAGAAGAAGAAGGTGAAGGAGAAATGAATGTCCCAGGCGCAAAATATGTGCTGTTGGAATTACTGACCCTTTATCATTAAAGTATGAAGCCTCACATACAACATTTGACTGATTTTCAGCAGTGGTTGAATTCCCTGAAATACAGGCATGACTCATTAGCCTTGATGCTTACACTTTAAATATCTAGATCAGAGCTACTTAAATTTCTCCCCCTCATAGCCTCTTTTCTCCTGAGCGTGTTTTAACTGACCTCAGGCAGGTATAATATAAATATATAAACAAAACAGTTAGTGATAATAAACCATAACAAGTTAGCTTAAAATCATTCTTTTTATATAATTTTAACATTCTTTTTTTTTTTTTTTTTTTTGTGACAGGGTTTCTCTGTGTAGCCCTGGCTGTCCTGGAACTCACTCTGTAGACCAGACTAGCCTCAAACCCAGAAATCTGACTGCCTCTGACTCCTAAGTGCTGGGATTAAAGGCATGTGCCACCACTGCAGGCTAAATCTCAGCTGGATGTTTGATACTGCAGAATGTAGAACATCTTCAATCTTTTAGAACTGATCTATCTGTAGCAATTCCCTAAAGTACAATAAAATTGTCAGTGCTGTGAACAGTATTTCATATAAGTATATAGTATAAAATGACAGAACCATGTTTTTGTCACAGAAATTTTTGAAAACTCTATCCTAATCCCAAGTCAGAATTCATTCAACAAATTTTGTAAAACTGAATCCAACACTTCTAACAGACCATTTTAAAACCAAACATCGCAATACAATACACAGATACGCTAATTTGATGCATGTTAGGGAATGACAGTAGGAAAATATTAGAAGCTGTTGCTTCCAATAATTAAGCTACTATGTTTATCCAAGAGCAGAAAACTTCTGATGTAGAATAAAGAGATTGAAATTCACCTTGTGCCACAGTGATAGTTGGGGTGTTTCTGGCAGTGATGTTGACATTGCATGGGATGATGTATGTGCAGTGTCAGGTGAACATGTGTGATTTTTCTTTTTTTGGATATTTCTTTACTTACATTTCAAATGTTATCCCCTTTCCAGGTCTCCCCTCCAGAAACCCCCTATCACACCCCATCCCCCTGCCTCTATGAGGGTGCTCCCCCACCCAACTCACCTACTCCTGCCTTCCCGCCCTGGCATTCTCCTACACCAGAGCATCAAACCCACCTCAGGCCAAAGGGCCTCAGCACCTAGGGTGCAGTAATGTTGTGCATGGCAAGTGCACCAGGAACACCCTGGATTCATTACACTTTTAATTTTGAATTAATTCTTGTGTGTGTATGTGTGTGTGTGTGTGTGTGTGTATTCAGAAAACTTTTACTTTGCCAAATTGTTTGTGATCCTGTATGGGTCATTTTCCACAGTTTATGAAGCTGGGGTTGAAATTAATATTAAGATCATAAGACGTCCTAAGTGGCTGGAGAGATGGCTCAGTGGTTAAGAGCACTGACTGCTCTTCCAGAGGTCCTGAGTTCAATTCCCAGCAACCACAGGGTAGCTCACAACCATCTGTAATGGGGTCCGAAAAAGTCCTAAGTGTTCAGCTAAATAATGGGCAAGATCATCATGCCCATTTAAAACTTTTTCTAACCTTTTAGGTAAATTAAGGTTTGAAGTTTAATGTAAAATGTCATTTCACCTTGTAGGCATAGTATTGTATATTATGTTCTTTAAATTATCTTGCTTTTTGATCTTTGAAAAATGGCTGAAATCTCAATTGTATTCATAGCCTTTATATATAAGTCAAAACAAATAAATCTTGGAGAATATCTTAGCTAGAAGCAAAAGCTGGGTAGATGATAACTAGTGTGGTTATGTATATATACGTATATATTATATGTAGGTGATAACATGTCTAAAAGAAGAAAATAGGGCATTAGGATTTGCCAGTAATTTTAGAAATTAAATCAGGTTTTGATCCACAAATATATTTATATCACTGTAGTGTGAGATTATATATAACATACCTAGTAATATACAATATAATATATATAGTTCAGGCATCTCATTACAACATTCAGGTCTTGTCTGTATAGTTGATTACTTTACCTATAAAGTTCTGCCCTTTAGAAATGACACAGTTCAATATAATTTAAAGCCCAACATTTGAGTTGAGATACAAATTGAATGATCTGATGATGTCTGGTGATTTGCAGACTCTAAAACTCAGCTATATCTTATGACTGTTAATAAATTAAGTCCTCAACACACTTGTTGTTTACAGTAGTAGGTTGAGTTGGTTGCTCCTTCACTCTTGGAATGAGAATGAGCATTTGTTGGTGATTGCTACCAGTGGGTATGATAAGCTGTGCTTCTTCCACTCAGGGAAGTCTAGATCTCATCATCCTCCTAATGAGTTTCTCTTTCCTCTGCACCTGTATGTGGGCCACTAGTAGAAAGTGGCTAAAAATGATTTTCATTATTAAAGAAGCATGAGTTAGGCCCAGAAAGCAGGTCTCCACTGAAGCTAAGGGGGAAGAGAAGAGAGAGGGAGAACTATAGGCATAGAGCAGGTCTTCAAAGAGAGGAAAAACAACCACATGCCTAAAGCCTAGTGTAGAATACTGAAGGCATTCTGCAGAATGCTTCTTTTAGAACTTCAAATGATGTGAGGAGGGAGAAAAGATTTACCTAGGAGAGGGGTGAGAACAAAGGAATGACAAAATAGAAATCTTAGGTCTTAAAGAATGAGGAAATAGGTCAGTGATGAGATGAGTTGACCAACAGAACTTGGTAAGTGTACATGTTAGGAGGTTTTGTGCAATGCTGGAAGTCTGTTCACACTATGTCACAGCTATGATTAACATATGCACTTATTTAGGAAACTGGAAATAACCAATCCAACTCCACTTACTAGTATATAACTTTTAAACTTTTGAGGGATTCTTTCCCAGGTCATTTCAAGAACTCAGAAAGTGTTTCTTATCTGCATTTTATGTCCATCTAGAGTCAACAGAGCCCAGCATATCAGGTGCCAAGGATATATGCTTGTGATTTTCTTGATGATTTTTTTTAAAAAAATTAGAATTACTTCAGAGACGTGATATAGAGTCAACATCCTTTTCTAATATAATTTTCTATATTGCTTGAATTTCATCGAATATATGTTGTCTTAACCTAAAAAAATAGTGATTTCTCTAGAAAAGTATAGTTCTGAAAAATCCTCCAATGATTTAAACATTGAAAAAGTAAAAGAATACAATAGTAATGATTAGATATAACGTTAGGGAAATTCACCCATCTTTGTTTTATAAAGTTTATGTAACTCACTTAAAGATCAGAGAGTTCTAGAATGTCACATATAAAGAGTCATAGTCCTTCTCCTCGTCCTCCTCCATCTCTTCCTTTTTCTCCTTTTCTTTTCCTCCTCCATTTCCCCCTCTCCTCCTCCTTCTCCTCCTTTTTGGCCTTTCTAGACAACGTTTCTTTGTGTAGCCCTGGCTGCCCTTGAACTTAGAGATCCGCTTGCCTCAGCCTGCAGAGTGCTGGCACTAAAGATGTGCACCACCATACCTGCTGTTCTTTATGGGTAGTATAGATTTATATTTCTTTGTATAAGTTGTTTTAATCTTAATTATAAAAATACTGAATGTATCTATATACAAACAATTTTAAGATCTCATTAAACTGTTAATGTTACTTATAGTACTATCCTTTTTATATAAAAAGGTATTTTATTCATATAGCATATCATTGTAAGACAAAATAGCCACTTAAAAAGCAATGCATATGTTTGGATAATATGTGCCTGGAGTGAATAGAAAGACTTCCTTTCAAGATAAATTCTACAATGTGGCTGTCCTGTGTTTTCTGTTGCCCCCTTTGTCAATGCATACAAGTCATTATTCAAATTTCAGTCAGGATTTTGGACATTCTCCATGTATAGCAGCTAAGACGTTGTCTAGGATATGTCAAGGACTCTCACAGAATGCTAGGTAGGACCGCTTTATACTCTAATTTCCTAAGTCACTATGTCCACAAAAGTTTCCAGTCCTGGTAGGGTTTCAAGACTCTTGGTCATTTGTTTGTTACTGGGCTACCTCCTCTCCCTCTTATGGACTCCCCAATGTTTAATGTGAGTTGCAGAAAAAAATAGAGCACATCACAGGAATGAACAGAAAGTAAGACAGACGTCTGCAGGTACCGGTGGAATTTCTTAAGTCATTGCTTATAGAATTGGTTGCTTGGCACTGAAAGTGGCAAAGAAATGTTTTTCTAGTTGCCTGTCCTTGAAGATATCATCTTCATTTTACTGATGCAATGGATGCTGTTAACTTTGAGAGTCAGCTGTAAATGCCAACAGTTAGGATTAAAGATGTGCGCTGTTCTTTATGGATAGAATCTTTAGTATATATAGATAGTATGGACAGTATATAGATGTATATTTTTTGTGTGTGCTGTTTTATCTTAATTATAAAAATACTGACTATATCTATATGCAAAACATTCTTTTAAAATCTCATTAAACTTTTAACATTAGTTATCATCATACTATCTTAATTTAAAAAAACAAATGAATTTTATGTATTTGTTTAAAAAAAAAAACCAAATGAAATTGCTGATGTCCGCTGGAAGTAAAGGTCCCTTGAACTTAACTCATATTGTTACTGAGCTGTGGATAGGGGCTGGTGTGGATATAGGGAGATGCTGCCCTGAGTTCTTGCTGGTCCCAGAAGTATTACTGTGCACTCAGCTGTCCCACTGTGGAAGCGACTGAGCTGGAGACATCTCCAGGTCCAAGGAGGCTGTATCTCATGGCTAATCCATGCAGAAGTATAAAAATCCTACCCTCTTACTCAAAATTTAGAAGATCTCTGAGGGGACACCCCCACTTAAGAGCTCACTACAGAGGAAGTTTCCATTAAAGCTTTGTTTGTGGGGGCCCTATCTCCTCAGTGTCCAGGTCTTTTCTCTCCCAAGTACTTCCTAGCAATTCTTTTTGTAGTGATTCCACTCAGGTCTGCTTCCAGGGAGCTCATCCCTAGCAAGATTTTGCAAACTTTTTTTATCGCCCTTCATTCCCTAGCATAATATGGAGCTTTTGCATTATGCTTTAGAGAAGGTTGGAATCCTAGCCATGCCTTGTTTGGCTGCTAAACTCTAGGTCACGATGTTGGTTTCTGGTGATTGATTCATAGTCCCCCACCTCCCATAGTAAGAATCTTACAGGAAGGCAGATGATTAAAAAAAAATCCCTTTACATAAAAATTTCTAAGCAAGACATAGGCACAAAAATAAAGCAAGATACCACATGTCAGAAGAGAATCCACGCTGGCAACTTTATAGAGAGACAAATAGCTGAGACAGTCACATCAACATGCAAAAGAGCAAAATTCATCACATTTGAAGGCAACTCTGGAACATATCACTTCTCCTGAGCACGATAGACAAGGATTCATTTTTGCATTTGAAGAGCCAAGGAGGGTTTTCCCCACCAATGAGAAATAAATCCAGGGAATGGGGAAGGTAAATAATCATGAACTTAAAAATATTTAAATTTAATAACTCAAATTTAATAAATTATGTGAGAAGGAGAAAGGCGTTTTGACATTTGGGACAGTTGAGTAGGTTTTGCAGTAGCACGTTTCTGTATTTAGTAATCATGCCAACCGTGCATCTAGGTTTTTACAGTATTCTGTATGACCTGAATTATCTCGTTTGGCACATGCTCATAATAGACATATGAAGTTAGTGCACAGTCATGTTTGCCCGTAGTCCAGGAAACAGATGTTCTGAGACTATTTATATAACTTGTAGTTTGAGGCAGTTTTAAGTCAGATACTCTAACATTTTTTGATTTTTGAGACATTTATCCCCCTTATATTCAGCTCCTTATAATCAAAAAGTGTTTCTAGTACAACATTTAAAAAAGTTTATCCAGAACAAAATTTCAAACCCAATTTTATCATTAATCAATTTCCACTATTGTAAAGTAGATATGTAATCTGGCAAGAAAAATAACTTTCATCTTCAGTAAGTGTACAAGCTTAAATCCCACCTTGGAAGAGAAGAAGAAATGGCTGGAGGAGTTTCTGCTTCTCTTCAATGGCTGTTACAGTTTTTAGGTTAAAATAGCTTTTAGATCTATTTTTTCAGTGTATGCACTGACCTGGACAGATAGAAACACTAAGCCTAGAGAGGTTGACAGGCTCCTACACATTGCCCAAGGGAACAGAGGGAGCACTTAAAGATTTGACATCGAGCAAAAGGAAATATCTGTGTGTACTTCATGTGAGACCTAGAGAAAAAATTCCATGACCTGCTAAATGATTCAGTTTTCCTACTTAATTATTTTAATGGACCTTCTTAACATCAGAACTATATTAGTCTGAATAAATTTAGAACATGTCTAACTGCAATTGTATTTGTTAAATTATCTCAGATTTTCAATGCTTGCTTTATGAACTTATATTAACAATTCTATTACTGAACCACTTCATGTGAATTTTAAAATCTACCAAAGTCATTAAATTGTCAAATTCAGAATATTAGACACACCAACATTCTTTCTTTTTAATATGTTTAGGTAAAATGCTTCTGTGGAAAGTGTCAGCCTATGTATCAGGTCAGAACATTGAAAATTAGGTAACATTTTTATTTTAAATTTAATTGGGTGGTGCCCTCTGGGAAGCAGAATACTGCATGCATGTTAATTTACTTTGATTAGACTTCAGTGAGTTCTGGAGTTAGATTAAGTGAACATTATATACAAGCTAGTTGAACACACTTCTTCTCAAACACTAAGGCATAGTGCACTTGCTAGGAGGAAGGGGGCTGTAATACGTTTGGGAAACATGGGGTTTTGTGTTCTCTTATAGCTAGATAGACTTGTTATATTGGAGTGCCTCGTTATTCACAGGACATCTTAGCAAGTAATATCACATATCAAATTGGACACAGTGTGAACCAGCTTCTGGTGATGCCAGAGGGTGAACTGAGACTCTGCACATCCCTCAGCATCTCCCTGTTTTCTCTATGTTTCCTGTAACATTTTACTCTTGTTTTCCGTGGATGCATCAGGACTTATCTTCTCTCAGCTCTTACTTAGCTACTATGGACATATGTTATGAACTACTGTGGCTGTCTTTCTCCTGCTCTCCCATTTAAAAATTCTCTTTAGTTAATCTCGTCCAGCTGCTTCTCCAAATCTTAGCTAATAACTGTTATGAGGGCTCACAAGGTACAGTGCACAGTGTCATTAAGCTGTACTGTTTGGCAGGTTTGCTATTCTCTCTCTCTTTCTTATCCATCTTCTTTTACCTCCATTTCTTTTCCTTGATTCAAAAACCTTTTGCCTTCCCTCTAATACTTATTATCTTAAACATGTGGAGACTGTGTTTTACCATATCTTAAGACAATACATTTTGCCATGTGCCAGCTTCTCATTGATATTAAAGTTCAAATGACAAATCTGAAGTGGCTGGACTCTAACTTGCAGAGTATAACCTGGATTCACTCATTTTATCTAATTAAATTCAACAACTTGTGAATAAGCTGCATGCTTTGACTACATAACCTCATATCACCAAGTGACACAAGAAATAATTGAGCCCACTAGACTCCGTCAGGGTGAAATTGCTAAATACAAGACGATAATCTTCCTTCACCTAGAATTATAAAGTGCTCCAAACTCTGAAAGTGCCAATTTAGAAAATCATGTGTTATAGATTTTCAAACTAGTTTTGAGTGATTATTTATCTCCTCTCACGTATGTTCAGAAACATAATTTTATTATTCTTGTCTTGATTAGATGGCCTCAATATCAGCTCTAAGTTCAATAACTACTACCTATTTATACAGTAATGAGTTGCACACAGGCAAAAGGGGAAAGTGTATGCTCCAGGGAGAAAATTTAATTACAAAGATAATAATAGTCTGTCCTTCCTTCACTCTATTTGTAGTAGGTGTTTAAAAATATGTGTATTTCACACTGGCACCACAAGTGTCCTAATAAGATAAATTATTTGAAAACCAGGTTAATTCTTTGAATCAAAAGTAAATTATAACTAACATTTTGAAGCCCACAGCACTTCACAACTGAAGAGGCTGAGAATGTTTTATGAACACAATTATGATTTGTTATATTTCAAAATGTGATCTTATTCATTTTTATAGATAAAGCTTTCTACCCTGTTTTTCAAAACCAGGTGGCAGAGCTAAACACAGCTAAGACATCACTGGTAGGAGTAAGGAAAGCCACATCTATTTTACAAGTGAAGAATAGAGAAGGATGCATAATTGATTTCCTTTCCTTGATGCCCTATAGACATAATGTCTTTAAGAGGAAAAGTCATTGTCAAAAGGCAAAATTTGACATGCACAGTTTTAACCTCTAGAGACTCAAATGTGAGCCGGCATACTAGACTGTGAAGTGTTCACCCACTGTAGGAAAGTTCTTGTGTCTTTGTAGGGCCATCTATCGAACTGAAACAGAATTTTAGAAATCAGCCAGGATGCAACCTTTTACTATGACAACTTCATAGGGCCGAGAATATTTGATTTGAAAATATCACAGAGAAGTTTACACTGTTAAGTGTTGGACCCTGTACGGGGGAGAGTGTGGAGGACACAATGAGAGTACGCTCACCTAGAAGGGGGGACTTGCTTGGTCGACCATGTCAGCAAGCAGGAATGTGAGAGAGATTTAGAGTTGCTCTTCTAAGTCTGCATACTAGGGTCCAGACTACATTAAACACTTTAGTCTCTTTTTAAGTTGCCACCATCTTTAATTTGATGTGTGGGAAGACAAGATGCTATATCACATTGAATGACCTGGGTGGATGAGTTATGTTTGACTTAAGATGACCTGGTAAATGTTAAAGTTGATATTCACTCATTCAGACAAATACATAGGTTTCTTACCTCTACAATTCCTATTTTTCCATCATCTCTCTGTCCATATTGATCCACAAAGGATTTCATTTCCGGTGATAGCTCCTAAAATTATAAAAACAAATTAGGTAGGAAGTTTGTTTTAAAAAAGTTCTTATAATGATGTTAATAAATTACTGTAAAGAAAAATAAAGCGTGAAACAGAATAGCTGTTAATATACTTGAAAAATGTTTGCTTTTTGGAAGGTTATTTTATTATGCCATACAGCCTTGTTTGCTAACATCTCCTTATGTTAACATAGTGTCTTATCTATGGGAGAAAGAGTAGGTATTTGGCTCCAACAATGCATACGTGAAAGAGCCATCCACTTTGCAAACAATGAGCTCTTCTGGCTTGAAACAAGTGTGTGTTCATTAAATAAAATTAGGGAATGAAATGTTGGGAGGAAAGTGTGAGGGGAAGAATGACTGGGCAAATATGTGTTTTCACTAGGAACATATGAAAACATCACCAAGCTTCCTCTGCTTCCATTTTCCTCAAGATCTTATTTTCCCATGTGTTATTATTATTATTATTTTTATAATAAAAAGTGCTTTGGCATGATTAAGTAAATGCTATCTTCTCCTTTGGCTTTCTCATCTTCAATGTGGTTATTCTGGTTTATAATATCTTTACATATCAACATATTAGAGAGTTATGAACTGTGAGCTCCTCTAAGTGGGTATCAAACAAAACCCACTTAAAATATCTCTGTTACATGAACTGGTCTATTTAAAATAGGTCAGTTCTTACTAATACCCTATTCTACCTCTTTACGAAAGCAAATTAAAGTCTCAATTTTCACCTTAATGAACAAGATGGCAGTGCCAACCACACAAGTTTACTGTAGGGGTAGATAGCTGGTTTCATATAATGTAAGGGCCGTACTGAAGCTCCAAAGCCTTAATGCCAGCATTTACCCATTTCAAGCCATTGTAAATGTGTAGTAGAACTGAGGTAGAAAGCAGCAATAAATTAATTACACGGTAGTCCTAAAAGAACCCTTCTACTATAGGTGATTTTCAATGTGCATTTATTAAATTTTGGTTCAGAAACAATTATAAGGAAATGAAAGTGTATGGCTCAACAATGTAAGCATGGGATTATCAGTTCCAGACCCTTCACGCACAGTTGTAAGTGAACCAAGAACAAAGCCTTTATTTTTAAATATTAAAATTATGGGATACTACTAGCTCAAGCAGCTGACTTGGTACTTACCTTGGGAAGTTTCTGGGTAGCAACTGTGTTGCAATCTATGCTTTAAATAGTGAGGGTCATGTCATCCCACCATCATCATCAATTGCAGACTTAAGAAAGGTGAGCATAAATGTAATGTCACATTGTTTACTGCAGAAGGGTAAAGAACATTGGACTATCATCTTCACTTGATGTAAATGAAAAAATTCACATTATTAATGTGATGAGTCAAATCAATGTTTCTTTCTGTCCTTTTAAGTCAGGAAATGAGAAGAAGTCTGGTTTATCAGGTCAGCATGTGTGTTTTTTATAGTGAAGAAACACATAAAAGATTTATGGCAATAGATCACTAATTTAAATGAAAGTACCTAATATATATGAATTCTTTCTCTAGATCTTAATTTGGATTTTTAGTTAGCAAACCAAAGCCTATTATGTAATTCAGGAAAAATACTCAGGTATCAAGGTACAAAGCCATTTGATATGACCACATCTTGTATGAAAGATTAATATTATCAAATTATAATCTAATTAGGCCTCCTTATGGACCAAAATTAGGTTCTAGGGAGCAGAGAAAAGAAATAAGCTCTAAATTCTATAACTTCCACCTGAACTTTTTTAAATAAAAAAGGAAATTATTAAAATGAGAAGAAAAACAAATATCATGAATATTTTTATTTATAGAACAGAACTAAATTTCAATATAAAGTTGCTTCTGGAAGATTAAAATATGATTCTGTAGCTTTTAGAAGCACCATCCAAGACTGTAATTATAACTTATATGGAAAATAAGACTTTCCATATACATTTAATGTATTTTAAGTGAGGAAGAAAATGGCTTCTGTCTTATCAGCTAAAGATCCATAGAACCAAAGTGATGTTATTACAGAAATGTATTTGCATGCTAATGCACAAGGGGAAAAGAGGGCAAAGTGCATAGAAGATATTTTTATTTGATCTTATTCTATTACACTTTAGATTACATGATATGAAATCTGAGTAAAACAATCCCCAGAGCATGATCTGGTTTAAAGTCGGTTTGGCATGATTTTAGCAATTTGATAGTCTGCATGTAATACATCAGAGTGCATTTCCATCAGTATGGAGATTCTTTTTGCTGTTGTATAGGGATTCCTACTATATAAATCTCACCATGTACAGAACAACAGCAAAAGTCCCCCAAAGAAACAAACAAAAATCAACCCCCCAAAACCCCAAAAAACAAAACAGTCGCATTAATACTGTTTCTCTCTCTCTCTCTCTCTCTCTCTCTCTCTCTCTCTCTCTCTCCCCCCTCTCTCTCTCTTTCTCACACACACACACACACACACACACACACACACACACACACACACACGAGCACTAGAAATGGTGGCATGCTGTATAATATCTAGGGATGATATGTATATTATCTTTATGTAAAAATTTCTTTGTAATTATAATCCAAAAGACCAAAGGCTATTAACATTTAACTACTGCGTATCCAACCTTGCTTTCTTTTGAAAAGCAGTCTTACATAAATGCTATCAGACCTGTAAAATTCTCAATTTACTCTTTATATAAACATCTCATATGTTTAAAAGTTAGTTGGGTATCTTTTATTTTTCCATTGACATCATCCTTTCCCAACAAATAGATTTGGCCCAAAGGAATTAATTCTTAAACAATAATTATAATTTATTTAACCAATGCTTATGTCAAAACCATAGCTTATTTAAAAACCACCACTCGTACTTTCTCTTCAGAATCTTCTCCTTTCCACAATACATGAAATTCTTACAGTGCTTTGTTTTATTGCTTTATTAATTTGGGGATTCTCTCCAACAAAAATGAAAAAAAAACCATTTCTTGCTAAATTCTCACACTTATTATGAATTGGTTATCTTTGCTCAAGATTAAGGGTCAAGGCAAGCTGTAGTTTCACCCCTCCCCCACCCCGTTCCCAGCTACTCTGACTTCGCAGCAGAAATTGGCACTAGAATCTGCAGATCTGTTCCTGACCACCAAGGGGCAGGAATGTATTTCTACCCCTTCCTTATCGTCTAGAAAAGAGAAGTTAGAAATCACACAACCAACTCAGTGGTGGAGGTGGGGAATCTGACGAAGGGTCTTGCACATCGACATTTCCTTTTAAGACCTATTAAGGAAAGGAGGATTATAGAAATATATGACTGATTTAAGATGATAGGGATTTTCTCTTTAGACACCCTACCACCACCACCAAACACACACACACACACACACACACACACACACACACACACACACACACACTTTTTCTCTTGACGCAATTTGGAAATATGTTCTCTCTCGCCTTTCTTAGTAGGTAAGCCTTTACTTTCTCCCACAAAACCTCTTTTATGAAACACAAGAATAGGTATGTCTTAGGCTTGAAGGGTCCTGCTCAAACTCAAGCCTACCAATCCAGCCTTCTTTCGCGCCTGCAGAAGCTCCTGGATCAAGTTCTGCAGCTCCTTTCCTTCCAGGTAACCACTTCCTGAAAAGACAAAGAGACACCCAGGTGTCAGATGTCTCTTTCTAAGTTTCTTCTCGGTTCTTTCCAGGACAACCGTCCTGGGAGGCTATGTACAGCCTGAGCACCGATTAATCAGCAATGAGCCGCCGCAGCGCTTAGCTTCCTAGGTGTAAAACTTCAACCGCATAAAGGGCATAGGAGGGTAGCAGGGGTGCTGGGGATGGTGTTTGAAACTTTTGGGGACAGGGTTTCCCAATCTTTGCTTCTGTCCTACCGTTACCGTTCCTAGAAAGGTGAACGCTTACAGCACGGGGATGGCGTACACTCAGTGTAAACTTCCAGGATGATGGGTAGGCAGTCAGGGGGAGACGAGATTAGACAGGGTGAAGGAAGACGGAAAAGAACAGAAAAGGATGGTTGGGATGAACAAGCACAGTCGAAGGGAAGAGCAGGGAAGGAATGGGGACGGGTCTTGCAAGGGTTAAAAAAGAAAATAATCACCGTCAGCGTCGAAATGAAGCCAGATCTCAAAAAACTGTGAGGCTGTGATCAGAGATGACTGCAGGTGGGATTCTGCCATCGTGGTGCAGCGGCTAGTTTGAGAGTGCGCGGAGCGCGAACCTCGGGCGAGAGGGCTGCGCAGGCTGAGCTGGGCGCGGCGCGGCGGGGCGCTGTCCGCGGTGCTGCTCCGTTCGGGCGTCCTCCGGAGTTCTCCGCACCCCGCACCCAGTTCTCTGTATTTATCCCGCCGGCCCCAGGCCGGGCCACGCCTCCTCCTGCCTCCTTTTCCTAGCTCCCGCCTCTTGCTCTCACCAACCTTCTTCCCCTCCCCTCCGATTTCTCTCTTCCCAGGAAATAGCTGGAGCTGGAGTTTTGGAGTCTAGGAAGCAGCAGGTGGTGGGGATCCCTTGCTCAGACTCATTTCTCCTCACATCCCCCAGGTTCAGGGAGGCTTTCACTCCTGAATGTTAGAGTAAAGCAACATACCTAGAATTGTTTGATTTTTTTTCAGATGGAAGGGAAAGCTGACTGATAAACCACGTCAGTGGAGATTTTGTCTACTTAGTATTTATCGAGGCAGTTGAGTATTTGAACAAAATCAGATGTCAAGTGTTAGTTTAATTTGATTAATGCATACGTTGCTGTGGTTAATTGTAACAATGCTTCATATTGCGCTAATGGAGACCATCACGTGGCTGTTTAAGATGTGAGCTATGCTTAGAGACAGCAGAATGCAGGAGTCTGCTGCTCTTGCTGTTGTTACTTTTTGAGCTTGAAGCAGAATTATTGGAATGTAGTAGAATTAACTTATAAGAATTTAAGATGTTAGGAAGGAAGTGATTTTATCGATGCCATTAGTTACTTGCATCTTACAAAGTAGAAACTGAAAGAAATGTCACCAGGCTAACCAGTGACTCCGTAGCAGCCCCACTCACTGATTTTACAGCTGCGCTGCTTCTATCTCTAGGTGAGGGATTTTTTTCCAGAAACTGGAAATCATTAGAGGTGGGAAAAATATCCGGCTACATGTTACAATTGGTATTTTAATATGACAAATACTGTATTTAGGTTTTCTTTTACGTAAGTATTTCTAAGTTATCTAATTGTCCATCTTTTGAGACCTTATGGTCTGCTGAAAATGAACCCTATGTGTCTGGTTACAGTAACACAAAAGCAAACCAGTGTGGTATAAACTTTCAAAACGAGCTCATGAAGCGCCACAGGTTTCACGTGTGTCATAGAATATGGAATTCACCACATTTGTGTTTCCTCCAATAGTGGGATTGTGAGGCAACCAATTGTCTTCTCCAGACAAGTCCTGCAGCCATGATACTCTAAAGTTTTCATGGATGTAAGTTTTGACTTTCATCACCTTATCTGATTCTCACACAAATCTCAGACTGATATTATACACAAAGCAAGCCAAACTCTGAGAGGATAACAAGGATATTGTTTTTACTTAAAAAGATTATGTGCATGCCCAGTTGTTTATATTTTCATCCATTCAGTGAACACTTATCAACAGCTTTTGGGTCAGGTACTTTGCTAGGTCCTGCAAGTAGTGCAATAAAACGTATTAACCTTACCTTCTGTGGCTTACAAAGGTAAAGGGGCATTTGACCCAATACACGTCAGTTACTTTTGTTCATATACCTCTTAATTTCCAGGGAAAACTGAATCTCAGCCTACCCAAGTCACATCCTCATACAAAAGTTTGTTCCTCGGTAGACACTTCCTCCATTAGCCCATGTTTACATAACATAGTTTTCCATCCTAATTGTAGACATTCCATCTTTTTTAGTGTTCTACTGTGACAAACAGCTGCAACAAATATCTTCAGATATTTATTTTAGATATACATTTTTTCCTGGTCATAGGGGTACTATTGTTAGTACAAAAGCATATATAATTTAAAATTTAAAGAACATTTCTAGATTAGTTCTTTTAGTTTGTATCAACTCAGATTAACAAGCTGTAAACATGGCATCCTCAACATCTTTGAATGTTATAGTCTTCAATTTCTTCAATTTACATTTTGATTTTCTTTTTTTTTTCATTTTGATTTTCTAAGGTAATATTTTTTCCTGGATAATTTTTTTTAGCAGAAGAAATGTAACTTCATAAAATACATTTTTCTCTTAAATAACTATTAGTCTTAGACTCTCATTTAAAATCAACATCTCTTTTTAGACATTTTTGGTGTCACTTCAAAATTAAATTGAGTTTAAGGACACTAAACAAGTGTGTGTTTCAGTTCTACAGCTCTGAAGTAACTTAAGAACTATTTCTGCCTTTTGCCTGCCGAATTTTTCAGTTCATTAACCAAGATTGGGAGGGTGTTATTTTTCAAATATTCAGGAACCTCTCTCACCTTCTAGGATTCTGGAAGAAGTACACACCCTTTGAATACTGTGATTGTTCCATAAGATTAAACTTTCCAAAAGCATTGCAAAGCACTCTTATGACTTGCCTCTTAGGCCTCATTACACAGCATTCAGGTGAACAGGTTCACGATCCCACGTGTCATAAGAGGAGAAAAAAAATCTCCAGCACAATTAAACTCTTTCCCATTTCATGTTACTGAATTATTGCATCTGTATTTAGACTTAGGCCCTACTGGCATGTACTGGCTAGTTTTGTGTCAACTTGACACAGCTGGAGTTATCACAGAGAAAGGAGCTTCAGTTGGGGAAATGCCTCCATGAGATCCAGCTGTAAGGCATTTTCTCAATTAGTGATCAAGGGGGAAAGGCCCCTTGTGGGTGGGACCATCTCTGGGCTGGTAATCTTGGTTCTATAAGAGAGCAGGCTAAGCAAGCCAGGGGAGGCAAGCCAGTAAGGAACATCCCTCCATGGCCTCTGCATCAGCTCCTGCTTCCTGACCTGCTTGAGTTCCAGTCCTGACTTCCTTGGTGATGAACAGCAGTCTGGAAGTGTAAGCCAAATAAACCCTTTCCTCCCCAACTTGCTTCTTGGTCATGATGTTTGTCCAGGAATAAACACCCTGACTAAGACATGGCAGTTCAAATCACTATGCATATGGGAGAACCAGAACCTTTCAGGTTGAATGAATGCTTTCTTAGCCTTCAAGGGGAAAAGAAAATGCTCAGATATTTTACTATGGGTTCAAGCACATGAAGGATTCCATCATGCTCTCTTATGAACATGTCCACACATAGGATTTCTAATAGATTAGTCAAGCCTTCTTGGGGAGAGACTCATGCTGTTACCTACTAGTGTTTCCTGAAAGATCTTACATCCCCCTTTCCCAGAAGTTGAAAGGTTTGTAGAGATGTTTTGGTAAAAGGATTCTATTCTTAGTTAGGTAGCTACCATGGGAAGTATGTTTCATTCGGGGTGCTACCATTTTTAAAATGAGCTGATCAATCAAATGTAGGTTATTCAGAAGAAAGCAAACATGGTTGAGAACAGTGAATTTACATTTATGGGATTTAGAACATGAAGGGGGACTTGTGGATTTAGATAACAAAGTTTGGCTTGGAGGAACTGCCCTCATGTATCTGTTGGGCTTACCCAGTGAGAGGGAGAAGACTGTATTAGAAGGCCAGTTTACTCACTCGAGGTATCTTTTACAGTTTAAGCAGACTTTTCTCCTTTGCAATTCTTCACAAAGATGAACACTTGTATATGAGTGGTTTGTCCCCACATGTGTTCAGGGATACTCATTCATTCAAGCACTTTATTGATCACAATATAGAACCCAGGGTTACAATGGTGAATGAGACAGTATTTCTACCCTTGCTAGCTTAAAGCTTAGCAGAAATAATGTTGCAATGGAGCCTACATGGTTGGCTGGGATAAGAGTTATGAAAAGAATACTGGCTTGGTGATCCTTTGACATTACAGCTTCTTGGACCCTTTCCATCTCTTTAGTTCTACATTTTTGTGACTGCTTGTTCTGGCCTATATTGGGATAAATATCATGAATGTGAACAAGAAATTTCTAGCAGTAAGTATAGGTTATAACCTTGAGAGGTAAATTTCTTTTTATTTCTTAAGATTTTATTTTTATTTTTAATTGTGTGTATGTGTGTTTGTGTGTGCACGCACATGCTCGCATGCACACATGTGTGTATGTGTATTTGTGCATGTGAGTGCATTGCCCCCAATGGCAAAGAAAAGATCTTGATCCTTTGGAGATAGAGTTTTACAGGGTTGGTGATTCATCTGACATGGATTCTAGGAACCAAACTTCAGTTCGTTATAATAAAGTTCATGCCTTTAACATCTTTCTGTTCCATAGAAATGGATTTCTTGATGATAAACAGTAATTATTAAAACTTTGGCCTCATTAATCTCATTCCTGCATTACAAAGACTACTAAATGTTACAAAGTACAAAGCTTCATGTATTGTGTTTGTTTGTTTTAGACATGGTTTCTCTACAGAGCCCTGGCTGTCCTGGAACTCACTATGTAGACCAAGCTGGCCTTGAAATTTGAGAGGGTGACCTGCCTCTGTGCCTGCTAACTGATGGGATTAAAGATGTGCACCACAAGGCTTGGCTCCAAACCCATGTATTTTAATTTACCTTAATGGTATTCCCACCTTTAAAAAGAGACACGGAATTTCTTCTTTATTTAAGAGAAAAAGACTTAAAAATGAAAGGCCTACTATCATGTATACTTAAAGTCACCAGACCTTTGCTATTCATACAAATTTTCATCAATTCTGCACTGTTTTTCTCACATTTTAATATTTTTGAAATGATGAATCTGACAGTTATTGGTCTATAGTTATCAGGTCAATATGTGATAATCAGCTGTATTTTAATAATGAGGAAATCTGTTAATTTCCTTTCAAAGCTGTCTGAGTGGTGTTGGTGAGATGGGTCTCCACAGATAGGACACTTATTACAAGCCCGATGGCTTGAATTTGATTCCCAGAATTCACTTGAAGAGGGAGGGTGGAGAGAACCAACTCCAAAAAAGTGTCTCTTGATGTGCCTTGGCATGTGCACATATATATACATCATGCAAAACATAATAAAACCATAAATAAAGTCTAAAAACTTTCAGTGGTTACTCATTTGCTTGAGCAGTAGAATTTAAATCCATTAAGCCTTTAATTCAAACAGACATATATTTTAGCATCACTTCCAATACTGTCCTTGTAATATCTAACAACAAAATCATTTATATATTTTGAACATTGATTCTTTGGGATGTCTGTTGACCCCTCCTTTGGCATCTCAGATAATATTTTGGCATTGGTATAAATTAAGTTACTTTCTTGTCCTCTGTCTTCCCTGTCTGACTCCTCAGTAGGAAGGTCCAGTTATTTACTAAGCAATTTAAAGAGTTAAACTAAAAACAATTAAGTTCATGAATTAAAGTCAGCTAATAACAGGTTGGAAGTTTGTTACATTTTGATTTTAATCTGATTACAAGTTAATATCTGACTAGAAGAAATTTATTACATGTTAATATTTAAGGTTGCATTTTTTTTTGTAAGTACAAATGAGACAGGTCTGGTGGAACACCTTCATTAAAACATGAAATGAATGGAAATATTAGCCTTTGTTTTTTTATTTCTGTGATCCTGGGGATGGAACCAGGGCCTTGTGCTTAGGAAACACGTGTCCTACAGTGCTAGAAGCTCACCCCCCCCATTAGCCCTTTAAGGATGCAATAGGAATTGAAAGTACAGAAGGAGTCTAAACATGTATTTCTCAAAGTCTGGTGCTTGTCGTTCTTCTAGACTTCTATCTTCTCAGGTGTTTTCTGTGCTGTTTCTCCACGGAAGCTTTTCAGTTCTCAGAGGCTTCCCTTTTTCTTGAGGGTCTTTGCACATACATCCACTATTCCTGGAACATCTATATGAACATCATTTGGGAGGATGGCCAAGAATCATTTCTTCAAGATGTCCATATTAAATATTTTCTGTTCTGTTTCTGCTACATACCCAGACAGGACACTGCAATTATCATACCATGAAATGCCCATTGTGACCAAGAGGTGACCAAGTCTTCATTTGTCTCTGTTGTTTCACAAATGCTCGACTTAAACAAAACTCCCTATTGTATTTTTATTATTTATTTATTTATTGCATTTTGAGACAGGGTTTTATTATTCAGTTCAGGCTGGCTTAATATTCAGGGTTCTGCAGTCTTTGCCTCCGGACTGCTAGGATTAGATGTGTTCATCACCAGGTATAGCCCCAATATTATAAAAGTGATGTATTACTTGTAAAAATTCAGATTTATGAAATTTTAATTAAAGGTCTAAACTTTCAATACATTATTGACTTCTTGCGCTCAGCTTTCCAGTGATCTAAGTTTAAATAATCATGAAGAAAAGAGCCATGTGGAGAGAAAGAGGAACAAGTGAAAATCCTCATCATTTCATTCAAATCCATTTTACATTCATGCAAATGTAACAGCCAGTTAAAAGAAGTAATTGTGTGGACGTATGGCTGAGAGTAACTCAGAATATTAAAGCCAGAGAAGTCTCACCCCAAACTGAACTTATTGTATCCAATCTTCCCCTTCCCTCTTACAGTCTACATGTTTCTACTCTGTACTTCACATGTTGCTTGAAGGGTAATGTATCTTTTAATTGTGTTAACAGAAATAGAACCATACCACTTTCCCATCTCTCTTTCTTCCCTAGAGCCCCTCCTAGGCACTGTCCTTTCAATCCTTCCCATACCTTGTCCCCATTCTCAAGTTGATAGCCCTTTCCCCCTATCTTTATTATTCTTACACACATGTATATAAGTATGTATATGTGTGTACAAATACATATATAAATATAACCTGCTAAATCTGTTTTTGTTGTTGTTTGTGTGTAGATGTTTTAGGACTGACCACTCTGCATTAGATCATCAATATTCGATAATAAGGTCTCACCCCTGGCAGAGACTAATCTCTGTCCAGCAGTCAATAGTTGCTTGTGATTTCTTGCCTAGGACTCTAAGAAATTTACCACTTCCATGTCATCATGCTCATTGATACTGCTCCTATTTCAGTTTTGTTTATGCAGTCGTTTCTAGGATAGACTTTCACAGCAGGCTTCATGTACTCTGGCTCTTAGAATCTCTCCTTCATGTCTCCTGTGACATTCCTTGGCCCAGTAATGCAGGAGGTATGATGTAGATGCATCTACCCATTCATGACCCATTGCTCTCTCAATGTGTGCAATTGTGGTTTTCTGTGATAGTCTTCATCTTCGTAAAGAGGGGCTTCTTTGATGAGAGGTGGTAGCCACACTCATCTGTGGATATAAGGATAAGATTTAGAATGTAGTAAGAAATTATGCTGGTCTAACAAAGTGGTGGTAGTGGACTCTTATCTAAAGTCCATGACTTCACTAGTTTTGGGAAGCTAGTTAGCTTTTTAGTAGCATGCATGATTTCCCTCCTGTTGAGTGGGCCTTAAGTCTAATTAGATGGCTGTTAGTTACCACTAAGTTATGAATGCTACTTATTGCATCTTTGTGGATATCTTTCCATGCTTGTTATGCTTGCCATCCACGCCATTATTATGGTTCATTGGTGTTGCAGCTGGGTAAGATGGTCTCAATGATTCTCACTTTTGGAAGCTTGCAGATTCACCTAAAATTATACATAATACATTTAAGTGTAGGCATATACATACATATGTATGTATTACAATCTAAAGGAAGTTAAGTCAGCTGGGCTGACAATGCTCCCTACAAGACTCACATATAAGTAAAAAACCCAAACGGAGCAGGAGAAGCCTCATTTTGAGTGGTTGGAAAACAGACAATAGCAAAACAATGTAGACTATCAAAGAACCCTCGGCTCCTGCAGTATCTCTGACTCTCAGGAGTTGAGGGTGGGCTGCTATTACTGAAGACAGTGCACATGTAGGGAACAGGACTTTGAATGCTTGCCCCTGATTCAGTGGCTATTTAGGTTCCAAGCCACAGGTCTAGAAGCCCAGATGAAAGAAACATCCAACTAGGCTTTATTCTAAACTGACTACAAACCCTCTCCTTCACCCAGTAAGTTACTCTTCAATCACCTTCAGTCTTGTCAGTTACTTGATAATTATTGTAGCTCTCATCTGCTCCCTGCCTTGCTCTGAATGCTTTCCCTGGTTCATTCTCCTGAACATTTTTTTGGAAGTATAGCTATCAAACAAGAAATACTGCACACTTAAAGTGTACATATTGACATGTTCTGATGGATGAATTACTATTGTAAAACCATAACTTCAATCAAGATAGTGGAGAAGTCCACCACCCATGATGTCTTCATCCCACCTGCTTTTTCTTACCTCTGTCTTTGCTTCCTTACCCACCTCTTCTCAGCTCCTGGTAAATACCAAGCCTTAGTTAGCATTGTTAACTAAGTTTGTATTTTCTAGGGTTTTATGTAAATGAGATCATAGAGTATCTTTTTTTTTTGGGGGGGTGGCACTCTGGCTTCTTCCATTCAGTATAATTATTTAGAGATTCACTCGTGTTGTCACATGTGTCAATCATTGATTTAAAAAAGATTTATGTATATATCATGTATGTGTATGTTTGTGCCTGTGTGAGTTTAAGGACACCATGCATGTTCTGGAGCCCTAGAAGGCAGAAGAGGGCAATGACCACTGGAACTGGGAGCTCGTAGGAGGCTGTTTGAGTGCTGGGGATGGAACCAGGTTCCTCTGTAAGAGCATCTGTACTCAGAATGGGTGATTTATCTTTACAACCCCATCAACTGTTATTTTTAAGGCTTCTTTGCAGCATTATTATTTTCTATTGTAAATAGATTTTTTCCATACAATATATTCTGATTATGGTCTCTCCTCCCCCAATTCCTCCTATATCCTCCTCCCCACCCACTCAAATCCACAGGGTTTGTTTTTGTTTTTGTTTTTTGTTTTTTTTTTTTTTTGATCAATCTCATTAGAAAACAGGGAGGGAGGGAGGGAGGGAGGGAGGGAGGGAGGGAGGGAGGGAGAGAGAGAGAGAGAGAGAGAGAGAGAGAGAGAGAGAGAGAGAGAGAGAGAGAGAGAGAAGAAATAAGACAAAATGAAAACAAACCTGAATAAGACAAAACACACAGTAAATTCTTTTTAAAAAAAATAAGCACAAGAAATACATATAGATGCAAAGACACACACACAGAAATCCCACAAACACAAAATCAGAAACCATACTATGTAAGTAAAAGAGTAAAATGCTTAAATTATGAGAAAAAAATCCAAAGCAAAACAAACAAACAAACAAACAAAAAACAATTGAATTTGCTTTGTGTTGGCCATCGACTGCTAGGGAAGGGCCTTGCCCTTAAGTGTGGTTTGTGTACCCACTGAAACTCCATTTGAAAGAATCAACTTTTCCTTTGTGAGTGGTTACCAATTGGAGATAGGTTCTGAGTTAGGGGGTGGAGATTCTGTGCACTTTCCCTCTCAGAGCTGGGAACCCACAATTATGATCACACATATAGTATGTGTTAAAGTCAATGGGTCACAAAACAAAAAGGTCAAGAGCATTGGAAAGGACCTATAGGGAGAGAGACCTATGGGGTTAACAGGAGTGGGAGGAAGACAAGGAAGGATGGCAGAAGGAGAGCAAGCAGAACACAGTAGTCCCATATGTGAAAATCACCAAATAGCAAATCAGCTTAAAAATGACGTCTGTTTTCACGTATCTTGAGAGTGTATTTCAATATAGGTTGGCTAACTCAAATGAAAGAAATATGTTTATGTTTTTAAGAAACTTCAGATTGCTTTGCAAAGTTGTACCATTTCTTTTTTTTTTTTTCTTTTTCGAGACAGGGTTTCTCTATATAGCCCTGGCTGTCCTGGAACTCACTTTGTAGACCAGGCTGGCCTTGAACTCAGAAATCCGCCTGCCTCTGCCTCCCAAGTGCTAGGATTAAAGGCATGCGCCATCACGCCCGGCTGCAAAGTTGTACCATTTCACATAGACAACAAGCATAGTGGTTTTAACACCTCCCTACTGTCAGCAGCGCTTGAAAAATCAGTCTTTTCCTTGGAGATCTTATTTTGTGAATGTGATGTTAGTTATCTTACTACATTTTTAATTTCTCCAATGGCCATCTTTCCATATGCTGGTTTCTTCGTTCCTCCCTCTCCCTTTCTCTCTCCCTCTCCCCCCCTCTTTCTTTTTCTTCCTTTTCCTTGTTGCTGTTGCTGTTGCAGTGGTGGTGGTGTAGGTGTTGTTGTTGTTGGTAATGGTAGTGGTATGAGAAGTGATAGCAAGAATTGAGAGGCCTATACATGCCTGGCAAAGTACTCTATCTGAGCCCAGCCCCACTCTCTGTGCTTACTTTCCCTCTGTGTGTTTCTTCTTTGGTAAGGTATGTGCTAAAGATCTTTGTAAATTGGGTTGTTTTATTATTGAATATGACATTTTAATTAACTAGTATTGTGACTATGCCCCTTACTGGATATATAATTACAAGTAATTTCCTGTGGTCTATACTTTAAAAATCCCAATGAAGCCCACTTCACCAATGTTTTTATTCTGTGGATCAAATTTTTTTGGTGTTTGATACCTAAGAAATCTTTGCTTAATTGAATGTCATTAAGATTTTCTCTTACATTCTTATCTGAAGAAGTAGAGTAGAGTTTCCCTAATTCTTTGTTTAAATATTATCTGTGCTCTTTTGAAAGAAAATATGTGACTGTGTCCTTGCCATTTCATGGTTCCTGATCATGGTGTATGAAGTTCTTTGCAAATTTTCTTTCACCCTCAGTTTCTCCACATTTATCCCTCTTGGAGATTATGACTGAACCTAGGTGTTGTGCCTGATAGACAAGTGCTTTAGACCTGATCTAATCTCCAATTTTCCATTTTTTTTTGTTTTAACATTTTATTTTATGTGTAGTGCTATTGTGCCTGCATGCATGTCTATGTACCACATGTATACCTGATGCCAGCAAAGTCTGGAAGACGCAGTTGAATCCCAAGAACTAGAGTTATCAGTGATGATGGCTTGCCTTTTGAGAGCTGAGAATCTAATGTGGGTAGTCTAGGAGAGTGGCCACTGCTCTTCATATCTGAGTTCAACCCCACAATGCCACGATGCTGCTTTTTTTTAATCTTGATTTTAATTTCTTTACACAATTTTTCAGCTGTACTGAATTATTTGCTTTACCCAAGCAGTTTCGATTCTGAGTATTTTCATATGCCATTTCCTTCCCCCTAATCTTCCAGGATTAAGAACCACCATGTCTTAAGCTCTCCCTGACCTTTCTTTGTTGCTTGGATGGATTGGTCCTTTTCTGTGTTTACAGTAACTTTTTATTTGCTTCCATTATATACACAATTATGATTCTCAGATTGTAGGCCTGTTCCTCAGTCCATGAGAACAGAAATGAGATCTCTAATTTGTTGTCTCCTCATTGTGACACGCCATGTTGGGGACACGGTGAATGCTTAGCCTAATAGATGTGCAGAGCTGGGGTAGTGAGATTAATGTTCCGTATTGGTAGGGCTTTACGGAAGGGCAAGTTCTTACTACAGGACCCCAACATCACAGCCACACACTAGAATTAATAAGACAATTTCAAGAATCTTCTGTCGCTTAGACTCTAAGGTAGTTAATTGGAACCTCAAGCAATGCGACCCAAACATGAGTGTATTTAAAAACTTACCATGATGATGTAAATATATAAACAAAGCTGAGTAATATTTCTAATTTACTAGTTTTTGTTTGTTTGTTTGTTTATTTATTTATTTATAAAAGTGTTCCTTTGGATGTTCTGCCTTTTTAAAAAAGATTTATTTATTTATTATTTTATGTATATGAGTATAAATTGAAGCTGTACAGATGGTTGTGAGGCTTCATCTGGTTGTTGGGATCGTGCTGGCCAACCATGCTCACTCTGGCTGGCCCCGCTTGCTTAGATGCTGCTCGTTTGGGCCCAGATGTAGCTGTCTTCAGATGCACCAGAAGAGGGCGTCAGATCTCATTACAGGGTGGTTGTGAGCCACCATGTGGTTGCTAAGATTTGAACTCAGGACCTTTGGAAGAGCAGTCAGTGCTCTTAACCGCTGTGCCATCTCACCAGCCTGCCTTTCTCTCTCTCTCTGTCTGTCTCTGTCTGTCTCTGTCTCTCTGTCTGTCTCTATCTCCCTCCTTTCCTCCCTCCCACCTCCCTCCCTCCCTCCCCCCTCTTTCTTTCTCTCTCTCTCTCTCTCTTTCTCTCTCTCTCTCTCTCTCTCTCTCTCTCTCTCTCTCTCTCTCTTTCCTTCCTTCCTGTTTGTAACAGAGTCTAACTAGAAAGTCCTGGCTGTCTTGGTAGTTTCTGTGTAGAGCAGACTGGACTCTTGCCATCTGTCTTAGTTAGGGTTTTACTGCTGTGAACAGACACCATGACCAAGGCAAGTCTTATAAAACACAACATTTAACTGGGACTGGCTTACAGGTTCAGAGGTTCAGTCCATTATCATCAAGGTGGGAGCATGGCAGTAACCAGGCAGGCATGGCACAGGCAGAGCTGAGAGTTCTACACCTTCATCCAAAGGCTGCTAGTGGAAGACTGACTTCCAGGCAACTAGGGTGAGGGTCTTATACCTACACCCACAGTGACACACCCATTCCAACCAGGTCATACCTATTCCAACAAGGCCACACCTTCAGATGGTGCCACTCCCTGGTCCAAGGATATACAAACCATCACACCATCCTAGAATCTAAGGACTTCTTTTGGTCTCTGTCAATTTGAGCTTTTGGATACTTAGTATAAGTGGAGTCAAGCGATATGTAATCTATTGCTAAGATGCCTACATGTTATAGCATGTATTTGCATTCTTTCCTTATTGAAAACCAGCTGATAACATGTGCTTGAGATAATTTCTAGCTCTCTATTCTGTTCTTGGTCTGTATCTCTTTCTTGTGTGAGTACTATCCTGTTTTAAAATCTATAGCTTTGAATCACTTGACACCAGAAAATATGCTTTCAACTCTTTTAAAAATCAAGATTGCTTTAGCTAATCAGGGTCTTCTGTAGCTCTATGTGAAGTTAGGTATAGATTTTTTTCTTTTTTTTCCATTTTTTATTAGGTATTTAGCTCATTTACATTTCCAATGCTATACCAAAAGACCCCCATACCCACCCACCCCCACTCCCCTACCCACCCACTACCCCTTTTTGGCCCTGGCGTTCCCCTGTACTGGGGCATATAAAGTTTGCAATTCCAATGGGCCTCTCTTTCCAGTGATGGCCGAATAGGCCATCTTTTGATACATATGCAGATAGAGTCAAGAGCTCCGGAGTACTGGTTAGTTCATAATGTTGTTCCACCTATAGGGTTGCAGATCCCTTTAGCTCCTTGGCTACTTTCTCTAGCTCCTCCATTGGTAGCCCTGTGATCCATCCATTAGTTGACTGTGAGCATCCACTTCTGTGTTTGCTAGGCCCCGGCATAGTCTCACAAGAGACAGCTACATCTGGGTCCTTTCAATAAAATCTTGCTAGTGTATGCAATGGTGTCAGCGTTTGGATGCTGATTATGGGGTGGATCCCTGGATATGACAGTCTCTACATGGTCTATCCTTTCATCTCAGCTCCAAACATTGTCTCTGTAAATCCTTCCATGGGTGTTTTGTTCCCAATTCTAAGGAGGGGCATAGTGTCCACACTTCAGTCTTCATTCTTCTTGAGTTTCATGTGTTTAGCAAATTATATCTTATATCTTGGGTATTCTAGGCTTGGGGCTAATATCCACTTATCAGTGAGTACATATTGTGTGAGTTCCTTTGTGAATGTATTACCTCACTCAGGATGATGCCCTCCAGGTCCATCCATTTGGCTAGGAATTTCATAAATTCATTCTTTTTAATAGCTGAGTAGTACTCCATTGTGTAGATGTACCACATTTTCTGTATCCATTCCTCTGTTGAGGGGCATCTGGGTTCTTTCCAGCTTCTGGCTATTATAAATAAGGCTGCTATTAACATAGTGGAGCATGTGTCCTTCTTACCAGTTGGGGCATCTTCTGGATATATGCTCAGGAGAGGTATTGCTGGATCCTCCGGTAGTACTATGTCCAATTTTCTGAGGAACCGCCAGACTGATTTCCAGAGTGGTTGTACAAGCCTGCAATCCCAACAACGGAGGAGTGTTCCTCTTTCTCCACATCCACGCCAGCATCTGCTGTCACCTGAATTTTTGATCTTAGCCATTCTGACTGGTGTGAGGTGGAATCTCAGGGTTGCTTTGATTTGCATTTCCCTGATGATTAAGGATGTTGAACATTTTTTCAGGTGTTTCTCTGCCATTCGGTATTCCTCAGGTGAGAATTCTTTGTTCAGTTCTGAGCCCCATTTTTTAATGGGGTTATTTGATTTTCTGAAGTCCACCTTCTTGAGTTCTTTATATATGTTGGATATTAGTCCCCTATCTGATTTAGGATAGGTAAAGATCCTTTCCCAATCTGTTGGTGGTCTTTTTGTCTTACTGACGGTGTCTTTTGCCTTGCAGAAACTTTGGAGTTTCATTAGGTCCCATTTGTCAATTCTCGATCTTACAGCACAAGCCATTGCTGTTCTGTTCAGGAATTTTTCCCCTGTGCCCATATCTTCAAGGCTTTTCCCCACTTTCTCCTCTATAAGTTTCAGTGTCTCTGGTTTTATGTGAAGTTCCTTGATCCACTTAGATTTGACCTTAGTACAAGGAGATAAGTATGGATCAATTCGTATTCTTCTACACGATAACAACCAGTTGTGTCAGCACCAATTGTTGAAAATGCTGTCTTTCTTCCACTGGATGGTTTTAGCTTCCTTGTCGAAGATCAAGTGACCATAGGTGTGTGGGTTCATTTCTGGGTCTTCAATTCTATTCCATTGGTCTACTTGTCTGTCTTTATACCAGTACCATGCAGTTTTTATCACAATTGCTCTGTAGTAAAGCTTTAGGTCAGGCATGGTGATTCCACCAGAGGTTCTTTTATCCTTGAGAAGACTTTTTGCTATCCTAGGTTTTTTTGTTATTCCTGATGAATTTGCAAATTTCTCCTTCTAATTCGTTGAAGAATTGAGTTGGAATTTTGATGGGGATTGCATTGAATCCGTAGATTGCTTTTGGCAAGATAGCCATTTTTACAATGTTGATCCTGCCAATCCATGAGCATGGGAGATCTTTCCATCTTCTGAGATCTTCTTTAATTTCTTTCTTCAGAGATTTGAAGTTTTTATCATACAGATCTTTCACTTCCTTAGCTAGAGTCACACCAAATATTTTATATTATTTGTGACTATTGAGAAGGGTGTTGTTTCCCTAATTTCTTTCTCAGCCTGTTTATTCTTTGTATAGAGAAAGGCCATTGACTTGTTTGAGTTTATTTTATATCCAGCTACTTCACCGAAGCTGTTTATCAGGTTTAGGAGTTCTCTGGTAGAATTTTTAGGGTCACTTATATATACTATCATATCATCTGCAAAAAGTGATATTTTGACTTCCTCTTTTCCAATTTGTATCCCCTTGATCTCCTTTTGTTGTCGAATTGCTCTGGCTAATACTTCAAGTACTATGTTGAAAAGGTAGGGAGAAAGTGGGCAGCCTTGTCTAGTCCCTGATTTTAGTGGGATTGCTTCCAGCTTCTCTCCATTTACTTTGATGTTGGCTACTGGTTTGCTGTATATTGCTTTTATCATGTTTAGGTATGGGCCTTGAATTCCTGATCTTACCAAAACTTTTATCATGAATGGGTGTTGGATCTTGTCAAATGCTTTTTCTGCATCTAACGAGATGATCATGTGGTTTTTGTCTTTGAGTTTGTTTATATAATGGATTACATTGATGGATTTTCGTATATTAAACCATCCCTGCATCCCTGGAATAAAACCTACTTGGTCAGGATGGATGATTGCTTTAATATGTTCTTGGATTCGGTTAGCGAGAATTTTATTGAGGATTTTTGCATCGATATTCATAAGAGAAATTGGTCTGAAGTTCTCTATCTTTGTTGGGTCTTTCTGTGGTTTAGGTATCAGAGTAATAGTGGCTTCATAAAATGAGTTGGGTAGAGTACCTTCTACTTCTATTTTGTGAAATAGTTTGTGCAGAACTGGAATTAGATCTTCTTTGAAGGTCTGATAGAACTCTGCACTAAACCCGTCTGGTCCTGGGCTTTTTTTGGCTGGGAGACTATTAATAACTGCTTCTATTTCTTTAGGTGATATGGGACTGTTTAGATGGTCAACTTGATCCTGATTCAACTTTGGTACCTGGTATCTGTCCAGAAATTTGTCCATTTCGTCCAGGTTTTCCAGTTTTGTTGAGTATAGCCTTTTGTAGAAGGATCTGATGGTGTTTTGGATTTCTTCAGGATCTGTTGTTATGTCTCCCTTTTCATTTCTGATTTTGTTAATTAGGATTTTGTCCCTGTGCCCTTTAGTGAGTCTAGCTAAGGGTTTATCTATCTTCTTGATTTTCTCAAAGAACCAACTCCTCGTTTGGTTAATTCTTTGAATAGTTCTTCTTGTTTCCACTTGGTTGATTTCACCCCTGAGTTTGATTATTTCCTGCCGTCTACTCCTCTTGGGTAATTTGCTTCCTTTTTTTCTAGAGCTTTTAGATGTGTTGTCAAGCTGCTAGTATGTGCTCTCTCCCGTTTCTTCTTGGAGGCACTCAGAGCTATGAGTTTCCCTCTTAGAAATGCTTTCATTGTGTCCCATAAGTTTGGGTACGTTGTGGCTTCATTTTCATTAAACTCTAAAAAGTCTTTAATTTCTTTCTTTATTCCTTCCTTGACCAAGGTATCATTGAGAAGAGTGTTGCTCAGTTTCCACGTGAATGTTGGCTTTCCATTATTTATGTTGTTATTGAAGATCAGTCTTAGGCCATGGTGGTCTGATAGGATACATGGGACAATTTCAATATTTTTGTATCTGTTGAGGCCTGTTTTGTGACCAATTATATGGTCAATTTTGGAGAAGGTCCCGTGAGGTGCTGAGAAGAAGGTATATCCTTTTGTTTTAGGATAAAATGTTCTGTAGATATCTGTCAGGTCCATTTGTTTCATAACTTCTGTTAGTTTCACTGTGTCCCTGATTAGTTTCTGTTTCCACGATCTGTCCATTGATGAAAGTGGTGTGTTGAAGTCTCCCATTATTATTGTGTGAGGTGCAACGTGTGCTTTGAGCTTTACTAAGGTGTCTTTAATGAATGTGGCTGCCCTTGCATTTGAAGCGTAGATATTCAGAATTGATAGTTCCTCTTGGAGGATTTTACCTTTGATGAGTATGAAGTGTCCCTCCTTGTCTTTTTTGATAACTTTGGGTTTGAAGTCGATTTTATCCGATATTAGAATGGTTACTCCAGCTTGTTTCTTCAGACCATTTGCTTGGAAAATTGTTTTCCAGCGTTTCACTCTGAAGTAGTGTCTGTCTTTTTCCCTGAGATGGGTTTCCTGTAAGCAGCAGAATGTTGGGTCCTGTTTGTTTAGCCAGTCTGTTAGTCTTTGTCTTTTTGTTGGGGAATTGAGTCCATTGATATTAAGAGATATTAAGGAAAAGTAATTGTTGCTTCCTTTTATTTTTGTTGTTAGATTTGGCATTCTGTTCTTGTGGCTGTCTTCTTTTAGTTTTCTTGAGGGATTATCTTCTTGTTTTTTCTAGGGCGTGGTTCCCGTCCTTGTATTGGTTTTTTTCTGTTATTATCCTTTGAAGGGCTGGATTCGTGGAGAGATAATGGGTGAATTTAGTTTTGTAGTGGAATACTTTGGTTTCTCCATCTATGGTAATTGAGACTTTGGCTGGGTATAGTAGTCTGGGCTGGAATTTGTGTTCTCTTAGTGTCTGTATAACATCTGTCCAGGCTCTTCTGGCTTTCATAGTCTCTGGTGAAAAATCTGGTGTAATTCTGATAGGCTTGCCTTTATATGTTACTTGACCTTTTTCCCTTACTGCTTTTAGTATTCTATCTTTATTTAGTGCATTTGATGTTCTGATTATTATGTGTCGGGAGGAATTTCTTTTCTGGTCCAGTCTATTTGGAGTTCTGTAGGCTTCTTGTATGTTCATGGGCATCTCTTTCTTTAGATTTGGGAAGTTTTCTTCAATAATTTTGTTGAAGATGTTTGCTGGTCCTTTGAGTTGAAAATCTTCATTCTCATCCACTCCTATTATGCGTAGGTTTGGTCTTCTCATTGTGTCCTGGATTTCCTGGATGTTTTGAGTTAGGATCTTTTTGCATTTTCCATTTTCTTTGATTGTTGTGCCGATGTTCTCTATGGAATCTTCTGCACCTGAGATTCTCTCTTCCATCTCTTGTATTCTGTTGCTGATGCTGGCATCTATGGTTCCAGATTTCTTTCCTAGGGTTTCTATCTCCAGCATTGCCTCACTTTGGGTTTTCTTTATTGTATCTACTTCCCTTTTTAGGTCTAGTATGGTTTTGTTCATTTCTATCACCTGTTTGGATGTGTTGTCCTGTTTTTCTATAAGGACTTCTACCTGTTTGGTTGTGTTTTCCTGTTTTTCTTTAAGGACTTGTAACTCTTTAGCAGTGTTCTCCTGTATTTCTTTAAGTGAGTTATTAAATTCCTTCTTTATGTCCTCTACCATCATCATGAGAAATGCATTTAAATCCAGGTCTACCTTTTCAGGTGTGTTAGGATGTCCTGGACTGGGCGAAGTGGGAGTGCTGGGTTCTGATGATGGTGAGTGGTCTTGGTTCCTGTTAGTAGGATTCTTACGTTTACCTTTCGCCATCTGGCAATCTCTGGAGTTAGTTGTTATAGTTGTCTTTGTTTAGAGATTGTTCCTCTGTTGATTTTGTTACCCTCTATCAGCAGACGTGGGAGACTAGCTCTCTCCTCTGAGTTTCAGTGGTCAGAGCAGTCTCTGCAGGCAAGCTCTCCTCTTTCAGGGAAGGTGCACAGTTATCTGGTGTTTGGACCTCCTCCTGGCTGAAGATGAAGGCCCAAAACAGGATCTTTCCCAGAAGCTGTGTTGCTTTGGCCAGGAAGGTGGCCTGTTGTCTGGAGCCGAAGATGGCGCCGCCTCAGAAGCTCTCTGGCTCTCGCCAGGAAGGTGGCCAGTTGTCTGGAGCCGAAGGTGGTACCGCATCAGAAGCTCTGTGGTTCTCGCCTGTCCCAGAAATGGCTGGCCTCTGTATTCCACACCGTCACCCGTGCAGCCTGCCCTCCTCGGAGTCCTGGAGCCAAGGAGACTCTCGCAGCTGGGGCCTGAGGCACAAACCTCTCAGGCTGGCGGATCCCTGTGCACTCACCAGGAAGGTGGCCAGTTGTCTGGAGCCGAAGATGGCGACGCCTCAGAAGCTCTCTGGCTCTCGCCTGTCCCAGAAACGGCTGGCCTCTGTATTCCACACCGTCACCCGTGCACCCTGCCCTCCTCGGAGTCCTGGAGCCAAGGAGACTCTCGCCGCTGGGGCCTGAGGCACAAACCTCTCAGGCTGGCGGATCCCTGTGCACTCACCAGGAAGGTGGCCAGTTGTCTGGAGCCGAAGGTGGTACCGCATCAGAAGCTCTGTGGTTCTCGCCTGTCCCAGAAATGGCTGGCCTCTGTATTCCACACCGTCACCCGTGCAGCCTGCCCTCCTCGGAGTCCTGGAGCCAAGGAGACTCTCGCCGCTGGGGCCTGAGGCACAAACCTCTCGGGCTGGCGGATCCCTGTGCTCTCACCAGGAAGGTGGCCGGTTGTCAGGAAGGTGGCCGGTTGTCTGGACAGATTTTTTTCTTTATCTGTGAAAAATACCACTGGATCTGATGAGTTGTGTTTTCTTTAGGTGGTTTTGACATTTAAACATTGTTATGTCTTCCTCTTCACTAGCGTGGAGTAGCTTTCCATTCAATTGTGACTTTCATCAATGTTTTTACAGTTTTTAGTGTGAAAATATTTCATCTGGACGATTTACTTTATTCTTAAGAATTTTGTTGGTTTGAGGATATCACAAGTAGTATTGTTTCCCTTTTTGGTTTGGTCATTTTTGTTGGAAAGAAATTCAAGTTTTTCAGTTGAATATCAACTATGTATCATACAACCTTACTGAACTTTTTAGCTCTCACATGGTTTTTGTTTGTAATGATTTTGGGATTTTCTATATATAGCATTTTGCTATGTATAAACAAAGATGATTTTAGTTCTTTCCTCATTAATTTATTTTGCATTAAGATTACTTTAATGCCTTCATTTTTCTTCTTTTATGAATAAATAATTTTATTTTAGTTCAACAATTATGTGAGACAGAAAGGAGCAGATTTGAAAAATATTATTATTATTTTATTTATTTACAATCCAGCCATTACCCCCATCTTGTTCTCCTCTCACAGTTCCTTATCCCATTTCTTCGCCCCCTTGCCTCTGAGAGGGTTGCTCCTTTTCCGCCAGACCTCCCTGTTCCCTCAGGCCTCGAGTCTCTTGAGAGATTGAGGTTAAACCAGGCAGTTCTCTGCTGTATATGTGTTGGGGAGCCTTGGACCAGTCCACGTATGCTGTCTGATTGGTAGCTCAGTGTCTGAGAGATCTAGGGGGTCTGGCTTAGCTGAGATTGCTGGTCTACCTATGGGGTCGTCCTCTTTCTCAGTTTCTTCCAGCTTTTCCCTAATTCAACCACAGATGCCCCTGACTTCAGTCCAACGGTAGGACCTTTCAGAGGACAGATATGCTAGACTCCTGTCTGCAAGTATATCATAATATCAGTAATAGTGTGAGGCCTCCCCTCACCCCCCTTGAAATGGATCCCAAGTTGGGCCAGTCATTGGACTACCTTCCCTTAGTTTCTTTTCCATCTTTGTCCCTGCAGTTCTTTTAGACAGGAACAATTCTGGGTCAGAAATTTTGACTGTTTTATGGTAACTCCACCCATTCTGCCACTTGAGACCCTGTTTATCTATTGGATGTAAACTCCTAGAGTTCCCTCCCCACCTCCATTGGGCATTTTGGCTAAGGTCCCCCCCCCCCCCCATTGAGTCCTGAGAGCCTCTCACCTCATTTTTATAGAGTGATTGCTTTTATTCTACTAGTTTACATTCGCATCAAGCGAGTGAAGGGCTCTTTTTTTCTCCACATTCTTGCCTCCACTTACTGTCTGTCATCTGTTTGGTAGTTCTGGAGGTTAACTCAGATTCACTTGCATGGAGACTCCAGGAACGTATTAATTACAATCTAGATATTTCCATCCTTGTGCTGCTTCCCACAGAGGTTTATGCCTATGGTTCTGCCCAGGTAATTTTGCGATGTCTCTTTTCATTTGTCTCTCCAGTCTTCAAGGACTGGTTTGTCCTATGATTTTACCCCCTCTACAGGTCAAGAACCATAGATTTTCCAGCCACATTCACGTTTACATACTGCTAACTTTGATTAACAACTTTAAAGCTCTTTTAGACAACCACTAGCAGGATTTTAGAATAGGGGGGGGGGCATTTGAGCTCTTTTGGGGGGATTCTTTTGGCAACCTCAGACACCTGCAGGACATTTTCCTCAAACTCTGTACTTGTCATTAAGATAAAGTTTTAAGACAAGTTCATCAGTGGCTCCTTCAGCCAGACAATCCCACATAATTTTTAATGCTGCTGGTATATCCAGGAATGTTCCAGAACATGCTTGTAGTTTCCATTTTAATGGGTATTCATATCTAGCTTCTCTTTATGGTTCCCAAATAACTCTATAAGAAACAAGAGTTTATTTGTATGTCAATAAACAAAAATATAAAATATGCTGAGTTCATGTTATTATATTATATGAACAGAAATCTAATCTGCCTTCAAAATTTTAAAATTTCTATTAAAGCTGAGCATACAAATGTGCATATGGAGTAGGGTGCTGTTGTGTGAAATTTATTGAATATGAGAAAGTAAAGAGATCAAAATCTAAAGGATATCTGTGTATTCTTTTAGTTTTACTTTTTTTTCCATTTTTTATTAGGTATTTAGCTCATTTACATTTCCAATGCTATACCAAAAGTCCCCCATACCCACCCACCCCCACTCCCCTGCCCACCCACTCCCCCTTTTTGGACCTGGTGTTCCCTTGTACTGGGGCATATAAAGTTTGCAAGTCCAATGGGCCTCTCTTTCCAGTGATGGCCAACTAGGCCATCTTTTGATATATATGCAGCTAGAGTCAAGAGCTCCGGGGTACTGGTTAGTTCATAATGTTGTTCCACCTATAGGGTTGCAGATCCCTTTAACTCCTTGGCTACTTTCTCTAGCTCCTCCATTGGGAGCCCTATGATCCATCCATTAGTTGACTGTGAGCATCCACTTCTGTGTTTGCTAGGCCCCGGCATAGTCTCACAAGAGACAGCTACATCTGGGTCCTCTCAATAAAATCTTGCTAGTGTATGCAATGGTGTCAGCGTTTGGATGGTGATTATGGGGTGGATCCCTGGATATGGCAGTCTCTACATGGTCCATCCTTTCATCTCAGCTCCAAACGTTGTCTCTGTAACTCCTTCCATGGGTGTTTTGTTGCCTAATCTAAGGAGGGGCATAGTGTCCACACTTCAGTCTTCATTCTTCTTGAGTTTCATGTGTTTAGCAAATTATATCTTATATCTTGGGTATCCTAGGTTTGGGGCTAATATCCACTTATCAGTGAGTACATATTGTGTGAGTTTCTTTGTGAATGTGTTACCTCACTCAGGATGATGCCCTCCAGGTCCATCCATTTGGCTAGGAATTTCATAAATTCATTCTTTTTAATAGCTGAGTAGTACTCCATTGTGTAGATGTACCACATTTTCTGTATCCATTCCTCTGTTGAGGGGCATCTGGGTTCTTTCCAGCTTCTGGCTATTATAAATAAGGCTGCTATGAACATAGTGGAGCATGTGTCCTTCTTACCAGTTGGGGCATCTTCTGGATATATGCCCAGGAGAGGTATTGCGGAATCCTCCGGTAGTACTATGTCCAATTTTCTGAGGAACCGCCAGACTGATTTCCAGAGTGGTTATACAAGCCTGCAATCCCACCAACAACGGAGAAGTGTTCCTCTTTCTCCACATCCATGCCAGCATCTGCTGTCACCTGAATTTTTGATCTTAGCCATTCTGACTGGTGTGAGGTGGAATCTCAGGGTTGTTTTGATTTGCATTTCCCTGATGATTAAGGATGTTGAACATTTTTTCAGGTGTTTCTCTGCCATTCGGTATTCCTCAGGTGAGAATTCTTTGTTCAGTTCTGAGCCCCATTTTTTAATGGGGTTATTTGATTTTCTGAAGTCCACCTTCTTGAGTTCTTTATATATGTTGGATATTAGTCCCCTATCTGATTTAGGATAGGTAAAGATCCTTTCCCAATCTGTTGGTGGTCTTTTTGTCTTATTGACGGTGTCTTTTGCCTTGCAGAAACTTTGGAGTTTCATTAGGTCCTATTTGTCAATTCTCGATCTTACAGCACAAGCCATTGCTCTTCTGTTCAGGAATTTTTCCCCTGTGCCCATATCTTCAAGGCTTTTCCCCACTTTCTCCTCTATAAGTTTCAGTGTCTCTGGTTTTATGTGAAGTTCCTTGATCCACTTAGATTTGACCTTAGTACAAGGAGATAAGTATGGATCGATTCGCATTCACCAGTTGTGCCAGCACCAATTGTTGAAAATGCTGTCTTTTTTCCACTGGATGGTTTTAGCTCCCTTGTCGAAGATCAAGTGACCATAGGTGTGTGGGTTCATTTCTGGGTCTTCAATTCTATTCCATTGGTCTACTTGTCTGTCTCTATACCAGTACCATGCAGTTTTTATCACAATTGCTCTGTAGTAAAGCTTTAGGTCTGGCATGGTGATTCCGCCAGAAGTTCTTTTATACTTGAGAAGACTTTTTGCCATCCTAGGTTTTTTGTTATTCCAGACAAATTTGCAAATTGTTCCTTCCAATTCGTTGAAGAATTGAGTTGGAATTTTGATGGGGATTGCATTGAATCCGTAGATTGCTTTTGGCAAGATAGCCATTTTTACAATGTTGATCCTGCCAATCCATGAGCATGGGAGATCTTTCCATCTTCTGAGATCTTCTTTAATTTCTTTCTTCAGAGATTTGAAGTTTTTATCATACAGATCTTTCACTTCCTTAGCTAGAGTCACACCAAATATTTTATATTATTTGTGACTATTGAGAAGGGTGTTGTTTCCCTAATTTCTTTCTCAGCCTGTTTATTCTTTGTATAGAGAAAGGCCATTGACTTGTTTGAGTTTATTTTATATCCAGCTACTTCACCGAAGCTGTTTATCAGGTTTAGGAGTTCTCTGGTAGAATTTTTAGGGTCACTTATATATACTATCATATCATCTGCAAAAAGTGATATTTTGACTTCCTCTTTTCCAATTTGTATCCCCTTGATCTCCTTTTGTTGTCGAATTGCTCTGGCTAATACTTCAAGTACTATGTTGAAAAGGTAGGGAGAAAGTGGGCAGCCTTGTCTAGTCCCTGATTTTAGTGGGATTGCTTCCAGCTTCTCTCCATTTACTTTGATGTTGGCTACTGGTTTGCTGTATATTGCTTTTATCATGTTTAGGTATGGGCCTTGAATTCCTGATCTTTCCAAAACTTTTATCATGAATGGGTGTTGGATCTTGTCAAATGCTTTTTCTGCATCTAACGAGATGATCATGTGGTTTTTGTCTTTGAGTTTGTTTATATAATGGATTACATTGATGGATTTTCGTATATTAAACCATCCCTGCATCCCTGGAATAAAACCTACTTGGTCAGGATGGATGATTGCTTTAATATGTTCTTGGATTCGGTTAGCGAGAATTTTATTGAGGATTTTTGCATCGATATTCATAAGAGAAATTGGTCTGAAGTTCTCTATCTTTGTTGGGTCTTTCTGTGGTTTAGGTATCAGAGTAATAGTGGCTTCATAAAATGAGTTGGGTAGAGTACCTTCTACTTCTATTTTGTGAAATAGTTTGTGCAGAACTGGAATTAGATCTTCTTTGAAGGTCTGATAGAACTCTGCACTAAACCCGTCTGGTCCTGGGCTTTTTTTGGCTGGGAGACTATTAATAACTGCTTCTATTTCTTTAGGTGATATGGGACTGTTTAGATGGTCAACTTGATCCTGATTCAACTTTGGTACCTGGTATCTGTCCAGAAATTTGTCCATTTCGTCCAGGTTTTCCAGTTTTGTTGAGTATAGCCTTTTGTAGAAGGATCTGATGGTGTTTTGGATTTCTTCAGGATCTGTTGTTATGTCTCCCTTTTCATTTCTGATTTTGTTAATTAGGATTTTGTCCCTGTGCCCTTTAGTGAGTCTAGCTAAGGGTTTATCTATCTTCTTGATTTTCTCAAAGAACCAACTCCTCGTTTGGTTAATTCTTTGAATAGTTCTTCTTGTTTCCACTTGGTTGATTTCACCCCTGAGTTTGATTATTTCCTGCCGTCTACTCCTCTTGGGTGAATTTGCTTCCTTTTTTTCTAGGGCTTTTAGATGTGTTGTCAAGCTGCTAGTATGTGCTGTCTCCCGTTTCTTCTTGGAGGCACTCAGCGCTATGAGTTTCCCTCTTAGAAAAGCTTTCATTGTGTCCCATAGGTTTGGGTACGTTGTGGCTTCATTTTCATTTAACTCTAAAAAGTCTTTAATTTCTTTCTTTATTCCTTCCTTGACCAAGGTATCATTGAGAAGAGTGTTATTCAGTTTCCACGTGAATGTTGGCTTTCCATTATTTATGTTGTTATTGAAGATCAGTCTTAGGCCATGGTGGTCTGATAGGATACATGGGACAATTTCAATATTTTTGTATCTATTGAGGCCTGTTTTGTGACCAATTATATGGTCAATTTTGGAGAAGGTCCCGTGAGGTGCTGAGAAGAAGGTATATCCTTTTGTTTTAGGATAAAATGTTCTGTAGATATCTGTCAGGTCCATTTGTTTCATAACTTCTGTTTGTTTCACTGTGTCCCTGTTTAGTTTCTGTTTCCACGATCTGTCCATTGAAGAAAGTTGAAGTCTCCCACTATTATTGTGTGAGGTGCAATGTATGCTTTGAGCTTTACTAAAGTGTCTCTAATGAATGTGGCTGCCCTTGCATTTGGTGCGTAGATATTCAGAATTGAGAGTTCCTCTTGGAGGATTTTACCTTTGATGAGTATGAAGTGTCCCTCCTTGTCTTTTTTGATAACTTTGGGTTGGAAGTCGATTTTATCCGATATTAAAATGGCTACTCCAGCTTGTTTCTTCAGTCCATTTGCTTGGAAAATTGTTTTCCAGCCTTTCATTCTGAGGTAGTGTCTGTCTTTTTCCCTGAGATGGGTTTCCTGTAAGCAGCAGAATGTTGGGTCCTGTTTGTTTAGCCAGTCTGTTAGTTTATGTCTTTTTATTGGGGAATTGAGTCCATTTATATTAAGAGATATTAAGGAAAAGTAATTGTTGCTTCCTTTTATTTTTGTTGTTAGAGTTGGCATTCTGTTCTTGTGGCTGTCTTCTTTTTGGTTTGTTGAATGATTACTTTCTTGGTTGTTCTAGGGCGTGATTTATGTCCTTGTATTGCTTCTTTTCTGTTATTATCCTTTGAAGGGCTGGATTCGTGGAAAGATATTGTGTGAATTTTTTTTTGTCGTGGAATACTTTGGTTTCTCCATGTACGGTAATTGAGAGTTTGGCCGGGTAAAGTAGCCTGGGCTGGCATTTGTGTTCTCTTAGTGTCTGTATAACATCTGTCCAGGCTCTTCTGGCTTTCATAGTCCCTGGTGAAAAGTCTGGTGTAATTCTAATAGGCCTTCCTTTATATGTTACTTGACCTTTCTCCCTTACTGCTTTTAATATTCTATCTTTATTTAGTGCATTTGTTGTTCTGATTATTATGTGTCGGGAGGAATTTCTTTTCTGGTCCAGTCTATTTGGAGTTCTGTAGGCTTCTTGTATGATCATGGGCATCTCTTTTCTTATGTTTGGGAAGTTTTCTTCTATTATTTTGTTGAAGATATTAGCTGGCCCTTTAAGTTGAAAATCTTCATTCTCATCAATTACTATTATCCGTAGGTTTGGTCTTCTCATTGTGTCCTGGATTACCTGGATGTTTTGAGTTAGGAACCTTTTTGCATTTTGTATTTTCTTTGACTGTTGTGTCGATGTTCTCTATGGAATCTTCTGCACCTGAGATTCTCTCTTCCATTTCTTGTATTCTGTTGCTGATGCTCGCATCTATGGTTCCAGATCTCTTTCCTAGGGTTTCTATCTCCAGCGTTGCCTCGCTTTGGGTTTTCTTTATTGTGTCTACTTCCCCTTTTAGTTCTAGTATGGTTTTGTTCATTTCCATCACCTGTTTGGATGTGTTTTCCTGTTTTTCTTTAATGATTTCTACCTGTTTGGCTGTGTTTTCCTCCTTTTCTTTAAGGGCCTGTAACTCTTTAGCAGTGCTCTCCTGTAATTCTTTAAGTGACTTATGAAAGTCCTTCTTGATGTCCTCTATCATCATCATGAGAAATGTTTTTAAATCTGTGTCTAGATTTTCGGTTGTGTTGGGGTGCCCAGGACTACGTGGGGTGGGAGTGCTGCGTTCTGATGATGGTGAGTGGTCTTGATTTCTGTTAGTAGGATTCTTACGTTTGCCTTTCGCTATCTGGTAATCTCTGAAGCTAGCTGTTTTAGTTGTCACTGTTAAGAGCTTGTTCTTCAGGTGACTCTGTTAGCCTCTATAAGCAGACCTGGAGGGTAGCACTCTCCTTAGTTTCAGTGGGCAGAGTATTCTCTGCAGGCAAGCTCTCTTCTTGCAGGGCAGGTACCCAGATATCTGGTGTTCGAACCAGACTCCTAGCAGAAATTGTGTTCCACTCACTAGAGGTCTTAGGATCTCGTGTGGAATCCTGTGTGGGCCCTTGCGGGTGTCAGGCGACTCCGCTGGCAAGGTAGCCCGGGGCTCGAGTGGAGCGGAAGGGGTTTGTGCCCCAGATCAAGCCCGGGTAGCCTGCTTCCCTATGTACCGCAGTCTCAGGTTCTGAGCGATTGGATTGGGGCAGGCGCTCTGTTCCACTCACCAGAGGTCTTAGGATCCCATGGGGAGTCCCGTGTGGGCCCTTGTGGGTGTTGGGAAAGACTCTTAGTTTTACTTTTATCTAGTGATTTATGGAGGGAAAATAAATAGTATTCTATGAATGTACTTAATTGTGTTCTATATAGCAAGCAGTAAAGAAGTCATGTCTGGAAGTTAAAATATGGAAAATGAATGAGATTCATGAAAATTTCAGGGGAGATTATTATTATTTGATTTTGAGTTATTTTTTAATTTTTATTTAAAAATTTTCATTCAA
Organism: Mus musculus; assembly: GCF_000001635.26. Lineage (NCBI taxonomy): Eukaryota > Metazoa > Chordata > Mammalia > Rodentia > Muridae > Mus > Mus musculus. The sequence continues at coordinate 15,853,316 of NC_000070.6, read as the reverse complement.
TATAATTGGTTATATTCCTTCTTCTTGAACTCCTCCCAGATCTTCCCCACCTCCATGCCTACCCAATTTCCTGTTCTTTCTTTCTTCCTTCCTTTCTTCCTCTTTCTTTCTTTCTTCCTTCCTTCCTTCCTTCCTTCCTTCCTTCCTTCCTTCCTTCCTTTCTTTCTTTCTTTCTTTCTTTCTTTCTTTCTTTCTTTCTTTCTTTCTTTCTTTCTTTCTTTCTTTCTTTCTTTCTTTCTGTAGTGAGTTATAAAACATTCAGCATCTTTTAATGTTATTCTACCACACATTCAGTGATACCAAATATCTCTGAGCTTGGCAGTTAGGGTGACATATTGAAAAACACTTAGTTTGTTACTTTCTAATTTGACCAAAACCAGTCTTGTCATCTTCAAAATGGTGACATCTATCTTTTGGTACAGACTAACATGGATTAACCAGGGAGCTAACCATATATACTATGCTTGGCTGTGTGCTAAGCAGCTCAGATTGTTAGTGATTAGTGCAGTTGAAATAAGCTTCCACTAACATTTACAAACTACAGCTCAATTTAGATTTAAGAGTCTTAAGATGTATATAGCCCTGAACTGAAGCTGACTGATGACATGATTCCCATACTTGGTATAATAGCAGAATTCTGTGGTGAGTTTTATTCATGTTGATTATTAGATAATGTTAATTTTCATTCATGGGTTTTTATTCATTAACTACAGGTACTTATCTGATTGAGCTTTTGGCATCTGCATCACATACAAAAATGCCAGCATGAAGTAAAGTGCAGCCTGTTGGTCATTATAAGGACCTTTTACCTTTTGAGGTGCAGTCATGTGTCCCTTCAATATATCTAAGAGAAGAATCCATGGGCAGGTCCATCATTTTGAGTATCTTGGAATGCACTTGTCTGAACTGAGATGGCTACAACTTCATTGGGCAATTAAATCCTGTGGGACCACTGTGCATATGCAATGTGATGACTGAATCATCTTCATGGTACACATAAGTATAATGTTATAGAAACATTACGAATGTTTTCTCTTGTGATAGAGAGAATGATCTGTGGTCAAGAGCATGTACTGTCTTCCTGAAAATCTGAGTTTAATTACCAGCACCTACCAGGTATGGCTTGCAACCAACTTCATTTCAAGGAAATATGCTATCTTCTGGCCTCTACAGGCACCAGTTCTTTCTCTCTCTCCCTCCCTCCGTTCCTTCCTCCCTCCCTCTCTCTCTCTTACATGCGCACACGCACACACACACACACACACACACACACACACTCACAAACATACACACAAACCATAAAAATAAAATGAATCCTTTAAAAAAGTAATTTTAAAAAAGAATGCCTTTTGCCCACCAGAAAAGATTTGAAAATTGGATTCTTCTTTATTTTGCTTTTGAAATAACAAAGATTACTGTATGTTCAGAATTGAATCAGGGTGAAGATTTTTACAGTGCACCTTTAAACCATTTTTCTTTTAAGAAAATGTGCCTATGGAAAACTTAAACAACAACCCATGAGATAATGGGAATCAATCAGAATTAGGTATCACACTCCATACAGAAGCATCAGGCACCATGGGGAATTTAAAGTGAGGAAAACATGGTTTAACACTTATTTGAGCTTATGTAAACTGAGCTTTACCTGTTGATAGATAAGTGTTCAAAATGTAAATGCACATATATCCAAACATATATGTAGTCAGAGCCATTTTTACTTTGTGGAACACAAATGACGCTAGTGAAGTTGCAGATAAACTGACTTTTCAGTAAGTGAGTTACATGTTCTGGTGTATCTCACTTACATAATTAGGAGTGCTTCTACTCAACAGGATCAAAGGTCCCCGTGTGCCACCCACTGGATGTAAACTAAGGACACAGTTCTTAACTGTGATTCCCAGGGCACAGCTTTTAAACTATGACTTGTGATCCCATTTTGGGGCAACATAACTGAATGTGGGGGTTATGAAAAAGTTTGCACCAGTAAAATGTTTCTGAATATGTAATGACAGAAAATTAATTCCAATTATGTAATGCATCTAAAGTGCTTCTGACAGTCTGTACGTGAGTGGAGGCTCATGACTTCACCTCAGCCTTGGTTCTGAGCACACAACATGTGCACTTTGCTCTGTGCATGTTTCCACACAACACCAATAGGCAGTGCTTGACTCACCTCAGACTTGATATCTTGGCATATTATAAATTGCGGTGAGTTCACTGTGTATTCTATTTTACACTCTTATAGAAAGATAATGGTGTGATTATGGAAAATAATTATATAAAATCAGCATGCCTTTGCATTGTACTGTATTAGAGTGCTTGACTTTGAAATTTATTGGAACACCTGAGTTGAGTTTCAAAAACAAGAAAACATTAAGTAAAAATTGGCTTTAGATTATGAGGAATTTTGAGCATCTTTTGAGATAGCATATGGTTTCACATTTTGCCTTGCCATTGGGGTGTGGTAATGTTGCTGGGCAGGCGAAATGCTGAGCCCTAGACTGTCTTAACTCTGCACCACAGCTGTTGGATGCTGGTCTCAAGGGAAGCGCTGACACACCGCTCAGGGTGTGGGAAAAGGCAGCCTAGGATATGGGAGGCTGAAGCTGGGAATCCCAAGCTCCTGGATGTGTCCAGTCACTGCTGGAAACTTCATGGAGTCAGGAACGAAGAGTGAAGGGTCGGGGAATCCCAAACCCCTGGATATCCAGAAACCACTGGGTCTCCAGAAGTTGGGAACAAAGTGGGCCAGTCGGCTGAAGGTGAGCCCGGGCCATGGGGGAAGGGGAACTTCAGCTCAGATCATTGGTGAAAGTCCTGGGATGTCTGAGAGTACAGAGAAGCCTTCTGCAAGAGGCTTAGGCAATGTGACTCTGAAGGTGAAGTCCTTCTCCATGCTCCCCATGGTGGTTCTTGAAGAAAGAGACAGTCCTTGGATCCAAACTGTTTATTGATTATTTATCCTGGAAAATGGGTGCATACAACCTCCTCGGGGTGGACCAGAAATTAAATACCTTATAGAGAGGACTGTCTGAGAAGGGAGGCTTAGTGACTAAACCCTCAGGGCCTTTAGATACCTCATTAGCATGGAGAACTCTGCTCTTGCCGACATGACCACAGGTCATGTTTCCTATGTGGGAAGTGTGGCATGAGTTCCAGGACAGGAATCTGGTAGCAGTGGGAGCCGCCTACTGTCTCAGAAGGGTGCCTGAGTCCGGGGACTCTGAATCCTCCTAACCTTACCAAATTTCCTGGCACAGTCCATTGTCCCACAATAAGTCCTAAACTTACTTCTGCCATTTTGTACTATGCATATATACATATATGTGTATATGTATGTGCAAAGTGCCATTTCTCAGCATTGATGTTTCTAAAATTAATATATCTACTCAGGAAAAGTATGAAGATGTTCTATATTTTGTACTAAAGGTTCAGCCAGTAACAATTCTTTATGTAAAAATCAACAAGCACCTCTATTTCATTAGTAGGCAAGTTTGCTGAGATTCTTAATGAATGACCAAATTATACACATATCAAAGAAATGCCTGGAAATGAGTATCTTTATGATTTCTGATTAATGTTTGATTTGTGTATCCATTTTACAAGCTGGAAAAAGGGGTTGCTAAAATGGTAAAAGGTTAAGGAGCCCTTTACTAGGAATTCTTGGCTACAGACTTGGGAGTAGATAAGGAATTTCAGTGCAATGTAGCATGTGCCATTAACAGAAAATGTAAGTAGTTATTAGTATACCAAGACATAACAGAAGATCTGAAGATGCCAATGTATACAAAGACGATGGCGGAGGCAGTGAAATGGTAGTGCTCGTGGCATTTGAGGGCACACACACACACGTACACACACACACACACACACACACACACAAACAGAGGCAAGAGGAGAACACAGTGTATTCATAGACTTGAACACTTTAACTCTTGTTGAAAGATTTAAATGTCTCACGATTAAGAGATGTTGATGGTGAGATATGTGGCAGAGATCAAAACATGAATAACTCTATAACTCGGGCGACTTGTTTGGTTATATGCTGTAAACTACTCTTCGAATGGAATGGTCTATTTTATAATGCTTTTTCATTTCTGTGCTGTAAATACTCCCACAGTGTCTGAGTTCATGCTACTAATAATCACATAAGAGGCTTGCAAAAACCTTTGGATACTCATGCATTGGCTTCTGACTTTAGTGAGTCTATGGATTTTATTTAAATCCTATGATGTAGTGGGACTCCTTTGGCATGGTGCCAGAGAATGAAGATGCGTTCAGCCATATTGTTGTTCTAATCGGGGAGCGGAGGGAGTACAGGTGTTCGTCCAGCTCCATGGAAACTGGAGACTAGTAGAAGGTTTTGTTATCACTGCATGTGCATTGGAATTCAGACCTTCAATTCTCCTGTTCTGACACCAAAAGCTTCCTGTTCCTGTGAGTGCTTCACTGACCCTACTATGGTTACTGTAAAACATAGGTGAGAGTCCTGCCTTCCTGCTTCACGTTCTCTGACACTCCAGCAGAAGGAAGACCTGGAGAAAGCATATTCTATTTGCCTCTTCACCTATGTAGGGAAGTTTGGGATGTGGCCATAGTTTTCTCTGCTATGGATGCTTGGAGGCAGTTTTTTTCTGTTTTACTAGGATACTACTCTGGAGGGATGTTAGCCAGAGATATGACTTTTTAATTAAACTTGGTACTTTAAATGTCAAATTCTACATATCTTTTAACTGTCTGTGAAAACGATACTTAGAAAGCTAACAGGTAGGAAATGCAGGGTTTTCAATTTCAAAATTTGAGGGAAAAAAACCCCAAGTTAGAACAGCCAACAAATTTATTCTTAGTACTTGGGTTGTTCTGTCAGCTGGCTGCTGCTGACAAAATTTAAGACTCATGAAGTGGGCTGGCCCAACATTTAAGACCTCCCCCAACAGTGAAGGCTTTGAGGCAGGTGTTACACTGTGTGCTGTGAGTTTGTCTACTGAGTGCTGAGATTATGGACATGCATTACAGAACATCATCAGACTGTGACATTCTTAAAACATTCAAAATGAACAGCTGCACAAAGGCTTCTTCAGTGAAGAGCACTGTGGGACTGAAGCACTGCAAGCTCCAGCATGAGTTAGCTGCTCCTAGTGTCTTCTTGTCTGCTAGTCCCTATAAGAGAGAGAGAGAGAGAGTGTGTGTGTGTGTGTGTGTGTGTGTGCGTGCACATGCATGTGTGCATATGTGTGCTTGTGTGAGGAAATACGAAGAGGTCATTTACTCTAGACACAGAATGTATATATTTAAGTAGTTTAGGTCCCAGCATACTTTGTGCTCATCATTTTGTGAATTCCATCATCAGCTACAAATAAAAATGTTTGAACATTTAGCCCCAAAAAACTTTCGTACATTTTGGAAAGTTCCCAGGAAAAGGAAGGCATTGTTTTTATTTCGGTAAAATTCGTGAGCCTGTGAATTTATTTATTTATTTATTTGTTTGTTTGTTTGTTTATCCACTCTTTAAAATAAAAGCTTTATTTCATTTTTTTTAAATTTAAGTTTTATTTCATTATGGTGAGAAAAGATACATACTTTCAATTTATCTGAATTTGTTAACATTTAAAAACATATTTTGAGTAAATAGACTTACATCACATTCTTCTTTCCCTTTTATGCTCCAACTTCTCCTGGAGAGTTCCCCCCTAGAAATGAATATTATAAAAGTTGTTTGATATAAAACAACAATCAATTGAACAGTCTTACATAGATGTTTGTCTACAGCAATACTGAAAATACATATTTTTTAATATAAGTTTTAAATAACTCCAAATATATTAACTGTGATATTTTAAAATAATATATCACTATTAGTGTTTTAAATGAACATAAATAGATAAAGTCTTTTTGTTTGTTTGTTTTCTTTTTAGTAGAGCTTAAAATCTTGGCTCTTACTGTAGTACAAACACAAAATAAGAACAGTTTTTGGACATTGGAGTTCATTGTTATAAGGCTGTACTTGAATGTCCCTCACATCACCAAAGGATTTTACCTCCCCAGTGGATAAGCTAAGAGTTGACAGTTCTGCTGCGCCAAGGAATGAATTGTAGACAGGATTTTTGGATACAGATTTCCTGCTACGGTCAAAACTATTTGACTTGAGTGATTGTCATCATTCTCAGCCCGCAGGGAACAGGTTACATTCATTTAAGAAATGGTGTGTGATATGACACCTCTCCATTAACTCTACAGAGTTGTAGTTTATGCACCCTAATCTGATAATGTTATGAGAAATAACCATACAAAACTTAAAACAATACTGTTAATTTCTTTTTATCTTTTTTGTGAGATAAGGTCTTACTATGTTGCCAAGGCCGATCTCAGTTTCCTAAGTGCTAGGGTTACAGCCCTGAGCTACCTCACCTGGGAAGTCACTGTTGCTTCTGACAGCTGAAGATGTTGCCCATTTGTTCACAGTTCATTTCAGTGCTAAAGTTTTGGTTTCCCTAAATAATCAGCTGTTGCTACATCTTTAGTGATGGAAAGCATCAGAATGGCTTCAGACTTATAAAAAGCAAGCATTATAGAGAAAGGTATAATAATGAAAAAGAACAGGAAAGTGCCATTTGATACCTATACAAATACTATAAAACACTTGTATTTACTACTTCATGACTAAAGTCAACTTGGGCCTTATCAAAAATGTATAGTTAATTAAGCTATTCAACATTATTCAGTTGATTTTAGATATCTACCTCCTAAATAATCTCCCTGGGGTAAATGGGTTCCCCAATGATAAAAGTTCAAATATTAGATAAATGTAAAAAGTCCTTGGAGAATCTGTGATAAAGTTCTATAATAATAATAATAATAATAATAATAATAATAACAACAACAATAAGCTCCACTTATAAGTAAGATGCAAGTGAATTCAGAGCATACCAAGTGTGGATAGAATTAAAAAAAAATGGTGTGTGGATTAAGATGGTCTATCCGTGAAGTCATTCATCAACTGTTTCAATGAACAATGGTTCTGCTTGGAGGGCAGCACAGACCTTAGGTGAGGGTAAGATTCTGGTTCATTGGCTGTGATGATTTTGAAAAACATTCATCTCAGAATAAGAGTAACTTATAAAGTCCTCTTCTTCAAAATTGATACAATAATTTAAAATATCTAGCAAAGCCTCACTCTTTGCTGTTCTCTTACAAGCCACCTCCCAAATTAATTGTCTCCATTTCTTTTGGCTGTATAAATACTTTTGAAATATGTAAGCTATTGTAAAAATGGCTATCTTGCCAAAAGCAATCTACAGATTCAATGCAATCCCCATCAAAATTCCAACTCAATTCTTCAATGATTTAGAAAGAGCAATCTGCAAATTCATCTGGAATAACAAAAAACCTAGGATAGCAAAAACTCTTCTCAAGGATAAAAGTACCTCTGGTGGAATCACCATGCCTGACCTAAAGCTTTACTACAGAGCAATTGTGATAAAAACTGCATGGTACTGGTATAGTGACAGACAAGTAGAGCAATGGAATAGAATTGAAGACCCAGAAATGAACCCACACAACTATGGTCACTTGATTTTTGACAAGGGAGCTAAAATCATCCAGTGGAAAAAAGACAGCATTTTCAACAAATGGTGCTGGCACAACTGGCAGTTATCATGTAGAAGAATGCGAATTGATTCATTCCTATCTCCTTGTACTAAGGTCAAATCTAAGTGGATTAAGGAACTCCACATAAAACCAGAGACACTAAAACTTATAGAGGAGAAAGTAGGGAAAAGCCTTGGAGATATGGGCACAGAGGGAAAATTCCTGAATAGAACAGCAATGGCTTGTGCTGTAAGATCGAGGATTGACAAATGGGACCTCATGAAACTGCAAAGCTTCTGCAAGGCAAAAGACACCGTCAATAAGACAAAAAGACCACCAACAGATTGGGAAAGGATCTTTACCTAGCTTAAATCAGATAGGGGACTAATATCCAATATATATAAAGAAATCAAGAGGGTGGACTCTAGAAAATCAAATAACCCCATTAAAAATGGGGCTCAGAGCTAAACAAAGAATTTTCACCTGAGGAATACAGAATGGCTGAGAAGCACCTAAAAAATGTTCAACATCCTTAATCATCAGGGAAATGCAAATCAAAACAACCCTGAGATTCCACCTCACACCAGTCAGAATGGCTAAGATCAAAAATTCAGGTGACAGCAGATGCTGGCGAGGATGTGGAGAAAGAGGAACACTTCTCCATTGTTGGTGGGATTGCAAGCTTGTACAACCACTCTGGAAATCATTCTGGCGGTTCCTCAGAAAATTGGACATAGTACTACCAGAGGATCCAGCAATACCTCTCCTGGGCATATAGCCAGAAGATGCCCCAACGGAAAGAAGGACACATGCTCCACTATGTTCATAGCAGCCTTATTTATAATAGCCAGAAGCTGGAAAGAACCCAGATGCCCCTCAACAGAGGAATGGATACAGAAAATGTGGTACATTTACACAATGGAGTACTACTCAGCTATTAAAAAGAATGAATTTATGAAATTCCTAGGCAAATGGATGGACCTGGAGGGCATCATCCTGAGTGAGGTAACACAATCAGAAAAGAACTCAAATGATATGTACTCACTGATAAGTGGATATTAGTCCAGAAACTTAGTATAGCGAGATATAAGATACAATTTGCAAAACACATGAAACTGAAGAAGAACGAAGACCAAAGTGTGGACACTTTGCCCCTTCTTGAATTGGAAACAATCACCCATGGAAGGAGTTACAGACACAAAGTATGGAGCTGAGACAAAAGGATGGACCATCTAGAGACTGCCATATCCAGGGATCCATCCCATAATTACCCTCCAAACGATGACACCATTGCATACACTAGCAAGCGTTTGCTGAAAGGACCCTGATATAGCTGTCTCTTGTGAGACTAGTCCGGGGCCTAGCAAACACAGAAGTGGATGCTCACAGTCAGCTATTGGATGGATCACAGGGCCCCCAATGGAGGAGCCAGAGAAAGTATCCAAGGAGCTAAAGAGATCTGCAACCCTGTAGGAGCAACATTATGAACTAACCAGTACCCCGGAGCTCTTGACTCTAGCTGCATATGTATCAAAAGATGGCCTAGTCGATCATCACTGGAAAGAGAGGCCCATTGGACTTGCAAATTTTATATGCCCCAGTACAGGGGAACTCCAGGGCCAAAAAAAAAAAAAAAAAAAAAAAAAAAAAAAAAAAAGGGAATGGGTGGGTAGGGATGTGGGGGGGAGGGTGGGGGGGACTTTTGGGATAGCATTGGAAATGTAATTGAGGAAAATACGTAATAAAAATATTAAAAAAAAGAAATATGTAAGCTGTTCTGAAAACCATAGTATAGTGTAAACAATCCTACTAACAGAGAGGCTGAGATAGGAGAAGCATGTCAAGACCATTATGTGGTACACAACAAGACCCTGTCATGTACAAACAAGCAGAAAGTATATATGGATTGTACAATATTGGACTTATTTCTCCCAATACCAAATTAGAGAGACCACTGGATGACAGCCGGCAAATTTCTAATTCCTCATATTTTAGAATTTCAATCGATTAGGTTAATTTTCATATTAAGAGATATATAGAAAAAGTGATTGTTACTTCTTATTAATTTTCTTGTTAGAGTGGAATTATGTTTGTGTGGGTTTCTTGAAAGATTACTTTCTTGATTCTTCTAGGATGTAGTTTCACTCCTTGTGTTGGTGTTTTCCATCTACTATCCTTTGTAGGGCTGAATTTGTGGAAAGATATTGTATATATTTGGTTTTGTCATGGAATATCTTGTTTTCTCTGTCTATGGTGATTGAGAATTTTGCTGGGTATAGTAGTGTCGACTGGCATTTGTGTTCTTTTAGATGTCTGTATGACATCTGTCCAGGACCTTCTAGCTTTCATAGTCTCTGGTGAGAAGTTTGGTGTAATTCTGATATGTCTGCCTTTATATGTTACTTGACCTTTTTCTCTTACTGCTTTTAAAATTCTTTCTTTATTTAGTGCATTTGGTATTTTGATTATCATGTGACAGGAGGAATTTCTTTTCTGATTGCGTCTATTTGGAGTTCTGTAGGCTTCTTGTATGTTCATGGGCATCTTTTTCTTTAGGTTAGGGAAGTTTTCTTCTATAATTTTGTTGAAGATATTTACTGGCCCTTTAAGTTGGGAATCTTTGCTCTCTTCTATACCTGTTATCCTTAGGTTTGGTTTTCTCATTGTATCCTGGATTTCCTGGATGTTTTGGGTTAGGAATTTTTTGTTTTCTGTGTCTTCTTTCACTGTTGTGTCAGTGCTTTCTATGGTATCTTCTGCACCTGAGATTCCCTCTATCTCTTGTATTCTGTTCGTGATGCTTGCATCTATGACTCCTGACTTCTTTCCTAGGTTTTCTAACTCCAGGGTTGTCTTGCTTTGTTATTTCTTTATTGTTTCTAGTTCCATTTTTAGATCCTGGATGGTTTTGTTCCTTTTCTTCACCTGTTTGATTGTGTTTTCCTATAATTCTTGAATGGATTTTTGTGTTTCCTCTTTAAGGGCTTCCAGCTGTTTACCTGTGTTTTCCTGTATTTCTTTAATGGAGTTATTTATGTCCTCTATCATCATCATGAGAAGTGATTTTAGATCTGAATCTTGCTTTTCTCATGTGATGGTATATCCAGAACTTGCTATAATGGGAGAATTGGGTTCTGATGATGCCATGTAACCTTGGTTTCTGTTGATTATGTTATTACTCTTACCTCCCGTCATCTGATTATCTCTAGTGCTACTTGCCCTAGCTATGTCTGGCTGGAGCCTGTCCTTCCTGTGATCCTGGTTGGCTTAGAACTCCTCCCACCCAAGCTGTCTCTGTGATCCTGTGATTCTGGGATCCTGTGATCCTGAGATCCTGGGTGTTTCCAAGCTCCTGGGAGTCAAGTTGTCTTTGGGACCTTGAGATCCTGGAGTGAGCAAACTCCTGGGATCCTGGGATCTTCTGATCTTGGGCATGTTAGAGTGCCTGGCATGTTGGAGCTGCCTCTGGGTGTTGTGGGTCTGGCTGCAGAGTTTGCACCCAACATCTGCTCAGGGAGCCAGCCCAGACAGACCAGAAGAAACCCATGTCACTGGTCTGTTGGAATTCCTGCATGCCTGGGTCTCACAGGTCTCAGTTATTCCCGATGTTGGGGGCAGATGTTGTGTCCTCCTCACCTCTGATCCTCTGATCCTGGGCGTGTTGGAACACCTGGGAGTGGAGCTGCCACTGGGTGTTGTGGGGCTGGCTGCGGAGTTTGTGCCCAAGGTCTGCTCAGGGCGCCTGCCCAGACAGACTGGAAGAGAGCCTGTGAATTTATAACTTAAGGCATTTATAATACAACATTTTAAAAGTAAAATTTCAGGTTAGCATACAAAGTAATGGGTTTTGTGTGACTTTCCCCGTTGGATCCTGTCCCCCACTGCCCTTCCCACCATCCTCTGGCTACTCTCTTCCCTCATATTCCGTTTTCTACTTTCATACCACAAGTATTACATTTTCTTCTCTTTTTAGAATTTTGAGAACAATTTGAACCTCAAGTTATGAACTACATAATTCGCCTGCATGTATTTAATCTAACTCTACTGTGCACTTATCTATGTATGAGAAGTCATAATTATTCCTTGAGAAAAACATTCATTTTAGAAACACGTCGGTACTGGGGAGAGCCTTAATAAGCAGGAGAAGCCCTGAAATGAATCCTGGAAATTACAAAATGTATAATTCTGCATGATTTTATTATAGAGATAGGTCAATTGCCTGTGACTGAAAAGCAAGTGTATTTTGAGAGTTGTATCTCAATAAGATTTTATATGGAAAAACCCATACCAAAACACACAGCCTGAAAAGGTATTGCTGTAGGGAAGGAGGGATGAGGAAAGTAGGCAGCATTACTGGGTGTTTCTGGAACAGACTTGTTGCTCAGTGGGGGAATTGCCCAGATGAAATTTCTTCATTATGTCTTTATCTACTCATGTTCTTGGCTAGTCCCACTGCAGGTTTGAGCAACAACAAAGACCAATTTAATGTTCGTTCCCAAGCCTGCTTTTATTAACATCAGTGCCTGTGATCTGTAAACAGTGAAGGTGAAGTCAGTTTCCTTTGTAGTTTCCAGAAAGTGCGACTGAGGGAATTATGAAATAGAAATGTTACTTTACTTTTAAGGACTGCTACATATTATTCCTGCAGAAAATTTCACTTAAATGGCTACAGACTAGACCTTTCATTGCGTACATTCAAACAGAGTCATATAGTTTTTGCTAATAATAGTTCACGCAGTTGAAAATGAAAAGACCAGAGTCATAATGTTAGACAATCTACTGGCTAATAAGACGAGTCTAAACATATGAGAGACGTGACATTTGGTGAGGGTTAGGATGAAGATCTACCCACCTGATTAATTTGTATGAAATCTGAGATGAAATGAACTCTTCAGCTTACACTTGGTGTACAACTTTGATACTTGTGTTTCTTTAAACCATAACCTTAAGTTCCTTCTGTGTGTGAGATCCTGAATCTGTGAAAGACCACTACTCGCTAGGGTGATAATCAGAACACCAAGGGAGGAGGGAGGAAGAGGCTCTCACAACACCACTAAAGCAGTGATATTTGAGAGATGAGAACAGGGTGAAATTAGAGATGCAGGCTCGATGCTTTTCAGAATTGTATCACCTTGAGATTTCAGCATCATCAGCTCTTTCCTTCCGCTTGGGATCCTCAAAGTAAAAGCATCATGTTGTTGTCTCTGTTTACTGACTTAGTGAGGATTGTGTTTCTAAGGAAGAAAAATTTCGATTTGAACTCCGAGTTTTGATTTCCATGACAACTAAAGTCTGCCAATTTGTTTTCCTTGCCTATAGGGAGAAGGGGCCCACATTTTAACATGGCAATGTACACTAAGAACTTTTAGGTTAATAGGAGTTTATTTCCATTTATGTTATCTGAATCTTTCCACGAGACAGAAATTCTGTTTTCTACATAAAGCCCAACTTTGTTCTTTTTTGACCTTTATCCTTATTCCAGCATTTAATGACGTTCATTTAAAATGAAATTTTCCTTGTAAATAGAATCTAAGCTTCTTTCTTCCCGTTCTTACCCCCACTAGAGAGAAGAAAAACACAGATTTGATTTTCTAGTGCAAAATTGAATTCTCATCCCTCTGCTTATGAAGGTCAGATTTTTGGAGTTTTACTAATATTTTGTGCTGTTCTCTGTTGTACAATTTAGGGTAAAAGATGTTTATAAAAAGTGATCCAAGTTTAGCAACCATTGAGAAAAAGATGATTTGGTTCACTACCATCTTTGAATTTTTTTTTAAATTAATCACTCCATTTGTTTATATCTCAAATGATCTCTCACTTCCCGGTTACCCCTCCACAAAGCCCCATCCCACATCTGCTCTCTCCCCCCTCCTCTTTGCCTCTCTGAGGGTGCTCCCCCACCCATCCACCCTCTCCCTCCCCACTGCTCCAGCATTGCCCTACGCTGGGGCATCAAACCTCCACAGGACCAAGGGCCTCCCCTCCCATTGATGTCAGACAAGGCCATCCTCTGCTACATATGTATCTGGAGCCATGGATCCCTCTCTGTACACTCCTTAGATGGTGGTCTAGTTCCTGGGAGCACTGAGTGGTTCCGCCAGCTGATGTTTTTCCTATGGGATTGCAACCCCCCTCAGCTCCTCCACTCCTTCCCACTGCTCCTGTGTCGGAACCCCTGAGCTTAGTCTCCATCTTTGAATTTTTAATCATGTTTGTTCATGCTCCATGCCAGCCACAAACTGGTAATTTTCAGTGACCTTTCTTGTCAGCAGTGTAAACCAGCTGATGAATTTCTCCACCTAAGATTTCACAGATGTGGGGAAATTGAAATTACTTTGGTTGTGGTATACTGGGGAGAATATTTGAGACAATAGACAGCTGGAATATTATGAAAAACTAATCTTTCTTTCAATTTCAAAACCAACCAATGTATTAGTTGTACCCATTGGAGCAAAAATTGCGAGTGACTAGGTTCAGAAATGTTTATGCTACTAGGGCACTGATGGCTTGGGTAGAAGAAACTGAGGAGAATGGAGAGGAGAATCGAAGAGAATCATGTGGTTAAACCTGTCACTCTAACTCTCCTCCTGTTCTTGATAAGTGGAGATGACTTTTAGGCAACAATTAATAGAAAACCATATATGTATATATATATATCTATATATGTATGTGTGTGTATAGAATATATGTATATGTGTATGTGTATATGCAAAACCAACTCTAAAGGAGAGGTTTTATTTTGAATGTTATGAATGGTGCCAAAGGTCAAAATTAGTTCAGTCTTCCTTTTAGCTCCTTAGCAAAGACAGAGATCAGAATTAAATGGGCATTGTACACGCTTTCCTACTGAGAAGCAGATTGCTAGGTAGTCTTGTCCTGCTCATTTGACCATTCTGAATTTGAATAAACTACCTGACAATGAACATGGGGTTTCATTCTCACATTTTGTCACCATGGAAATGAAAAGGAAATGGTTTTCATATTTCAGATTCTTCTCTGCTCCTAGATAACAAGGAATTTGGGTTCCACTGTCTGTACTGGCTTTTAAAGTAGAGTTATTCATAAAAACAAACAAAATGGATCCAAAGATAAAGTGAATCTGCATTGTCTAAGTATATTGAAGAGACAAGCTGACTATTGTGGAGGTAGGATGGTGAAGAGGGAGAAGCCTAACTTGGTGTTAGAAGCTTGGACTTAATGGTTGAATCAATGTTTATCACCTTTATGACTTTGGAAAAGTGATGTCAGGATTTAAAAAAAATGCTTGTTCCCTCTTTTGTAACATGGGAGAAGTAAGAATTAACTAAGCTGTTGTATGGTTTAAATTGGAAGGACCATGTGCTCCAATTAACATTATTTTCTGGTCATCTTGTCACCTTTGTCATTAATGACTATCCTAATGTTTGCCAGGCATTCTAATCCTCTGAGGCACCTCTCAACATACCCTATATAACAACTGTGCCCTGTGATGATTAGACACTTAACCAAAGCTAAAGACATTTGACAGTGGGAATACATTCAGGTGCCTGATTGCTTTTGTTTTAAAAAGCAAATAAGTGTTTAACCTCCATTTTTGTCCCATTGGCTAATGTTCCACATTTAAATTAGAATGATAAGTAGGCCCTTTGGTTGTGCAGTGGAGGTAGGCATTTGCAATAGTGCTAATAAAGCTTCTATTAAAACTCTGGGTTACTCCCCCAAATTAGTTTACTAAACAGAAGGGAAGCATAAATCACTAATTAGCTTGTAAAACTTATCATGCAAAATGAATTTTAGTTCTACAGCTTTCACACAAAATATTCTGTCCTGCGTTTCATTTTCTATTTTTATTTTTATTCATCTCTCATATATTATATCCCAGCTGCATTTTCCCCTCTCTCCTCTTTCCCCAGTCACACTTCCCCTGTTTCTCCTTTCCTCACAGACACAACCCTATCCTTCCAACTCCACCCACTATCCTTCCCCTCATGCAAGAGCAGGTCTTCTGGGATGTCAACCAAACACTGCATAACAAGCTACAATAAGAGCAGGCAAATGCCATCACATTAAGGCAGGACAAGGTAACCTATTAAGAGAAATAGGGTCCCAGATGTAGGCAAAAGAGTCTCACTATTAGTAATTATACAAGAACATTAAGGTACTCAGCCATAATACATTCTGAGGACCTAGGCCAGATTGCTACAGGCTCCCTGATCTCAGTGCAGCCCCATGAGTTCAGGTCAGTTGATTCTGTGGACCATCTTCTTGTGGTATCCATGACCCCTTGGTTCCTCTGATCCTTCCCCCACTTCCTTCACAGAACTCTAGAGCTTTGCCTAATGTTTGGCTGAGGGACTCCATATATGCTACTGTTAGCTGTTTGATAAAGGTTTTCTGGTCACTCTGCAGGCATGACAAATTGTAGGTTGAAGCTTTTGTAGCTGGGTTGGTGTCCCAATCCTTCCACTTGAGTTCTTGCCTGATTACAAAATACAGTCAGTTTAGACTCCATGTCCCCCCAGTACTAGGAGTCTTTGCTAGGGTCACTCTTAGTTTCCATGGAGTTTCCATTGCACTAGGTTTCTACCTCACCCCTGAAATGCTCTCCAATTTCAGTTGTCTCTCCCGCTAAACCTGATCCATCCTGGTCCCAACACCACCTGGCCCCAGCAAACTGCTGAAATCTCTTCTATTCTCCTTTCCAAGGAATGTCCTTGCATTTCACCTTAAGCCATCATTGTTACTTAGCTTCTCTAGCTCTGTGGACTGTAGAATGACTGTCTTTTATTTTACAGCTAATATCCACTTATGAGTGAGTATATACCATGTTTGTCTTTCTATGTCTTTTTTCGAGTTCCATCTTTTTTTTTTCAAATTTCATGATATCACATTATTTTAACAGCTGGGTAATAATCCAAATTGTTTTTATACGTTCTCTGGTTGAGGGGTATCTAGGTTGTTTGCACTTTTTTGCTACTATGAATGAAGCTGCTACAAATATAGTTAAGGAAGTATCCTTGTGGTAGGATGGATATACATCCTTTGGGTATATGCCCAGGATTGGTATAGCTGGGTTTTGAGGCAGATCAATTCCCAATTTTTTGGGAAAAAAAAGTTCCAAATTGTTTTTCAAAGTGGCTGTACAAGTTTGTACTTTCACCAGTAATGGAGGATTGTTCCCCTTGCTCCACATCCTCACCAGCAAGGGCTGTCACTTGTGTATTTGATCTTAGCCATTCTGACAGGTATAAGGTGGAATCTCAACATTGCTTTGATTTGTATTTTACTGATGGACAAGGATGCTGAACATTTTCTCTGTTTAGATCTATACTCCATTTTAAATTGGATTATTTCTTTTGCTCATGTCTAGTTTCTTGAGTTCTTTATCTATTTTGGATATTAGTCCTCTATCAGATGTGGAGTTAATGAAAATCTTTTCCCATTCTATAGGGTGCTGTTTTGACCAATTGACAGTATTCTGTGCCTTATTGAAGATGTTCAGTTTCATGAGGTCCCATTTATTAACTGTTGATCTTAGTGCCTGTGCTATAGGCATTCTGTTCAGTAAGTTGTCTCCTGTGCCAATGCATTCAAGGCTATTCCGTACTTTCTCTTCTATCAGATTCAGTGTGTATGATTTATGTTGAGGTCTTTGATCCACTCGGATTTGAGGATTTTTTGTTCATTTCTTTGCTTTTTAAGACAGAGTTTCTCTGTGTAGCTTTGGCTGTCCTGATACTTGTTCTGTATTCCAGGCTAGCCTTGAACTCAGATGCCAATCTATCTCTGCCTCCCGACCACTGCCTGGCCTATACTTGAGTTTTGTACAAGGTGACAGATGTGGACAGGCGTACATACAATTAGACCGACACCATTTGTTGAAGATGTTTTCTTCTTTTTCATTGTATATTTCTGTTTTCTTTATCAAAAATCAGGTGTCCACAGATGTATGGATTCACTTCTGGACTATGATTCAATTTCATTAATTAACCTCTCTGTTTTTATGTTGGTACCAAGTGATTATTATTACTAGAGCTCTGTAGTACAGTTTGATATCAGGGATGGTGATACTCCCCCAGTTCTTTTGTTGTATAGGATTGTCTTTGCTATCCTGTTTTTGTTGTTTTGTTTTTCCATAGGAAGTTGAGTATTATACTTTCAAGGTCTCTGAAGAATTGTATTGGGACTTTTATGGTAATTGTGTTGAATCTGTAGATTGGTTTTGGGATGATAACCATTTTTACTATGTTAATCTGAAGAATCCATGAGCATGGGAGATCATTTCATTTTCTAATGTCTTCTTCAACGACTTGAAGTTCTTGTCACATAGGTCTTTCACTTGCTTGGTTAGAGTTACCCCAAGATATTTTATACTGTTTGTGGCTATTGTGAAAGGTTTTATTTCTCTGATTTCTTTCTCAGCCCATTTATCATTTATATATATCAGGACTACTGTTTTCTTTTTTTTTTGAGTTAATCTTGTACCCACTTATGTGGATTAATTGAGGAATATTGACACTAGCTCTTTGAAAGTTTGGTAGAATTCTGCACTAAAACCATTTGGCCCTGATCCTTTTCTGGTTGGGAGAATTTTAATGAAGGGTTGAAATTGGGACATTTTGATGCATACTCATAGTATATTTTGAACACATTCCCATCCCATTTCTATTCCTCTGCCCTACTTACTATAACCCCTCACACTACTCCCCTACACTACTCAGAGTGTGCACATAAAAAAACACAACTCTTACCACAAAGGGGGTAAGCAATAGTTTATTCTGCAGCCAAATATGAATGGCCATGGCCTGGGAACATAGACTTAAGTTACCCCAAATTCCATGATTTTTTTTTTTTTTGATTTTTTGAGTCAGGGTTTCTCTGTGTAGCCCTGGCTGTCCTGGAGCTCACTCTGTAGACCAGGCTGACCTCGAACTCAAAAATTCTCCTGCCTCTGCCTCCCAAGTGCTGGGATTAAAGGCATGCACCACCACTGCCCAACCCATGATTTTATTTTTTTATAGTGTCAGAATAAAGTAAGTTGTAAGTCAAGATACTTTTCCACATTGGTTAAAAAATCAGCAAGGATAATTAAAGAAGAAAAATCTTTGCTGTAGACCTTAAATGTCATAGGTCTGCATTTTCAGCTCCTTGGTTGTTGGAAACTTGGCTCTTGTTAAATTAATATATTCCAAAATGTTTTTTATCTGTTAGACACAGGATTATAGGTCCTACAAATTGGTGGACAAGGATGGCTAAACATAGACAAAGATAAATTGTAATAAACCTCTGGACATATGTCATTCTGAACTCTCTAAACTCATCAAAGGTTTAGTCAGTTAGTCTTACAGAAGAGTCCACTTTGAAGATGCAGATGCATTCTGGAAAATTTTGTTCACAAGAGTTTTCCTTTCTATGTGGCCAACTAGCCACAGTACTTAGAAAACATAGATCTGTCTGGTTCCTAACTCCACGAGTTTTCCTACAATAAATTGTACAGTAACTTTTGTAATGAGTTTATTGAATAGCTATAATTTCTTATTACATACTTAATGAGAACATGGCAAAACAATTACTAAGAGCTTGCTTGAATATAATTACTTTTAATAATGTCTTGTTATTTTAGATTTTCAGTCAGAAGTACAAATCAAGTATATTTGTTCCTTCCTTTCTTTGTTCCTTCCATTCTCCCTCCCTATTTCCTTCCCTCCTCCCTCCTCCCTTCCCTCCCTCCCTTCTCTCTTTTTTCTATCACCTCTAATAGAGGTTAACCTCAAATTCATTATGTAGGCAAAGATGACCTTTAAATTCTTATTTTCCTGCCTTAACCTCTCAGATGGTGAGATTAAAGATGTGTATCATTACACTAGTTTTATATGGAGCAATGGATGGAATGTGATGTTTCATGCATACAAGGCAAGAACTTTATCACCACATAAAATTTTGTATGCAATTTAAGGAGACTCCATGCATTTTTCTGATACCTGTCAGTTGAACTCAGGATAATATTATGTTAGAAGACATTTGACAATTCATTTTGTTACAATATTAAGCTTTTCTTGAGAGTTGTGTTTAATGGTGTATAGTGTCATGAACTTAAGTGATGATATTGTTAGTCAAGGGGAAATATGACTTCCTAAGGCACGTGTGTGTGTGTGTGTGTGTGTGTGTGTGTGTGTGTGTGTGTGTGTGTGTGTGTTTGAGTACCATCTAATCTGAGCTGTCTTTCTGTTATAGTTATATTTTATTCACTGTAATCTTCTCTCCTTATCTTTTATTTTCTATATTTCATTATGTGGACTTTTTTTTAAAATTTTATTGTCTGAGTCATACTAACTCTCTATATTTCTGTTAAATTACAAATAAGTTTGCTGACCTCACATACAGATCATTATGACCCGATCATTTATTTGTCATTTCAAGTCACTAGAGAATAATTTAAAGAAGCTAAGTTTTTATATACTAATTTTTATGGATCAGAAATGTTTACTATTCTTTGTCCATGGATCTGGGTTTGTAAAAATTATTGTGTAGGACTTATAATTGAACATTCTTGAAGGTGCTGTTGAGACTATGTCATGAAAAATAATTGATTTCAGTGGAAGTTGAAGTGTTAATGGTTATTGTATCTAGTGGTAAGGCAGGTTCTATAGAATACAACTGAAATACTATTCCTTATTAAAATTCCTTTAGCATATTAAATCATTTCACTGGTTACTGATGATGGCATACTTATGTACTGTTGATGCTACTGGATGAATTCATTGGTTCACTATTTCTTTGAATGACAATTAATGCTCTTGATGGTTAGTGGCCATGCATAATTGATTTATGTAAGAACTTGTCAGATCAGGTTTTTAGCTAAATCTGAGGTTATTTAGACTTAGGACAATTAAATAAAGATGTGAATTACTCTGATGTGAAAACCCAAGTCACCACAAGTCAGTCATAAGATAAATGCAGTTGTGACTTATTTGGTTTGGATTGGTAGTATTTGATTATAGTTTGATATCTCAAACATATAAAAATTGAAGGGTTCTGCAGAAAATTCAGGAGTTTGTTTTTCATTTGGGAAATTAACATTCTGGTATCACTAGGCCTCCACAATATGAATTTCATCTAGATACATCATTGTATGCTCTTTGATCTCTTTCATAGAGATGAAGATGAATGACTTCTGGCACATCTTATTAAATGAAAGAACGTACGTGGTAAACTGAGAGGATGACATACAGGAAAGAGCACATTTATTACTAAAACACAAGGTTAATTTTGTGTATGTATAAACTGTACTTCTATTCCCAATGGACAACTTAAAAATACCATTATGTGAAGAACCATATTAGGAAATACAATTACTAAGTGGAAAAATTGTCCAATGAGAAACTTAAGAATCTGAGAAAACTGGGTCCTACTTTTTGAATAAAAAAAATCTGAATAATGTCTCTGTGAGATTCAGATAAGTAATATCTGTAAATATTTTCTGGCTATAAGAAATATTTTTTGTTCAGTTTTTGAGAGATGGTCTCCCACTGCATCCAAGAGTGGCATAGGTTGTCTCACTGTGTATCCAAGGAGGAGCTGTGCAGTCCTCTTCACTTGAACTCCTGAGTGATCACATGTATGAGCTATCATACCTTGCTCTAGAAATTTTCTTTTTAAATAGATGAGGAATTTGTAATATGTATATATATATATGTATATATATATATATATTTGTAATATATATATGTATATATAAATATATATATGTATATATATTTGTATATATATATGTAATATATATATGTATATATATATATATGAAAGAATTATATCTCCTATCAGGAAATAATAAATTAAATTAAATTTCAGCCAGCAATACTAGCTTAGACTATTGAAGAAATAGCTGAGAACCTCATGTGAAATTTGATAGAGGACTTAAAATATTTGAGTTAGCATCTATTGTAGCTGATGAAAACCCATACATACCAAATTCCACCAGGCTAGCTACATCTATGTACAATATAAATAAAATCAACAATTGAAGAAGTTTTGGGCACAGAGCCTGTAGGAGACACATCAGAAAATAAACTGTGTTGAAGAGCCTTTACATACTAGATTTTCAGGAAATATGGCTATAGGTGGTATCCACATGGAAGTATTTTAGCATCAAGTGCTCGTGACATCTCAGGTGATGAAATCTGTGGGGATAGAATGCCATTTGTCAGACACTAGTTTGTATAAAGTGGTTAGCAAAGATGGTTTCTGTCTTGGAGTAAGTAAAACTAAAAGCGATCCTGTGACACGCACACCAAAGCTTTGCCTGAGGCACTGAAGACATAGTTCAATGCTGTGTGATATCAGAAAGTTCATTCATGATGCTTTGGGGTTTTTGGAAGACACAGTGGAGAGAGGGCGAGAGAGAGAGAGAGAGAGAGAGAGAGAGAGAGAGAGAGAGAGAGAGAGAGAGAGAGAGAGAGAATGGTAAAGAATAGAAACTGCTCATGCTACTTAGGAAAAACCCTTGCTTCAGCTCTTTAGAGATGAATGGATCATAGATCTTGATTTTTCTGATTGATGTTAAAATTGATCTGCAAACTGTGAAAGGATTTGCCCAAACAGTCACAAGTAATTGAATATACTGTGTCAAGCAAAAAATACATCTCTGAGGATCTCATCTGACAATGACGTTTTAGCTTATATTCCTCTGATGGAAATGGCTTCATGAAGTGACAGCTACAGATTACACGGTACATTCTGAATACTGAAGTTGTGACAATTCAAGAGGATGCTTTATGATTTTTAAGATTTGTAAAAATGACTTGACATTGTTTTAAAAAAAACTAAGGTCTCCAATTAAAATCATATGAGCAGGGAGAATCTGGAGGAATTTTCTGAACTGAAGGGATATTTTGCTATAAACTAAATAGCTTTTCTGGGATGCTGGATCCTGTCCAGTTGTTCCTAATGGTATAAACATTGTACAAAGATTGTAGGCAAATTTACAATATGCTTGTGAATGAACAAAACTAAATAAAAACATTTAATGAAGATTATAAAGCTGTATTCTATACTACATGGTCAAGATAAAATTTACAGTTAGACAAGGACATTTGGGTGTGACTTCTGATTCTAATATGATTATCTAATATATGATTTAAGTTGTACTCTTCTCTATAACTCATGTTTGCATAATATTCTGAGCCAATCTAATAAAATTAAAAGTTGTTTTCAGATCATTTAAGTTTTCAGATACAAAACAATCTTATTATGTAAGAGTACCATAGGCAGTCCACTAAGTCATGAACTGGGCTCTTCTGGAAGCTTACAAAGCGCTGAAGAGTTTTTAA
Organism: Mus musculus; assembly: GCF_000001635.26. NCBI lineage: Eukaryota > Metazoa > Chordata > Mammalia > Rodentia > Muridae > Mus > Mus musculus. Next base: position 15,830,421 of record NC_000070.6, on the reverse strand, counting down.
TTAATTAATTAATTAATTAATTAATTAATTAATTTCATTACTGTGTTCATGTACTAAGCAGTTGATTAGTTTTCTTGTGTTCTAACTACCTTCCTAAATGGTGAACTGAGTTAAAAAATATTGCCTCAGAGTTTTGCTTGAGAAAATGACCAGACCATTTTGGCTTTGGCCTCTAAATGCCTTTAAAACAATGACCAGAAGCTGAGACTGGTTGATCTCTCTGGATGGGCATGGCCTGATTACTGAATTTGCCATGACAGTGGCTGTTGGTTGTGACTGTTCACTTCTTCATTCATGTTTCCTTAGAATTACTGAAATTGTTGGTGTCCTTTTCCACAATGCTGCACATTCTAAGTAACTGGAAGCAAGAAGAAGCAAATGTAAACAACTCATTTATTCCTAGCTAAGGCAAACATTTTCCAACATTGTTGTTTAGAAAACTTTGTATACGTAAAAAGCCTAATGTGTTTTCTTTCTTTGAAAACAGTTGCAAATGACATCTGCCATTAAGGTAGTTCAGGGTCTTAAGGGTCCATCCCAAACTGGTAGAAGAACTTGATAGTATCCTTCATGTGTTGCCAGCTTTGGGGTTTGTTTTGGCTAGTTTTATGTCAACATTACACAAGTTATAGTCATCTGAGATGAGGAAATCACAGTTAAGTAAACACCACCATAAGTTTAGGCTATAGGTTACCCTGTGGGGCATTGTATTAATTAGTGATTGATGGGAGAGGGTCTAGCCCATTGTAGATGGACCCATCCTTCTGCTGGTCATCCTGGTTTCTATAAAAATTCAGGCCAAACAAGCCACTAGAAGCAAACTAGTAAACAGCACTCCTCCACTGCCTATGCCTGAGTTCCTGCATCCAGGTTCCTCCCCTGTTTGAGTTACTGCTTTGACTTATTTAAATGATGAACAGTGGTGTAGATATGTAAGCCAAATAAACCCCTTCCTCCAAAAAAAAAAAAAAAAAAAAGAAAGAAAGAAAGAAAGAAAGAAAGAAAGAAAGAAAGAAAGAAAAAGAAAACTTTGTATACAAGCAACAATGTCCTTAAGATTGTCATGGTGCTGTCTGTTGTATTTGTCAAAGTTTAATGTACTTCATGGTCATTATTATTGATAATTATAATTTTCTTAATTTTGGTGTTTTATAGTATAGTGGGCATCTTTTGGGAATATACCTAGGAGCGATGTTGCTGGATCTTGAGGTAGGACTATTTCAAATTTTCTTAGAAACCTCCAGATTGATTTCCACAGTGATTGTTCTAGTTTGCACTCCCACTAATGAAGGACTGTTCTCCTCAATCCACATCCTTGCCAGCATGTGCTGTCCCAGCATGTGTTTTTAATCACAGCCATCTTAACAGGTGTAAGATGGACTCTCAGAATCCTTTTGATTTACATTTCCCTGATGAGTAAGGACATTGAACAGTCTGTGAAGCTATAGTCACCCTGATACCGAAACCACACAAAGACTCAACAAAAAAATAAAAGAATTTCAGATCAATTTCCCTTATGAACATAATACTCAATAAAATACTCCCAAACTGAATCCAAAAATGCTTAAAAAGTATCATCTACCATGACCAATTAGGCATCATACCAGGGTTGCAGGGATGGTTCAATATATTTAAAAAAATCCATCAATGTAATCACTGAATTCAAAGAAAGAAAACCTCACAATCATCTCATTAGACGCTGAAAAGCTTGTCAATATTCAACATCCATTCATGTTCAAAGTATTGGAGAGATCAGAGATAGAAGGTGTATACCAAGCAGAATAAAGGTAATATACAGCAAGGCAATAGCCAACATCAAATTAAATGGAGAGAAACCTAAAGTCATTACACTAAAATCAGGGACAAGTCAAAGCTGCTCACTCTCTCCCTATCTATTCAATATAGTACTTGAAGTTCTAATTAGGGCAATAAGCCAAATAAAGGAGATAAAGTGAATACAAACTAGAAAGGAATAGGTCAAAGTGTTGCTGTTTGCAGATGATATGATAGTAGCAAAGTGATCCATAAAATTTTATCAGGGGAGTCCTACAGCTGATAAACACCTTCAGCAAAATGGCCATATACAAATGAACTAAAAAAATCATTAGCCCTCCTTTATACAAATGAAAAATAGGCCGAGAGAGAAATTAGGAAATGACTCCATTTACAATAGTCATAAACTATATAAAATACCTTGGTCTAAATCTAACCAAGCACATGAAAGGCCTGTATGACAAGAACTTCAAGTCTCTGAAGAAAGAAATTGAAGAAGACCTCAGAAGATGGGAAGCTCTCCTATGCTCATAGATCAGTAAGATTATCATAGTAAAAACATCCAGTTTACCAAAAAAAACAATCTACACGTTTAATGCAATTCCATTAAAATTCAAACACAATTCTTCATAGACTTTGAAAGAGTGATTCTCAACTTTATATGGAAAAACAAAAAACTCAGGATAGTTAAAAAATTTTGTACAATAAAAGAACTTCTGGAGGCATCAGCATCCCTGTTTCAAGCTGTACTACAGAGCAATAGTGATAAAAACCACGTGGTATTGGCATAAAAAACCAAGATGATCAATGAAATTTAATCAAAGACCCAAAAATAAACTCACACACCTTCTTTGAAAAAGAAACTGAAACCATTAAATGGAAAAAAGAAAGCACCTTCAACAAATGATGCTGGCCTAACTGAATGTCTACATGTAGAAGAATGCAAATAGATCGCTCATGTTCAAGTGGATCAAAGATCTCACCATAAAACTGAATACATTAAATGTAATAGAAGAGAAAACAGGGAATAGCCTTGAACTCATTGGTACAGGAGACAACTTCCTGAACAGAACTCCAACAACCCAGGAACTAAGATAAACAACTAATTAATGGGAGCTCTCAAATCTGAAAAAGCTTTTGTTAGGCAAAGGACACTGTCAATAAGAACAAATGGGAGCCTACAGAGTAGAAAAGATTGCAGGGCTTGGTGGTGCACACCTTAAATCCCAGCCCTAGGGAGGCAGAGGCAGGCAGCAGATTTCTGAGTTCAAGGCCAGCCTGGTCTACAGAGTGAATTCCAGGACAGCCAGGGCTATACAGAGAAACCCTGTCTCAAAAAACAAAAACAAAAAACAAAAGACAAACAAACAAACAAACAGAATGGAAAAGATCTTCACCAACCCTACATCTGACAGAGGAATAATATACAAAAGTATAAGGAACTCAGTAAATTAAACACCAACAAACCAAATAACCCAATTAAAAATAGGGTACAGAGTTAAACAGAGATTTCTCTCCGAAAGGCTCAGCAAGCAGCAGAAAGTATCAGATGCAGGTAGTTGCACCCAACCAATGGACAGAAGCAGCTGACCCCTGTTGTTGAATTAAGGAAAGGCTGAAAGAGGTTGAGGAGAAGGCTGATCTTGTAGGAGGACCAGCAGTCTCAATTAATCTGGACCTCCGAGATCTCTCAGATACTAGAACACCAACCAGGCAGCATACAGCAGCTGATATGAGGCCTCCAACACACATATAGTAGAGGACTGCTGGGCCTGTGTTCATTCAGTGTTGATGCACCTTACCCTCAAGATACTGGAGGCCCCAGGGAGTTTAGAGGTCAGGTGGGGTAGGGGAGGTAACATTCACGAGGAGACAGAGGGTGAGGAGGAGGTATGGGATGTGGGACAGTCAGAGGGTGGACAGAGGGGAGGGGGGAATAAAATATGGAGTGTAAAAATAAACTAATAAACAAACAAACAAACAAACAAACAAACAAACAAACAAACAAGAAGGGGCAAAGTGTCCACACTTTGGTCTTCGTTCTTGAATTTCATGTGCTTTGCAAATTGTATCTTGTATCTTGGGTATTCTAAGTTTCTTGGCCAATATTCACGTATCAGTGAGTACATATCATGTAATTGTGATTGGGTTACCTCACTCAGGATGATGCCCTCTAGGTCCATCCATTTGCCTAGGAATTTCATAAATTTATTCTTTTTAATAGCTGAGTAGTACTCCATTGTGTAAATGTACCACATTTTCTGTATCCATTCCTCTGTTGAGGGGCATCTGGGTTCTTTCCAGCTTCTGGCTATTATAAATAAGGCTGCTATGAACATAGTGGAGCATGTGTCCTTATTACCAGTTGGAACATATTCTGGATTTATGCCCAGGAGAGGTGTTGCAGGATGATCCGGTAGTACTATGTCCAATTTTTTGAGGAACCACAAGACTGATTTCCGGAGTGGTTGTACAAGCTTGCAATCCTACCAACAATGGAGGAGTGTTTCTCTTTCTCCACATCCTCACCAGCATCTGCTGTCACCTGAATTTTTTATCTTAGCCATTCTGACTGGTGTGAGGTGGAATCTCAGGGTTGTTTTGATTTGCACTTCCCTGATGATTAAGGATGCTGAACATTTTTCAGGTGCTTCTCAGCCATTTGGTATTCCTCAAGTGAGAATTCTTTGTTTAGCTCTGAGCCCCATTTTTTTAAATATTATTTTATTAGGTATTTTCCTCAATTATGTTTCCAATGCTATCCCAAAAGTCCTCCATAACCTCCCCCCCACTCCCCTACCCAGCTACTCCCACTTTTTGGCCCTGGCATTCCCCTGTACTGGGGCATATAAAGTTTGCATGTCCAATGGGCCTCTCTTTCCACTGATGGCCGACTAGGCCATCTTTTGATACATATGCAGGTAGAGTCAAGAGCTCAGGGGTACTGGTTAATGCATAATGTTGTTGCACCTGTAGGATTGCAGAACCCTTTAGCTCCTTGGATACTTTCTCTAGCTCCTCCATTGGGGGCCGTGAGATCCATCGAATAGCTGACTGTGAGCACATCCACTTCTGTGTTTGCTAGGACCCAGCATAGTCTCACAAGAAACAGCTATATCAGGGATCTTTCAGCAAAATCTTGCTAGTGTATGCAATGGTGTCAGCGTTTGGAGGCTGATTATGGGATGGATCCCTGGATATGGCAGTCTCTAAATGGTCCATCCTTTCATCTCAGCTCTGAGCCCCATTTTTTAATGGGGTTATTTGATTTTCTGGAGTCCACCTTCTTGAGTTCTTTATATATATTGGGTATTAGTCCCCTATCTGATTTAGGATAGGTAAATATCCTTTCCCAATCTGTTGGTGGTCTTTTTGTCTTGTTGACGGTGTCTTTTGCCTTGCAGAAGCTTTGCAACTTTATGAGGTCCCATTTATCGATTCTTGATCTTACTGCACAAGCCATTGCTGTTCTATTCAGGAACTTTTCCCCTGTACCCATATCTTTGAGGCTTTTCCCTACTTTCTCCTCTATAAGTTTCAGTGTCTCTGGTTTTATGTGGAGTTCCTTAATCCACTTAGAATTGACCTTAGTACAAGGAGATAGGAATGGAACAATTAACATTCTTCTACATGATAACTGCCAGTTGTGCCAGCACCATTTGTTGAAAATGCTGTCTTTTTTCCACTGGATGGTTTTAGCTCCCTTGTCAAAGATCAAGTGACCACACCTATGTGGGTTCATTTCTGGGTCTTCAATTCTATTCCATTGGTCTACTTGTCTGTCACTATAACAGTACCATGCAGTTTTTATCACAATTGCTCTGTAGTACAGCTTTAGGTCAGGCAAGGTGATTCCACCAGAGGTTCTTTTATCCTTGAGAATAGTTTTTGCTGTCCTAGGTTTTTGCTATTCCAGATGAATTTAGACATTACCCTTTCTAATTCGTTGAAGAATTGAGTTGGAATTTTGATGGGGATTGCATTGAATCTGTAGATTGCTTTTGGCCATTTTTACTATATTGATTCTGCCAATCCATGAGCATGGGAGATCTTTCCATCTTCTGAGATCTTCCTCAATTTCTTTTTTCAGAGACTTGAAGTTCTTATCATACACATTTTTCACTTCCTTAGTTAGAGTCACACCAAGGTATTTTATATTATTTGTGACTATTGTGAAGGGTGTTGTTTCCCTAATTTCATTCTCAGCCTGTTTATTCTTTGTGTACAGAAAGGCCATTGACTTGTTTGAGTTAATTTTATATCAAGCTACTTCAATGAAGCTCTTTATCAGGCTTAGGAGTTCTCTGGTGGAATTTTTCATGTCACTTATATATACTATCATATCATCTGCAAAAAGTGATATTTTGACTTCTTCCTTTCCAATTTGTATCCCCTTGATCTCCTTATGTTGTCTAATTGCTCTGGCTAGGACTTCAAGTACTATGTTGAATAGGTAGGGAGAAAGTAGACAGCCTGTCTAATCCCTGATTTTAGTGTGATTGCTTCCAGTTTCTCACCATTTACTTTGATGTTGGCTACTGGTTTGCTGTAGATTGCTTTTATCATGTTTAGGTATGGGCCTCGAAATTAATGATCTTTCCAAGACTTTTATTATGAATGGGTGTTGGATTTTGTCAAATGCTTTCTCCACATCTAACGAGATGATCATGTGGTTTTTGTCTTTGAGTTTGTTTATATTGTGGATTACGTTGATGGATTTCTGTATATTAAACCATCCCTGCATCCCTGTAATGAAACCTACTTGGTCAGGATGGATGATTGTTTTGATGTGTTCTTGGATTCAGTTAGAGAGAATTTTATTGAGTATTTTTGCATTGCTATTCATAATGGAAATTTGGTCTGAAGTCCTCTATCTTTGTTGGGTCTTTCTGTGGTTTAGGTATCAGAGTAATTGTGGCTTCATAGAATGACTTGGGTAGAGTACCTTCTGCTTCTACTTTGTGGAATCGTTTGTGAAGAACTGGGATTAGATCTTCTTTGAAGGTCTGATAGAAATCTGCACTAAACCCATCTGGTCCTGGGCTTTTTTTTTGGTCGAGAGACTATTAATGACTGCTTCTATTTCTTTAGGGGATATAGGACTGTTTAGATAATTAACCTGATCCTGATTTAACTTTGGTACCTGGTATCTGTCTTGAAATTTGTCCATTTCATCAAGGTTTTCCAGTTTTGTTGAGTATAGTCTTTGGTAGAAGGATCTGATGGTGTTTTGGATTTCTTCATGATCTGTTGTCATGTATCCGTTTTCATTTCTGATTTTTAAAATTAGGACACTGTCCCTTTGCCCTTTAGTGAGTCTGGCTAAGGTTTTATCTATCTTGTTGATTTTCTCTAAGAACCATTTGGTTGATTCTTTGAATAGTTCTTCTTGTTTCCACTTGTTTGATTTCGCCACTGAGTTTGATTATTTCCTGCCATCTACTCCTCTTGGGTGAATTTGCTTCCTTTTGTTCTAGAGCTTTTAGGTGTGTTGTCAAGCTGCTAGTGTGTGCTCTCTCTAGTTTCTTTTTGGAGGCACTCAGAGCTATGAGTTTTCCCCTTAGAAATGCTTTCAATGTGTCCCATAAGTTTGGGTATGTTGTGGAATCATTTTCATTAAACTCTAAAAAGTCTTTAATTTCTTCCTTTATTCCTTCCTTGACCAAGGTATCATTGAGAAGAGTGTTGTTCAGTTTCCACGTGGTTGTTGGCTTTTGATTATTTATGTTGTTATTGAAGATCAGCCTTATTCCATGGTGATCTGATAGGATGCATGGACAATTTCAATATTTTTGTATCTGTTGAGGCCTGTTTTGTGACCAATTATATGGTCAGTTTTGGAGAAGGTATCATGAGGTGCTGAGAAGAAGGTATATCCTTTTGTTTTAGGATAAAATGTTTTCTAGATATCTGTTAAACCCATTTGTTTTATTACTTCTGTTAGTTTCACTATGTCCCTGTTTAGTTTCTCTTTCCATGATCTGTCCATTGATGAAAGTGGTGTGTTGAAGTCTCCCACTATTATTATGTGAGGTACAATGTGTGCTTTGAACTTTACTAAAGTTTCTTTAATGAATGTGGTTTCCCTTGCATTTGGAGCATAGATATTCAGAATTGAGAGTTCCTCTTGGAAGATTTTACCTTTGATGGGTATGAAGTGCCCCTCCTTGTCTTTTTTGATAACTTTGGGTTGGAAGTTGATTTTTTTCGATATTAGAATGGCTACTCCAGCTTGTTTCTTCAGAACATTTGCTTGGAAAATTGTTTTCCAGCCTTTCATTCTGAGGTAGTGTCTGTCTTTTTTCCAGAGATAGGTTTCCTGGAAGCAGCAAAAATGTTGGGTCCTGTTTGTGTAGTCAGTCTGTTAGTCTATGTCTTTTTATTGGGGAATTGAGTACATTGATATTAAAAGATATAAAGAAAAGTAATTGTTGCTTCCCATTATTTTTGTTGTTAGAATTGGCATTCTCTTCTTGTGGCTGTCTTCTTTTAGTTTTGTTGCAGGATTACTTTCTTGCTTTTTCTAGGGCGTTGTTTCCGTCCTTGTATTGTTTTTTTGTTTTTTGTTTTTTCTCTTGTTATCCTTTGAAGGGGTGGAATCATGGAAAGATAATGTGTGAGTTTGGTTTTGTCATGGAATGCTTTGGTTTCTCTGTCTATGGTAATTGAAAGTTTGGCTGGGTATAGTAGCCTGGGCTGGCATTTGTGTTCTCTTAGTGTCTGTATAACATCTGTCCAGGATCTTCTGGCTTTCATAGTCTCTGGTGAAATGTCTGGTGTAATTCTGATAGGCCTGCCTTTATATGTTACTGGACCTTTTTCCCTTACTGCTTTTAATATTTTATCTTTATTTAGTATATTTGTTGTTCTGATTATTATGTGATGGTTAGGAATTTCTTTTCTGGTCCAGTCTATTTGGAGTTCTGTAGGCTTCTTGTATGTTCATGGGCATCTCTTTCTTTAGGTTTGGGAAGTTTTCTTCTATAATTTTATTGAAGATATTTGCTAGTCCTTTAATTTGAAAATCTTTATTCTCATCTACTCCTATTATTCGTAGGTTTGGTCTTCTCATTGTGTCCTGGATTTCCTGGATGTTTTCAGTTAGGATCTCTCTCTCTCTCTCTCTCTCTCTCTCTCTCTCTCTCTCTCTCTCTCTCTCTCTCTCTTTTTGTTTCCACAGATGTAGTTACCAAATTTGATTGATTGATTGATTGTTGGCACCAGAGATTTAACTAAGGGCCCGTTTTATATTTACAAACTCCTTTCTTTGTCTGGCAGGTGCATAAGGTTTATTTATCTGATAAGAGTGAAGAGGATAATTACAACGGGAGTGAAGAAGAAGCACAGCCCAAAGTTCAGGGGCCTCAGCGAAGCAACCAACAAGTCAAGAATCGAAGGGTCATCTCAGACTTGGAGAGTGACGTTGGTGGCTCTGATGTAGAATTCAAGCCAGATACTAAGCAGGAAGGAAGCAGTGATGATGCGAGCAGTGGAGTTGGGGACAGCGATAGTGAGGACCTGGGTACCTTCAGCAAAGGTGCTCCAAAGCAGAAGAGAGCCATAGCTGTTCTGGGTGGACTTAGAAGGAAAAGTCTGAAGAAGGAAACAGGCTCAGCCTAACGAGCAACTTGCATTCTGTCAGAAGCCAAGAGTACCTTGAGTGATTTTTCTGCCCCTCAGAATTCTGAATCCAAGACCCACATCAGTGGAGGAGGTAACGACAGTAGTGGACCCACTATTTGGTATCACAAAACTTTAGAATGGCTTAAGCCAGAAAAGAGAAGAGATGAGCACAGGAGACGCCCCGATCACCCTGAATTTAATCCCACCACACTGTATGTGCCTGAAGAGTTCCTCAATTCTTGTACTCCAGGGATGAGGAACTGGTGGCAGTTCAAGTCTCAGAACTTTGATCTTGTCATCTTTTATAAGGTGGGGAAGTTTTATGAATTGTATCATATGGATGTTGTTATTGGAGTTAGTGAGCTGGGGCTGATATTCATGAAGGGCAACTGGGCCCATTCTGGTTTTCCAGAGATTGCATTTGGTCGATTCTCGGATTCTTTGGTGCAGAAGGGCTATAAGGTAGCACGGGTGGAACAGACCAAGACTCCAGAAATGTTGGAGGCATGATGCCTGAAGATGGCACACGTATCCAAGTTTGATAGAGTGGTGAGAAGGGAGATTTGCAGGATCATTACCAAGGGCACACAGACCTACAGTGTGCTGGATGGTGATCCCTTTGAGAACTACAGTAGGTGTCTTCTTAGCCTCAAAGAGAAGGAGGAAAAGACTTTTGGTCACACTCATGTGTATGGTGTTTGCTTTGTGGACACTTCACTGGGCAAGTTTTTCATAGGCGAGTTTTCGGATGTCCACCACTGTTCCAGATTTAGGACTCTAGTGGCACACTATCCTCCTGTACAAATTTTGTATGAGAAAGAAAATCTCTCAACAGAAACCAAAACCTTCCTAAAGGGTTCAATGTCATCTTGTCTTCAGGACGGTCTCATGTCAGGGTTGTCTAGAGTCACAGAACTTATGGATCGTCTCTAGATAGTAAAGGAATTTATTGATGACTTACAGTCGGCAGCCCAATTCCCAACAATTGTTCAGTCACAGCTGTGAATGGAAGTCCAAGGATCTAGCAGTTACTCAGTCTCACGCAGCAAGCAGGCGAAGGAGCAAGAGCTAGACTCCCTTCTTCCAATGTCCTTATATTGTCTCCAGCAGAAGGTGTCGCCCAGATTAAAGGTGTATTCCTTGAACTCGGATATTCAATCTTCTGGAATCCATAGCCACTATGGCTCAAGATCTCCATACCAAGATTCAGATAAGGATCTCCAAGCCTCCAGATAGGGTTACTGGCGAGCCTTCCAATTCTGGATTGTAGTTCATTCCAAATATAGTCAAGTTGACAACCAGGAATAGCCACTACACCAGGTTCCCAATTTTGGGATGCCACTAAGACTTTGCGAACACTCCTTGAAGGAGGGTACTTTACTGGAAATGGAGACAGTAGTACAGTGCTGCCTCTGGTGCTTAAAGGAATGACCTCGGAGTCAGATTCTGTTGGGTTGACAGCAGGAGAGGAGAGTGGATTGGCTCTCTCTGCTCTAGGTGGTATTGTTTTCTACCTCAAAAAAATGCCTGATTGATCAGGAGCTTCTGTCAATGGCTAATTTTGAAGAGTATTTCCCTTTGGATTCTGACATGATCAGCACAGTAAAACCTGGGGCTGTCTTTACTAAAGCCAGTCAGTGAATGATGCTAGACGCAGTGACATTAAACAACCTGGAGATTTTCCTGAATGGAACAAATGGCTCTACTGAAGGGACCCTGCTAGAGAGACTGGATACTTGCTATATACCCCCTTTGGCAAGCGGCTCTTAAAACAGTGGCTTTGTGTTCCCCTCTGCAGCCCTTCTGCCATCAGTGACCGTTTAGATGCTGTGGAAGATCTGATGGCCGTGCCTGGCAAGGTCAATGAAGTTGCAGACCTCTTAAAGAAGCTGCCAGATCTTGAGAGGCTACTGAGTAAGATTCATAATGTTGGGTCTCCCTTAAAGAGCCAGAAGAGTTAGGATCTTTTTGCATTTTGCATTTTCTTTGATTGTTGTGCCTATGTTCTCTATAGAATCTTCTGCACCTGAGATTCTCTCTTCCATCTCTTGTATTCTGTTGGTGATGTTGGTATCTATGGTTCCAGATTTCTTTCCAGTGTTGCCTCATTTTGGGTTTTCTTTATTGTGTCTACTTCCCTTTTTAGGTCTAGTATTGTTTTGTTCATTTCCATCACCTGTTTAGATGTGTATTCCTATTTTTCTTTAAGGACTTCTACCTGCTTGGTTGTGTTTTTCTTTTTTCTTTAAGGACTTGTAACTCTTTAGAAGTGTTCTCCTGTATTTCTTTAAGTGAGTTATTAAATCCTTCTTGATGTCCTCTACCATCATCATGAGATATGCTTTTAAATTCGGGTCTAGCTTTTCAGGTGTGTTGGGGGTGCCTAAGACTGGCTAAGGTGGGAGTGCTGAGTTCTGATGATGGTGAGTCATCTTGGTTTCTGTTAGTAAGATTCTTACATTTGCCTTTCGCCATCTGGTAATCTCTGAAGTTAGTTGTTATAGTTGTCTCTGGTTAGAGATCGTTCCTCTTGTGATTCTGTTAGCCTCTATCAGCATACCTGGGAGACTAGGTCTCTCCTGAGTTTCAGTGGTCAGAGCACTCTCTGCAGGCAAGCTCTCCTCTTTCATGGAAGGTGCACAGTTCAGACCTGCCTCCTGGCAGAAGATGAAGGCCCGAAACAGGGCCTGTCCCAGAAGCTGTGTTGCTTGGGCCTGTCCCAGAAGCTGTTAGCTTCTGTAGTCCATACTCTCACCTGCACAGACTAGTCTTGGAGGAATCCAGGAACCAAGATGGCTCGCTCCCCCAGGTACTCCGGCAAAGCCCTCCCGGGATGGGGCCCGGATGTCTGGAACCCGAAAAAGGGTCTGCCTCAGAAGCTGTGTGGCTTCTGCCTGTCCCAGAAGCTGTTATCTCCTGTAGTCCACACTCTCACCTGTGCAGACTAGTCTCAGGGGGATCCGGGAACCAAGATAGAATTTGCTTTCTTAAAGCAAGGCTTTTCTATACCTCCTAGGTTGGTATGAAATTTACTATCCAGTTCAACAGACTGTTCTTATGCCTCAGTCTTCTGAGTGTTTGGATTGCAGTCATGAGATAGGAAATACATATTTATTTAGCCTTTCAAAAATTTTAGTATTTCACTTTTGCCTAGGCTGTCCAAGAATTTACTATATAGCTCATTCTGGCCTAAAACTCTCAGTGTGATGACTACAGGCATCTAGTTAATAGTCTAGTTAATAGTCGTTTGTTTCTTCAACACCCTGACTATTTAGCTACTCAGAGACAAAAATGAGACATAAAGACAGCTAGCTTTAAGGCAGTAGAAGTTGAGGAAAGACTCTTACAAGATCCATCAGAAGCTGAATGGACACACAATGCTAGAAGTGTCCCTGGTATGGAGGAAGAGAAGGAAGAGAAAGTAGAATGATTTTATGATGTCTAGCTTGAACACATACTTAAGTGATGAAGCCATTAAGATTGAAAATACTGGAATAACAGGGTTAGGGAAGATGAACAGTCAATGAGATAATGCTGAATAAGACCAAAGTATAAAGGCATACACATGCATAATGAAACCTATCGGTTTATACATTAACTTAAAAAAACTTTCTCCTAAAGGAGGAAATAAGCATCAGGATACAGGTGGTCCTCTCTGCTGAAAGAGACATAATAGAGGTGCTGTGTAGCAGAATAAGAGTCACAGTGGTACTGGTAGAGCCCTGTGATGCATTCTTCCCTTGGGAAGTGAACAAGAGAGAAATGAACCAAGATGCACAACTTACATGATGAGTAAGCTTTAAGATTCTCCAGAATGAATTTGACACACAGTGAAACAGGGTCTAATGTATATCTTATGATTGTGAATTCTAAAAAAACAAACAAAAAACAAACAAAAAACCATATAAATGTATGTGATAGTTTTATTTCAGTAAGGCTTTATTTAAAGTTAATTGCCATATAAAATAATAATCTTGGACTTAATTAAAGGTGAAATTGGTAGTTCTTTACCCACAATGCAATTCTATTATTCCAATTGTTTTCCTGAGGACTGAGTTACAGAACTCCAACTATATGTTTTTGCTTCTTCAATAATTTTTTTTACCAAACATTTAATGATTAGCATATTAAACAGGTAACCATCCATTGATTAAAAATGTTAATGTTCCTGACAAGACTTCATTTGTGTTCCTCCTATCACCAGGGTCATAAATAAAGAACTGCAAAGAACATGTTGCCCATGACAGCACACTTCCATCACATTATTTGCTTAGAACAAGATAATCTTGCTGTTTTGATTTTTCACAGATAAATTTGGGGTATATGAGAAATATGCTTGCTAAAAGCAAGAAGATGAGAAATGAAGACATATTATTTTATTAGAGAATCCCTTATAGAGATAAAATCAAATAAGTGGCTGTGGGATAATTTAAAAATGACATAAAACCAATGCTTTAAAGGTTTTATGACCATGAGTGCAGTAATGAAACACCTGGAACATTTGTAAAGAAAAAATTAAATAAGGTAACTATCATGGCTAGCTCTGATTCAATTGTGTATTGTACTAGGGTTCATGTGATTGAAAGTTTGGTCTTTAGGGCAGTGGCTTAGGGATGAAGTGGGGTCTATACAGGCTTGTTCCTCTGCTCCAGTGGGTGGCTCCACATCTTTGTGTATTTAGACAGCAGTAGTTGGCTTTAGTGGGCTATCAGCAAAAAGACATGAAGTTAGGAAGATTACTCAGGGAGGACATGGAGTGAGTTAGAGGGAGAAATCAGGGGTAGATATGATCATATTTCATTCTATACATGTTGGCAGTACTCAAAAATAAAAATGAAAACATAAAATGCTGCAAAAACGGAGTGGTTGCACACGTAGCCCTGATGTAGCTCTTTGAGTTCCCATGAGAAGATTACTAATACAGGAGGAAGCCTGGCTCATCTCATTCTCTCTGCTCCTCCATAGGGGTGTGGTTACTAGATGACTTTTGTATATTCTCTGCCATTTCTGTCTGCATTGTGTGTGATGATGCAGCCTAAGGGCACCCCTTGCCAAGTCTTAGCTATGGTATTCGGACTTCATGTGAAGACCAGAAGCTAAGTAATTTCTTTTTACTTTTCAAGTTTCCCATGTTAGGAGTTTCTTTACTCAATGAAATGCTGACTAACATGTTGAGAGACAAAGACTTAAAAAAAATTTGAAGCTCAAGACCAAATCTAAAGTCTTGATTTCACCAAGACTCTTAATTCTATTGCTTATGAATAATAAAAGAGTCCAGAGATAGACTCTCATGTAGTATTAAACCTATCAGTAAACACTAACATGCTGGTAAGAGTCATTTGTGGCCTCTTTCATTGTTTTGCTTAAAGTGTAAGTAGTCAATTGACACTGGAGTTTCTGAATAGATTTGCTCTTTATCTGAATAGATAATGATCTTGTCATTACTACAGGTAGACAGTTCCCAAGTTCTTCTAATTATCATAAAAGCTTCAGATTGTAATAACTTCCCTACTGAGTGTTTTTAAAGGATACAAATGTAACTCTCAAAGTACCTACACAGAATCTCATGTAATCCTTAGGTAGCTAGAAAGCTATGCCCTACCTAGGAGACTGCTTCTGCCCCATCCCTCCAACAGAGACTGACCTGGAGATAGTGTACACTGCAGCCTTGTACTGTATCAGCAAGATGGAGTAGATTCTGTAACTTGAGCTTTAGCTGATGCTTGTGATAATTCAGAAACACACACCTTCCACTCTCTGTAATTGGGGTATTGCTATCTTGCAAGCTGCTTGATAGGTTAGATGATAGTGAAATTAAGTCCCATAAGCAATGTGCGTGCATTGTCAGTTTCTTTGGAAGCTGAGTTAAGGATTCCTGAATGTGCAATTGCCAGTGAGTTAAATCAAGATAGAAGTCAGTCCCTTAAAGGGCTGCTTTTATGAGGGAGCAAGTCCCTGACTGTGGTGGACAGATCCTGCACTCCTAGGGAAGTTTAAGTATTAGAAGGTTCTCAGTATAGTTACTGCTTATAAATATTTTAAATTTGATTTTAGCCACAATATAACTTCATGTTTTTCCCATTTACAAAGTTAATTTAATTCACTATGCTTAAAAAATGTATTTTCTAAGAATAGGCATGAATTGGCCACTATAATAGTCTGTTTTTGTGATTAAATTTCTTTGTTTATAAAATATTGAAAAAAATCATATATTTTAATTAGGTACCTCATTAACAAATAGTTTTATTCTGTTGAAATTTTAAATTTCAAATATGTAAACATAGTTTTGGATAATATGAAATTTCTGGGTGGGTACAGGCTTTTCATTATATTTCTACTTTCCTATCCACTTGTAAATGCTTATCACTAATTTAATCCCCTGGGTGCTTTGGTCTTTATATACTTAAAAACAAAACAGAGTTTAAAGATGCATGGTGCTGACCTGGATATTTATGATCACAATAAGGATAATATTATAGAGGACTTTTAATCCAGCAACATGGCTACTCGGGCAAGGGACCACATTCAAATACCCAGGTTTGTGTGATTGGGCTAGAATGCAGACACACCTTCAGTAAGTACATATCTTTAATTCCATACAATGTAGATAAGGTTAGTTTGTAGAAGGAAGTAGCCATGTTTGAAAGTGATATCTAATTGAGGGGCAGACAAAGTGATAAAATGGGGAAAGATTTGACAGAATGAATCAGATATAGGATACGCCCAATTCTCATGTAAGCAGTACAGAATGGGGAAACTATTTAAGAGCAGCACAGGGGAAGAGTCAGTCCCTTGGGAGTTCATTCGGTTGAGAGGCAGTGCAGTGGAGCTCAGTTCATAGCAATTCAATTCCTGGAGTTTGGAGGTAGTTTTACCAGAACAGTTTTACAGAGACAGGTTGCAGATAAAGACTGAGTGAGCCAAAGAAAAGAAAGG
Source organism: Mus musculus (assembly GCF_000001635.26). Lineage (NCBI taxonomy): Eukaryota > Metazoa > Chordata > Mammalia > Rodentia > Muridae > Mus > Mus musculus. Next base: position 15,814,089 of record NC_000070.6, on the reverse strand, counting down.
CACCAGAAGATTAGAAGCCAGTTTGAGTCAGTGAGCTTGGAGAGGAGTTTGAACCAGAACAGCTGAGTTGAACCAGCCAGCCACAGCTCAGAAAGATAGAAAGGGTAATCCTATTCACCAGTAAGCCCCTGAGACAACAATTATATCTAGTGCATAAAAGCTACTTTTACATAAGCTTTTTCTTATTTGGAACCTGTATATTTTTTGAAATTAAACACACTACACATGAAGCTTAGATAAGAAATATAGTGAAGGCTTTGTAAAAGTTTATTTTTAAGTAATTAATTTATTTTTAATGAGGGTTAATTACAGTAGTCTAGAAATCAGCCTGAGCTGTTTGCTTATGTCTGTATGTCATTGACCTCCTCAGTCTACAACACTAAGAACACTGTTCATTAACTGTGTGTCTGAGAAGTCCTACTTCTCACACAGGAGAAGAAAACTAAGGATGATGGTGATGAAAGCAAAAGGGACCAAAGAAGGTAAAGATCCAAGAAGATGGGCAGGTAGGATATTACTGTACGGCTGGGGATGCATGAAGGCTGAAGAGTACACAAGTGACAACACTAAAGATGAACCATGGTCAATAAAGCTCTGCAGGTGAAAGAGAGAGGATGCTTTCATGAAGGAAGAAACTATTACCTATATAATAAATAGTGTGCCATGTGTGGTTTATAGGCCAGGCGTCTCAGGACAGATCACATTTTTTTTTTTTCTATTGCCATGGAAGGATAATTGAGAATGAATGGTTTATTATTTTATTTTATTTTATTTTATTTATTTATTTGTTTATTTTTAAATATCTTTTATTACATATTTTCCTTACTTACATTTCCAATGCTATCCCAAAAGTCCCCCATACCCTCCCCCCCACTTCCCTACCCACCCATTCCCATTTTTTTGGCCCTGGCGTCCCCCGGTACTGGGGCATATACAGTTTGCGTGTCCAATGGGCCTCTCTTTCCAGTGATGGCCGAATAGGCCATCTTTTGATACATATGCAGCTAGAGTCAAGAGCTCCAGGGTACTGGTTAGTTCATAATGTTCTTCCACCTATAGAGTTGCAGATCCCTTTAGCTCCTTGGGTACTTTCTCTAGCTCCTCCATTGGGAGCCCTGTGATCCATCCAATAGCTGACTGTGAGCATCCACTTCTGTGTTTGCTAGGCCCTGGCATAGTCTCACAAGAGACAGCTACATCTGGGTCCTTTCGATAAAATCTTGCTAGTGTATGCAATGGTGTCAGCGTTTGGAAGCTGATTATGGAGTGGATCCCTGGATATGGCAGTCTCTAGATGGTCCATCCTTTCGTCTCAGCACCAAACTTTGTCTCTGTAACTCCTTTCATGGGTGTTTTGTTCCCAATTCTAAGGAGGGGCATAGTGTCCACACTTCAGTCTTCATTTTTCTTGAATTTCATGTGTTTAGGAAATTGTATCTTATATCTTGGGTATCCTAGGTTTTGGGCTAATATCCACTTATCAGTGAGTACATATTGTGTGAGTTCCTTTGTGAATGTGTTACTTCACTCAGGATGATGCCCTCCAGGTCCATCCATTTGCCTAGGAATTTCATAAATTCATTCTTTTTAATAGCTGAGTAGTACTCCATTGTGTAAATGTACCACATTTTCTGTATCCATTCCTCTGTTGAGGGGCATCTGGGTTCTTTCCAGCTTCTGGCTATTATAAATAAGGCTGCTATGAACATAGTGGAGCATGTGTCCTTCTTACCAGTTGGGGCATCTTCTGGGTATATGCCCAGGAGAGGTATTGCTGGATCCTCCGGTAGTACTATGTCCAATTTTCTGAGGAACCGCCAGACTGATTTCCAGAGTTGTTGTACAAGCCTGCAATCCCACCAACAATGGAGGAGTGTTCCTCTTTCTCCACATCCACGCCAGCATCTGCTGTCACCTGAATTTTTGATCTTAGCCATTCTGACTGGTATGAGGTGGAATCTCAGGGTTGTTTTGATTTGCATTTCCCTGTTGATTAAAGATGTTGAACATTTTTTCAGGTGCTTCTCTGCCATTCGGTATTCCTCAGGTGAGAATTCTTTGTTCAGTTCTGAGCCCCATTTTTAATGGGGTTATTTGATTTTCTGAAGTCCACCTTCTTGAGTTCTTTATATATGTTGGATATTAGTCCCCTATCTGATTTAGGATAGGTAAAGATCCTTTCCCAATCTGTTGATGGTCTTTTTGTCTTATTGACGGTGTCTTTTGCCTTGCAGAACCTTTGGAGTTTCATGAGGTCCCATTTGTCAATTCTCGATCTTACAGCACAAGCCATTCCTGTTCTGTTCAGGAATTTTTCCCCTGTGCCCATATCTTCAAGGCTTGAATGGTTTATTTTATCTTTTATTTTTTAACTTTTTATTGATTCTTTGTGAATTTCACATCATGCATCCTAGTCTCTCTCATCTTTCCATCCCTCTATATTAGTCCTTATCCCTTGCAACTAAAAGATCCTGGCAGAATGTAAAAGACACAGAAGCCCTGAAATTGGCAAGATAGACGTCAGTGTTAGCAGAACTAGCTTCACTGATTTAGAAAAATAGAGGTGCACAATGCTCTGGCCACTCCTTGAACCTGTGTGTCTGCCAATGTTCTGCACCTTCATTAGACTCTTTCCTTGTACCCCTCCCATAACCATTTTTTGAGAATAGACATTGTTTAGATCTGGAAATCCCCTAATCTCCCCCTTCTCATTCCCCCCCTGAGGGCCCATAAAAACTGGGACCTCTTTCCCCTCGAGGTCGACTCCTCTACCCCTGCGTGGGATATGAGTCATCCCCAGAGCTCTGGCTTTCCCGAATAAAGCCTCATGTGGTTTGCAACAAGCTCGGTCTGTCGTGAGTTCTTGGGTGTCCGCTATTGTCCTGAGGCCTGAGCGAGGGGCTCCTCCTGGAGTCTTTCACAACCTCCCCCCTAAGAAAACAAACAACACAAAACAAAACACAGAAGACTCCCATTGTGGAAGCTATAGTATGTCACATTATTTCTCGAAGTATACCCTTATGTCTATACATCTTTACTTGCAAATATTCAGTTGCAATGAGTCATTAGTCTGTTTTGAGGCCTCTGCCTTCTGCCACATTATCAATACTTGATCCTCATTGTTGTTGCCTCATGTCATGGAGATCCTGCAGCTTTGGTTCTGTGGTATCAGCCCCTTCACTTGCTCTAACAGTTCATAGATGAGGTAAATATTGGATTGGGTCAGCTTAAAGCCCCAGATCCAGTCCTGCATGGTAGCCGAGTGGCCGGGTTGTCATCCTGCCAGCTCTCCTGTGCCTGCTCCACCAAGACTCCCACTCCTACTCTGCCTAGGCAAGGGAATTACTGGCTATTCTGCATCTGTGCCACCAGGGCCTGGTCTCCATTACTATGGCACAAGGGGCAGGGCTAGGTCTCCTGGTGTATGATTTATAAAAAGTAAGTAAAAATTTATACTTTTTATAAAAGTATAAATGCTTGGTGGGCTTTTTGACCACCTGTAATTTCATTCTCAGTAGGTAGAGACAGGGTACACTCACAGCAAGCTGGCTAGCAAGACTACTCCATATATACATGCATGCTCCCTACTTGTGTACCTGTACACATGAAAAACATGCACACACACACACACACACACACACACACACACACACACACAAAACTGAAAAATGGGAAAAAAGTTGTGAGGTTTATTTTGGTTTATGGTTTATGGCTCCCCAGTGAGGGTCTTATGTTGCTTCAATTCACAGCCAGGAAGTTCAAGGAGGAGCAGGTATGCAAAATCACACAAACCCAAGATGGAAATGAAGAAAAATTTACATTCAAGAGAAGGACATTAATACTCTTAATGAACTAATCCCTTCTTAAAATGCTATTTCCCGACACCATTACAAAGGTAATCACATTTCCACTTGAGTTTTAGAAAAGGATGAACCCTATTGAAACTCTAGCAATCTCAGGAGGGATGTTCTGGCATTTGAGAATGAATAGCACATAACAGTATTTTACTGCATTCAAGCAAGCTGGGTGAAAGAATAAATTCTTCTATTGGTAAAATTATTACCAATTTCAATCTCTACATATTTACACCCTCATAGCAATTAAGAATTCTCTTGTGCTCGGAATTTACTCTTTGCCTTTCTGAGGGCTTTTTTGCTGCTTGCAATACTGAGCAAAAAACCCAGGACCTCAGGAATGCCAGGCCGAACTCTATCACCGAACATATGAATGCATCTCTACTCTTCTGAGTACTAGTCTGTTTCCTTGGATGAGTAAAATGAAACTCTAAGGTAAAGAGATGCATGTTTTTAGAAAATGCTCTGTCAAAGAGATGCAGAGACCCTCATCTAAACACTGCACAGTTAGAAACCTTGGAACACACAGATCTAAATGAGATGTCTTTATTATATTCCTACCCTCAGAATTCAGGGAACCCCACAGAAGAGGAAGCAGAAAGTATAAGAGCCAGAGGGGATGAAGGACACCAGGAAAACAAAGCTCTCTGAAGAAGCTGAGCAAAGCCATGTGAACTCACAAACAGTGAAGCAGCACACACAGGACCAACATGGGTCTGCACCAAGTCCTCTTCTTGTGTATTATGACTTTCAGTTTAGTGTTTTTATTGGGTACTTGAGTGTGTGATTCTCTGAGTCTTGTACATAATCTTTGGACTCTTTCCCTTCTCTTTGGTTGCCCTGTCCAGCCTCAATGTGATGGTTTTGTTTTATCTGGTTCTATTTTATTTCATGTCACTTGGTTTATCTTACTATATTTATGTTTGATTGTTATCTCCCAGGAGCCTGTTCTAATGAGAGACAGATTAGGGAGTAAATCTGGTTGGGAGGGAAGATGGAAGAACCTTAGAGACATACAGAGAGAGAGGAAACTATAATAAGGATGTGTTGTGTGAAAAAGAAACAATTTTCAATAAAATGAAAAAGGAAAACAAATGCAAAGCTAACAGAAGAAGAAAGAAGAAGAAAGAAAGGCAATGTTTCCATCAAAGTTTGGAGGTCTTCAAACCAACTCTGTATTGTAATGTTTTCTTTAAATATTACTCAAGATAATTTGTCAATTCTTCTAAAATCAATTTTACTGTAATGTTCAATACTTTTCCATTTTAAAGCTTACATAGTAGTATTTTTCACATAGAACTTTTTTTTTCCACATAGTATTTTTCACATTAGCTTTACATTTAATAGAGCACTTACAACTTTAGCTAAAATAGAGCAATAAGATGAGATTTACCTTTCTGGAACAACAGAAAGAAAGTAAATTATATGTCTTCTATTGGATTGATCTTTGTGTCTATTTTTGTTCCAATACTGTACTGTTTTTATTACTGTGGCTCTGTAGTATAACTTGGAAAAGGTATGATAAAGCCTCCATTCTTCTTATTCTTGATAAAGATTGCTTTGGTTATCTATGATTTTTGTGCCTATATATGAATTTTAACAATCATTTCTATTTCTGTGAAAAATAAGTATTTTAACTGAGATTACACTATAATCTGTAGACTGAAAACTGCTTTGGCCCAATGATGGCTGACTAGGCCATCTTCTGCTACATATGCAGCTAGAGACATGAGCTCTGAGGGTACTGGTTGTGAGGCTATACGGTGCCTGGCAAACACAGAAGTGGATGCTCACAGTCAGCTATTGGATGGAACACAGGGTCCCCAGTGGAGGAGCTAGAGAAAGTACCCAAGGAGCTAAAGGGGTCTTCAACCCTATAGGTGGAACAACAATATGAACTTTTTTAAACTATTAATACGAGCCATACTTTTATCTTGCACACTCCAACTCTGGAACATTGCCGGAGTCTCCACAGAATTCATAGCTTTCCAGCACATTTTAGATTATCACTTAAGTTCTGTTGATAGTTCTTTGTTATTGAAGGTAGTACTATCATTAGACAGTGATACTAGTTCCAGCATTAAGGGTTAAGAACCTTGTTACTTAAGACAACAATAGAAATTAGTAACAAAGCTTCAGAATTCATTGATTCCAGTTTTTCTTTTGACTTTCTGTTACTAGAATGGGAACCCTTTAGCTGGTTTTGATGTTTTCTATACTAGTTAACTATTTTTGATGTGATAGATTAATGACTAATAATTACACTATTACTCCTGATAGGAACAATAATAAACATTTGTTAGTGACTGAGGTGACTAGTCCATAAAGATGGCTTCTCAGTGGACTCATGCCCTTTGGAGCTCTCTCCCCTGTAGCAGGTACACCTGCCAAATGTGACCAAGGTAGTGAGACACTGCACAGCTTCTGCAGTAGATCATATGTCTATCTTTCACATTGTGGGGAAAGACATCTACTACATAAGAAATCTAAGGAGCCAGAGTACATGACATTGTGATGATTCTCAAGTGCCATATAAATACCTTGCCAGGAGGAAGAGGAGGAGGAAACAGGAAATGAGGGAGGAAAAAGGAAAACAACAGCAGAGTGAGATGGGTGAGGACAGATGGGAAGGGGAGGAGAAGGGAAGGGAGAAGAGAGAGTACATTGCTAGTTACTGGCATGTAACCCTTTATGCAGTCCTCTGTATGAAGATGTTCTAGTGGGAGTTTTACCCTACTCGGTACCCATCCCAAGGCATCAACTCATTGCAGCCACAGAAGAAATCTATAAAACAAATTGCTTACTAGATGATGAAACATAATGTTGTAAGCCACTAAGTTAATGGGTAATATAATTTGCTGAGAAGTCATAGATAATCAAACAATTGTTGTAATGACTACTGCAATTGAAATAAACTGTTCATGTTCTAAATCATTGTTGCTTGCAATGAGCTTCTATCTTCTCCACAATGACACACTCTACACAATAATTTACTATTTAAGAGTTATCATTATTTAAAAACATTTAATTATACTCTCTGCACTTAATTGAGGGTTGAAATGACCCACTGCTTCAGTCGACGTTACTAAATTAATTTACCACGTTTTTATTATTATAACTTGAGACTTGCTTTTATTAGGAGTGGTTTGACTTTAACACTCAAATGATTTTTCATTTTCTTGGTAAAAAAGTCATTATCTTATTTCCATGTGTGTGTGCATGACATACGCATATGATAAAAATGTGTGAGTGTGCATGAGTACATGCTGGGTGTGTGTGTATTGTCAGATAATAACTCTCAAGTGTTGGATTTCTACTTAGACCATAAATTCCAGCATTGAACTCAGCTGGTCAGGCTTTCTCAGCAAGTACTTTAACTCACCAAGCCACTTGACTGGCCCAAGTGCTCCTTCTCTCCCAATATTATATCTACTATCTATCTATACACGGATTAAAAAAGCAATCACCATTGACGGCATGCTTGATTGCCAGAGAAAAGCAATGAAAATGTCAAGAGTTTTCTAGTTGTACTCATGATCACTACTTATTTGTGGCAAGTTATGATTTTGAGAAATTACTTTTAACTGGAAGATTGATTGCTTATTCCCAGTTTATTGGTGTGACTCTGTCTTTGTTCCGATGGAAGGGTGCCCATCCACTGAGCCTGTTTCCCTGACTTAGCAGCCATGTCTCTTGCTCTGGAGTTTTGATGGGGGCTGCTCTCACCAAGTGCTTTCTGATCTTGTGCTGTCCTTTTCAATGATGTCAGCAAATGATAGCTCTTTAGGGATTCTTTGTTGCCTCTGTATCCAATATGTTCAAACAGTAGAGAAGAAGTCTTTGTTAGGTTCACAAAGTGCCTCTGTTGTACAGTATTACTATTGGTGATCATAGCATTTAGTGAATATTTGTTATCAGTTATCATTTTGCATCTAAAGAAAATGGAAAACTCGGTGAAATACTAATTTTCTTTTAAATGAAAAGTGTTCTTAATAAATATAAATATAAAGCTGTATATAATCACAAGTGAATCCCAATTATTGATTTATGTGGTTTATAATTCACCTTTCCCCTCTAAATTATGGCAGGTACTAATTTAGGAAGCAAATTGGTGAGGATAGGCAGCTTATAGAGGAACACACTTATTATCACTCGGGTAAATTATTTACTTAGTAATGAATTACTCTTAAATTGGATTGTGGTATTGTATGTTCAGAAATATAAAACAGACTGTTGTTTAGAAATGTTTTTTTTATAATGAAATGGGAGATCAATGATCCAATGGGAAAGTCTCTTAAAATTTCTAAAGATGGGAAAATGTTACCACTTTTGCCATCTATTTTGTAGTGGGAAGAGAATATCCTTGATCCAAAACAGGAAATGGGAAATCACAAGGAATGTGAGTGAGATGAGACAGAAAAGAGAACTCTGAGACTACATGTACATTTAATACAATGGTATTGTTATAAACCAAATACTAAATTTAGTGCCCAAAATCTATAGTTTATTATTGAATTCTCCACTCATGTTTGTTCTTATAAAGAATCATTTATCCAGAAAGCCTTATGACTTATTAAACTGGAATCCTCCTCATTGCATCCACCTGAGGTACACAGGGTTTGTTACTCTTTTCATTGTATACATGAGAAAGATTTAATCACGAGGCAGTGATTACTTTCATAACCATGAAATAGTTTTCTAGCCAAGAGTTTGAAAATTCTCCTGATACAAATATTGCAAATGAATAAATTCTGACTTTAATGTTGCTGTGATAGTTAACCAATATGCAGAAACCAGTCAGTGCATATGCATAGCAACTGCAGTAATCTACTTGCCTGTGATTTCCCTTCTCCACTTTTGGTTGTTAACCAGAACACAGAGTCTTTTGTTGTTTGCTGAGTAATTAAAAAAAGAGGACCATAAGTGATGTTTCTTCCTCCCCTTTCCTAATATATGGAATTCATGACCTGCCACTTCTAGGATGCAGAAGCCAAAGGAAAACAAGCTTTCTTGGTTCTTCCAAAATCTTAAGTATTTGTCAAACATGCTGTACTTCCTCGGTGGTAAATGATCCCATTTTCAGGAGTTTATCTTCTGTGTTTACTCAGATTTCCAATAAATGAAAGCACACTTGGGTGCAACGTTCTTATAAAGCTTCCAAGTGGTAAAGTGAGCCAGAGGCAGATCCCTGTCCTCAGTGGCAGACTTCCTTACCTGCCAGTCGGCAGATACCAATCAACGAGGCTTCAGTTTCAATGTGACACAGTTGTTTCATATTCACCTTGAGTTTAATGTTCCCGGAGCTTCCTCCTGAAGACTAAATTACTTATCTAGTGGACCAGGGAGCTGCTTTCTATGTTGTCTACAGCTAGACAGTTTTATAATTGCTTGACAGATTTATTTCTTTTTAAAGATAGAATGCAAGATTGTTTTAGAAAACGCAGATTTTATAAATTTTCTTGAGGTTGTTTTGACAAGATACATTGTTTACCTTCTGGAGTTATAAAAGGCAAAACATAATAGTTTTTTAATAAATCATAGTTCTTTGTATTGTCATTGTAATTGCTATGACTATTTGTCTTGTAACAGGGATGTTGAATAGGAAACATTTCAGAGAATTGCCTGCCAAGGCCTCCCCATACATAGGCATGTCTCTGACGTAGGGCACTATAAACTCCTGCTGTAAAACTTGCTTCCTGAGCCCTTTACTGGGCTCATTGTGATCAAGCAATGTGAGAAATACAAAACAGACAATAAAACTCTTGACTGTAATACTTTTCCTGTAGTGACTTTAAATGAACTGAAAATTTCTCGTGATGACTTTGCAGTGTACTTACATTTGCAGTGGCAGTTTACATCTCAATGTAAAATGTATGCAGACTTCTAATCTCGGTAAAAAGGAACACATTGGAAAGCCCTCTTTATGGCTTGTATCTGGCTCCTAAACTCTGGGTAGTTCCTGGATCCTGAACAACTCGTAGATCAAAATTTGAATACCTGAGTTATTTTCAATGACTGGCAAAAGTGGGTCTTGCTATCCATTAGCATGCAATTCTGGTGTCTGAGAAAAATTTGAAAGGAAAAAGAGGGAGAGAGAGAGAGAGAGAGAGAGAGAGAGAGAGAGAGAGAGAGAGAGAGAGACAACCAGTGCCCTTAAACTTGTACTTGACTTTCTGTAGACGACTATTTTTCCAGCTTGTTTTCTAAATGTAGATGGCTAGTTATTTGAGAACTTGTCATGTGCCTATTCATGGTGTACAATTTCAAAGCGTAGTCAGACATGTTTCTTATAAAGCCAGCTCACTGTGTGGGCAGTATTCAATAGTGAACAACTCCTTTTCTGTTGCTATATCATGATGGTCAGTGTGGTGTGCTGTAGAGTGGCAATCCAAGGCTGTCTTGCTTAGGATGCTACCCTTTGCCTCCCCATGTCTGCTTCTTCCTCAGGGTAGCCAGGTCTGATGCACACTGAGTGTCTGGAGGAAGGGAAGTTTAACTGGGCACATGTAATGCAGTGCAGGATCTCGGTTGCTGATGAGCACATGAGCAAAAACACACCCTGAAACAGCTTTGGAGAATTGGTTCGTTTATTGTGGGGAAAGGCGGTATTTATGTCCCTGGTGAGGTGGTCAGGGTCTCTGGGGCAAGGTTTGTGTGGCCGTGTACCACTGGCCAGGACAGGAGTTTTGGAAGATACTTTGGCAACTTACTTCAGAGTTGTAGGGTCTCAAGAAAAAAAATACAAAACCTTATAAGGTCAAATAAGGAATGAAACTTGATAACTGTCCCGAGCTATCATTCTCGCCGGCAAGAACACACTCGGACAACCGGATTCTTCTGCGGCAAGCTTTATTGCTTCTTAAGGAGGGAAGACCCAGACCCCGGAAAAATGGTGCTGCTTATATAGGCCTCAGCGTGGCGTTTCAGCACCTGATGTGCCATGTCAGCTCCTGATTTGTTGCTCGTCCATCACCTCATTACTACGCCCCGAGATGGGCAGTGACTAGGCATGAGTTCACTCTCGCACTTGTGCACAAGGCTTGTTTACTAGTTAGGCGCAGCGGAAGCCAGCACCATCTTATAATGGCGATTGCTCGCGGCACGGCTCTCCACAGATAACTGCTTGGGTAACACATTTTTGCTAGGGTCGATGGTGAGGTGAATCAGCTTTATGGCACCAGGTTGGGAGGGGAAGGAGCCAACTCCTGCCAACCTCATATTTGAGGAATCCAGGGTTGGAGCTCCCCTGACCCTTGTTCCCCTATCTGGGCCATTAAGGTCCTGTAACTCTTCTTTCCACATTTCTTCTCTTTCATATCTGTAGTCTCACCTCGGTGTCTGTTGGGTAAAATAAATGTTGCAATTGGTCATCAGTTGTAGATTGATGGAATTGTAGATGATGGAATTAAATGAAATATATCGCTTTCAAATTCCTGGTCATGCATCAGTTTTGTTTATTTGTTTGATTTGTTGTTTTCTGAGTAACAGAGGTTAATTATTTAATTCTCAATATCTCATTTTGCTCCTCCTTAAAGTAGAAATTAGATTATTAAGATGATAGAATAATAGTGAATATTAGTTAAGGCATGTGCCAAGAATATATAGAAAGTCTTAAATAAATGAAGGCATCATATATTACCGTTGTTGCTGTTACTAACTATATATTAACAGAGAAGCTGAGAAAGCAAAATTTATTTGATTTAATAAGAAAACAACTTTATCATTGCTCTTCACTGTCCTTTTAAAATGTACTCTGTGGTAGAAATTTTATGAATCTGTTTACCATTAGTCATTACAGGGCACTGGGTTCACTGTAAGTTATAAAATACCTTACCAATTTAAAAGTGTTTCAGGTCATGAAATAGTCAAATTTTAAATTTGACTTGATGTCTTTTTTTTCTCCTCTGAACTGGATTGTGCTGTAGGCCAGATGTGCTGGGCTTGAGGAGGAGGCAAGTGGAAGGCTATAAAGATGTCAATAAACAAATGAACAAAGAACTATGAGTGGAAACTAAGCTAACAGAATTCACTGGAGCAAACCAAGAGCCCCTTTCTCCTCCTTACCTATTCTTTTCATCAAAGTTTGTCGCCTTTCCTAGTTCAGAGTGGGAGCAGAGAGCGGGAACTTTGCAGGACTCCCTGTAAAGTGACCTTATATGCTTTGCCCAGTAATGAGCAACTTCACTTCTTCCAAGTGCTCTCGTGCAAGGCATGAGGTGAAAATATGTAAAGTTTTCTTCTAGTGGCAAGAAGAGTACATTTTATATGACTTCCGCCCACCTTGGCCGTGGCAGCTGCTTCCTGTATACCACTCTGTTTAAATTCCTGTTTTCCAGATCTTTTAATGTATAAAATAAGAGGGGCTTTAGTCTAGCTTGTTCTTTTCTCTGAGAGATTAATATTCATGTATCTTTTGCCTTGAAATGTACTAGAATTAAAGGATTAGCTCAATGAATTTGGTCTTATTCTTTTTCTTTACAGCTCAAACAGACAGGTGACCCATCTTTGCATCAGTCTTTCTAAGATGGAAGCAAACATCTGATAGTTTCAGTCACTGCTTTTAGAGGGACCGGACGTCCCGATGTGAGCCACTGAGGGTGCTCTTTGCTCTGTCCTGGGAAGCTCTTTCCCAGAATGCTTTCGCATAGACCTTTCCCCATCCACTCTTTGTAACGGCTCATCTCCTTTGCATCTGAAAGACTTTCAGAATCAGCATAAATATTCTTGTAAATTTCTTCCAAAATTTCCAAACTATGGCAGATTTCTTTCTATCTTTTTTTAAAATTAATTTATTTTTTATTAGATATTTTCTTTATATAAATTTCAAATGCTATCCCGAAAGTTCCCTATACTTTCCCTTCGCCCTGCTCCTCTACCTACCCACTCCCACTTCTTGGCCCTGGCATGCCCCTGTACTGGGGCATATAAAGTTTGCAATACCAAAGGGTCTCTCTTCCCAGTGATGGCCAACTAGGCCATCTTCTGCTACATATGCAGCTACAGACACAAGCTCTGGGTGTACTGGTTAGTTCATATTGTTGTTCCACCAATATAGGGTTGCGGACCCCTTCAGCTCCTTGGGTGCTTTCTCTAGCTTCTCGATTGGGAGACTCTTGTTCCATTTTATAGATGACTGTGAGCATCCACTTCTCTATTTGCCAGGAACTGGCATAGCCTCATAGGAGACAGGGTCTCTTCAGCAAAATCTTGATGGCATATGCAATAGTGTCTGGGTTTGGTGGCTGATTATGGGATGGATCCCCAGGTGGGGTAGTCTCTGGATAGTCCATCCTTTCATGTTAGCTCCAAACTTTGTCTCTGTAACTCCTTTCGTGGGTATTTTGTTCCCTATTCTAAATAGAAATGAAGTATCCACCTGTTGGTCTTCCCTCTTCTTGATTTTCTTGTGATTTACAAATTGTATCTTGGGTGTTCTATGTTTCTGGGCTAATATCCACTTATCAGTGAGTGCATATCTAATGCTTCTTTTGTGATTGGGATACCTCACTGAGGATGTTGCCCTCAAGATACATCCATTTGTCCAGGAATTTCATAAATCCATTGTTTTTAATAGCTGAGTAGTACTCCATTGTGTAAATGTACCTCATTTTCTTTTATATATATATATTTTTTAATTAGGTATTTTCTTCATTTACATTTTCAATGTGATCCCAAAAGTCCCCCATACCCACCCACCCCCACTCCCCTACCCACCCACTCCCCCTTTTTGGCCCTGGCGTTCCCCTGTACTGGGGCATATAAAGTTTGCAAGTCCATTGGGCCTCTCTTTCCAGTGACGGCCGACTAGGCCATCTTTTGATACATATGCAGCTAGAGTCAAGAGCTCCGAGGTACTGGTTAGTTCATAATGTTGTTCCACCTATAGGGTTGCAGTTCCCTTTAGCTCCTTGGGTACTTTCTCTAGCTCTTCCATTGGGGGCCCTGTGATCCATCCAATAGCTGATTGTGAGCATCCACTTCTGTGTTTGCTAGCCCCCAGTATAGTGTCACAAGAGACAGCTCTATCTGGGTCCTTTCAGCAAAATCTTGCTAGTGTATGCAATGGTGTCAGCGTTTGGAAGTTGATTATGTGATGGATCCCTGGATATGGCAGTCTCTAGATGGTCCATCCTTTCGTCACAGTTCCAAACTTTGTCTCTGTAACTCCTTCCATGGGTGTTGTGTTCCCAATTCTAAGAAGGGGCAAAGTGTCCACACTTTGGTCTTCGTTCTTCTTGAGTTTCATGCATTTAGCAAATTGTATCTTATATCTTGGGTATCCTAAGGTTCTGGGCTAATATCCACTTATCAGTGAGTACATATTGTGTGAGTTCCTTTGTGATTGGGTTACCTCACTCAGGATGATGCCCTCCATGTCCATCCATTTGCCTAGGAATTTCATAAATTCATTCTTTTTAATAGCTGAGTAGTACTCCATTGTGTAAATGTACCACATATTCTGTATCCATTCCTCTGTTGAGGGGCATCTGGGTTCTTTCCAGCTTCTGGCTATTATAAGTAAGGCTGCTATGAACATAGTGGAGTATGTGTCCTTCTTACCGGTTGGGACATCTTCTGGATATATGCCCAGGAGAAGTATTGCGGGATCCTCCAGTAGTACTATGTCCAATTTTCTGAGGAACTGCCAGACTGATTTCCAGAGTGGTTGTACAAGCTTGCAATCCCACCAACAATGGAGGAGTGTTCCTCTTTCTCCACATACTAACCAGCACCTGCTATCACCTGAATTTTTGATCTTAGCCATTCTGACTGGTGTGAGGTGGAATGGCAAGGTTGTTTTAATTTGCATTTCTCTGATGATTAAGGAAGTTCAACATTTTTTCAGGTGCTTCTCACACATTCAGTATTCCTCAGTTGAGAATTCTTTGTTTAGCTCTGAGCCCCAATTTTTACTGGGGTTATTTGAATTTCTGGAGTCCAGCTTCTTGAGCTCTTTGTATATATTGGATATCAGTCCCCTATCACATTTAGGATTGATAAAAATCGTTTCCCAATTTGTTGCTGGCCTTTTTGTCTTAGTGACATTGTCTTTGGCCTTATAGAAGCTTTCCAATTTTATGAGGTCCCATTTATCAATTCTCGATCTTACGGCAGAAGCCATTGCTGTTCTATTGAGGATTTTTTCCCCTGTGCCCATATCTTCGAGGCTTTTCCCTACTTCCTCCTCTATTAACTTCAGTGTCTCTGGCCTTATGTGGAGGTCTTTGATTCACATAGACTTGAGCTTTGTACAAGGAGATAAGAATGGATCAATTCACATTCTTCTACATGCTAACCGCCAGTTGTGCCAGCACTATTTGTTGAAAATGCTGTCTTTTTTCCACTGGATGGTTTTATCTCCCTTGTCAAAGATCAAGTGACCATAGGTGTGTGGATTCATTTCTGGGTCTTCAATTCTATTCCATTGATCTACTTGTCTGTCACTGTACCAGTACCATGCAGTTATTATCACAATTGCTCTGTAGTACAGCTTTAGGTCAGGCATGGTGATTCCACCAGAGGTTCTTTTATTGTTGAGAATAGTTTTTGTTATCCTAGGTTTTTTATTTTTCCAGATGAATTTGCAAATTGCCCTTTCTATCTCAGTGAAGAATTGAGTTGGAATTTTGATGGGGATTGCATTGAATCTGTAGATTGCTTTTGGCAGGATAGCCATTTTTACTATATTAATCCTGCCAATCCATGAGCATGGGAGATCTTTCCATCTTCTGAGATCTTCAATTTTTTTTTTCTTCAGAGACTTGAAGTTCTTATCATACAGATCTTTCACTTTCTTAGTTAGAGTCACACCAAGGTATTTTATATTATTTGTGATTATTGTCACAAATGTGTCGTTTCTCAGTCCATTTATCCTTTGTTTAGAGAAAGGCCATTGATTTATTTGAGTTAATTTTATATCCAGCTACTGCACTGAAGCTGTTTATCAGGTTTAGGAGTTCTCTGGTGGAATTTTTGGGGTCACTTATATATACTATCATATCATCTGCAAAAAGTGATATTTTGACTTCTTCTTTTCCAATTTGTATCCCCTTGATCTCCTTTTGTTATCGAATTGCTCTGGCTAGGACTTCAAGTACAATGTTGAATAGGTATGGAGAAAGTGGGCAGCGTTATCTAGTCCTTGATTTTAGTGGGGATTGCTTCCAGCTTCTCACCATTTACTTTGATATTGGCTACTGGTTTGCTGTAGATCGCATTTTATTACGTTTATGTATGGGCCTTGATCTTTCCAAAACTTTTATCATGAAGGGCTGTTGGATTTTGTCAAATGCTTTCTCAGCATCTAACCAGATTATCATGTGGTTTTGGTCTTTGAGTTTGTTTAAATAGTGGATTACGTTGATGGATTTCTGTATAATATACATTCCCTCCATCCCTGGGATGAAGCCTACTTGGTCCTGATGGATGATCATTTTGATGTGTTCTTGGATTCGGTTTGTGAGAATTTTATTGAGTATTTTTGCATCAATATTCATAAGGGAAATTGGTCTTAAGTTCTCTTTCTTTGTTGGATCTTTGTGTGATTTAGGTATCAGAGTAATTGTGGCTTCATAGAATGAATTGGGTAGAGTACCTTCTGTTTCTATTTTGTGGAATAGTTTGAGAAGAGTTGTAATTAGGTCTTCTTTGAAGGTCTGATAGAACTCTGTACTAAATCCATCTGGTCCTGGCCTTTTTTTGTTTGGGAGACTATTGATGACTGCTTCTATTTCTTTAGGGGAAATGGGACTGTTTAGATCATTAATCTGATCCTGTTTTAACTTTGGTACCTGGTATCTGTCTAGGAATTTGTCCATTTCATCCAGGTTTTCTAGTTTTGTTGAGTATAGCCTTTGTAGTAGGATCTGATAATGTTTTGGATTTCCTCAGGTTCTGTTGTTATGTCTCCTTTTTCATTTTTGATTTTGTTAATTAGGATACTGTCCCTGTGCCCTCTAGTTGGTCTGGCTAAGGTTTTATCTATCTTGTTGATTTTCTCAAAAACCAGCTTCTGCTTTGCTTGATTCTTTGAATAGTTCTTTTTGTTTCTACTTGGTTGATTTCAGTCCTGAGTTTGATACTTTCCTGCAGTCTACTCCTCTTAGGTGAATTTGCTTCCTTTAGTTCTAGAGCTTCTAGGTGTGTTGTAGGGCTGCAAGTGTATGCTTTTTCTAGTTTCTTTTTAGAGGCACTCAGGGCTATGAGTTTTTCTCTTAGGACTGCCTTCATTGTGTCCCATAAGTTTGGGTATGTTGTGAATTCATTTTCATTTAACTCTAAAAAGTCTTTAATTTATTTCTTTATTTCATCATTGACCAAGGAACCATTGAGTTCTTCCCAACTATCTTGTGCTATCTCAGAGAAAGCACCCAACACCATGCCACATTTTAGACCTATCTTTTAGAACCCTAAAAAAATGCTTTGTTGAGTGTGCCCACTCAATTGCACTTTGTGACCCCCCTCTTTCTCATGTAAGCTGAGAAAGGCAAGAACACTTGTCTCTGCCTCCATCCTGCTCATTAGACTCTTTCCTTTTAGTTTGTCCAACACATACCATTCTAGCATAACTTGTTTTAGAAAATTATTTTATGTGGAGTGCTATGCTTTTACAGATAACATTATCATGTTAACTCTGAAGAGTGAGCAATATGGAGATTCCAGGTGCGTTGGAAGAAACAGAAGAAAACATTTCAAACTTTTCAAGCCACAATAGTCTGCTGCCTCCTCAGCTTATGTCAAAGGCTGGCTTTGCCAACTCCTGCCTACATGGGGCTACATTAAGAATAACTCTCCCTTCTTTGTAGCCATAGCTAAAATACTCCATGACCACAATTTTGAAGAATACTAGTTGGTTTTCTGTCATTTTATTTGTGAAAATAATCAAGATAAAATGCAACAGCATCATTTTAGAGATCTGGGTTCAAGGTGGACTAGTATGTACTTGTATAATTATTTTTTTTTTCTGAGTTACTGTTACCAAATTCGTGTCTGTGTATTTCTGCTCCTATATCACAATGCATATGGAGGATTTCTAATGGCAGAGCTGTGAGATATTTTGCTCATACACAAGGAAAAAATGCCAATAAGCAAGCAAACAAGTGAATCAACAATGACTAGCAAACAAATATCCTCTGAAATAATTCAGTTGTGATGCAGTGGTAGATCTTCTCGTCCTTTGATTTAAGATTAACTTTCCTCTCCTGAGTTAAGTCTTCTTCCACCAGGTCTCTTTGTTGAATTCCAGAAGATCAAGTTAATCGGCTTCATAATTAATCATTTCTGTTGCTTTAGCTTGTGATTCTACACCTAAGCACCATGTGCTATCAATATCAAAAATCACATACAAAGCAAGCAAGTTTATATCAGCAGAGTTATTGTTCAGGATATTAACTTTATGTCTCATTCACTGATATAAAATTAATAAATCTGAACCTCTAATGTAAGAGTTAAAAAGTGTTCACTTTAATCAAGTCAGCTAAGATAGCAATAACTTCGAAAAGACTATAAAATGAGAACCTATGAATTAATTTTTAGAGGTGGAAAAGTAAAGAAAAATAACAGAAATAAGAGAAATCTCAGTTCTGTATCAACTTGTACATGAGTAACTAAATAAAGTCATGATAGTTACCAGAGTCATTCAATCCTGGGCTCAGAGACAGCGAGAGAGAGAAGAGCTCTCAAGAAGTCATACAATCTAGTGTGTCTGCCCTCAGAAAATAGGATATCTTACCTTTTTCCAATTCTGTCCCTCTGGCTACTCTGAAAGTTTCAAAATGGATTATATGGTTTTCAGTTCAACAACAAGCTACTGAGTTCTCCTGTGTGGTACAGATTGAGGTAGTAGCAAGATCACAGAGAATAGATCTCTGCCCTCCTCTGAAGGTATTTACACCTAAGTGGGAGACAGATGCACAAGCAGACAATCACACCTTATAATACCAATAGGCTGAGCAGATATGTTGTGTTCTGAGATAAAAATTTCCGGGGAGGGGAGGTAAAAATATTTTCCTTTCTGTGTCATTTAAGCTTATGACTTCAAATTGGCTCTTGTAAATGTTATTAAAATGATAAAGATCTACAAAATGGCAAGAAGAGAGAAAATGTAGCAGACAGGTCAGCTTAGAAAACATTTGGATATTTGAACATTTGCAAGAGAAGGAATAGACTTGAAGAAACAAAGGATAGCAGGTGAGGAGAAGACTCTGTGACCAGAAAAGAATGAAAACACATCATGTGGCAGATTTGTTCTGTTTTCTTTTGTTGTTGTTCATCTTATTGTTTCCTTATTAAAACATCAAATACTGCATTTAATAACAATAGGTGAAGAGAAATCATGAATTTGAGAGAGGGGAGGGATACATGGAACAGTTAAGAGGAAGGAAAAGGAAGGGAGAGAGACATTGTAGTCAAAACCTGTAAAATACAGAGAAGTGTACTCATTTGATCTATGAATATTTACACACAGCTGGTTCAAGGAAGAATACTTTGAGTATTCTTGAAGCTTTCTTTGC
Source organism: Mus musculus (assembly GCF_000001635.26). Taxonomy (NCBI): domain Eukaryota; kingdom Metazoa; phylum Chordata; class Mammalia; order Rodentia; family Muridae; genus Mus; species Mus musculus. The sequence goes on along the minus strand of NC_000070.6, from coordinate 15,794,723 downwards.
TCTTTCTAGTTATTACAAACCCTTAAATGTAAGTTGCTTATTATAAATATTAGTGTTGTCTAGTTTTGAGTTCCCCTCTTTCATTCCCCCATATTTTGGAGATATTGTTTCACTCTGTAGCTAAAGTGAGCCTTGAACTTACTTGTGATCCTGTAGCCTTATCTTTCAAAGACCTACCACCTTCCTCTGACTTTTCTCTTTTGTGCACTTTATAAATATCATTAGAATTATATATTTAAACCATTTTTTATTTCACATTCACATATCTATAATTTATGCATGATGTTTTAAGGAATAGACAATTACAAAAATACATTGCAATTTATTTTTTAATGTTAATTAAATTTGGATAATGCATCTTTAGGGTATTAAAATTCTTTTTTCCAAGGATGAAGAGATGGCCCACTGGTTAAAAGCACTTGATGCTCTTGCAGAGGACCTGAGTTTGATTCCCAGAACCTGGGATCGGGTCACTGACAACCATCTGTTCCTCTTCTGGCCCCCTTGGCCACTAGAAGGATAAACATACACATAGCACATAAACACATAAACATACATGTGGGCACTAAATCATATACATAACAATAAAACAACATTTAAGAGTTAAATTTCACTAAATTTCTGTTTGTTATTTAGTGCACATAGATTATTAGCATATGGTTTAACTTACTGTCTAGGAGAGAAATAACAGGTCAGAGGCAATACCTTATGGAATTTAGAGCAAATTTTCTAAGTATTTGAGCAGTGTACACTTAATTTCAACAATATCTGAGAATTCCAGTGGCAACGGAATAGCTGAGCACTTGAGGGAGCTGACAAAATCCTACAGAAAGTTGTGTTGTTGACATGGGTGTGGCGAAGCTTCCCCCTGAAGAAGCTCAGAGGGAAGGTGAAGTCTTCCTTGGCTGAGTGTGCATGTTGGCAGTGTGCACACATTAGCCACTGCTGCTTCTTCCTCCTGTGTGATTTACCCTGAGACTGTTCACCCTCAGAGACCCCTACCTAGGATAGCGAACTCCTTTCCCTGTGCTGGAAAGAATAAGCCCACTGAGCTTCTCCGTTTGTTTAACTGCTGCCCCTCCATCTTGGTGAGCACAACACACCTTCATTTTCTCACGGCCTGAATCAGGTTTCCTGGACCAAGCTATGTTGAATGTGTCAGTCTGTGTTGTGAATCCTTTCCAAGCCAACCACCCTTGTGAGTGTGTGGCAGTTGCTCACTGATTTTATTTCCTCCTCACTGGAAATGATTATAAGGTGCTCGCACATCCTGAAAACCCATCTACTTCTGTGCGTGCTTGTGTGTGTGTGTGTATGTGTGTGTGTGTGTGTGTGTGTGTGTGTGTGTGAGAGAGAGAGAGAGAGAGAGAGAGAGAGAGAGAGAGAGAGAGAAGTTGTTTTCATTCTTCAGTCTCTTTTTACATAGTTTGCTGTTTTATGTAAGTGTAAGAACTTGCTATTTTTTTTTCAGACAAGACTTCTCTAACATCCACACACAAATACTTTTTTAAAGTATTTCTTCTAAAAATTTCTCCACTCTAATGCAGCTCAAATGTAGCTAGCCTTTCCTTCAGAATTAAGTGCCTTTCACAGTTATTAGGTCTGCCTACTCCTAGGTAAAACATGTTTGTATGTTATTTTTTAAAGCTGTACCATTCACTGTGATATTAAATTCTGCCATTCACCTGATTTGAATTTTGTGTGCATGAGGTAGGCTTTAGCATTTATTTTTAAAGTTGAGACTCCACTAAACATTGTTTATTCTCCTGTGTTTACTTCACTACAGCATTAGTTTTACCTTGACTTGGGCTTAATTATGTATGTGTAGATATAAGTGGATCTTTTCTCTGGTTCTGCTGTGGTTTTCTCTTGCTCTGCACTGCACCATATTGTTTTTATTATTTAGCTTTATAATGACTCTTGACATCTGGTAGCATTACCCTTAAACACTTGTGTTCTTTAATTGCCTTTGCGGTTCTTAGTCTTTGCATTCTCACACACTTCTAGGATCAGCTGGATAGTTGACACACAAAAATTTCTCTTAATACTTGATTTGAAATAGTATTGACTCTAGAGATCAATTTGGAGGGCACTAATATATATAGTTTTTAGGCTTCCTGTCAATGAAGATGGCATGTCATTTAAAAACATACTATAAATGTTATATGTAAGCTGTTTCAAAAACAATATTTTACATTTCTTTCTAAATATTAATTTATTAATTAATTTACTTTACATCTTTATCAACTACAGTTTCCCCTTCCTCCTCCCTTCTCAGTTTTCCACTCTTCCCTCCCCCACATCCACTCCTACATTTCTTTTCAGAAAAGGGGAAACCTCCCATGGGCATCAACCAATCCTGGCACAGCAAGTTGCTGTAAGATTGGATGCATCTTTTCCTACTGAGGCTAGAAAAAGGCAGCCCAGTGAGGGGAAAAGATCCCAAAGCAGACAACAGAATCAGAGACAGTCCCACATGAAGACCAAGCTGCCGAAGTGTAAAATACATGCAGTTTCCTGCATGCTCCCTAGTTGTCAGTAAATTCTCTGTGACACCCTATAGGCCCAGGTTAGTTCATTCTATAGATTTTCTTCTACTTTCCTTGACCCCTTTGGTGCCTACAATCCCCCCACCCCTTCTCCCACAGGATTCCATGGAGCCTGAACTGGTCATCTCTTAATAACCCTGCAAGCCACAAAACCTTGAACCTACAATTTTTCCTGCCTACAAGATTTACTGGAGTAAAGATGGAGCAGAAATTGAGGGAGATGGCCAACCAATGACTGGTCCATCTGAGACCCATGCCATGAGAGGGAGCCCACCCCTGACACTGCAAATGACAGAAGCCTAGCACAATCATCTTCAGAGAGGCTTCTGACAGAGCAACTGATGGAAACAAATGTGCAAGCCAAACATGAGGTGGAGCTTGGTTTTCTACTTCTTACTTAATCAACTGTTCAAGAATTTGGTTTTCACTTATATTCAAAAGAGAAAATAGAGCATTTGAATTAAGCTTATATTTTTTATTTTGAAAGAAGTGATATTGAGTTTTATTAAAGAAAAAAAAATGGACCAGAAGAAAGACCTCAAAGCTCCCTGGAATAAATCAGTGTCCATGAAAACAGTGGCAGCTGGTTAAAGTGTGTTTCATAGCTAGCTTTTGACACCAGAGAAAACATTTCAAGCCCTAATGGTTCAAAATAGAGAGCCCTAATTTATCACTCAAATTTTGAGTATAAGTCTTATCTGGGCTCACACTGTTTCAGCCTGGTTAGACACATTGTATTTGTGACTAGCTGGGCTGGCCAGGCCTGGCTGCTTCATAGGTGGGTGGTGTTTTTATCAGCATCCATGTGCTAATCTCTGTGAACTTTTATCCCCTGGAAAGCTTGCCTGGGCTCATCCTTGGAGCACTCACAAGGAAAGCAGAGCAAGTACCCAGTGCTGAAGCACCTTTTAATTTTCTACTTGTGAGACAAGCTAGGGCTATTCATCTGTGCCTGCACAGCGGGCAGCTGTAAAGAATTGCTCATATTTAGTTTGCATACGTTAAAATTGCAGTTATTGCTAAACTCCATGGGTTTATGTTAGATGTACCCATTCTGGACATCATTTTCCTGTAAATAAGCAGTGATGCTGGTTATCAGAGGGCCTGAGTCCCTAATTAGTAGCTATTGGACATTCTCTTGATGCCCGAGCCATCTTTATCAAAAGGACCATCAGTCTAACAGCCTGCTGGACTACCCTTATGCCAGCACATTTGCCTGGAACATTCCACGGATCCTTTGAAACATCCATGCAAGAGATTGCTGCTGATTGCGCTGGCTCTGGAAGTTACAGCCCCAGCCAAGGCTGTTTGATGCAGTGTGTACCCCAATGTTGGATTCCTAAGCCATAAGGTTTCAAGTTTGTGTTTCAAGGGGGACACTGAGACAGATTGTGTTCCTTTGGGTATAGAATTTTATTAGAAGAGCTATTAGTATCATGGGCTCATGGGCCTGCAGACAGTAGAATGGTGAGGGACTCCAATGAGATGGAGTAGATGCTCCCCCCCTTTTAAGGTGTGCGTGTGGGGGGGAGTACTTGCACGTGAATGTAGATAAGCTCAGAGACCCAGGGAGTTGGTACCTCTGGAGCTAGCATCACAGGTAGTTTTGAGCAGCTTGATGTGGGTGTGAGAAGCCCACTCTTGAGTGCTCTAGTAGGGCTCTTAAGCACTGAGTCATCTCTCCAGCTGTGGTATGCCTTCTTATAACTCTCAGAGGAAAGCAAGATTTCATGTCATGTAATTGTGTGCCCAGACCAATCAGCAGCCTGCAGCCAGATGGTGTCTGATTCCCTGGTGGTAGAAGAGGAAGAGAGAGGTGACTGACTAATTTGTGGAGGAGGCAGAAAAAAGGGGGCACATCTAGTTAGAGTGTTCATATTATTAAGTAGTCCTCTGCTGTCCTTGGAGTCTGGTGGCTTGATCCTGTACATTTCCCTTGGGAAGTGAGAATAATGCCTAATGTTCCTTCAGACTCTGGACAATGCAGAGTCTGTTATGAGGACACAGATTCACAGACAGGTTCTCATTAGGGGCTTGTTATTTCCTTTACTGTCACTGTGAGAAAAATGTAGCTGTGGCCTGATCAGCTCCTAGTCCAAAACCTAACACAAGCCTAGATGAACCATATCCACCTAGGTCAGAAAGGGGAGCAGTTCCCCCTGGTGGAAGGATGCAAGCTTTTATGAATATGGTTGATCTAAAAAAAAATGGCTGTGATTGGTTCATCCAAACATCCCTTGGGCTATATAAGCAGGCTAGTTAGGGACCATCAGTGGGCTGGCTGGGAGACACTCTAAGTGCTAACTTTACTGTTACAACTTCTGATTAAACAAAAGCTTCTCTCCAGTAGTCTTTATTTATTTTCAATAGTGCAAGATACACTGGGCACCAAAGAAAGAACAGAATCAGAAATGGGGATGGGAGTGAGGTGTCTCTGTGTGTGTGTGCATGTATATGTGTGTGAGAGTGTATGTGTGTGTGTGTAATTGTGTTCATACAACAGTGCTGACTGGGAGCTGCTGTTGATTTCAGTTTATAACCAGAGTTATTGCCTCCAAATGTCCAGACTATTGACAGCAAAAACAAAACAAAATAAAACAAGCAAAAAACAAAACTCCAAACAAAAATCCACAAACTAACAAACAACAACAACAACAACAACAACAACAACAACAACAACAACACACACACACACACACACACACACACACACACACACACACACACACACACCAATGGTCTCTGACAGGCTTGAAGCTGAAGATCTCTGCAAAGAACTCTGCAGACCCAGTCCTGTTCGTGTCCCATGTTACCATCTAGTGGTTTGACAGCTGAAGATCGCATGGGCATCATATGAGGGACTTAAAACCAGACACTTCTTTGGAGTCCCTGAAGGCCTGATATTTCCCTGTGTCTGATCTCTGATGCTGGATTCCGGAAGAGCTTAAGTGTACACTTGTGAGTCCTGGGCCCTGGTTTCTGGGTACAGAGTATCTGCAACTTGTTCTTGATAGATGAACCAAACCAGAAGAGTTTGGTTGCCTTGAGAGCATACCCAGTGACTGTCATCTGGTTTCCAGTATGCCAAGCATCCCTGTTTCTTTCTTCCCAGTGCAAAGCACTCACAATCCTGACTACTGAAGATGCTGCAGTCAGCACTGGCCTCAGGCCAGCTCAGCTACTACACCCATGGACCTAAATCCACTTGGCAGTACTAGTCTGGCACCTGCTGCCACTGACTACCCACTGACTTTGCCTGAGGATCCCATCCACCTACCAGGATCCGGCCTCTGGTGGGAAGAGAGGTCTATTATTTGAATGATCACAGTAGTGACTTTATTCAACTGTCCATCCCAGCTCCTGAAAGCTTTCTTGACAGACAACCCTGACAACTGGAGGACCAGCCAAGCAGTTCTAGAGCAGGCAGGTCAGGAAGAAAGGACAGGGAAGTCAACAGATGATGAGAGAAAGAGAGAGCAGATAAAATGCTATAGGAAACAAAGAAAAGCATCTAGAGCCTCATCTAGAGAACTCTAAGGCCCTTATCACTGAGAGTTGTAACACTGGGCACTCTGGAGGGGCAAGTATTCTAAACCTGCATCCTTCATAAAGACTATAATATTACAGAGTCACCAGTGCCCACTGCTCTAACCTGACCCCTCCTCCCACTCCCACTGCCAAACACTGAGGGGGATAAAAGCTGCTGGAACTGAGTCTGTGAGGAGCTCTCTGTGTACCCAGGCTTTTTGACTCAGGCAGAACCCTCAATTGGTGACTCTCAGGTTATTGGTTTCCATCAGTTTCTACTAAGTCAATGGCCAACAGTCAATTTCCCCAGCTTAGCCTGAGTGTGGAAGTAACTGAAAGGGTGTGGATATAGACAGGGAGACATCAGCAGTCTACCAACCACAGTGTTTGAGAATTAGGTGAAGCCCGAGTCTCTTCAGAGGCAAAAATGAGTTACCACCAGCAAAGAGAGCAACTCAAGGTAGCAGGTCATAAAAATCACCCACTCAATTGTTGCGGTGCTAAAGAACAAATATGAGTGTAGCTGGAAGAAGGTAATCTACATGCCAGTAAAAAATAATTTTAATTCAATGGATGAGCTAAGAGATGTAAGTTGGGCTGGAGAGATGGCTCAGGGTTTAAGAGCACTGACTGCTATTCCAGACGTCCTGAGTTCAATTCCCAGCAATGCATGGTAGCTCACAACCATCTGTAATGGGACCCAATGTCCTCTTTGGGTGTGTCTGAGGACAGTTACAGTGTTACAGTGTACTTACACACATAAAATAAATCAGTTAACCTTTAAAAAACAGAGAAGAAACTACAAAAGAAAAAAGAGATGAAAGTTTGTGCAAATTGTCCAAGACATAATTTTAATAAAAGGAAATAATTGGTCTAGGTCTTTTGAGGCCTTGGAAAGAAGGAGGGAGTTAGGTATAATAGCAAGGAATAGGTACTTAGAGGAAAGAAGGCTAGGGAGGGCTTCATGACAGTGAAGGAAATGGAAGCCATACACACACATGTATAACACACATATGTATACACTCGTGCACATATGCATATAGAAATGTACATGTGTATGCATATCACATGTGTACACATACACTCAAATACACTCCCCCCCTCCACAGTGTGGATGTTTAAATGCTGCACAATGGCTGTTTTAGAAGACTTATGACTTGCAGGTTTTTTAAAAAAATAAATTTATATCTTTTAAACTGTTAAAGAAAAAAGAAAAATATTATAAGGATTTTGGAATAATTAAGAGAAGAGAATCTTTCCCCCCACTCTGAGAAAAGTGATGCTAGACTTCATTTCTTTTCATAGTATGTGACAAGTTTTTAAAAAGTGGTTAATAACTATTTTCTACCTTACGATTACACGTGACCAATGGGTCTCAGCATTTCCATCACAGAGAGCAGTTTTGTTTTTCCCACTCTCTAGTCTAGAGCAGGATGTCTCAGCATGGCACTGCAGGCAGCTTGTCCCAGATAATTTGTCATGGGAGGTGATCCTGTTTGCACTAGGGCTTTAGCAGCCTCTCAGGCCTCTGCCCACCCGATGCTATTAGCATTCTCTCTTTAGCAACAACCAAATATTATGTAGGCACAGTCAAATATCTCCCAGGAGGCAAAACCTGCCTGTGGAAAACCACCAGTTGAAAGAGGATAAAAACCCTTGCAAGGCATACTTACTAAGTAATAGTGGATTTCTCTGTTTTGTCAATGCCAACATATGTAACTGGCAATTCAAACAAGGGAAAGTAGGGTTTCTTACCTTCATAGTCCATAGCATGTGTCTTTCAAACCCTGGTCTCTGATATGCTGATTGTGAATGACATTATCACTTTTTCTTTTAATTGATTCAGTCATAAAGAAACACGAACAAACTATTTGTTATTCAAACATTAAATATAATGTAGTATAGAAAGCACTTAGCAGTTGGGTGAAGAGTATTTAATGCAACATACTGCTATCATCAATGTTCATTCTACTTAATTTTAATAAAATTCAAAATAAAAAAATGGTCACTATGGGCTGGAAAGATGACTCAGCATTGAGAAGAATGTATTGCCTCTTGTGGAAACCTGGAGTTTGTTTCCCAGCACCCATACTGGGTGGCTCAAAATAACATCGTAACTTCTGATTCAGGGGATCCAGTGCCTTCTTCTGGACTTCACAGGCACCCAAACACACACACACACACACACACACACACACACACACACACACACACACACACACAGACACACACACACACACACACACACTGAAAAAAAATAGTAATGGATCCCCAAAGGACAAGGGTTATACGCATTGCTACCAGGGCTCCAACAAAATTCAACAGAGCAATTCCAATACTATCAAAATACAAGGAATGAGTTGTTAGAGTGACTATTAAGGTGGAGAATTGCCTACTCAAGTCTTCTGAGGCTCTACAGAAATCCATGACTGTTTTCCCTACCACAGTGAGAAAAAAGTCTATGATCCAGAGCATGGACTGGATGATCTTTGCTGTAGATATTAACAGAACCAGAAAGGGTTTAGAGCTCAAAGCCTGTACCTTTGTGCAAAAAGACTAACACCCAGAAATGGACACCTAGAAACTGTGATGCAAAAATGAATTGAAAAGCAGAGGCCACGGAAGGGAATGGATGTAGAAAAAGAGATCAGAAAGTAGCAGTCTAATTTGTTATATGAAATTGGAATCTAATAGAAATGAACTCAAACAATTGGTACAAAACTTTATTTTCTAAATTTTATTAATAAAACAAGTATAATAATTCATATCTAAGCACTTTCATGAACATAAAATATCAAGTGATAATGTGCTGAAAATACCAGTATCTGAAAAGGCTTAACTATATAATTGCTTAGATTTAGTGTTTATGATTTTCTAGGAAATATTATTTTTTTATATTCATTCACTGAAGATTTACTTTTTATTTTTTGTGTGTGTGTGTGTGTGTGTGTGTGTGTGTGTGCTGGTACCTAAGGAGACCTAACAGAGTATTGAAACATTTCAAGTTACAGGCATTTGTGAGCCACCAAGTGATGCTGGCATCTGAACTTGGGTTTTCATGATAGGGCAATAATTGCTCCTAACTGCTGAACCATCTCTCTAGCCCTATTTATTCACCTAGATCTTACAATCTTACAATGAGAGATAAGTATAATCACATACATATATACGTAAGTATTTTACTTTTTTCAGTGAAGAGGGATGATATATATGTGTGTATATATATATATATATATAATATGTGATATCATATATAATATTATAATATATAATATTAGGTGCTGGTGATCGAATTTAGGTCTCATATATCCTCAGCATGCATTCTACTACTACGGAGGAACAATTGTGTATGTATGTAATTCATGATCCATTCCTTTCAGCCTTCTGAGTGCTGTGATTATTGGCAAGCACTGTCATGCGTAGCCTCCATGTTAATGTTCTTAGAGAAAGTATGAGGCTATAAGAAAATACTGGTTGGTATCTTAAAATCTCAAGAATAATTGTATCACTTTAATATTCCTAACAACCCTAATGATGAAGTGACAGATCATTATTCACTTATATTTTTATTCCTCATCTCATCTCACATATCTATATGCTAGTTCCTCTCTTCATAGAGTTAATGGGATTTCAGAAAGAATTAGGCTTCAAAAAGTCTCATGTTAGTTAACTGAAGAGCCCAGTCTAGGATGCAGTGACGTGACTCACTCTCTAGAGGATCTTGAGAGGTTTTGCTTTGCATGTAAGCCTGCTTGTTTCCTGGATTTAGGAATCTGAGATGTATCATAATGACTATACAACCACTGCACATTCCCAGAACCTTGTCTTCATGGCCTAAAAATCTGCTCTGTGGGCAAACACTTGGCAGAGGGTCCACCCTTGGAAGTGCTTCAGTAATTGTTCACCTTGAGACTAGCTTTTAAAGATAGTTGAGTAAATGATGAAAATAATCACTTCCTGCAATTTAGTGCCCCATATGTACCTGCTATATGAGCAGGAAGAATTGGGTCTTTGCCTGATAATGGGTCCTGTGTATTGGCTAGTTTTGTGTCAACTTGACATAGCTGGAGTTATCACAGAGAAAGGAGCTTCAGTTGAGGAAATGCCTCCATGAGATCCAACTGTAAGGCATTTTCTCAATTAGTGATCAAGGGGGAAAGGCCCCTTGTGGATGAGACCATCTCTGGGCTAGTAGTCTTGGGTTCTATAAGAGAGCAGACTGAGCAAGCCAGGGGAAGCAAGCCAGTAAAGAACATCCCTCCATGGCTTCTGCAACAGCTCCTGCTTCCTGACCTGCTTGAGTTCCAGTCCTGACTTCCTTTGGTGATGAAGAGCAGTATGGAATTGTAAGCTGAATAAACCCTTTCCTCCCCAACTTGCTTCATGATGTTTGTACAGGAATAGAAACCCTGACTAAGACAGTCCTGGAATTTATCAAGCGGAAGATTAAAATTCATGGGATTTATGTGCATTGGGATTAGAAGAAATGTTGGGAAAGCTACATTTAATTAAGGATTTGCATGAGATTCATCACTGTCAAAATTATAGAATAAATACAATTTTATTGTGCACTACCAAAATACACTTCTCTTTAATTTCTGCCCTTTGATTTCTCCTTGTTCTGCCCATTTAGGAACATTTTTTGCATTAATGATTGTATCCCATCTTTATATATGCCAGGTGGAACTTGTTTTAGTCAAGTTGATTCATCTTTCGTTTGCATCCTGGATGAGTCTGAGAGATACTGGGATGTCTTTTACCTCTTGCATCTTCTGCTTTGTGTTCTCAACAGCCAAGGGAAAGTGTTCCAGTACTGGTTTCTTACGATGCTGAGGATTTCAGGAACAAACACATGAAAAGCTTTAACACCATGCCTGTCACAACACAGGCCCATTGCATTTTGTTTTATCATTAGTACTAGCTAGCAGGGCTTATTTTAATTTATGTTTTTATGTGTGTGTGTGTGTGTCCATGCATGGGTGTGTGCATATGAGTTCAGATACCCACAGAGGTCAGAAAGTGTTTTCAGATACCCTGGGCCTGGAGTCTGTTCTGAGCAGCCTGACATGGGTGCTGGGAATCTAATTTGGGTCTTCTTTGAAGCAGTATAAGTCATTAACCACTGAGCAAACTTTATATCTATAGATGGCATTAGTTTACAATTTTGACCTCTAATGGTATATTGCAAAACACTGTCTTCTATTAAAAAGGTTTCATGTGGAAGCAGGTGAAGAAGTTTTAAGAGAAATAGGGCCCTTTGAACTTATTCTTTGAGTGTCCCCCATTCTGTCAAAACATAATATTAACTTGTATAGGGACAACCATGATCCACACTGAAAATGATAACCAAGTAAGTACATATTAACAAAATACAAAATTGTAGCATCTGTGAAGAGACTGTGTTTCAGTTCAGGACCACTTCAAATTATAGGCATCTCTGTGTCAGCTGCTGGTGAATACAGGGTGTGGGAAAGCAAGGTTGCTACTTTAACTGTGTGCCATAGATTTCTACACTCATACCAAGCAAGACGCTTGGCACAAGAACATGAAAGTTACTGTGAAGGTCTTCATAGACAACCTTTGGCATTTCCCTTATAGCAGAGGCTGTTCTGTGCTACGCTATATGATGTGCAAAGTTCTCTCCAATGGGCCAAATAACTCCTGGGCTGATCTATTTCCATTTTCCCAGTTCCGAGAATAATGCATGACAGCACAGCTCTTAATTAATATTTGTTGAACTAGGGTCAAAATACTTAACCTGTTATTTCAATTGTTTAGTGGGATAATTTTTGTATTTGTGAAGTAAACAGAAAACTGGCTGCTCCCATGAGAGGTGTCGATTATAGCTTTCATTTGTAAATATGAGCATTTGGTGTGTCTGGAAAGGTACTCTTTAAATCTTGGTGGTGATAATGGCAGAGTATAGGGCAGCAGGCCAAGGGCAATTGAGAAGGCTGAGACAGAGCTGCAAACCTGTAATCAGAGGAATCCGACGAGAGTCGTTCGAAACCAAAGTTTGATGTCAGATTCTGATCTTGGGAATAATTACACTCCCTTACAAAAGACTTGATGGTAGTGGGGTTGAGAAGGTCTTATTTTTGTCTGATTTTCACCTGGCCCATGTATATTCATTTGAAATGTCTGGGCCCATCAACAGACCATCAACCCCCTTAATCAAAGATGTTTATGCCACCATCTAGGATAAAGAGAAACACAGTGTTTATGTGGTGAATATTATATTCATAGCACTGTTATTGCCTTATCTTTGTGATGTGCTAAAAGTACCCCCATCCAAGCCACCCTGTATATAATTCTGTCTTTTGACTGTTTGATATAACTGGCTTCAACCCATAAGGTAGAGCCTCAAATTGAAAGTATTGCACAATGACTAACCATCTCAGATATGTAGTAAGACAAGAAAATTTCAGTTCTCATAGTTCTTGATTTTTTGTTTGTTCCATTTTGTTTTCTTTTAGTTTGTTTTGTAAAATCACCTAACCTCTCTAAACATCACTATGCCTACAGGACTGCAGTTAGGATGAAAGAATTAATATAGAAGGCCTTACCATAGCACCCAGTGTTAGTGGTAGTTCTGATCACCTGTGAAAATAATAACAGTTAAGCCACAAATAATAGTAATGGTAGAGATACAGGATAGACCTGGGACCCATTCTTATTGAAATGGATATTGTGTCCAGAAACTGAGAAGCCTGAGGTTTAGCTAGGAAAAATATTTCCCTTGTTTCTTAGGCATTTTTGATTTAGAAGTGTTCAAATAGTTTTTTGAGTGAGAAAAGAAAATCAATTTTGGGAGCCATAAGGAATCCAGTCAATGATGTCACTACTGCTCCTAGTGACATATAGACTAGACAATCAAATAACCAACCATCTCCCCTTTCTTCTTAAAGTCTCTTCAGTCTGGTTTAATTTCTGCCTCATCTACCTCATCTCAGATTTAGAGTAGAGTGCAAAGCAACATGGGATTTTCCTTCTGTTGAGTTTGACTTCTACAAAGGTTCTACCTCATTTAAGTCTCTACCTCAGAAGTTTCTCCCTTTCGTTAGTGTCAGAAAGCCTGTGCAGAGGTCATTGAAAAGTCCCAAACACAAGGTTAGCTAGGTGCCCAAAAGGAGATTCTTTTTTGTTTTTTTAAAGCACTTTCTGCACTTTTATTTATTTATTATATGTAAGAACACTGTAGATGTCTTCAGACACCCCAGGAGGGGGCATCAGATCTCATTACAGATGGTTGTGAGCCACCATGTGGTTGCTGGGATTTGAACTCAGGACCTTCGGAAGAGCGGTCAATGCTCTTAATGGCTGAGCCATCTCTCCAGCCCTCTGATAAGGAGATTCTTACTTCATTGATAACTTTGACACTTCCTATTTTGTCAAGAATGCTTGAAAATTAGTCCAACGGCCCTTAATCATATTCTGTGATTTATCACCCATTTATACTATGCTACATACTTTACCATTAGATAATAAACTTTTTTTTTTTTTGGTTTTTCGAGACAGGGTTTCTCTGTGTAGCCCTGGCTGTCCTAGAACTCACTTTGTAGACCAGGCAAGCCTCGAACTCAGAAATCCACCTGCCTCTGCCTCCCGAGTGCTGGGGATAATAAACTTCTTGAAGGCAGTAACTTCAGTATAGCTTTTAAAAAATATCTACAGCATTCACCTCAATTATGAGTGAATATTCAGTAAATTTGTTTTCTATGTATATAGAATGTTCTACTCACTTGGACACTGGCAATACCTTGAGATCTCATCACAGAACTGTACAATGTCCCCACTCCATCAGACATCTTAGAGGTAAAAATGTTTCCACATTTTAAACCAAACTAGTGAGTGCCTTAGTAAAGCCATACTAAACTTGAAATGTGACCCTAAACTTACTGAAGGGGTGGTAGAAGCATTTTTTTTACTACATTATAAAATGCTTTGAATTTTGTTTTAATTTTCTAAACTTGGTTAGAGATATTGGACCTTTGTTACTTGACAGGAGCATTTTGGTTGGGTAAATATGACTTTCTTCCAAGTCCACTGAACTTTCTGTAAGACTGCATGTCTTTCCCAATAATGTGAAGAGCAAACAGATCAGAACTGGCCAGTACCCAGGGGATACAGACCCATAGGCCATCCCTCCCAGCAGGTGCAGGGTCGTGTGGAGGCGGTATGAAATGACGGTGATTGTCATATACTCAAAATGATTGTTTGCAGACATTTCAAATCCTATTGCAAGTTAAAAAAAAGACTCTAGTTTAGTTGTTAGAAAGTCTCTGTGTTTGGAAAAGGATTTTTACCAATCCTAAATCTGATAGGGGACTAATATCCAATATATACAAAGAGCTCAAGAAGCTGGACTCCAGAAATTCAAATAACCCAATTAAAAAATGGGGTGCAGAGCAAAACTAAGAATTCTCAACTGAGGAATACTGAATGGCTGAGAAGCACCTGAAAAAAATGTTCAACATCCTTAATGTTCATCAGGGAAAAGCAAATCAAAAAAACCCTGAGATTCTACCTCATACCAGTCAGAATGGCTAAGATCAAAAATTCAGGCAACAGCAGATGCTGGCAAGGATGTGGAGAAAGAGGAACACTCCTCCATTGTTGGTGGGATTGCAAGCACTCTGAAAGTCAGTCTGGAGGTTCCTCTGAAAATTGGACATAATACTACCGGAAGATCCAGCAATACCTCTCCTGGGCATATACCCAGAAAATGTTCCAACTGGTAATAAGGATACATGCTCCACTATGTTCATAGCAGCCTTATTTATAATAGCCAGAAGCTGGAAAGAACCCAGATGTCCCTCAACAGAAGAATGGATACAGAAAATGTGGTACATTTACACAATGGAGTACTACTCAGCTATTAAAAACAATGGATTTATGAAATTCCTGGACAAATGGATGTATCTGGAGGATATCATCCTTAGTGAGGTAACCCAATCACAAAAGAAGTCATTAGATATACACTCGCTGATAAGTGGATATTAGCCCAGAAACATAGAACACCCAAGATACAATTTGCAAAACACAAGAAAATCAAGAAGAGGGAAGACCAACGGGTGGATACTTCACTCCTCCTTAGAATAGGGAGCAAAATACCCATGACAGAAGTTACAGAGATAAAGTTTGGAGCTAAGATGAAAGGATGGACTATCCAGAGACTACCCCACCTGGGGATCCATCCCATAATCAGCCACCAAACCCAGACACTATTGCATATGCCAGCAAGATTTTGCTGAAGGGACCCTGGTATAGCTGACTCGTGTGAGACTATGCCAGTGCCTGGCAAATACAGAAGTTGATGTTCACAGTCATCTATAAGATGGAACACAGAGCCCCCAATTGAGCAGCTAGAGAAAGCACCCAAGAAGCTGAAGGGGTCTGCAACTCTATAGGTGGAACAACAAGATGAACTAACCAGTATCCCCAGAGCTTGTGTCTCTAGCTCTATGTATATCAGAAGATGGCCTAGTTGGCCATCACTGGGAAGAGAGGCCCCTTGGTATTGCAAACTTTATATGCCCCAGTACAGGGGAATGCCAGGGCCAAGAAGTGAGAGTGGGTGGGTAGGGGAGCAGGGCGGGGGGAGGGTATAGGGAAATTTCGGGATAGCATTTGAAATGTATATAAAGAAAATATCTAATAAAAAATAAAATAAAGAAAGTCTCTGTGTTAGCAACTTGAAAAAAATGTGCCACATTAACTGACTTCTAACTATAGCAGATTCTGTGGCAATTTGCATGGTATGTTTCATTATTTCAATTAGTCTTCTTGGCCATCTAGGTGAGCAAGGTCCCTAAATTAAGTAGGTAGAGAACTTAAGGCTTAAAATCAATCTTCTTTGTCTCCAGTGGACTCAGTCTTAACCTGTTTGCCCTACTGTTTAGGGAAACTGTTCATTTTCTGGGATAATGTTAGCACTCTATATAGTCAACCTATATATTGAGAATAGTGTTACAACATTGTAATAGACTGAAGGTCTATCAGATGTATAGTTAATTGATCTACGGAATGACTCTAAGCCAAATATTCAGGAAACAGCGAAGGGGCCACAACATGATGATATCATATTCTACACTGTTCACACATAGCTAGCACATGACTGGTTAAGAATATTTTCTTATTAAAGCTAGCCACAAATCCTTATTTCTGTTAGGGAGAGGCAACAACGAAATACCTGAAACAAAGGCCCAGTTTGAGCACAAAGTGGACACTGCCAAAACCAAGACTCAAGTCAATCAAAACATAAATCTAGGAAAAGAGATAACTTTGGGCTAAAGTTTCTGATTTGATTGTTTGGTATGGATTCCAGAGAGTTTGTATAAATGACTCTAAAAATGACCAAGATTTGGAGCTCTAAGAAGAGAATACTCAGTCCTCATTTATATTCTGTGAAGCTTCATTAGTCAGCAGTTGTGTGTCCCATCCTATACACATCCATAGAGGGGACTATTAGCTGTGGATTATAGTGTGTATCCAGTCAACAATATTACTGTAAATGGAGCCTCCTTGCTCTCTTTCAAATCAGTGGGAGTACATATCATGGGCCTCCACACAGTTCCTAGCAACAGTTCAGACCATGAACATGGCCCCAGCTGCATGTACCACGTACATCAACACAGCTTAGGTGGCTACACTGACCATGGATATCCAAATGGCCTTGGGTGGTACCATGGGCTATAGACATTAACACTTCCCCAGCAGTATCAGGACCACAGAGGCATTCATGCCCCCTGAGGCAGCAAAGAGCAAACCTATAGCCAAGGTTTCAGTCTGCTAGGTTCTGCTACACACCATGTCTCTACTTTTTGAGGAATTGTTAAGTCTAATTAGTGTTGTCCATAGGCAAATGGATATAAGAACATCCTATGGAGCATGGGAAACCTGCCACTGGCTACATCATAAAAAATGGACGATTCTCCTTTTCACAGCAATTATTAACTGCCAATAGCTTCTTAGTAAGGGGTGGGGTTTGGTGATCAGTTACCCTATTTATGCTGGGATTTTGGCTAGCTTGTTCTTGTGCAGGTAAAGACAGATGTGAGTTCATCAGTGTGACAAGTATGCCATGTTTCAGAGTCAGTGTTGTACAACACCCTATCGATCTCGCTCTCGCTCTCGCTCTTTCTGCTTCCTCTTTAGTGTTGCCCAAGCCTTGGTCTCCTCACTTTTTTGAGACAGTGTCTTTCACTATGGAAATCACATAGTAAGCTAGTCTGGCCAGGCAGTGAGCCTCAAGAATCTGCCTCACTCCCATCTGTTGGGATGACAAGTGCAGGACAGGCCACTGTACTTAATTTTTTGGGTTTTGTTTTTTGTTTATTTTAATATGGGTTTTGGGTACTGAACTTAGGTCGTTATGCTTTCAAGGCTAGGACTTTACGCACTGAGCTGCCTCCCCAGTCCTCATGTGATGCTTTTAACCAACTTTTTTTTTTTTTTTATTTATTTCATGGCTACTGGATCTATTAATAGTTCTTCAAGAGCTCGTGTCTAATTGCAACCCAAGGAGATGTCTACCATGTTATTATACAGTTAAAAAATGAAAGTATCCCAGAAGAAAAATGAACAAAAAGCAAGAAGCAGATGAGACACCATACTCAGTTGGGCCCATGATTTCACATTCCACTTTACTGCCAGGCCTTTGGCACTTGGGTGTTCTAGAAAGAATTGTTGCCCAGTCAAGCCACATAGGTTTTCAGCAACTACAGTGTTCTTTTATCCTTGATGGCCACATGTTTTGCTTCTCATTTCTGAGAGAAGCACCTTAAAGGGAAGCTTTCCTGAATCATCATTGGGATTAGACACCTTCAGGGGTTTTCTTGGAAATAGCATCCAAATTATTAGAGGCACAATTTGTATCATTGTCTTTGCGGTCCTGTCATCTATGCTATCCTTTTGCACTTTAGATAGATTATAAAATTCTTTCCACTTACATAATTCTTTGCCTTTCAAAGATATCCTGGCCACAAGGTTACGAGAGTATCTATTTTGTCAGTGCATTTGAAGATAGAGCTAGAAATAAAGATAATTTTAAAATTAATTATAAGGGCATCTCATTAAATCCTTTTAAAGAACTAAGGGAAAAAGAATTTCCTTTTCCAAAAGTGAAACATAAGCACACTTTGATTACAATTATGCTGTGACTGGTGGTTAAAAGGAGATCTTACTAGAACCAAAATTAAAGCTTTCTGAAAAATATCGCTTCCTATTTCAAATAAAAGGAAGTTTGAACACACTGTCTTTGTTCTTTTCTGTAAGAGTTTCATCCTGAATTTTTTAAGGCACAGAATGTGTTTTCTGTTTTGAAGAAGTGGGGGACGACTCTCTAGACTTCATCTGCAACAGCTGCTCTTTGCAAGTTTCCTCTGATGTTTCACAGCTCTGCCCAATTTCCTATCACAGCTCATTTCCATCCTCTTCATCCCAGGCACTTATGCAACGTGCACCGTTAGATGGTTAGCCTTTTTTCCCTTTGAAATGGTTCCTTCCAATTTTTTCATGACAAAAAGATGCTTTCAAGCTAGTATCCAGATTACAGGACACAGTCAAAATAGAATCAAAATAGTCTGTGCTCCCAGACTGCTTCATGATGGCACGTAGTCTCCACTCTCGAGCATATATAGCTAGGTCTACATTATTTGTTCATGAAAACATGGATGTCTTCATATATACATAGTCTTTGCTGGTTCCTTCCTCAGGCAAGCCACTTCCTGTCTCTAAAGTTTTATTTCCTAATGTCATAGATCAAGATTGTCTCAAGTCTAATCAGAATTTCCTTCACTTATTTCATTCTAGGTTAACATCAGTCCCACTTTCATAGTCTGTTTCTCATGATTGAGGTCTGTTAGCTGCATGAAACAGAAGTCAATGCTCACATTTCCATCCTCCCTTGCTTTGGTATTTCAGATACATTTGGCACATGTTTTGATATGATTTCTTTTGTAGGATTCTTGGATATTCATCTCAACTTTCTCTGTCTTACCTGATTAATTTCCCTCTGTGATCCTGCCATTAAAATGAGATTCTTAGCTTATACTTGACTTTGTTCTCTTCTAATAACATTCTGCTGTTTCTTGTTTCCATTTAGTACTATAGCTTACCAGCCCTATAGGTAAGACCTTTCTCTTCCAGGTTTAGGCATGCATGTTTATATATCATTTGAATATTTAGCAAGATACCACCAGTAAGCAAAATAATGTTATCCTGGTCCTTGTATATAGCAAAGATTCAGAAGACACCGTCCACACTGTTCTGGGGAAAAACAATCATAATATGAGAGTCAAAACTGACCCTGTCAAAACACCACCCTATCTCTGTGTGAGTAAGTCCTGTTGTCTAAGCATACTGAATAGATTCTGATTCCAATCACTATTTTTACTACTTTGACTCTAGATTATGTCTCTAGTGTTTATCACCTAGATATAGCAATATCCCCCTTATTTGTTACCCCTGCCTCCACTACTACCCATTACAGCCCCCTCTCACAAAGTTGTTGCAATAACTGGTCCAAATCCATAATGATAACTAACATTTGTTATTATGTACCTGGCATTATCTATCTATGAGAACTTCTCCTGAGCTCATTTGCAGTTGTCCACTTACATGCATTGAGATGGGTATTAGACATGCTTCTATTCCATAGATGAGAAAATTGAGGAAAAGAGATGATGAGGAACTTGGCAATGGTATGTTACTAGCAATTACAGGAATAGGATCTGAATGCAAGAACCCTTGTTCTATTTGTTGAGCTCTAATGTGTTCTGTGTCATCACTGCTATGTCACCCATCCAACCAAAATAGTCTTCAAGCTTCTTGTTGCCATTGGTAAACCTAGTTCCTTGTTAGAGTGTGATCAGGACCCACAGTGTCTCATAAATGTAATATCGTACTCTATTTTGTTTTTCTCCTTTCCTCACAGAGACAGTCTCCATGCTGGCCTCCAATGTAATGCTCCTCTACTGCTGTTTTAGGTAATGTATTTGTTGTTTTTCTTGGTATGCACCTTTCTTGCCAGAGCTTTGCATGGATGTCTTCATCTTCTTGTCTGGATTTGTTCTTGTAGGCTCCTCAGATGCATCTCATTTACTTATTTATATTCTTCTCTTCACTGGAAGTCAGTTTCTTTAGGACATTTAGACTTGTTTCTCCAATACCAATGCTTTCTATATTACAGGCATCTGAGAAACCTCAGTTCTGAAAAAGGTATGACACCAGTCTCATAGGTTACTATCAAGGGCAAGTAGCACTGCACTCTGGAAATGCATTGCTTGCATTTGTAACTATGACGTTCTTAATAGAAATGGAATACAGTTGCTTAAGCTGCAAAGTCCATTGGAGCAGATACCATGACTCATGTTATAGCCTCTTCTGTCCCTAAGGCAAAATTGTCCAATCAGAATGGAGGGCAAAAAGCAGATGCACGTGATTCTTGCCATTTATCAACCATGTATACCAATACAGGAAGGTGATGTAAAATCCCTGGAAAGACACATCAGTCTATCTGCAGGACATGAGCACAGTCACACCCCTATTTCCCAGGGCATGTATGTGTGCCAGGCAGTGTGCTTTTTAACTGAAGTGCATGGTTTATCTGGACAAGGCTATTACAGCTAATTAGTTTTTGGAGTCCCTGCTGCATAGTCTGCAGGAATAATTTTACAGTTTTACTTTCCAAGCTCCTGGGGCCATAAACTTCTCCCTAGGCATCAGAGCTCTATGTGGGGGCACTTGGCAGCTGTTCTGGAGAGTCACTGTAAGTAGTGACTATACCAACAAATTAATTACATAGAAATACTGTGTTTCTGGTTTTTTTTTTTTTTTTTGGTGGAGCATCCACAAACTCAGGAACATTCCTTACTAGAACCTAGAGGTCCCCACTTCAGACAAAATGCAATACTACTCTGAATTTCTGTGTTACTCAGCCTGCAAATAAACTTCAGTCATTTCCCCTAGACTACTCCCAGGGCTTTTATTTTATTCACTTAGATTACAAATCATACATAATCTGCAAAGTGTACTACTGTGGCCATGGGTCCAAGAGAGAGGGGCATGGATGGAGTTGCTAAAAGATTATTAGAGACGGTGTCTGGTCTCCAGATGGAGTTGATAAAGGATGGATAATGTATTTCCAATGGCAAAGATAACATTTTCAAAGGAGAGTTCTCATTCCCTTCCAATTATTATCACTCTAGTCATATGCTCTGTTACTTTTATGCTGCTTTGATCTAATATCATGACCAAGGCAACTTACAGAAGGAAGCATATTGAGGCTTACAGTTCCAGAGGAAGAGAAGTCCACCCTCATCACTGAGAGAGGCAGGCAGGTATAACTGGAGCAGCAACTGAGAGTGCTCACCCTCATCCACAGACAGAAAGCCAAAAAGCACAGCAGGGATGGCTTGAGCCCTTTGAACCTCAGAGCACACTCTCAGTGACACTTTTCCTCCAAGACCACACTTCCTAATCTTTCCCAGAACAACTGGGGACTAACACGGGGCCAACTGGGGACGAACTATTCAAACATATGAGCTCATGGGGCCCGTTTTCACTCAATGCCTTGAGACTTGCTAGTGACATGCTAGTCAATGACTCTGTGAACAGAAACCTGGAGGTAGTGGCAATGGTCAGTGACACATCCTTTGCTGAACTCTCCCTTGAAAATGGTATATTTGCCATTTGTAAAAACATTACTCATCCTTTATCAGCTCCTTCAGGAAACCAGACACTTTTCATCCATGAATCTTTCAACAACTCTGTCTTCCTATCTCTTGGGTCCATGGCCACTGGAGTACACTTTACAGATTGTGAATGATTTTAAATCTGACTCTCTACAGCCCTGGATTTCCTGATATTCTTCAATGAGTGCTTGGTTTGATATGACTCACTGTGTGTCCAGTAGAGCAGAATCACAAAGAAACCAGATTCTTGGCATCAATGCTCTTAGCTCCATTTCTCAACTCTATTAATTTTTTTCCCTCAGCAGAACGTTAAAACGTGATGAATTAAACATTACAGTAGCCAGTTAATGTACTAGATCATCTTTCCACACCCCTGAGACATTTCCCTCTTATGATCATCTGTGCGAACCTGGGCCTCGGATTCTGTGGACCTGGCTGTTTGTGGAGACATGACACTGAAGCATCATGTAAGAAAACTTCCACACTACATGATGCAAGCTCTGCTTCTTTCAGAATAAAAAAGAAAAACAAACAAAAGAGAACAAAATACTACAAACCAGATGACCTTGGGACTTAAGTTCATACATTCATATGCATACAGGTCTGAGCCTCTACATGGGCTCCATATTCTTGTCCTAAAATGAGGTTGATCACAGTAGACTCATCTCCCTCAGATGTTAATATTAATTATGATTTGTAAGTAGCTTACAGAATAGTGGTCTTCCATAAAGCTTCTTCATAATCTCTATTTTTGGTTATAGCTCTCCCCTTCCCCATTTTTGGTTTGATTTTGTTTTTAAATAGGATCTAATGTACTATGGTTGGCTTCAAGCTTACTATGCACACGAAGATAACCTTGAATTCCTAAACTTTCTGCCTCCATCTTTTACATGCTGGGGCTGCAGTTGGAACTCATCACACTGAGCTTCCATAGTTCTAATAATGGGGTCTATCTTTCGTTACTGTTTCAAAGGCAGAATTTTGGGAATTTCAGGCTTCCTAGACCTCTCCTTTATTCTGTCTTCATGGATTCCTTCCCTATCTTTTTCTGAGAGGAGCTGTTTACCTTTACCTCCTCTGGTAAATCTTTCTAATGATGACTGTTTCCATGGCCTGGAGGCTTCCCTCCTGGAATCTTGAAGCAGGATCTGTTTTCTTTTTAGACCAAATGGGTCTAGTTCTAATATCTATGTATTAGAGAGGTGGCAGCACAAAGTAGGAATAAGGTAAAGAATAGGCCAAACCTGCCGGGGCGGTGGTGGCGCACGCCTTTAATCCCAGCAGTTGGGAGGCAGAGGCAGGCGAGATTTCTGAGTTTGAGGCCAGCCTGGTCTACAGAGTGAGTTCCAGGACAGCCAGGGCTACACATAGAAACCCTGTCTCGAAAAAAAAAAATAGGCCAAACCACTAGGCAGACAACTTAAATATAAGATGTACAAGTAAAAACAGATTCTTTAGGCAACCACTATTCTGGTGCACAAAGCCTGTTGTGGGTGCACAAAGAAATTCTTGAATTCACCATGGTCACTGCCCTCACAAGTATGCACTTTAGTGAGGGGTTCTTAATCAGGGGTTCTACTGCTGCAACACAACACCATGACCAAAATGAAACTTGTACAGCACAGGGTTTAATTTGGCTTACACTTCCTGATCATAGACCATCATTGGAGGAAGTCAGGACAGGAAGTCAAGCAGGGCTGGAACCTGAAGGCAGGAGTTGATGCAGAGGCATAGACAGATGCTGCTTTCTGGCTAATTTCCCATGGCTTCCTCAGGCAGCTTTTTTTTTAATAGTTCCCAGGACTACCAGCACAAAGCTAGAGTCACACACAATGGGCTGGGCCCACTCCCTTTGATCACTAATTGAGAAAATGCCTCATGGCTGGATGTCATGGAGGCATTTCCTCAATTGAAGCTCCTTCCTCTCTGATGTCCTTAGCTTGTGTCAAGTTGATATAGAAAACCAGCCAGGACAGAGGGAAAGATCAAAACACATAAACTGAGAAATAAAAATATCTGTTTGATACAAAAAGAGACACTAAGAACATTGGTAAGTATGGACCAGACAAAACACCAATGAACCCATATTTTATGTGATCATACAGTGGTCTCTAGATTGCAGAGACATTCTTACTGTTCCTGGGTTCTGGGAATGCACCTCACCAAAATAAAAAATCATTTGGAGAGAGGCCGCTATCCATTGGAAGCTATCTGATGATCTATCACTTAGGCACTTGAATTTTAAAAGCAACTTCATTTTTCTGGAGATATTAAGCTTGACCTTGGAGTTTGCCATGTACTTTCCATTAGGGATTAGAATATCCCCCAATACCAGAAGCAGATTTTCATGTCTACCCAGATGCAGAAAAATACATGAGTAGGAAGAAATAAGACATCTTCAATTTTCCATTATAAGCCTGAAAGTTTGGGATATAATTTAGACACTGGTGAGATAAGGAAATATAAACCATGGACTAGCCTTGCCCTGGATTGTTTTCTCCACAACTGAAAGAATTTCACAGCAGAACGGTTTCAGTGGAGGCACACACAGAACTAGGTCCATCTGTCTCAAGCCACAAATAGAAAGCTTGTCACAATGGAGACAATATTAGTTAATCTTTACCCAGGAAACCATACAGTGGTGAGTGTTGTTAGCATGTTTTCAAAAGTAGGGTGTTGCTTAACTGTGGTAGGAAAGTCACATTAACAAAGAAAAAATACCTCCCTGAAATACGGTTCGTGAGAACCGCATCAAATCCTTCTTGGCCCTATTGGTCAATTTTATATAACCTTGATTCTGGGCAGTGAAGGGGTGGAATGAAATTACTGTACTGGTCTTTTTAGACACCCCCTCCTTCTTCCAATGATAGAGCAGTGGAGTGACAGTTCTGGATTTGGCAGCATGGTCAATGGGAACAAGGAGGAGGAGGGAAACCAAGATAGAATCTGCACCTACTCCTAGCTACTGGTTCTACTGTTACAGCTTGAGGTGGTGGATGGCCACATGCAGAATACAGTACAGCAGCCAGCACCCTGCTCTCATTTGTACTGAGACCTCCCATGCACTGTCTCACATTTGCAGAGACTTTCCCCATGTCAAGGCTCTGGTCCAGCCCTAAGGTGGAGTGTTTTATCAGTTACATGCCTTTCTTTGTGGTTTATTGTTGGGTAGAATGGTTAGACTAGACACCATCTGATAACTACTTCAGCTCTAATTCAGGGAAGGAGGCTATTACTTGTTTCGTGTGTAAGTAGCAGAGGTATGCAGGTGTTGGCTGCTGTTAGCTTGTAGCTTTGCATTTAAGTAGTATCTTGTTTAAAAGGCAGTAGGAAAATTATATAAATCAGATTTTTTTCTTCTTTCCAGCGACTAGACTTAGTCACACACACCTGGATCATCTTGGATGTCTTATAATTAGTACAGTGTGAACTGCCTTTCATCTCATTTTGCTCATATGAAAAATCTTGCTAAATGGATAAAGTGACATTTGTTTACGTACTCCCAGTGTTTTGTCCCCGAGAAGATCAGCAAATGCAATATTTACTCTGAATGACATGCTCCTGTCACTATAAACCTCCTAAGAATGTTTGACGAAGTTCTGGCTTCATGCATGTAGCTCGGGTAGGAAGATGGCTGGGGGCAGTTAGCTTTCTATTTCCTGACGAATCTGGCCCTCCTTCCATTTGTTCGTTTGCATGCTTAGTGGAACTTTTAAAGGCATCTACGTCTTCCTTTATTTTGAACAGCTTGCATTAAGTGTCACAGTTCTTTTCTCTAAAGTTCTTGTTCTTATTAATGTGGCCATTATGCTCATTGATTTCTTCAGCCTCTTTGTTCCAAGGTACTGCTTCAAATTTGGAGTCAAATGAGCATTCCTTGGAACATGTACTTGTACCAAACAGCCTTAGCCAGAAGAAGGTGGGAGTGGGTGTATTTTACTGAAATTAGAGTATTCTTCATAAACGAGAGAATATAGTGGAGAGAAAATAAGTGCAGAGTTACAGAAATGTTTCTTATTCTGCCAAATTCATTTATCCTCAAGCATCCTCTAGATGGTATTTTGATGTGTTATTGGTAAATCATTCTAATGTCTTGTCTTCATTCTAGGTGGATATTTATTTTGATTCAACCTGACAGCTAGCAAACATTCTGTTATAAAAAGCCAGGTTTTGAAAAGCAGGGATGTTACCAAGGGGATGAGAAGAGAAGCTCTCAGATCATGCCAACTCAAACTGTGAAGTAGGAAAAAAATGATATATTTTGTCTCTGTCTCTCTGTCCCTCTGCCTCTGTCTCTGTTTGTCTCTGTCTTTGCATCTGTCTCTCTCTGTGTGTCTCTGTCTCTCTCTGTGTGTCTCTGTCTGTCTCTGTATCTATCTCTGGTGTGACTTTTAAAACAGATTGTCCCCTGAAATACCTAGTGTCTTCATTAGTTCTCTTGAGTATCATTCTTTCATACATATCATTCTACCTGGCCCTGTATAACACAAAGAAACATATGTTCTGTATATATTGCATGCCAAGAAATCTCCTAGCACATGAGCTTCAACACTGAATAACTTTATGATTGAAAAGAATCTTTATAATTTAGTGAGATACTCCTTTTCCATTCCAAAAGGTTTCAGAATGGGTGCATAGCATACTGTTGATCTAGTCAAGTTCTACATGGGGGAATTAAAGTTATATTTATGGGTTTATAGAAAGAAAGAATAGGGAATTCTACATAGAATTAATGTTGACCATTCATGGACTACACGTTGTTCTAAAGACTATGGATGTGGAAAACTGATTTCATCCTTCCAGCAGACTATTTAGGAATAGAAATATTATTATTTTACTCATATATTAGGGGACAAAGTGAGGGTAAGTTATCAAATATAACTAGTAAGTAACAAAGACAGTTTTGAATTGGGTAAAGTCACTACTCTTCGATCTAGAACATAAATGAAACGAACTATAAAGCATGTATATATATATTTTTAAATTTTTTCATTGGGTATTATGGTATAGTGTTATATAAGAACATTTTCATATAAGCATATATTCTGTGTTCATCCTACTCTTCCTACCTATTGCTCTGACTTTCCCTTTTATCACTTGCTTCTACACACACACACACACACACACACACACACACACACACACACACACATATGGTTTTATGTATCTGTATAAAATCTATGAGTCACAAATGAGAAATACCATGGTGCTTATCTGAGGCTGACTTAATTCACTTAATATGAGTATATCCAAGTTTATTCATTTTCTTTGGGAATAATAAAACTTTGTTATTCTTTGTCCCTATATAGGTATCTCTGTATTGTATATATATACACACATGCACATACACACTATCATATATGTAGATGGTCTTTGCTACTTTGTGAGTTCTTTGTTTTCCCCTCCTCTCACTCCATCCCTGTTTCAACACTAACAAGAGATAGGAAGATAGATCAGAGAAAAGAATTAGGATAATCCCTCAATCTAATTTATTTCTTTTTCTTTCTTTTTTGACCACAGCTATGAATACACCACAAACAACCCCCTAAATGACCATCAATCAATCACCCATCATGCCTCTCAGGGCCTTAGGATATATTTACCCTCTGAAAGTTTTCCAGAAATCCAGATGTCACACAATTGCAGAATTCTCTGCAGTTGGCAGGACTATGCTTCTGCTAGAACATGGGGCAAACCATGGTCTGCTGCTGAGGACCATTCCAAGAAGCCCCACATCTCAAACCAGTGATTAAAATGAAAGCATTTTAATTTCTTATAATATTTCTATGTTTTTTAAGAACTCAAAATTTTAAAATTCCCAAATTCTCAAATTTACACACACACACACACACACACACACACACACACACACACACTATATATATATATTTTTTTTAATCAATTTTGTTGCGTTTGGACCCAAAGTTGGCTATTGTGAATAGTGCTGCAATAATCATTAATGTATAGGCATCTCTTTGATATATTGAAGGGAAGTTCTTTGTGTAAATTGCCCAGGAGTGGTACAGCTGGATCATATGGATCATAGTGTCTTGAGAAAACTCCACATTGTTTTAGACAGTGGCTGGAAATGTTTACATTATAACTAGCCATATTAGGGCTCCAATTTGTCTACATTCTCACCAACATTTGTTCTCTTATTAATTGACATTCTGAATAGAACAAGTTAGAATCTCAATGTAATTAGATTTTCATTTGTCTTATAGTGAGGTTGAGCATTTTCTGTGTTTATTACTCTTTATATTACAGTTCTTGAGAAATGCCTACTAGCCTACTTATTGTGCTACTTAACTTCTTTTCTTCAGTTTTTTTTTGAGTTATGAAAATATTTAAATAGTAATTCATTATCAGGTATATATCTAACAAAGATTGTCGCAGTCAGCTACAGGGCCCCCAATGGAGGAGCTAGAGAAAGTACCCAAGGAGCTAAAGGGATCTGAAACCCTATAGGTGGAACAACAATATGAACTAACCAGTACCCCCCGGAGCTCGTGTCTCTAGCTTCATATGTATCAGAAGATGGCCTAGTCAGCCATCAGTGGAAAGAGAGGCCCATTGGTCTTGCAAACTTTATATGCCTCAGTACAGGGGAACGCCAGGGCCAAGAAGTGGGAGGGGGTGGGTAGGGGAGTTGGGTGGGGAGGGTATGGGGGACTTTTGGGATAGCATTGGAAATGTAAATGAAGAAAATGCCTAATTAAAAAAAAAAGAAAGAAACAGTCATGGCTTTAGCTGCAATATATTTATATCAGGCCCCTCTAGTGTAGTCTACTGATCTATGTGTCTGTGTTTGTTTTAGGACCATGTTGCTTTGGCATTTTGGTTCCATAGTAAAATTTGAAATTAAATGTAGTTATACCTCTAGAATTATTATTTTTCTTAGGCTTGCTTTTACTATTATAGAATTTAGTAACTTAAACAATTACTGCTAAAATCATGAACAAAATAAGGCTGACATCTCTCCATATCTCTTGAATATAGTACTTGAAGAACTAGCCAGAGCAATAAGAGAACTAAAGAAGATTGGAAGGGGGGGTGGGGGGGGAGACACAAATTAGAAAGGAAGAACTCAAAGTATTGCTATTCATAGATAATACAATAATATAATACTTATGTATACATAAGTGAACTGAAAATTTCTACCAGAGAATTCCTGTGGCTGATAAACTCCTTCAACAAAGGATTTGAATACAAATTATCTTAAAGAAATCAGTAGCCCAGTCTGTGCCCAGAACTGATCCTGTGCCACAGCACTCCATACCCAAATACTGTCAGGAGAGAGCTGGTCTCCCAGGAGTGCCAACACTCTTGTGAGCACAGATAAAACTACCACTTCTGCTCAAATTCCTCGCCCAACAGGGACCCACTCAGAGCCATCAGGGCACAGGAAGCAAGGAAAAGCCAGGGACAGGATTTTCCCGGTTTCTGTCTGCACCCCAGAGCTGACCCCGTGCCACAGCTCTCCATACTCAAATTCCTCCCAGAGAGAACTGGTCTTCCAGGAATACTGACACAGTCTCATATGAAGGACATGCCACAGTCAGAGACAGCAAGACCAGCTAACACCAGAGATAACCAGATGGCGAGAGGCAAGGGCAAGAACATAAGCAACAAAACCAAGGCTATTTGGCATCATCAGAAACCAGCTCTCCCACTACAAAGAGCCCTGGATACCCCAACACACAAGAAAAGCAAGACTCTGATTTAAAATCAAATCTCATGATGATGATAGAGGACTTTAAGCAGGACATAAATGACTCCCTTAAAGAAATACAGGCGAACACAGGTAAACAGCTGGAAGCCCTTAAAGAAATACAGGAAAACACAACCAAACAGGTGAAGGAATTGAACAAAACCATCCAGGATCTAAAAAATGGAAGTAGAAACAATAAAAAAAAATCACAAAGGGAGACAACCCTGGAGATAGAAAACCTAGGAAAGAGATCAGGAGTTATAGATATAAGCATTACCAACAGAATATAAGAGATAGAAAAGAGAATCTCCAGTACAGAAGATACCTTAAGATTTCTTAAGATGAAAGGTAATCCTTTCTTCTTAGCTCCAAACTTTGTCGTTGGCCTTCCCTCTTCTTGATTTTCTTGTGTTTTGCAAATTGTATCTTGGGTATTCTAAGTTTCTGGGCTAATATCCACTTATCAGCGAGTGCATATCTAATGACTTCTTTTGTGATTGGGTTACCTCACTAAGGA
Organism: Mus musculus; assembly: GCF_000001635.26. Lineage (NCBI taxonomy): Eukaryota > Metazoa > Chordata > Mammalia > Rodentia > Muridae > Mus > Mus musculus. Next base: position 15,764,723 of record NC_000070.6, on the reverse strand, counting down.
TGATATCCTCCAGATACATCCATTTGTCCAAGAATTTCATAAATTAATTGTTTTTAATAGCTGAGTAGAACTCAATTGTGTAAATGTACTACATTCTCTGTATCCATTCTTCTGTTGAGGGACATCTGGCACTATTGCATATGCCAGCAAGATTTTGCTGAAGGGACCCTGGTATAGCTGTCTTGTATGAGGCTGTGCCAGTGCCTGGCAAATACAGAAGTGAATGCTCACAGTCATCTATAAGATGGAACACAGGGCCCCCAATCGAGAAGCTAGAGAAAGCACACAAGGAGCTAAAGGGGTTCGCAACTCTATAGGTGGAACAACAATATGAAATAACCAGTACCCACCAGAGCTCATGTGTTGGGAACAAAATAAAAAAGGGGGGGCTGGGGCCCTGGGAAGAACAGTAGGAAAAAAGATGGCCACACCCCGCTAGAGTTTCCCTATTCTCTGGTCAGTCAGACATGGGAGGGCTGCTACCTACCCTATCTACTCATCCCTGAGTGGGCATTCCTATATCCCACTCTTCAGGGGGTGGTCAAGGGTCATCCCTGCCTAGGAATCCCTGGAGCTACTTTGCTAAAGCCACGAGGGTTGTGGGAGAGAGGGAAGAGGGAAGAAGTTCCCAACACTGACCAGTGTGCAGCGGAACTTGAAGAAGCAGAGGCTCTATATGGTTTTAGAGCTTTATTATAGAAATGCAAGGGAAAGAGAGAAGGTAGAAGAGAGGGGGGAGAGGGAGTGAGTGAGGGAGAGAGAGAGAGAAGAGAAGAAAAGAGAGAGAGAAAGAGAAAGAGAAAGAAAGAGAAAGGGAAGAGGAGAAAAAAGTGAGAGGTGAGAGGACAAAGGAATTAAGAGAGTGAGGTGTGGGCTGATCGCCCCTTTTTATGGTCTTCACTATTGCTAGGTAACTGGGGAGGAGTTTAGCCTGAAGGTCAGAACCTTGGGACACTGATTATATGACTACTGACCATGCTTCTCTTGTGGCGGCTGTGGGAGGTGGTACCTTAGGCAGGGGCCGGAGTTCCAGGAGCATGAGGGAATGCCTACTGTGTCATGTAGGTGAATTATTACCATCGGGGTTCAGACCTCAGCTTGACTGGAGACCAACCTGCAATTCCCCACAATAGTGTCTCTAGCTGCATATGTAGCAGAAGATGGCCTAGTTGGCCATCACTGGGAAGAGAGGCCCTTTGGTATTGCAAACTTTATATGCCCCAGTACAGGGGAATGCCAGGGCCAAGAGTGGGAGTGGGTGGGTAGGGGAGCAGGGTGGGGGAGGGTATAGGGAACTTTCAGGATAGCATTTGAAATTTGCAATGTATATAAAGAAAATATCTAATAAAAAAGAAGAAAGAAGATACCATAGAAAACATTGACACAACAGTCAAAGAAAGTACAAAATGCAAAAAGGTCCTAACCCAAAACATCCAGGAAATCCAGGACACAATGAGAAGACCAAACCTAAGGATAATAGGTATAGAACAGAGTGAAGATTCCCAAGGGCCAGTAAATATCTTCAACAAAATTATAGAAGAAAACTTCCCCAACCTAAAGAAAGAGATGCCCATGATCATAGAAGAGACCCACAGAACTACAAATAGACTGGAACAGAAAAGAAATTCTTCTGTCATATAATAGTAAAACACCAAATGCACAAAACAAAGAAAGAATACTAAAAGCAGTAAAGGAAAGAAGTCAAATAACATAAAGGCTGACCAATCAGAATTACATCAGACTTCTCACCAGGGACTATGAGAGCTAGATGATCCTGGGAAGATGTCAAACAGACCCTAAGAGAACATAAATGCCATCCCAGAGTAGTATACTCAGCAAAATTCTCAATTACCATAGACAGAGAAACCAAGATATTCCATGACAAAAACAAATTTACACAATATCTTTCCACAAATCCAGCACTACAAAGGATAATAAGGGGAAAACTCCAACACAAGGAGGGAAACTATACCCTAGAAGAAGCAAGAAAGTAATCTTTCAATAAACCCAAAAGAAGATAGCCACACAAACATAAAAATAACGTCAAAAATATCAGGAAACAACAATCACTATGCCTTAATATCTCTTAACATCAATGGACTCAATTCCTCAATAAAAAGAAAATTAGACTGGATCTGTAAACAGGATCCAACATTTGCTGCATACAGGAAATGCACCTCTGACAAAGACAGACACTACTTCAGAGTAAAGGTCTGGAAAACAATTTTCCAAGCAAATGGTCTCAAGAAACAAGCTGGAGTAGCCATTCTAATATCTAATGAAATCAACTTTCAACTAAAAGTTATCAAAAAAAATAAGGAAGGACACTTAATACTCATCAAAGGAAAAATGTACCAAGAAGAACTTTCAATTCTGAACATCTATGCTCCAAAGGCGAGGGCACCTACATTCATAAAAGAAACTTTACTAAAGCTCAAAGCACACATTGCATCTCACACAATAATAGTGGGAGAATTCAACAGCCCACTCCCATCAATGGACAGATCATGGAAACAGAAACTAAAGAGAGACACCGTAACTAACAGAAGTTATGGACCAAATATCTTTGACACATATCTATGGAACATTTCATCTCAAATCAAAAGAATATACCTTCTCAGCACCTCATGGTACCTTCTCCAAAACTGACCATATAAGTGGTCACAAAACAGACCTCAACAGATACAAGGAGACTGAAATAATCCCATATATCCCATCTGATCAAGACGGACTAAAGCTGCTCTTCAATAGCAGCAAAAACAACAGAAAGTCCATACACACATGGAAGCTGAACAATCCCTACTCAATGATAACATGGTCAAGGAAGAAATAAGAAGGAAACTAAAGATTTTGTAGAATTTAATGAAATTGAAACCACAACATAATCAAACTTATGGGACACAACGACAGAATTACTAAGAGGAAAACTCAGCTCTGAGTGTCTCAAAAAAGAAACTGGAGAGAGTATACACTACCAGTTTAGCAGCACACCTGAAAGCTCTAGAACAAAAAGGAGCAAATACACCCAAGAAGAGTAGATGGCAGAAAATAATCAAACTCAGGGTTAAAATCAACCTAATTACTAGAAACAAAAAGAATTATATAAAGAATCAACAAAACGAGCAGTTGGTTCTTTGAGAAAATCTACAAGATAGATGAACCCTTAGCCAAACTAACTAGAGGGCACAGAGATAGTATCCAAATTAACAACATCAGAAATGAAAACAGAGATATAACATTAGAAACTGAGGAAATTAAAAAAAATTATCAGATCCCACTTCAAAAACCTATATTTAACAAAACTGGAAAATCTGGATGAAATGGACAATTTTCAAGACAGACACCAAATACCTAAGTTAAATCAGGATCAGAGAAACAATCTAAACAGTCCTATTTCCCCTAAAGAAATAAAAGCAGTCATTAAAAGTCTCCCAACCAAAAAAAGCCCAGGATCAGATGGGTTTATTGCAGAATTCTATCAGACCTTCAAAGAAGACCTAATACTGATACTCTTCAAACTATTCCACAAAATAGAAACAGAATAAACAGAAGTAACACTATCCACCTCATTCTATGAAGCCACAGTTACACTGTGCATTCTCTCTTGGAGGAATTGTCACAATTTCCTTTCACAGAGGACTTCATAAGAGATTTTTTCCCTACTTCTATCACGCTTAATGTTCCAAATATATTTTAAAAACTGATTGAGTGCATATTACTTTTAGCTTCAGAAGATATATGTAAATGGCATTTAACTATTATAAATTATTTTGATGACTTAAAAAAAAAGACATCAGTAGCCCTCCTGTATACAAATGATAAATGGGGTGAGAAAGAAAGTAGGGAAACAACACCCTAGCCACAAACAATATAAAATATCTTGCTGTAACTCTAACTAACCAAGTAAAATATCTATATGATAAGAATTTCAAGTACCTGTAGAAAGAAATTGAATAAGACATCAGAAGATGGGAAGATCTCTCATGCTCATGAATACATACGATTAATATAGTGAAAATGGTCATCTTACCAAAAGCAATCTACAGTTTCAATGCAATTCATATCAAAATTACAACACAATTCTTATGGACCTTAAAAGAACAAATCCCAACTTTATATGAAAAAATAAAAAATCCCAGGATAGGCAAAGCAATTTTGAACAACAAGATCTTTTGGAGTAATCACCATCGCTGACCTATAGAGTAATAACAATTAAAACTACATGATAGTGGTACAGAAACAGACACATTAATCAACAGAGTTGAATCAAAGACTCAGAAATAAACCCACACACTCATGGACACTTGATTTTTGATAAAGAAGCTAAAGCCATATAATGGGAAAATGACAGGATCTTTAACAAACGGTGCTGGACTAACTGGATGTCTACATGTAGAATGAAAATAGATCTACAGGTAGCATCCTGCACAAAGCTCAGGTCCAAGTAGATCAAGGACTTCAACATAAAATTGGATACACTAAATCTCGTAGAAGAGAAATTGGGAAATACACTTGAACACATTGGTACAGGAGACAATTTCCTGAACAGAACACTAATGGTTCAGGTCCTAAGACCAACAATTGACAATTGGGACTCAAAGGTTTTTCCAATGCAAAGGACACTGTCAATAGGAGAAATCAGCAGCCTACACTTTGGAAAAGAACCTTCACTGACCCTCCATTTGACAGAGTTCTGATATCCAAAATTTACAAAGAACTCAAGAAGTTAGATACAAACAACTCAAATAACCCAATTAAAATTTCTGGCAGAAGCTGGAAAGAACCCAGATGCCCCTCAACAGAGGAATGGATACAGAAAATGTGGTACATCTACACAATGGAGTACTACTCAGCTATTAAAAAGAATGAATTTATGAAATTCCTAGCCAAATGGATGGACCTGGAGGGCATCATCCTGAGTGAGGTAACACATTCACAAAGGAACTCACACAATATGTACTCACTGATAAGTGGATATTAGCCCAAAACCTAGGATACCCAAGATATAAGATACAATTTCCTAAACACATGAAACTCAAGAAAAATGAAGACTGAAGTGTGGACACTATGCCCCTCCTTAGAAGTGGGAACAAAACACCCTTAGAAGGAGTTACAGAGACAAAGTTTGGAGCTGAGATGAAAGGATGGACCATGTAGAGACTGCCATATCCAGGGATCCACCCCATAATCAGCATCCAAACGCTGACACCATTGCATACACTAGCAAGATTTTATCGAAAGGACCCAGATGTAGCTGTCTCTTGTGAGACTATGCAAACACAGAAGTGGATGCTTACAGTCAGCTAACGGATGGATCACAGGGCTCCCAATGGAGGAGCTAGAGAAAGTACCCAAGGAGCTAAAGGGATCTACAACCCTGGGTGGGTATTGGGGACTTTTGGTATAGCATTGGAAATGTAAATGAGCTAAATACCTAATAAAAAAATGGAAAAAAAAAGAAAAAAAACTGTACTAAAAAACATAAAATTAAAAAAAAAAATTCTGGCAAAACTAAAGAGTTCTCCACAGAGGAATCTTAAATAACCAAAAAGCATTTAAAGAAATGTTCAACATCCTTAGTCATCAGGAAAATGCAACCCAAAACATCCTGAGGTTCCATCTTACACCCATAAAAATTGCTAAGATCAAAAACTCAATAGACAGCACATAGAGGCAAGGATGTGGAGTAAGGGGAAACAATTCATCATTGCTAGAGGGAATGCAAGCTTGTACAACCACTTTGGAAATCAATTCGGTGGTTTTCCACAAAACTGGGAAAAGTTCTACCTCAAGATCCAGCTATACCATTACTGGGTATATACCCAAAAGATGCTCCAACATCCCACAAAGACACTTAATCAACTATGTTCATAGCAGCTTTATTTGTAATAGCCAGAAACTAAAACAATCTAGATGTCTTTCAACTGACAAATGGATAAAGAAAATGTGGTTTATTTACACAATAAAATACTATTCAGCTATTAAAAACCAACATATCATGAATTTTTTAGGGAAATGGACAGAACTTGAGAATATTCTCCTGAGTGAAGTAACACAGTCCACAAAGGACATGCAAGGAATATACTCACTTATAAGCGAATATTAGTCATAAACTACAGGTACCATGTTACACTCCAGAGACCCAAAGAAGCTAAGCAAGAAGGAAGGCCAATGTGAGGAAGCTGGGGAATAAAATAGTCATTAAGAGGCAGATGTAGAGAGGGAACTGGTTGGGAGGGGGAGATGCAGAGGGGAGTGGGGTGGTTTAGGATCAAGTGTGGGGACAGGAGAGATGGCTAGATTGCCATGAAAATGAATGGAAATCTGCAACTGACAGAGGAGAGGAGGTGGGGGGCATCTCTAGGATGAGACAAAGACATGGGAGACACCCAATAATCAATGGGGGTGACCTTAGCAGTTTCTCACAGTCTGAGTATTGGAACCTGAAGAGGACATCTCCTGTAGCCAGGCATGAACCCCAGCAGTAGGAACATCAACCCACCCAGCAAACTTTCAACCCCAAATTTATCCTGTCAACAAGAAATGCAGGTATGGGGGATGGAGCTGAGACTGAGGAAATGGCCAACCAACCATCCAGTGGGTAAGCACCAATCCCTGATACTGTTAGTGATACTTTGTTACACTTGCAGATGTGAGTCTACCATGGCTGTCCTCTGAGAGGCTCCAACCAGTAGCTCACTAAGACAGATACAGACACCCACAGCCAAATAGTGGATGGAGCTTAGAGATTTATTTATTTATTTATTTATTTATTTATTTATTTATTTATTTTTAGGGATAATAGTATAGACTTTTTTTATGAATTTATTTTTAATGGATATTTTCTTCATTTACATTTCAAATGCTATCCCAAAAGTCCCCTATACCCCCCCCCCACCGCCCTGCTCCCCTACCCACTCACTCCCATTTCTTGGCCTTGGCTTTCCCCTGTATGGGGGCATATAAAGTTTGCAAGACCAAGGGCCCTCTCTTCCCAATGATGGCCAACTAGGTCATCTTCTGCTACATATGCAGCAGAGACATGAATTCAGGGGGTACTGATTCATATTGTTGTTTTACCTAAAGGGTTGCAGACCCCTTCAGCTCTTGGGTACTTTCTCTAGCTCCTACATTGGGGGCCCTGTGTTCCATCCTATAGATGACTGTGAGCATCCACTGAGCTTGGAGATTCTTATGGAAGAGTTGGGGGAAGGATTGAGGGCCCTAAAGGGGATAGGAACTCCACAGGAAGACTATAGTATCATCTCACCTGGACCCTTGGTGTTCTCAGATACTAAAACACCAACCAAAGAGAATGAATGGGCTGGACCTCCCCACCTCCCCATACCCACACCCCTGTACATATGTAGCAGATGTCCATCTCAGTCTTCATGTGAGTTTGGAACAACTGGAGCAGGGTCTGTTCCAGAAGCTGTTGCCTGTCTGTGGGATATGTTCTTCTAGCTGAGTTGCCTTGTCTCGTCTCAGTGAGAAAGGAAGCATCTAGCCTCACTAGACTTGATGTACCAGGATGGGGGAATAATGAGGCAAGTACTTGCTCAGAGGAGATGGGAAGGGAGTGATGGGAGAAGGGTTGTGATAGTGGGTGACTGGGAGTGGGGGCAGCAATGGTGATTTAAAATAAATAATGAAACAACAACAAAACCAAAACCACCCCCCCTCAAAATCCCAATCCAACCAAACAAATAAAAAGAATGGAGAGTCAACACCTTTACTTCATTCTTGACTTTAGAGGGTGTTTATTTTTTTGTCTGTTTAGTACAATGTTGCCTATTAATTTTTGTTAGCCATTATTGGATTGAGATAATGGTCCTTCTATTCATAGTCTCTTCAAATCCTTTTAACACTATTGGATGCTGAATTTTGTTAAATTGCTTTTCTGCCTCTACTTAAGTGATCATGTGATTTTTATCTCTTTCTGTTAATATTTGTCATACATCAATTGTTATGCTTATAATTAACTACTATACTTGTATTCTGTACTGGCTAGTTTTGTGTCAACTTGACACAGCTGGAGTTATCACAGAGAAAGGAGCTTCAGTTGAGGAAGTGCCAACATGAGATCCAACTGTAAGGCATCTTCTCAATTAGTGATCAATGGGGAAAGGCCCCGTGTGGGTGGGACCATCCCTGGGCTGGTAGTCTTGGTTCTATAAGAGAGCAGGCTGAGCAAGTCAGGGGAAGCAAGCCAGTAAAGAACATCCCTCTATGGCCTCTGCATCAGCTCCTGCTTCTTGATCTGCTTGAGTTCCAGTCCTGACTTCTTTCAGTGAAGAACAGCAATGTGGAAATGTAAGCTGAATAAACCCTTTCCTCCCCAACTCCTTCTTGGCCATGATGTTTGTGCAGGAATAGAAACCCTGACTAATACACATTCCTTGTTTGAATCCTTTCTTAGAAATGGGAACAAAACACCCATAGAAGGAGTTACAGAGACAAAATTTGGAGCTGTGACGAAAGGAGGGACCATCTAGTGATTGCCATACGCAGGGATCCATCCCATAATCAGCTTCCAAATGCTGACACCATTGCATACACTAGCAAGATTTTGCTGAAAGGACCCAGATATAGCTCTCTCTTGTGAGACTATGCCGGGGCCTAGCAAACACAGAAGTGGATGCTCACAGTCAGCTATTGGATGTGTCATATGGCCCCCAATGGAGGAGCTAGAGAAATTACCCAAGGAGCTAAAGGGAACTGCAACCCTATAGGTGGAACAACAATATGAACTAACCAGTACCCAGGAGCTCTTGTCTTTAGCTGCATATGTATCAAAAGATGGCCTAGTCGGCCATCACTGCAAAGAGAGGCCCATTGGACTTGCAAACTTTATATGCCCCAGTACAGGGGAACGCCAGGGCCAAAAAGGGGGAGTGGGTGGGTAGGGGATTGGGGGGGTGGGTATGGGGGACCTTTGGGATATCATTGAAAATGTAAACGAGGAAAATACCTAATTTAAAAAAAAAAAGAAACCAGTAGGATCATAGTGTATGCTCCAAAATTTAGGATTGGTTTTCCTTGTTTTATGAATACCACTAGAGTTTTGATGGAAGTTGCATGAATGCCTATCCTTTTCAGGAACACATTCATTTGAAAATATTACTTCTGCCATTCCATATACACACAGTCCCCATTTTAGTACTTCAATCACGACATATTGAGCATTTCAATGTGCTATGTTGTCCAAGCTGGACTCAAATTTGGAGTATTCCTCCTGAGTGCTTTCCTGATCATTTTAATGTACAGATGCATTTGATCTGTAAGATTTTTTTCATTTTTATTTGTGTGTGTGTGTGTGTGTGTGTGTGTGTGTGTGTGTGTGTGTGTGTAGTGACCACCCAAATGTATTCTGGTTCACATGTGTCTGTACCTGCCTTTGTGGGCAGGTGTCCACAGAGATCAGAATAGGGTGTTGGATTCCATGGCACTGTATTTATAGGTAGTCATGCGGTGCCTGCTATGGTGCTGTAAACCAAACTTGGATTTTCTGGAATAAAAGCAGGCACCTTAAACTTGCTATTTTAAAATATATTTCTGTGTTTTCAATTTTAAAGATTTGCTTATTTTTGTATATGAGTGTACTATCTGCATGTATGCCTGCATGACAGAAGAAGGCATCAGATCCCATTATAGATGGTTTGGAGCTACCAAGTGGTTTCCTGGTATTGAACCCAGGACCTCTGGAAGACCACCCAGTGCCCTTAATCTCTGAGCCATGTCTGCAGCTCTAGAATCCATAATTCTTAATAGTGTTATCCTAGTCATAAAAACTGAAGAGCTTAACAAGGCATTTGTAGAAATTGACTTCAGTTTCATTTGGAAGTGCTTAATGAGATTGCCAGGTGTCTGTGGGAGAAGAAAGATTTCAGTGTCAGGTATAGACCTATGCTCAGAGATACTCTGATAGATTTAAGTCTGATAACGGCAAGGTCAGGCTTGTCTTTCACATACATTACTCTGTTTGGCAGTTGCAAAATGAATCAGAAATTTAGAAATTGGAAGATATTAGAGCCTGGAGCCTAACCAAGTTGCAAGATTAAAGGTGACAGGAACTTAGACTAGAACAGAGGGAGTGGAAGTGGAGAGAGAGATGTTTGCTCCTCTGTGTCTCTCTGCTTTGGGCCACTTTCTTTGATAGTAGTATTCCATGAGACTTGTGAGGTTTAGTGAGACCCAGTGTTTCTTTTACTGCAGTGTTTTGTGATATCCCCACAAAAGTCATGGGTGAATGAATATCTTCAGTGTGCAGATTAAAGTCTTTATTAATATGAGTATTCGAAGCAGCACATCAGGGACCATAGAGAAAATATCTTGGAGAAAACATCTTGAATAATTTTGTATTTAGTTGACCATGGTATACACTTTTATCCGATAGCCCATTTTTCTACTACATTTTTAGCATGCTGTCTAATTGGAATTACTTGAAATTCTTTCAATAGAGCTCTGTAAGTAGTACTAGGAAGGCTATTTGATATTGTTTGTCTCTTGATTTTTTTTCTAGACTGATACAACATTAAAGGGGAAACTTAGAAATATTATGTTTAACAAACAAGAATTCAACCAAAAGCACATTCTACCATCTCACTGAAGTGCAGGAGAGGAGGCAGCCTGGTAGGTCACAAGCCTGAAATCATTCCATCAAACCCCGTTTTGGGGGGCAGTTTTCTGAAGTGGTATCCATGGGACCCTCTGATTGAGGACCATCAGTCCTCCTGACTGATACAGCTAGTGGCTGTGACAGTTTGTGACAGTTTACTGGAGATAAGAAAGAGCAGGCAGGCAGACACTGTGCTTATGTCATTTACTTCTTATTACCTCAGAGAAAATTTATTCAATCATCATTTACCAAATATGTCCTGAATACCAACTGTGTGCTCATTCCATTCTAACTAATGAACAAGCAGCAAGGTGAAAAACAGACTCCGAGAGAAAAGGAAACAAAAATGAAAAAATTATCAACCTTGTAAACATTACTGTTCATCGATCAAAGGTGTGCTTCACACATCTGTATACTTAGTAAGTATCAACACATACTCTGTTGACAAGTATGAGACATTTGATCTGTGTCATAAATGACATTGTCACAGAAAGCATGAGGTCTGGTAAGGTACACTTACCATAAGCACTATGAAAGGCCTAAGACCTCATTTCCTCATCTGTAGGACTGTGGAGATGGACCTGGATTCAACTCTGGGGCTTTGTATCTGAGGCCTTCTCTCTTGAATGGCACTGAGCTCCAGGACACCATATTTCAGTCCCTATCCTAATGGTCTTAACTTTTATGTGGGTAAGGAGAACCTTTAGTTGGAGGTTTACTTGGTATGAAAGCTATGTCTTGGGGACTGTCTTCTAAGAATATGGCTTATTAATGTAATTAATAAACAGTAAGCTTATTTTTTCAAAATTTTCATGAGTATTCTTTTCCTCCATACTTTGTTCTCAAATAGAAATGTGAAAAAATAGCAACTAGAAATAACCTAAACTTAAACATGAAGCTGAATGATAAGAAAATTTTGGCAAGCAAAATGGTGGTGGTAACAGAACAAAAATTCTCAATATTTAAGTAAAATCCGTTTACAGGTACTGTAGTTTCGAATTCTTCCAGGGAAAAGGACTTTGGAGTCTCAAGGATATTGATAAGTTGCTTGGATTATTGCAGTTTTAAAATACATTTTTTAATTGTTGCAGTTATAATGTAATTAAATCATTTCCCCCTTCCCACTCCTTCCTCCAAATTCTCCCATATAGCTCTCTTTATTCTTCTACAAATTTGTGGCTTCTTTTTTCATTAGTTGTTACACTTACGTGTATGTATATACATAAATATTCCTTTGCATAACTTCAACCTGCTCAGTTTGTAGTTATATGTACTTATATGTATGTTTTCATGGCTGACCATTTGGTATTAGATAACCAATGATGTGTCCTTTCCTCATGAAGACTATTTCTCTTACCCTCAGCAATTCATAGTTGCCAATAGTTCCTTGTATAAAGTTGAGATCTTGTGACTTTTCTCTGCCCACTTTATCATGTCTATTGTTGTCCTTGTTCATCATAGTCATGTTGGTATGACTTCCTGGGTGCAGCATCTGATAGTCCTAGGAGACACAATTTTTCAGCAAATTCCCTAATCCTGTGGCTCATATAATCTTTTTTACTTCCTTTACTGTTTTTGTTTGTTTGCTTTTTCTTGTAATGATCTCTGTCTATTTTTGCAGATTATAATCAGGCTAACTTTCCCATTGGTTGCTTTTGGTTGTTGTTGTTTTCTTGTTCGTTCATTTGTTTCAGAGAAGCAGAAAGTGACTAGCAACAGTTATTTAACATCAATGTAACTTTGTTTTCAAAATGTATGATGTCAACACTGTTTTTACTTCTCCATAAGTGCCAACAGGGGAAGCAATTTTGGACATTTGTAAGAAAATATTACTCAACAATAACATTGTAGAGTGCTTTCGATGTGCCTGAAACATTTTTGAGAATGTTTCCCTTCGTCTTTCATTTATTACTTGTAAAAACTTTATAAAATGAGAACCATCCTTCTCTCAGTTTTACATGAAAAGAAATTAAATTTGAAAGGCATGAAGCAATTTGCTCCAAGCTATAGACCTTGTCAGTGATATCAGTGTGTCCCTTGATACAGTGCTGTCACAACTCTTTGTGGCTTTGTAGAATGCTCCTCAGACATAAACTTCTCATCACTGATGGCCAATGGAGATATTCTAAAGATGGAGAAGTCAGCATTTTCAGATAATTTTTCTTCAAGTTGACTACAGTGGCTGGCATGAAAGGCCCACTGAAAGGGACTTTAGTTGCCCCTTGAAGAGGGTACAAATTCCAAGCATGAAGCCTCGCAGTTTCACCATCTTCAGATATGATACTCTGAAAGATCCTGGCAGAATGTAAAAGGACACAGAAGCCCTGAAATTGGCAAGATAGACACCAGTGTTAGCAGAACTAGCTTCACTGACTTAGAAAAATAGAGGTGCACAATGTTCTGGCCACTCCTTGAACCTGTGTGTCTGCCAATGTTCTGACCAGGTGTGTGCCCATTGCTGCACCTTCATTAGACTCTTTCCTTGTACCCCTCCCATACCCATTTCTTGAGAATAGACAGTGTTTAGATCTGGAAATCCTCTACTCTCCCCCTTCTCCTTTCTCCCCTGAGGGCCTATAAAAACTGGGACCTCTTTCCCCTCGAGGTCGACTCCTCTACCCCTGAGTGAGATATGAGTCGTCCCCAGAGCTCTGGCTGTCCTGAATAAAGCCTCATGTGGTTTGCTCTTGCACGCGCTGGACTTGACCAGCAAGAACGATGCTGCAACAGGATCCTTCTGCACACGTTTATTGGGAGAGCTTGATTGCAGAGGCAAAGAGACTCCGAGCCCAGAACTGGTACTGCTTATATAGGCCTAGGAGAGGCATGTCTCACACCCGGATTGGTTATGCACTAAGCCTCATTTGCATGTCTCACATCTGATTGGTTATACTCCCAAAGCCTCATTATTATGCCCGGGCCAGGCAGTGTCTTTGCAAAAAACTTTACTGCATATGTACACATTGGTTTTTTGTCCAAACTTATGCGTGGTGGCCAGCAGTAGTCAGTGCCACTCTGCAACGGCACATGTGGCTTCCCACATCTCCCCCTTTTTGTTTTAATAAAATGAGGCTGGACTAGGCCTGTGCAATTATGTCCATCCGCCGTGGCTCCTGTTTTAGGTCGTTCCTGTAATGTTACAGCCTTACACGTCATAGGGTAACCCTATCGCCACCAGGCCCCATGTCTTAGATTGGACTGTGCACGAGGAAAGTTGCCTGTCTCTGGATACCGCAGTGCTGTGTGACAGTAACTGCTAAATGACCTAGGGCGAACTCTGCAAAAGAGGCCAGCCAAAAAATGAGTTAGTGGGGAAATCATGATCACCCTATCGCTTGCAATGAGGAAACCTCAGTGATGTGCAAGGGCTGATCAATGATCGTTGAGTCTCTCTCATCTCAGTGCCATGGAGTGCAAGAGCAGAGAACTCAGATGCTGACTAATTCTTGAGCATAGATAACCAAATTTCAGGGGAGGAGCCGTTTTCAATAGCTAAAAGTGCCTGAGTTATAATCACCTTGTCACGTTTTTGTTGGGTTCTGAATTTGCATACCAACCAGAGCATGAACACCAGTCCACAGCATATGGCAGCACCAAACAAAATCACTCCCACCCATTCCTTAAAGTAAGAAAAAGCAGAGGTAAGCCAAGAGGTAAAGTCTCCGAGGGTCCCTGGTTCCACTCTGGTCCCATTAAGGTTCAGGATCTGTATCTGCAGCCTTGTCTGCAACCTTTCCAGCTCCTGCGACCAGTTCCCCTTCAGGTAATTCGACAGGTCTGTACTTTTAATAAAAGAATTATTAATATACCTATTGGGAGTAATGCACACATGCGATGTGGATGCCACACAACTCATTTGTATGACATCCATCATCTGTTCCATGTCATGTTGTAAAATATCCACTCTGATTCACTAACATTAACCCTGAGGTGATATGAGAATCCACCCTTTGCAGGGTAAGCAATGCCTCAGACGTTTTTTCTGCTATCTGACTTATAGTGTCAGCAGTATTAATTTGATCTGCCCAATTAGAGATAATCTTTTTCTTAAAAAATATACAGGGTGTAAAAGGTTTATCTACATTATGCACAAAGCACAATGTATAATTTAAATGAAAACTAGTACTCTTATACACCCGTGGCTCTTGAGGAGTTTGTCGTGCATAAGGCATATCCAAAAAACATTCCTTTGCAAAAAACAAAGCCTAGGTAGAAGAATTGGAATGTACCGGTAAAGGTACTGGCCATGATCTTACTATGGCCCACAAAGGTATACTTATCCCCGTCTCAATTATCAGGAGCAGGAGGAACATCTTGGGGTTCATCTTGCTCTTTCACAGTCCTTGTCAGTCGCGTCGGGAGCCAAAGTGGATTTTCTTCACCCTGTGGAAAAACACAAATAGCTCCCCGGGATCTGATTAAGATAGGATCCGGGCCATACCATTTATTATCAAGGACATTTTCCCATTTGACCATTTCCTTGGGCGATTGAGGCCATTGTCCATGCCTTTCAGCTGGTGATCTTCCAGCATCATCCAATTTTTAAAAATTAAGAGTAAATATTGTAAGGGATAGAGCCATCTTTGGCGTCATAGACTCTATTTCCCCTTTCTGTTTTTGCAAATATTGTTTCAGAGTGCAATGGGTTCTCTCAATGATAACTTGGCCCTGTGGATTATAGGGCAATCCAGTAATATGTTTCACTTGCATTTGTTTGCAAAATTGGCTAACTTTAGAAGAAGTATATGCAGGATCATTATCTGTCTTTAACACTAGGGGCTTGCCCCATGAAGCCCAAGCCTCTAAGCAGTGAGATATGACATGAACTGCTTTTTCCCCTGTCAAGGGATAGGCATGTAGGACACCAGAACTGGTATCGATGGATATATGTACATATTGTAATTTCCCAAAAGATGGGATATGCATGACGTCCATTTGCCAAACATCTAGGGGTCACAATCCGCGAGGATTAACACCCACAGAAGGTGCATTAATAAATTCTACACATTTGCCACACTGTAGGACAATGTTTCAGACTTCGGTTCGTGTGAGTTTAAACTTTTGTCGTAATGTAGAAGCAGGGACATGATAAAGCTGATGAAAATTCTTATCACTTTCTATAGAACTTCGTGATAGGAAAACCATGTCTCTGGTGGCTGAATCAGCAATTGCATTTCCCTTAACCATAGGTCCAGGTAATGATGTATGTACTCTAATATGTTGAATATAAAAGGGATGCTCACGCATCAAAATACAATTTTGTATTTTCATCAAAATTTCAGATACAGGACTAGACTGCTTAAAATTTCCGGCAGTCTCTAATGCTAGAACCGCATTAACTACATAAACAGAATCAGAGATAATATTTATGGGCATAGGAAATCTTTTAAAAACTTCTAAAACCACCAAACATTCTACCAATTGAGGGGCTCCTGGTGTAAATTGCAACCTTACAGCCTTTTCATTGATTACTAACTTCCAATTCCTGTTTTGGATCCATCTGTATAAATATCAATGGCTCCCTTTATAGGGGTATTAGCCGTTACCTTTGGAAATATTACTGGATGTAATAACATAAAATGCAATAATGGATGTTTAGGATAATGATTATCAATTAAACCAGAATAACTGCATCTAAGAATGGCCCATTCATCTATAGTTGCACACAATATTTGCATTTGTGCGGCAGTATATAGAATAATTATGCTATGCTATCAGGCATTTTTCCAAAGTGAGTAATTGAAATTTTTATACCTTTGTGGGCCATATTTGCTACCATGGTGGGATAAGGCTCTATAGTCGTATTAGGGGATATATGAGGATGTATCCATACTAAAGGACCATCTTGCCATAACACAGCAGTTGGCAAATTTATGGTTCTTAATATGCATAGGTACAAAGGTTCTTGCTCATTTATATGATTTAACTGTGCTTTTTGGATAGCTCTTCTGACATACTTTCTTGTTGCTCTGTAAGGATTTTCTGACCTGTCTTGACTGCCTCTACACACAGTTTCAAACAGTAACAGAGTCCATATTTCAGAACAAACAAGACCAAAACTATCAGACCTACCCACAAAGGGTCAATGGGAGAAAAAAGCATAACTCATGAACTTTAACTTGTCCCAAAGCCAGGAACCTTATCGTCTCAATCCTTTCTTTCCTTCTCTTCTCTCTTTCTCTTTTCTCTTTCCTTTTTTTTTTCCTTTTTGTTTTTTCCTTTCCTTTCCCTTTTCCTTTCCTTTACTATTTCCTTTTCTTTATCACTGATTCCTTTTATTTTTCCTCCCTTTTCTTTTTCTTAAAAAACATATCCCCCTTTAACCTGGGGATCAATTTGGGAGACTTGCCAGTACCACCGTCCCTCAGCTGAAGAGTTCTGAATCCATGCAGTCGGATCCTTCTCAGCAGTCTGTTTTGCAGGAACACTTCATTACCACCGTTCCCCAGCTGAAGCGTTCTGAATCCATGCCGGATCCTTCTCAGCAGTCTGTTTTACGGGAACCTTTATTAACCGCTCCTTCCCAGTGATGCAGTTCTGAATCCTCCCTGTAGCAGGGGGTCTTCACTCGTGCCTGAAGATGTTTCTTGTCCTGGGTTTTCGGCACCACTTCTTCCGCGTGCTGGACTCGACCAGCAAGAATGACGCTGCAGCAGGATCCTTCTGCACACGTTTATTGGGAAAGCTTGATTGCAGAGGTGAAGAGACTCCGAGCCCAGAACTGGTGCTGCTTATATAGGCCTGCCCAGAACTGGTGCTGCTTATATAGGCCTAGAAGAGGTGTGTCTCACACCCGGATTGGTTATGCACTAAGCCTCATTTGCATGTTCCTCATCTGATTGGCTACTCTCTCTCTCTGTACCTCACAGAGCCTCATTATCATACCTCATTTGCATGTCTCACATCTGATTGGTTATACTCCCAAAGCCTCATTATCATGCCCGGGCCAGGCAGTGTCTTTGCAAAAAACTTTACTGCATATGTACACATTGGTTGTTTGTCCAAACTTCTGCGTTGTGGCCAGCAATAGTCAGTGCCACTCTGCAATGGCACATGTGGCTTCCCACAGTTGTCCGCTATTGTCCTGAGGCCTGAGCAAGGGGCTCCTCTTGGAGTCTTTCAACTCTACATTCAGGTTGTTAAAGTGAATTTTTGTTGTCCTGTGGTAGTTTTAAGTACAAACATTCCACACAGACTCACGTGTTTAAATGTTTGGCCATAGGAAGTGGCATAAGAAGGTGTGGCCTTGGAGTAGGTGTGACCTTGTTGGAGGAAGTATGTCTCTGAGGGAGCAGGCAGGCTTTGAGGTTGCCTATGCTCAGTTTGGCACATCGTCTCCTCCTGCTACCTGTGGATCAAGATGTGGAACTATCAGCTCCCTCACCAGCACAATGTCTGCTTGTACTTTGTCATGTTTCCTGCCATGACCAGGCACTAAACCTCTGAAAATGTAAGCTAGCTCCAACTAAATGTTTCCCTTTATAAAAGTTGCTATGGGCATGGTTTCTCTTCACAGTAGTAAAGGCCTAACTAAGACACACCCTGTTTTACAACTTAAAAACTGCTTCTGCCTTAGTATGCTTGGCTATGCTAATTTAAGGCAGGCAAAATGGCCTTCTCTATAGTGCCTATGTGTTTGCTGAGTGTGGCTGCCTTCTGATACAGGACACATGGAGTGTGTGTGCAGTCACGGTTCCTTGTTTTCCTGAGCATGCATCTTTAATTTAGGGATATACAAAAGTTAAGGAATGTCTTTGCTATGTGTTTGTGCTTGCTTTAACAAGGATGTGTTCCACTCTTGCTGCCCCAGCAGCATGCACTGTTACAGCTAGTGTCCAGGTACGATACAGAGTGGGAAGAATGGCAGCTCAGGCACTCCAGCCTGATTTCAGAGGTCAGAGGTCATGGGAGATAAACATGAAGTATTTGGATTCTTTCACCTGAGCATCCTGGACCACTCTGCAGAATTGCACATCCAGATTTCTAAAATACTTTCAGAACCCATGTGGATATGTATTTTTTTTCTGAGACAAATAGGAATTTTTGCAAGATTTTCAGAGAGGTCTATGACTCTTGCTAAGAAAAAAAAAAGTAACAACTAACTATTTAGTCTAAAATCCAGACATAGAATGATATTGACTGTAATCTATCTAGAATAGATGACTGCTTTAAAAAGATCTTTAGGAGCAAATGCACAAAACATGCAGTTTCCAGCTCATCACCCTACAATTACCTGTTGGAGATTTCTGAAATATTATGAATTCATTTACTTCAGTTATAATCTCTATGGTGACGGTGGCCAAGTGGCTAGGGGGGAATACTGACAAGAACAGTCACTGTGTTTCCACAGATTTTTCTAGTATCTGAAGTAATTAATCTGGTTCCCCTGCTCTTTCCTTCTTAGTTTTACACTTTAACCAATTTTACACTTTAGTCAGTTTTTTTGCATTATGCTCTGCTCCATCTTTTAATTGCTCCGTAGAGATGGACCACAGAGCTTTGTCTAGTGCCCTGCTAGTGTCAGGCAGTTAAGGACTACAAGAATCTCACTTTTGGCTTTCATGACATCTATTGTCAGTCCACTGCAGTGCGGAATTTGCTACCTGGTTCCAGTGGGCCTTGCTGGGGGATTCAATACTGGTGACATGACTTAGGACATGTGTGATGCTTGCTTTTTGTCAACTTGACCAAAACTAGAGTCACTTGGGAAAACAGGACCTCAGTTAAGGAATTAACCCTGTCAGATTAGCCTCTGGGTATGTCTGTGGGATATTATCTCGAGTTTGGAGGGCTCTCTGCCCACGGTCACGCTCTCTTTCCTTGGCATGTGCTCTTGGACTTGGGGGGGGGGGCGTTCCTAAAGGAATGTCTGTCAGCAGGAAAATGAACTGTGAAGAGGTCGGTAAGCATGAGAATTTTTGACAGATGGACTTGGTCAGTGAGTCTGGACCAAAACTTCTGGATAGTATGAAACTGTGGTTTAATTTTCTTACACATTTCAACACAATAATACTTTCAGGGAGGACTGGAGAGATGACTCAGTGGTTAAGAGCACTGACTGTTCTTCCAGACGACCTGAGTTCAATTCCCAGCAAACACATGGTGGCTCACAACCATCTATAATGAAATCCAATGCCCTCTTCTGGTGTGTCTGAAAACAGCAACAGTGTACTCATGTACATAAAATAAATAAATCTGTTAAAAAACAAAACAAAACAAAACCTTGGGGGAAAGAGTTTCTATGTAACATTTCTCATGGCAAAGCTTCAGGGATGGCTATATTATAATTCCTTTGCAAGTAGTAAGACACCTGTGACCTTTCCAATGACATTGAATTCCATTGGCTGATAAACAGAGCTTAGGGCCTATGGAGGAAGGAATTGTACTAAGCGTAAGGATAAATTCTATTGATGTAGGATACAGAACACATGGAAGTGGCTTCTTTTTCACAAGAATGGGCTCTATTCACTGAAAGATTAAACTCACCATAAGGGTCTACATAAACAATATTCAGGATTTTGGAGCACTTGAAAAATCCCACTTTAAGATAATTTCTCTGTCATATTTTAATATTGATAGAAGGCTAACTCAAAGAGTAAGAACATTAAAAGAGGAGAAAGAATTGAGAGAGAAAACCAGGGAGGAAAAAATCACATTTACATTATTCTTTTGATATTATTCATTTTTGGTAGTTAGTCTTTTATGGTGTATTACCATAGGAAACACACTACATCCTAGGCACAGGGATCATTAGCATTAGTTGTTGAGGGTTGTTGAATGTATTCCTCAAGGATAAAGTTTTCTTTCAGGTTCACAGAATTCTCATTGTGTTCAGGCAATGGCAACAACTATAGATGGTTTAGTTGTAGTCCTTATTCTAACATTATTTTTCCCTTTTGACTTTGTGTTCCTTTTTCTATGCAGTGAAATAACGTTTAAACATAAAGCCTCTGATAAATATATACAATCAAAAGTGGATAAAATATTTGATATATCAGAGCCTTTTTAATTTGAAACTGGATGTATTGATGCACATCTGCTGTTCCAATTTTGGAGTACAGAGAGTGACTGAGACAGGAGTTCCCTTCCTATTTCAAGGCCAGTCTGGGCAATATGGTGGGTTCAAGGCTATCTTATGATGCATAGCAAAATTCTGTCTTAAGAAAATATACTACCAAAACAATTGCTAAAAAGAATTGGGACTTGCATGAGGCTCATGTTTTAATAAATTGAAACTTGAATGACCAATAAGGGTGAAGTGTGGCTTATAACATAGAAAAACTGAAGAATTTCTAGCAACAATTTAGGTATTTAGGTCTGCATATTCATTGTCTTAGAACAACACCAAGTTGGTAGCTCAATACTGTAAAATCCAGTCTGGAAGTCTTTAATTTGCTTCAGTGGTAACTTCTTGGTAATGAAGAAATGGCAAATTTCTGATATTTGTATATATGATTAAGACAGGTAAAACTTGGAAAGAACTGTTATATAGAATATTGAAAGCTATTCAGACAAGCATATCCATGCTCTGAATGCAGAATTTCAAAGGATGAGAGGAACTTCAGTGTTTCTAACTCCTCAAATATAAAACTAAAAGGAGGAGTTAGATTTTAAATTTATGCCTGTGGCACATGTGTCTGAATACTTGTGTATACAGGCTTGTGTGTGTGTGTGAATTTGGAAGTCAGAGGTTGACAATAGGAATCTTTTATCACTTGCCACCTTAATTTTAAATATGACAAAATAAAATATAATAAGATAAAACAAATTATCACATTTGAGTCAGACAAAGCAAACAGAAGTAAAAGAGCCCAAGAGAAGGCCCAAGAATCAGAATGCACTCACACACGCACTCAGGAATCTTTCTGGATCCCCTGGATGCCAAAGGCAGAGTTACTGCCTTCTATCTTGTTTTTCTTGCTTTAAGGTGAAGACATGAGAATTCCACATGAAGCCCTCTCTCTTAAAATTTCAAAACACACTGGAAGAAGGAAAGGAAATCATGTGTTTAGCCTGTAAGTGCTCAGTGGGTGGGCTCTTTCCAGGAAACCGAGGATGCAGGATTCTGTAAGGCTGTCTGAATTTCTGCTTGAAATTATTCATTCTCCTGTCTGGTCAGACTAAAGCCATTCACCTTGCTCTTAGTTAAGCATCACCTTTCTTGCGATGCATTTTACAGGAACATGGTATGCCATGTTCTTGTGCTCTGATGTCAGCAGATGGTTCAGCTTACAGGTCTTACAGATCTGTAAGAAGATTAAGTAAAGACTCAGCCTCCAGGGCATTCTGTACATGAGGCTTCTTTTCTCAGTGTGTAGACATGTTATATATTTTCCATCATTAATTCAAAATTGTACAAAAGCCAATATAATTATTTGACTTATTAAACTTGAAAAAGATGGAAAGGAAGCTAGCCAGTATCTCTGTGTTCTCAAAAATGCTTACATATCTTCTAAAATAATAAAGATATTTCATGAACATGTTTTGGGCCTACTAAAATTTACAGATGTAGTACAATATACTCCATTTTCACTTTTGATTATTGAACTGGAGTATAAAACATCTTATATTCATGAATGCCTATTTGGCGTATCCACAAAGTAGAGGTTTGCTTCCCCTAGAAGTGGATGGTAGAAAAACATCGGAAAGTACATTTTTCCAAACATGGTTATTCATTTTAAAATCCTACTTGTCAACCACTCAACCTCTTTGCTGCTTAACTCTGGCTTCTGCTTGGCTCATGCAAAGTTTCAATGTGTAGATATGAATGCCAGCTCTTATTTTCCAGGCTTCCTATGTAGGTGACTAGTTGTCTTAGTCTTCTTCGCACCATGCTGGTACTGTCCTAGAGCATCCTTCTTAGAATATGAAAAGCCTCCACTCTCTCAGATAAGTCAGGAAGGTGGGTGAGAAATTACTATGTAGTGTCACGCAAATGAGGAGTTGATCCAGCAATGTTCTTCACATTAAATGCACATGGATGGTCCTGTTACAGATGGAACACCTATTATATTCATTCCCTAGTTGACCTTGGTAACCAATGCCATTAGCCATCAAGTACAGATTATGGCAAGGGTATGATAATGTGTGTGCTTCTAAGTGTGTGGCAGTTATTTGTATGTCAACACACTGTCATTGACTCTGCCTGTGGATTAATTGGGCTTTATATTAATACGATATGATTTCAAAGTTCATGACTGTGATTTGTGAGATTTTCTAAGTGTGCCATACTTTCTAAAAGTCAATATGAATGACTAAACCTCTTTCCTTTGGACCCCACTCACTTCTCAGTCTAAGGCCTCTGCCTGCTTGAAGGAAGGGTCTGATAATCTAAATCATGAAGGAACAGGAGGTTTCAGGCAGAGGAAGCCTGGCAGCGTCTCACATAAACAAAGAAGAAAAAGGAAGGATGCTGCTTTGTAGTTGCTGGTGATGTTGGCCTTCAAGTTGTTACAGCAAGAACCAGATGCAAGGCAAGCAAATATTGAAAGGCCCATGAAAGCAAGTTGGGATAAAACTGATGAAAGCAAGAGGACCACTTTGTCTTCTATACAATTGCTGCATTGCCCCTGAAAGGGAGGAGATTACACATGAATCAGAATTTAAATTGGATGACATCAGACAACAAATTAATCCCAAGAGCTATCAGAGGATATGAATTTATTCTATTCCACTGTCACTGCAGAGCTGTGGGAAGACATGTTGCTATTTCTTTTCAATACTTCATCAAAACATGTTTATCAGTCAGTGTAAAAGAAATTAATAAACAATTCATATTTACCATAGTAAACAGTGGGGGAGAAAGCAAGACACCTTTCTCCGAAGCACAGGATAGGCATCTTGTATGTGACATTGAGCGCTACATTCACTGATTACTTGCTGGGAATGGCCAACTCAGATGGGGAGCTGCTGTTGATGTGCTGGTAATGTGACGAAAAGGAGCGCTGGCACCCTTTGGAGTAACACAGTCTTTACTCAACGTTCATGATGGCTTCTCATTCTCTGGCAACACTGGGTTGTGTGAGTTTTCCAAGAAGCTGTACACCTTGAGACAGAGTCTGGCCAAAGAGAAGAATGTTTTCTATGCCCTGAAAGTCCAGAGATCAGATTCAAAGCATACACTGCCTCATATGTTTTCAGTTAAAGCAGAAAAGTCAATCTAGAAGAGAGCATTTCTCAGAATAGCCTAAGTCAGCTATTCTCTTACAGACACCTTAGAGAGAAACTTATAAGACTGACTTGTAACATTTCACTTGGAGTTATTGTAGTAGTGCTTGCATGGAAACGTCCAGTTGTACTAGTTGTGAGTTGTGAGTAAGCTGAGCAGAGAACTACCTATGTGCATGATTCTCATTCTGAAAGTTTGTGTGCTCTGTTTGCATATACTTCTGTTTAATAATTCACCTTTGACTTTAACCATTTATCCATTCCATGTGACTGACATTGGATTGCACTTTCTGACACACCTATCTTCTTTATTTTCTGGGAACTTTGAGTCATCATTTGTCTGTGTAAACTATGTAAGTGGGTGGTTTTTTTTTAGTTAAAAGAAAGATTTTTCAATTAAATCACTGGACTTGCGTTTCCCTGTTTAAATTTCTTGCTAATGGTGTCCCAAATCACTAATATAGGTCCTTTTTAATTAGGTATTTTCTTCATTTACATTTCCAATGCTATCCCAAAAGTCCGCCCATACCCTAGCTCCCCACTATCCTCCCCCCACTCCCACTTCTTGGCCCTGGCATTCCCCTGTACTGAGGCATATAAAGTTTGCAAGACCAATGGGCCTCTCTTTCCAATGATGGCAGACAAGGCCATCATCTGCTACATATGCAGCTGGAAACAAGAGCTCTGGGGGGGGTGGGGTACTGGTTAATTCATATTGTTGTTCCACCTATAGGGTTGCAGACCACTTTAGCTCCTTGGGTACTTTCTCTAGCTCCTCCATTGGGGGCCCTGTGATCCATCCAATAGCTGACTGTGAGCATCCACTTCTGTGTTTGCTAGGCCCCGGCATAGCTTCACAAGAGACAGCTATATCTGTGTCCTTTCAGCAAAATCTTGCTAGTGTATGCAATGGTGTCAGCATTTGGAGGCTGATTATGGGATGGATCCCTGGGTATGGCAGTCTCTAGATGGTCCATCCTTTCATCTCAGCTCCAAATTTTGTCTCTGTAACTCCTTCCAGGGTGTTTTGTTCCCAATTCTAACAAGGGGCAAAGTGTCTACATTTTGGGATTTGTTCTTCTTGAGTTTCATATGTTTTGCAAATTGTATCTTATATCTTGGGTATTCTAAGTTTCTGAGCTAATATCCACTTATCAGTGAGTACATATCATGTCAGTACTTTTGTTATTGGGTTATGTCACTCAGGATGATGCCCTCCAGATCAGTCTATTTGCCTAGGAATTTCATAAATCCATTCTTTTTAATAGCTGAGTAGTATTCCACTGTGTAAATGTATCACAGTTTCTGTATCCATTCCTCTGTTGAGGGACATCTGGGTTCTTTCCAGCTTCTGGCTATTATAAATAAGGCTGCTATGAGCATAGTAGAGCATGTGTCCTTCTTACCAGTTGGAACATCTTCTGGATATATGCCCAGGAGAGGTATTTCTGGGTCCTCCGGTAGTACTATGTCCAATTTTCTGAGGAACTGCTAGACTGATTTCCAGAGTGGTTGTACAAGCTTGCAATCCCACGAACAATGGAGGAGTGTTTCTCTTTCTCCACATCCTCGCCAGCATCTGCTGTCACCTGAGTTTTTTATCTTAGCCATTCTGACTGATGTGAGGTGGAATCTCAGGATTGTTTGATTTGCATTTCCCTGATGATTAAGGATGCTGACCATTTTTTCAGGTGCTTCTCAGCCATTAGGTATTCCTCAGGTGAGAATTCTTTGTTTAGCTCTGAGCCCCATTTTTTTAATGGAGTTATTTGATTTTCTGTGGTCCAGCTTCTTGAGCTCTTTGTATATATTGGATATTAGTCTCCTATCTGATTTAGGATAGGTAAAGATCCTTTCCCAATCTGTTGGTGGCCTTTTTGTCTTATTGATGGTGTCTTTTGCCTTACAGAAGCTCTGCAATTTTATGAGGTCCCATTTGTCTATTCTCGATCTTAGAGCACAAGCCATTGCTGTTCTATTCAGGAATTTTTTCCCCCTGTGCTCATATCTTTGAGGCTTTCTCCACTTTCTCCTCTATAGGTTTCACTGTCTCTGGTTTTATGTGGAGTTCTTTGATCCACTTAGATTTGACCTTAGTACAAGGAGATAGGAATGGATCAATTAGAATTCTTCTACATGATAACTGCCAGTTGTGCCAGCACCATTTGTTGAAAATGCTGTCTTTCTTCCACTGGATGGTTTTAGCTCCCTTGTCGAAGATCAAGTGACCATTTCTGGGTCTTGAAATCTATTCCATTGGTCTACTTGTCTGTCACTCTACCAGTACCATGCAGTTTTTTGTTTTTTTTTTTTTTTTTTTTTTTTATCACAATGCTCAGTAGTACAGCTTTAGGTCGGGCATGGTGATTCCCCCAGAGATTCTTTTATCATTGAGAAGAGTTTTTGCTATCCTAGTTTTTTTGTTATTCCAGGTGAATTTGCAGATTGCCCTTTCTAATTCCTTGAAGAATTGAGTTGGAATTTTGATAGGGATTGCATTGAATTTGTAGATTGCTTTTGGCAAGATAGCTATTTTTACTATATTGATCCTGCCAATCCATGAGCATTGGAGATTTTTCCATCTTCTGAGATCTTCTTTAATTTCTTACTTCAGAGACTTGAAGTTCTTATCATACAGATCTTTCACTTCCTTAGTTAGTCATGTCAAGGTATTTTATATTATTTGTAACTATTGAGAAGGGTGTTGTTTCCCTAATTTCTTTCTCAGCCTGTTTATCCTTTGTTTAGAGAAAAGCCATTGACTTGTTTGAGTTAATTTTATATCCAGGTACTTCACCAAAGCTGTTTATCATGTTTAGGAGTTCTCTGGTGGAAATTTTAGGGTCACTTATATATACTATCATATCATCTGCAAAAGGTGATATTTTAACTTCTTCCTTCACAATTTGTATCCCCTTGATCTCCTTTTGTTGTCTAATTGATCTGGCTAGGACTTCAAGTACTATGTTGAATAGGTAGGGAGAAAGTGGGCAGCCTTGTCTAGTCCCTGACTTTAGTGGGATTGCTTCAAGCTTCTCACCATTTACTTTGATGTTGGCTACTGGTTTGCTGTAGATTGCTTTTATCATGCTTAGGTATGGGCCTTGAATTCTTGATCTTTCCAAGACTTTTATCATGAATGGGTGTTGGATTTTGTCAAATGCTTTCTCAGCATCTAACGAGATGATCATGTGGTTTTTGTCTTTGAGTTTGTTTATATAGTGGATTATATTGATGGATTTCCGTATATTAAACAATCCCTGCATCCCTGGATGAATGAAACCTACTTGGTCAGGATCAATTCCCTTGCATTTGGAGCATAGATATTTGGAATTGACAGTTCCTCTTGGGAGATTTTAACTTTGATGAGTATGAAGTGTCCCTCCTTGTCTTTTTTGATAAATTTGGGTTGGAAGTCGATTTTATTCGATATTAGAATGGCTACCCCAGCTTGTTTCTTCAGACCATTCACTTGGAAAATTGTTTTTCAGCCTTTCATTCTGAGGTAGTGTCCGTCTTTTTCCCTGAGATGGGTTTCCTGTAAGCAGCAAAATGTTGGGTCCTGTTTGTGTAGCCAGTCTGTTAGTCTATGTCTTTTTATTGGGCAATTGAGTCCATTGATATTAAGAGATATTAAGGAAAAGTAATTGTTGCTTCCTATTATTTTTGTTGTTAGAGTTGGGAATCTGTTCTTGTGGCTGTCTTCTTTTAGGTTTATTGAAGGATTACTTTCTTGCTTTTTCTAGGGCATGGTTTCTGTCCTTGTATTGGTTTTTTTCTGTTGTTATCCTTTGAAGGGCTGGATTTGTGAAAAGATATTGTGTGAATTTGGTTTTGTCATGGAATGCTTTGGTTTCTCCATCTATGGTAATTGAGTTTGGCTGGGTTTAGCAGCCTGGGCTAGCATTTGTGGTCTTGTAGTGTCTTTATAACATCTGTCCAGTATCTTCTGGCTTTCATAGTCTCTGGTGAAATGTCTGGTGTAATTCTGATAGGCCTGCCTTTATATGTTACTTGACCCGTTTCCCTTACTGCTTTTAATATTCTCTCTTTATTTAGTGCATTTGTTGTTCTGATTATTATGTGTTTGGGAGGAATTTCTTTTCTGGTCCAGTCTATTTGGAGTTCTGTAGGCTTCTTGTATGTTCATGGGCATCTCTTTCTTTAGGTTTGGGAAGTTTTCTTCTATAATTTTGTTGAAGATATTTTCTGGCCCTTTAAGTTGAAAATCTTCATTCTCATCCACTCCTATTATCCCTAGGTTTGGTCTTCTTATTGTGACCTGGATTTCCTGGATGTTTTGAGTTAAGATCTTTTTGCATTTTGCATTTTCTTTGATTGTTGTACAGATATTCTCTATGGAATCTTCTGCACCTGAGATTCTCTCTTCCATCTCTTGTATTCTGTTGCTGATGCTTGCATCTATGTTTCCAGATTTCTTTCCTAAGGTTTCTATCTCTAGCATTGCCTCCCTTTGGTTTTCTTTTTTGTGTCTACTTCCCTTTTTAGGTCTAGTATTGTTTTGTTCATTTTTATCACCTGTTTAGATGTGTTTTCCTGTTTTTCTTTAAGGACTTCTACCTGTTTGGTTGTGTGTCCCTGATTTTCTTTAAGGACTTGTAACTCTTTAGCAGTGTTCTCCTGTATTTCTTTAAGTGAGTTATTAAAGTCCTTCTTGATGTCCTCTACCATCATCATGAGATATGCTTTTAAATCCGGGTCTAGCTTTTCGGGTGTGTTGGCGTGCCCAGGACTGGCTGAGGTGGGAGTGCTGGGTTCTGATGTTGGTGAGTGGTCTTGGTTTCTGTTAGTAAGATTCTTACATTTGCCTTTCGCCATCTGGTAATCTCTGGAGTTAGTTGTTATAGTTATCTCTGGTTAGAGATTGTTCCTCTAGTGATTCTGTTAGCCTCTATCAGCAGACCTGGGAGACTAGATCTCTCCTCTGAGTTTCAGTGGTCAGAGCACTCTCTGCAGGCAAGCTCTCCTCTTACAGGGAAGGTGCACAGATATCTGGCATTTGGTCCTCCCTCCTGGCCGAAAATGAAGGCCTGAAACAGGACCTGTCCCAGAAGCTGTGTTGCTTTGGCCTGTCACAGAAGCTGTTAGCTTCTGTAGTCCACACTCTCGCCTGCACAGACTAGTCTTGGAGGGATCCAGGAACCAAGATGGTTTCCCCTGGTGCTCCGGCAAAGTCCTCCTGGGCAGGGCAGACACCTCTCCTCTGGCAGGGAAGGTGCCTGGATGTCTGGAGCCCGAAAAGTGGTCTGTCTCAGAAGCTGTCCTCTAGGGACCTTGGGGGTGTCCTCTGACTCTGCGCCCAGGTGACCCAGTGCTGGTGCAGACCAGAAGGGACTTTTGACCCTGGTCAGGCCAGGTTTCCTGCTTCCCTAATGTTGTCTCAGGTCCCACGCAATTGGATTGGAACAGCAGTTGTGTTCCATTCACCTGTGGTCCTAAGATCGTGCAGAGAGTCCTCTAGCGGACCTTGGGGGTGTCCTCCGACTCTGCGCCCAAGGTTACCTGGTGCTGGCACTGACTGGCAGGGCACTAACATAGGTTTAGTCCATGAATAAGAATGAAAAGTTATTGGCCAATAACTATATTGGCCAAATGCCAGGCTTCATATACAATTCCAGCTAAATTTAGGTTATCTTGAATTCAAATGAAAAAGGCTTACAGAAGAATGTGGCAGATACACATGTTAGTTTTATTTGTATTTTATTTATTTTTGTGTTTGTGTGTGTCTGCGATGTGTGCATGCATGTAGATATGCTCTAGCACATGTATGGAGGTCAGAGAGAATTCTGTGGCATGCTTCTCTTCCTCTACTTTTTACAGGGGTTTTCCTTTACCCATGGAACCATAGTCCCAGTCTTTGTGAGGTCTTTAGTTTCTCACAAAAGTTCTGGTGAGGAACTGACATCACAATATTTTTGGTGGCAAAGTTGAATTTTACATAGAAACAGAAGTCTTTAGTAGTGATTATTTAGTTTTTAAAAATACATATTTATGGCATGGTTGTAGGCTTTTTAAATCAACATCTATTAGAAAGGATATTTGACCAATCATGACTTTTTAAATAAATAAGTAATCCAAATATTTATTCTTGTTCAGTGGTGTTAAAGTCACCATATAAATGAAGCCATTGTCCACACCATTAATAGTAGAATGAATAGGCTCTAGTTTCCTTAGGACTATAATTTACCAAATGAATTGGCTATGTATGTGATTACCTGTGATATGACACCCCATGAATGATGCTGCTGACTGAGAACCAGACATTTACAACCAGTTTCAGAACATAGATACTAGCTTTATTATTATTTATTATTTTTTTATTTTTTGAAGGTTATCTTTGCTTATAAGCACTGATTCCTTAAAACTGCAATTTTCTAGAAAATCTTATCTAAAGAAAAATAAAATAGACATACATAATAAATTAAATTAAAAGATGAAACTAATTCAGAATAGCTCAGACACTGTGAAAAATAAGTGCAAACATCTGTATGAGATGTACAAATGGGGGCCCTTAAACTGTTAGTGTGTGTATGGATGGAGTCTTTAAAAACAGAATCAAAGTAACTGAGAAATTTAACAATAGAAGTATATTTATAATCCAGCAATCTCAATACTGGATAAATATCCAAAGGAAATGAAATCTCTATGTTAAAGAGACATCTCTCCTTGTTTATTGCATAACTGTATACAATATCTAAGAGTCCATTAACTAATGAGTGGATAAAGAAAATGGATAAATAAAGGTATTCACAATACAACACTATTCAGCCAAAAAAAAGATATACAGTATTGTCATTGGTCCTAACATGGATGGAGCTAGATGTCATTATGCTGAGAGAATTGAGCCAAGGATGAAAAGCAAGCACCACCTGTCAAATGCACTTGTGGAATCCAAAACCGCGAGTCTCATGGCACTGAGAGTAGAATGATAGCTTCTAGAACGGAGAGAGAGAGAGGGAGAGAGAGGGAGAGGGAGAGGGAAGAAGAAGAAGAAGAAGAAGAAGAAGAAGAAGAAGAAGAAGAAGAAGAATGCTACGTTCTCCCGGTCGAGTCAACTGGACAAGCTGAAAAGATTAAAAGTCACTCATGAGGCAAAAGAGTTTCAAGGAAGCTCTCCTCCTGGAGTCTAGCGTTCCCTACCCATACAGTAATTTTTCATTCCTGAGTTCCATTCCCGTGTTAGTCTAGTGCATGGATCCACGTGCTCTCTTTCAATATTTTCCTATCATAAGTGCCTTTTAAGATTGAATTCTAACATAGCTAAAGCTGTCTGCCAGTGTTCCAACAGTCCTAGTTTGTCCTTAGCAAGACCTTGGGCTTGGAATTCAATACTGCCCCTGGTATTACACTATCTCTTTGAGTAAAAGTTAGGTCACTGCCCTTCACAGGAATTTACCATCACTAAGGAAGAAAGAAGTTTCTGACCGTAGGAGAAACCAGAATAGATATTTAGAATTATAGCTGAGTTACACCTATATACAGGAATTTACAATGGTTTAGGAAGTAGCTCCAGCTGTGGTTTTAGAGTATTGCATTATTCATGAGATGGTTAGCTAGAACAGAACTCCCTAGTTAGAACCATGACTTGGGTGTGAAAGCCCTTGCCCTAGGAGTGAAAACTTCTCACACCTGGCTTCTAAGACTATAGCTGACCTTAGATAGGGCTGACTCTGTCTCAGTTATTTTATTGCCCAGTTCCTGCCAGTCTTTGTGTTTTCATTTCCTCTGTTCTGTGTAAGAGTCATTAAGCATCCAGTTACCTCATTTGTACCTTGTGGGTATGTCACCCAACTACCTTGTTGTCTTCTGCATAAAAAGTCTGATGTTCAATTTGAAAAATTACATTCAGATTCCACACAAACTCTCCTGCGTGTGTGTCTGTCTGTCATTCATCCACGCTTTGCCCACCCGCGTCGAGAGACCCCGTTCCATGCAGACACAGGGACCCAGAGAGTCTGCGGCAGAAGAAGTTGTTTTACTGTGCACAGTAGGGTACCCATGTATAGTGATGACACATTATGTACATTTAAAACAGCTACATGAATGATTTTCAATGTTTTTACCAGAACAAAAGAATACATATTTAAGGAGATAGATATATTGATTGGATTTATACATTATATAATGTATACACATGTGGACACAACATAACACGTTCCATAAATATGTACAACTTTAATACATTTAAGTAAAAACACATAAGACCAACCAAAGAAAGTTCACTCTACATAAATTTGAATATACAATTAGGTTTATAAATGTTAAAACAGGTTCCATTTTAGCTGACAAAATATTGTAAAAATATTGAATTTTTTACATACATACTATTTAATAAGTATTATTATAAGACACAGGGTAATTGTTTTTGCCCACTAGCTAATCTCAGAATTATTTTTGCATTTGCAAGAGTAAATGATATAGTACAATTTATAATTTCAAGAAATACAGTTTTCACTTTAATATAAGAACAGTATTTGTGTATGTTATTACATATTACTTTGAGTTTTTTGTTTGCTTGGTTTCCTAAAACAAAACAAACAAACAAACAAACAAAAAACCTGGTTACTCCATCTTTAAGCTAGGCTGATGTATCTCTGCCTCATATTTTACCTACGTGTACAGCTGAGGACTGGCTGCTTCCAGGGACTGTTTGCAATCATCTTTTTTTTTTTCCAACCTAGTTTTACAGTGGATTGAGTATTTCAGGTTTTCACCTTTGGCCATTCTGATGTGTTTCAATTTTTTGATACAGTTGTTATTTGATTTTCTGTATCTTTTTTCCACACTCCAAACACAGTATCTTTCTAGGTAGGCTAGGAATTGTCCTTTTCTCTACTACTTTCAGTGACTCCAGCTGACAGGCTGGAATCTGACCTGGGTGAATGGGAGCAAACTATCTCTTTTTTTGCTAAAGTCCAAACCCAATGCTATATATCATATATGCATATATATATATATATATATATATATATATATATATATATATGCTTTAAAGCAGTGGTTTTTGTCATGGTGTTCAGAATTATGGGGGTGGACAGAGGAATCTATGTGGAGAATGAATTAAAAATCAATAGACATAGTAAAAATGCCTATCTTGCTGAAAGCAGTCTGTAGATTCAATGCAATCTCCACCAAAATTCCAACTCAATTCTTCTCCGAGTTAGAAAGGGCAACTTGCAAATTCATCTGGAATAACAAAAAAACACTGGGATAGCAAAAACTATTCTCAACAATAAAAGAACCTTTGGTGGAATCACCATGCCTGACCTCAAGCTATACTATAGAGCAATTGTGATAAGAACTGCATGGTACTGGTACAGTGACAGACAGGTAGATTAATGGAATAGAATTGAAGACCCAGAAATGAACCCGCACACCTATGGTCACTTGAACTTTGACAAAGGAGCTAAAACCATTCAGTGGAAAAAAGACAGCATTTTCAACAAATTGTGCTGTCTCAATTGGAGGTTATCATGTAGAAGAATGCAAATTGATCCATTCTTAATTCCTTGTACAAAGCTCAAGTCTAAGTGGGTCAAGGAACTCCACATAAAACCAGAGACACTGAAACTTATAGAGGAGAAAGTGGGGAAAAGCCTCAAAGGTATGGGCACAGGGGGAAAATTCCTGAACAGAACAGCAATGGCTTGTGTTGTAAGATCGAGAATCCACAAATGGGGTCTCATAAAATTGCAAAGCTTCTGTAAGGCCAAAGACACTATCAATAAGACAAAAAGGCCACCAACAGATTGGGAAAGGATCTGAAGTCCACCTTCTTGAGTTCTTTATATATGTTGGATATTAGTCCCCTATCTGATTTAGGATAGGTAAAGATCCAATAGGGGACTTATATCCAATATATACAAAGAACACAAGAAGCTAGACTCCAGAAAATCAAATAACCCTATTAAAAATGTGGTAGAGAAGAGCTAAACAAAGAATTCTCAACTGAGGAATACTGAATGGCTGAGAAGCACCTGAAAAAAATGTCCTACATCCTTAATCATCAGGGAAATGCAAATTTGATTGTAAAATGATTTTCCACTTAAATAACTAAAGTAGACTACTATGTTATTATTTTGAGACAAGCTCTTATGTAGACAAGCTGGCTTCAAGCTCATTACTATTTTGAATTTATAGTGATCCTGCCTCTACTTCCAAATGCTCAGATTAAAGGTGTATGCCACCGTGACTGAGTTTAAAATACATTTCTATGAGTTGGAGAGATTGATCAGTGAGTGAAGGCACTTCCTTTCAAGCCTGAAGCCTGGGGTTTGGTCCCAGAACCCACGTTGTGGAAAGGAGACACAACTCCCTGTACTCCTTCTCTCCATGTGAGCTGTGGGAGGGATGGACACATTCCTATGTTAATTATGTGTCCGAGCACCTGTTTATAGCAAGCTGAAGCAGAAGGACCATTTTGAACTCTAGTTCAGGATCAGTCTAGGCAAGACAGTAAGGCCCTATCTTAAAATAAATAAGTACAATTAAATATATAAATGAATTACATAAAGAAGTGATTTTCTTCTACTGGTCCATTTTTTATTTTATGTTACTTATGTTCAATATTTTTTAAATACTGGTACATAAAAATACAGGATACAGAAAATTTGCTTGCAGTGCAGTGATTTAAAAGGATCCTGCAATATCCCCAGATTACATTTTAGGATTGCATATTGATTTGAAGATGAATTTCTCCACTTTATCCATTATGTCCTTGGGCATTTAGCAGGGAGAAAGAAAAATGAGTTACGTAAGATGCAGAGATCAGCAGAAGTGAGGCAGGCAGGCAGGACATCTGGGTCGTCCCCACTGTTGCCTATGTATCCATCTGATACTTAATACAGGGTTAAGCAACACATTGATCTCGACAGAACAGCGAGCTGTGCATCTCTGCAGTCATCTCTCCTTGACTACAAACTGTGTGTTGTGCAGAACTGAGTTCTCCTCGACACACTTCTGAAGACGGAAACCTCACCGTCAGCTTCCTGCTATTCACCTCCAACTGTATCACGTAGGGATGGGTGATATTGATTTTCTTACCTTTTCAGACAGTTTTGATCTATTAAATATTATTTATTGTACTTTAATTTCATGATCCATTCTCTTTTGCTTTTATACTTCTCTTTTTTAACTAATTCAGTTACTTCTCTAATTATTCAAATTGAACACTTAGCTTACATCTTATCAGAACTACTTTTTAATAACATGATCATGTTAATGCTACAATTTTTTTCACCTAAACTTCTTCATTTGACCACATAAATGTTGAAATGTCTTCTAGAACTTCCATAGTAGTTTATGTGATAAATCTGTTTGACAGGATCTAGAGTTACTGAAGGGACAAATATCTGGAAATGTTTGAGGGATTTTGAAGGGTAGATTAACCAAGGTGGAAGAATCACCCTAAATATGGGTGGCACCAATCCATGGCTGAGGGCCCGGTACTCTGTAAATAAGAAAAGGTAATGGCGCACTGGCCTTCCTGTGCTTCCCGAATGTGAGGGAATGTGCGCATCTGCCTCATGCTCCTGCCTCTATGGTGGGTTGTCCCCTCAAACTGTGAGCCAAAATTAACTTTTCCTTTCTGAAGTTTCTTTTTCAGGTATTTCTCCACAACAAGTAACTAATACGATTGTTTTGACAAATTAGTTGTTCAGACACTGGGCTTATAATTTCTAATGATGTAATTGTGTCAGCAAAAGTAGTTTGGATCGTGAAAGTAGTTTGAATTTTGTTTGGATTGCTTGCCTGGTGCAAGCGACACTTTCAGAAATAAGGAGCACATGCGCAGTGAAAAGTCTGGGCTACTCATCAGTTCTTGGTTACCACACTGTACGGTGCAAAGACAAATACGATCTAAAGCAACAAGAGTAAATTTTCCAGGTGGAAATAAGTGACGACATTCTCCTGTTGTTGTTGTTGTTGTTGTTGTTGTTGTTGTTGTTCTTTCTCATTCACTCTCAGTTAACTTCATGACGCTTGCTGATTACAAACACCTTTCTCACTTCTTAAAGTCAGCCTGCATTACCTTTGGGAGATAGGATCAGTCTTTAATAAAACTCAGGAATATCTGCCCTAAGGATACCATCTCAGAGATATGGACTTCATTCTCTGTCTGGGTGGGAGGACAGGGGTCTTGTTTCAGGAACTCTTTATTCCAACTTCCAAAACAAAACACTACTTAAAAGGTGTGAGAAGTTTGTTCTTGGTTTGGACCATATCAATTTCAACATTTTTACTCTGTCAATCACTGGTGGTTTGAGTTAGCAAGGCCCCATAAGCACATACATTTCAATCCTTGGTCATTAGGGAGTAGTGCTACTTGGGAGAATTATGAGGCATGGCCTTGTTCAAGTACACATGGTCTTGTAAAAGACAATGTGTCGGTGGGGGTGAGCTTGCAAAGATTATATGCCCCAGTATGGGGGAATGCCAGGGGCAGGAAGCGGGAGTGGGTGGGTTGGGAGCAGGGGGGGGGGATGTATAGGGGACTTTGAGGATAGCATTTGAAATGTAAATGAACAAAATATCTAATAAAACTTGTTTAAAAATAAGTAAGTAAGTAAATAAATAAACAAAAGAAGCTCAAGCTAAGTACAATATTTCTCTTTTTTTCCTGCTACCTGCAGAATAGGATGTAGAACTGTTAGCTATTTCTCCAGCACTATGTCTGCCTTCTGCCTGTGTGCCACCATGCTATCATGCTGACAATGAGCTAAACCTCTGAAACTGTAAGCAAGCCCCAATTAAATACTTGAGTTGCTATGGTCACAGTGTCTTCTTCACAGCAATAGAACACTGACTAGTGAAAGAAAGCCTTGGAGGAAAGGTTGTGGCAATCAAGTAAGCGTCCTGGAAAGTCTACCATTTTGCACGGCTAAGGTGGGTGAATCCTGGAAAAGCATAGGCCCAGGATCTTTGTCTCCATATTGCTTCTTGATGCTGCTGTGCCTTCTTATGTTTGCCATTGTTGTATTCCTAATTTTTCTGACATGGAATGATTGGGCAAAGAAAGACCCTTTATGTTCATAGTCTGTTATGATTGATTCCTGGGTATTAACTCACCCCATTGGACAAATTTCCTGCAGATCAACATGAATGTTCATTGAATTAATGCTGTTTAGATGTATTAATGATTGCATACTTCCTAATTTGATTCAAATAATTTTAGGAAGTTAGAATAATTAATAGAAAGTTTAATTATGGTTTTAGTCGGTTCTCCAGAAAGAAAGTTAGAATCAAGAATAGAATGTGCCCCTCCTCATAGAATAGTAAGTAAAGCCAACATGAAAAGGAGTACACTGGCTTTCATACGCTATGAGCATGTAATTTGCACTAGGAAGAAGAATAGCTTTGGAACAAATTAATTATCAAGGAAAAACATGCATTCTAGGTCAGTTCCAAGGAGGAGGCCACAGATGTGCACTATGATAAAGCAAGGCCATATAAAAGTATTGATTTGAATGTATAATGAGCTTATAGAATGAAACACTGCTTTGAACTTATAATCAACATCCTGTTCTCCCTCTTGTGTAACATTTTACCTCTGAGGTAATGTTTTCTTACATAGAAAACTTTTGTCTAAAAGGCCATAAAAAGCTGAGAGCAAGAATAAAAGCTTGGTGGAGCCCTTTTCTGCTTCATCTGCTATGAGTGTGCTTGTGTGCATGACTATCTTTCTTTCCCTTTCTCTCTGGCCCATGCAGAATTAATGAACTCAGAGCCTATCAATGGCCAGTGAGCATGGTCCCTGAGTTAAAGAGAAAAGAGCACAAGTAATTAAGGCTCTTTTCCTAATCTCTTGCTGCTATCAGCAGGAGTTAATTGCCAGAAGCCATCAGCTCTGGCCCCAGAATAGCAAGAGAGAATTAATTGCAGAAGCCATCATCTTCCCCTCCCCCTCACCAACTCTACATCCCTCCTCAGTTTACCTGGGTGTAAAAGCTGGTCTTTGACAATTGACTAAAGGAGTCACTGTATTTTAATATTTAATTTTGTAATATAAGCGGGATTCAAGATTAGTATCAGTATGTCTACCTTAGAGTTGAAACTATTAGCAAAATTTAGAGTCAAAATTTATTTCTGGTGATACCAATTGTTTTTCTTTTCTTTCCCTCTCTCCTTCTGTCTCTCACTCTCTGTGTCCTTTGTCCTTCCTTCCTTCCTTCCTTCCTTCCTTCCTTCCTTCCTTCCTTCCTTCCTTTCTTCCTTCCTTCCTTCCTTCCTCCTTTCTCCCATCTTTCCTGTGGTACAAAGGGTCAGACTCAGCCTTGCTCATGCTTGGTGGACGCTCTAATTGCGCCTCAGGCCTTTTTTAATGTTTCATACTAATGTGCACATAATATCAACAGAAGAGTTGTAGTTCCTATTTATACAAGATGCCTTTTCAACCTATCCTTATTTTTAGCCAAGTGTCTTATGACAATAGAGCTACTCTTAAAAAAAAAAAGCTTTAATTTTTTTTTTTTTGTCTTCTTAACTAGAGAGTAGTAACTCATGTTTTCTGATAGTCATTGATGAGTTGCTCTGTATCTGAGAATTTGTGCCATAGGTTCAAACAGTGATATATTGAATATATTAAAAATTTCATTAGTACCAGATGTGTACAGACTTTCCCATTGTGATTATTCTTGAGACAATACAGTATTAAACTATTTTCATTTACACAGCATTTATATTGTATTATATGATATAAATCACAGAGATGACTTAACATGCATGTGAAGATGAACACAGGGTATATGAGATGTGTTCTCATTGACACGAAGCTGGGGCCTGTGTGGACTTCAGTGTCTGCAGAGGTCTCTGGACACTTCATTTCTACCATA
This sequence comes from Mus musculus, assembly GCF_000001635.26. NCBI lineage: Eukaryota > Metazoa > Chordata > Mammalia > Rodentia > Muridae > Mus > Mus musculus. Next base: position 15,726,086 of record NC_000070.6, on the reverse strand, counting down.
TTTTACATGTTCTTAAATCTGCCTGGTTTTTGTCTTCCCTCTCACTTTCTTTTTATTGGCTTTCTATTTTCTAATATTGAAATTATATACTCTACAAGGTGCTGGTAGTCACTTTGTTGATTTCAACATATGTATTTAACAAAACAAGTTCTAAAATTGAACAGTTTTGTATTAATCCACAACAATGATTTGTGAAATGCCTTAACCCACACTGCTCGCTCTTCTGATCCAAAAGGTTGTGTTGTGCTGATATTTAATTTATTTTTCTATATTGCTTTCCTAATCATTTACTGTTTAGTTTGCTGAGATATTTGTGGCTACCTCCCTTTCTGCACCCAGTTTTATCAACACATGATTTACTTTTCTAGGGAGGAAACTCTTTAAATGTCGAGCAGTTGAAATGTTGGTTGCTGCTGCATTTATTATTATTTTCTTAGCTTGAAAGATAGTTATCCTGGTATATAATTATAAGTTGATAGTATGTTTATATTTATGAGGTCGGAACTTCAAAGACATCATTCCATCACGTGATACAAGTACAAGAGGCACAACCTAGCCATTCAGGGTGGAGCAATTGGTAACAATTCCGAAGTATAAAATAATTCAGATAAGACAGATCTAATAAGGGGGGAAAAGGTTTGATCCTGAGCCAAACAATGAAATAAGATAAATGTAGGGGTGGCTATAGCATAGAAAAATGACCAAGGCGCAATAGCGTTGATGAAATGCTGAGTTGAGTGCAATACGGTTGGAATTGCATGTGGCACTTTGAGCTAATGCAGCTTCTTTTTTTTTTTGTTTTGTTTTGTTTTTTTTTTTTTTTTTTTTTTTTTTTTTTTTTTTTTTTTTTTTTTTTTGAGACAGGGTTTCTCTGTGTAGCCCTGGCTGTCCTGGAACTCACTCTGTAGCTAATGCAGCTGAGGGCAATAAGAGAGGAATTAGGATAGAGCCATGATTCTCTTTCTGAAAAGTGGAAATTGACAAATATAGAAAAAGAAATGATCACAAAAACTGTAAAGGCAACCTCTATATGGATCACATTTTTTGGCTTTTGGCTGATTTCTTTCTTCTTCCTTGCTTTAAATATTATGTAATATATATACACACATATGTATGTATTATTCTCACACATAGTACACCCCAAATTCAGTTTCCCTTCCCTCCTTTTTTCCCAGTCACTCCCCTCTCTTTCCCCATCCACTCTTCCTCCATTTTCCTCCAGAGAAGAGCAGGCCTCCAACAGATATCAGCCAAATATGACATGTCAAGTTGTTAATAAGACTACTCACCTTCCCTCATATTAAGGCTGGACAAAGTAACCCAGTAGGAGGGAAGGTGTCTTGAGAGCAGGCAAAAGTGTAGAAAATAGCCCTCCTTTTGTTAGGAGTCCCACAATAACTATAGGAGTCACACAATTGTAACATGTGTACGAGGGCCTAGGTTAGACCCTTGCTGGCTTCCTGATTGTCTACTCAGTCTCAGTGAGCTCCCGTGATTCCAGGATTGTTGATTCTGTGGATTTTCTTGTGGTGTCCTGGCCCCTTCTGGCTCCTACAATCCTCCCTTCTTTTGCAGGATTCACCTAGTTGTGCCTAATGTTTGGCTGTGGGTCTCTGCATGTTTCCTACTTTTTTTTTTCTGGGTTTGTTTGGTTTTCTCTTAGGTCTCTGGGCCATCTGGCCTCTGATTTCTGCTCCTCCAGGCAGTGTCAGGGGGTGGGATCCCTCTCATGGAATGGATCCAAAACTGGAACACTCATTGGTTGGTGTCACCTTTACCCAGCACATCTTTAGAAAGATTGTAGTAGAAGAGTTTATGGTAGGGTTGGTGTCCCTCTCACTCCACTGGAAGTCTTGCCTGTTGTAGAAGATGGCCAGTGGCAGACTTCTTAAGAAATAAATTTACTGTGCTAAGGAAAAAATGATTTGTAATACAACCAGTGTTTTCTATTATTTTAACTAAAATATTAAATTAAATGTATTAGAGTATGACTTACTTATTTCATTTTTAAAGAAAGCTTATTCTTTTATTTGATTAACCAGTTTTTCTTAGTATATGTGTTGAATGAAACTTGAGGAATATGCAGTAAATATTAATTAAAAGTGGTTATTTCCATGTAATAAACTTTAGAGCTAATTTTAGCTTTAGAATTCATATTTTTCAGAATTACTTAAAATTTAAATTATGACCATAAGTCAACATATACACGATAGTGTTTTAAAAGAAATAAATGTGATAAGATTAGTAACTGAATGTATTAACATGGTTTAAAGTTAAAACCAGAGGATTTATTTTTTCTCCACAGCTTTTGTTTTTCTCCCCACAGTGTCTGTATTGAATGAATTTCCTGAGCTTTTAGTGGAGGTTTGGCCAGGCATTGCTTTTTTTTTGTATCTAGAGTTTCAAGTGCAGCTGTGATTGACAGGGATATTGATTCATGCTTCTAAGCTCCTCTCCTCTGGGTTTACCGTCTTGCATAACTGGTATTGGTGTCTACAGCTCTCATGCCCACTTACAGATGCTTCCACTGAAACCCTTCCTTCTACTTTTCTTAACTCCTCGTTCATCCTTATTTGAGAAAGTACCTGGAATCTCTAAAATCTGAATCTCAAATATCTTGAATTCTTGTCTGGGCTGAATGTATGGCTAAAGGAAATGTGTCTTGCTGCTGTTTGTGCATTTTTGCATCAGTTCTAGAATCTAAAATAATGAATACATTAGTATTAATAGATAGGTTATGAAGATATATGATTTTCAGAATATATGAATAAAACTATTCCTACAAACTTCTCATTAGCTTATAACTGTCTGAAATAGAAAATATATATATATATATATATATATATATATATATATATATATTAATGTCAAGGCCAATTTGGTTTGGTCCTATCTATGTACTTGTCAAAATTCAACATTGGGCAGATGTCTTCATCCTTTGATTCCCATTTTGATTTTTTTATACTTGTAAAGTGAAGATCATAATGGCTATGTCATAGTATCATTTTGAGAACTCAGTATGTGAAACATATATCCTTATTATTAGTTTTTAAGTTACAAAATATAAAGTTGAATTCCTTGGCAGACAGTTTACAAAAACTAACTGTTAAGTAGGAAATTCACTAATTTTTTTGGATTCGTTTATTTTATGCACAAGTGTTTCGTCTTCATGAATGTATGTGTATCATGTGTGTGCCTCATACCTTGAGAAGTTAGAAGAGAGCATCACATTGGCTCGGACTGGAGTTACAGATGGTTTTGAAACAGCATATGAATTCTGGGAAGTGCACCCAGAGCCTCTGTAAGAGCAACACAAATTCTTCAGTGCTGACCTATCTTTCTAGCACCTAGTTAATTTATTTTGCTGCTTAACAACTTTCAACCATGATTACAATGTTGATTTTTTTTTTTTGGTTTAGGCTAATAACCTTCATTTGAATTGAAAATAAATATGGTCAGATAAAATTTTCTTTTGTAGACTGAGGAATCAGGACAAGGCTGACATTTCTCTGATCTCAGAGATATGTAAGAGGTGTTTTCCATGGCCATGTCCACCTCCTCAGCATGTTCTTTCTCTGGATTGGTGCCCTCCACAGCTCAGTCCTCTCCCCAGCTGGGAAATACCTATTGGAAGCTATGGTTGCTGTAACTTATTTCCTGAGTCCTGGGCAACATCCACTGTTGACAATATAAAGACATTACAAACAAACAAAAGGAAAACAAATAGGCAATTAAATCAAGAACAACAAAAACAAACCAGAATAGAACAAAACAAACAGAAAAAAAGAGCCAAAAAATCCAACCTAACAACAACAGCAACCCCACAACAAATGGAAAGACACACATGCATTCACACACACAGAAATTTCATAAAACCACAAAATTGGAAGCCATAATATATAAGTAAAAGACCTGTAAGATAATTAAAAGATGCCCAGATAAAGCATCATTAAATCAAAATTTTCTCCAAAAATACTACTGAATTCATTTTGTGTTGACCGTCCATTGCTGTTAAATGTATTTGCCTTTAAGTATGATTTGTATACCCAGTGAGAGTTGGTTGGAGAAAAAAATGTTTTTCATGAGCAGTTGTCAACAGAAAATACCTTCTCATACACTGCCTCTCTCATTGCTGGAACCCATCTGTCTTAGACCTAGGTAGGCCCTGTGTACAGAAGGACATCTTTAATGTTTACTGGTACATAGAAAATGCTGGCTTAGATTTCCAAGCCTGTAACTGGACATAGAGACAGTATCACTACTTAAAACATGGATATATTTGCTTTTATAATTTTGTTAATACAAATTAGCTTTTGGCTGGACTGCCTATCAGATACTGTAAGTGATAGAAGGTTGATGGTTTCTAGAATTCCTGTTCTGCATTGATGAATTAACAGCCTGAGTTCTGCCCACGGAGGTTTGTCATAGGGCTGCAACTCTGTAGTGATTTCTACCTTCAAATAATCTTTCCAAACACTGAGAAGTTAATTTATTAACAAATGCAATCAATAGTGTATTATATTTTAATATTTACACCATGCTAAGAGTTTCTAAAAATAAAATAGATATTACTAGTATTGAAACTCTAAGACTATGGCTGTGTGGAGAAGTTTCCACACAGGGCCCTGAACTGTTGCACTCATACTAGCTTTAGAACGGTGTTGTGGTGGGGGTGAGCAACAGTTCAGAGAAGGAATTCTTATGTCCTTATGAATTATTCATTCCTGTCTCCAGTGCTTAGTTTTTAGATTCATAATAAACACTCATCTCTTCATTATAACATTAAGCTGATCTCTGGCCACCACTCTGATCTCACCTTCTATACTTGCTATGTCCTTCCCTGGACCAATGTTATCTTGGCTTCTCCTGGTTTGTCAGCTACCCAGATTGGTCTTGTTTTAATGACTATTCAAATTATCAGTATTGGTGTCTTGCAAGTATTTGGGCTCCTTTAAAAAACCCTTCTCAGAAAGGCTCATATCGCTAACACTCCTGTTTGCTGGAACAATATAAGTTGGTTTTGCTTTTGTTTTTTTCTATTCATGCAGTGAGTTCTACCATAGGAAACTCTTGAAAGCAAAAGACTCATTACTGTTACAACTTCAGAAACCAAATGATATGGAGATTAGAGTAGATGCGCAATAAATATTTGGTAAGAATGTTAACTGAATAATCATAGCAACTGTATACTGCATTTAATTAAGCAAAAAGGAAAAACTCTAAATAATTGTTTCCCTATTGACCACCCCAATTTAGTGTATGAAAGCCATGATTGCTATCACATTCTGAACCCCAGAATGTTGAACATGGTGTAGCAGGAACACTTCTGCTCTTTGAATATTTTCAGTTCTTTTTGTTGTTGTTGTTGTCAAGATTTTTAATGATTCATTAATTATTTTGTACAATTTTATTAGGTATTTTCTTCATTTACATTTTAAATGCTATCCCAAAAGTCCCCCATACTCCCCCACTCCCCTACCCACCCACTCCCACTTCTTGGCCCTGGCGTTCCCCTGTACTGAAGCATATAAAGTTTGCAAGACCAATGGGCCTCTCTTTCCACTGATGGCCAACTAGGTGCATAGATATATATGCAGCTAGAGAGACATGAGCTCCGGGGGTACTGGTTAGTTCATATTGTTCCACCTATAGGGTTGCAGGCCCCTTTAGCTCCAGACACTACCATATATTTTCAGTTCTTTAGTGAAGAAACAAAAGCCTAACTGACCACTATCAAGGGCTCAGGAACCCTGCTGGGAAGGAGAGTGGGTAGGAGATGAGTCTTCCTTGGATTACCTCACTGGAAAGGAAGCCAAGAGGAAGAGAGCCTGCCCTGAAGCCGGTTGTAGTGAATCCATGGGACATGGCTGTTGTCCTTGACTCCCTGGTAACAAGCAGAGGAAGGAATCTGGACTAAGCTTTGGTTACAGCAAACAAGTGCAGAAGCAGCAGCTTGCAAGCAACAATGTAGAAAGCAACCCTTGGCTTTGGATTCTTTGAAAGTCCACTATGGCAGTTTCAGGAGAAAGACACTGCCTCTGTTTGCCATGAGAATAGCCAGTGACTTTTGTTATGTTGGGCTCCACAAGACACAATTTTCTCTCTTCTGTGTTGCACTATCCTGATAATTACAGTGATGTAGCATGTGTGTTACTATGGAGATGAAAATAGAAGGAGAAAAATGGCCATTCCCTGGCCCCTTTCTCTCACTTGGATTTGAATTCTCATTTGATTGCTGTATCCCCTGCCCCTACTTTCGCCATTTTTAAAATATCTGCTTGCTTTGGAATTTTTGCTTTATCAAAATTTCAAGTGTTTTCAATAATTTGTCCCATAGATTTGTGCTCAGTAAATATCATTGCACAGTAAATATTAGTAATATGTTAATATTTATTTCTCTGGTGACTTATGAGTTGAATATATTTATATTTTGAAAATTTTTCTTGTTAAAATATTGGCTACTCGTGACTCTTATCTTTTTATTTCCCTATTAGAATCTTTCCTTCTGCTTCTCCTCTTCCTCCTCTTCCAAGTCCTTCTCTTCTTTCTTCTCTTATTTTTTTCTCTTCTTCCTCCTGTTTCTTCTCTTTGTCTCTCTCTGTCTCTCTGTCTCTCTCTCTTTGAGAGACTCTCAGCAGGGTCTTACTATGCAACATTATCCTCGAACTTGAAATCCTCCTGCCTTAGGCTTACTAGAACTAGGATTACCACAGTGTCCCACCTTGCCTGTCTTCATCTTTTTCTTAAATTTAGTGGTGAGATCACAGGCTCTTTAGGGCAGCTCTTTTGACCTTTGTTTACTCTCTGTCTCTTCCCTGAAATACCAATGGGTAAGTTACATAATGACTGTGTTTCAATTCCCACCTTTAAAACAAGGACCAAATAGTCATGAAATAAAATATATGTTGGTTGCTCTTCTTATTGTTATGGTTACTTACATGTTAAGACTAATACCCCCTTGTAGGCCACAGCTTTATTTTACATTTTTCCCCATTTAATATTTACCTCTATTTTTTTCTGAAAAATTGACCTTTAAATTTTGGGTATATGGTTTCTTCTTTAAGTTTGCACTTTTTTATTAGGTTTTTGTGCACAGGAAGTCTTTCTCAGTTTTGCAAAGGGCAGCTTTTCACATGGAATCTCCAGTTTTTAGAAACATGGTATTTTTAATTTGTATTTCCACAGCTTAACTTTAATCTGTATATTTTTGTCCCAGTTCCTCAAACTGCTGTGTGGCTTTGGTTTTCTCTAGAATAAGAAAAGAAATGCTGAAGAGCTCTGTTAAACCAATTCCCCTTTAAATTTTTTTGGTAAATACTGTTGCACCTGTCAGTGGTCTGTTATTTATATTACTCAGTGTCTTAGGGTTTTTATCACTATGATGAAACAACATGACCCAAGCAACTTGGGCAGGAAGGGATTTATCTGGATTACTCTTTCATATCACCGTTCATCACTGAAGGAAGTGTCAAACAGGGCAGGAACCCGGAGGCAGGAGCTGATGCAGAGGCCATGGGAGGGTCCTGCTTACTGGCTCTCTCCTATGGCCTGCTTAGTTTGTTTTCTTAGGCAACCCAGGACCACAAATGTAGAGATGGCACCTCCCAAAATGGGCTTGGCCCTTGCCCACCAATCAATGATTAAGAAAGTACACCACAGCAGAATCTTATGGAAGCATTTTCTCAGTTGAGTTTCACTCCTTTTAGATAACTCTACCTTGTATAAAGTTGACCTAAAAGTAGCCAGGACACTGAGCAACATTAAATGGATATACCATACCTACCCTCATTATTTACTAGTTGTTATACACTTGTATTGCTTCTGGATATTGTATAATAATATTGATATGAGAATCCATCCATAACTTAGGAAGCTACAATATATTTTGAAAATGAACCTAAAAGTGGAATTTCTGGCCTGTGTGGTCATTTTTGTGCATAACTTTTTAAGAAACTGACAAACCGTTTTACAAAGTGCATCGACCACTTTAATTTCCATAGGCCTTGCATGAGCATTCTAGTTTTCTGCTTTCTTTCTAATCCTTGCTGTTGTTGACCTTGTTTAGGCATCTTAGAGGCTTTGAAGTCACATATCATACAGGCTTTAATTTTACCTGTACCATTTGAACTAGTAAACCTTTGAGGAAAAGACTAATCTTCACTGGCGCTCCAGACTCCCCAAACTGTGATCTACTGCATACTATTGTTTTAACAGTCGATGCGGCCATAACTTCTTTCATTTGTTCACTGGGTCACTAATGAAACAATTGTTAAAATAATGCCTGCTATAGGCTATGTGCTGTTCTAGGAAGAAAAGGCAGAATTAAAACGGTTCCTGCCTCAAGGACTTGAGAAAATATAAAACATAGATAGTAAGAATTGTGGATTAGACACTAATAAATCCCAGAACATTATTCATGTTCTGGCCCCATTAATCCTTCCATTTCAAGACCTTTCCATTGCCATCTCTCTCGCATGCTTCAGGTTGGTTTCTATGGGTAAGAGGACTGGTCTGGCTTGAGATAGTGGCTGCCCCCCCTCAAACACTGGTGTAGTCTTCACATTTCATTCTATTGTATCCTGTTATTAGGGCTATTATCTGGTTCAGAATCTGATACGCTGGACACACCCTAGTTTCTGTTCTTGCATTTTAGAGTGGAAAGATCAGGTGCTCTGTTCATGAGCTGTTCATCCAAGGCTGCCATACAGGTCTTTCCCTTCACAGATTTGGTTTCATTACAGTGCTGTGTTTTTCTGTAGGGGGAGCCACTAGGATGAACAAATCCTTGAATTCTGGGGTTCTGAAGGCAAGGGCATTTACACACAGTTTGTGGCAAGTAAAGAATAAATTCCTCAAGTTTTCCTCAAGTGGCCTTGTGATTTCTGCTGTATGTTCCCTTTGCTACAGTGAGCACTAGCACTGTTTCCTCTCCCCAGGCTCCAAAGGGGACTCATTTCTCAATTGTTTATTCATGGTTTTAAAACATAAACATAAAGAAAAAAATCCATGAATTCATGGCAATCTCCTTGACTTTTCAGGGGAAGTTACATCAGTCAGTTTAGGAAATTACCATTGTAGTCACTGTGACAGAAAGTCGGATGTAAAGAACTTATGAGCAGAAGTTTGCTCAGCCTCATAGTTTATGATGGGTCACTCCACCATGGGGGAGAGCGGGTGACACATTATGATGGTATGGTCTCAAAGAGAAGTACAGTACTCCCACTCTGCTGGAGTCCTCCCATTCTGCTGGAGTCTTCCCACTCTGCTGGGGTGCTCCCACTCTGCTGGAGTGCTCCCACTCTGATGGGTTTCTTCTTTTTTCACTTCTGTTCAATGTACAGCCTCCCACCCAGTTGATTTGGCCTAGAAACATCTTCAAAGACATACAAGTAAGTGTGCCTTATCAATATTCTGGGAGATTCTAAGTTGCCAATGAGATTAAATGTGACAGATTTTTATACATCTTATTAAAGATCCATATGACAAAAATTACAAACTGTTCCATTGTTCAGATGCAATGAGCCCACTGATTTAACATGGAAAATAAACTAAGAGGCTGAAGAATTTATATAAAACTCAATAACACATGTTTGACAAAACTGATCGAATGTATCAGAGTACAATACCTGTATGTGTAAAATTTGGTGAAACAAACTTGAATATAATTTGTCCTTTAGTTTTGCCAGGTCACAAAACACTTATGTATTTGGGGTCACTTGTCAGGCTATATGCGAGTTTTAATGAATATACAGATAAGAAAAATATTATCCTTGTTGAAGAGGCAGGCTTTGTTTTCCCCCAAAGGTCTTTCCACCAATAAATGGTGTCACCTTGCTGACCAAGCTTCTGCCACATAGACCTCTGAGGGAAACTCAAGCCCTTCTAGCACCACAGGCATGGCGGCCTCCCAGATCCTGCTGTGGATCTACCAAATCACAGCCTCTGTTTATGAGTTCTTATAATTTATATGCCATTAAACTTTGAGAAGTTTGAAATTAAATACCCTTCAGAATTACCAGGTCCCCAGGGCTCTGATCCCCCGTGTACACATGGCACACAGATATACATACAACTAAACCACCTATCCACACAAAATAAAAAAAAAGTAAAGAAAAAATTTATTTGAAATCTCAGTATATTAGTGTTGATCTGTCAATATAAACTTTTTTTTTTTTTTGGTTTGACAGAGATATGTGTACTTTGTAGGTCTTGATCACTGACACTAATAATTAATGCTATTCTGTTTTAAGGAATAAGAGCTGATCTGAGAGAACATTGTACCATTTTATTTTTCTGTGTGTGTGCCAATGGGAAGTGTATACAAATCCCCAATGAATGACTGTTATTAATTATTGTCCATGATTCTTAGAGTAATTATTCACAGACATTATTGGCATATATGAGTAATTCACATTTGTATTACAAACATATTACAGGCATTACATGACAATAATTACAGTCATTATTCATTATTTCTGTCATGTCACTTTGTAACCTTTATCAATTTTACTGTCATGGAAGATGTATGCCTTAGATGTCATAGTTTTCCAATGTTGTTTAAGTCTCTCAATGTCCTGAAAAGCTCCTTTCTATATTCTTATTTCTATATTCTTTATTAAACATCTTTATAAAGATTGGATGCTGCTAAAGCCATTTGTTCAATTAGGCCTACTTCTCTCTCTGTTGTGATTAGCTACCCACTCTTATTTTTCTACCCATCCTTTGGTTATTCTCTCTTGATGTCTGAGATTTCTAACAGCTTTAAGAAGAGAGAGGTCTTAACTCCACTACTGTACTAATTAATTTTGTACTAGGTATTAGAGAGATCCCCAGCCTCTGGCTCATTCATTTTTTGAGAACACAGACAATTTACTGGAGTAGGTTCACAATGACTATATTGTAATGGCGAACAATAAGCAAACGCTGAAACACAGTGCAAATCTCTGTAAATCACTGTGACACTTCAGCAGAAAGTCACCTCCTCGGGGCTACTTCAGCGTGAAGTAAGGTAAGTACTAATGAGTCACAGGGGCCATGCTCCTTTGTTCTCAAGTGTCACATGCTGTGGCAAGATTATACCAATTATTGATTAGTGTGAAGGGGTTGCAGTCTCTGTAGGTACCCCCATACACATATTACTTTTTTTTACACTCGTATATACCATTTTTTCCGTGGTGACTATAACAGAAGATTAGTTAGAAGTTTCTATTACCTCATCACACATTTTTTGTTGTAGTGAGAAAAGTGAAGAAGCAATGAGGAGAGTGTGTAACTTGAGACAAGAGTCAGTTCTCCGGAGGATGGAAGCTATAGTTGAAGGTTAAATCAGGTCTTACAATAAACAATCTTAAGCTGCTTGACTCCCCCACTCTGAGTGAGTTTGAGGGTACCTGAGGCTAAAAGAAGAAGTTCATGGTGACTCTGAGATCATATTTGTTAGGTCAGCATGGATTTCTGTACAACCTTGGGATAGTTGCTTATACATCAGGAATATTTCTTGTAGTGTAAACCAGGGGACCACAACGCTGATATCATGAGGATCACGGGTCCTCAGTGCTTGTCTATCACACTCTCAGAGGTTTATAAATGGGAGGAAAAGGTAGGCGTTTCTGAATGGCATTACTTTCCGAGATCAAAAGGAAAATGATTGAAATATTAATGAAAGGATTCAGTCTACAGTCCCTTTCCTTCATACTTTCTAAATCTCCTGTGACTTTCCATTCGTTTTTACTCAAACCTCTTTCACTATGGTTACTCAGTGTTTCTGCTGGGAGTCTTACCAGTCTGGGGAATACACTTTGTAACTTGTACATTCCATTGTTCTGCAGCAGTAAGATGATTATCAGAGTCCTAACATGAAGGTCAAGCAGTCAGAGAGACTGGAGCATAAAACATTTCCTTCTACCGTTAAAAGAAAATAATTATTTATTTTGAAAAGAAAAAAATAGAAGGTGTTCTCTGCTCCCCTTCCCTGTTCGAATCTTAATTCAATATGAGCTTTCAAGTTTTTTACTTTTGGCATTGCAGTTACAAACAGCAAGGGCAGCTTTAAATTTAGCATAAAAAATGCTTCTGTTTTCCGACTTTTGCTGAAACGAGCCCTTTCCGACATCTGTAGGTCAGCCCTTATTGGTGAACTGATGGCCGCGCAAGCACCTGCTCTTTGGAAAGAGCTCAACGTTATGTCGAAATAAGTCAAGCAGCAAAGGTTGGATGAGAACGTGAGCCCTGGCGTGTGCCCCAGGCAGGAATTCTATGGAATCTGAGAAGCAGGTCTTCGGGGAGAAGGAGAACATTTAGTTCCTGCCCAGTCATCCTCTCCAGCGCTGCTCAGGAGAACACTGGTCAAAGTCAGCTGTGCTCAGGTGATGGAAAACAGCAGTAGACTAGGGGGAGCCTTGTCAAATAAATAGAGGTGACAGTAAGGTCGTTCCCCTCTCCTCCTCAGCACCTAGCCATCCCGTGCAATGTCTAGAGTTGGAGCTATTTTCTTGGGACCTTGGCAGGGGCCAATTTAAACTAACCATTTAGTTATAGCAAAATCAAAATGTGGAAAATAGCTAGAACCTTGGAACCTTTACCAGTATAGACCTAGCTAGCACGAGAGAGTGTTTCAAGGGCATATGCTAAACATATTTTAAACCTTTATATGTTAACAGTGACTTTTTAAAAATGTTAACTACATAAACTGAAGTGGTCCTTTGGGTTGGGGGCAGAGTGGGACGAAGTATATTTAATTTCCCTCGTCTTTTATAAATGCTCTTCTCTACTTAGAGAGAAGTGTCACTAAGCAACTGTTTGCCTCATTTTAGTAAACAGATTCTCCTCTTACATAATATATCCTGATTACAGTTTCTTCTCCTTCTACTCTCCCCCAGTTCCTTCTCACCTCTTCTCCCATCTAAATCCAATCCCTTTCTGTCTATCTGTAGGGAGAAAAATATTTCTTTCTTTTTTTTAATTACATATTTTCCTCAATTACATTTCCAATGCTATCCCAAAAGTCCCCAATACCCTCCCCCCCACTTCCCTACCCACCCATTACCATTTTTTTTTTTTGGCCCTGGCGTTCCCCTGTACTGGGGCATATACAGTTTGCGTGTCCAATGGGCCTCTCTTTCCAGTGATGGCCAACTAGGCCATCTTTTGATACATATGCAGCTAGAGTCAAGAGCTCCGGGGTACTGGTTAGTTAATAATGTTGTTCCACCGATAGGGTTGCAGATCCCTTTAGCTCCTTGGCTACTTTCTCTAGCTCCTCCATTGGGAGCCCTGTGATCCATCCATTAGCTGACTGTGAGCATCCACTTCTGTGTTTGCTAGGCCCCGGCATAGTCTCACAAGAGACAGCTACATCTGGGTCCTTTCGATAAAATCTTGCTAGTGTATGCAATGGTGTCAGCATTTGGAAGCTGATTATGGGGTGGATCCCTGGATATGGCAGTCTCTACATGGTCCATCCTTTTGTCTCAGCTCCAAACTTTGTCTCTGTAACTCCTTCCATGGGTGTTTTGTTCCCACTTCTAAGGAGGGGCATAGTGTCCACACTTCAGTCTTCATTCTTCTTGAGTTTCATGTGTTTAGCAAATTGTATCTTATATCTTGGGTATCCTAGGTTTTGGGCTAATATCCACTTATCAGTGAGTACATATTGTGTGAGTTCCTTTGTGAATGTGTTACCTCACTCAGGATGATGCCCTCCAGGTTCATCCATTTGCCTAGGAATTTCATAAATTCATGCTTTTTAATAGCTGAGTAGTACTCCATTGTATAGATGTACCACATTTTCTGTATCCATTCCTCTGTTGAGAGGCATCTGGGTTCTTTCCAGCTTCTGGATATTATAAATAAGGCTGCTATGAACATAGTGGAGCATGTGTCCTTCTTACCGGTTGGGACATCTTCTGGATATATGCCCAGGAGAGGTATTGCTGGATTCTCAGGTAGTACTATGTCCAATTTTCTGAGGAACCACCAGACTGATTTCCAGAGTGGTTGTACAAGCCTGCAATCCCACCAACAATGGAGGAGTGTTCCTCTTTCTCCACATCCTCGCCAGCACCTGCTGTCACCTGAATTTTTGATCTTAGCCATTCTGACTGGTATGAGGTGAAATCTCAGGGTTGTTTTGATTTGCATTTCCCTGTTGATTAAAGATGTTGAACATTTTTTCAGGTGCTTCTCTGCCATTCAGTATTCCTCAGGTGAGAATTCTTTGTTCAGTTCTGAGCCCCATTTTTTAATGGGGTTATTTGATTTTCTGAAGTCCACCTTCTTGAGTTCTTTATATATGTTGGATATTAGTCCCCTATCTGATTTAGGATAGGTAAAGATCCTTTCCCAATCTGTTGATGGTCTTTTTGTCTTATTGACGGTGTCTTTTGCCTTGCAGAACCTTTGGAGTTTCATGAGGTCCCAGTTGTCAATTCTCGATCTTACAGCACAAGCCATTGCTGTTCTGTTCAGGAATTTTTCCCCTGTGCCCATATCTTCAAGGCTTGAATGGTTTATTTTATCTTTTATTTTTTAACTTTTTATTGATTCTTTGCAAATTTCACATCATGCATCCTAGTCTCTCTCATCTTTCCATCCCTCTATATTAGTCCTTATCCCTTGCAACTAAAAGATCCTGGCAGAATGTAAAAGGACACAGAAGCCCTGAAATTGGCAAGATAGACGTCAGTGTTAGCAGAACTAGCTTCACTGATTTAGAAAAATAGAGGTGCACAATGCTCTGGCCACTCCTTGAACCTGTGTGTCTGCCAATGTTCTGACCAGGTGTGTGCCCATTGCTGCACCTTCATTAGACTCTTTCCTTGTACCCCTCCCATACCCATTTTTTGAGAATAGACATTGTTTAGATCTGGAAATCCCCTAATCTCCCCCTTCTCCTTTCCCCCCTGAGGGCCTATAAAAACTGGGAACTCATAAGAGTTTTGTGTGGCAACTGTTTCTTTAATCTCACCTTTGATTCAACTGTTTTCCTTAGAGAGCTGTAGCATGCCAGAAATTAAGAAAATTATAAATTATAGGAGACAATGTACTCAGAACAAAATTGAAGGACTCTGATAATGTGGTACTGAAGAATAGCAGAAATCTCTGAAAGGATTCTTACCAGCTAACACATGGCAGGCAGAGCTCTGACAGGCCTTGCCCTTCTCCCCCACTCTCTCTGCCTTGCTAAAAAAAAATCAGATTACATTCCTAAAGCTAGCCACCAAGGTCTATTCCCTTATTTCTCCACTTCCTCCTCCTGAGGCTGTCCTCCAAGGTCCAGCTATTAAAGTATTGAAGTCCAGCAATCAAAAGCCCCTTTGGGCTCATTGAAGTAGAACACCTAATAAAAATGAAACACCTCTTCTAACACAGCATTTCCCCTTTTACCTTTACACATTACCATTTGTCTATGGGTCATGTCTGTCTCCTCTCTATCCAGAGTTAGTCCTTTGTCCTCACTCCTAGACAAATATCCCTCCCCCTCTCCTCTGCTCTCTTCCCCTTCTCCCTCATCCTGTGTCTCCTGCCTTTGTCCCTTTATGGCTTTGGGGAAAATAACCCTCATTTTGTGCTGAGAACTCAGTCTTAGGGTACCTTGAGCTGATACTGAACCTTTCAAACTCCCATTAGCTCCAGGGCTCTATTTGGATCACAAAACCAGGAGATAATTAGTGAAGACTCCACAACATAATAGACATAGTAACTAAGTAAGGATTTATTCTCTGCTTCATCTAAGAGAATTGCCACAAGCCAATTATCCCTCTGAAAAGTGATATTTATCCCATCTTCATATGCACATATCTTATAAATAACACAAAGATACCATGACTCATGTCTGTGGTAGGAATTTGGTCTCCTGGTCTTTTAAAATGATCCCTAATCATAGATGCTATGATGTCATTCTGACCAAGCACCAAATTCATTGTACAGTCCCATTATAAAAGCCTGGCATGGATAGATACTTTTTTTTTTTACTTTTATGGTTTGTTTATTGAATTTTTTATTAGATATTTACTTTATGTACATTTCAAATGTTATCCCTTTTCCTGGTTTCTCCTCAGAAAGCCCCCTATTCCTTCCCCCCTCCCCCTGCCCATCAGCCCACTCACACCTGCTTCCTGGTCCTGGCATTCCCCTACACTGGGGCACAGAGCCTTCACAGGGCCAAAGGCCTCTCCTCTCATTGATGACCAACTAGGTCATCTTCTACTACATATGCAGTCGGAGCCATGAGTCCCACCATGTGTTTTCTTTGGTTGGTGATTTAGTCCCTGGGAGCTCTGGGGGTACTGGTTAGTTCATATTGTTGTTCCTCCTATGGGGCTGATAACCCCTTCAGCTCCTTGAGTCCTTTCTCTAGCTCCTTCATTGGGGACCCTGTTCTCAGTCCAATGGTACACTGTGAGGATCCACCTCTGTATTTGTCAGGCACTAGTGTAGCCTCTCAGGAGACAGCTATAACTGGCTATGGATACTCTTAAATTGCCAAGAATTCTTGTTTTTGTAAATCAGGATAAAGTCAAATGGAGTTTAAAGCAAAACAGATATTATAAAACTGTTAGAAACCTTATTAAATTTTATTTGAAATTAAGTTTAATAAGGTTGGAGTAGAACCCACTGGCCAATGATTGCCTAACATGTGCAAGGTCCCCAATTAGGTTCTCAGCACTGTAGAAAAATAGCAATAATGACAATAGTACATTTTAATGAAATATATAAGGAACACTTAGTTTGGGCCATTTTGAGGAAAGTCATTTCCTTTTGGAACACTAAGCTGCTCCAAGGTAGAAAGAGCAGATTCATGAACTTTCTTACATTCTGTCTGTAACAAGATTTTTCCTGAGGAGGCACAATATACACTCACTTCAAATAGGGAGCCCCCAAACAAACTAAAGTATGGATACCACAAAAGTCCAACTTGGTGAATGAATGAGTTTTATTGGGGTTAACTCCAGGAATTTGATCAGTTTGTGAAGCAGGAATTCATAGATGAATACTACACCCAAGAAAAAATAGGATTGTGGCTTTTGGGAACATTCCAGAATCAGTTAGTTATATGTGAGCAAAATAAATCGTCTCAGATATGTCACTTTTTCTGGTTGGAACATACCAGTTCAAATTTCAGAGATTTGAGCTAAATCTTATTGGGATATTTCTCTTTGTCATCCCACTCAATACCTGTAGACTTCTCAGCAGCATAGAGGATATGCCCTTTAGAGTATCACATTACTCACAATATAGGAGATGAAAAGACGCCAAACCCAATGAAACAGTGGAACACATAAGCACCGGCAGTCCTAAAACACAGTGGCATTCCCCAGGGAGAGTAACCCTGATGTGGGCTTTGACTTTGAGTGATTTTGCAGTTCCTTCTTATTGTCTTCCTAAAATCTGTGATGATGGAGGTACTCTCTATGTTTACTGGTCTTTTGTAAATATCCTGAAATGGTAGTCTGTTAAAA
This sequence comes from Mus musculus, assembly GCF_000001635.26. Taxonomy (NCBI): domain Eukaryota; kingdom Metazoa; phylum Chordata; class Mammalia; order Rodentia; family Muridae; genus Mus; species Mus musculus. The sequence goes on along the minus strand of NC_000070.6, from coordinate 15,708,627 downwards.
CACGTCCTCTCATCTGATCTTTAGGGACACAGAACTATGTTCTCACACTCGGAAGCGATTATTTCTATACAGGGTGTCCCTGGAGCTTAGGAATGACGGGAGTGTGTGACCTTACAGGAGAGTCTGCAGGGATTACATCACCCCAGGGCAGTGTATTGCTTTGTGCATAGAGGAAAAAAAAAAACATTTTTCACCTGATAGTGCCCACCCACAAACAAAAGTAAAGACCTAAGTTATATTCTTATCATCATACTCAAATAAAAAAAAAGTGTCCAAAATAGAGAAAAATGTGTATATTTGATGAGGGGAGTGAATAAGTTTTTATTTTATCTAATGCATGCACTAATAAAAATGCTGGAAGAATCCTTACATTACTATTATGTAACCCTCCTATAGCAGACTCACTACAGCCATTAGATGGTGAAGAGCTTTCTCTGGAAACCAGCATTTAAAGAAATGGGCTTCCAGTTTGAATGAGAAACTGAGGGAAAGGCAAGGGCTTGCGGCTATTTCAACTTTCATTTCCTTGCAAGATGCTGGGTTGGTGTGTCCAACTGGCATTGAACACTGAGGCATCTAAAATCCACTTTTATGACCACTGTCCCCAGAACCTTCAACAATTAAAATAAATAGTAACCTTCAAAGCAGATGAAGCCCAGGGGTGAAGGGTTTGTCCTTTACATACAAGGCTCTGGTTCCACATCCAGCACAGCTATATGCAACAAATAACCTTTGTAGACTCTCCCAGAAGCCTTTATTTCTGCTTATACTGATAAAATTTGTAGTTTAAAATGCATATTAAAGGAATAATAGTTCAGAACATTTTAAAATTCACATAGATGACAAGGAATGATTGGTGATAGTTACAGAATCCCCCCACGCTCCCCAGTCTATTAACAAGCACACTCTGGCTTTGAATTTCTCTAATTGTCTACAATGCAGGCATATTTATCCTATAAAAGGAAAAGATAGATTTTAGGGTCATCTAACTTTGACAGCTCCAAAGAGAGTAATACACTTGGTTCTGTCTATCATAATCAAGTCTAAAGACAGTCAGGTTATATCATGTAATGTTTTTGTGTAGCAATAGGTTACTAAAGAATAGCATATCTTAGTTAAATGATGTGCATATTTGGATTTTAACTAAGTGTAGGATGAAAAACATAGCATTTCTTGTCATTTTGGGCTTAAAGCAAATCTGCTAGCTTAAGTCTGCAGCTTAATATTTGAATGTAGACCATCTTGCCCAAGATAACATTCCTTTCAGAGGTATTTGCATCTGCATTTCCCCGTTTAGAAATGTCCACAGATAGCATACTCTCCAATTTGGGAAATTCTATTTGAAATTCAAAATACTCCCTTTTAGTAAACCCTTAAAACGATTTTTTTTTTGGTAATATAATGAAGTCAGAGATAAAGATAGTGGTCCAGCAATTCCTGACACTCTTTTCGCACACCTTCTTAGCACTCACAATCACATATCAGTGGCATTGAAGTGAGTCAGTAAATAGAAAAACAAGCACATTTTTCAGCCAATTCTCTGTATGGACAACTCAGGCTATTACTGATGCTTAAGTTAACTCAGAAGCACAGGAAGGCAGAATGCCTTGAAACTGTTTTGCTGAGTAAACTCAGAGAGCCCGCAGCCACAGAGCTACATCTAGGTATCCAGAATTTGTTTCTTGGAGAATGCTGAGGCCACTGCTGGTTTGAGATCTCTGAACTGTTAACTTCTAACTCAGTTTATCTGTGTATGTCCTGTCAATGGAGGGATTGATCGTTGGTGCCTGTCAGGCTTAAAAAACCATCTCAGGAAGTGGACATTGAAGCCCTCTGGTGGCTCAGCAGCTTGTGAAAGTTGTTGTTAGTGTGGTGTTGGAAGGGGTTGCCTCTGCAACAAGGAACTTTCTCTTATCTGTTCAGATTGTTTAAGATCTCTGTGTGTTTGTGTTTATTGGGGCCATTTATCTGTGCCTCCCTCTACCTTGGAATCTACCCCGTCTCTTATATAAACATGGAACCAAGCTTTTATGTTACTAGATCTCATGCTTTAGCATTGGGTACTAAATTAGGGAGTCTCCTCTCTATTCTCACACTAAAAGACAGCTTTGAGGTCTGGCCCCCACATAAGGTAAGATTTAATTGTACATTTTAAACACTGTTCCCTTTCCCCCTTCTCCCAGCAGTTGGAATCAACACCCATTCCTTATGGTAAAATTACACTTAATAGCAACTCATCCAGCTGGCAAAGCATCTCATTCAATTTACTCCAAAGATATAATTCTGCCCTGGAACAGCTGAGGTAAGCGCAGTCAACTGCTTCCATAAGGTATTGTCATTGCGACTGCAGGCAGCCATTAAGCCAAAGATAATTTATGGTTCTTATCACCACAAAAAGGTGTATGAACCTTCTTTAGCTCTGCAATAAAAAAGAAATGACAACACCCATAAATCTGAATATATCATCCTGAAAACTTTGAGGGAAGGGATGGTGTTATCTTCTCTCCCAGTCATATTTGATGTTGTAGTAGTTCTATAAAACAGAGAGAGAAGAGGAAAAATCTGATACCAGTATCTTAGAACACAAAAGTTTTGCTATGATGGAGTCTTTCACTCACAGAGTCGTGGGTCCTATTGTTGATGTGATGATAAAAGAAACCCAGTTAAAGCATCTAAAGGATGCTGTGCTACATGTTAAAAGAATGAAGTTGGTGTGACTCTCATTCTTTAAAATTGGAAAGTTAGGGACCGGGAAGCTGGTTCAGTGAATACAGTGCTTGCTCTGAAAGCATGAGGACTCCTGAGTTTAGATCCTGAACATCCAAGGAAACCCTGGATAACAGTGATGCAGACTTGGAACCTCAGCACCAGTGGGTGGAGGCTGCTAACCAAGCATTTTAGCCAAAAAGGTGAGCTCTGGATTCAGTGAGAGACCCTGTCCCAAAAATAAGGCTAAGAAGACACTGCAAAGACATCCCAAATATCAGTTTTAGGCTTTCACATGTTCCAGTGTAGACAAGACACATACACACACACAAAACACAAATCACACCACACACACACCATACTACACATATACACACATGTGTATATACATATATATATAATATATTATATGTTTTATATATTATATGTCACCATACCATACACACAACCCATACACATCACACAAACACATACACACTTCACACAGACATATTTACTATACATACGCATATTATATACACATATACCACACACATCACACCAAACACACATGTACACATACATACACATGCCAAACACACACACACACACACAATGATAGCACATAGACATGCACATACACATACCACACCACACACGTAGGTTCATAAACACATACATATACACACTACACAAATACCACAGCATACTACACTATACACACACACACACACACACAAACACACACCACATACACATCACACACATATCATACATATGTTCACATATACAAGTACACATACCACACATATACAACAGTACACACATTTACATACACATACCACACACATATACACCACACCATACCACACACATACACATACAATAATATATTCACATAATATGTACACATATTACACACATGTCACATCACACTACACCACACATACATCATACACATACATCATATCATACACACACCATCCACATACCACATCACACTACACCACACACACACATCATATCATACACACACCATACACATACCATATCACACTATATGACACACACAACATACACACACAATATATCACACACACCACACACATACACATTCACATGCACATACATACCACATACATACACATACCACACACAAACATACACACCATACACACATCATTCTCACACACCATACACCCCCCACATTCATATACACATACACCATACAATATTACAGCACACACATTCACGTACATACACATACCACACATATACCACAACACAACACACAAACACCCACATCATACACAGTGCCCTCACAAACATACACACACACACACACACACACACTACCTACACATATTTGCCGTGTGTGTACTCTACCATGGAGCTATATATCCAATCCCTAGTCAAAACAGTCTTGGGGGGAAAAAAAGAGGAATTAAGTTGGAAAATTCAGATCTAATTACTTAAAACATAATTGAAAATTTAATTTCTGGTTTTCAAAAAGAATGTGTTTTATATTATGAGTCAGAACAATTGAGGCTGGAATGATGGCCCAGCAGTTAAGAGCACTGACTCCATTCCAATGCCCAACTCAATGTCCCCCACCCCCCATCTACATGACATCTCTAAACTGTTTGAAACTCTAGTCCCAGGGGATCAGACACTCTCTTATGGCCTCCTCAGGCACCAACCATACACATCCTGAATATATATGCATGCAGGCAAAACACCCATACACAATAAATAAATAAATAAATAAATAAATAAATAAATAAAACAATTATCTCTGAGATACATCTCTGATAACTACTCCAGTCTTCAGCCTGGACCCCAGACTGCTTGTGAGTGTTTTAGACAAAATTGTCAATACTTTTTGTACTGGTTGGTTTTGTGTCAACTTGACACAGGCTGGAGTTATCACAGAAATGACCTTCAGTTGGGGAAATGCCTCCACGAGATCCAGCTGTAAGGCATTTTCTCAATTAGTGATCAAAGAGGCAAGGGCCCATTGTGGGTGGAGCCATCTCTGGGCTGGAAGTCTTGGGTTCTGTAAGAGAGCAAGGTGAGCAAGCCAGGGGAAGCAAGCCAGTAAGTAACATCTCTCCATGGCCTCTGCATCAGCTCCTGCTTCCTTCCCTGCGTGAGTTCCAGTCCTGACTTTCTTTGGTGATAACAGCAGTATGGAATTGTAAGCTGGATAAATCCTTTCCTCCCCAACTTGCTTCTTGGTCCTGATGTCTATGCAGGAATAGAAACCCTGACTAAGACACCGTGCTTTCATTTCTATGAATCTGCAAGAAATCAAAAAGAAAAAGCTTGAGTATATTCTAGGGTTATGCATTGTAAAAGAGAATGTTTTACATTAAAATATAAAAGCAGTTTTTTGATATTTAAACGATACAAAAAAATAGTCCAAGTTGTTTAATGGAAGGAAGAGAAAGGTCAGGAAAAGGGGGAGAAACTTCTTAACAAGGGTTATTATATAAGACAAAGTGAAAGGCTGGTTAGTGGAACAATCTGAGAAAATTAAGAAAATAATTATGTTCTAAGAAATAGGGAGTTTATTTTTAGGACTATATTTAGCAAAAGAAATGCAAAGGTTTTATACTAAAAAATTAAAATGTCCATGCCATGTAGTTGTGTGTACCTTCAATCCTAGCGCTTAGGAGTCAAAGGCAGCTGGATCTTGGAGTTTGAGGCCAGCCTGGTCTACAGAAAGAGTGGGGCTACATATACAGAGAAACCCTGTCTGAAAAAAAAAAAAGCAACAACAAAGAAAAACCCCAACAACAGCAACAACAGCAAAAAATCCTGAAAACTGTCAACAAAACTGTTTTTTTTTTTAAAAAAAAGATAAAAATGGAAAAAAAGTCTTGTGCTAATAGACTGAACAACTTGCTATAATTAATATGAAAACACTGCAAATTGTCCCACGATGCGAAGCAACTCCCATCTGAATACTGGCTGACTGTTTTTCAGAACTGGTAAGCATATCTTAAAAGTCAAAGAGAGATGTGAAAGATTTAGAGGAATCAAACCCCCTTTTGTTCTGACAGAAACTGGACTGCCAGCGCTCCCCACTGAGCTATACCTTCAGTTCTTAGGTATCTCTAGCTCTTAGTCAGAACACTTTAAAAAAACAGAACAATGAAGTTAGAAAATGCAGCCCTGTTGATTTAAGTCTCTCCTAATCATATAGGCTAACAGGATAGAATTGCATTTCTAGGATTGGTTTTCTACATATATGTCCATTTGATTTCCAAGAAAGGCAATTGAAGAAGAGTTGAGTTTTCAGCAAACGATGTAGGGAAAACTGCACATCCACATGTAAAAGAATACAGTTGATGTCTGCCTCCAACTATGCATGAATGGAATTCAAAATTTATCACAGATCTAAATATGCAGGTGGAAGAGTTACAACAAAAAATAGAAAAGACCAGTTGTTATCAAGGATGTGAAGATACTGAAATCCACATGCATTGATAGTGTAGTTGTAATGTGGTGTGGTCCCCTTTAAAAAGTTTGGAAATTCCACAATGTTAGAACCTGCCATGTTGATTTCCCATTACTGATGGAAAGAAACACTACAAACCTTGAAGCTTAAATAATATAACTTTCTCTTCTTGCAGTTTGCATGTCAGAACCATGAAGTGAAGTTGGTGTGACTACTGTCAAGGCAGATTGACGGTCCTTTTCCCTTTATAGGTTACCCTGCTTTGTACCCTTTTCCCTCTATTTCCAAGTCCTTCCTCTTCAGCTGACTTGTATTCCTCTTTTATCCTGTTTTACTTTCATCAGGCCAACTAGGTAGTCCAATATACTCTCGCACTCAAGGTATTTTAAAACAGTTATGTATGTACAAATTTCTTTTATAATATAAAATAAAATTCACATCTTTTGTGCATTTGAACACAGACATATTGGAGTATTATTATTCAGTTCACCACACTCAGGATCCAAGTTAACTTTACCTGTTAACTTTTGGAAGTCTTAGATGAGGGATTTCCGAGATCAAGTTGGCCTGTGTCTATGGGAGATTGTCTTAATTGTGTGGTTGAGCAAGCTAGAGAGTGAGCCTATATACAGTGCTTCTCCATTGTATCTGCTTGTCTTCCTGGGTCAACTTCCCTCAATGATGGACTGTGATCTGGAATTATAAGCCAAACAAATCTGTTCCTCTTTATGTTGCTTTTGGTCATATTATTTTCCTACAGCAACAGAAAAGTCACTAATGCTTCCAGCAAATCCTTTTCTAGTTATGGATCCAAAAGGAAGAAAACATGTGCACACAAATGAATATGCAAATATTCATAGTCACACTATTCATAAAGGTCCCAAAGTAGAAGCAACCACAACATACAGCAATAACAAGTACATACTGAAGAGGTCATATAGCTGTGGATAGGACATTTGCCTCCAAAAGGATAGATGTTGAAACTTGCCAAGTGAAAGATCTTGTAACAATTCTGCAGAGAGAAAAAACAGATAGTTGCCTGGAGAAGAGACCTGCTAATGGATGTTGTGTTTCTTTTTTTGGGGGGGGGGGCGGGTATTGGGGTATAAAAAATCCTCTAGTATCTAATAGTGATGGCGATTTTATGACACAGACTATATTTAGCCACTGAATTGCTTCACTTTAAATAGTTAATTCTATAGTACACAAATTATATTTCAATAAAGCTATTATACAGAAAGTAAGAGTATAGCTTTGCATACCTGCTCTTTACTATAATTCCTAAGATTATACTCAGGCAATGGAAATAATTGTTTCAGCCATTAGTCAAAGCAGATCATGGCAGTCAGACCCACTAACCTGAAGATCGTAACCATAGGGCAGACCTGTCAACTCTATCTAATTTAGTTAAGTTCTGAGAGCAGAGTGCTCAGTAAATCCAGGTCTTGCTATCTGTATTAAACACGTTGATTATAATAAAATCAATGTTAAGTCTTTATAATGGACATGATAGACAAATGTAGTTTTAGTAACTATTCCATAGTGTGGTAAAAATAAGTGATAAGTAAAGAAATCCAGTCCATTTACTCATAGATAGGAAGAGGAGGGAAGGCATGGTCAATAGAACAGTCTACACCACAGAAACCAGGATGAAGAGACAAAGAATGCCTACTTACTGTGACTTCTTTCTTTGTCTTCATTGAGATTCCCAACCTATAAGACAGTGTTGTTCACATTTAGGATAGGTCTTATCACTTCAATTTTTTTTTAAATCACCGATTCACCTAGAGATGTGTTTACTAATCTCCTAGGTGCTTCTCAACCTCTTCAAGTTGATGATGAAGACTAAACTAGAGCACAAATCTACCCCTTGTCAACTTGATCTATCTATCTATCTATCTATCTATCTATCTATCTATCTATCTATCTATCTATCTATCTATCTATCTATCTATCTCCTTCATTGATGACATTCTAGCACTGGCTTCCAAAAGGTTCATGTCTATCTTCCAATGCAAAATGTATCCAGTCTGTCTATAAGAGTCTCCATAGTCTTAGAAGTTTCAACATTATCCAAAAGTCTAAGTTCGGAGTCACTCCTAAAACTCAAATCAAATTTGAACTTGTGAGCTCTTCTGAAATTCAAAACTTCCAAAGTATAAAACAAAGAGTCACATTGTACAAAGTAGATAAGAATCTACAGAAAAAAAGCAGTAGGGGTTGTGAAATGGCTCAGTTAGATCAAGGTGCTGAATTCAACCCCTTGAAACGTGGGAGAAGACACTCAACATAACTCAGTTGTCCTCTGTCATCAATACACATGCTTTGAAACACACACACACACACACACACACACACACACACACACACCATACATACTACTACTACTACCATCACCAACGATGATGATGATGATAGATAATATTATTTTTAAAGAAATAAGGATAAAAACCAAAGCAAACCCTAAACTGAGCAATAAAAACACTAAGGTCTCTAGTTCCATAGTTGACATGCAGGGCTCACGGTGGCTGATATGAGTGCCTAATACATTAGGTAACTCCACGTCTATGACTTTCCTTGCCGAAATTCAATGAGCTGAGTGGTTTTGCTTCATATCTGCATCTTTAAAGATTTCTGGGATTTCTAACTTCTTGATATCTTTTGTCATCACGTCATTAACTTTATAGCTTCATTCATTTCCTTCTCAGGCCTGCCTTTGGGGACCCTGACCTTGCTATACAGTACCTGCCCTGTAAGACATTACTTTGATCTTGACCTTGGCATACATTGCCTTGTCTCCAGTACTTTGATTTGAAGTTAAGTGTGGATGCTTCCAGGACATTGGTGCTCATAGTTCTTCATGTGTCCACCTAGTATCACATGGATGGCACCAATGTCTACCAAAGCTAGAGCAATGACTGAACCTCTTAGGCTGTTTCTGGATTGGCCTTTTAATGCCTGGTTTATAGACCTTGGCAAATGTTTCTTTAGATGTCAAGTATGGAGGTTCTAAGCTTTCTTTTTTTAACCAAAGTCTTACAAATGAGTCAAACACTTATACATTCCAGTGTGTACTGTGTGGAGCATGTTCAACTGTTGAAGTAGCTTGGAGCATATTTCTTATTGTCCTGATGCAAAGAACTTGGCATCTTTTTAGTGACTGACTCACTTTAGGAGTCACAGCTTTCTTGGCACCAACTTTATACATCCTATTTTTCTGGGAAAATTATAAATTTGTAAAAATATTTCTGGTCTTCCATTTTTATTATTTATCATTTTATAATATAATATAATTGCAATATTTCCTAACCTTACTCCTATATACCCCTCCTTGAAGTGATAAACTATCATTATGAAAATGTCTTTTAAAAACTAATGTGACAGCAAAAATTTTTTTTGATTATGAGTTTAATAAAACTTAAATGTTTAAAATATAGAAAATCTCCCTACTTCAGCGATCCTATTTCAGAGTAATTTATATTTTCATTTATCTCAAAACCTAAATAAAGACTCAGACTAGATCATATGTCAACACAGGGACATTGTCTACAAATTTAAACTGTAATGTGAATTTTATCACACATTTATAGGGACTGGATTAGATCTAATACAAAGGACTTGCCCCAAATCACATATATTAAATTTGTAACCAATTTATATTTTATAATTTCAGGAGTGTTTCTATTTTCTGTTATTTTCTTGACTGAATCAAAGTCTTAGGTATGGGAGAGAGGGGAGGCAGGACCATTTGTATCAGGCAGTTCCCTAAGTATTTCCTGGAATCATTAGGAAATTAATAAGACTTTTCTTTCTCCATTTATCTAGACATGAGAGGAAACATAACAGTAGACAATAATCATTTGAGACTTATAGAGTAAAGTAAGAGGGACTAGGATCCTGTACAAGATAATAAAGTTGAAATGGTCTGATGGGGACAGAGGTGATATTTCAAAGAAGGAAGAAATAAACAAGCTGAAAGGAGCTGGTAGACATATCTGGGTATAGTGGCTCGCACATTTAATCTCAGCACTTGAGAAGCAAAAGGAGGCAGATCTTTATGAATTGGAGGTCAGCCTGGAAATTGTGTGTATATATATATATACACACACACACACATACATGTATATACATACATACATGTATATATATATACATACTAGACAGGCTGTTGATAAGCTAGGGATGTGAAAAGAGGGAAAAGGTTTAAAGATGCTATAAAGGAAACATGTAAATAGACTATAACAACTCAGAAGTTGCTAGTCAGTAGCAATGCAGTTTCGGTGGAAGGTGATATGAGTCTTAATACAACATACTTCACAGAGATTTTCTTGTCATGCTTAGAAATTTTATGCATTAATGCAGACTAGGACAATGAGGCCTGGTAAGGTTACTATAGTCCATTATATAGAGTAATGTGCATTGTTACTAGAAGGAAATTTGAGACTAGAAGATCACATGAGATACAACATGTATACAGTGGGCTAAGTTTGAGGCCTTGAGATCTTTCTGCTGTGCCTGGGTAATAAAATTCTAATTGTAACATAACACAAAATGAAGAGATGTAACTAAAAGGAAGTTGTAATATTTGGAATGAGTCCTTGAAATATCCACAATCTGCTCTCTAGGATTTGTGAATATGCCATATTATATGACTAAAGGGACTTTGTGTATACAATTACAATTATGGTCCTTAGGATAAGAAAATTACTCTGAATTAGGGTATCCACTTTTTCCACTGTTACTCAGTGTAGTCTTAGCCAGAGCTACAAGAGAAGCCAGTAAAATGAATACAAATGGAAAAGGACAAGCAAAATTATTTTTATTTGGAAATGAAGAGCCCCTAAAGATTCTGCCAGAAAACTGTTAGACAAAAAAAAAAAAAAAAAAAAAAAAACATTTTCATCAAAATAAAACAAAATAAAAAATAAAAACCACGAGGCTTCTTCTATACCAGTAGAACACAAGATGCGTGAAATCAGGGACAAGTTCATTCATTATTGCTTGCTAAACAAAACAAAACTAACCAACCACTAGTGAAACTAAACCTTGCAATAAATCTAATGTAGACCAAAGACATTTGTAATGAAAACTTAAAAACACTCAGAAAATTAAGGAAGACATTAGAAGATGTCTCACAGTCATGTACTGTAGGTCTTAATTGTTACTTAAAGAGCATATCTCCACCAAAATCCCAATGCCATTTTTCATAGCATGCTTGTCTTAGTTACTTTTCAATTATGAAGAGATACCATGACCAAGACAACCTTTAAAAGAAAACATTTAATTGGGAACTTACAGTTTCAGAGGATGTGTCCATGACTATCCTGGTGGAAAGCATGACAACAGACATGTTGACAGGCATTGACAGTGAGCAGTTGCTGAGAGATGATCCACAAGTAGTTGCAGGCAGAGAGAGAGAGAGAGAGAGACAGGGAGGCTGGTAGATAGACACAGACACAGAGACACACAGAGAGTCAGACTGAGATAGGTCCTGGTATGAGCATTTGAAAGCTGAAAATATACCCCAAGTGACACATCTTCTTCAACAGGCTACACCTCCTAATCTTTCCCCGAAGTAGTTCCACCAACTAGGGACCAAATACTCAAATATATGGGCCTGTAGAGCCCATTCTCATCAAAACCACCACAATGATATTGCACAAACCTACTGGAACAAAAGAGGCAAGCTATAAGCCTGGAGAGATGGGACAGTGGGCAAAGTGGATGCTATGCAAGCACGAGGGCACAAGTTCTGATCTCCAGAAGGCACACTTTAAGAAGCACAGCTTGGCACTGTGTGACTTTAACCCCAGCACCGAAGGGCAGAGACAGAATCCCAGGGTCTAGCTGGAACTCACTGCCCAGTCAGTCTAGCTGGAATGGCAAGCTGCAGGTTCAATGAGAATCCCTGTCTCAAAACCACAATTCAATACACTAGTGTGGAGAAAGGAGTAAGGGAAATATCCCTATTTCAATCTCTGGCGAATGACTACATTGACATGGGCTAGAACACTTGACCACCCCCCTCCCTGCCCCCTTGCATGAATGAGGGGACAAAAAGGAAATTACTCAGCTATAAACCTTAAATCCTCATATCTACAGCCACCTGATTCTTTAATTTTTGTAATTTACTATTTTAAATATAATGTATTATCAATTCCTTGAGAATTTCATGCATGAATATATATATATATATATATATCTTCTACCCTTAACTCATCTCAAATTCTATGCCCATCTCTGCCCCTCTCAACTTCGAGTTCTTATTTTAAATTATATATATATATATATATATATATATATATATATATATATACATATATATATATATATATAAAGTGACCAGGTTTTTTGAAAATTTCTTACATGCATGCTATACTGATATAATTTTCATTCCTCGTTCTCCTCCATCCCCATACCTAAGGCGTTCACATACTGTTGCTCATAATGTGTGTGTTAAAGGCTTAAGGCAGACCATGGAACCGGACACCCTCTCATGTGACTCACTGAAAAAGACCGATTGTCTCTCCCAGCAGCCTTCTGATTCTTGAAAAGATGTCAAAAATGTACATTGGAGAAAAGACAGACTCTTTAACAAATAGTGCCAGGAAAATTGGATATCCAAATATAGAAGAATGGAAGTAGCTCCTTTTCTCTCACCCTGCACAAAAATAAACTTCAATGAATCAAAAACCGTAGCATGAGACCAGAAACTCGGAAATCCCCATAGGCAAAGGCAAGGAAAGCACTTCAATACACAGGCGTAGAAAAGGACTTTCTGAATAGGACCCTAGTTGATCAGGAAATAAGACCAACAATTGGCAAATAGAATCCCATGAACTTACAAAGCTTCTGCCCAGCACAGGTAACAACTAACCAAGTGAAGAGACAGACTATGAAACAGGAGCAAACCTTTGCTAGCTACATGGCTGACAGAAGATTAAATAGCTACATAAGCAAAAGACTAAAAAAAAGGAGCAGGCGACTGAATCACCTTATCAATAAAGGGGCTGACGACAAATGAACACTTAAGTTTACAAGAAAGGAAATACACAAAGCCAATGAGCATATGTGAAATGTTCAACATCACCAGCCACTAGAGAAATGCAAGTCAAAACCTACATCAACATTCTAGCTTACTCTTGTTCTAATGCCCGTCACTGAGAAGCCAAACAACAAAAGCAAGTGTAAATGTAGACTTCAGGGAGCACTTATACACTGCTGGTAAGTATATGGAAGTTTCTTGAGGAATGGGAGGTAGGAGGGAGGGAAGGAGGAAGGAGGGAAGGAAGAAGGAGGGAAGAGAGATGACTCAGCTATTCCTTTTGGGTACCTACCTAAGTCAGTATATCATAGAGGTATTCATACGTCAGTGTGCAACAGTGTTTATTGTACACTAGTCATAACAGGTAAGTTATCAACCTAGGTGTCTAATGAGAAAGAAATAGGAAAATATGATAAAGTGTGTGTGTGTGTGTGTGTGTGTGTGTGTGTGTGTGTGTGTGTGTGTGTATGCAGTCTTCCACAATGAATGTTTCCGCCATAAGAAGGAATGAAGTTATGTTATTTTCAGGGAAACTAATACAAATGGCACAGACATATTAAGAATGTTAAGCCAGTCTCATAACACCAGTTGTTACATTTTCTCTTAATTTTTCTTTAGCTTTATATAGTCATATAAAATCATGTGCGTATGCATTTAAGTAAAGCAGAAGGTGAACTGACCAGGGGAAATGAAGGGGATTGAAGGAAGAAGGGACAGCTGAAGAAACGTGAAGGGAAGGGGATAATCGCAACATATAATATGTACTTGAAAGAAAAAAATTTAAAGGACAATTATCCAGAATTATCTAGGTACAACAAGTGTAATCACAGAAGAACTTAAAAACAAAGAACTTTCTCTTGTTGGAGTGAAAGAGCAGAAGGAGAAGTTATTAAAATAAATATGTAAAGCATAAAACAGTGTCAACATGCTGCCTGTATGAAAGTGTGGTGGTGGGGATGTGGTGCATCTGAGGGAGGCCTGCCCCAGCGAAGATGTGGTGAGAAAACAGGGCACATATCCATAGCAACAGAGAACTGAGGTGTGCCAACACACTCTATAAGAGAGCTTGGCAGTGGATTTTCCTGTGCAAGGAAGGAACGCAGCCCCCTGCATGTGTTTCTTAACCGTTGAAACTGAGAGAGCATAAGTTTTTGTTTATTAAGCACTTAGTGATTATTATAGCAGCAACAGGTAACTGACCAATACAAGAGGTAACTGAAATATATATGGGAAAGATTAATATTTCTATCATTACTTCTAACTCCCAGAATACAGAATATTGGCTAGCACTTTTACATGTAGTATTTCCAAAGAAATATCTCCACTCCACAGCTCTGGGCAGGTTTGTCTCAGACTTAAAGTTTCATCCCTTCATCCAGGTAGTCCACCATTATGGTGGAGATTTTTCCTATTTGCATGCCATAAACTCAAATGTGCCGGTAATATGCATGAAAATGTCAAAGAATGAATAAAAAATATTATTTAATAATAGGTGCATAAAACACCATAATACAACCATTGATTTTTATGTTAACTAAACATAAATAAGCAGAGTCTGAGAGATGGTTCAGAGGTTAAGAGCCCTCATTTCCTGTGGAAGACTGGAGCTTAGTTTCCAGCACTCATGTTGAGTAGCTCACACTGTCTATAATTCTAGCTTCACAGGATTGGATGCCTTCTTCTGGCCTCCATGGGCACTGCATATGTGTGCACATAATGCCCTCTCCTACCAGGCGATTTAACCTGGACCCCCAAGACCTCTCAGACACTGAGCAGGAAGAATACACCAGCTGATATGAAACCCCCAACACATATACAGCAGAGGACTGCTGGGTCTGGACTCAGTCAGAGAAGATGAACCTAACTCTCAAGAGATTTGAGGCCCCAGGGAGTGGGGGGGGGGTCTGGTGGGGTGGGGATTAGGGAGTGGGGACATCCTCTTGGGGATGTTAATCGGGGGTTGGGGTAGGAGGAGATATGGGATGTAGAACAGTCAGAGGGTGAACTGGGAGGGAGATAAAATCTGGACTGTACAAAAAGATTAAAGAATAAATAAAAAATATTAAGTCTATAAAATAAATAAGTGTTAAAAAGTAAAGAAAAATATTGTAAGAAATAATTTTGAAGAATGACAATGGGATTTGGTAGAGTAATTGAATCAAATGAAAAGTGTGAAAATCAGAAACATATGAGATGGGACAACATGGCCACGGAGGAAGAAAAGATTCATTCAGTGGAAAGGAAGTTCCTAAAACTCAACAGAAAACATTGCTCAAGGAGCCTTGATAACATTCTGACCGAATGCGAGAAGATCCACTGATGATTTAAGACAAAATGTAAGTGAAGCTAAAGCAAAGAGAGCTTCATTGAAGTGGGAAGAGTGGAAAGGAAACAGAAGAGCTGGACGGGACTCAGGTCAGTCCATCAAGAGCAAACAAACAAATGAAAAACACAGCACAAAATTCCCATGATCCTGGGAAACACATCAGAAAATATTATGTAGCAAAAGATGGAGCCTGGAAGCTCAAATCCAGACAAAAAGCAGTTCAGAAAGTGAAAATACAGAAACTGGAAATTGTGAAAAAAATAACACAGAATCTCAGTCTTATGTGGATTCGTGTTTCTAAATTAAAAAGGCAAATGGAGGGAGAAAGGAAATAAAATAAAATGTAAAAGTGGGGAAAGGATAGGAGAGAAAAGCAGTTTGTGTGTGTGTGTGTGTGTCACAGGCTTGTCACTCAATAAGGTTTCTGGCCACGAGGATCCTCCCTCTGCCCTGGGCTGGCCTATACATTCAAGAAAGTGACTATCATCCAGTTGATTTCTTTTCACATGTCACCTAGACAAGAAAGAATTTCTGTGTTATTTTTGATTGATATAGAATAGTTATGTATATACAGGCTATCCCATGTCACTATCATTCATGTGTGTATATTAGCTAATAACATAGTCTCAGACTCTGTCTCTCTGTCTCTCTATTGTCTCTGTCTCTCTCTGTCTCTGTCTCTCTCTATCTCTCTCTGTCTCTCTGTCTCTGTCTCTGTCTCTGTCTCTGTCTCTCTCTCTCTCTCTCTCTCTCTCTCTCTCTCCTATATGTGTGCGTGTGTGTGTGTGTGTGTGTGTGTGTGTGTGTTTCTCCTTCTGTAGCTGAGGCTGACCTTGGACTGGAAATTTTCCTGCCTCAGATCCCTCGAGTGACAGGGTTACAGGCATCCGCCACTCCACCTAACTAAGATTTTGTTTGTTCTTTTGTATCAACTCCAGAATTTGGGTATACTCACTAGAAGACAAAAGATAGCAATGGGCAAATTATGCTTTAGATGGTGCTTTAAGTATTTACACAGTTTGTGTATAGGGGCAAGTGCATGAAATATGAGACAAGACAAAATGGTGAACATTGATTTGTGGATGGACATGCCAATTCATTAAGTATTTGAATAATTACAGTTTCACAGAAGGTGTGTTGGCAGTAATAGCATCCCCAGGAAAGCATGTTAATGAGGAGAATAAGGATGTGTGTGGCTTGACTTACAAGTGGAGCTGAAAAGGGCTTGAGAAGACACACACGTCAGTGTCTTACTCAGACAGTGAAGCATCAGGAAGAATCCTCAAAGACTTCTGGTCACACATCTTTGTCTCTCCATTGAGGTTAATGACAATTCCTTAGAAGTAGGCGAGATGACCCAAATAGCAAATGAAGGTTCAGCAGAAGGATGGTGGTGATGAAGGGACTTAGTGGGCTTGAAAATGGTCCAGAATAAGCCCCTCTGTAATGGTTAGTAATGTTGATGAACATTTTGTAAGCTATCTATACTGGAATAGATGGATGCAAAATTGTCACCTCTTGTTGAGAATATTAATGAGAGGAGGTAGGGGAAAGGGTATAAGAAATTATTTTATCAAAAAATTGATAGTACTAGTTTGAAATATTTGTACTTATAGGCATTAGTTTCAGTAAAATTTGTACAAATGAAGCTTTAAAATTCATATCATTGCATGTATATATCATTTAATATGAATTGTAAAACTTGGGTACCATTGGAATAATCCTTTAGTAGCTTGCTATTCTTATTCATCAAATTTTGCCCTTACATGGAATAAAAATATAAAAATGACTTAAGTAATTATTTTATGTTTTTATCCTGAAGAATTGGTTTTAAAATACACAGATATTTTCTAAAAAAAATTTTGTTTATTTATTATTTTGTGCATGGGGTACATACTGCAGCATGCACATGAAGGTCAGAGTTAAGGGTCCAATCTTGACTTTGACCTTTGTATGAATTCCCAGGAAGGATCATCAGTCAACAAATGCCTTTTGACTTGATTCATCTCGCCATATCCTTTAAAACCATGGAGAGGTAGAGGCAGGTGGATCTCTGTGACTTTGAATCTTGTCTGCCCAACATCCTGAGTTCTAAGCCAGCCAGAGCTATACAGCAAGACCTGTCTTAGAAGGAAAAAACATAAGACTAGAACTAATATCCCACTCAGAGAAAGATTTCTGAACAGCACAACTAAGATTACACAGTTAAATTCTTAGGGTTGAAAAGACACAGAACAGAATTGGTTCCAAACTTTTGCCAAAGAAGAAATAATTCTACCAAACTGTGAGCCAAAACAAAAAACAAGAAACAAAAAACCCAAAACAATACAATTTCAGTACTGGAAATTGTACTGCCTTGAGCATTTAATGTCAAATAATAGGTTCTAATACAATGTAGATATCTAACAATATAAAAAGGACCCTGACAAATATGAGGGAAAAAAAAAGAGACAAAATTGCCAAAAGAGTTAAATGATTCTTTATCTGGAAAAACAGCATCTTCTCAGGATGGTGGTTTCCTTGTCTGGTGGCAAAGCTCACAAAAAGCCACTCTGTATTTATGAGCATACTTACGTATTTATGAGCGTACTTACATATTTATGAATCACTAGGGGATCCTTGCTTTATTGAGTCCACCAGTACCATGTTATTTCATATGAGTTTTTCCAAGTTCTAGGCAGGATATCTATATCCATATCTATGGAAACATGGGAGGATTCTGAGGTTTAGCCACTGAGTTTTAGATGTTCATCCAATAACATCCATTCTGACTCTGCTTTTCTGAGACTGTGGTTAAAGTGGCCTTGACCATTGCAACAGGTCAACAAGCTTTTCCTTGTCTGATAACCAGATTATTCTATCAATCTGTGAGTAAAACTGGATATTGGAAAGTAATAATAACAAATCTTCCAAATATTAAGCAAAGCACTAAAAGTTGGTAAAATTAAATTTACTAAACAACTTATAAAGGAGAATATGAAAACACTTAAGATATAAAAAGATATTATTTCAGTAGTCAGAAATATGCACATTAAGGTAGTTAAAGTGAATGGCCAGAACTAAGCTGCTGGGGAGGGACATTATATACTGTTAATGGGATTGTAAACTGGTGTGATCACCTTGAAAAAGAATTTGGCATGGCAAATAAAAGATAGTTTGTTGTGTGCCAATATTTTCTTCTCATATAACACATTAACAAATGAATGTTAATACCCCAAGAGACATCCACTAGGATGCCAGTAGCAGAGTGATTATTCAAATACTAGTCAGCAGTTAAATAGGGGATGTATCATGTGTTCATACACAAGAGTAACAACAATAAAATCAAGAGAACATGTACAAGTCTACACAACAATACTGATTAGTTATACAAACAGGACCTGCACGAAAATCAGTCTGAAGTGTGCCTAGTATACCATTATGTGTTATTGTATGACATATAAGTTTCAAAGTGTCCCAAATCAATGTCTGGATTTAGAAATTCATATAATACTTGCTTTTAGGGCTTACAACTAGGATGGATCAAGACGGGTTTCTGAGGTATTAGGAATTTTTTATTTCTTAAAAAGATAATCTCATTTATTATCTCCTAACAAACCATCCCAATCTTAATGGTCTGAAATAAGAGTAACATGTCATTTTTCTTTTGTTATTGATGGATTTACAATGTAGACATATTTAAGAAGTGACAGTTTGCTAGGATGAAACCTCATCTGGAGCACTGGGCTAGAACACCTGCAAATGGCCTCTGTATAGGCCATTTAATCTTCTTAAAGCACAGTGGCTGAGTTTTCACAGTGGGAACGCACTTGACATTTTGTGACTTAGAGTCCTGTTCTCATTTCTACCATACTCCAGTGCTCAAGGCAATTACAAAAAAAACTTACTGAAGTTCCAGTGAAGTTGTGTGGGTCTCAGTGTTTAATGAGATGGGTGACCAAGCTACTTGTGGGAAGAACACAAGAGATGAAACATACTAACGCATCCTTTGTAAAGTACATGTTGCAGTACAGCCTTGCAGTATTTTAGAAAATCATGCTAAAGATACTTTGAGGTCTAAAAATATATAAACCAGCAGCCCCTGGTGGATATTTTAAGGTAGAGGAAATCCATACAAAAACTGATCATCAAATTAAGAATGGAGCAAGCTGGTGTTGCCAGCTCTTATAATCAACTCGTTCAGACATGGGCACAGTGGCCTACAACTCTAATTCCAGAACTGAAGGTTCTGAAGCAGAAGAACTGTCATGAATTTGAATCCAACCTGTATTATGTAGTAGTCTTCTAGGGCTACATGGTAAGATCTTGTTGCAAATAAAACCAACCAAACAAAGGTTTTATTTGCTTACTTACTTGATAATGACAACTCATCGAAGGGTCAATGTCTGATAGGTCCCAGAGGCTATGGGTCAGATAAGATCCTGTTCTTAGGAATATCAGAAATATAGCAAGTGGCTTTATTGTAAGTTTATTCCTGCTGTTTAGCTTCAGAGGCATGGGAAGGCTATAGTAGAGGTAAACTGTAGAAAGTCTAGTCTCAGATTGGAGGTGCAGTAGATCATTTCCTATCATATCTTGGCACTCATTGCCACCCTTTCCTTGTGCAGCCTATGTGGGATGTGTGTGCTCATTCTCACTGGGATCTGGTCTGTGCATCTTCTACTTGTTTGTACCAGCAAGCCCAGTTATCACTACTCACACTATTATTGACTCAAATAACCACATTCCTTGGCTTCTTAAGGATACCAGTTATAGGGTATTTCAATTTGTCTAGAATTAAAGTAAACTGGGGCAGAGTGTTTGGTTACAGAATATAGCAGTGTGTCTTACTAAGGGCAGCTTCTCTGTCAGGGGAAAGCTATATTTAACTCACTCTTTCTTAATTGCTTTGATGTAGCTCTTTGAGCAATGAAATTTAATCTCATCGGAAACTTTCCTTTTTATAGATCCAAGGCCTTTCTTAGATAAAAAAAAATTGCATTTACCTCATTTAGAAAAGAAATACTCTATCATCATGCAAAGAATAGTTAAGAGGACATTCATTATTTTAACATGGTACATGTCCTCACAGTGTCTGAAATATGAAACGACTGCATACATTTTATTAAAGTTAATACGTGTATACACTCACCTGAGCAAAGATTGGGCACAGAATATACTCATATAAACTCAAAGCACTAGTATGTGCCACAGGTAAAGTGGGTCATAAAGATTTCCAGAAAGCACAGACTGTACATTTATGCCTCTATATTCACAACATATAGACAATATAGATGTGTTGGCTGCTTAGAGAATTTTTTTTTGTCGTTTATAGAATGCAGATGAAATGTTTGGTGGGTCATCAGAAACCATGCAGTATATTTGTTAAGCAATAATGACAGGAATTAGATATTGACAGTTCCTTTGGAGGCAGAGAGTACCTTTTGGCATTACAGTGACATTCCATCCTTAGCTGGGAGAAAATTTCAGTGACTCCCTCTTAACCTTGATTCTAGTTCCTTTGACTATGAGAACATTTTAACTGGTCTGATTCTAAATTTTCTTATCAATTGTATTAATTGTTTTCATCCTTGTTGTATTTGAATACTGAAAAAATAGCATAAAGTAGGAAGGGTTTATTTGCTTTATGGTTTGAACACAGTGGAGAAAGTATGACAGTAGGAACAGGAAGCTAGTTAGCACACTTATTTGCTGTTGACCAAGCCAGCTCGGTCAGTCAGGGTATCAAGGGAGAGAGGGAGGATTAAAGAAAGAAAAGACAATTAGACCACTTTATAACATGATTCCAGCCAGTGCTGAAGAGGGTCTATTTTTTTCCCAGTCTGTTCTTAATACACTTCTAGGTACATGCAAAGAATAGGGTCAGTTCCTAGATCAAAGATAAAGTTGCCAAGGAACAAACAAAGCATAGACAAAGTAGCCAAACAAGGCAGTAAACCAAGTCCCGTGGTTGCTGTGTCTAGGGGTTTATCAGAATGACCAAGATACAAGGAATACAAGACATTCCTCAACTGTATTCCTCTTCAGCCTTATCTTTGCCCAATGCAAATATTCTTGTCTTAACCTACTCCCCTGTCCTCCTAGACCAATGTAAATATTCTTGCCAACATCCTTAAGGCAGCATCAAGGGCTCTCCACATGCTGCCAGGAAGCAGAGAGGGAACAGTAAGTGGAGCCAGGCTATGAAATCTCAAGGCATGTACCTAGTGATCTACATCCTTCAGCAAAGCTCTACCTCCTAAAGGTTCTATAACGTTCCCAAACAGAGCCACCAGCTGAGGACCAAGTTGAAACACGGGAGACTGTAGGGGACATTTCACATCCAAACCACATCAACAATTTCTATTTAGAACAGTAACCAAAACCCCATCGGAGGATGGGAGAAGGTATTGCTGTTTCAAATAGTTGAAGACAAATTTTATGTCATACATCCAGAGGAAAGTATTAGTTACCATTTTATTAATTCTAGTTCACTTTAAAGATAGCTAACACTTATTTTCATTTGAAATCACCATACTCTGCCTAGGTAGGTATGGATGAGTGGGGATCCAGATATCATGCTTAAGTAATTTGCCAATAACCTCAGAGCCGTGGGCAGTTGAAACAATGTCACCAAAGAGGCCATTTGACATCATCCTCATGTCTCTACTTCTCTAACCCTACCAGGGGAGCCATACACCATCTTTAAAGTTCAGATGGAATGATTGGCGCTTAGAATATTAGAGCTCCTCTTGAGTGGGTGCCATGGAGAGGGTGTGCTAGAACACAGATTTCTATATCTACCTCCTAGTTCCAGGTTCAGTGTGATAAGGGTGAGGCCCAAGAATTTGAAAAGCCAATAAACATCAAGGTAATGCCCATGGGACTGCTCAGAGGACAAGTCAGATACCTCTGATCTGGAGAGTTCCTTATGCTTGTCTCAGGACTTAATCATTCCACAGCACTACTATGGAGACTAGGAGGAAGGTAAAGATTGTCCTCTATGGAAACTTTACTCCATTACAGAGCTGTGTCTGCCCCCTACAGTCTCGACCTGCTAGCTTTTTGGAAGATTCAGGCAATTTTGTTTCTTATCACATATACAGGATACCATCTTTTGAGTACAAGAACCCACTGACCAAGCCATCTGTGTTACTGCATTTACCACAATGTTACAAATGTCCTCCTTTCCTCTTGGAAATCCAGAGACAGATCTCTGAAAGGCAGAGGCTTCTTGATATTTCTCTGTCCTACAGACAGCTAGGAATATGTCTGACATTAAACTGTAGATTGAGGCAGTGATGTGGCATGGTGATTATGTTGGTAGTTTCCAGAAAGACATGAAAACAGTATGTCTTTGATAATTTATAAGCTCAAATTATACAAAGGTTATATTCAAAGGTGTCAGCCGAAATGAAAGATATAAACCGCTTTAAAGAAAATGTGAAACTTCAATTTGGGGTCAGGGAATCATTTAATTAAATACGGAACATAGACAAAGAGTCTTTATGGAAATTGGTGTGGAAAATTCTTAGAAATTTTAGGTCAATGGAATAAATAACGCAGCACAGCAGCTCAAACAGCCAGTGTCACTACTGGGTCCCATTTCTATTGGCTATAGCACAGTATTTGCTTTTTCTAATTTTAAAGATAAGAGCAATGTCTACAAGAAAGGAACAGGATTGGGAGCTGGGTTCATGTTCTGTCAGCCTAGTGTGACTGAGTCAGTACCCCCGCAGGGTGCAAGCTTTTACCTGGTCCTTCTTTAATTGGACTCCAGGAAGATTTCATTTATTTCCTCTTCATCTAAGAACAGCAAACTTTTAACTAGCTTCACTTTTCTTTTTGTGTGTAAAAAAGGGAACTATCATCAGATTCACATTTACGTTTGGAAATGGACTCTTTCTATTCATGTCTCTTTCACCAGCCCCTAATATTTTGAAATGGGTCTTCTTTGTACTTTAAGTTTATAAGTTTAGTCTTTTATAAAGCAAGAGGATCATTGAAAGAGTGATTTAAGTAAAAATCTTTTTTTTTTCTTAGCCAACTATGGGGAGGTAATTTATTACTAGGGGGTAAGAAAGAAAGAAACTAATAATTCTTTTAAGGAGCAGTGTTTTTTTTTTTTTTATGTAGTTACATTTTTCATCACTGAAACACAAAGTTTCACAGAGGAGAGGTTTATATTGACTCACAGTGTGAGAGTACAGTTCATCATGGCAGCAGCTGAGGCATCTTAGTCTGTGGTCTATTATGTAACACTGACATGGAATCAGAGAGCTTGGCAGGAAGCCATCCCTCAGTTACAAGCACTTTATGCTCCTTCCTAGTGATATGCATCACCAAATAGGTCTTATGACCAAAACTTTCTACAGACCTAACATAGCCAAAGCACCTGGGGGCCTAGTACTCAAACATACAAGTTGTAGGAACTGCATGTTCAAATCCTAGCACTAAGCCTGAAAACTTTCAGAGTTTCATTTTTAGAAGTAGAAACAGGAAGCAAAGGAACACCAATAAAGTTTAGGCAGATGTTGCCCATCTTGTCTGTTTTATGATGATATTCTTTTATTTATAAAAATATAATGTTTCTATGACCTCTAATTATTTTCTCTTCTGGACTTTAATCAATGGCCCTCCAGCCTTCTCTTCCTGCTGTTACCACTTGAGGCTATTACTTTTTCCCAATATACAATCTCCTTTGAAACATGTGCAGTGCCATTTGTAATTAGACCACGCCTTTAGCTCTGAGCATAAGGTTTAATTCCAATATGTAATACCCAGTGATAGTTATTGTCTCAAAACCAGTCTGGTGTTTTAGTTAGCAGCTTAATTCTATGTATATTCCTTTCATTCCCTCAAACTTATTTTTCTTCCTTGAATGAGATCCTTGACCTTTTGCTCCAACTGAAGTTCCTCCTAAACTCTCTGTTCACATTGAAGCATAATCATTCTCTCTCAAACATCTGAATTTAATATTTTATACTAGTTTTGAAACATCTCTTTAAAAAATTTCTCATGTGCAACTGGCCAGCAACTATATTATGCATTTTGTGCTTTTGTTCAAACATCACCTCTTTTGTTGGAGTTCTCTATGGTATTGTCCAAGTCCAGCCTCATCTTACTGGACATCTCAATCACTGAGTCTCTGTGCCAAAGACTCCAGTCCTCAAACATGAACGGAGAAGATGATGCCCTGTAGCTTGTAACTCAACCATCCTTCCATCGGCTGATTAGAGCATGTCTGGGATGCAACATAAGCCCGGGATTTGGAGTAGGAATTTGGTTGAGGAGCAAAAGATTATGTTGGATTGGGATAGCTGTGTTTTGTTATTGTACATATAGATGGCAGACAGGGCTAGATACAGCGGGAAGAGTTTGGCATTTAGTGGAAGGAGGCTTGCCGAGACTCGAATAGTTTCTTGTGAACTGAAACGTGAAGCCATACTGGCCAGCCCCAGGGGCTCAAGAGATTTGTCTCTTGAGATGAATCTTATATTCTCTTATTAAGCCTCTCTTTACTTGAAGCTAACTGAATTGAGATTGTTTCTCCCGAACAAGCATTTTCTTATTCATATACAACTTCTTTATCATAATGTTTCTATCCCTGGATTTAATTCAGTCTTACAGTCAGTCATGCGAAAAGTTGTATTAGATTCCTTTTACAAAATCTAGCCCTCTATTGCCACTTACTGTCAACAAAACCAAATCCCCTTTTCCTAAGTTTGTTTTTGTTATTGTTATTATTAAGTCCTTCTTCCCATCCCTTCTTCCCATCTTCTTTGAGAGGGTTGGGAACCCTTGGGTATTCCCCCCAACCTTGAGTATCAAGTATCTGCCAGAGTAGGACCATCCTCTCTCACTGAGGCCAGACAATGCAGTCCTGCTGGGGAACAGATACCACAACCAGGCTAGAGCTTTAGGGGAAGCCTCCTCTCTAGCTGTTGAGGACCCACATAGAGACTGAGCTGCACATCTGCTGCATATCTTCTGGGGACTCTGTCCAGCCCATGTATGTTCTTTGGTTGGTGGCTCAGTCTCTGAGAGCTCCCAGGGGTCCAGGTTAGTTGAGTCTCTTCTTCTTCCTGTAGAGTTCTTATCCCCTTCAGGGCCTTCAATCCTTCTACCAACTCTTCCATAAGAGACCCTGACCTCTGTCCAATGTTTGGCTGTAGATATCTGCATCTGTTTCAGTCAGCTGCAGGATGGAGCCTCTCAGAGGACAGTTATGCTAGGCTCCTATCTGCAAGCATTACAGAATATCATTAATAATGTCAGGGGTTGGTACTTGCCCATGAGATGGATCTCATGGTGGGCTGGTTATTGGTTGGCCATTCCTTCAGTCCTTGTTCCTTCTTTGTCCCTGCATTTCTTTTAGACAGGATATATTTTGGGTTATAAGCTTTATGGGTGGGTTGGTGTCTTTATCCCTCCTCTGGGGGCCCTGCCTGGTTACCAGAGGTGGCCTCTTCAGATTCCAGGTCTTCACCTGAATTGACTCCTGCAAGCCTCCCCAATCCCAGGTCTCTGGGACTTCCTAGAGTTTCCACCCCACCACCCACCCCTGGCAGCTACAGATTTCCATTCATTCTCCTGGCCTCTGGGCCATTCTCCTATTTTCTCCCATACCTGATTCTGTTCCCCCCATTTCCTTCCCTGTCCCCTCTCCCACCCACTTCCCTCCCTCCCTCTGCCTCCTATGACTATTTTGTTCCCCCTTCTACGTGAGACTCAAGCATCCTAGCTTGGGCTTTCCTTTTTGTCAAACTTCTTTGGGTCTGTGGGGTGTATCATGGATATCTTGTACTTTATGGCTAATATCCACTTATTAGTGAGTATCTTTGAAGGATACTGATTTTGCTTACTAGCCTTTCTAGTTTTCTCTCTTTTATCAGCATATTACTCAACTTGGTCAAGGCACTTTATCCTAGAAATGTCATGTTCATTTCTTACCCCCTTTTTAATATATTTACTTTTCCAAGAATGACATGTGTGCATGAAGTCATTGTGGTTTTATGCATTATTACTATGTTTGACTAAGTAGTCCTGAATAAATGAAAGTTGAATAAATACATTAGTGAATATCTCTAAGACTCAGTGTAAGCGTAGTTTCCTTATGAAGTCTGTGCTGGCTAGTTTTTTTGTTAACTTGACACAAACTGGATTCATTAGAGAGGAGGAACCTTACTTGAAAAAATATGTTTATAAGATCAGGCTGTAGGCAAATCTATGGACATTTTCTTGATTTATGGTTGGTGTGGGAGGGACCAGCCTAATGCAGGTAGTGCTATTTCTAGGCAGGTGGTCCTGGGTGGTATAAGGAAGCATCTTGAAGAGAGCAGAACAAGCAAGGCAGCAAGCAACACCCCTCTATGTCTTCTGTTAAGTTCCTGCTTCCAGGTTTCTGCCTTGAGGTTCTATTCTGACTTCCTTAGATGGAGTATTGCATAGAAGTGTAATTGAAATAAACCCTTCCTTCCAAGTTGCTTTTTGGTCATAACGTTTTATCACAGCAATAGAAACACTAACTAAGACAAGTCCTTTTAATATTACTTTTACTGTGTACTTTCTTTTTTCTTTATCACTTATATATTTGACTTCATAATTTAGTCACCAATTAAATACATGCATCCTTTTAAAATCCTTGTTTTAACTAGAAGAGAAGACCATAACTGTCAGGAAACATGACATTGTTTTCTTTTGTGTTTCCCTTACTGTTTGGGAGAAATAAAAATATTGCTTAAAAGTGTTGATTGTAATTATTCAAGAACTATAATAGGTAGAAAACTGGAGGTTATGTTTTATGTTGTTGTATAAAACTGCTTCTGTAGATATAGCAATATTCATCTAAAAGGAAGAACAAATTGACTAAATATATCATTTCTTATTGGCAAAACACAGTAATGTTACACCCATGCCATATCCTCTCTTTCATTTTCATTTTTCTTTTCCTTTGGTAAAGATGTTTTAAATAGTATTAAGTCCTTTTCCAAATGCCAGTCTGGGTGTGGAATGGTTTATTGGCTTTGTTTTCTCATAGCTAAGTTTCTAGTTTGTTAGAAACACCAGAGAAGTATAGAGCAAAGTTGTTTTTGATCCATCCCTATTTGAAAGTGTTCATGTGAGAACAAAATCCATCTTCTTTGTCAGATGCTTGTTTTGAAATTTGAGAAATTTGGCAGGAAGTGGGAACTGATTTTCTAATGGTGTGAAAGGGCAGGAACAAATTAGAGAACAGAAATGAAAGAGAAACCTGGAATGAGTGAACATTCCTTCATGACAATCAGCACCATTTTTCAAAACAATAAAATATAATAAGATAAAACAAAAATGAATATATCTGAATAGGACAAAAGAAACAGAAGGAAAAAAATCCCAAGAAAAGGCACAAGAAACATGTAGACACAGAGACCCACTCATTCAAATACTTAGGAGTCCCATTAAAAACCAAACTAAAGCTAGAATATACATGCAAAGTACCTAAAGGATAAAGAAAGAAAATTAAACAGAAATTTAAAAAATGAAAAAGATAAAGTTGAGTAAATGAACAAGAAAAAGAAAGAAAAGAATAAAAGAAAACAAGAGCTATGATATGACATTATGAGACAAGGAACCTCCAAAGATGCCACCAAGTCCATTTTCTGTTGATCACCTGTACTGCTGGGCACGCAGCCTACGCTTATGAGTGGTTTGCTTCCCCAGTGAGACTTCCTTGGGGGAACCTAAATTTTCCTTTGTAAGTGGTTAACAGTTGGGACTTGCTTCTGCATTAGGGAGGGGGGAACGTGTCTATTTCTCCTTTCAGTTCTAGAACCTCATTTGATGCAGAACCTCGCAGGTCCTGACAACCAGTAATCTTAAAATGGTAAATTTTGCTGTTAACTAGAGATCATGGAAATGAAGAAATATTTTTAATAAGAAAATAGGCACAATTCCATAGTTACACCAAGAGGGAGCATACTAGATTTCATTGAAAAAATAGTTTTAAAAATAAATATATGTTAAAAGTCAAGAAAATGTCTACTAAATTGCATCTTTTTTTGTTGTGTGTATGTGTATGAGGGGGTGGGGAATGCATGTGCCTATATACTTGTGTGCGTAGAGACTAGAGTTTTTCACTGATAGACTGGCTGGCTGGCTGGCTGGCCCAGTGTCCCAGGAGTATGCCTGTCTCCAGTCCTCAGAACAGGGATTACAGGTGTGTGATATCACGGTAAGGTTCCACACATGGGTTCCGGGCTCAATCTCAGGTCCTCAGGCTTTTACAGTAATCACTGAGACATGTAAACAGATGCTATACCTAATTTTTAGTAGAAATTTTAGTTAATAATTACCCATACAGGACATAGTAATTTACCCTAATTCATAGAGGATGTTTGTATTATAGTAAGACTTAATTTTTTTTCCTGGTTCAATAACTTTGCTCACTTAGAAATATTTACTAATTTCAAAGGTGACTAGACACTTGAAAACCATTTTTCTCTGGTCTAAGTGGGAGGATGTCATGGCATCACAGTTTGGACACTGTCACATGCTGTCACACTGATGTTGTAACTGCTGCAACTGCATGCTGATGAACCACTTTCTACCAGGAATGTGTTTTTGAAAATTCCCATGAGGCTCCAGCAGCCCGGTAAGCCAAAGGGGGAACATATTTCAAATTAATTGTTCCCATTTTATGTGATAAAAAAAAAATCAGCCAGGCTCCTCTGTGACAATCTTGCTTTATTGTGTCAGTAATGAAACCACACGTTTAATTGACAAGTGACAGTTCCTTGCTGTTCTGTTTCCTTTGCTATTCATTATATTGTCAGTGGGTGTCTGCAGTGCCAGCGATCTTATGGTGGGAGGAAGGCAATATGAATGCCTGTAGCTAGGACAGGAGTTCCTTACTTTCTCTGATCATGGTCTTCTGTTTGTTTTTGTTTCCAATGTGAATAAATTGATTTTTTTATTTGCTCCCTGAAGACATAATATAAACTTTTGTGAAACAAAAGTTCTTCTGTGCTACAAATAGCTTTGCAAGAGAAAAGGCTAGGAGAATGGCATTCAGTGAGGTCACTCAGAACAGACGTAGGGAAGCTGACTAGGCCTCAGCCACTACTTGCTCTTATGGATACACTCTTAAATCTTGATTCAGATTTTTATGTAAGAAGTCTAACTCCAAAAGTTGCAATTCCTAGTCACCAGATCATGTAAGATACATTTTACTGTTGTCCTAGTGGTTTAAACAGTACACAAGTCTTTTCATAAATCTGGAGGCCAAAAGTCTAAGAACAAAGTACTGTGAGTGCTGCATTGGGCATGTCAAGACAAGTTGCTTTCTCACTATATCCTAACGGGATGGAGACCATACAGTGAGCGAGGTAGATGCGGATATAGGAAGAAGAGAGTAGGATGAAAACCACATTCTTGTCTTTTCTTAGAAGGGTAACACTGTCACTTGAGAACTTTAACATTTCAACCTCATAGGCAGATACAAACATTCAACTCATAGGGCCTGTCACCTTTTAAGATCCAACATTTATCACTGATGTTGGACCTACCCAGCTTGATGGGGGTGAGTTGGAGGGTTGAGGTTAGTCCCCTGCATCTTGTGCTCCACACTGTTTTCTCATACCCCTACCCCTCTTCTTCTTCTTCTTCTTCTTCTTCTTCTTCTTCTTCTTCTTCTTCTTCTTCTTCTTCTTCTTCTTCTTCTTCTTCTTCTTCTTCTCCTCCTCCTCCTCCTCCTCCTCCTCCTCCTCCTCCTCCTCTTCCTCCTCCTCTTCCTTCTCCTCCCTCCTCTTCCTTCTCCTCCCTTCTCTTCCTTCTCCTTCCTTCTCCTTCCTCCTCCTCCTTCTCCTTCCTCCTCCTCCTCCTCTTCCTCCTCCTCCTCGTCCTCTTCCTCCTCCTCCTCGTCCTCTTCCTCCTCCTCCTCCTTCTGCTAAGAATGCTTTACTAATGCCTGTTTTGGGTTTGGTACCTGTTCCTGTCAAGCAACAAGCAAACAACAAACACAGAATGCAAGCTTTTTAAAAATATATAACACTGATCAGTCACCAACAGTGAGAAACACCCAGATGAATTACAAATTTCATTGTTGTGTGAATCTGTCAGGGAGCTGAGGTGACTGGGGTACCTCAGGTACAAGAATATAGGATTCACAGCCCCAGGAGCTGTGAGACACATAGATTTCTCACCCCTGGAATAGCTTGGTAAGAAGAAAGATAAAAATAACAGTAAGCTAAAATTCTGAATTGCTAAATTCTGGAGAGTGTAACAGATACAAAGGAAGCCTTGTA
Organism: Mus musculus; assembly: GCF_000001635.26. NCBI lineage: Eukaryota > Metazoa > Chordata > Mammalia > Rodentia > Muridae > Mus > Mus musculus. The sequence goes on along the minus strand of NC_000070.6, from coordinate 15,677,845 downwards.
GGAACTTACAAGGAACTTCACAGCTTCCTTTTCATTTCCACCTAGTGCTCAAGAAAAAACAAACAAACAAAAAAGACCTTTGGATAAAATGTGAGAGTCAAAAACTCATACAGAGGTCACAGGTGAGAAAACACATATTTCTGGTTAAGGATGAGGTAGGGTCATTAGAGCTGGCCCTGGCAGAGAGGTGCAGGTGAACCAGCCAGAGTAAGAAGACAAGAGAGCTGGTCCCATCACTATCTGCTGCAAGGTGGCATGGGTGTGGGGGTTATACTCCCCTCTGCCCCTTACACCTGGGGAGTCATGAGAGCAGATAACCTGGCCCTTTCCCTCCCCTGATGCAGCACATGGGAGAGTGGGCCTTACATCTAGTGTTGGTAACACAGAGCTGGCTCCAGAGGTGTGAATGCAAGTGAGCCAGCACTGAGGGCATGAGAGCAGGAGAGCCGACGTGCCTCTGGAAGCATTGAGTAATCTAGGCAGAGCAGTGCTGCAGAGTTCATCGTGGTGGTGTGAATAAGGCAAAGCCAACAGGCTGACCATCTCAGCTACCACTCAGGCACAGATGTAGGGCTCTGAATTGGCCCACCCCAAAATCTATACCATCTGCAAATGGTTGGGACATGTGTTTAGAGAGAATATCTTATGTCTGTATAGATGTGGCACTTGCCAATAATAAACCTGACAACCTATGGTTTAGGAAGGAAATAGTAGGTAGGGCATCCAAGAGGCAGAAAGGATTCTGGAATCGTTCCAGGCACGAGAAAGATGTGAAGAGTACATACACATGGTGCTTGAGCACAGGTAGCCAGCCTTATGATAGGATATAGGTTAGAACAAACCGGTAAGAAGGACACATGCTCCACTATGTTCATAGCAGTCTTATTTATAATAGCCGGAAGCTGGAAAGAACCCAGATGCCCCTCAACAGAGAAATGGATACAGAAAATGTGGTACATTTACACAATGGAGTACTACTCAGCTATTAAAAAGAATGAATTATGAAATTCCTAGGCAAATGGATGGACCTGGAGGGCATCATCCTGAGTGAGGTAACCTAATCACAAAAGAACTCACAAAATATGTACTTAGTGATAAGTGGATATTAGCCCAGAAACTTAGAATACCCAAGATATAGATACAATTTGCTAAACACATGAAACTCAAGAAGAACGAAGACCAAAGTGTGGACACTTTGCCCCTTCTTGGAATTGGGAAAAAAACACCCATGGAAGGAGTTACAGAGACACAGTGTGGAGCCGAGACGAAAGGATGGACCATCTAGAGACTGCCATACCTGGGGATCTATCCCATAATCAGCCTCCAAATGCTGACACCATTGCATACACTAGCAAGATTTTACTGAAAGGACCCAGATAAAGCTGTCTCTTGTGAGACTATGCCAGTGCCTGGCAAACACAGAAGTGGATGCTCACAGTCAGCTATTGGATGGATCACAGGGCCCCCAATGGAAGAGCTAGAGAAAGTAACCAAGGAGCTAAAGGGATCTGCAACTCTATAGGTGGAACAACAATATGAACTACCCAGTACCCCTCAGAGCTCGTGTCTCTAGCTGCATATGTATCAGAAGATGGCCTAGTCGGTCATCAGTGGAAAGGGAGGCCTATTGGTCATGCAAACTTTATCTGCCTCAGTACAGGGGAATGCCAGGGTCAAGAAGTGGGAATGGGTGGGTGGGTGAGTGGGTGGGGGACTTTTGGGATAGCATTGGAAATGTAAATGAAATAAATACCTAATTAAAAAAAGAATAAATGGATTATTTTAAGTTGTGATCTAGTCAGAGAAGAGCCTAGCTGTATGGCCAAAGTATGTGTAAATATATTTTGAGTCTGAGTCTTATTTCTAGGAACATGGAGCTAGGACTACGAACCAAACCAACCTTATATATATGTGAAAGGGTCAATCCTGGTGTTCCAACGTTGCAGGATCTCCATGAACCAGAACAACAACAGGATAAGGGGAAGAGTCCAGATGAGGATTCAATCTCGATGGTGTCACAGAAACCAGAGATCTCAAAGCAGGTCAATGACTCTTGGCAATGAACATTTACAAGTAAAGATATATAGACAGAGGTAGATACTGTGGAACACACTGTTGAAACACTACAGCTTCCACAATGAGATGTTTTCAATGCCTTTTGAGTTTTTTGCTTGTGGGTTTTATTTGGGAAGGAGACTGCAAGGGTGAAGGGCAAATATGAGGGGGTAGGAGATGAGCAGAACTGGGGTACATGATGTAAAACTCACAAAGAATCAATATGTTTTTAAAATGGGGGGGGGTGACAAAACAAGATCAAACCAAACAAAACCTGAAACATTCCTCCATGTGGCAGGCAGGAAACCCTGTCAATTCGACTTGACTGGGGCATTCCTTCCTGTTTGGGAAAGTAGAAAGCACACAACCACAAATGCCCATCACTGATTTGATGGATAATCTGGTCACCTTGGAGAAGAGAAAGCATAGTAGCAAGAGAACCTGGTTCCAGTGCTCAAAGCTTCTCTAAGTTTGAGGCTCAATAGCATTATAGACCCCTGACCAGCAGTCTAGCAGGGGGCACCAGTCTTCTGACCACTAATTAAGGGTAAAGCCAGAAGACATCTCCTTCTCTCATTTCTGTAGTGGCTGAGGTTATGAAGCTATGGCTGAAAAGTGAATTGGGTCAAAAATTCCTTAATACTAGAGAAGTGCTTGCCAGCTGACACCAAAGGCCATTTGGTGTTCACATAGCATATACATGGATGGCAGGCATAGCAACAGGAAAGCTGAACTCAGTTAATTCCTGACTACATTGAAGAGACCTTTCTCCTGACCGAGAGGGTAGCTCCTACTGATGGGCATATGAACTATCCAGTCTTTCCAAAGTAACACTGATGATTCCTGTAACGGAACAGGATTATTCTTCAGGAGGCATGAGAGGGCAGAAGAGAAGAAACAAAACCAGACTTTTTACTTCAAAATAGGTATTAAATCACAGAGTAAAGAGCTCCAAGATTCACAAACAAAGATTAAAATACACATATAAAGTTAAGGTAGACCTATATCAAAACTGCTGAAAATCAGGATGAAAACGTGTACAATATTATACATATACATATACATATATATATATATATATATATATATATATATATATATATATATATATGTATGTCTGTATGTATATGTATGTATGTATATATTTACTGCTTACTGCTCACCAGACACTGTTTGTACCAGAGGAAAGTCAAGGGACAACTTTAATGTCAAGAAATTGCTCCTAAACCTGATAAACAGCTTCAGTGAAGTAGCTGGATATAAAATTAACTCAAACAAGTCAATGGTCTTTCTCTACACAAAGGATAAACAGGCTGAGAAAGAAATTAGGGAAACAATACCCTTCACAATAGTCACAAATAATATAAAATATCTTGGTGTGACTCTAATTAAGGAAGTGAAAGATCTGTATGATAAGAACTTCAAGTCTCTGAAGAAAGAAATTAAAGAAGATCTCAGAAGATGGAAAGATCTCCCATGCTCATGGATTGGCAGGATCAACATTGTAAAAATGGCTATCTTGCCAAAAGCAATCTACAGATTCAATGCAATCCCCATCAAAATTCCAACTCAATTCTTCAACGAATTAGAAAGAGCAATCTGCAAATTCATCTGGAATAACAAAAGAACCTAGGATGGCAAAAACTCTTCTCAAGGATAGAAGAACCTCTGGTGGAATCACCATGCCTGACCTAAAGCTGTACTACAGAGCAATTGTGATAAAAACTGCATGGTACTGGTATAGCGACAGACAAGCAGACCAATGGAATAGAATTGAAGACCCAGAAATGAACCCACACACCTATGGCCACTTGATCTTTGACAAGGGAGCTAAAACCATTCAGTGGAAAAAAGACAGCATTTTCAACAAATGGTGCTGGCACTACTCGTTGTTATCATGTAAAAGAATGCAAATTGATCCATTCCTATCTCCTTGTACTAAGATCAAATCTAAGTGGATTAGGGAACTCCACATAAAACCAGAGACAGTGAAGCTTATAGAGGAGAAAGTGGGGAAAAAGCCTCGAAGATATGGGCACAGGGGAACAATTCCTGAATAGAACAGCAATGGCTTGTGCTGTAAGATCGAGAATCAACAAATAGGACCTCATAAAATTGCAAAGCTTCTGTAAGGCAAAAGACACTGTCGATAAGACAAAAAGGCCACCAACAGATTGGGAAAGGATCTTTACCAACCCTAAATCAGATAGAGGACTAATATCCAATATATATAAAGAACTCAAGAAGGTGGACTCCAGAAAATCAAATAACCCCATTAAAAAAATGGGGCTTAGAGCTAAACAAAGAATTCTCACCTGAGGAATACAAAGGGCTGAGAAGCACTTGAAAATATGTTCAACATCCTTAATCATCAGGGAAATGCAAATCCAAACAACCCTGAGATTCCACCTCACACCAGTCAGAATGGCTAAGATCAAAAATTCAGGTAACAGCAGATGCTAGTAAGGATGTGGAGAAAGAAGAACACTCCTCCATTGTTGGTGGGATTGCAAGCTTGTACAGCCATTCTGGAAATCAGTCTGGTGGTTCCTCAGAAAATTGGACATAGTACTATCAGAAGATCCAACAATACCTCTCCTGGGAATATATCCAGAAGATGTTCCAACTTGTAATAAGGACACATGCTCCTCTATGTTCACAGCAGCCTTATTTATAATAGCCAGAAGCTCAAAAGAACCCAGATGTCCCTCAACAGAGGAATGGATACAGAAAATGTGGTACATTTACTCAATTGAGTACTACTCAGCTAGTAAAAAGAATGAATTTATGAAGTTCCTAGGCAAATGGGTGGACCTGGAATGAGGTAACTCAATCACAAAACGACTCACATGATGTGTACTCACAGATAAGTGGATATTAGCCCAGAAACTTAGAATACCCAAGATATAGATACAATTTGCAAAACACATGAAACTCAAGAAGAATGAAGACCAAAGTGTGGACACTTTGCCCCTTCTTAGAATTGGGAACAAAACATCTATGGAAGGAGTTACAGAGACAAATTTTGGAGCTGAGACTAAAGGATGGACCAGCTAGAGACTGCCACACCAGGGGATCCATCCCATAATCAGCCTCCAAACGCTGACACCATTGCATATGCCAACAAGATTTTGCTGAAAGGACCCTGATATAGCTGTCTCTTGTGAGGCTATGCCAGTGCCTGGCAAACACAGAAGTGGATGCTCACAGTCAGCTATTGGATGGAACACAGGGCCCCCAATGGAGGCACTAGAGAAAGTACCCAAGGAGCTAAAGGGGTCTTCAACCCTATAGGTGGAACAACAATATGAACTAACCATTACCCCTGGAGCTCATATCTCTAGCTGCATATGTAGCAGAAGATTGCCTAGTCGGCCATCATTGGAAAGAGAGGCCCCTTGGTCTTGCAAACTTTATCTGCCTCAGTACAGGGGAATGCCAAGGCCAAGAAGGGGGAGTGGTTGGGTAGGGGAGTGGGTGGGGGAGGGTATGGTGGACTATTGGGATAGCATTTTAAATGTAAATGAAGAAAATACCTAATAAACAAACAAACAAAAATAATATTATTAAAAAATTGCCTCATTAATTGGCCTCTATGCTGGTAAAAATATCACTCATACAGTATCCTTAATAAGATGGCTTTTAAAGCACTATAAAGTTGGGGGGCACTACTGTAGTGCCAGGGAAATGTTAGTGATCCCCTAATAAAACAGACAGGAGCCAATATGGTGCAACTCACATCAGGGTCTTTATTCTATTCAAGCTAGCTTGCCCCTGTCCCCCCTTCACTCCTGCCCCCCTGCCCCCACAGTGCACTGCTGTCACACAGTACAGTTTTGGTGCTGGTGGAGCCCTGAATATCTATTGGGGCAAGGCTTTATACTAAGCAGCAAGCAGGAAGTACCTGTGCAAGCATTTAACTGGAAAGCTACTGTGGCCTTTAACATAATTGGCTGGTCCTTGGAATCATAAACTTAATTTCTGCTCACCTCTGCATTGGTGGTCATTAGTCAGGGAGTGGGTTTGTAACCTGGGGGGTGCAGGTTTGTTGGAGGAATAACCTGGGGACACTGGTCTTGTTGAGGGTGTAACCTAGAGACACTGGTCTTGTTGGGGATTAGCCCAGAGACTGTAGCTTGTTAATTTACCTGAGTTCAAACTTAGTTGAGGTTCTTTAAAATGGAGTCTGAACTTAAAAGATTTGGCCTCTCACTATGCTATAAGATCTACAGTAGCAAGAATGTTTAAAAATCTCTTAGGTGGATATCTGAAATATATGCTTATGAAGAGAAAGGAAGTGTTCCAGATTCTGTAAAATATTAGACAGATTGGTCTTGCATTTTATGCAATAGGTAAGTGATTAAATGTATAGGAAAACATTATTGTATAAACAAAGCAGGTAAAATGAGAACATAGGAAGATGGTATCACAATAGGGGGACGGACTGAAAATGTAGATTAGAAGGACTTCATCCTACACTTGAACTGGTATGATATTAATTTAAAGTAGATTATAAACTAAAGACGTTGCCTATGGCAACCCAAAGCAACTGGGAGTAGTTAAATAAGTACACAACGAAGATAAGTTGAATCATTAAAACATAGCAGTAGTAGGTAGAAAGAGAGATGAGTACATACAGATTAGCTCTTGACTCTAGCTGCATATGTATCAAAAGATGGCCTAGTCGGCCATCACTGGAAAGAGAGGCCCATTGGACAGGCAAACTTTATATGCCCCAGTACAGGGGAACGCCAGGGCCAAAAAGTGGGAGCGGGTGGTTAGGGGAGTGGGTGGGAGGGTATGGGGGACTTTTGGGATAGCATTGGAAATGTAATTGAGGAAAATACGTAATAAAAACAATCAAAAAAAGGAAACAATCTAAGCAATGGCATATTTAAATCTAAACATATCAATACTTGAATAAAATAATTCCAAACACCCAAAGTAAAAATGAGAGATTCCCAGATTTGAAGAAGGGAGCAGGCAGGATTTAATTCAACAAATTCATTTTAAAGACATGAATGACACACACACACACACACACACACACACACACACACACACATTCATGAATATATAGAGCATGTATATGCAAATTAAGAGAGTTAATGCTGATACCATATATGATAAATTTCAGAAAATAGGTGCAGTTCTACAATTGGATGAGACAGAAAATGATTAAAATGGTCAGTTCACACGAAAATATGATTCAATTCTTAAATATGTCTTTTTATAAAAAAACAGGCTTAATATCTATATATTAAAAATATCCTAGCTGGGCGTGGTGGCACACGCCTTTAATCCCAGCACTTGGGAGGCAGAGGCAGGCGAATTTCTGAGTTCGAGGCCAGCCTGGTCTACAGAGTGAGTTCCAGGACAGCCAGGGCTATACAGAGGAACCCTGTCTTGAACCCCCCAAAAGCCCCCCCCCCAAAAAAAAATCCTGATTGGTCAAAGGAATTTAAACAAAGCTGCAGTCATCATTAAAGATGGAGAAATGCTTCTTCCAGCAATCACAGGGCAAATGGACACATGATCAGCGTGACAAGGACATCATCGGGGACTTAGTGCTCCCAAGTGATTTCACTAGCAGTAGGGTAAGCTTTGCTTTGCACCACTCAGAGAGTAGTGCAAAATTCTCCAAAAGAGACCATATCTGTGACTAATTCAAAAGAATTAAAATCTTGCAAGATATGTCCTATGAACACTCTGGAATTAAATTCAAAATTATTGCAAATCTAGTTGGGTGATTATCAAATATTTGAAAACTAAACAACATGCTTGTAAATAATTGGCTAATGGGGAGGGTCCAAGATAAAGGCATTTTTAATGACTTAAGGATGAGTACTTACATTAATTCAATAACAAAATTTGGCACCTAAAGCAGTGTTTGAAAAATGAAGCCTTATATTAGAGGTGACGAAAAGCTTTGAATTAATATAATTTAAGGTTCTGCATCAAGAAGGAGAAAAGAAAGAGCAAACAACTCCACCAGTCAGGAGAAATTGTAAGGACTGGAGCTGATGGCAGTGACATCTGGTAAGAGCAAAATCAACAAACCTGCTGGACGAAAATTCTGATTCCTAGGGGTTACTGAACAAAATGGGGAAACCATTAGACCAAAAAGTTTTCAACACTAAAAAAAATGAGTTTGAATCAGGAGGATGACGATGATGACAAAGATGATGATGGTTATGAATTATGTTGTCACATGTAAAAGGTAGTAGCATACCTGGCCTCTGTCACTTACATGCTCATAGCTTCTCCACTCTAGTTAGGATCATTAAAATAATCTCCAGATATTTCCAAATGTTCAATAGAAGGCAGTAACCACTGCTCCAGGTCAGATAAAAAGTATGGGGGAGGCTATAAGTCAACATTGGAAATAACAGAGGTTCAGCACCGTTGAGCTTACTGCTATTAAAAATGATAGTAAAGAAATACATGAAGTAATGACATCATGAATTCAATAGCTTACCTGAGATACACAAGTTCTTTGAAAAAATTAAGTTACTAAAATAGTTAAGTAAGTCATTGGAATAGTGCTATTTCTGTTTGGGAAAACTACTGGCTATAAAATGTTCTCAAATATGTAAAGGCAAAATGCCAAGTCTATACATCCTATTCTGGAAAACATGTTTGATTACATTTGCATAAACTGACTTACTGTTATGACGATACACAGCATTGTGATATTATTTTCATTTTTATGTGTAATGTACAGTAATACAAGTAATATTATATCCTGAGGTCTATTCAATTTGCACTTTATAATTTGGTCTTTCTGTTAAGTTTAGGGGATTTCTATGTAAACTACTAAAAATCTGTAAATAATAATAAGTTAAAATCTACACTAAGATGGGAAACATTCCTTGTGCTGATTATATGAGGACAATAATATTTTTTGTAGAAAATCAATTAAAGAAATGATAAGATTCTTAGCAGATCTCTGCAGAACTATGAATATGTACTATCTTCTAGTGATACTCTATAGACAAATAGATGGTTTGTTTATCCTTAATGATAGTCCTATAAGAATTTCTAAATTTATAGTAATTATTAAGCTCTTTTAATAGCACTATTAAGTCCTTTCTGATAGTCAGAACTCCAATGAGAACTCTTCCAGTGTTTTTTATTAGATATTTTCTTCATTTACATTTCAAATGCTATCCCGAAAGCCCCCTATACCCTCCCCATGCCCTGCTCCCCAACATACCCACACCCGCTCCCTGGCCCTGCATTCCCCTTATACTGGGGCATATAATCTTTGCAAGACCAAGGGCCTCTCCTCTCACTGATGGCCAACTAGGCCATCCTCTGCTACATATGCAACCAGAGACACAAGTTCTGGGGGGTACTGGTTAGTTCATATTGTTGTTCCTCCTATAGGGTTGCAGACCCCTTTAGCTCCTTGAGTACTTTCTCTAGCTCCTTCATTGGGGGCCCTGTGCTCCATCCAATAGATGACTGTGAGCATCCACTTCTGTATTTGCCAGGCACTGGCATAGCCTTACAAAAGACAGCTATATCAGGGTTCTGTCAGCAAAATCTTGCTGGCATATGCAATAGTGTCTGGGTTTGGTGGTTGTTTATGGGATGGATCCCCGGGTAGGGCAGTCTCTGTATGGTCCTTCCTTCCTTCTCAACTCCGAAATTTATCTCTGTAACTCCTTCCATGGGTATTTTGTTCCCCATTCTAAGAAAGAATGAATTATCCACTGAGATAGTAACCAGACATTCTACTGCTCAGAGGTTGTAAAAATGATAACCAAAGGTCTTAAAAAAGGAACTAATGATTTATTATAGATGTAGGACAGAAGATAAAATATTGGCTGGGTTTATGTATACAAAACTTAACTAATAACTTATTTATGATTTTAGCCCTCTATGAACCTGTGGAGCTGTGACAGGTGATGAGTATTTAGCCAGGTAATTACTCCTAATGGATATGCATGCAAACATTTACTGTTGTAAACTTCTTATTCAATTTATGATTTGAATTTATGTGTAAGCTTGTAGTGATCTTTTTCCCATATATATGATCATGTATTCTGAAAGATGTATAAGTGCTGAGGCCAAAGTGAGGAGTGCAAATCTCTCTTGTCCTGCTCAAAATCATTCTGCTCTTCCCCTTTTTTCTCAGAGAGCTTTCACAGGAAACATTTTACAAGTTAGAAAGAAGTGCTAAAATCACTTTAAAAAGGAAGGTATAAGAGAAAACACACGATAAAAACTATCATAAAGAACATCTGCAGTATGATACGAGCCAAGTGAGACTAGATGGCTGAAAAGATACATCACAGAAATGGGGATCATCTAGAAATTCGTTGTTTATTTGACATTTGGAAATTTGTAAATGAATTTTGTTGTCAACAAAAATAGAAAATCTCAATTGGTCAAGAATCAGAAAAAAAACTGTTGACAAATTCCAAATCCATTCACAAGCTAAATAACACAGGAGAACAGGCTCAGACTGAAATTAGTCATGTAAAATGTGAAATTGCTACAGCTGACTTCACACTAAATGGCAAAGACTACATAATCAATGTTGGGAATAATACAAAGATGTCAATTTTCAACTCCCCTTTTACTCAGAACAAAAAAGACAGGAAAAATAGATGAAATATTTTGTGCTTACAAAAATACAACCTAAAATTATACTTATTTACACATTATTTGATTACATAAAATATCTAAATGCAACAGAAAAGATAATGTGGTAATATAGTAGACTTAAGGTGTAAGATTGCCTGTAAATTAGTAATAAAATTGAAATTATGTCACAATACTGTATATTATTATAATATTAAAACCATAACACATTTTCTGTGGGTGTAATAAGAGTATGAGGGATCTGATTGCTGAAAATAGTTGAGAACTAAGTAACCGGAAGGATTTCCAGTGATTATATGATTATATTATGTTGAGCTTGATATCATGGACTTGGTTACAATTATATCTTCCTTTTTGCACGAAGTATGAAGAAAATTAAAGTTACGAAACAATCACACAATAACAACCACTATCTGCAGCATACCAATGACTCCCACAAGTCAATAAATCAGGGAACCATAGTATTCTCAGCACATGTCTGGAATACCTGGCCACTCAGATAAGACACTGAGGTTTTAAAACAAAAATATTTGACTCTACTAAAGAAGATTGAAAAACCATGACAAGATGTTGAGAAGCAGTTGTCAGTAGGAGACAAAGATGGCACCCACAACCTGGTTATATAAATATCTATGATTTTAAAGATAGGATTGTCCTACAGATGCTTACACTGATGTGACAGTAAGTGGAAAGGCAACACCAACCAAGGCCAGGGGAATGTTGACTTAGTCTCTGGCGAGATTTGAAAGTATATAAGCCACACTGAATTGCACGATTCACAAATTTAACTATAGATTTTTTTTTCCTAAAAGAAAAGGAAATGTAAGGCCACACAGAGGCATTGTATAAATGTTTGTGCTGACTTTACTCTTTATTGCTAAAGTCCAAGAACTGAGATGTCCATCAGCTAGTGAGCGAATAATCCAACCCTGGTTTGTCTGTTCAGCAAATATCGGTTAACAGTAAGAGCATGAGGGAACATTAATTGTGAGTAGATGCACTGAGAGAAAAAGGCCATTTTAAGTAGCTACATATCACAAATCCATTGGTATGTCCTTCTGTAAGAAGTAAAATTATTAACAAGTATACCTTTATTGGTGACAGATCCAGGGTCACTAAGAAGGATTTAGAGAGATGGAGATGTTCTATTATTTGGTTTTGATATTGCATTGACAATGCATGCATTTGCCAGAACTCATACACCTGCATACCTGACAATGTTACCATGACAATGTACCTATTTTATTTCATTATATTGATTTTAAAATGCTAAGGGCTGGCAATACAAGTCAATGGTAGAGTTCTTGCCTGGCGTGCATAAAACCCTGAGTTTAATCTTCAGAACATAAGTAAATAAATATGCAAATAAATGGTTAAAGGTGATTTATAACATGAGACATAGTTTGAATTTCATATACCATAAGCCATTTAAAGCTCAAACTATTTTTTTTTTTACAATATCTGTAAAGAACTTACCGAGACAGTAGGTGTCCTAGTCAGGGTTTCTATTCCTGTACAAATATCATGACCAAGAAGCAAGTTGGGGAGGAAAGGGTTTATTCAGCTTACATTTCCATACTGCTGTTCATCACCAAGGAAGTCAGGACTGGAACTCAAATAGGTCAGGAAGCAGGAGCTGATGCAGAGGCCATGGAGGGATGTCCCTTACTGGCTTGCTTCCCCTGGCTTGCTCAGCCTGCTCTCTTATAGAACCCAAGACTATCAGCCCAGAGATGGTTCCACCCACAAGGGGCCTTTCCCCTTTGATCACTAATTGAGAAAATGCCTTACAGCTGGATCTCATGGAGGCATTTCCGAAACTGAATCTCCTTCCTCTGTGATAACTCCAGATGTGTCAAGTTGACACAAAACTAGCCAGTACAGTAGGCATATTCTAAAACAACACTGCTCATGACAAGCAAAATGTATGAAATATTACAAATCTCTACCTACTATCTACCTATCTGTCTATCATCAATATTTTTATCATCTGTTCATCTATGTGCATTCACATATATTTGGGCGAATGTGATTACAGATATATGCACTTGTGCATGTGTGGAGTGGCCTGAACTTAACATCTGATGTATTCCTGATTCTACTCAGTTTTATTTACTAAAGTAGGGTCTCTTGCTTAACAAGAACTTGCCAGTTGTGGCTTGTCTAGCTAAGAAATTTGCCCCAGGGATTCCCTGTCTCTGGTTCCTGAGTGCCTGCATTGCATGGTAGCCATCATGCTGCTTGGGTTTTAGAGATCTGAACTATGATTCTCACACTTGCTCCACTGAACTGTCTCCTCAGCTCCCTAACACTTCTTTCTGCTATGAGACTATCATAAGGTTGATGTAGATAAAAATGGAAAATATGTGTATGTCTATATCTACTCATCTCTGTACTTATCACCCAAACTCTTATTCAGCAGGGATAGGTTACTACCAGCATTTCAGAGTATTTTATATTTTATATCTCGTATTTTTCTGTATTTATGGGTTTCAGGGAATCAAATACTGGTTTTGTGCCCACTAAATAAGCATGCCTTCAGCTGATTTACACTCCCCAACTCTTATTTCTGTTTTTAAAATGTTTACTTGTGTGTGTGTGTGTGTGTGTGTGTGTGTGTGTGTGTGTCTGTGGTGTATATCTTCATGGAGGACTGAAGAGGTTGTCAGATATCCTGTATCATTCTTGACCTGTTCTCTTGAAGTAGCATATGTGCAGAGGGTGGGGGGTGGGGGTGGGTGGAGGACAAGGTCTTTCCCTCATCTCATGTCTTGTATCTTCTCAGACAGGCAGGAAGCTATCAATCTTCAGACCTCCTGGAGTAAGGGGTCTATAGTGGGTGCCTATCTTTTTAAATTTGGGTGCTGAGATCCCGACTCTGTCCTTGTGATTATGCAGCAAGTGCTGTAAGCCTGTAAGCATTGACCCTTTCCTTCAGCCCCCAGATATTGTCAACGTGCATCAACACTATCACCTACTACTGAAGGTAACTTTACTTGGTTATATAAAATAGCATCCAGGTCCCACTGTCTGTTCTGCTACTCAGGATTTTTGGAGGCTGAAAATTGCTTTGTATTACTTAGGCTTATTATCACAAATAACCAATGAATTACTAAACAAAATAATAAGACCATCGGTCCTCTTTTTATTTATTTAATTGGTTTTGTTTGTTTGTTTTGTCAATTCAATTTTCCCATTTGCTGCATTTGTCAGGGCTCTTTTCAGCCTCTTTCTTTCAGGTTGTTATAGAGACTAGAAGCCAGAGGACACTGACATTAGCATCTTCAGTGCAGTGTGAAGTAAAGTGCTTAAGATTGCTATACCCTGTATCTTTTCTGTATTTTAAACCAGAGAGCACTCCTCCACCTCCTGCTCCTTTCCTATACCTTAGGATGACTTGGTTCTGCTGGCTTTACTTTGCTTAAATCTGCAGGAGCACTTGAAAGTCTTAGGACTTTTATGCAGATGAAGTTGATCCTTCACTATTTCATAAACAAAGAAAATAACTCTACACAAAAGGTTGAATTTCTAGGTGAAAGCAATCTGGCTGAATATTTTAAGATATATAAAAAAGGTTTTCTTATGAATATGTATTTTTTTTTCAGAAAGGTTCTCACTATATAGCCTTGACTGGCCTGGAGTGTCCCTGTGAACATATAATTTCTAATGTAGCATTTATGACTAAAGATGTGCTGGCAACACTGCTTTGTTGAAAAGTTCCATTTTTCCCCCGACTGAGTTAAAGCAACCTTTGCCATTGAGAACAGACATGGACCTACACAATGATTCATTTCATGACCTTCAAAAAGAAAAAGTCAAGTGTGTCACCTTATAATACCACAGGAGACCAAAGAGACAGGTCTTATTACCTTGAAGGTCAGCAACCATAATAAAACAAACATTTTTATTAGTGAGTATTTTCAAAAAAGTTTCAAGAGTAAAATAGGCATAAAATGACACAAAATACGTGTTCTATATTAAATTGGAAAGGAAATATGCATCTCATTAAGTCTAGAATCTGACTTCAGATATGATTGTCTGTCCAAACAACACTGGAACTTTCTTTCCTTAGAAATGATATTTTAACCAGGATCAAACAACAGAGAAGCCGATTAAGATTTCTCTAAATTGTCAGTTAATGCTTTCAAAACAATGAAAGGTGGAAAACTGGCACATGTGAGAATATATATAAATTTTACTGTACCACATTTTATTTTAAAATTTAAGGCTTCCAGAAATACCATGTTTTTTCACAGAAGCAACCCTGGGAGTCTGCTTCTGGGAAAAGTCTTGAGGTTTGGTTATAAGATTAGCTCCACGACTTGTGTGCTTTAGAACTGTGTCATACAGTCAGTTTGCTTCTGTCACTTCTAAAATCAACTGTCTTCCCATACCTGACCTGGGTTCTAGTTACACAAGTAAGTCCCCATGTCCTGGAACAAAGGACTGACCTTGGCAAAGAAAGGATCTTGGGATGCTGAAATTAACATTGCTCTTGAATATGAAATGATCACAAGTTTTTTCCATTTGGAATATGCATTCTAGGGAGGTAGACATTTCCCCAGAAATAGATATTTCCGCCAAGAGCTTTTAGCATTGGTATTAGTAATGACAGGATAGGATTCAGAGGAAAGCAAGTTCACTTCTGCATTAGTTACAAAGGTGTTACAAGAGCTCTGCAGCAAAGAAAGAAGGGATGACTTAGATGCTACCATCTGCAGAAGGCCTTGCTGCATTCTCTGTGCAGGATGGCCAAAGGAAAAGTAGACTTACCCAAATCATGGAGCTGGAGCCAGCAGTCTAGAGCTAAAATCACCAGGGAGCACCCCCAAAAGTGTTGGGCCTTCCTTAGAAAGACCAAGTATCAGGAGTTGGAACCATCACAGTGACTCAGCTTTTCCCAAAGATGATGCCTAAAACAAGCATAGGGAACATGCTATCATTTCTGGTCATCTTCCACATCAGTGTGTTGTGTGCATCCTAGTACCCACATTTATTAGAAGACAGCTTTATGAAAAGCCTGAGTAGTGAGAGATCCAGGAGTCAGGGCAAGTAGGAGGCATGTAAGGCATCCAATCTAAGAGCAAACAAAGGACCAAATCATCATGGCCAGGGACGATGCCACATGCACAGCTCCTGCCATTGTCAACATTTATTGGACAGGATTAACTTCTGAGTTCCCAGAGGGTGTGAACCACAGGATGCAGGTTGTTTTGAAGAGGTTGTGATAAATAAATAAAAATCTTCCATTAGGAGAAAAAAAATGAAGTGCTATCCTTTTAAGAGCATTTAGAGGTCAGTGATTGCCTAGAGGAAACAGCAGCAGAGAGCGAAGCAGGGACCAACACTGTGTTAGCACAATCAATGCTAAGTAAAAGTGAGGTTGCAACTATGTCATGTTTGGAGAAGGTCTGTCAGAGCAAACAGTGTGACTGATAGGCTGTGCAGCCTATACCTCTGAAATCTGATAGAATGGGAGTATGGTATGACTTCTGAGATTTGCCTATATAAAACGATAAGCTTTAGAACCAGTCATCGGGAAGTGAAGGTAATTAGCGCAATGGGAATGTGGGACTCTGTTACTCACTATTCATGTGTAATTTGTACTGATGTCAACAATAATAGTTTATACATAGTGCTGGTGACTACAGGGCATTTGTATGGTGAGCATGGTGGCTAAAGGACAGCATTTCGTTTAACTTTCATTGATTAGGTTTTCTTCTTATCAATTCCTAGTTCAAGAGCGTAAGCATAAGTCAGGGCTCATAGATGGTGGGAGGCAGACTAGAGCTTGGGCTTGGGTGACCTGACCTCAGAGGCCTCTGGTTCAATCATCAACCATGCTATATTTTCCTATTACATAAAGTTTGTACTGATAACTTTATCGTTTTAAAAATCAATCACATCTTAGTGCTTTAAAGAGATAAATTTGGAAGATATTTCTGGGTCATCATGCCCAAATTACATAAAAAAGTTTAAGTTTTTCAAGATCTGTGCATGCCCCCTACCCCATACTATGAAAGGATAAGAGAGATGAGCATCAACTGACACCCCCATAACCGGTACTTAGGTTCTTATTCAGTCTGGCCAGATGCCATCCATCTGGCTGTGCATCCTGCTAGGTTTCTTTAGTAATCTATTTCATTGAAGCAGTGCGTATCACAGCCTACTACTTGGGAGCCCTCTTCAAAACAGACATAAATACTCTGCAGATGTGATCATTGCTGATGAAAAGCAAGGAAGTTTCTCTTTAGGAAGCATGGCCAAGCATCTCACACCATCTGAACAACTAATGCCAGGAAGAAGACATTTTCCTTTGCTTGAAGGGATGAACACTTCTTCCTGAGACTCCAGTGTTTGATCAAATGGCTGAGGGATGCTGGGATAGGCCCTTGTCACAGGCTCAAACTTCATCTGCAGCATATCTTAATGTAGCTGTGTTTGGAATTTTGTTTTTGAAAGAAGTCAGCTGGATGACTTTAGCTGTTGTTAGATAGTTCAAAACAGATTTCTTTTTACTTAGGGAAAAAGACGTACAGGGATTTACACCAGCAAAATGAATGAAAAATTAAGTGACTCATAGTTCCTCAGGGGTACATTGGAGCAGCTAGCTTCTTTTCTGAGCTTCGATTCTCAGCTGTTAGTCACAATATATTAGCTAAGGTATAAAAACATTGAAGTAGAAAAGAGGCAAAATTACCACATGGACTCCATATCGTATCTTTCTTTTACTTTTCAAATGGAATTTTTGAGCTGTAAAAGCAAGCGATAAACAGAAAGAAATCATTTGTCAAATGACCATCAAAGAAAAATCAGGTTTCTGGAACATGTAAAGTATTGTTACAATTCAAGAACTGACAAATGAACAAGTAGATTTTAAGAAAATAAACGATTTAAACAGAATCTTCATGAAAGAAGGTATTCAGATGCTATAAAGATAAAGAAACACTCAGTGTTGTTTAATTGTTCATGGGAAAAATACAGTTCAACCAAGGGAGAGTATAACACAGCAATTGGAAAAGCTAATATTAAAAATATGATCGTTGCAAGTGGTGGTAATATCATGGAACAAGTGGACTTGCCTATATTTTTCTGGGGAGCAAGATTTTATTGTCATGCTGAAAAATATCCTGGAAGTTTCTTTTATGGTTATATACACATTTACTGTATACCTGGCAAATTCAAAGTAGACGGGAGCTTTTGATCTTTGTGAGACTAGAAGTTGGCAATCAGTGGGGCAGAGGAGACAGTTAGTGCTTCATAACCACAGGATGAAAATGTGAATGTTGTTCAGAATCAGTACATTATTTAGTTATCAGATCCATCCCTTCTTTGTCTTTTGTAGGACCTTAGTGACTAAAAGTCCAAAGTTAGCTGGGAAGTATTAGACTGGATATAGAATATATTACGTCACTCCTTTGCCGTGGCAGCTCTACAGTGTGAGTTATCAGAGTCTAATTTATCTTAAAAGGCCTCACTGAGTATATTTAGTGTGCAGAACACTTCATTGGTGACACGGAAAAGGGACTTTAAAAGACTAAAGAGAAAGCCACTTTTATTTGTAATTTTGAAAGTTTGTTGCACACCGACCCTACAGTACTAAACCACTAAGGACTGCACACTACAAAATTGCTGCCGTCCATCACCCCTGAGCACCAGAGGAAACTGAGGAAACAATGACTTTCTCAAGGTCATAGTGACTAAGTGTCAGGATGCAGTCTGGAGGCAAGATCCATTATAATACTAATGCCTCTGCCTAGGGCTTCTGGGCTGCTGACCCAGCTGAACGCTCTTCTGACCTTAGAGACATCCACTGCATTCACAGCAAGCCCGTTAGTTAGTTTTTTTTTCTTTTTTCTTAACTGCTTGCCTTACTACTAAAACCTAAAAATAGAAAGAAAAGTAACATTGAAACTTCTACAAAGACATTTGAGCTCCAAAGAATAATCTTTTTAAAGAGATGGAAATTAAAAACAACCATATTTCAAAAGGAGAAGGGTGAGAAATGTGAACACTGTCACACAGCCTTGTCCAGCTATGACAGTGTTAGTATGAAAACAGAGGCTGACATTTGTTCATAGTTCATATGAGAGCTACCAATAGGAGCCTTGGGACAGGGCATCTGACAGCCTTTCCTGCCAAGCTGACCCAATCAGAGTAGATCAAAAAGATAATTCAGCAAATTACTATTGTTTGATGCATCACATTAATATACTCTTGTGCCAGTTAAAAAGCATTCATAAACTCCAAGAGACCACCAAGCAGCCGATTCTGGTGCAATCTCACTTGGGTCTATATTCATGCTCCAGTTTGGGTCCACTGCTCTTCCTGATGCAGCAGAGCAGTGGGGGGTGGGGGAGGGGGTCGGGGGGGAGGCTCCAAGCTTTCAGCAGGACCAGGTTTTATAAGAAACACCAAACAAGTGAGGGGGTTTCTAACTTGACACACATCTAATTGGGGGGCCATTATGGAACTTTGTTTTCCTCTAGCATAACTGGCTGGTGCTAGGAGACAAACCATAAACTTCTGCTTTTCTCCTCATTGGGGGTTGTTAGGAAGTGAAGTGACAAGGGCAGGCTTGTAACCTGGAGATGCAGATTTGTTGGGGAGTAACCTGGAAACTGGTGCTAGGTGCTGCCTTGTTAGATAACTCGAGTTCAACCTCAGGTCAGGTTCTTTAAGAAGGAGTTTGAATCCAAGCTCTGGTCTCTCAATACTTAGTATATTAGCTTAGAAATATAGAGGCACCTTGCAAGATAATTTAGATTCAGATGGTCTTTGTTTTAAAATAAAAAGGATTTAAATCAATACTAAAACCCCTTTTCTCTTCCATCAGCCCATCTTTATCAATGGAACAATTTTGGTCATGAGTTTGTGTCAGATGTTTCCTTCCTCTTTTGTCCCTAGGACAAATTGTCTGTAATGATAGCTTTACTACAAGTTCTGAATGGCATTATAGCTAAGTGTCATGTTCAGTGGGGGTCTAGCGATTGCATCAGGTAGGCTAAGACTTGACCCTCTTTATTCAGTTCTAATCATTAGTTGCAGCTTCTAATTCAGTATTTGACTGTGTTTAAATTTCTATGCCAAAGCATAGAAAGTTGGCACCTACATGTCTCTAGACAATCTGGTCACAAGGGTTCACAGATAGATAGCTGTGAGTAAAACTTGCAACCTCGTTGCCTCTCCTGGTTTTCAGTTATTGGGCTCTTACTGTCATCTATCAAAGAGTGTATTATGAGTTTTAGACAGGAAATTTCACTGTAGCAACCTCTTCAAAAATAAAAACACTCTGTCAGGTCATGATGACCTTGTACATAGTCACAATGTGAAGGACTAATTGGAAATGAAACTGAGATCTGCTTTCTGCTCCCAAATTTCATGCTCTTGACCCCCATGTGTATCTAGTTCTCTTTCTAGACTCTGGCCACCATATTGTCCTGTTAATAATTCTAGTATTCAGGCAAGATTATTACAGTTAACACCTTATGGATTAAATTAAAATTTCAGCTAAGAATAGATATATTTAATGTAGTAGGATAGTTGTGACTGCCTCTAGAGTAGCACAGTATGGATTCAAAGGTAGACTCTAATTTACATCCCACATATGCTAGCTGTGAGCCCTTATCCAGTTTTCAAAGTTTTCCAAGAATTCAGTCTCATCATTTACAATATAAGGATGTTAGTAAGACATTAAAATAAAACTGGTTAAGAGGGTTAAGAAACAAACAATATGAAACATTTAGCATTTGTTTGACTCAATAAATTTCAATAATGTTAGTATGGGGATCACACTTTTTTGAAATAATTTGTACACAAGACTTCAGAGATGTACTTGAATTAAAGTCTGCAGTTATTGCAAGAAGCTTCAGATAGTATTTGGGCCCTTTCTGACATTGTTGTGGTGTACACATTGTATACTACAATACAATGTAGTGTATAAGAGACTTGCTTTACACCCCACTCACTCCCACCCACTGCAAGTGCCCATCCTACCTATCTCTAGGCCTGGGTTCAATGGCACATCCTTCGTGACTTTTTGTCATCTCCTTAATGGGAAGTGTTGTTCCCTCACAGAAATTTTCCTCGTTTTTGCCACGCATCAGAATCACCTGGAACACTTGTTTTAGGAGCTGTTCCTGCAGTCAGTCCAGATAGATCCACAAGAATCCAGTCTGTCCAGAGAAACTGCATTTCCAAGAAGTTGCCACGTGCTGCTGCTGCTGCTGGAACCTCGTAATTCCACTTTGTCAACAGTGCCTCAGATCAGTGCTTCACAATCTTTCTAATGCTGTAACCCTGTAATACAATTCCTCATGTTGTGGCGATCCCTAACCATAAAATTATTTTTGTTGCTGCTTTGTAACTGTAACTTTGCTACTGTCTGAATCACAGTATAAATTTTTTTTTTGGAAATAAAGGTTTGCCAAAGGGTCATGACCCACAGGTTGTGAAAGTCTGCCTTAATACATGCTTGCTCATAGCATTTACTATTGTTATTATTATTTATAAAAGATAGAATTTATTGGCCACTTGTAAATTGAAACATTCTGATAGATTATTTTATGCATATTATTATTTCATTCCCATCATAACTCTTGGTAGATAGGCTCTAATATGCTTGCTTTTTTTTTTTTTATGAACCACAGTCTTTGAAGATGACAAATAAGTCTACAAATTCAGCTGGGTAGTAAGAAGGACACTTGAAATTAATTAATTAATTAATTTTAAAAATTGGGTATTTATTTCATTTACATTTCCAATGCTATCCCAAAAGTCCCCCACGCACTCCCCCATCCACTCCCCTACCCACCCACTCCCACTTCTTGGCCCTGGTGTTCCCCTGTACTGAGGCATATAAAGTTTACACGACCAATAGGCCTCTCTTTCCACTGATGGCTGACTAGGCCATCTTCTGATTCATATGCAGCTAGAGACACGAGCTCCGGGGGGTTATTGGTTAGTTCATATTGTTGTTCCACCTATAGGATTGCAGATCCCTTCAGCTCCTTGGGTACGTTCTCTAGCTCCTCCATAGGGGGCCCTGTGATCCATCCAATAGCTGACTGTGAGCATCCACTTCTGTGTTTGCCAGGCCCCGGCATAGTCTCACAAGAGACAGCTCTATCTGGGTCCTTTCAGAAAAATCTTGCTAGTGCATGCAATGGTGTCAGTGTTTGGAAGCTGATTATGGGATGGATCCGGTCCATCCTTTCGTCTCAGCTCCAAACTTTGTCTCTGTAACTCCTTCCATGGGTGTTTTGTTCCCAATTCTAAGAAGGGGCAAAGTGTCCACACTTTGGTCTTCATTCTTCTTGAGTTTCATGCTTTTAGCAAATTGTATCTTATATCTTATATCTTGGGTATTATAAGTTTCTGGGCTAATATCCACTTATCAGTGAGTACATATTGTGTGAGTTCTTTTGTGATTGGGTTACCTCACTCAGGATGATGCCCTCCAGGTCCATCCATTTGCCTAGGAATTTCATAAATTCATTAAACCCTCAAAGATATGGGTATAGGGGAAAAATTCCTGAATAGAACAGCAATGGCTTGTGATGTAAGATCGAGTATCGACAGATGGGACCTCATGAAATTGCAAAGCTTCTGCAAGGCAAAAGACACTGTCAATAAGACAAAAAGGCCACCAACAGATTGGGAAAGGATCTTTACCTATCCTAAATCAGATAGGGGACTAATATCCAATATATATAAAGAACTCAAGAAGTTGGACTCCTGAAAATCAAATAACCCCATTAAAAAATGGGACTCAGAGCTAAACAAAGAATTCTCACCTGAGAAATACCGAATGGCTGAGAAGCACCTGAAAAAATGTTCAACATCCTTAATCATCAGGGAAATTCAAATCAAAACAACCCTGAGATTCCACCTCATATCAGTCAGAATGGCTAAGATCAAAAATTCAGGTGACAGCAGATGCTGGTGAGGATGTGGAGAAAGAGGAACACTCCTCCATTGTTGGTGGGAATGCAAGCTTGTACAACCACTCGGGAATTCAGTCTGTCAGCTCCTCAGAAAATTGGACATAGTACTACTGGAGAATCCCGCAATACCTCTCCTGGGCATATATCCAGAAGATGTTCCAACTGGTAAGAAGGACGCATGCTCCACTATGTTCATAGCAGCCTTATTTATAATAGCCAGAAGCTGGAAAGAACCTAGATGCCCCTCAACAGAGGAATGGATACAGAAAATGTGGTACATTGACACTTGAAATTTAAACCAGCTTTTTTGTTTCCAAATTCTTCTTTTCTATTGCTGGTGACTAAATGAGTGAGGTTTGGCAAAGATATGGGTTTCTCTTTACATTGCTTTGTTAGCATAGAAAGTAGGTTAATTATTTTGATACATTTATAGATTTGGCTTCCTATGATTTATGTCTTTTATGAACTAAATTAAAAAATATATAGTGCTTAATCTGTACTCTCACAGAATAAATTGCTGACTGTGTATCTCCGGAGTGGTTAACCCTGGCATCTTCAGCTTATTAATCATAACTAGGATTATCCCATGTGTTTTCATCAAGTTAACAATGATGAAACTTGAAATAGCATCTAAGATGCCAAAAATGGTGGTGGAGGCAACATCCTGAGCATAAACACACTGTCTGAGGGACAGGAAGAGAACTGAATGAGAGAGAGAACATCTAAAGTTACTAGGATTAGAAAAAACATTGCTCCAAAATCATTTCAAAATTCTTGATGGCCTTTTCTGAAACTACAACTTCTAATACTGAACAGAAATGTTCAGGTTCAAAAGAATTCAGAAGACAGATTTGTTGTAACATTATTGAAGCCAAAGCTGACATCTCATAAAGACTGTAGTCCAATTGGCATATCCAAATGACTTTACAGCAACAAGTTTTGTAGCTACTTGAGATTTTGGTCTGTGTTAAGAAAAAAATGTGTGTTTCAAAAGAGGAAAAGGATGAATGGTTTCTACTATGAGACTGCCAGTGTGTGTGTGTGTGTGTGTGTGTGTGTGTGTGTGCGTGTGCCTGTGTATGTGTGTGTGTGCCTGTGTGTGTGTGTGTGTGTGTGCCTGTGTGTGTGCCTATGTGTGTGTGTGCCCGTGTGTGTGTGTGAGTGTGCGTGTGTGTGTGCGTGCGTGTGAGTGTGTGTGTGTTGGGTATGTTCTAACCCATTTCACATGGAGATGTACCCAATAAGGCAGGAGGAATAGATGAAAAGTTCTAGAAGCATTCTGAAACTTGTGGTCTGAATATTCCCCAGCTGCCTCCCTGAGCTGCAGCTCATTACTTGGCTGTAATTAGTAAACATCCTGCCGCTACACCATTTCGAACTGTGAGTTTCACTCTATTAAGAAGTAGATGAAAATTAGTGTAGACCTGGCAGCTATATTTGATTATCCCTTGGAGGTTATACAGCCAAGATTCTGGAAAATTGCATGAGATTCCCGGGGCCATGCCATTAAACCCTAAATAAAAGATATGACTTATATGCGGGTTGTTTAATGGTACCCAATAGTTTTATGGATATTATGGGAGAATTTGTTGTGGTACAAATGAGGCAATTAGTATTTCCTTTTTAGTTTATGAAATATTCTTGAAATGGTGATGATGAATAGCTACTGGGGATGAATTCAAATAAAACATATGTTCATTGAAATATCAATCTGTGAATGGAAATGACCTTTGTTTAGAGTCATAAAAATGTAACAGCACACAGCATCAATATAACCTCTGAGTTTGACAGGAAATAGGTTATATTACGATCTCTCGAATTCCCCAGTAAAGGCCATTATTGAGTGAAAGAAGATTGAGCTTCTTAGAAAAAAATTTCTCCTATGAAAACAATCTGCTTCTTATTTCTTATTTTCTTACATAATATCTTTCAATAGCTCCCATTCAAAACCATGTATTACCAACATGATGTAAAAATGGTCTCAACCTCCCCCATCACCACTCCCTCCATAAGCCTCAATAATGTTAAGGGTATTTTCTAAAGAATATGGGAATTTCTCTGAACTCTTTCCACTGGCACCTTTGAATTATTGGCAGCCAATTTTGTATGACAGGTTGATGAGAGGAAGTGTCACATGACAAGGAAGAGGAATTTGACAGGAAAGACCATGAGAAATGTTCTTCTAGAAAGTATCTGAGACAGGCTAGAGAGGTGGCATGTTCAGCTCTTTCCAGGTGGCCTGAGCTTTGAGAATTTTTTCTTTTTAGCTCAAAAGCTGCATTTTTTCCCCACATTTTTTATTTTATGTCAAGAACACTGAGGATTGGGTGCCTTCTATCTTCGTAGCCTTGCTCTGTGACCTCAATTTTCCACCAACATCAAGGCTTAGTGAGAACATCAGGCTGCTGCTTCCACCAAAGCTAAATGTGCAGCAAAGCCTACATGCACCAAGAAGTTTGCACTAGCCTGGATCTTCACTTCACAGCTTAAAAATACGTTCAAGCTAGGACAGAGGGTGGATGGCAACATACATCTATCTGTGTCTATACAGATCACAAACACAAATGCATGTGTAACATCTTGGTTCTCCTGTGGTTGTAGCACTTCATTCCTTTTACCATGCACGGGGTGGGGGGGGGGGAAGGGAAAAGAAAGCAAATTAATGTTACTCATTGTGCAAAATATTACTTTGGGCCAGCAAATTAATGTCTAAATGAGCCCATATATACACACAAGAAAGACAAGAAAGTATTATTTTTCTAAAATACCTGCCCATCAAAAAAGGTAGATGAAAGTAGCCCACTTAACCTATAGCCTCATTCTTCATTCCACAGCATAGGAAAGTCTTAAAGTCCCTGGCATTAGAGCAAATGCCAGTTTATAAGCTCTGGGTTTCCCAGGTTGTTTTTGAGACTTTCCAAAGGGCTAAGTGCTTTACATAATGTCCATAAGTTTCAAAAACAAACAGTCACTTGAACTTGACAGTGAAACCAGTGGAATAAATAGGAAAGGACAAGGAGTGCTCAGAGACACATTTGCAGGCCTTGTAGTTTCCCCAAAATCTTCTGGTTTCTTCTCTGGGTGCTTTGTCTGCATGCTCTTGGCAGCCCTCTGGTATCTGATGTGGTTGGTGAATGTGCGGCACCTGCTTTCTCCCTGTACATTTACAGACTGTTACACACACCATGTCTATTTTTTTTTCCTGAAATAGCTCTACCTTCCCCACTTTGGCTAAAATTGCCAACATCTAGGGTGATCCCAAATTATGGGAGGAAAAGACTACACTGATTTAATAATTTCAAAACTTTCAGAGAAGTAAGTGCAAAGTTATATATAAGAAACAACAAACTCAGAAATAGAGCTATGTTTTGTTAAAATTGATTATGAGAGAATAAAAAAAAAAAGAATCTCACTCCTAGAAGACTCTCTGTATAGTGCTAACTTGCTTACTGTCCAAGACAAAGATACCAAACAGGTTAAAATACTTCAGGATCCTGAACAGATTAATTCTCAAATCTCCCATCAATGTTTCCCTTCAATCAACAGGTTTTTTTTTTTAATTTAATTTTTTTTCCATTTTTTATTAGGTATTTAGCTCATTTACATTTCCAATGCTATACCAAAAGTCCCCCATACCCACCCACCCCCACTCCCCTACCCACCCACTCCCCCTTTTTGGCCCTGGCGTTCCCCTGTACTGGGGCATATAAAGTTTGCGTATCCAATGGGCCTCTCTTTCCAGTGATGGCCGACTAGGCCATCTTTTGATACATATGCAGCTAGAGTCAAGAGCTCCGGGGTACTGGTTAGTTCATAATGTTCCACCTATAGGGTTGCAGATCCCTTTAGCTCCTTGGGTACTTTCTCTAGCTCCTTCATTGGGAGACCTGTGATCCATCCATTAGCTGACTGTGAGCATCCACTTCTGTGTTTGCTAGGCCCCGGCATAGTCTCACAAGAGACAGCTACATCTGGGTCCTTTCGATAAAATCTTGCTAGTGTATGCAATGGTGTCAGCGTTTGGATGCTAATGACAGCATATTGTTTTATAATTGTGAAAGCTTCTATGTATTTATAGCCACACCTATGAATATTACTTATCAAATGGCACAGTGAGACAATCATTTGGGGGAAGGTATGGTTTGGAGCTTTGATGTTTATCTACGAGCTACAGTACACTCTGGGTTTCTGGTCACAGTAGGCCCTGTAGTTTGTGACCTATGTTGGACAAGGAGTAGATCTGACAAGGCAAGGTTGAGGGGAGTAGCTTTTCGGTCATTAACTTTTGGTCTGTTTTTCTTTGCCTATGCAAAGTAAAGCAATAGGTAAAAGGTTGGTTTTTAGTACAGGAAGGTTTTAATCAAAAAAAAATCCAAATAACTTTCCTGTTAGCAGCAATTACAAGGATGGGGTTTAAAGAGCTGATAATTTTATTAAGACATAATCTGCTTCCTGTTTAGTTTTCCAGACCATCACTAGAGTTCGATATCCTCCGTATGCAGAGTGCTCTATCACATTAGACTTAGAGTTGACTCACCCCTCATCTTGGACTTGGACTTGATCCTTTAGCTTTCATAGAGGAGAGCCCTGAGAGTAGTTTGGGAAAGAAGCTTCCTTAGCCTGCTTAAGGTCTTGGGCTCAATTGCTAGTCCAGCAAAACAAAGTAGGAGAACTAGGAAGTTCTAGAACCCATTTAAACTCGTAGGGACTTTGGAATTTTCCACTCTTTCTACACCCTGATCATCCAAATGGATTGGAAAGGTCTGAAACTTGGGCAGTGCCCCGTGGGCAAACCCACCCAAGCACCCTCTGTAACTGTCACAGGAAGATGACTGCGGTTGCACCTGGAGCTCCTTGGCTCCCTTCAACTTGTCCTGGTTGCTGTATGGAGATCATCCAAAACTGCACAATGTTCTCCAGTCACACGATAGCCCAGTAACAGGATCACTCCCGTGGTTGTCTTTTTGCTTCTTTGACCTTGGGAAGTCATCTCCCTGCACTGCCAACCTTTAAAAAATAAAACCTTAGGGGAAGCTTTTAGGCTGAAGGGAGATTTACCTAGGAGCCTGCAGGGAAATAATGCTGGCCTACTTAGGGGCAGAGAGACTTGGCAAGAAGGGCACCCGATCTCTGGATTACTGGTTTGTGAGCACACTTTCAGAACACTCAAGGTAATGTTTTCAAGGACTCGGAATGACTTTCACAGCCTATTAGAGTCAAGTAGTTTCTGAGATGGCTAAAAGTTTACCCTACAACTGTCTTCCAGGCTTGCTTTGGAGTTTTTAACTTTTCTTAGGTTAAATGGGCTGAAAAAAGCAGAGCTTTTCTTTATCTTGCGGCGGTCAGAGATGGCAGCTATAACCGAGTCAGTTCTTGCCTATGTCCTCAAGCTGCCAAAGAACATTTCCAGTGAATGAAATGTATTTAGAAACAAGGCACCATTTAATATGAATTAAAATAAGACAAAAAATTAATCCCAACCTGTTATAGTTGTTGAAATGAATATTTTAGAAATATATCCACTTACAACAAATTTGAACTTCCATTGAGTTTAAGACAATTTTTCAAAAACATGTAGTACAACATAGTTTAATTTCTGGTGTTGAAAAGTTTCATTTTGTACACTCAAAACAATTATTCCATGGGAAGAGTAAATTATTCACAGTACTTAAAAATGATATTGTGTTTGTACACAGTGTATTTAAGATTATAAAACATTTCTATACAGCTTATTTATTTGATTAGTCAACATACATTTAAATATGCTTGAGTTCCCTTAACACAAGCAATTAAATGAAAACTGTTATTTCCTTGCCCCAAGGCAATTTTTACTCAGAAAATAGCAAAGCGTCTTGCTTACAAGATAAAGATTAACCGTGCAATGATTGCAATCTTTTCCATAGCTGTAACTCAATTTGCAAAAAAACAATTAACCATTCTTTGAATTGACGTAGCATGATTCCTGAGAAACTCTCTGAGTTCAGGAGTTCACATTTACGTGTGTCCTCAGAATGTTCCCTGAACACAGTTTGGCTATTTCTGTTTTATGAATGGAAAAGTAGTTCATGATAAGATCAGGAAAGATGTCCTGAGTTGATTGGTGCCAGCCGGTGTTGGCCCATTTAACCCTGTAGAATAGGGACATGATCCATTGACAGTGATGCACTGAGGGCTGCCCCATCAGCTGATAGCTCAGGACCATTCTAGCTGGTGCTTCATGGAGATGTGCCAGGTTTTATTGCCCCGTGGAACTCTCCTTTCCTCTAGTCTATTTCTTCACTGTGGACAGTGTTATCAAGAATCTGCTCACTGTGTGGGGTCAAAGCCACACTACCCTCCAGGATAAATTTGTGAAGCCAAAGGGTCCTAGTAGTTTCTCTGACCTCAGCATACCAGACATTTGCAGGTGTTCACAGGACACTCAGGACCAGAGGGAGAGGTGTCTGATGTGAGAGGGCTCTTTCAGAATCCTTGTCTCAAAATAGTTAGTTTTGCATTAAGTCCAGTTGAGGGATGATTCCTAAGCTGGTCCTGCTTTGCTACAAAATACTTCTGGGTTAATTACGTATGTATCTTAATGTAATGACATTTCAAAACTACCCTTAAAGGAGGTGTCACTTTCAGTGTCATCTAGAGAGCTGCCAAGAAGCCTGTTAAGCATTTCACTACTGACGTTATGATGAACTGGAGTGAGCTTTTAATAATGCAAAATTTCTGTTCCACACCCTAGAGGATTTTGCTTCAAACACATACCTATGGCTTGTGGAGAAGTATAAGCAAACGGATATTGTAGACATACTTTCCTGGCCAACAGTCTCAGGAGATTTCACAATTGAAAATTTCAATTTCCTTTATTCATTAAATGCCAGAAAGTACAGGGACAGGGTATTGTAGTCAACAAAAGATTGTACATTAGTGGGCTTGGCTTAAAATTAATCACTATAATTTTATTTTCTGGTAGCTAAATATTCCAAACTACAGGAACTAGACATTTGAATGTCATGTTTATATATGTGTATATACGTATCTATTAAAAAATAAATCCACAAAGAATATCATAATCTTAAAACCATATATAGTATTAGGTTATTAAGAGGTGTGAGTATAGATTTCTCAGATGCTAGAACCCATCTTTACAAAACCCTATGTGCCCTAGATCTTCCTCTTTGCCAAGAGGACAAGTGTTTGGAACATATTTCTCATTTGAATGGCCTAGCCTCTTGAAGAGAGGTCAGTTTGTCCTTGTTTGAGAAGGACTAAGCTGGATCTGCTCTGCACACCCTGGGCCTCTCCTCATCTGCTCTGCATACCCGGGGCTCATCCATCTCTCTAAGCTGGCCCAACAAGGGTTCTACTACATTTTCCACCTCTTTTATTTATCCCCCCTCAGTATTCTCCAAAACCCGGCTCAAATGTTTCCCCATATGTTGAGGCCATCCTGCCTTACCTAGAAAAATAATACTCTTTCTTATATTCCTTTGTTCTCCCCACATTTTGATCTTGCGTTTTCTAGTTTACTTAAGAGCTTACTACCATGTACACACTAAGATTTTACTCAGATAATTTCACTCAAGTATCATAATCATATTCTTGACCCACCTTTGTTTGTCTATATCCCAGATTAGACAAGCTATCTGGCTTCAAACTTTTAGACCTTGTCGGTCAGAGAACGTGGAGACTGTGGACACTGACTTAGAAAAGTTAATCAAAAGGAAATGCTATAATGGCTCTTCTCTTTCCTTTAATGTGACAGTTACTCTGACTCAATCGTGGACTGAACTAGAAATCAATCAAATATTGGAAAAAGGGAAATGACAGTCTTCATTTGGAAGGCTGGTTCTGGGCATTTTCAGAGACACATTTGGAAGTTAGTTGCAGTTCTTTATGAAGTTACATTTGCAGTGGATAAAATTGGACAGGATGTGGATTTCAAACAAGTGTTAGTGCATGTGTTTAAGCTCCTAATCGTTTATTCCTTCAACAGGGAGGGCTATGTACTTGAAGAATGTTACTTTTACATTGATCATTCAGGAATAGTAAAAGATTCTATGGCTAAAGTTTGAGTAGGGCTAGCCAAAGGAAAAGAGAAAAAGAACAGAATCAGGGATGGTTTGAATATTGACTCTTCACTTCCCCAGGACTTACAAATTTAATTTCTACACTGCTTGGACCATTAATTATAATTGTGTTGCTTTTAACTTTTTGACCTTATATCTTTAACAGATTGGTTGCCTTCACACAGGATCACTTTCAGCAAGTTCAGCTATTCGGTATGGCAGTTATTCATCGGGATGAAGAAATACATTGAGTGCATATTAATATTACCTTCATGGCTTCGGTCTGAATGGGACAGAGTAGACTATTGAAGGCCAGTAGCTAGAGATGGGTTAGA
Source organism: Mus musculus (assembly GCF_000001635.26). Classification (NCBI taxonomy): domain Eukaryota; kingdom Metazoa; phylum Chordata; class Mammalia; order Rodentia; family Muridae; genus Mus; species Mus musculus. Next base: position 15,646,840 of record NC_000070.6, on the reverse strand, counting down.
GTGTTCTTGAGCTCTTATGGACCTAGGACAGAGACATATATTAAAAACTATGTTTATCCTCTATGACATGTAAGGAACAATATAGACACTGACCTAAGACAAGCAAGGTTGCCAAACCACTCTATTCCCTAGACAGAATTATGGAAAACAAGTAAATCTTGTGGCCCCTAGTCTTCTGCCTTGCTGCATTTGCAATTTCCTACAGGAGCAGACTGCCCGCTGAGCTTGCTTTGCAACATAATCCACCTGAAACCAAGAATGGGTCTGTGGACTCTCCCTATATAAATATAGTGCTAAATATTAAACTTTGAGCCTTGATCAGAAAAAAATGTATCATAATCATCTGTGAAATGTATATTGCCTCTGTGTTACATCATGATGTGGTTAAAAAATAAACCCAACATTTTCCAGGTGAGAAGGATGGAGCCAGGACTTGAACTCAGATGTTCTGACTATGAGGCTACTCTAAAGTACCATTCTTTGTGGAATGTATTATGTATTAACTTCCATTAGAGCAAGTCTTCAGTAAGTTTATTGTGTCTCATGGCTTCACTTACTATTTTCTTCTATGTTGATTTCTCTCAAATTTACAGTTTTCTTTGAAACTCAGATTTGTATCATCGCCGAGGTTTCTAATAGTTGTCTTAAAACTAATGGATCCCAAATGAAATTCCAAACCCTCATTTCTAAAGTCTGTCCTTTCATAATCATCCTTATCTTAAATAGTGTTAAATATATCTATTCACTTTCAGCAACAGAGATCTTGGCATTACTAGTAAGTATGCCAAGTCTAGTCTTCATCTCACCCTTGTCCCTCTGCCTTCACCTCCCATGAATCAGTGGACTCTGCATAGATGGCCCAATACACAACTGTTGTATGGTCTTTAGTCAAGTCATCGATTTTACTGTCCCTCATTTGATTTGTCTGTTGATTAATTTTTCTTTCCTTTATCAAACCTAAATGTTCAGATTCTTCTCTGTACCTGTTGTCCTGCTCTGCCTTCTCCATTTTGTTAGAATCTACTTGGCTGTAGGGTTTTAGCTCAGTGGTGGACAAGTTGCTTGTCCTTGGGCTTCATGTCCTGCGCTGCAACAAAACAAAGTAAAAACCAACCAACCAAACAGGCAAGCAAAACAAAAACAAACCATAAAACAACCCCAACCCCCTTTCAATATAATCCTGACTAATTGGACAGTCTGAAGCACAACCCTGCCAACTCACTATCAACTCATGAATGAACCATAAGTAAAACTTTAACTCTGTTATCTAACCAACTATAGAACTAATTATGTTGCCTTTGATGATTATTTTAAATCTTATTTTCTGTCTTCAAATTTTCAACATATTTTCCCCAAGCCCTTATTCTAAGCTGGTGTTACTAAGATTGAAGTCTTTAGATAAGAACTTCTAGATTCCTTCAGATTTCCTTAGACTTACCATTTCTCACTATCAATCACTCCTTAAAATATCCTCTCTCATTGTAGGCTATATGAAATGAATTACCTCCTTCAGTCTAATGTGCATCTTTTTAATTAACAGAATCTGATTCTCATGCCTAGTGAAGCCCAATATACCAGCAGCTGTTCCTCGTCTATCTCTTTTTAAAAATAATATTTATAACCTTTATTATAAAACTATTGCAAATAAAAAGAACCACACAATGAAAGTAACTGTGTAAAGATCATACAGCTCAGTTGGTTTCTACATAATTAGAATAGATATGCATTCCTTTCCTACTCCCCAATATTTAGCTTTGCCTTCTCTTTTTGCTACATTAATATTATACCCACACGATATTTGTTTACATTGATACATACATTATTGGTTAGAGTCTGAATATGAAGGAGAACATAGTTTTGTTGTTATTGTTTCTGAGACCATGGGGCTTCGCTGAATATTATATATTTGAAACCCATCTACTTTTAGGCAAATTTTGTGATTTTATTCTTTTTTAGAGTTATATAGTAATCCATTTTATAAATACCAAATTTTCATTATCCATTCACCTGTTCACAGGCAACTGGTTTGAGAGCATAACTAGAATAGCAAACAAACATAATCTGTTAGAGTAGGAACCAATTTGCACAGCAGATAAAAACATATTTATTTTATTTGTGATCAAAGAAAAACAGACATCCAAAGTTATCAAAACAAAAGGGAGATCTTAAGTTTTATACATTTTAATTTATCTGTTTTGTGCTCATATGTATATATGTTTGTGGGTATATTTGTTATGGCATTCAAGTGAAGGTAAGAGGATAATTGGAAGGATTTTTTTTCTCTGCTTACATCATGTGGGTCTTGGGGGTTGAACTCAGCTCATGAGGCTCAGCTGCAGACAATTTACTAACCAAGCCCTTTATTGCTGGCCCTGCAATAAAGATCTGACCAAAAGTCTTACTAGTGCCAAATTAATGCTAATGCCTGGTGATGATAGTAAGATGGCAAGATATGCAGTACAAGCAATATTTACAGCCATATTCTGAATTTTTATAGCTGAAACAAAGACAATCCAGGAACAGCACAGGAAAAACTCAGTCATCATTTCTATCTTTATGAGTCAGCCTTTTATTTTTGTTTTTAAGTAAGAGCCCTAAAGAGTCTGTGTGCATGGTTAGGGATGGAAGCTGGGCCCATTTGTGCTATCTCCATATGAGCTGCTTGTGTTCCTGCATCTTTTGTTTCGGGTAGACTTTTAGTGGGCATGGCAGCTGAGCCATAGAAAACCAGTAAAAAAGCACAATTAAGTATTAGACTTTTACCTTAAATGAAGGTCACTGATGTTCAAAAATGACCTGTTCTTTTAAGTGGAAAAAGATGGCATTTCTCCCTTCCTATTAAGTTGATGTGCGGAGAGGGTCAAAACCTTTGGCTACTGGGCCAAATAAATCTTTTATCTACTTTTACATTTGCTGCAATTTATCAAAGATATGGATGCAAAGAAAAAAAATTAAAGGTTTCCCTCCCTTATTGGAACAATTTGCTCTGAGAGGCATTGAAAAGAGCCACAGTCTGCCTACATATTGCTTCAACTAAGTGAATACTCTGGAGCTCGCAGTACAAAGAGTATTCAAATAGGTGGAATGATTAAGCCAATATACGGCTGTGTTCATTAACTTTAGAAAAAAAGCTAATTGGTAAGAGGTTACTTAAAAGGCTATATTTCATCTACACTAGATTCAAAGTTCAATTAAATTCTCAGTTAGAGAAGCAAAGGACTGCCAGAGCACATGTCCGTTAGGGGACACACAGTTCTAACAATGGTGGAGAAGTCAGGCTTCTCAGACAATCCAGTGAAAGAAAGAATGCCAGAGGTTATGTGAGGCATCAGGTTGGAAGTCAATCATGGGCTCCTGCTGGAAAGAAATTTCCCCTGGTACGAGATTAGGGAGGCTGTTATTGGCTTGTGTTTATTGAGTCTTAGTAACATGCTCAGCACTAGGGAACTGACAATGTGGAGATTTAACCAGCACACTAATGTTTTAAATATAATACTTGCACATCAAAGAAAAGGAACAGAAAAAAGCAGAACAATAGCTAAGTGATGCTGGTGACTCTTGCCATTTAGTGGACAATAAATGACCTAAAAACATTGGCATAGCTTCCTACATTTCAGAATGTTAGAAGGCATTCTGCTATATTATATTTCAGTATGAACCTTCATCTTCTTGAAAAAGTGGTTTTCGAAAGAATATAATTTATTTCCTTCCTTCAAACTCAGCACCTGGGTTTGAGTTTCTCTCCTCTTCCCAGAGGATAAAAATCTGCATTAAAAACTTGATGCTTGGGAGCTATGCTAAGTCTAAACTTAACCTAAATTCTGATTATCAACAAGGTTTGGGAAAATTCTAAATTTCTAGAATCCATTTTATCATTTAAAAACCTAGGTGATTGTTTTAGTCACTGTTCTATTTCAGTGAAGAAACCATGAACAAGGAATCTTGTATAAGAGAAAGCATTTAATTGAGGGATTTTTTACATTTCAGAGGATTAGTCCATCATTATGGCAAGGAGCACAGAGGCCAGCAGGCAGGCATGGTGCTGGAGAGCTATCTGAGAGCTTTATATCCAAATAGCAGGCAGAGAGAGGGGCACTGGGCCTACCCTAGGTTTATGAAACCTTAAAGCCTACCTCCAGTGACACAATTCCCCCAACAAGACCACACTTACTCCAACAAGAGTACACCTTCTAATCCTTCTGAAAGAGTTCACCAGCTGGAGACCAAGCATGAAAATATATGAACCTATGGGTGACATTCTAGTTCAAACCATGACAGTGATCTCTTTCACTTTTATAGAATACTGAAATATTTTCTTTTAAATAAAATTATTTGGATACTGCAACTATCCAGTAAATGTTTGTTCCTTAGAGAGATGAGAATTCTGTCAAAAATCTAAATATGTTCAAATGTGTTTTCAAGGACTTTCTATAGAATACTGGAGAGTAGTTCTCTATTAGACAGCACCATGAAGCTACTTGAAGAATAACCTTTCAAAAAGTTACCATATTGAAAACATTTCCTTGCTTATGAAATTCTCATGTATAAGACCATTTCCTTGGGTTAATTTACTGTAGATGTAGCAGGTAATGATTCAAAATTCAAAATGTTGTGTGGAAGGAAAATTTAACTATGGTGTCCAGGAATCAGTTATACAACTTCAAGTGGTTTCAGAGAAAGAAATGTATTATATATGGTGCCAGGCCATTCAACTTGAGAGTTTTTCTTTCCTTAAGGATTTGAGGGGTGTTTAGGAGTGGTAATAGTCTATTGAAGGCAGTTATGCCACCACACTATACAATAGAAAGGAAGACAGAATAATTTCTCTCTCTCTCTCTCTCACACACGTACACACATATGCACATGCAACAAGTAGAGGAAAGTAACATTTATCACTCAGTGAAGCAAGAATTAAAATTATAAACATCCACATATATAATGTAGGCACATTTAGTACTGAAGAAAGGAGTGTCACTGCATGCCTGTACATTCACACTATCTGCAGGCTAAAGAAAAAATAGATGCTAATGGTTCTATTCCATATGTAAGTTCTGGGGAAAAAAACTATACATTAGAAGACTAGAGAAAACTCCCATATAGGAGCTGTTAAAGATCTTGTGTGGTAACCAGGGGCATGAGAGGAAAGAGGAGGCAAATGTGGAGGAATAACATGAAACTAAGTAAGAAGAGATTGATGTGGAGAGAGAGTAAAATGTGGAGGGGGTGGAACAGGTTTAGACCTCCTGGCTTCATGCTCCACTGCCACATTTATCACGGAGATTGGAAAAAGTAAGAAAATGGTGTTCTTACATTGCTCCGTGTGTATATACATTCATGTCTGTGGTTGTACTTAACTGTTTCACTACTTGGAGGGTCTTACAAGATGAAATAACATCCCCCATATTTGCCAATAGCCTGACTAAGATTAAGACTGAACTCATGTTTGCTTCTGGAAGCCAAAAGTGGCAACTTTGAAAGCAGCCAGTGTCGTCCAAGCATTGGTGTGGAATGGGGTAGAGTTTCAACTTCCTTTATTATTTATACTGTATCATAACTTGAGGCATGGATGACACCCAGTCATAAAAGTTCTTCAACTCTCTGAGGATACAGAGAGGATTAATTTTTTTCTTAAATTATTTTAAGTAAATGAAACCTGGTCCTTGGCATGCAACTCAGTGGTAGAGCATTTGCTTAGCACAGAAAAGGATTCTAATAAATGATCAATCATTAGCTATAGGTGGGCAAATGTTACATGTTTACTTTCTTGTTTATTGCAGTCTCTGCACCAAGATGTACACAGTCCTTTCCTTAGGAGCACAGAAAATTTCTATCCTTTATTAATTCTACTTGCTTCTCTGAGAAAAACAATGTTAACTTGTTCAAAGGGAATTTGGATAGTTTCTCCTAAGACATTTAATCTTGATAAACTTTCATGTGGTCATCATAAACATTGAAACCCAGCAGTATCCTCTACATCTTACATAGTAGCCACACAAGTAAACAAAGGACTTCCTTTTGGTGATTTTAAAAGCTAGCAGTTCTCCTCAATGATGTAGTGTCAAGCAGCAGGCATGGGGGAATAAGGGTGTGGGAGGAAACCCAAGTCCCACCAGAGTTCCAGTGCTCTGGGTGGGCAGACTCAGAGGACTGCTGCATGCTCTCCAAATGGCCCCAGGTGGGTGTCTGTCTGTGGGAAGTCACGGACCCCACCGCTTGGGGGGTGGACAAGGGGTAGTCCAAGGTCTCTGGGCCTCACTGAGGCCAGAGATAACAGGTTCTCAGTCTTGGACATCCCAGATGCCGCTGTATGTCGCAGAAGAGCTGAGAACAAAGTGGGGGCCCCATGGGGGGCTCGGCCAGCCTCGAGGCCGAAGGGAGGAGGCAGGGGGAAAGGGGTAGCTGGGTTAGTCCCACAAGGGTGAGAGTCCTTTGTCCAGTCCATGGTTAGAGTGTACGAAGGCCTTCTGGCGGGAGGTTAGACGCGGCTCTTTAGGGGAGAGCCTATTCAATTGTTCAAGCACAGTGGGCCTTGATGAGCAGAGACAGTCTAAGGTTTTAGAGATTTATTATAGAAAGGCAAAGAGAAAGAGAGAAGGTAAAAGAAAGAGAGAGACCGGCCATGGCCACATTCTGGGGAGAAGGGAGGGGGAAAAGGAGAGCTAGAGATGAGAGTAAGAAAGGTGAGAGCTTAAGAGAGAGGAGGGGCCAAGCAGCCACTTTTATAGTGGACTGGGCTATCTTGCAGTTGCAGGGTAGCTGTGGGGAGGAGCATACCTGGCTATTGTCAGGTAACTCTGAGGGTGGAGTCTAACTAGAATGCCAGGAGCTTGGGGCTTTGTCTGTGTGACTGATAGTTACAGAATTATGGAGTTGGGGGCTCTGTGGTGTCAGGCACCTGTCTCTGGGAACGTGGCTCACTGTTCTGTCCCTTGTAGAGTTTCCTACTGGGTCTCCAGAGCAAGCCTCACTCAACCAAAACAGGCTGCCTTTCACAGTCCCACAATGCAGTGTCTTTTAAAGGAGTTGTTGTTTTTGTGTTGTTAGTATATATTGATTGATTATATGGATTTTATTTTGACATTTTTATACATGTACATGGTATATTTTGATGACTCCCCTCCCCCAGCATCTTAGTTAGGGTTTCCATTGCTGAAATGAAACATCGTGACAAAAGAACAAGCCAGGAAGTAAGGGTTATTTGGCTTACACTTCCATATCTCTGTCTATCATTTAAGGATGTCAAGACAGGAATTCTAACAGCACAGGAGCCTGGAGGCAGAAGCTGATGCAGAGGCCATGGAGAGGTGGCGCCACCCACAATGGGATGAGCCCTTAATCATCAATCATTAATTAAGAAAGTGTCCTGTAGGCTTACCTGCAGCCTGACATTGAGGCTCCATCTTCTAAGATGACGTTGGTTGTGTCAAATTGACATAAAACTATGCAGCACACCTGCTATCCTCTCTTCTCCTTTCCTACCGTCACTGATCTCCTACCCAGTCCCTTTTGTATGTTTGTGTTCTTTTGTATTAAATACTTTTTTTTAAAATAAAGATTGTTAGGGTGCTCTATTCCAAGAAGTCCTAATAAAATTCTCCTGTATGTAGTTGAAATTCATTCACCACTCCCTATAAGAATCATTTTATCCTTCTTCAGGAAAAAGAGACGAGTTGAATAGAGTGTTAACTATGATTTGAAAGCTAATCTTTAAGCATATTATCTCAGTCTTTTTAAATGAAATGGAGCACAAAATCTTTTCAAACTTCCTTGGTGAAATATTCATCTAAAAATAAGGGGAGAAGGCTAAAGTTGGATGCAATCATCAGTATCCATTTCAGGTCCGAAGGACATGCTCAGAGGGACCGGTGTATTTTACTCAATCCCAGTGAAATTACTTTGGATCATGGTCTACAGGTGGTAAGCAAACATACAACTCTGCTTTCACATGAGAGTAATTGCTTCCTATGCAGGACCTATGTTATCCTGGAATATGGGCATTCTGGTTTTGAAGAGAAACTTTGCAAACTGTCTAAATGACTTTCTGAAATCTAGACCGCTCATCTAAAAACGACTATCTGATCTATACTTTAAAGATTCTAAAAGCCGAGGACAGAAAAGAGAATCTCTCTGAGATCTCTCAAACTGAGAAAAAATGTATTTGCTGGTATCTGTGTTTGGCATGCTCTTCTTTGGAAAGACCATAGATGAAAGAAGATGGGCCTGTCACAAAATGAGTCCTTTTAATTTAATTACACATCAAGATTAAATGAGATGAGGTATCCTGTCATCTTGCTATATACTAAGTCATTGATTAAGTTAGAATAAATGAGCTTATTAGATACTGTGTTCTGAGGACACTTTGACACAAAGCAGGAGAATTGTAAAAAATTATGACAAGAGCTTTCACTTTGAAAAAGGAGGAACACCTGAGTCTCCTAGTGTCTTCCGTATTTTGTGATATGATCAAAGCAGTCAGTGTTTCTGTTTCCCAAAAGTGTCCTGCAGAAATGATCTCAAGGAGGTCTGTGTAGGCAGCTATATCACAGGTGTGAAGCCATTTTATGAAGAAATCTGACATGTTCCTTCCCCTTCCTTTTTAAAGAATTTTCCTCGCTGCAATTATTGTGCCCAATCTATTACCCGATTGATTCTGCCTCTTTATATTTCCTGAGTCCATTCCTTGTGAATAGTTACCTCTATTGTGTTCATTGAGTTAGGCTATTGATTTCTAGTTTGTGTCCTCTCCAATTTGTTCTATACAATGTACCCAAGAACTTCTTCAGATTGAGAATCTAATTGTGTTGAACTCTAACTTAAACCATGCCAGCATCTTTCCATCCACCTCCCTGGCATCAGAGACAAGGCCACCACAGTCTGCTCAGTGAGACATCCTATTGCCATCTCTGCCTTCCTGGTTCTTTCTCTACATCCTCAACGGTCTGTGTGCTGTCCACCAAAACTCCAGTCTTTGCACAGTCATGCCCTTTTTGCACAATCTGCCTAGTATTTTCACAGCCATGCCCTTTGCCTAGAATATTCTGTCTTCTGATTTTCTTTCATTTCTTCAAACTAAGTTTAGAAACTAATCCACTGCGATACTAGCTGGACCCCAGAAGTTTGATTACATGCCTTACAATGCATGAAAACTCTGTGCTATTTTGTTGTTGTTGTTTGTTTGTTTTTTTCCCACACATTTTAGTTGCTTATTTTTAAAGTATTTATTCTAGAGATATGAACCTGTAAGGACCAAGGCTTGACTCATATACTAGATTTTTATCCCAAGCATCCTAGGCACATTATCAGACTTTGGCTATTATTTGTTTTATAAAATTTGGTTTTCATTAGGGCTTCTGCAGCTGTCGAGAAGGCAGAAGGAAGAAGGTGGCTCATGGAAGACTTTTCAATAGTAATGATCAAGATTCTGTAAGAAACTTGGGCTCTTAAATAGAAGGAGTATCACTGAATTTTTTAAAACAGGAAGAGAGAAAGCCTGCCAGATGTTTTTAAAAGTAAGAAAGAAAAATTATGAGGATATGAAAAACATTCTTTTACTTCACAATTTTGCCTTAGGCCAATGCTCCCTGTGGCTTGCTTCCTCTATGCTAGCGGTGCTGCATAACCACCAAGGACCAATATCATTGTCTTGTGGCTTGGGTTCTCAATGAACACCACCTGTCCAAATGTGCATTTTGGCTGTATTGACTTTTCTACAAATTTTGCTTAGATTGTAGAGAAAGGGGGCAATTTTTTAATTCTCCAAGACTAGAATCCATGATGAGGTTTCCCAAGACAACTTTTTCTTGAAGGTTATTCTTACTTAAGTCACCAAGGTTTTTTTTATATTAATTTATGAGGTACCTAAATACAGATAGACAAATGTTACACTCCTATCTGCTACCTATTCAGTAATTTTTGTATTAAAAATTCCACATTTATCTGCAATATGATTACTTGACAATTTCCTATAAGGTTAGGATCTTTTTAGACACCTGCAATATGGAGTGCAATATTCCCTTGATTTTGATGAAAATAATTTTTGAATTCTAGATCACAGACTTTTCAATACTAGAAAAGAAATTTGATATTTTTTAAATAAGCCATTTGTATATGGGATGAACACCAGAAATGTGTTTCTGACTTCATTAGGTGAAGCTCTGATACAACTTAAGCAAAGTTGTTAATGAATAACTTTCACGTTTCACTTTTTTCTTTTATGACAACTGTTTTATTTAAATCAGGACTGTGCAACAAAAACGTTGTTAGCCATTTGTGATCTGAATATGGTGTATGAATTAAATTATGGTATACATTAAAAGCCATGAGACGTTTGCTTTGTAATAAATAAGGCAGAAGAATTACTCATTAGTAGCCCTTTTAAGATAAGCTATCAGGTCTGCCTTTTCTCCTTTATTCTCATTCCATTGAAGATCATTTTTGTTCCACGATATATATTTTTGGGATTCTCCAAATACTCCATCAGAGTATCCTCTCTCAAGGTGATGCCTTTGCTCTTGTTGGCATATGTGTAAGAGAATTCAGCAGCCTGGCCTGCCTGTCACCCAAACAGACCGTGGAGATTTAGTCCGGTTTTAAGCTTGCTTCTCTTTTCCACAGTGTGGCACTGGGCACACTTCTGAACAAAAATCTTCTTGCCTTTTTCAACATCGCTCATTTTTAATTCACTCCAGACTGGTCAATAACTTTCACTTCCATCTTTAGCCAAACACATAAAAAATTCTCTTTCTGTTGTATTTGCTTTTATTGGAATAATATCTGTGAGGCATAGGTGTTTGGAGAGCTTATACATAGCAAGAACTGCATTGAAACATCCTACACAAGGCTATGTCATGAGAATCGAGACTTTTCAGGGAGAGTTAGCTAGAAGACAGCCTGAAATATGTAGTGCCTAGTCCACAGCAGAAAAAGCATCTCAGTAAGGTTTTAAGACTAAGCATGCAGATGGCACCTGTAATTTTAGAGCTGTGCTCAGAAAACAAATTTACATGTAATTCCGTATAAAGGCAGAGTAAAAAGCACTTGATTTTGGTGTTGTGGTGTGAATAAACCATGATTGGAAATTTAATTGAAGGGAGATAGGCACTGTGTGCTGGATTATAAAGTCCATTTAGGGTTTCTACTGAGGTTTAAAAGAAGTGATTAGCATCAATGCTTAAATGGCCTGTGAAATTTTCTCTGTAAATGGGAAGACTCGTCCACTTAAGTCAATAGTCATACAAATTTTTCTTAAGGGACAAGAATGGTGTAGATTGTCAACAGCTGATAATGGAGTAATATTTTTATGCTTAGAACCACTGAAAAGATGATTATCAATATCAAAGCTGTTGAAGTTCCTGGGCAATACTCAAAGCACTAAAATGTTTTCTAAACAATGTGCTGACAGCAGACTGGCATAATTTACACTGATGTATCATGAGGTCACTACTCTATGAAAGCATATATTTGATTCCAGTTTCCTGAGAAGAGTTCAAACTTCCTAAATTGTCTATACCTATTCAGTAAGTCATTCTGCTCCATTGAACTGCTATCTCCTGATTTTTCAGGAATAGTTCCATCTACCATCCCTTCCTCTCTCAGTTCACTCTCCTAGGCTCTAAGTTGCACGGAATCACCTCTTTAGGAATGAGGGTCTTCCCTATGTCATATAGGGTGAGTGTTCCCCATTTACTTCAACAGTGTGTTGAGTACATGACTTTTATCTCTTGTGTGCTCTAGAGATCTCATCCCATGAGCTACAGGAAAGTATAGTTCATAGTCTACATCACAGCCATCTTCTTATTCTCCCTTTGGCTTTGACACATGGGCATTCAATAACTAACTATCTGTAGAGCAAGTGATGTGGTGCATGCCCTTTACCTATATGCTCAGAAGTAAAAAGACTTTCAGTGTGCACACTGCACTAAGACAGATTATCCTTATCCCAAGCAGGAAGTGAACTGTAGTTCTCTAGAGCTTCACTGTTGCTACTACTGGTTTTTTTAAAAACCAACAAAATGACTCCTAATGATATTCTGTTAGACTACTGGATCATTCCTTATCCAGGCATCATCAGAGAGGCTTCCTCCAGCAGCAGATGGGAACAGATGCAGAGACTCAGAGCTAGGCATCATGAAGAGAAAGAAAGTCTAAATGGGAGATCCCCATTAAATCCCTCCCCCTCAGAGCTCAGAGAATTCTGTGGAAATTAAGATGGAAGATTGCAAGAACCAGAGGGAATGAGGACACCAAGAGTTCAGAGACCTCTTAACAAGCTAAGCAAAGTGCATATGAGATCACAGATGAAACAGGCAGCATAGGGCCTACATGGTATGTACCAGGTCCTCTGTGTATATATTATAGCTTTTAGCTTAGTATTTTTATAGGACTCCTGGGTGTGTGAATGAGTACACCTCTGACTCTTGGTTATACAAACAGTGTCAGGTATGGGTTCCTTCTTGTGGAATTGGCCTTAGATGCAATCAGACACTGTTAGACTACAGATCATCGACCATTTTGTGTATCAGAAGCTGGGACTTAAAATTGCCTGAAGTTGTTTGAACAGATTTACATAACTTTGGCCTCCATTAGAGATTTCATCAAACAAACTAAAAGCCAAAACATGAGTGCAAGTTCTCTGTGTACTCAATATGATTACTGAATTCTTGCTTTTTGATATGTCTTTTAAGTGGTGATAGTTGTGAGGGGCAGGGTTATTGGTAGCGGCTAAGGTAGAACCGACTTGGCTTTCTCAATATATAGCTGGCTATTAAAAAAGGAAGGTATATCAAGAGCTAAAACAGGAGAAACACAGGTAGGAACCATCCCTCATTGTCAGCTTGAATTACAAACATCTTCCTATGGAATTGATAGTGGGGGTAAAACAGCAAATGCTATGATTCATTGAATTTATTAACATATGGGATTGTTCATGTTCCACTTTAGAAATCATGGTACAGAAAAACTGTATAATTTTAGCATGTCGTTTTATCAAAATTTTGGGGATGTATACCAAAAATCTACTACAGAACAATTCAACAAAACTCATACATGAAGGGTGGCAATGGACAACTCAAATAAAAATCCAGCATTTTTATTCATTTAAATAAATATTTAGTCATCATGCAGAGGGAGCCCGGTCTCATTCTTATTGCTTGAAATTCAGCAACAATAAGGGAGACTTATAGGTCAAGAGCATTGCAGCTGATAGAAATTTCTGCAATGATGAAAATGGTCAATAACCTGCACTGCCTAATGCAACGGTCACCGGCCACATGTGGTCATTGCGCTTCATTGTTTAGTGTGAGTGAGGAGCTGTGCCCAAACTTCCTGTTCCATTAAAAAGATGTCAAACTCCACAAAAGATTTGATGATGGGCCTCTCTCTCAGTCCTCATCTGTCTCACTATCAATCAGTGCAACACTAACAAAAACACACCTATGGTGCCCTCCCCAGATCCCCCCACACACACAAATCATACCTGTCGTTTTCATTTGTGTCCTAATTTTCTCTTGCCTAATATTATTCAGTCCCCACTAGCAGTATCATCTCCTTAATCAAAGTTTCTATTCCCAAAGAAGGCGTAAGTCTCATGAACCCTTGCCACATCTCTAAGTCATTTTTCACAGACTTTGACTCACTTCTTAGTCACAGCACTAAACAGCACATAGTAAATTAAATCAATTGATACAGTGGGACATATTAGACTCTGGCATGACCGGCAATCCCTCCTCCTGTTCTTCTGTAAGAGTCCCCATGTCCTATCCACTGTTTTACTGTGTGTGGGTATCTGCACCTATCTGAGTCAGCTGCTGCATAGAGTCTCTCAAAAGACAACTTGCTCCTGTCCAATCTGCAAGCATAACAGAGTAGCAATAATAGCATCAGAGATTAGTGCTTGCCCATGGGATGGGCTCAGAAACACAGGAATTTGCTTACAAATATTATATTTTCTTGTTTTATAAATATTAACCATAAAATGTTCTTTATCATTATCAATTATAAAATGAGTCTCAAGGTGCAGAAATTTATACTTGTTCCCCCTTTACTGAAAATACATTCTTTTCTCATATAATATATCTTAATTATAGTTTCTTATTCCTCTACTCCTCCCATGTCCTATCCTCCTTGCCTCCTCCCCTCCTGTCTCAATCTACTCTCTTTAGGTCTCTCATTAGAAAAGAACAAGCTTCTAAGAGATAACAACAAAATAAAATGTTAAGATGAAGCAAAACCCCATCATATTAATATTGGACACAACTTTAGGAAAACTTTAGGACACAACAAGGGGAAGAGTTTCAAGAGCAGGCACAAGAGTCAGAGGTGCATTCATTCACACACCCATGAGTCCCATAAAAATACTAAGCTAATAGCTATAATATATACACAGAGGACCTGGTGCATACTCGTGTAAGCCCTATGCTGCCTGCTTCATCTGTGATCTCATATTCACTTTTCTTAGCTTGTTAAGAGGTCTCTGAACTCTTGGTGTCCTCAATTCCCTCAGGTTCTTGCAATCCTTCCACATCCTTTACCACAGAATTCTCTGAGCTCTGAGGGGGAGGGATTTAATGGGGATCTCCCATTTAGACTCTCTTTCTCTTCATAATGCCTAGCTCTGGGTCTCTGCATCTGTTCCTATCTGCTTTTAGAGGAAGCCTCTCTGATGATGCCTGGGTAAGGAACTGATCCAGTAGTCTAACAGAATATCATTAGGAGTCATTTTATTTTAAAGTTTATTTAAATTACTGGATTTTTAAAGACCAGTAGTGCTTGGCTTTACCCTAGGCCTCTGGGCTATCTGCTCTCTGGTTCTATGTTGTGAAAGCAGTGTCAGGTATGGGTTCTTTCTTCTGGAGTTGGCCTGAGACACAATCAAACATTACTTGTCTATTCCCACAAGTTCTCTGCCATCACTGAACTAGCATATTTTGCCAGTAGGACAGATTGTGGGCCAAAGCTTTGTGGCTGGATTGGTATCCATGTTTCTCTTTCAAAGCTTGCAGAGTATCTTCCCACATCAAAGAGACAAGAACTTGGGGCCAGAGTTCCAAGAAGGTGCCAGGGTGACACCCTCATTTCAATGCAGAGTGTGGATATTGTCCTTGGCAAATGGGGCCCTACTTTCAGTTTCCATAGTGCAACCTTTTGTCTTAGCAAAAGTCTAGTTGTTTGGGGGATTTCCATGACAAACAACTCAGTTGAATGCACACTGGAAGCTACACCTGATTACATAAGGTGGCCAGTTGAGATTTCATATCCCCCATTACTTGAGGTCCTCTTTAAGATCAGCCTCATACATTCCAGAAAGTTTCTACTGTACTATATCCACATCATCCTCCAAATGTTTCCCCAAATTCCATCTACTTCTCCCCATAGTCTCTAACCACCACTGAACACACCCTGACTTGATGCCCTGGCACTTACTCTAACCTGCCCCTGTCTGCAATAAAATATAATCTGTTTCCTACTCCCAGTGAGATCACTTCTTCTTCCCTACCCTTGATTCCTCTTCTTTACCTAATCTTTGTGGGTTTGTGGTTTGTAGCTTGGTTAATATTTATTTAACAGCTAATATCCATGTATGCGAGAATACAATGCCACATTTGTCTTTCTGGGTCTGGGTTACCTCACTTAGGATATTTTTTTCCATTCCATCCCTTTGCTCTGAAATTTTCATTTTTTAATAGCTCAGTAAATAAAACCAAATTGAGTAAATATACCATGCTTTCTTTATCCATTCTTCTGTTGAGGGAAATCTAGATTGTTACCAGGTTCTGATTATTATGAATAAAACCACAATAAACATGGCTGAACAAATGTAGGATAGAGGGTTCTTTATGCAATTTTGCAATAATGATATAGCTGGGTCTTTTTTTAATTGGATATTTTCTTTATTTACATTTCAAATGTTATCCCCTTTCCTGGTTTCCCCACTGAGAACCCCCTGTCCCTGTCCCCTCCGCCCTCCCCCTACTCACCAACCCACCCACTCCTGCTTCCTGCACTGGCATTCTGCTGCACTGGGGCATAGAGCCTTCACAGGACCAAGGGCCTCTCCTACCAATGATGTCTTACTAAGCCAACCTCTGCTACATATGAAGCTGGAGCCATGAGTCCCACCATGTGTTTTCTTTGGTTGGTGGTTTAGTCCTTGAGAGCTCTGGGGGTACTGGTTAGTTCATATTGTTGTTCCTCCCATTGGGCTGAAAACCCCTTCAGCTCCTTAGGACCTTTCTCTAGCTCCTTCATTAGGGATCCTATGCTCAGTATCTGGGTCTTGAGGTAGATCAATTCCCAATTTTCTGGGGAACCACCTTATTCATTTCCATAGTAGCTGTGGAAGTTTGCACTGCCATGAGCAACAGTGTAGGGTTTCCTTTGCTCCACATCCTTGCCAGCATGTGCTGTCACTTGTGTTATTGGTCTTAGTCATTCTTTTTTTTTTCTTTTTTTTTATTAGGTATTTTCCTCATTTACATTTTCAATGCTATCCCAAAGGTCCCCCATACCCACTCCCCCAATCCCCTACCCACCCACTCCCCCTTTTTGGCCCTGGAGTTCCCCTGTACTGGGGCATATAAAGTTTGCAAGTCCAATGGGCCTCTCTTTGCAGTGATGGCCGACTAGGCCATCTTTTGATACATATGCAGCTAGAGACAAGAGCTCCGGGGTACTGGTTAGTTCATATTGTTGTTCCACCTATAGGGTTGCATTTCCCTTTAGCTCCTTGGGTACTTTCTCTAGCTCCTCCATTGGGGGCCATGTGACCCATACAATAGCTGACTGTGATCATCCACTTCTGTGTTTGCTAGGCCCTGGCATAGTCTCACAAGAGACAGCTATATCTGGGTCCTTTCAGCAAAATCTTGCTAGTGTATGCAATGGTGTCAGCATTTGGAAGCTGATTATGGGATGGATCCCTGCATATGGCAATCACTAGATGGTCCATCCTTTCGTCACAGGTCTTAGTCATTCTTACAGGTGTAAGATGGAATTTCAAAGTGGTTTTGATTTGCATTTCCTTGACGACTAAGAGGACTGAACATTTCTTTAAGTGTTTCTCAACAATTTGAGATCCCTCTATTGAGAATTCCCTGTTGCTGCTAAAGGGAGACTGATGAAATATTCTAAAGCTGGTTGTAGTGAGTCCTGCATAGTTAAGAATATACTAAAAGCTAACATGTTGTACACCTATAATGTATAAAATATAAAAAAACTCCTCTTCAGAAGAAATTATGAAACTCAAGTAAAAAGACGAAATGATTGGAGGCGGGTAAGAAGTAAGGCTGTAGAAATGGTGTTAAAGAATAGGTGAACATGATATAAAGTGTAAACAGAAAGCAACCATAAATAATATGATAATGCAGTTCTCTAAATTTGCATTAATATCCCTGTGTCCTGGGTTCAGTCATTAATAAGTCCTTTTCATCAAAACTTTGAATCCAAGCCATTTCCACATAGTAGAAATATTCTGCTGAACTTATGTCACGTTAGAAGCTTTATTCCAAGATGACTATGCACTAAAGGGGATTGATATTAAAGTGTTGGGGCTGGAGAGACAGTTCTCTGTGTAAGAACACTTCCTGGTCTTGCAGAAGACCTGAGTTTAGTGCTTGCACCACAGTCGGGCAGCTTACAACCTCATAACTTCAATTACAGATAGATGGGGCCCTTTTACACCCTTGGGAATACCCCTACTCACATACATACATACATACATACACATATACACATATACATAATACATATATACATACATACATACATAAATACATACATACATACATACATACCCATGAATAAAAAAGTGAAGTAATGCTTTAATTCAAGCTTCAGGAAAATTCAAAACTTCTGGCTTCCACAGGCATCTATGTTGGCTTCCACAGGCACCTATGTTTGGATGCACATATCCATGCTCAGAAATACATATTATTTAAAATAAGATAAATCTAGAAGACGTTATTTTTAGAGAGTTATAGATTTTCTCTACTTAGCCCCTATCCACTTTATACCACAAGGGCTCCCTCTGAGAGTAAACTGGAAGCTGTAACATATACACAAAGGACTTATAATATAAAAGGAGATAGTAGAGGACACAATTAAGATAAAATAAAAAGATAAAATTAAAAATAAGAGAAAAAACATTTTAAAAAAGCAAGGAAAAGCCCTAACATGACATTGGGAGACAAGGAACCTACCAAGCCGCCACTGATTTGTTTTCTGTTAGTCATCTATACTGAGCATATGGCCTAAGCTTAAGAGTAATTTGTTTCTGAGTTATGGATGGGGAAGTCCACTTCTCATATATTTCCTCCTTCAACCATATCAAAAAAGCTTCTTCCTGCAGCAGATGGGAACAAATGAAGAGAATGAAAGCTAGTTGTTCTGCAGAGAATGAAAGACTTTGGAACACCCAGCTTTAAATGAGATGTCTCCATCAAATCCTTCCCTTCAGGGCTCAGAGAACCTTGGAAAAGAGAGGCAGAATGAGTTCAAGGACAAGAGTGGAGAGAGGCCACCAAGCAAACAAAGCCCTCTAAATCAGCATGCTAGACATACATTTGAACTCAGAGACGAAGGTGGCATGAACAGGACCTGGGTGAGTCCGCACCAGATGGGATCCTAGAGATGAAAAAAGAAGGTCTGTGAGTATAATAGAATGTAATCAGGAGTCATTCTATTGCTACTTTTAATTATTTATTTAGAATAGTAATATTTGGTTTTACCATAGATCCCTGGGATATTTAGTTTCAGGTTCTTCTTGGTCATCCAAGCACTGTTGGGTACAGATTCCATTTCATAAAGTGGGCCTTCAGCCAAATCAGATATTGACTAGTTATTCCTGTAAGCTTTGTGCTACAATTGATCCTACTAGCATATCTTGCAGGCAGGACAGCATGATATCAAAGGTTTTGTGGCTGGGTTAGTGTTTGTTCTGTTTTGGTAGCATGCAGAGTTCCTTATGTACCAAAGATGCTCGAATATAGGGGTGAAGAATCTATGTAGGTACCCATTTGACTTATCTATGTTCAGTGAGTTCTATAGGTGTTGTTTTCAGAAATAGGACCTTATTATCAGTTTGTGGGGAACAAGCTTTAGTCTTGGCAAAACCTTAGGTTTTGGGGGGATTCCCATGAAATCCCTTTGGCCAACAAATCAATTAGATGTAACCCAATCTTGATACTGGAAGCTTCATTTAATGTCAAGAAATGGCAAGCCGGGTCTGCCCAATTATTTCACAATTTTATTTGGACCACCAACATTATATTGAACCAGTGGTTAAGTACAGACTAAGGGACAAATAGATCTCTCTAGGAAAGGAAAATTAAATAGATAGTTATGGGTAGAATGGGAGGATAGAGTGAATAATGAGACGAGGGGGGAAATACAAGAAGAGATACCTAAATTATATATATATATATATATATATATATAATGTTGGTGGTGTTTAGGTATGGGCTTTGAATTCCTGAACTTTCCAAGACTTTTATCATGAAGGGGTGTTGGATTTTGTCAAATGCTTTCTCAGCATCTAAGAGATGATCATGTGGTTTTTGTCTTTGAGTTTGTTTATATAGTGGATTACATTGATGGAGTTTTGTATATTAAACCATCCTTGCATTCCTGGGATGAAGCCTACTTGGTCATGATGGATGATCGTTTTGATGTGTTCTTGGATTCAGTTTGTGAGGATTTTATTGAGTATTTTTGCATCGATATTCATAAGGGAAATTGGTGTGAAGTTCTCTTTCTTTGTTGGATCCTTGTGTGGTTTACATATCAGAGTAATTGTGGCTTCATAGAATGAATTGGGTAGAGTACTTTCTGTTTCTATTTTGTGGAATACTTTGAGAAGAGCTGGAATTGTGTCTTCTTTGAAGGTCTGATAGAACTCTGCAATAAACCCATCTGGTCCTGGGCTTTTTTTTTTTGGTTGGGAGACTATTGATGACTGCTTCTATTTCTTTAGAGGAAATAGGACTGTTTGGATCATTAATCTGATCCTGATTTAACTTTGGTACCTGGTATCTGTCTAGGAAGTTGTCCATTTCATCCAGGTTTTCTAGTTTTGTTGAGTATATCCATTTGTAGAAGGATCTGATGATCTTTTGGATTTCCTCAGGTTCTGTTATTATGTCTCCTTTTTCATTTTTGATTTTGTAAATTAGGATACTGTCCCTGTGCCCTCTAGTTAGTCTGGCTAAGGGTTTATCTATCTTGTTGATTTTCTCAAAGAACCAGCTCCTGGTTTGGTTGATTATTTGAATAGTTCTTTTTGTTTCCACTTGGTTGATTTCAGTCCTGAGTTTGATTATTTCCTGCTGTCTACTCCTCTTGGGTGAATTTGCTTCCTTTAGTTCTAGAGATTCTATGTGTGCTCTCAGGCTGCTAGTGTATGCTCTCTCTAGTTTTTTTTTTTTTTTTTTTTTGTGTTGTGTTTTGTTTTGTTTTGTTTTGTGTTGTTTTGTTTTGTGTTGTTTTGTTTTGTTTTGTTTTGTTTTGTTTTGTTTTGTTTTGTTTTGTTTTTTGAAGGTACCCAGGGCTATGAGTTTTCCTTATAAGACTGCCTTCATTGTGTCCCATAAGTTTGGGTATGTTGTGACTTCATTTTCATTTAACTCTAAAAAGTCTTTAATTTCTTTCTTTATTTCATTCTTGACCATAGTATCATTGAGTAGAGTGTTTTTCAGTTTCCATGTGAATGTTGGCTTTCTATTATTTGTGTTGTTATTGAAGATCAGCCTTAGTTTGTGGCGATCAGATAGAATGCATGGGGTAATTTCAATATTTTTGTATCTGTTGAGGCCTGTTTTGTGACCAATTATATGGTCGATTTTGGAGGAGGTACCATGTGGCACTAAGAAGGTATATCCTTTTGTTTTAGGATAAAATGTTCTGTAGATATCTATTAAATCCATTTGTTTCATAACTTTGGTTAGTGTCCATTTGTCTCTGTTTAGTTTCTGTTTCCAGGATATGTCCGTTGATGAGAATGGGGTGTTGACATCTCCCACTATTATTGTGTGAGGTGCAATGTGTGCTTTGAGCTTTACTAAAGTTTCTTTAATGAATGTGGCTGCCCTTTTATTTGAACCATAGATATTCAGAACTGAGAGTTCATCGTGGTAGATTTTACCTTTGATGAGTATCACGTGCCTCTCCTTGTCTTTTTTGATAACTTTGGGTTGGAAGTCAATTTTATTCGATATTAGAATGGCTACTCCAGCATGTTTCTTCAGACCATTTGCTTGGAAACTTGTTTTCCAGCCTTTCACTCTGAGGTAGTGTCTGTCCTTTTCCCTGAGGTGGGTTTCCTGTAAGCAGCAAAATGTTGGATCCTGTTTGTGTAGCCAGTCTATTAGTCTATGTCTTTTTATTGGGGAATTGAGTCCATTGATGTTAACAGAAATATAAGAAAAGTAATTGTTGAATTTGCTGAAAGGACCCAGATATAGCTGTCTCTTGTGAGGCTATGCCAGGGCCTAGCAAACACAGAAGTGGATGCTCACAGTCAGCTATTGGGTGGATCACAGGACCCCCAATGGATGAGCTAAAGAAAGTACCCAAGGAGCTAAAGGGGTCTGCAATCCTACAGGTGGAACAACAATATAAACTAACCAGTAACCCCCCCCCCCCAGAGCTCATGTCTCTAGCTGCATATGTATCAGAAGATGGCCTAGTCAGCCATCATTTGAAAGAGAGGCCCATTGGTCTTGCAAACTTTAGATGCTTCAGTACAGGGGAATGCCAGTGCCAAGAAGTGGGAGTGGTGGATAGGAGAGTCGGGGTGAAGGTATGGCAGACTTTTGGGATAGCATTGGAAATGTAAATGAGGAAAATACTGAATAAAAAATATTAAAAAAATAAACAAAAAAAGAATAGTAATTGTTCCTTCCTGTTATTTTTGTTGTTAAAGTTGGGAATCTGTTCTTGTGGCTGTCTTCTTTTAGGTTTGTTGAAGGATTACTTTCTTGCTTTTTCTAGGGTGTAGTTTCTGTCCTTGTGTTGGTGTTTTCCATTTATTATCCTTTGAAGGGCTGGATTCATGGAAAGATATTGTGTGAATTTAGTTTTATAATGGAATACTTTGGTTTCTCCATCTATGGTAATTGAGAGTTTTGCTGGGTATAGTAGCCTGGGCTGACATTTGTGTTCTCTTAGGGTCTGCATAACATCTGTCCAGAATCTTTTGGCTTTCATAGTCTTTGGTGAGAAGTATGATGTAATTCTAATAGGCCTGCCTTTATATGTTACTTGACATTTTTCCCTTACTGCTTTTAATATTCTATCTTTATTTAGTGCATTTGTTGTTCTTATTATTATGTGTCAGGGAGAATTTCTTTTCTGGTCCAGTCTATTTGGAGTTCTGTAGGCTTCTTGTATGTTCATGGGCATCTCTTTCTTTAGGTTTGGGAAGTTTTCTTCTATAATTTTGTTGAAGATATTTGCTGGCTCTTTAAGTTGAAAATCTTCATTCTCATCTACTCCTACTATCCATAGGTTTGGTCTTCTCATTGTGTCCTGGATTTCCTGGATGTTTGGAGTTAAGATCTTTTTGCATTTTGCATTTTCTTTGATTGTTGTGCCCATGTTCTCTAAGGAATCTTCTGCACCTGAGATTCTCTCTTCCATCTCTTGTATTCTGTTAATGATACTCGCATCTATGTTTCCAGATTTCTTTCCTAGGGTTTCTATCTCCAGTGTTGTCTCATTTTGTCTTTTCTTTATTGTTTCTACTTCCCTTTTTAGGTCTAGTATGGTTTTGTTCAATTCCATCACCTGTTTGATTGTGTTTTCCTGTATTTCTTTAAGGACTTCTACCACTTTAACAGTGTTCTTCTGTATGTCTTTAAGTGAGTTATTAAAGCCCTTCTTAATGTCCTCTATCAGCATCATGAGATATGATTTTAAATTTGAGTCTTGCTTTTTGGGTGTGTTGGGGTATCCAGGACTGGCTGAAGTGTGAGTGCTGGGTTCTGCTGATGGTGAGTGGTCTTGGTATCTGTTAGTAAGTTTCTTAAGTTTGCCTTTTGCCATCTGGTAATCTTTGGAGTTAGTTGTTATAGTTGTCTCTGGTTGGAGCATGTTCCTCCTATGATTCTGTTAACCTCTGTCAACAGACCTGGGAGTCTAGGTCTCTCCTGAGTCTCAGTGGTCAGAGTTCTCTCTGAAGGCAAGCTGTCCTCTTGCAGGGAAGGTGCACAGATATCTTGTGTTCAGACCTTCCTCCTTGCTGAAGATGAAGGCCTGAAACAGGGTCTGTCCCAGAAGATGTTTGCCTCTGCACTCTGCATGCTCACCTGCACAGACTGGTCTCTGAGGGACATGGGACACAAGATGGCTCTCTCACCTGCTCTGGTGGTCACATCCGTCCCAGGTAGACACCTCTTCTATGGCGGGGAAGGTGCCCGGATGTCTGAAGCCCAAAATGGGGTCTGTCCCAGAAGCTGTGTTGCTTCTGTAGTCCACACTCTCACCTGCGCAGACTAGTCTCAGAGGGTTCCAGGACCCAAGATGGCTCCCTCACCTGCTCCGATATGAAGTGTTTCTTTAAGTGTTTCCCAGCCACTTGAGTTTCTTCCTTTGATAATTTTCCATTTAGATCTGTACTCCATCTTTTAACATATAGGGTTGTTTTCTTGATATCTAGATTTTTGAGTTTTTTATATACTTTGAATAGTAGCCCTCTGTCAATGTACAGTCAGTTAAAATTATTTCCTATTCTATAGGTTGCCACTTTGAATAAGAGTGTCCTTTGCTGTGCATAAGCTTTTCATTTTTATGAGGTCTCATTTACTAATTGTTGATCTTAGTGAAGTCTTTTCCTCTGTCATTGAGTTCAAAGATAATCCCACTTTCTTTTCTGTCAGATTCAGTGTATCTGGTTTTATGTTGTGGTCTTTGATCCACTTGGAGTTGAGAATTTGTTTGGGATAATATTTATGGATCTATTTTAGTTCTTCTACATGCAGCCATTCAGTTTGACTAGCACCACTTTTTAAAGATGCTGCTGTGTATTTTTCCAGTGTGTATTTCTGCATTTGTATCTATGTCAATATATCTATATCCCCACTCTCTTAATTATTGATACACACACACACAAACACACACACACACAGAGAGAGAG
Organism: Mus musculus; assembly: GCF_000001635.26. Classification (NCBI taxonomy): domain Eukaryota; kingdom Metazoa; phylum Chordata; class Mammalia; order Rodentia; family Muridae; genus Mus; species Mus musculus. The sequence goes on along the minus strand of NC_000070.6, from coordinate 15,622,716 downwards.
AGAGAGAGAGAGAGAGAGAGACAGACAGACAGACAGACAGACAGACAGACAGGTATCCATGAGTGTATGAATATATATTTATTTTTGTGTCAACACCATGGTGTTTTTACTATGTCATTTCATTCTGTAATGCAAATTAATCTCAGGGACAATGTTTCCTTCAACAGTTCAAGATAATTTTAGCTATCCTGTTTGTATGGTATGTATGTGTGCATATGTATGTATTTTTGAATGAAGCTGAAAATTGTCTTTTCAAGATCTGTGTTGGAATTTTGATGGAGATTGCATTCAACCTGTGGATTGCTTTTGGTGGGACAAGTGCTTTCACTATGTTACTCCTACTGATCCATGAGCATGGGAGATCTTTCTGTTTTCTAATATCTTCTTCCATTTCTTTCTATAATGCCTTAAAGTTCTTATACAAGTCTTTCACTTGCTTGTTTAGATATTTTATTTCATTTAAGGCTATTATGAAAGGAATTATTTCATTGATTTCTTTCTCAGTGAGTTTGTCACTTGTATATAGGAGAGCTGAGTTTTGTGAGTTAGTTTTTTATCCAGTTACTGATACAAGTGTTTATTAACTGTGGGTGTATCCTGACAGGAATTTTAGGCTCACTAATGTATACTATGATTTCATCAAAAAAAATACTCTTATGTTCTAATTTATGTCCCTGATCTCCTTTAGTTTTCTTATTGTTCTAGTGAAGATTTCAAGCATGATTTTGAGTATGAACTTCTTTACTTACTCATTTATTTATTTCCACTATATTTTTGAGCTTTCACAGATTTCCTTAAGGGATTTATTAATTTCCTTTGTCATATTCATAAGGACATTTTAAGGTCTTTTGTTGTACTTCACTTATGTTGCAATACTCGAGACCTTTAGTGGCAGGGTTGCTGGGTTCTAGTAGAGACATATTTCTTTGGCCTCCCTTATTGTTTGGGTTTTTATGCCAGCACACAAGCATCTGCATTTGGGGAGATTATAATTCTAGGTGCTCATATCTTCTCTAGTCTTTGTTAAATGTGTGTTTTGTGTTTCTTGGTTTCTGTTGCCATCTTTGTTTTTTAGGAGAGTGTGATTGCTGTATGTTTCCTGGTAAGAAATTTTTTGGGGGGATCCTGATAGGTGTGAACACCGGGGTTCTGGCTAAAATGTGTTTCTAGGTGTTGGAAGCTAACATTTAGGACAGAGGATGGGCTAGATAGGAGAACTGAGTGAGTTCACAAGAAAAACTAAAGCCTGATGTTGTACTGTGATATGCTTAGTCCCTTGTAACTGAGGGCAGAGTGAGAAGGGGCCATAACAGGTGTTGTACTACAGAGCTGAGTATGAAGCTAGGGGGCTGAACTTTGTGGAATGGAAAGAAGTGTGAAGATTTGCAATTAGCTCTCTAGTGTTATTTTACTGGTCTTAGTGGTGAAAATCTGGAGTTAGTATACCTGCTTCCCTGGCTGGAGTGCAACCTCTTATCTTTTAATGAATTCCTGATATAAATTTTATGAATGTTAAAATTTGAGAAATCCTTCCTGAGAGACGATAAAAGAAGAGTGGATGTCTATGTCACCTGTGTTGGAAACTGGAAACATTAATGCAGTTTTAGCTTTATCAGACTTCCTCCTTTTTCTGCAATTCCTGTGATGTGGAGTGATAATTATGTATCTTCAGCATTCTGAAATTTAGCTTTACAAGTTGCTAAGACATACTATTGTGTTTTCTCTGTAAAAGCCTTATTTTGTTTAATGGGATTTCACACCACTTAATTTTCAACCCATTCAGAAATCCATGTCTTCTCTCATCTTTCATATGCCCTTTTCAGATCTGGAAAGGTCTTGCCTTTTGAAGTACAGTGCTTTTTCTTTGAACATCACTTGCCTTTCTTCTCCTGTCCCTTTTGTTCATTTACACAGACACACAGACACACAGACACACACACACACTTTACTGCTAGAAAACTTGCCCTCCCATCAAAATTAGCAAACAAACAGGGCTTATTGGTTTGTGTTTTCTATTTTCTTTTTCCCTATTTTTGTTTCTCCTTATTTGTTTTCAAAAGAAAATTTTTTTCAAAGAGTTTCTTCAGCATATTCTTTTTAAAAAACCTCAAATCCAAAACAAAAAAAAGTAATCACACTGTCAGGGTGCTACAAAGACAGAATGTGTTTTCAGTAAACAATGAACAACATTGATATTCTGTGTGATCTTTGTTTTCTTGGTTCTTGAGAGTTCGGTGTTTTATTTACTCATTTTCCTTCTAACACATACTTTTGTTTCTTTGATCATATAGCCTTACAAGTCTTACCAAGGTATATTAAGGAAGTAGATTAATAGCCACTCTACAGCTGAAGAACCTATTTTTTCACTTACAGAAGATTTTTTTGACATTACAATATAATTTCAACATTTTTCTCTTCCTTTTTGTCCCTCCAACTGCCCTCCCATATGTTATCCCCAGTTGCCTTCAAATTCATGCCCTATGTTTTTAAAAACTAATTGTTATTGCACATACATATGTCTTTGTATATACAAATATATTTAAAATATAACCCGTTCAGCACATATAATGTTACTTTAATGTACATTGTCTGAGTTGACATTTTGGCACTGGAAAAACAATTTTTGCACTCCTCTCTGGGTAAGACCATGACTCCTGCTCTCAGTTTCCTCACTTGCCTATAGTTCTTTGTGTAGGACTCCAGCCTTGGAGACTTTTCTCCTATCCACTTTAGAATGTTCATTGATGTTACTCTACTTCAACTCATGTTTGAGAAGTCATGTTGGTGAGACTTTGTAGTGTAGATTCTGATATCGCTAAGAGACACAATCGCACAGCAAACTCTTGGATCTGATGGCTCTTACAATAATTTTGTTTCTCTTACAGAATGTACCCTGAACCTTACTTACTTAGGTACTCAAGTGTTTTTAGATGTATCTGTTGGGACAGACCTCTGAAACTGGTTGTAGTTTCTGTAGTAGTCTTTATTGAGAAGTTTACTTGAAGGTATGTGAAGACTACACTTTTCTATGGATATAAAGACAAATGTTTGTATGCTGTTATAGATTATGCTAGTTTAGTGAATTAAAGGTTATAGTTTCTCCTCTAATAATTATGACTTCTCTAGTACTGAGCAGTTAGCTAAGTTTTTAGTATCTGTTAAATGGATCTTAATTCCAATTAGAGAGCTGTTGGTTACCGCTAAGGTATTAACACCACTATTGCACTATAGGGTTAGTATTTCATGCTGGTCATTGTTGTGGTCCATAGGTATTGTGACTGGGGAAAATGGCTGATTACCTTCCTCTTTTGGAAGCTTGCACAGTGCTTTTTGGCATCATTTTCAAAAGTCAGTCCTCAGTGCGGAGGCATTCAGATCAGTTCCAGTTCAGAGGTCTCTGGGATCTGTTTCTGAATTGCATGATTTCTTCAGTGGTAGGGGTTTGTCCTTTAGTGGACAACCAAGGGCAAGAACAATAGGCCGTATTTTTTTTTTCAGCTGTCCATATGATTTTATATTATTTACAATTTTTTTCTTTTTCCAATTTTATTAGGTATTTTCTTCATTTACATTTCAAATGCTATCCTGAAAGTCTCCTATACACTCCCTCCCCCATGCTACCCTACCCACCCACTTCCACTTCTTGGCCCTGGCATTCCCCTGCACTGGGACATATAAAGTTTGCAAGACCAAGGGGTCTCTCTTCCCAATGATGGCCAACTAGGCCATCTTCTGATACATATGCAGCTAGAGACACGAGCTCTGGGGGTACTGGTTAGTTCATATTGTTGTTCCACCTATAGGGTTGCAGACCCCTTCAGCTCCTTGGGTACTTTCTCTAGCTCCTCCATTGTTCCATCCAGTAGCTGACTGTGAGCATCTACTTCTGTGTTTGCCAGGCACCGGCATAGCCTCACAAGAGACAGCTATATCAGGGTCCTTGCAGCAAAATCTTGCTGTCATGTGCAATAGTGTCTGCGTTTGGTGGCTGACTATGGGATAGATCCCTGGGTGCAGCAGCCTCTGGAAGCTCCATCCTTGTCTCAGCTCCGAACTTTATCTCTGTAACTCGTTCCGTGGGTGTTTTGTTCCCAATTCTAAGAAGGGGTGATTTACAACTTTTTATTCGATATTTTCTTCATTTTCATTTCAAATGCTATCCAGAAAGTCCCCTGTACCCTCCCCCCCTCGCCCTGCTCCCCAACCCACCCACTCCTGCTTCCTGGTCCTGGTGTTCCCGTGTACTGGGGCACATCAAGTTTGCAAGACCAAGGGGGAAGATAGGCCATATGTTTTGAGAGTCTCTTGGAGAGCTCTGGCCAACAGCTCAAAGGTGGCTTCTCATGTCTGGAGTAGGGGGTTCTTGTTACATGATCTTCAGCTTTTGAAAGCAGTGTCATGAGCCCAGATTAATCAAGCTTATTAAAATGCATGTATATATAATTTATAATATGTGTGTAATTTATATATGTACAGAATATATATGTAATTTATAATTATAATATATAATAATTATATATACATACATATAGAGAGAATTATAGTTGTTCTTAGGTAAATAGCTAATAATATGACTTCATTTGGCTTCTAAAGACATCTTTATTGTTATTTTACACATTTTATTCCTTCTGTTCCCTCCCTCCCCTCCTTAAAGACGCCCACCTTTTTCACTCCTCCTATCAGATCACATGCATGCATACTCTCACCCTCCCCCTTCACTCTCCTCCACCTTCTTCTGTATTTACCTCCACACCACTCCTAAGGACCCAGTCTTTTCTCATTTCTAGCCAATCACTTTTCTCATGTTATTTTCCTTTAGTAACTCACCTTCTTTATTAATTCCCTTCCCTTTCCCATTTCCTCTATACGATCCACTCTATCCCACTCTTCTCTTTACCTGCCTCCCATCTTCTTATGGATCAATTTTTAATACTGAGATGACAAGGGTGTGTCATTCCCACATGGAAGGTATAACATACAACAATGTGTACCCAGTTGTTTTTGCAAGTTTTCTAAAACAAACAAATAAATAAATATTTTAATTTACTTTGATTCTGACAAGATCATGTGTAATTAATATGCATGTAAAAATCCAGGTTGAATCCTTTCTTTCTGTCTCTCCGCTAACATATCAACAATACACTACAAGTTCTGTTCCATAATTCTTTAAGTGATCACTGTGAAAATCTTGTCAAATCTTTTCATGCTGCAAGTGAATATTTATCGTGACTTACAGTGACTTATAAACGGCTGAACTAGGATTTATGATGGAGAAACTGAGTCTAACTGACTTTGTAATGCAAGGTGTTGATAGGGCAGAATAATAGACATTACTAAGGGTGCCCCGTCTTTGCAAAGAGCTTCCAGAGAAAAGAAGATAATTAATAGCCTGCTCACAAAAGATGAAAATCATTGCAATAACCCTAGCCGTCTTAAGATCCTACAGTGTTCTTGTCTGTAGGGTCCTTAGACATAAATGGATCTGAAAAAGCATTATAAAGTCTTCCTTTTCAAGAGGATGGCTTCTACTTCAAGTCTCAAGAGCCTGAGGCTTAGTTTGTTGTGTAGATAGATGTGGAGTGGTCTGTTTCAGACTCCACAATTAAAAGTAGCAGACTGTTTCTGTGTCATGAGTATGTTGGAGATGCCTAGTTTTTCTGTCACTAAATGAAAGAAAAGGATAAAATTCTGAAATATCTCTACCATTACATGTAGGATAAAGAAATATACAGAAGTATGACATTTAGCTTTCCAGTAGCTGGTGGGTTTAAGCTTATAACTAAATGGCCAAGCAAGCATATCTATAGACTGACTTAGGTTTATTTTCCTCTCTCCTCTCCTTTATCCCCACTCTTTATTGTGTTTTGTAATATCAGGACACAGCCCTGAAGTCAGAATAATTGTAGTAAGGAGTAAAGGGCCAGATAATTTCCAGGTGGAAAATGAAAATCTCTGAAAAAGTATTAAAAATTATTACAATACAAAAAAGAAAATCCTTATGCCCTTTTCATGTAAAATATGTCAAACTTATTAAAATGTTGCAGAAAAATGAAAGCAAAATTACAGAAATGTTTACAAGTGACTTTGTGGGCTGTGGAAGCCAGCTGTACAGCTTATGGAAGGCTTGTTGAATACCTGACATACCACACTTGCAGATGAAGACCATAAGATTTTTACGTGTATTTCTTGTGTCTTCACATAATCCTAAAAGTCACTTGACTGGATTGTGGTTATCATATGAATCTTAAATACTCACCCCCATCCCCAGTTTATGTTTTGAATTTTTTTTCACAGCTGGTAGCACTAAATTAGGAGACTGTAGAACCTTTAGGATTTGGGGCCTGGCTGATGGAAATAGGTCACTACATGCTGGCCCAGGGGGGTATGTTATACCGGGAGACTTCTAGTCAGTCTCTACCGCCTGGTCTGCTGGGATGGAAACAACCTCTGCCACATTTTCCCATTGCTATAAGCTATTTACTTTTTCATGTCTCCCATTGTGATAGATTGAAATCGTAAGGGAAAATAAACCTTCTATCTCTTACAATTGTTTCTATGAGGTTTCATCATCACCACATCACAAAGAGGTAATCTTTGTGATTACCATATTTAGAAAAGAAAATTTAGACATAAAGAGATTAAACATCTACATCAACAGTTTCAACCTGTGGATCATCTTGAGGGTCTAACAACCCTTTCACAGGAGTCATGTATCAAATATGCTGCATATCATATATTTACATTATAATTCATAACTGCAAAATTACCATTAAGAAATAACACTGAAAGTAATTTTATGGTTGGGGTCATCACAACATGAAGAAAGGTATTAAAGGGTCACAGTGTTAGGAAGGTTGAGATTCACTGATCTCGATTATGACCACATAGCTACAAGACAAAGTTTAATGCCAAAAATTGTTCTTCATTTTCTCTACTGTTCTCATCTTGGAACATACTTGATGTATATGTCTAAGTAAGCCTTCAATTTTGAAATGTTTCCTGTCATCCATTAATATACATTGAATAATGGATACTTATTAAGGATCATTAAAATAAATGTGTGTGTTGGAAGAAGTTGATTACAAACAGATAAGAAATGAATGTCTCATATAAACATAAAATATTTTATAATTCTGGGCATATATCTTATGATAATGTATAACCCAGCACACACACACACATATACATATATATATATGTGTGTGTGTGTGTGTGTGTGTGTGTGTGTGTGTGTATGGAATATATATATATATACATATACATATATATATATACATATATATGGAATGAGGGGAGATTATAAGTCTTGGGTAAATAACAGTAATATCTAGATATTAAGGTAAACAACTATAGTAGTCCCAATATACCCGTGTCCTTATTACATAGCCTGTGAAAATGTTGCCTTAATCATAATTTGCAGTTATGCTTAATATTAAGGGACTTGAAATAGAAATCATAGGTTAACTGGGTGGATCCAAAAGTCAAATGAGCACTTAAACGCAGAAAAGTCTTCCAGGAAGAGAAGGAGGAGAAATACTTGGGGTGTTGGTATCAGAGAAAATTAGAGAATAAAAATTTATTATTTCTGACTGAATAAAAGCACTGCCATACAAATTCTGATAAGCTAGGAATGAAAGGGAACAGAGTCCTTCCTCCAGGAGAAAAGAATATGGAAAGGGGAAAGAGTTTTAGCCTAGATTGAATTGTGTTAGACCTCTACCCTTCAGAATGTTAAGCTAATACATTCAGATTGCTTAAGCCACTACACTTGTAGTAGTATATACCACAGCAGCAATAGACAACCAACACAGCTAGCTCATACATGTTGAGTGGGCTATAGAGCTCACAAACATATGAAATGATCCACTCTTTTTTAAATTATATATTTTCTTTCTATACATTTCAAATGTTATCCCCCTTCCTCGTTTCCCGTACGAACCCCCCTATCCCATCCCCCCTCCCCTTGCTCACCAACCCACCCACTCCCACTGGTCTAATCTTAAAGCTATTTTAAGGGTTGGATGGTACAGCAAAGAAAACAAAAGCTCAGAGGTACTGAATGACTCACCCACGGATTCATCAGGCACATCTTGGGCTTCAATTCCAAGACTTGCCTGCGCCTTTTGTACTAAAATGCCTATATGTAGACATACTTAAATGTTTAAAGCACTGATAAATCATGAAAACTCTTTACTGGGAATTTATATGTCTTAATTGTCATGTGGGAAAGGTGATCCAGTGGAGCACCATTCAGGTTGTGAAAAGAAAAAGAAAAATGACTTCGAAATGTTTCAGAAGTCTCCGTTTCTCTCAACTGTATAAATGGAAAACTGTTCATCCACACCTTACCAGGCTAGGGCAAGCTGTATGACACTCAAAGAGTACTTGTTGTTATCAACCATAGAACCATTCACCCTTTAAAATTCAAAGTTGTGTACAAGATTCATCCTGTGAAAGTTTACAGTAGTGTTGATTCTATAATAAGCCAGTTTGAGAAAATCCTCCTGTAATTTCAATATTGTGAATCTTCTGGTGAATTCATCATATGTTTAAAATTCCAAAAGCATTAATAAAAATACAAGGAATGTTTGTTCAATTTAATCTAAATCACAAAGACCACAGTACCCATGTTACATGGTTGCTAAGTCAAAAATATGAATAATTTATTTGCACACGTAATCAGATTAAAATATGGGGACTTGAATATTGAAAAATATCACTTGCCTGAAGAAATGGAGTCCTGGAAGAAAGGATGAGTTATATGTTCAATAAAACCTTCTCAGTTCTCAGGGGATCTAATAAAAATGGATGGGGATGGAAGGTTATTGTGAACTAATTTTGTTGAATCCAGATATATTCTTTCTATAAACAGGCTTTTAAAAAATTATTTTAATTCATAAATCCATGTTAACTGGATAAGTTCTTAGGCTGTATTTGATTTAGACTGGATTACTGAAACAATATTGGGCTCTAATCTATGTATCAGTATGAATTGTTATAAGTATTCTCATGTTGTTCAGATAAGTACTTTCAAATTTTATTTAACTACAGAAAACTTTTTCCTCTAACTTCATTAATGATTGAATTATTAATGAAGTTATTTATTAAATTATCTAATAAATTATTTAAATTTAAATTTTATTATTCATTTTCACATTTTTTTTGCTTTTATCAAATCTACAAAATATCTCAAGTATCAAAGTCTTATTTAAATTAATGCATCTAAAGATATGACATCATTCTAGAATATTGTTTTAATATGTATAAGTCATTGTGGTAGTATTCATGTAAATAAATATTAAACAACTAAGCATGGGGAAAATTACAAAAACTTCATGCTCTTCTTATATGATTAAGGATGAAGATATAAATATGTTGAAAATAAATATATCAAATGATGGTTTTGGTTTCACATTCAAAATGGCAACTATCCCTTGACCTATTCTTGTTCTCATACTTGGTGTTTGGTTACGCCTTCTTTGTAGCTTGTGTATGTATATGTGTGTGTGTGTGTGTGTGTGTGTGTGTGTAAACAAACTCTAGCATATTCTGGGTACTATCATTGACATTTAAAGTTTTTTTTAAATTAGGAATTAACATGTGCTTTTTTATTTTTAGTGCTGAGGACTGAACTCTGGGCTTTGTATATACTAGGCAAGTATTCCATTATATCACTGAGTTATATTTCCAGCCTAGATAATTAACACTTAATATATACATAGGAGTGGGTGGGGACAGGGAATTTTCAGAGGGGAAACTAGGAAAGGGGATAACATTTAAAATGTAAATAAAGAAAATAATAAAAATATGTCCAAGATGATTTATTATTTGTAGTTTATAAACATAAAAGTTATCTCATGAAACTCATATATACATGTGTATATATATATATATATATATATATATATATATATATATGAGCTGTTTTGTTAATAAATGGTTATCAGCTTGGTAGAATTTGTCCTCGGTACTCCTTTCATTGTAAGATAGCTTCTGTCTTAATTATTTTTCTTTTGTTCTTATGATAAAATACATGACACAGCCACTTAAGGGAGAAACTTTTTTTAGTTCATAGTTCGAAGTTACATCAATATGTTGAGAAATCCAGAGCTTTAGGAGTTTGAGGCCTCTAGTCACATTGAATCTACAGTCAAGAAGCAGAGCTTAATACTTAATACTTAACACCATTTGTGTTTCATACCGTCCAGAGTCATATGGTGCCACCCACAGTAGGCACATATTCCAACTCTAGGCATGCCTTAGAGACTGTCTTCCATTTGACATTAGAGAAGTTGAAAGTTGAGATTGAATTGTATCTCAACTCCATTCCTGATCAACATGGTACCCACTTGCATCATTTTAATTCATATTTTTTCACTTTTGTCCTCCAGATCTCAAATTTATCTGATAATTCAAAATGCTTTCATTCTGGATAAGGGACATAGAATAAATACACAGTTTAAGGCAGAATCTACAGTTAGCTTAGGTTGTAATAGCTGGGAATCCAAGCCTCAGTAGAGTTGGTACATTGTTGTCTTAAAGGCTGGTGAGAATTAAATAGACTGGAAACACAGTAGGACAGTCAGGTTAAGTACAGAGTCTTAAGTCATTTCAAGTCATATTAATAACATAGTTGCAAGGTCTTCTGGCAAAGTTTCTGTGTCTTTGAATGAATATATTTTTGGAAAACTTATTACTATAGATCAAACCAAAGCAAACACCAAAATCTAGCAAAGCTAACCCCAAATCCTGCATCTTCATACCTTGCATCTGACTCCAATGCTGAAATTAGCAAAGGGTAGCATTTTCCCTATAGCTTTCCCTGTGCAGCACAGGTAGCTTCTTTCTTGGACCAGTTTCCTTAAATGCCTGGGGATTTCCTCTGGTCCAGAAATCTTTAACATCCTGGAGTATCTATTGCAACCAAGGCTTCATAGTCGTAGCTTCATGCAGTTGCCTCTCAGAGCTTTCTTTCAGGAACTGTCATCCTACCCCACAGGGTGCCTGACCTTGGTGGCTCTCTAAAACTATGGATCAAGATCCTGTGACCTCTTGATTTTATACATTTTATGCCTGAGAAATCAATACAAAATGGACAATGTTGCCATGTTCAGGTGCCATCTTGAGATGGAAGCACATACTTTTGGACCATAGTAGTATTTCTTATATGTCTTGATGGATGAATCTGAATATTCCTTGAAGGGAAATTTGCTTAATTGCAAAAATTCCTTTGAAATATTCTTAGCTCAGGGTTCTCATTTCATAAAATGTGCTTTTTATCATGTGGAGCTTTGGATGAGTGGAGTCTTGTCTTTGGGGCATTTTTTTCTATTGTTCTAGTGGAAAAACTGAATTTTCTCTTCACCCATTACGAACACTTTGTCATCTGAACTTTCTTTGTACACAAATTTACATGTGACCACACACATTTCCTTATAAACCACACATTTTTCTTATCTTTTTTGTTCATGTTTTCTATCTTTTTTCACTGTGGATCTGGAAAGTGAATTAACCAGTTGTCCTTACTCAGTTCCTATACTCTCCTGTCTTGAAATTTCCTCTATCAAATTTGTTAAATATCTTTAATTCAACTACACTAGGGTTCTCAAGACATGGATAGAATAAGGCCAGAGTTTTGCTAAAATATCACATGAATGGCCCCTAGTGAAATATATGATTGAGTCCTTGTTCCCCACACAATCTTCCTGAGTCAGGTTTTAGAACTAGTGGTTTCTCTCAGCACTCTCATCTTCTATGTTCCTAGAACAACTGACTAATCCCTGCTCACAGCACTCAAAGTTTTTATAGCCCTAAGATCCAAACTTTTTTACATTCCCTGAAAATCTGTTCTAAAAACTTGGGACATACATGGATGAGTTTACTACAGCAGTAACTCAATATTTTTGCATCAATTTTCTGTCTTCAACACTTTCCTGTTGCCGTGATAAGATACTCTGACTGAAGCAACATAAGGGAGAAGGAGTTTCTTTTGCCTTACAGTTCTAGGCTATAACCCATCATGGATCACAGCATTAGGAACTTAACACCATTGAATCCAGTCAAGAAGCATAGGGTTGTGAATATTTATGCTTTTTTTTCCTTTTGATATAGTTGAGGATCCCACCCCAGGGAGTGGTGCTATCTGCAGAAGGAAAGTTTTTCCACCATAATTACCCTAAGCATGATAGCCTCTAACTGGTATTTTCAGGGTCCCACTTCCCAGGTGTCTCTATTCTTATTTAGTGGACAATTGGGTTTAATCATTACAAATATGATTATTGATATACTATATTTTACTCAGCTTGTTTTATTTATAGCTGTGTGCCAATATCTTGGTTTTTGTTTGTTTGTTCATTTGTTTGTTCCATGTCTTACAAATAAATATCATTTGTAAAAGGAAAAAAGATCAATGTATTATTAATCAGACTTTCAGACATTTAATTTGTTTGATGAGAATAGAGTTTTATAACATTTTATAAAAATTCTGTACCGAGCCTGTACTACCTTTAAAAGTGGAGTTATAATTTATTTTATTCATTTATTTTGTGATAATGTATCACTGGGTAGCCTGGGATGGACTTGCAGCACAGATACTCCTGCCTTAGTTTCCCAGGTACTAGCATGGCATATGTATACCATCAGACCTTGCTTGTTACCCCGCCTTAAAACATTTAAAGCTTGGAATATATTACTGTATATTTTGAAGAACCCCAAGAGATATAATAGTATCTTTTCCCCCTGCAAACTAAAATCATGCTGCAATAGTTGATTTGAATGGAATGCCCTCACAGACATACCCCAATATATACCTAAGGCATTACTGAGGTGTAGATTTGGGTGTGTCTGTGAGGGCATTTCCAGATAGAATTAACTGTGGGAATAATACCCATCTTGAATATAGACAAAAGCATCCCATGGGGTGGGCCTAAGAGTGAATGAACAAGGTAAAAGAAAAGAAAAAGAAAATGTGATTCAAGTTAGTTTGTTCTTTTCTTGCTAACTCAACCACTAATATGTAAGCAAGGAGCTTCACATTCCTCTATCCACAGCCCAGCCACATCACATCACTTCTGTTACCAAGGTTGACATGCCCAGCCACATCACTTCTGTTACCAAGGTGTCCGCGCCATGGCCTACTGTAAGCCAAAATAAATCTTTCTCTCCCTAAGTTGCTTTTTTTGGGTATTTTGTTACAATAAGGTTAAATGTAACTAATGTGATTGTGAACAAAGATGTTTCATAATATTAACATTAAAAAGGCTGGACTACTAGGCCATCAATGGGAGGAGAGGCCCTTGGTCTTGCGAAGATTATATGCCCCAGTACAGGGGAATGCCAGGGCCAGGAAGCAGGAGTGGGTGGGTTGGAAAGCAGGGCAGGGGGAGGGTATAGGGGACTTTCGGGATAGCATTTGAAATGCAAATGAAGAAAATATCTTAATTAATTAATTAATTAAAAAAGAAAGAAAGGCTATTTACAGGCTAATCCATGTACTAGATATTAAAGTGATAGTTCAGTAACACACAGAGACTGGCTTATTGATGGTAGAAGTAATCCACAACCACTTCCGGACATGGTGATAAATAGGCAAATAAATAAGCGAGGGTTGGAAATGGAGTGAGCTGCTTGAGAAATGTAATGTGATGTTTACTAAAGACTTAACACCAATGAATTATATCACTCAAATAAAGAAAAATTACAGATAAAAGCATTCATCTTAGGTTAACAAGAAATAATTATCTATCATTTAACAGCTTCCAGAAAGACAGATTAAACATATGGTCCTGACCATTTCATAGTTAAACAAGCCCTAGTTTTTGTAAGGGAGTTTATAAAATATTTGGGTCTGAGCAGAGCAGTTGCTGTCCCTCTTTTCACAAGATGGTAGATATCCAAGGACCATGAACTTCTTCACAAGTGTCAAGCTGTTACAGTTTGCTTCCAAAAGCTACTGTTTTGAAATGTTTCATTGTTTCCCTTCTGGAAGGCAGCTGTCAGCGATGATTACAAAATGTTCTTTGAAAGATGACGAGCAGCACATTGAAAGGGACTGTTTCAGTAGCCAGAATTCATGGCTGCCTCCTACATTTGGCATCTTCCCTCCAATAGAGCAGGAAGTCTGGAGCATGTTTGTTTAGTCAGGAAATTCACATTCATTGTTTGTGCTGGCTGCCCAAGTGGGTAAGTGGGTCTTTATATTACCGTCTGGTAGCAGTGTTCTTTCAAATCATTAATGATATTTGAACGGTTGTGAAAGGAACTATAAAACTGGATTATGTTTATAGAACTCCTTTAAGGTGCTATAGTTCCTATACATATTGCCTTCATTATCTACTGAGAAAATCAGAATCCAATAGAAATAGAATTAAGTGTGAGTAAATAAGATGGGAGGCTTAAACTAGCTAGTATTTCAATGAAGATCAAATCTTCAAATACATATTTAACAGGATCCTAGTTGCTTTCTAGTAACAAATTGCATTTAATTTAAAAATGTAAAAGGACCGAAACAAGTTTATTTTTCTACTGGCCTCTGGAATAGATGTGCATATTTAAATACCCCAGGCTTCTTTCCTGGATTTAAGGCTTTCTAGAGACCAGATCTATGTCTTCACCTCTTCACACATTATCTGCAGAGGGACGAACTCTTAGAGAAAACCTGGCAGAGATCAAATATCAAATATCAAATATCAAATTCGGCATTATAGTGTAATATTAAAATATTGATTAGATGAATAAATATTATAAAAGTGGTAAGTATCAGTCATTTGTGGGGAGATTTGAGACTCTTTTCTGAGTAGCGGAACTATAAATATGAATATATTTTCACATAGTAGGTTAGGTACCTTATATACAGGACTTATATATTAGGACCTTCTATGTTAGGACTACCTGGTGCTAAAATCTGTTGTTTTGGGGTTTGTTTTTGTTTTTTCTACAACTCCAATACCACGCTACCTAGAAAGGTGAAGGGGTAAAACCATGTGCTAGAAAGGCTTTTACATAGATAGTGTATCAACTGTGGCAAACTGGGAAAAAACGACTCCAAAACTGATTATGTTCCTATAAAAAAAAAGTGAGCAGATATTGTCAAATGTTTGATGTTTATGAGAAGAGAGAGAGTAGTGAAATATGATATAAAATTTCTCAGAGAAAGACCCCTTGTGTGCTACAAATGATGGCTAATGAGGAATTCTAGTCTTCAGGGTCACTATTAATATCCTTTCTAAACTTGCACTCAGTTATGTGTGGCAAATATTTGGCTCTTGAAAATGAAAAACAGTGATATATGGCCCAAGTTTATCTTAGCAGCATTTTAACCCTAAAATCTTAGAAACAAATAAATAATAGAATTTCATGTCACTCAAGAGTACTTAAACATTTTATTTCTATCCATTCACTCATATATCCAACCAAGCATCCACTCACCCATCCATTGCCACATCTATCCATCCATCCATCCAACCAATCAACCAAACATCCATCCTTCCAACCAACTATCCATCCATCCAATCATCCACCCATTTATCCATGTATATATGCATGTCTACAAGGCTATGCCATATGGTTATTAAAGGATCTAACCTCTTGAGCCATTCTCCTGATGTTTAAAACTTAATATGACACATTACTAATGAAGTATTCTTGGGAATGCACTTAATCTTTCATTGCCTCAGTTTCTTCATTCCTTACATGTATATACCAGTCACTACTAGATTACAGGTCTGTTCTGATAACCGACATTGGTTTTCTTCTAATGAAGTAAACCAACATGGAAATTAGTTGTCCACCAATGTTCCTAACATTCTGGGCATTTTCCTGTCTTCTGCTAGGGAACACAAAGGGATCTCATTGATTCCCTACCCAAACCAGTGGTTAATTTGAGATGCTCAAATTAAAGCAAAAATGAGAACAAGAACCCTCCAGACATGTACTCAGTGTAAAGACTGCTTTACAGGGTTTAGAAGAGAGAATTTTATTACACAATCCTGTGGCCATTAACATTTCTGGTGACCCCAATGCTGTGCTTCTTTAAAAATAAGTCAAACATCTAGATACACTTTTAGATGACTGGTTTTATAGACATAGCTTTAAATAAACCTCTCTCTTCCATTTCACAAAATAAATTCTTTATGTTATAAGAGGACTCAGCATAGGGTTTCTCTAAATAGCAAGCTTTCAGTGCATTCAAAATATGAATCAATTTTTAAAAATTGATTTATATACAACTTTACAGGAACAAATCTATCTCAGAAAAGCTGTTACAGGACTCCATCCAAAAAGCTTTAACAAATGTGGAAGCAATTGCTTATCGAAAAGCAAAATAACTTGTCAAACCAGCGTCTGTACTAGGCCACCCCCCAATTCTTTCAACACCTACATCTTTATTGAGTTTTTTGAACTGATGTCCGGCTAAGTAAACATTACCAAAAAAATTCATAATAGCAACTACACAGACCAGAAGAGAAGCAAGCATTTTTGAATAAGAAATATTGTTCTATTTATTGCCAAGTAAAGTTGATTGATAATTTTACAAAGCAAAAATTAAAAATAAAATTCTCTATCATTAAGAATAATTTCTCTACTCTGAATGAACCACATAGCTATTTTTCTTATTTTAACTAGTTATTTGTTGATCTTAAAAGAAAACAAAACTCAGTCTAAAAGCACTCATTAGTAGGAAATTCTGAAAAACCCTGACAGGCAATTGAAGTAACATTTAGCACACTAGCAATAAACATATAAATAATAGTTATAGCCAGGTACATTAAAAAAAAACCTAAACACAAACCAGAAAGGACTCCCTATCCTGAGGTAGAGTCTTCATGTCTATCTGCCTGGTCATGCAAAGTTTAGCATACTACTATTGCCCTTGTGCTGTTGGAAGCAAACATAAATGTTGTTGCCTTATTTCCTTTGAAGTATACACATGGGTCTCAAATAGAACCTTTCTTGGTTTTTTTTTAAGAGTTTACCTGAAAGCCTCAATGTTGAGGACATCAGATACATTCAAATCTAGACTTGGCAAACCATAATTTGCTTCCTTTACCTCATAAAAGAAGAAAAAATTGGAAATAATCAACAGGACAAATGAAAACAATTGATGCTATCTGGGAGTTTTCAGAGTGCTAGTTACATATTTTCATGTGGAGGCCATTTTCTTATTGCTATCTGGAAAGGCACGGTGTAAAGGGCTGGGTGAAGCCTACTATTAGGCAGAGTGGAGGTGGTCAGCAACGAGTCTGGTGGTCAAAGGTCAGAAGGAATATGATATGCTTTGTTTACCAATTGCCAGATTTCATAATTACAAGGAAACATGTAAGAAAACTGATTGTAAAAGCAAAGTGGAGTACACCTTTGCAGCAATTCCTGAGGGAAGGCCAAGGGGCCGGGGAAGGGGTAGTATGATGCTATTATGTCTATGAGGGTCTCAGAATAACGCACACAACACCCCGTCTATTACCAAGATAAGGGTGTCAGCTAATAATACTAAGCAACTTGTGTCAATTCTCTCATTCTTCTTTGTTTTGGAATGGCTACAGGAATCCAACCAACAGAACATGGAAGAAAGGGAAAAGCATTGAATTGCCTCTACTACAGGAGAGTTGAAGTGTACTTGTTAAGATATAACTTGCTATGTCAATAACTAAAATTAAGATCATTCTGTTGTTTAAAGGTGGGTTCCATCAGAGACAGTGTTAAAAGCAGGAAAAGATTCCCAGAGACTAGCTAGAGTTGTCTATTTGCTTTTCAGAGATTCCATGTGAAAAAAAATGAAGATTTTTTTGATTGACATAACTGAGATATCCAACTCAATAAACTGTTATTTATATAATGGGATGAATCAAAAACAACTTTATTATTTGGTGGTTTCTCAGAAAATTGGGAATAGCTCTACCTCAAGACCGAGCTGTACCATTCCTGGACATTTACCCAAAAGACGCCCCATTATACCACAGGCTCAACTATGTTCATAACAGCTTTATTTGTAAGAGCCAGAAATGGAAACAACCTAGATATTCCTCAGCTGTAGAATAGATGAAGAAAGGATGGTACAATGGAATACTATTCAGCTATTAAAAACAATGGCATCATGAAATTTGTCAGCAAATGGATGGAACTTGAGAATTTCTCCCTGAGTGAGGTAACACAGACCCACAAAGACACTCAGAGTATGTACTCACTTATGAGTGGGCATTATCAGAATAATCATGCTACAATTCAGACTCAAAAAACTAGGTAATATTGAGGGCTCAGGGGCAGAAGGGGAAGTAAAATAGTCATTGGAGGTAGATGGAGACAGAGAGAAGAATGAGGAGAGATGGGATAAGGAGGAATATGTGGATAGTGATCAGATGTTTGGGGAAAGGGATGGAAGAGAGCTGGAAGTGAAACTGGAAATTGTTTTAGGGGCACCTCTGAGACTAGTTGGAGACCTGGGGCTACCAGAAGTCTGTAAGGGTGATCCTAGCTAAGACTTTTACCAGCTGGGGATATAGATACTTTAGTGGCAACCTCCTGTAGGATTTCCAGTGGAAGGAGGGGAAAATCAACCCACCCACAAAACCTCAACCCAAAATTTGTCCTGCCTACAAGATGTGAAGGAAAAAAGGTGGAGCAGAGACTGAGAGAAGGGACAACCAATGACTGGCCAATCTGGAGACCCATCCCACGGGAGACAGCCAACCCCTGACATTATTAATGATACTCTGTTAATGCTTGCAAACAGAAACCTAGAATAACTGTTTCCTGAAAGACTTTATCCAGCAGTGAAAGGAGAAAGATGGAGATACCCACAGTCAAACATCAGATGGTGCTCAGGGAGTCTTGTGGAAAAATGGGGGAAAGAATTGAGCAAGTTAGAGGGATCACAGAAAGACCTACAGAATCAACTAACCTGGGAACATGAGGCCTCACAGAGGCTGAACAACCAACCAAAGAGCATGCAAAGGCTGAACCTAGGCCCTTTGTACATATGTAGCAGATGTGCAGTTTAGTCTTCATGTGGATACCCTAACAATTGGAGCAAGGAGTACCTCTCTGTTGTCTGCCACTGGATCCCCTTCCCTTACCTGGACTGCCTGGTTGGGTTCAGTAGGAGAGGATGTGCTTAGTCCTGCTGGGACTACATATTCCCACTGCAGAGTAGTAACCAAGTGGGACATCCCATTCTTTCAGAAGAAAAGGAGAGGGTAGTGAGGGAGGGATTTGTATGGGTGAGACTGGAAGAGAGGAGGGAGTAGGGCTAAGATTGGAATGTAAAGTGAATAAAAAATAAATTATAGAAATAAAGAAAAGAACCAGTAGCAGATGGCAAGGTGTCGGTATGATATGCTGAGTCTTATTTACTTATTTACTTACTTAGAAATAAGTCTGTGCTAAAGTTAGGGATAACTGACATATCATTACCAAAGTTGTTACCACCTGATACTCATGCTGAGTCCTTGTTCTTCATTTTCCATTTATCAGGTTCTAGTCCTGTCCCATGAATGAAGCTTTCAAGTTCTTCTTCCTCTTCTTTTCTGCTGCATTCCTATGGTTCTAATCCAAGTCCTCATTCATGATCTGTAGCCTGGACTACTGCAGCAGATTGTTCTGTGCATGTCCTTGTCTCCACTCTTCTACTATGTTTTTAATCCTTGGTTGTCTTCATAACTAAAGTAATCAATAGCCAATGTAAATCATATCATTTTATCCTTACAACAATAGTAATCTAATATTTCCTTGCTTGTCTCTTCTTGTATCTTTTTTTCTGCCATTCTCCCCTCCTAGCAACACACATTGGTTTCTCCAACAAATACCCCTTACACACACACACACACACACACACACACACACACACACACACACACTGTAAAGTTTCTTTCTAATCCAGAAATACTATTTTCCTGTTTTGTGTGATTTGGCAACAGATGATACCCTCATTTTGCGTTATCTCCATCAAAGCATCTTTGTTTTCTTTTACTTGGTTATTTAAAACATTTTTAAATTTAAATATATTTTGATCATATTCTTCTTTTCCCCCTTCCAGATCTTGCTCCCCTCCTTCCTTACCCAACTTTAAGTTCCTTCTCAAAAAAAAAAAAAAATAAACAAAAACTCAAATACAACAATAAAACATAGCCAAACCAAGAAAACAAAACATCACAAAAACCATCACCAACTAAAACTGAATAAAAGCACACAAATACTATAGAATTGACCAATTGTTTGTTATATACTCCTAAACATGAGACCTGCCATGGAGTGATTGATATATCCAGTATTATTACATTGTAGAAAACTGATTTTTTTCTTCTGCCAGGAGGTATAAATGACAGTTCAGTTGTGAGCATTTGTCCTAATGACTTGATTTCATTAATAATGTACTATTTAAAAAATAAATAAATAAAATATAAAGATATTAAAAAAAACCTGTCACATTTCAAGTGGGACAAGGCATACCAGCAGAGGGAAAAGAATCCAAGAAAAGAGACAAGAATCAGAGACCCACTCATTGCACATTCAGAAATCTCACAAAGACACCAAATTACAAGCCATAAAATAAGTACAGAGAACCCGGTTCAGGCCAATCCATGATCCATGCATGCTGCTTCAGTGTCTCTGAGTTCATATGGACTTTTAGCTCAATATAGTAAAAAAAAATTTTATAACGAACCCATAGCCAGCATTTCCATCAATGGGGAAAACCTAAAAGGACACCACTGAAATAAGGAACAAGACATCCCTACTCAGTACAAGTTAATTAATTCATAGGGCAATTAAAGGAATTGAAGGAATACAAATTGGCATGGAAGAAGTCAAAGTATTTTTCTTTATAGATGTTATGATTTATATATATATATATGTGTGTGTGTATATATATATATATATATATATATATATATATATATATATCCTAGATAGTTCCACCAAGAAACTTCTAGAATTGATAATCACATTCAGCAAAATAGCTGGATATAAAGTTAATTCAAAAATATCAGTAGCCTTACTGATTTTTGTGAATTAACAAAAATGGCAAAAATTCTGAGAAAGAAATTAGTGACACACCACCTTTTATAATAGCTTCAAATAATATAAAATATCTTTGGGTAACATTAACCAAGCACGTTGCTTTTTTTTTTTTTTAGGTATTTTCCTCGTTTACATTTTCAATGCTATCCCAAAGGTCCCCCATACCCACCCCCCCCAATCCCCTACCCACCCACTCCCCCTTTTTGGCCCTGGCGTTCCCCTGTACTGGGGCATATAAAGTTTGCAAGTCCAATGGGCCTCTCTTTGCAGTGATGGCCGACTAGGCCATCTTTTGATACATATGCAGCTAAAGACAAGAGCTCCCAGGTACTGGTTAGTTCATATTGTTGTTCCACCTATAGGGTTGCAGTTCCCTTTAGCTCCTTGGGTACTTTCTCTAGCTCCTCCATTAGGGGCCGTGTGACCCATCCAATAGCTGACTGTGATCATCCACTTCTGTGTTTGCTAGGCCCCGGCATAGTCTCACAAGAGAGAGCTATATCTGGGTCCTTTCAGCAAAATCTTGCTAGTGTATGCAATGGTGTCAGCATTTGGAAGCTGATTATGGGATGGGTCCCTGCATATGGTAATCACTAGATGGTCCATCCTTTCATCACAGCTCCAAATTTTGTCTCTGTAACTCCTTCTATAGGTGTTTTGTTCCCATTTCTAAGAAAGGGTAAAGTATCCACACTTTGGTCTTCATTCTTCTTGAATTTCATGCGTTTGGCAAGTTGTATCTTATATCTTGGGTATCCTAAGTTTCTGGGCTAATATCCACTTATCAGTGAGTACATATTGTGTGAGTTCCTTTGTGATTGGGTTACTTCACTCACCTGAGGAATACCGAATGGCAGAGAAGCACCTGAAAAAATGTTCAACATCCTTAATCATCAGGGAAATGCAAATCAAAACAACACTGAGATTCCACTTCACTCCAGTCAGAATGGCAAAGATCAAAAACTCAGGTGACAGCAGATGCTGGCAAGGATGTGGAGAAAGGGGAACACTCCTCCATTGTTGGTGAGATTGCAAGCTTGTACAACCACTCTGGAAATCAGTCTGGCGGTTCCTCAGAAAATTGGACATAGTACTACCGGAGGATCCTGCAATACCTCTCCTGGGCATATATCCAGAAGATGTCCCAACCGGTAAGAAGAACACATGCTCCACTATGTTCATAGCAGCCTTGTTTATAATAGCCAGAAGCTGGAAAGAACCCAGATGCCCCTCAACAGAGGAATGGATACAGAAAATGTGGTACATCTACACAATGGAGTACTACTCAGCTATTAAAAACAATGAATTTATGAAATTCCTAGGCAAATGGATGGACCTGGAGGGCATCATCCTGAGTGAAGCATGTTGCTTTTACTTGTATGATAAAAACTCCAAGTCACTGAAAAGCAGAAATTGATGAAAATACCAATAGATGGAAAGAGCTCCCATGTTCATAGATCAGTAAAATTAGTAAAACTGACCAACCTACCAGAAGTAATCTACAAATTCCACGCAGTCACCGTCAAAATTCCAACACAATTCTTAACATATATTTAAAAACCAGTTTCTAGCTTTATATAGAAACACACACATGCCAGAATAGCCAAATCCAACTTTGAATAATAAAAGAGCTGCTTAAAATATCACTATCCCTGATTTCAAATTGTAGTGTCCAAAGATATAATAGTAAAAACATTATAACATTGGCACAATAACAGACACCTTGATGAATAGAATCCAGCTGATGACCAGACATAAATCTGAACACAACTGTAGACACCTGCCCTGCATATATATGTGTATGTATATATATATATATATATATATCTCCAGAAATACACAAGGGGAAAAATGGCAACATCTACAACAAATGGTTGTAGAAATGGTGCTGGTCAAACTGGTTGGCTGCAGCAAAAAGGTCCATAGTAATCACCCAGCACAAAACTCAACTCCAAATGGGTCAAGACCCTCTATGTCAAACCAGATACATTGAATCTAGTAGAAGAGAAGATAGACAATAACCTTGAACTCATGTGCATAGGGGGAGACTTTCTGAACATAACACTGTTAACATAGATATTAAGATCCAAAAGTAATAAATGGAAAAACTTCTGCATAGCAGAGTGTACTCTTATTCAGACACAGTGACAGCCTACAGAAATGGAAATGATTTTCACTGACTACACATCTGATAGAGGGCTAATATCCAAAATATACAAAGAACTCAATAAACTAGACATGAAGAAAACAAATATTCCAATTGAAATATAGTGTACAGATGTAAACAGAGAGTTCTCAAAGGAGGAAACCACTCAAGGAGCTGAGAAACGCTTAAAGAAATGTTCAACATCCTTGGCCATCAGGAAAATGCAGAGCAAAATTACTTTTTATATTCCATCTTAACAAAAGTCAGAATGTGTAAGATCTATAAAACAAGTGGTATCTCGTGCTGTCAAGGATGTGGAATAAGAGGAACACCCATATATTCCCAGCAGGACTGCATACTTCTACAGTCACTATGGAAATCAGTGAGGCATTCCCTTGTGAAGATGGGACCTCAAGATACAGGTATACCGTTCTTGAGCATGTTCTCAAAGACCACTTTATTCTATGACATAGATATTTAATTAACCAATTTCATTGCTGCTTTATTAATTATAACATGAAATTGGAAACAATCTAGATATCATTCATCAGAAGAAAGAAAATATGGTATGTTTAAACTATGGAACATTACTCAGACATTTAAAAATAACTTCATGAAATTAACAGATAAACATGGAACTAGAAAATAAAATCATCTTAAGTGAGGTATCCCAAACATGCAAAGGCAAATATAGTATGTGGATATTCTCTTATATGTGGATATTGGCTGTTAAGTCAATAGCAAGCAAACTACAATTCTTAGAGCCATAGAGAATAGATACAAACTAGCAAGTGGAAGCAACAGATAGATCTTGTCAGGAAACAGAAATAGCATAGACAGATATGGATGGAAGGCATAGACTGTAATGGGAGGGTCAAGTTGGGAGTAGAGTAAGAGGGCAATGTGAGAGAGAAGGAAGGGAGAAACAAAGTGTCTTCGAAGTTTAACCAAGTACCCACACACACAAGGCTTCCCAAGACTACTTTGGGAACAATTTATTCTCAAACCATCTAGAGGACATAGTTTGCTAGAAGGGTAGCACCAAGAGAAGGATTACTAATAGAAACTACACAGCACCTAGTACTGCAACCTACACAGCTTACAGGAGACAACATCTCACAAAAAGATAGTTCAGTGGCATGATGATCTCTGCAGTTAGGCAAATCCAGGTGTCATTCCTGCATGCAAGAAGCCATCTGTCTCACAGGACCATTAAATGTTACAAAGCTACTCTTAGGCATTGCTTTTATGGACCATTGAGGAAGCTCAAATCTATTTGGCATTTTTGGCTCATCTATTGTTCTCCCATTCCTAATTGATTTTACCAGCTGAGTCATTCTACCACAAGCTAGGCTGGCTTACAATATAATTTAGTTCATATGATTCTAGCTAGACTCCAGCTAACATTGTAGGGACTAACTAAATGTCCTATCTTTAATTATAACATGAAATTGGAAACAATCTAGATATCATTCATTAGAAGAATAGATAAAGAAAATATGGTACGTTTAAACTATGGAACATTACTCAGACATTTAAAAATAACTTCATGAAATTAACACATAAACATGGAACTAGAAAATAAAATCATCTTAAGTGAGGTATCCCAAACATGGAAAGGCAAATATAGTATGTGGAAAGGATTCACCAACTTTTTCGTTCACTCTCTTCTGTCCTTCTCTCTCCCTGCACCTGCTCTAACTAGTGACTGATATCTTTACAACATTTGTGCTTGTACACCATCTATAGCCAACTCATCCCAGAAATGCTAATTATTTGTTCTATCGAAGTTCTTCTTTTATGGATTTACCAATTTGTAGTAGAGAGAGGGTTATAAATATTTGCTTCATAATTCTAAAATTTTTTTACCATGTTTAGTTGTAAAAAAATAACAAGAATAGGCAGACAAAATCCTCAGGCATACATTACTGGTTTTTAGTGTCTTGTCTTTTTGATATAAAGAGCAAACTGTGAATTTTGCAATAAAAATACTTCTCAAAAGTTAATCTTTTCCAAAACCACGCAATAAGACAAAATATAATCTTTGCTAAGTTAATACTTCCACAGTTTTAACTGAGAACGTGACTTTTTAATCAGATTGTATCATGAATTAAAGACCATCATTAACTATAGATCATACACACACACACACACACACACACACACACACACACACACACACACAAACTTGAAAAGCGCCATGTCCAACAGTTTTCCCACCAATGAGATCCCATCAGCTCCAGTCCCACCAAATGAGAATGAGGACATCACCCCAGTTTTAGGTCAACTTAAGCAAGCTTTGTTTTCTATTATACAGGGCTGACTCCTTAAAGTGGGCTTGAGGCAATGACCATGAACACAGGAGACAGTGGGGTTCTTATAGCTTTAAAAAGCCCACAAGACTAGGGGATTTCAAAGAGTTGAGAGATTTTTTTTGGTTACATAGAAATCTGGCTGAACATCTCAAAATTATTTGCAGAGCATCAGTTTTATCAAGGTAGAAGTGATGGTACAAAGTATATGATGTTGAACAGGTCAAATTCCAGGAAATTGGTTAAGATGTGGTCAAATTCAAGTTTTACAGAAAAAAAAAATGAATAGACTTATTTTGACCTTGCAACTAGATGGCTTCAAATCTTAAGATGGACTCAGGCTGGTCTATCACCAACTTCCTGTATCTGGAACAAATAATAACTTGTGGATTTGATGTTTTTAGCAATATGATCTGTTAGATTCAGTTCATAAATTTTAATTCTCTAAAAGATGCTTGAAATGATTAGGAAAGAGCAACTTGAGGTAAACAGCTGCTGCTGGTTAGCAGAAATACTCTTCCCACCTGACCCCTGCCGAGCTGACACAATGGCTTCTGTGGCTCTGTTATGACTCAATCTCGTCCTGACATTTAACAGACCCATATAATTTCACTCCATTTTATATGCACCTTCCATCCTCCCCAATCAGGGACCATCATTATCCCTGCTTGGAGCTGACTCAGATGCGTGACAGAAGTCAGCTCCTTGTAGGTTGTCTGCGCCCAATTCCTCCTGGTTTGCTTCTAGAACAATGGAGAAGGTTGGATTTCTTGTAGAATTCAGTTAAAGTTTGAGGCATGTGATCTATTGATAAGAGAGTTTAATATAGCTTGTTCCTACACACAAATCCATAATTCAGTTACTACTCCAACAAACCCTAGTTACTGGCAAGAGAAAAATAAAAAGAGGAAACAAGGCAAACATGACAGGAGAGTTGAAGTGACAGGTGTACGGTTAGAACTGCCAGTTCCCACTGCCAAAAGGCTGAGACAATATGCTGTTAATAGAACACAGGCATTTCTCACTCTGCAGTGACGTCCTGGGCAACCATGCTCAGGTGGGATGAACAAGGGTTAAAGCCAGCTTGGCTCTCCCCTCAACCTCCTGTGCCCAGATTCAATCATCTTCAATCTATCTGTGCTCTTGCTTCACATGTGTGGAAGAGGGCAAAATACGTAAGCCTTTCATTTTATCTTGTATGCCTGTTAGAAAATGCAAAAATCCAACCAGAAAGCTGGGTATGGAGGACACATTGAACTTCAGTCATCAGGCTACTGACCCCACGATAAGTAAGCAACCCTGAAGCTACATCAGAAGCCAGAAAGAATACAGTACTTGGTACTCATTTAGAAATATATGATGAAGGAGAGCGAGGTGTATGTGGTAGGTGCTACCTAGCTTCTCGTGATGGGTATAAACTGTCCTGCTCTGTCTTTATAACAACCTCCCTAGCCTTTTGTTATTGTTGTTGTGCTTTTTGAGAGTTTTCATTTGTTTTGTTTTTCCATCCTGCCCTATCTCTGCTGGGTCCCCTACCTTGCTCGCTGCTTTTACCTCAGTTTGCATTACTGGTTTTGTCTCCCCCCTCCTCTATTTTCCTGGTTTGGAATATTGCTTCTAAGATTAATAATAAAGAAGTAATAATCTTCCAAATATGCTCTTCCTATCTGCCAATCTATGGGCAGCAATTCTGGCACAATCCTTAATTGAACGGTTCTTTTCTCTTCTGTGGTCTTTGCTTTATTGTGGATGCAGTGGCCCATGCTGTGCCTTTCTGCCATCACATTTTCTTTTCCAATCACTTCCTGCTCTGTAATTCTGAGACTACAATTCTCCAAAATTAGACTTTATTAAATTTCTATTTAGAAATATAAGTCATTTCCTATCACTTCCAAGATGAATTCCAAACCTGAATTGTCTGGAAAGCTTTTTACAAACTTAGCTCTGGTATACAGCAATGTAATATTTACACAATATAATATTTGTGTAGAGAATGGTGTTGTGTGTGCACGTGTGCTTGTAGGTATACTTTGTGTGTGTGCATTTCCGTGGTGGGAACAAGGTTATGTTGCATGTCTTGCTCAATTGTTCTCTGCCTCATTAATTTTGAGTTCTTGAACTGGAGACCACTGATTTGACTAGATTGCCTGGCCAGCAAACCTTGCAGATTCTCCTGACTACAGTGGTTGCAGGTATATATTGCCATGCCTGCATTTCGGTGTAGGGGCTAATGATCTGCATTCAGGGCCTCATACTATCACAGCTTGCACTGATCAATCCATCACTCCAGACCTTATTTTTAAATGACAAAAAAAAAAAAAAAATACTGTATCTTTATCTATGTCCTGCTCACACACCTGAGTAATTCAAAAGCCCTATTTACAGAGATAAGGGAGTCATCTTTGAAAGTGCAAACTGCAGTTGAAGAAGACAGCATTTTCTTGTCTGAAAGCTTCCTTTTTACCCCCTCCATCGTCCCTGGGCTAAGCCAACTCTTACACCCCCACACTGCCGACATCTCCTCCCTCTTCTTGGATTCAGCCTTGAAGGAGCACAGCTATGATATTGGCAGAGAGCATGCCAGGAGGAACAAGTCATTGGGTTCTGATTTTAGATGGATTGCTTAAAACAAATCTCACCAAAATAAAGGAACAAAATAAACCTTTCAGAGTGCCAAGCTACATACTCTGCCAGTGTCTCCGGTGTGCTTTTGATTAGCTGAATCATGTTCTGTTAGAATTCATGTGTAAAAATTCTATTCTCTCAAATCTCTGAATGTGAGTGTGTTTGGAGCTGGTATTTGTGACAAGGGTATTAAGGGAGAATGAGATCAATAGGATGGATCCTTACAGGAAGAGGAAATTAGACAGAAACAGAAGGATAACTACATGAGGACTGAGGGAGAAGGAGGCTGTCTTTCAACAAAAAGAAGAGAGGAGAGTCCCAGAAGAAGCTAAACCAACACATTAATCTTTGACTTTTAGCACTGTGAGGACATGGGTTTCTATGGCGACAACCACTCAGCACACGGTGCTTTGTTATGGCAGTTCTAAAAAGCTCATACAATCTATAAACACAGCCTGGCACAATGTTTTGATTTATTGCCATGTACCACACTTTGTTCTATGCAGTTTGTATATATTTAACTTATTTAATCTTTAGAATAGCTGTAAAAGGGTCCTATTTATACCTCTGTTGTGTGGGTGAACAAGCTCCATTGTGGACAGGCTAGTTAATGTTATTGGATAGAATAGCTAGAAACTAGAGGGGTTGTGATTTATAACTGCGATGGGTTTGAATACAGTCTGTGCTGCCTGCTGAATTCTATTCTATATTCTAGAGTTGGGATGCTCCTGACTTGCTGATTTCTCACTTTAAAACATGATTGTGAAGTTCTTATACATTCTACAGGTGTTAACTCTCCCATTTCATAAAAAAAAATTAGCTCTCTTTTGTTCTTGTATCTACATTATGGCTCAGATTAACAATCTCCTTCTTTGTGTACCAATTTCACTGCATCACAACCCCTATGTTGGTTGCAATTGATTGCAATTGAGGTGTCTGTCTCACTCCCTAGACTGGGTGAATTGGGTGTTAGGGGAGCTATACTTAACATTATATTCTGAAGGATGGAGCAGGGGTGGGTACCACACTACAGTGAAAGCAGGACTTGTCAGTCAGTGATACAACTCTTAAAGCTTGCTCTCCTGGATACTGAAATCTCTTTTCTCCATCACTTTGTGCATTTACAATGCATTCCAAAGAAGTACAATGGTGTAAATACCTAACACTCATGAATCTGTTATAGTGTACTCCATTAGGAAGAGAACTCTGACCCCCCCAGCTCTGCTTCTAAGGCAGTGCTGGGCGATGCTAAGTTTCTGGGCTCACATGTTTCACTCCATATCGATAAGGTAGTGGTAGCTAAAGATCATATCCAGGCAGCCGCATTTCTCAAACATCACTCATTTTAGCAATGAAAAAGTATTTCTGCTATTTCTTTTGTTAGGAAGCGTTTTTGTAGTGCATGCTGCCTTTGGAGAGAAGAATTCAGGTAAATATCTTTCAAATTTGAGCCAGCTACTACTTGAGTGTAACTTCTGGTTGAAAACCTTTAAATGTCAACTAACCACACCTGGGCTACAAATAATTCAGCTTTATCTATGCTGAAGTACTTAAAACAAAAACTGTGGGCTGGAGTAATAGACCAATTGTTAAGCTGTTCTTCCAAAGAATCAGGGTTCAATTCCCAACCCTATAGCCCCCTGTAACTCCAGCCCCAGGAAATGCAAGTGCCCTCTTCTGGCTTCTGGGAGAACTACGTGCACATGGTGTACAGATAATAGTCGCAGGCAAAACACCCACACCCATAAAAATAGATAAGTTTTAAAAATAAGAAAAAATATAACTACACCCAATATTATCAATGAGATTCCTAAAGTGGCTATACAAATGTACACTCCAAAAATAAATGATCACTCTAGATGCTCTATCAACATTGGTACCTGCTGTTGTCAGTTTTTGGTGTTATTTGTTAATTATTTTAAGTGTGTGTGTGAGTGTAGTTAGTTGCATGTGTGTTCAGGAGCCAAAGGAGGCCAGAAGAAGCAGTAGAAGCCCCTAGAGCTGTAGCTGCAAATGGCATTGTGAGCCTCCAGAGGTGGGTTGTAGGAACAAAACTCAGGTTCCTACGAGAGCAGTAATACTCATGATAGTTGAACCATCTCTTTGGCTCTAGTCTTCAGTGTTTTAATTGAGCTGATCTTGTAGATTTCGAACTCAATGTCATTGCTTTGGTTTCCTGATACTTAATAGGATTCAGCAGCTTTGGACCTGTGTGCTCCACATGGAATACCATTTCATGCCTTGTTGTTCCTCTTCCTACTGATTTGTCTATTTTCCAGGATGAGTTATAGAAGCTCTATGATTTTTTTCAGTTTTAGTGCAAGAATTTGAGTATTTTCTCTGATTATTGTCTTTCTACTTTTATTGCTTTGAAGTAGTTTATTAAAAATGGCCCCCATATGCCATATGTTTAGATGCTTAGTACCTACTTGGAAGATTGTTTATGAAGGATTTGGAAGTGTGTTCTTGCTGGAGGAGGCATGCCTTTGGAGGTGAGCTTCAAGGTTCTGAAAGTCCTTACAAGGCCTAGTGTTTTCTGTATGCAACTTATTGATCAGATGTGAGCTTTCAGCTATGAACTTCTGCACCATGTCTGCCTCACCATGACATGTGTTCAGTGATTAATTCTATGAAACTGTAAGCAAACCCCAATTAAATATTCTTGTGATTTTGTTGCCTTGATCATGGTACTTCATCACAACAGTAGAACAGAAATATAATAGTACAGTAACTAAAATATTCTTCTTAATTTTAATGTAGTTTATCAATCAGCATCTTATCTATAACTGAACTATGCACTTATCATATCAAGTGACCTCAATATAAGACTGGAAATGGGAAGATATATTGTTTAAAATACATATATTTCTACATTTTTTAAAAAATTGTTGGTTATTTTATTTATTTACATGTCAAATGTTATTCCCCTTCCCAGTTTCCTCTCCACAAACCCCCTATCCCATTCCCTCTCCCCTCAGTTTCTAGGAGAGAGCTCCTTCACCCACCCACTCCCACCTCACCAGCCTAGCATTCCTCTGTGTTGGGGCATTGAATCTTGACAGAACCAAGGGCCTCCCCTCCCACTGATGCCAGATAAGGCCATCCTCTTCTATATATGTGGCTGGAGACATGGGTCCCTACATGTGTACTCTTTGGTTTGTGGTTTAGTCCCTAGGAGCTTTGGGGTGTCTGGTTGGTTGATATTGTTGTTCTTCCTATGGGGTTTCAAACCCCTTCATCTCCTTCAGTCCTTCCCTTAACTCCTCCATTGGGATACCTGTGCTCAGTCTAATGGTTGACTGTAAGCATCTGCATCTGTATTGGTCAGGCTCTGGCAGAGCCTCTCGGAGTACAGCCATACCAGGCTCCTGTCAACAAGCACTTCTCAGCATCAATAATAGTGTCTGGGTTTGGTGTCTGCAGATGGGATGGAACCTTAGGTGGGCTGGTGACCCTGTGTTCTATAAGAAACCATGGTCATGGGTTGGTAGAATGAACAGTAAAAATATCCACCCTACCAAAAACAACCTACAGTTTCAATGATTCTACTACATCCATAGCAGCCTTATTTGTGATAGCCAGAAGGTGAAAACAACCCAGATATCCCACAATGGAAGAATGGATACGGAAAATGTGGTTGGTTTACACAATAAAATATTATTCAGCTATTAAGAACAAGGACATCTTCGGTATTCTAAGTTTCTGTGCTAAGATCCACTTATTAGTGAGTGCATATCATGTGTGTTCTTTTGTGATTGGGTTATGTCATTCAGGATGATGTCCTCCAGATACATGCATTTCATGTGTAAATGTAGTATTTCATTGTGTAAATGTACCACATTTTTTGTATCCATTCCTCTGTTGAGAGATATCTGGATTGTTTCCAGCTTCTGGCTATCACAAATAAGGCTGCTATGGATGTAGTAGAACATGTGCCCTGTAGCATGATGGGGCATCTTCTGGGTATATGCCCAAGAGTGGTATAGCTAGGTCAATTATCTTAGGAGCCTTCAGATTCATTTCCAGAGTGGTCATAGCAGTTTAAAATCCCACCAGCAATGGAGGAGTGTTCCTCTTTTCCCACATACTTGCCATCCTGTGACCTGAGTTTTTGATCTTAGTCATTTTGATTGGTATGAGGTGGAATCTCATGGTTGTTTTGGTTTGCATTTCCCTGATGACTAAGGATGTTGAACATATTTCCAGGTGCTTCTCAGACATTTGAGTTTCCTCAGTTGAGAATTCTCTGTTTAGCTCTATTCCCCCATTTTTTAATAAAGTTATTTGGTTCTCTGGAGTCTAACTTCTTGAATTCTTTGTATATATTGGATTTTAGCCCTTCATCAGATGTAGGATTGGTAAAGATCTTTTCTCAATCTGTTGGTTGCTGTTTTGTCCTATTTTCAGTACTTACAGAAACTTTGCAATTTTATGAAGTCCCATTTGTCGATTATTGATATTACAGCTTAAGTCATTGGTGTTCTGTTCAGGAACTTTCCCCCTGTACCCATGTGTTCAAGGTTTTTCCCTGCTTTCTCTTCTGAATTAGTGTATCTGGTTTTACGTGGAGGTCCTTGTTCAACTTGGACTTGAGCTTTTTTCAGGGAGATAAGAATGGATCAATTTGCATTCTTCTACATGTAGACTGCCAGTTGTGCCAGCATCATTTGTTGAAAATTCTGTCTTTTTTCCACTAGATGGTTTTAGCTCCTTAGTCAAAGATCAAGTGATCATAGGTGTGTGGGATCATTTCTGGGTCTTCAACTCTATTGCACTGATCTACCTGCCTGCCATGCAGTTTTTATCACGACTGCTCTATAGTACAGCTTGAGGTCAGGCATGGTGATTCCTGAGATACAATTTGCAAAACACATGAAACTCAAGAAGAAGGAAGACCAAAGTATAGATACTTTGTTTCTTCTTAGCATGGGGAACAAAATACCCATGGAAGGAGTTACAGAGACAAATTTCAGAGCTGAGTTGGAAGGAAGAATCATCCTGGGATCTATCCCATAAACAACCACCAAACCCAGACACTATTGCATATGCCAGAAAGATATTGCTGACAGGACCCTGATATAGCTGTGTCATATGAGGCTATGTCAGTACCTGGCAAATACAGAAGTGTATGCTTACAGTCATTTATTGGATGGAACACAGGGCTCCCAAGGAAGGAGCTAGAGAAAGTACCCAAGGAGCTAAGGGGGTCTGCAACCCTATAGGAGGAACAACAAGGAGGAACAACAAGATGAGCTAACCAGTACCCCCCAGAGTTTGTGTCTCTAGTTGTATATGTAGCAGAGTTTGGCCTAGTAGGTCATCAAGGGGAGGAGAGGCCCTTGGTCTTTGAAGATTATATGCCCCAGCATAGGGGAATGCCAGGGCCAGGGTTGGGGAGCAGGGTAGGGGGGAGGTTATAGGTGACGTTTGGGATAGCATTTGAAATGTAATTGAAGAAAATATCTAATAAAAAAAGAAAATATTATCCTGGATGAGGTATCTTATACCCAAAAGAACATGCATGGTATATACTTACTAATACATGGATATTAGCAAAAAACAAACAAACAAACAAAATAAAAAGGTACAGAACACCCAGGATTCTACAGAACTCAAGAAGGTTAACAAGCTGAAGGGCCCAAGTGAGGATGCCTCAATGCCACTTGGGAGGAAGAAGAAAACATTCATGGGGGACAGAAAGAGGGAGGAAACTGGGTGGAAGAGAGAACATGGAGAGAAAAAGGGTTAAATGACCAGGTATTGGGGGTTGGGGTATCAGAAGTGAAGCCCTGAGGACCAGCAGAAAGAATGGAAACAGGCAACCTTGAGAAGTAGGAGCTGGAGGGGACCCTCTAGAATGTAACAGAGTCTTGGGTGGTGAGAGACGCTCAGGTCTCAGAGGAAGGGACCTTAGCCCAACTGTAGCATATACCTCCAGTAGAAAGGCAGGGAATCAAGTGGAGGGATGGTGTTACCATTCCACTGTTTAAAACTCTGACATAGAATTGTTCCTGTCTAAAAGAACTGCAGGGACAAAAGTGGAGAAGAGATTGGGGGAACAGATGTCCAGTGGCCAGTCCAAATTGGGATCCCTCTCAAGGGGAGGGCCCAAGGCCTGACACTATTACTGATGCTATGGTGTGCTTGTTAGCAGAGGGTAAGCGTTTAAGTGACACGCTTGAATTATGTTCCAACCACATTGAAAAAAATTGTGTTCAAACCAGTGGATGGTAGCTTTACACAGCCTACCAGTGAAGCTTACTAAAATAGCAGCAGTTAGGTATGATGCGGCGTCAGTTTGTGCTTTAATGAGTTCTATATTTAAGCCATCAGTCTTCTATGTGCCACAGTCACATTTTCTTCATCACAACTGACAGTGCCTTGCTTTAACTGGGTCTTATGTCTTTTTCTCAACTGTGACACTGTTTCTAACTATAGCTCCATATTTGATGAATCATTTTTAATCACTTCATTTAAGATATTATGTCACATACCTGTTTTCTTTCCCTAGTCTTACTCTCCACAAACACATTCAACTCATCTCATGGTATTTTATCTTTGATTCAAAGTCACTTTAATATGATAAGAGTCTTTTGAAGGACCTTCTTTAGATCTAGGCAAGCTCTTACTTGCCCCCCCCTTCTGCTGGGGGGCTGCATTTTTAACTTGTCCCAGAGATGCTGATGTTTTCTGACTCTATCAACTTGGATCTGTTTCTCCTTGTACAACTGCTTATGCCATTCCTTTTATTATAATAAGCTTTGAGGGAGGGACTTATTCTTGCTAGCAACTTATAAAAACGATTTTTTATTACTTGTAAAAGGAAAATGGTTCCTAGTGGGTCACATTCTTATGGAAAGTTCACTGGGTCACCTTTATGAGCAAAGTTCAGTGGTCATGTTCATATGGAAATAAGCTCAAAGAGCAAATTTGGAATTTGGTTTAGTAAATTTCTAAGATTCTGTTCTTATTACTAGAGGTGAATGATAAAGTATTTATTCATATAACCCGTACATTTAACACTAAGTTATTGGACAGAAAAAGAAATTAAATCTAGTTTTTTTTTAGACAAGGTTCCATTATATAGTCCTGGCTGGTCCTGGGTTTAGAAAGACACTTGGCTTTTACCTCCAAAATGCTAGGATGAAAGTCATGTGCCACCACACATGATTTAAGAAAAATAAATTTGAAAAATTATTCTTGCCTTGTGAAGCCACAGCATACTTAGTAATCCAGGAATCCTGCATGTGGAGAATATCAAGACATTCTTAACCATTATGATATTAATCATACTCTAGATATAGGAATAATTGTATATGAGATGATCCAGTTTTCTTTCTGTTGCTGTGATAATATAGTTGGAGAAGGAAATAATATTTGGATGAGGAAAGAAATCATTTCACTTTACAGATGGCAATACATCATTGAATGAAGTAAGGCAGGAGTTCAATCAGGAACTTGAAGACAGAAAGTATGGGAGAACATTGCTTGCTGTTAAGTTACTTGTAAACTTCCTCTCAGCAAGCTCTCTTATAAGACCCCCTGTACAGGGAATGGTGCCTCCTGTAGTGGGCTAGGCCTTCCTCCATCAATTAACAACAAAGACTGTCTTTCATAGACACACCCAAAAACCAAAACAGGAAAGACAACTAATCAATACTGACTCTATTTTCAGGTGATTCTAGGCTGTGTCAAATAAACAGACTTCAATGTTAACTAGTACATGAGGTTGTTTATATAATATACAAAGTACATAGAGTTTATTTTGATTGAATTCCAACCTTTATTATTAATTAATAATTAATTAATTAAATGCTCAAGATGGAGTTCTTGCAGAAAAATACATCTTGGAAGAGTCATGACTTGGAAAGGATTTTCATTTTCTATGCTACTGGATTTTCATTCTTTACTGATTTTCCATAGTTAGCATAAATTTATTTTTAGAGTATTCTATCAACTTTTCTATATTTACATTAGATTCCAACCAATGTCTCTGGACTCATCAGATGCCAAAGGTCAAACTTGTTTTCAAGACTATGGGGAAGTTTTTTTCCTAACTTATCTTAGATCTTGTATTTCAGACAGTCTTGGCTTATGGCTGCATAACTCCAGTCTCTGCTTCCTTAATGTGACCTTCTATTCTGGGTCTTCTTCTTTTCAGTGTCTTCAGTGAATATTGCCATGTCTATGTGAAATATCCAGGGTGATTTCATCTTGAGTTATTTAGTAATGCCCACCAAGACCCTTTTGCTAAGTAAAGTTATACCCACAACTCCTGGGACTTAAGATAGGTATACATATTTTAGGAGCATCCATCCTTCCCATTAATGGAATGAGAGTTTAGGACCTATCTCATATTTGTTTATGTCAGGGTACAATATATCTGGCTTTCTTCAAGTGCAATGATGCGGGACTTAGATGTAGGGTTGCCTCTGTAACACTGCGCTCAGAAGCTGGTTCCCATTCCATCAGCCTCATGAAGGCCATGCATTTTGTCTCTTCTCATCCCATCTTTCCCATCTCCATCTATTTGTGATTCAGCTGGAAGAACACAAATTACAAAACCACAATTTAATTTTTTTATTTTTATCTATTTTAATTTATCAGAATTTTTGAGTTTTTGTATTTTTTAACAAAATAAAACATATTAAGGTAAAACAAAATCTATCACATCAAAGGTGGATGAAGCAAAACAACAGAAAAAAAGAGAGCCCAAGAAAAGGCACAAGAATCAGAGACCCACTCATTCACACACTTAGGAGTCCCATGAAAATAATAAACTGAAGCCTATAATATATACTCAAATATTTGACCTGTGTTTGACTTCTCAGTCTCTGTGAGGTCATATGAGCACAGTTGATTAAGAGGACCTTGTTCTCCTGGTATCTTCCATCCCCTCTGGCTCTTACACTCTTCATCTCTTCTTCTGTGGGGGTTCCCTGACCTCTGAAGTGAAGGATATGACAGAGGTATACCATTTAGGTCTGTATATCCCAAGGTCTCTCTCTCTCTCTCTCCCTCTCTCTCTCTCTCTCTCTCTCTCTCTCTCTCGATAGTTTCTGGCTGTGGGTGTTCCCACCTATTGAAGCAGGAAGTTTCTTTGATAATGGCTGAATTATTAAACTGATGAGTATCATTAGGTGTTATTTGCTTATTTGTTTGTTTGTTTGTTTTAGCCAGTAGTACTTCATTTCACCCTAGGTCCCTGGCTATTCAGTCTCTTGTTCTTGGTCAGTCAAGCAGGATCATGTATGGGTCCCATCTTGTGAAGTGGGCCTTAAGTCAAATCAGAAATTGATTGGTTTCTCCCAAAAGCTTTGTGCCACCATTACCCTAGCATAAATAGGCTGGACAGATTGTAAATCAAAGGTTTTGTGGCTGCGTTGGTGTTATGTTTCTCTTTTGGTAGTCTGCTGTAAATGTACCTTTTATTCTCTTGAAGTTATAAACTTTGTAACAATGAATTTTAAGAGTATTTTCTTATTAGGAGAGGAAAATATCTTCTCTCAATATGGAAACAAGTGAGGAAAGAAGCCAGCCGTGACGAATGTTTTTTTTTATCCACATGCATGTGGATATATCCCAGGGACCCACAGCATATTGAAATTTTAGAGATAAGAGTAAAAGAGGATTTAGATCACTAACCACAAAGAAGTAAAGTCAAGGTAAGAATTCAGAAATTTCAGATCATGACATGCTATATGTGACCAGACTTAATGGACAGATTCCCCCATCCACCTGCCAAAGCATCACCCATGTAACAGCTTGAATAATATATATTTCTTATCCTCACATTTATATACGATCTCAACACAGATCTGGTTGAACCAAAACCAAGGAAATGGCAGAGTTGCATTCCTTCTGAAGTCTTTTTTTTTTTTTTTATTTATTTTTTTTCCATTTTTTATTAGGTATTTAACTCATTTACATTTCCAATGCTATACCAAAAGTCCCCCATATCCACCCACCCCCACTCCCCTGCCCACCCACTCCCCCTTTTTGGCCCTGGTATTCCCCTGTACTGGGGCATATAAAGTTTGCAAGTCCAATGGGCCTCTCTTTCCAGTGATGGCCGACTAGGCCATCTTTTGATATATATGCAGCTAGAGTCAAGAGCTCCGGGGTACTGGTTAGCTCATAATGTTGTTCCACCTATAGGGTTGCAGATCCCTTTAGCTCCTTGGCTACTTTCTCTAGCTCCTCCATTGGGAGCCCTATGATCCATCCATTAGCTGACTGTGAGCATCCACTTCTGTGTTTGCTGGGCCCCGGCATAGTCTCACAAGAGACAGCTACATCTGCGTCCTTTCAATAAAATCTTGCTAGTGTATGCAATGGTGTCAGCGTTTGGATGCTGATTATGGGGTGGATCCCTGGCTATGGCAGTCTCTACATGGTCCATCCTTTCATCTCAGCTCCAAACTCCGTCTCTGTAACTCCTTCCATGGGTGTTTTGTTCCCAAATCTAAGGAGGGGCATAGTGTCCACACTTCAGTCTTCATTCTCCTTGAGTTTCATGTGTTTAGCAAATTATATCTTATATCTTGGGTATCCTAGGTTTGGGGCTAATATCCACTTATCAGTGAATACATATTGTGTGAGTTTCTTTGTGAATGTGTTACCTCACTCAGGATGATGCCCTCCAGGTCCATCCATTTGGCTAGGAATTTCATAAATTCATTCTTTTTAATAGCTGAGTAGTACTCCATTGTGTAGATGTACCACATTTTCTGTATCCATTCCTCTGTTGAGGGGCATCTAGGTTCTTTCCAGCTTCTGGCTATTATAAATAAGGCTGCTATGAACATAGTGGAGCATGTGTCCTTCTTACCTGTTGGGGCATCTTCTGGATATATGCCCAGGAGAGGTATTGCTGGATCCTCCGGTAGTACTATGTCCAGTTTTCTGAGGAACCGCCAGACTGATTTCCAGAGTGGTTGTACAAGCCTGCACTCCCACCAACAATGGAGGAGTGTTCCTCTTTCTCCACATCCTCGCCAGCATCTGCTGTCACCTGAATTTTTGATCTTAGCCATTCTGACTGGTGTGAGGTGGAATCT
The DNA here is from genome assembly GCF_000001635.26 of Mus musculus. NCBI lineage: Eukaryota > Metazoa > Chordata > Mammalia > Rodentia > Muridae > Mus > Mus musculus. The sequence goes on along the minus strand of NC_000070.6, from coordinate 15,583,561 downwards.
CAGGGTTGTTTTGATTTGCATTTCCCTGATGATTAAGGATGTTGAACATTTTTTCAAGTGCTTCTCTGCCATTCGGTATTCCTCAGGTGAGAATTCTTTGTTCAGTTCTGAGCCCCATTTTTTAATGGGGTTATTTGATTTTCTGAAGTCCACCTTCTTGAGTTCTTTATATATGTTGGATATTAGTCCCCTATCTGATTTAGGATAGGTAAAGATCCTTTCCCAATCTGTTGGTGGTCTTTTTGTCTTATTGACGGTGTCTTTTGCCTTGCAGAAACTTTGGAGTTTCATTAGGTCCCATTTGTCCATTCTCGATCTTACAGTACAAGCCATTGCTGTTCTGTTCAGGAATTTTTCCCCTGTGCCCATATCTTCAAGGCTTTTCCCCACTTTCTCCTCTATAAGTTTCAGTGTCTCTGGTTTTATGTGAAGTTCCTTGATCCACTTAGATTTGACCTTAGTACAAGGAGATAAGTATGGATCGATTCGCATTCTTCTACACGATAACAACCAGTTGTGCCAGCACCAATTGTTGAAAATGCTGTCTTTCTTCCACTGGATGGTTTTAGCTCCCTTGTCGAAGATCAAGTGACCATAGGTGTGTGGGTTCATTTCTGGATCTTCAATTCTATTCCATTGGTCTACTTGTCTGTCTCTATACCAGTACCATGCAGTTTTTATCACAATTGCTCTGTAGTAAAGCTTTAGGTCTGGCATGGTGATTCCGCCAGAAGTTCTTTTATCCTTGAGAAGACTTTTTGCTATCCTAGGTTTTTTGTTATTCCAGACAAATTTGCAAATTGCTCCTTCCAATTCGTTGAAGAATTGAGTTGGAATTTTGATGGGGATTGCATTGAATCTGTAGATTGCTTTTGGCAAGATAGCCATTTTTACAATGTTGATCCTGCCAATCCATGAGCATGGGAGATCTTTCCATCTTCTGAGATCTTCTTTAATTTCTTTCTTCAGAGATTTGAAGTTTTTATCATACAGATCTTTCACCTCCTTAGTTAGAGTCACGCCAAGATATTTTATATTATTTGTGACTATTGAGAAGGGTGTTGTTTCCCTAATTTCTTTCTCAGCCTGTTTATTCTTTATATAGAGAAAGGCCATTGACTTGTTTGAGTTTATTTTATATCCAGCTACTTCACCGAAGCTGTTTATCAGGTTTAGGAGTTCTCTGGTAGAATTTTTAGGGTCACTTATATATACTATCATATCATCTGCAAAAAGTGATATTTTGACTTCCTCTTTTCCAATTTGTATCCCCTTGATCTCCTTTTGTTGTCGAATTGCTCTGGCTAATACTTCAAGTACTATGTTGAAAAGGTAGGGAGAAAGTGGGCAGCCTTGTCTAGTCCCTGATTTTAGTGGGATTGCTTCCAGCTTCTCTCCATTTACTTTGATGGTGGCTACTGGTTTGCTGTAGATTGCTTTTATCATGTTTAGGTATGGGCCTTGAATTCCTGATCTTTCCAAAACTTTTATCATGAATGGGTGTTGGATCTTGTCAAATGCTTTTTCTGCATCTAACGAGATGATCATGTGGTTTTTGTCTTTGAGTTTGTTTATATAATGGATTACATTGATGGATTTTTGTATATTAAACCATCCCTGCATCCCTGGAATAAAACCTACTTGGTCAGGATGGATGATTGCTTTAATGTGTTCTTGGATTCGGTTAGCGAGAATTTTATTGAGGATTTTTGCATCAATATTCATAAGAGAAATTGGTCTGAAGTTCTCTATCTTTGTTGGATCTTTCTGTGGTTTAGGTATCAGAGTAATAGTGGCTTCATAAAATGAGTTGGGTAGAGTACCTTCTACTTCTATTTTGTGAAATATTTTGTGCAGAATTGGAATTAGATCTTCTTTGAAGTTCTGATAGAACTCTGCACTAAACCCATCTGGTCCTGGGCTTTTTTTGGTTGGGAGACTATTAATAACTGCTTCTATTTCTTTAGGTGATATGGGACTGTTTAGATGGTCAACTTCATCCTGATTCAACTTTGGTACCTGGTATCTGTCCAGAAATTTGTCCATTTCATCCAGGTTTTCCAGTTTTGTTGAGTATAGCCTTTTGTAGAAGGATCTGATGGTGTTTTGGATTTCTTCAGGATCTGTTGTTATGTCTCCCTTTTCATTTCTGATTTTGTTAATTAGGATTTTGTCCCTGTGCCCTTTAGTGAGTCTAGCTAAGGGTTTATCTATCTTGTTGATTTTCTCAAAGAACCAACTCCTCGTTTGGTTAATTCTTTGAATAGTTCTTCTTGTTTCCACTTGGTTGATTTCACCCCTGAGTTTGATTATTTCCTGCCGTCTACTCCTCTTGGGTGAATTTGCTTCCTTTTTTTCTAGGGCTTTTAGATGTGTTGTCAAGCTGCTAGTATGTGCTGTCTCCCGTTTCTTCTTGGAGGCACTCAGCGCTATGAGTTTCCCTCTTAGAAATGCTTTCATTGTGTCCCATAGGTTTGGGTACGTTGTGGCTTCATTTTCATTAAACTCTAAAAAGTCTTTAATTTCTTTCTTTATTCCTTCCTTGACCAAGGTATCATTGAGAAGAGTGTTATTCAGTTTCCACGTGAATGTTGGCTTTCCATTATTTATGTTGTTATTGAAGATCAGTCTTAGGCCATGGTGGTCTGATAGGATACATGGGACAATTTCAATATTTTTGTATCTATTGAGGCCTGTTTTGTGACCAATTATATGGTCAATTTTTGAGAAGGTCCCGTGAGGTGCTGAGAAGAAGGTATATCCTTTTGTTTTAGGATAAAATGTTCTGTAGATATCTGTCAGGTCCATTTGTTTCATAACTTCTGTTAGTTTCACTGTGTCCCTGTTTAGTTTCTGTTTCCACGATCTGTCCTTTGAAGAAAGTGGTGTGTTGAAGTCTCCCACTATTATTGTGTGAGGTGCAATGTATGCTTTGAGCTTTACTAAAGTGTCTCTAATGAATGTGGCTGCCCTTGCATTTGGTGCGTAGATATTCAGAATTGAGAGTTCCTCTTGGAGGATTTTACCTTTGATGAGTATGAAGTGTCCCTCCTTGTCTTTTTTGATAACTTTGGGTTGGAAGTCGATTTTATCCGATATTAAAATGGCTACTCCAGCTTGTTTCTTCAGTCCATTTGCTTGGAAAATTGTTTTCCAGCCTTTCACTCTGAGGTAGTGTCTGTCTTTTTCCCTGAGATGGGTTTCCTGTAAGCAGCAGAATGTTGGGTCCTGTTTGTGTAGCCAGTCTGTTAGTCTATGTCTTTTTATTGGGGAATTGAGTCCATTGATATTAAGAGATATTAAGGAAAAGTAATTGTTGCTCCCTTTTATTTTTGTTGTTAGAGTTGGCATTCTGTTCTTGTGGCTGTCTTCTTTTTGGTTTGTTGAATGATTACTTTCTTGGTTGTTCTAGGGCGTGATTTCCGTCCTTGTATTGCTTCTTTTCTGTTATTATCCTTTGAAGGGCTGGATTCGTGGAAAGATATTGTGTGAACTTGGTTTTGTCGTGGAATACTTTGGTTTCTCCATCTATGGTAATTGAGAGTTTGGCCAGGTATAGTAGCCTGGGCTGGCATTTGTGTTCTCTTAGTGTCTGTATAACATCTGTCCAGGCTCTTCTGGCTTTCATAGTCTCTGGTGAAAAGTCTGGTGTAATTCTGATAGGCCTTCCTTTATATGTTACTTGACCTTTCTCCCTTACTGCTTTTAATATTCTATCTTTATTTAGTGCATTTGTTGTTCTGATTATTATGTGTCGGGAGGAATTTCTTTTCTGGTCCAGTCTATTTGGAGTTCTGTATGCTTATTGTATGATCATGGGCATCTCTTTTTTTATGTTTGGGAAGTTTTCTTCTATTATTTTGTTGAAGATATTAGCTGGCCCTTTAAGTTGAAAATCTTCATTCTCATCAATTCCTATTATCCGTAGGTTTGGTCTTCTCATTGTGTCCTGGATTACCTGGATGTTTTGAGTTAGGATCCTTTTGCATTTTGTATTTTCTTTGACTGTTGTGTCGATGTTCTCTATGGAATCTTCTGCACCTGAGATTCTCTCTTCCATTTCTTGTATTCTGTTGCTGATGCTCGCATCTATGGTTCCAGATCTCTTTCCTAGGGTTTCTATCTCCAGCGTTGCCTCGCTTTGGGTTTTCTTTATTGTGTCTACTTCCCCTTTTAGTTCTAGTATGGTTTTGTTCATTTCCATCACCTGTTTGGCTGTGTTTTCCTGCTTTTCTTTAAGAGCCTGTAACTCTTTAGCAGTGCTCTCCTGTAAATCTTTAAGTGACTTATGAAAATCCTTCTTGATGTCCTCTATCATCATCATGAGAAATGTTTTTAAATCTGGGTCTAGATTTTCGGTTGTGTTGGGGTGCCCAGGACTAGGTGGGGTGGGAGTGCTGCGTTCTGATGATGGTGAGTGGTCTTGATTTCTGTTAGTAGGATTCTTACGTTTGCCTTTCGCCATCTGGTAATCTCTGAAGCTAGCTGTTTTAGTTGTCACTGTTAAGAGCTTGTTCTTCAGGTGACTCTGTTAGCCTCTATGAGCAGACCTGGAGGGTAGCACTCTCCTTAGTTTCAGTGGGCAGAGTATTCTCTGCAGGCAAGCTCTCTTCTTGCAAGGCAGGTACCCAGATATCTGGTGTTCGAACCAGACTCCTGGCAGAAGTTGTGTTCCACTCACTAGAGGTCTTAGGATCACGTGTGGAATCCTGTGTGGGCCCTTGCGGGTGTCAGGCGACTCAGCTGGCAAGGTAGCCGGGGCTCGAGTGGAGTGGAAGGGGTTTGTGCCCCAGATCAAGCCCGGGTAGCCTGCTTCCCTATGTACCGCAGTCTCAAGTTACACGCGATTGGATTGGGGTAGGCGCTGTGTTCCACTCACCAGAGGTCTTAGGGTCCCGTGGGGAGTCCTGTGTGGGCCCTTGCGGGTGTTGGGCAAGACTGCTGTCAAGGTAGCCCGGGGCTCGAGTCTCGAGTCGAGCGGAAGGGACTTGTGCCCCAGATCAGGCCCGGGTAGCCTGCTTCCCTATGTACCGCAGTCTCGAGTTCTGCGCGATTGGATTGGGGCAGGCACTGTGATCCACTCACCAGAGGTCTTAGGGTCCCGTGGGGAGTCCTGTGTGGACCCTTGCGGGTGTTGGGCAAGACTCTGCTGGCAAGGTAGCCCGGGGCTCGAGTCTCGAGTCGAGCGGAAGGGACTTGTGCCCCAGATCAGGCCCGGGTAGCCTGCTTCCCTATGTACCGCAGTCTCGAGTTCCGCGCGATTGGATTGGGGCAGGCACTGTGATCCACTCACCAGAGGTCTTAGGGTCCCGTGGGGAGTCCCGTGTGGACCCTTGCGGGTGTTGGGCAAGACTCTGCTGGCAAGGTAGCCCGGGGCTCGAGTCTCGAGTCGAGCGGAAGGGACTTGTGCCCCAGATCAGGCCTGGGTAGCCTGCTTCCCTATGTACCGCAGTCTCAAGTTCCGCGCGATTGGATTGGGGCAGGCACTGTGGTCCACTCACCAGAGGTCTTAGGGTCCCGTGGGGAGTCCCGTGTGGGCCCTTGCGGGTGTTGGGCAAGACTCTGCTGGCAAGGTAGCCCGGGGCTCGAGTCTCGAGTCCCTTCTGAAGTCTTAAGGTGAGTCTTCAAGAAGACCTTTGCTTCTCCCAGCTTTTAGGAGCTGCCCTTGTTCCTACATCCCTTCCTTACTCATTGACTTTCTTTCTTTTTTTTTTAAATTTTTTATTTTTTTTTAATTTTTTATTAGGTATTTTCCTCATTTACATTTCCAATGCTATCCCAGAAGTCCCCCATACCCACCCACCCCCACTCTCCTACCCACCCACTCCCCCTTTTTGGCCCTGGCGTTCCCCTGTACTGGGGCATATAAAGTTTGCAAGTCCAATGGGCCTCTCTTTCCAGTGATGGCCGACTAGGCCATTTTTTGATACATATGCAGCTAGAGACAAAAGCTCCGGGGTACTGGTTAGTTAATATTGTTGTTCCACCTATAGGGTTGCATTTCCCTTTAGCTCCTTGGGTACTTTCTCTAGCTCCTCCATTGAGGCCACTGTGATCCATCCAATAGCTGACTGTGAGCATCCACTTCTGTGTTTGCTAGGCCCCGGCGTAGTCTCACAAGAGACAGCTATATCTGGGTCCTTTCAGCAAAATCTTGCTAGTGTATGCAATGGTGTTAGCGTTTGGAAGCTGATTATGGGATGGGTCTCTGGATATGGCAATCACTAGATGGTCCATCCTTCCGTCACAGCTCCAAATTCTGTCTCTGTAACTCCTTCCATGGGTGTTTTGTTCCCATATCTAAGAAGGGGCAAAGTGTCCACACTTTGGTCTTCGTTCAATTGAAGTATTACTACTGTTATTTGACTTTCCTTCCATCGTCAGTCATTCTGATCACAGGAGGGGAAAGTTCTTTGCTCTAAACAAATGTGATAAGATTGGGCTTACTTAGTTCATACAGCACCATTGCTGCCCCTCAAGGCCCTAAATTTTGTCACATTTGCAAAGTCCCCTTTATTACAGGCACAGGCTTTAGGGTTTGGGATATGGATATTTTGTGGAACTTGGTTTTTTCTTAATTTTTTTATTATTTAACTGCATTTTAGGGTCAAACATATCAATAATTTTGAGTAATTTGAGAGTCAAATAATACATAAAAATTTGTTCAACTTTTATATTAATATTCTTCCATACCCTAAAAATTCATTAATGAATATTTAATACTATACATAACAGAGGATTCTATATCTAATGCTGAATACTAAATTGTTTTCTGTCATATCTTCTGCACCTGAAATTCTCTCTTCTATCTCTTGTATTCTGTTGGTGATGCTTGCATCTATGACTTCTGATCTCTTTCCTTGGTCTTCTAACTCCAGGGTTGTCTACCTTTGTGATTTCTTTATTGTTTCTATTTTGATTTTTAGATCTCGGATGGTTTTGTTCATTTACTTCCCCTGTGTGATTGTGTTTTCCTGTTTTGTGTTTTGTGTTTTCTTTAAGGGATTTTTGTGTTTCCTCTTTAAGGGCCTCTAGCTGTTTACCTGTGTTCTCCTGTATTTCTTTAAGGGAATAATTTGTGTTCTTCTTAATGTTCTCTATCACCATCATGAGAACTGATTTTAGATCTGAACCTTAGTTTTTTGGTGTGATGGTATATGCAGAACTTGCTATGGTGTGAGAATTGGGTTCTTGATTTCTGTTGCTTATATTCTTTTTGCTTGCCTCCCGCCATCTGATTATCTCTAGTGCTACCTGCCCTTGCTATATCTGACTGGAACCTATCCTTCCTGTGATCCTGATTGTGTCAGAACTCCTGTGTTCAGTTGTCTCTGTGATCCTGTGATTCTGGGATCCTATGATCCTGAGATCCTGGGTGTGTCAGAGCTCCTGGGAGTCAAGCTGCCTCTGGAACCCTGAGATCCTGGTGTGACCAAGCTCCTGGGATCCTGGGAACCTGGGATCCTGTTGTCCTGGGAGTGTTAGAAGGCCTGGGAGCAGATCTTCCTCTTGGTGTGGTGGGACTGGTTGTGGAGATTGAGCCTGAGGTCTGCTCAGGGCACCGGCCCAGATCAGATGGAACATGTGTTACTGGTTAGGCAGAGTTCCTGCGTGCCCAGATCCCACTGGTCCCAGTTATGTCAGGTGTTGGGGCAGATGTTGTGTCCTCTTCACCTCTGATCCTATGATTCTGGGAGTGTTAGAGCACCTGGGTGTGGATCTTCCTGTGGGTGTTGTGGGACTGGCTGTAGGATTAGAACCCGGGGTCTGCACCTGGTCCAGAGAGGATGGAACCTGTGCCTCTGGTCGGGTGGAGTACCTGGGTGCCTTGGGTCTCACTGTTCCTCCAGGTGCTGGGGCAGATATTGTGTCCTCCTCACCTCTGATCCTATCAAGGAGCTGTTATTCTTCCCACACCGATGGCATGGTTTATCCAGCATGAGGGTGCCACCAGAAAGAACTTGCCAACTCCAGACTTTCTATTGGCAAGAAGTGAGGTTCTTGTCTGGATATTTTATCTTCCAGACAAAGGATGGTGGGACTTCTTTCCTGATCTCCCCAGGACAGGAACATTGCAGCTACCAGGCAACGCAGAAAATCCACTTGGAAGAGGAAAATTCCCTTGACTCCATGACTTCCCAAGTAGAGGGCCCAGGTGCTGGTGATCACAAGGCTATGTTTCCTGACATTTATTGTGGGGACCAAAACTGCTATTTGTAGTTCTACATGGAAGTACTTGGTTTGCTTACTCCCTCCATCACTTTCCCAGAGATGACGTGACAAAGTGCCACCAACTAAGTGGCTTAACACAGCAAATGTTCATTCATTCACTATTCTGAGGAGTATAAACCTGAAATCAAGTGGCCAGGTATGTAAAACCTTCTTTGCAGTCTCCAGAAACAATTCTTCCCTGACTCTTGTCTGCTACCCCCATGCTCTTGAACTTGTGATAATATGGCTCTAACCTCTGCCCTAATCTTCAGTAGCTATTTTTGTGTCTTCTCATAGCTGTCTGTTTTCCAGAATACCTGGTATATTGGATTTTAAGCCCAACTTGCTCCAGGATGACCTATCTTAATGAAGTACACTTACAAGAACTCTATTTCTGAAACCACTCCAGGGTATGTGGGATTAGGGTTTCAAACTTCATTTATTTATTTATTTATTTATTTATTTGGAAAACAAAATTAATCCTGTAACATTATCCAAAAAAAGAAAAAAGAAAAAATCTGTGTATTCATGGAGCTGTTTTTACATTTTCAAGCTTTTAACATTATTTCACTTGTACAATTATAGTAGATTGATGACACAATGTTTTCCAGGTCCAAACCTACAGTCATGTCTCTTATAAAAATTCTTTTCTCTGACATTCTCCTTTAGAAACTATCAGATATTTCTAATGTATTTTCTAGTATCAGAATCCTGGCTCTTTTTTACCTATGTAGTTTTTGAAAATTAATTTATCAGTATACCATTCCTTGGCTTACAAAACTTGGGTACTGGTGGTCTCTGTGGCCTGAAAAGGTATCAGACCCTCTAGATCTGTATTCGATGCTTGTAATAAGTTGCTGTGGTTGCTAAGAATCAAACCTGAGTACTTTAGAAGAGTCACCTGTGCTCTTACCTGCTGATTCATCTCTCCAGCCTCCTCTCTTAATTATTTTAAAGACATGATTTCACTATGTGGGCCAGGTTTATTAGGGAGAGTTCTCTAGAGAAACAGAACTAATAGCATATGAGAGACAGAGAGAGAGAGAGAGGGAGAGAGAGAGAGAGCACAGAGAGACATCACATTAAAGGGCAACTTACTGGCTTATCTCACATGATTGGCCTGGATCATTAAACAACAGTCAACTCTATAATAGAGAAGCAGAACAATGAAGTTCCCAATCTAGAAAGTGAAATGCTTTAGCAGCTCCAATCCAGTACTGGAAGATGGAAGTTTCTGCAGATTCACTATTAGTTAGTTCGCTTAAAAGCTGACGAAACTGGAATGTATGCCCTGGGCAGCCTCATCGATAGATGTAATCACTCAGAAGAAATCAACTTACCAAGCAGCAGCCATCCCTCCCTCTTCTCTTCCCCATCAGGCAGGTCACTTCGTTGAGGGTTGTGTATGTATTCTGGGCATAACTCTTTCCTGTAGTCAATGTCCCAGATGTCAATCTCCTCTGGATATGCACCCACAGCCATGAAGCCACATTTCACCAATCCTAGGTATCTCTTAGTCCAGTTAGGTTGGCAACTCAGAGAGGCAACATATTACATAGGCTGAAACATACTACATAGGCTGACCACTAATGAGATCCTTCTAGCTTCTCCTTCGTTCTAGAAATACAGATATGAGACACCACAAAATAAACTTCCAGCTTCATTTTCTGAATCTAGATCTTCAACTCTAGGAAATTGATCTATCATTTTTTTAAAACATTGAAGGCCAAGCTTTTCAGACTTGATGGAAAGAGACTCATGCTCCTTTAGTGATTTCTGCCATAGGCTTCATGGTAGCTGCAGGGGGGTGTCTTCAGAGAACCAGGAATTTCCTGATTCTGAATATTTAGTGTCTGCTTGGCATTGATCTGTAGGCAATGTCTAGATACTTCAGGATACTTTCTTCAAGATCATGCATCAAAGCCTGTAAGAAAAACATAATGATAGGTAGCTTTTATCTAGTACACTTACTATGTCTAGAAAATGATAAATTGTTAGCATATGCTACCTAATTTAATTCCCTCTCTAATTTAATTAATGTATAATTGTAACGGTGGGTAATATCATTTCACTTTGCATAGAAAAGAAATTAAGGGTAAAAACTGTTTCCTAAAGCTATGCTGCTAATTAGGGTGGGGTCAGGATTTATAGAAGGGTGTTTTGATTCCAAAGGTTTTGACAAATTGGTTCCTAGATAATACCTCTTATCACTGAGTAGCTCTCTAAAATATCTTAGTTATTAGGAGGCATCCTTTGCACTGTAAGGCCTATGCATTAGTTGAACCTATTATAATATATATATATATATATATATAAATATCATGTGCTCTAATGTTTTAAACAGGAAAGACAATATCATTTTTCATTAATAAATTGCTCCATGTTGTAGAATTTTTCCTTAGACAGCCATAGCCAATAATTCAAAGCTGTTTTTGTTAGATGATCATTGGATTTTAGATGGAGCTTCAGAAGCCAAGGTAAGAAAAGCTTATTGAAACTACACATAGTTTTAGATAAATAGTTATTAGTATGATTCCTTTTGACATTTTCAGACATCCATGCTACTATTTTACCCACATCCTTTCTTATTTACACCCTTCCATCCTTCACAATGTGCCCTCTATCCCATTTCCCTACAGAAGTGAGAGGAAAGGAGAGGGGAATAACAGGAAGCAACCCCATTTGTATTTATCATGTATCCAAGAAATAAGACCTATATTAATAATGTTACTTTAAATCAAACTCTGTCTGAAAATATTTTTATTGTGTTTGGGTATTTTGTTGGTATGTTAATCTGTGCATTGTGAGAATGCCTGATGCCCACAGAGGTCAAAAGAGGTTATTGAATCTCCTAAGACTTGAGTTACACTGAATTGTAAGCTGCTATGTGGATTCTGGGAATCAAACTCAGATTCTCTGGAAGAACAGCCAATGCACTCAACTTCTGAGCTAGTGCTCCAACTTTTTTTTATATATAATATATCCTGATTACAGTTTCTCTTCTCTTCACTCCTCCACTCCCATCCAGATCCACTCCCTTTCTAACTCTCATAATAAACAGGCTTCTATGGAATAATGACAAAATAAATTATAATATGATAAAGCAAAACAAACACATCAGAATCAGGCAGAACAAACAAAAGGAAAAGAGCCCAAGACAAGGCACAAGAAACACTCACTTGTTCACATACTCAGGAGTCCCATAAAAACGCTAAACTGAAAGCCATAATTTATACATTAAGGACATGTAGGATAAAAAGAAGAAAAATGCATAAATATGATACAGTTTAAAAAAACAAAATTTATCAAAAAGGAAGAGGCCTGACAAGACATTATGAAACATAGAACCTCCAAAGATGCCTTTTAGTTCACTTTCGGCTAATAATCTGTTGATAAAAGAACTTGCAGCTTTATCTTAAAAATGCATTGTTTCCCCAATGAGACTCCAATGGAGAAAACTAAGTTTTTATTTGCAAGTGGTTATCAATTGGGGGTTTTTGGTTTTTTTGTTTTTTTTTTTTTGTTTTTTTTGTTTTGTCTTTTCTGTGTTAGGAATAGGGACATGTATCTGCTTCTCCTTCTGGGACCTCAATTGATGCAGATCTTTTTAGTTTCTGTGCACGCTTCCCCGGTGTCTGTGAGTCCATGTGTGCTGATTGAGTTGATTTAGAAGGCATTGGGGTTTTTTGGTGTTCTCCATCTCCTCTGATCCTTACACTCTAGGAGTGATCTGATGGAGTCAGCCTGTTTAGCCTGAGTGTTCCAATGTCTCTCATTAACTGTGTAATGCCTGACTATGCATATCTGTATTTGTTGCAAGATGAAGTTTCTTGGATGATGACTGAGCAAGGCACTGATCTATGAGTAAAGCAAAATGCCATTAGGAATCACTTTTATTTCTACATCTTTTTTTGTTTTAAAATAGTAGTATTTAGTTTTACCCTATGTCTCTGGTCTATCTAGTCTCAATTTCTTAGTCACCCAATCAGGGTTGAGTGTAGATTCCATCTTGTGGATTCAGTCTTCAGTCAAATCAGATACTGGTTGGTTACTCCCACAGATTTTGTGCCACCATTGCCCTAGCACATCTTACAGGTAGGACATCCATTGTAGATCAAAGGTTTTACACCTGGGTTAGTGTTTACATTTCTCCTTTGGTAGTATAGAGAGTACCTTCCTATACTACTAGAATACAAATGGGTGAAGGCATCAACTTGACCTCTCCATGTTCAATGAGTTATGTAGGTGTTGTGTTCAGCAATGAGGCCTTGCAATCAGTTGGTAGAGAACAACCCATAGTCTTGGCAATAGCAAAATTTGTTCGCAGATTCACATAAATCTCTTTGTCCAACAACTTAATTAGATATAACCCAGTTCTGGTACAAGAAATTTCAATTGGTGTCAAGAGATTGTCAATTCAGGTATTGTCCCTCCATTATTAGGTGATTTTATTTAGATCACTTGTATATCACTTTCACACACACACACACAATCTCTACTGTATTAGGTTTCCATACTGCCCCTCAAATGACACTTAATTTTTGCTTTCTTTCCCCCATACAATTTTTAATTCCTTATACAATTTTAATAGCTATACAATTTTCCTTCCTTACACAATTTTTAATATTTATTTTCTTGATGTATAGTTTCTTGAATTCTTTATATATGTTGGATATTATTTTTTCTATTGGATTTGTGGTTGCTAAAAGTCTCTTCCCATTCTGTAGGGTGACCCGTAGTACAAATGATGGTGTCCTTTGCCTTGCAAAAACTTTTCAGTTTCATGAGGTCCCATTTAGTGATTGTCTTGAGTGCCTGCACTATTGATATTCCATTTTAAAAATTGACTCCTGTACCAATGAGCACAAGGGCATTCTCCACTTTCTCTTTCATTAGGCTTGGTATATCTGTTTTAAGTCTGTGATTAATTTGGAGCTGAGTTTTGTGTTGGGTGATAGATATGGATCTATCTGTATTCTTCTACATGCAGCTGTCCAATTTGGCCAGTACCATTTGTTGAAGATGCTGCTTTTTTTCCTAGTGTGTATTTCTGACTTCTTTATTTAAAAAGAAATTAAAAGTTAGGTGTCTATTTGTATGTGGATTTATGTCTGTGTTTTCAATTCAATCCCATTGATCAACATGTCTGTTTTTGTGCCAACACCATGTTGTTTTTATTGTTATAGCACTGTAGTACAATTTAAGGTTTGAGATGGTGGTATTCAGCAGTCCCCTCTTATTACTTAGGAGTGTTTTAGCTATCTCAGTTTTTGTGTGTGTGTGTGTGTTCCATATAAAGCTAACTATTGTTCTTTCAAGATCTATGAAGAATTGGATGCACCTTTAGTGGAAATTACATTGAACATGCACATTACTTTTAGTAGGATGACCATGCTCACTATTAATCCATGAGCATGGAAGAGCTTTCCAACTTTTAATACTTAATATCTTCTTTCCTTCAGTGTCTTAAAGTTTTTTTTCATATAAGTCTTTCACAGGTTGGTTAGAGATAGATACCCCAAGATATTACATACTTTTGAGGCTACTTTGAAGGATGTTTTCCAGGATTTTTTTCCTCTATTTATAATTTGTATATAGAAAGGCTACTAATTTTGTGAATTAATTAATTTTGAATCCAACTACTTTTCCAAAAATGTTTACCTTCTGTAGGAGTTTCCCTATGTAATTTTTAGGTTTGCTTACACATACTATCCTATTATCTGTAAATAAAGATATTTTGACTTCTTCCTTTCTAATTTTTATCCCCTTCAGTTGTATCATTGCTATAGTTAAGACTTCAAGTATTATATTTAATAGGTATGGAGACAGTGGACAAGTTTGTCTTCTTTCTGATTTTATTGAAATTGCTTTGAGTTTTGTACTATCTAAGTTGGTGTTAGCTGTGGGCTTACTTTAAACTGCATTCATTTTGTTGTGGTATGTCCTTTGTATCCTAATCTAGAGATTTTATCATGAATGGGTGATGGATTTTGTCAAGGTCTTTTATACATTTAATGAGATCAGTTAGTGTTTTTTTTCCCAACTTCTTTTTATGGTAAATTATGTTTATTGATTTTTTTATGTTAAACCATCAATGAATCTCTAAAATGAAGCCTACTTGACCATGGTGGATGAAATTTTTGATGTGTTCTTGGATTCAGTTTGCAAGTATTTTATTGAGAAAATTTTGGTGTAATTTCATACGGAAAGTTGTTTTATTATTTTCTTTCTCTGTTGGGTCTTTATGTGGTTTGAGAATCAGGGTAATTGCAGCTTCATAAAATTAATTGAGCAATGTTCCTTCTGTTTTTATTTTGTGGAATAATTTGAAAAGTATTGATATTAACTCTTCTTTGAAAGTCTAGTAGAATTCTGCTCTAGAATCTCTGATGCTTTTTTTTTTTTTTTTTTTTTTTTTGCGGTAGGCTGGGGTGCTGGTGGTGCTGGTAGACTTTTAATGGCTGCTTCTGTTTCATTCAGAGGTTATAAATCTGTTTCAATTGCTTATTCAAACTTGACATAACAATGATAAGTGGAATGTATTAATTAAATTATTTCTTTTAGATTTACAATTTGTTGGTGTACAGGTTTTTTAAATACATCTATATGATTCTCTGAATTTCTACAGCATCTATTGTTATGTCACCCTGTTCATGTTATTAATTTAGATATTCTCTCTCTGCCTTTTTGTTAACTTGGATAATGGTTTGTCAATTTCATGGATTTTCTCAAAGAACAAACTCTTTTCTTTTTTTTTCTTTTTCTTTTTTTATGGTTTTAGAGCTTTATTGTAGAAAGGCAGGGAGAAAAGAGAGAAGGTAGAAAGAGAGGCCGGCCATTGCCATGTGGAAAGAGGCGGGGGGGCGGGAAGGAAAGAGAGAAGGAGGGCTAGAGAGTAAGAAAGGTAAAAGCTTAAAGACTCTTTTATTTCTTAATGATTATTTGTATTGTTTTTCTTTGTTTCTAGACTATTGATTTCAGCCTTGATCATTTCTTCCTGTCTATTCCTTTCTGGTGTGTTCTTTCTCTGTCTCTCTGTCTCTCTGTCTCTGTCTCTGTCTCTGTCTCTGTCTCTCTTTCTCTTCTCTCTTCTCTCTCTCATCGTTGTTCTAGAGCTTTCAGGTATACTATTACTTTACTAGTTTGAGATTTCACCATTTTTTTTAATGTAGGAACTTAGTGCTATTAACTTCCCTCTTAGAACTGCTTTTATTGTGTTTCATAACTTTGTATGTTGTGTACCCATTTTTTAACTTCTTTTATATTTGTCTTGACCTGTTTTTCACTCAGCAGTGAGCTGTTCAGTTTCCATGAGTTTGTAAACTTTCTGTTGTTTCTGCTGTTGTTGATATGCAGCTTTAATCCATGGTGGTCTTATAGGATGTGCAGGGTGTTATTGCAATTTTCTTGTATCAGTTGGGATTATTTTTGTATCTGAGTATGTTGTCAGTTTCAGAGAATATATTTCACCAGGTGACAAGAAGAAAGAATATTCATTTTTATTTGAGTGAAATGGTATGTAAATATGTTAGGTTCATTACTTTATAAAGTCACTTAGCTTCAGAATTTCTTTGTTTAGTTTTTGTTTGGATGACATTATTATTGGTGGGAATGCAGCGTTTCTTTTACAAACTTCAGCGCCCTTGTGTTTAATACATATATGTTAAGAAATTAAATGTCTTCTTGGTGTTTTTTTTCCTTTGATGAGTATGTAATGTCAACTCCTGTCTCTGCTTATTTTTTTAGATATTAAAATGGCCATAGCAGTTTTCTTTTTAGGTTCATTTTCTTGGAATGTTTTTTTTTTCCTATCCCTTTACGCTGATGTCTATCCTTGATATTAGAATGTGTTTCTTGGGGTTTTTTTTGCATGTTTTTATTGGGTACTTGATAACTTTTATGTTGATAAATATCAATGAGCAGTGTGTATTAATTCTTGCTACTTTGCTGGTTCCTCTCTCTCTCTCTCTCTCTCTCTCTCTCTCTCTGTGTGTGTGTGTGTGTGTGTGTGTGTGTGTGTGTGTGTACTGCCTCTCCTTTGCTTGTCTGTGATTATTAACTCCTATGTTTTCTTTGGTATAGTTAACCTTTGTAGGTTGGAATTTTCCTTCTGGAACCTTTTGTAGGACTGAAGTTTTACATAGATATTTCTTACATATTTTTAATGGAATATCATATTTTCTTCATGTATTGTGCTTGGGCATTTTGCTGGTTTTTAGAATCAAGAAGTCAATTGTAACACTGTGTTTGTTTCTTGGTTTTGTTCCCCTTATTGCTTCTGGTAAATTGAATAGGTATGGCTCCCATAGATTCACATGTTTGAGTGCTTGGCCATAGGTAGTGGCACTACTAGGAGGTATAGCCTTCATGGAAGGAGTTACAGAGACAAAGTTTTGAGCTGAGACTAAAGGAAGGAACATTCAGAGACTGCCCCACCTGGGGATCCACCCCATATCTAACCACCAAACCCAGGAGGTAGAGCTTTATTGAAGGAGATGTGGCCTTGTTAGTGGAAATGTGTCACTGTGAAGGTTGGACTTTGAGGTTATATATGCTTATGCTACATTCAGCATGACAGTCTGCTTCTACCTTTGAATCAAAATGTAGAACTCTTATTGGCCCTTCTTCAGCTCCATGTCTGCCTGGAGGCTGACATGCTTCCCACCATGATAATGGACTAAACCACTGTAATTGTTAGCCAGCCCCAATAAAATGTTCTCCTTTGTATGAATTGCCTTGATTATAGTTTCTCTTCACAGTAATGGGAACCCTAACTAAGACAAATCTTTTAATATTCTTTCTTTGTTGTCTCCATTTAATGTTTTGATTATTATGTACCAATGGGAGGTCTGTTACTGGTTCTATTTGGGAATCTGTTTTAGTTTAGGGTAATTTTCTTCTGCTATTTTGTTGAAAATTTTTTCTATGCATTTGACTTAAAGTTCTTCTCCTTTGTTAATTAGTCTTAGACTTGTTATTTTCACAGTGTTCCAGATATTGTGCATGTTTTATTCCAGGAGGGTTTTGTTTTGTTTTGTTTTGTTTTGTTTTGTTTTGTTTTGTTTTGTTTTGTTTTAGAGTTAGCATTCTCTTTGACTAAGGTATACATGTCTTCTATCATGTCTTTGGTGCTTGAGATTCTCATCTTTGGTAGTCTAATGGTCAGGCTTGCCTATATGAGTCCCCTTTGAATTCTTAAATTTTTCTTTTTTCACACTTCTCTCAGTTTGGGTTTTCCTGATTGAATCTATTTTTACTTTTGCGACTTCAACTACTTTATTCATTTTTCTCTATACCATCATTTTGTGCTTTCACAGATTTCTTTAAGATATTCCTTTTTAAAATACTTCTATCATATACATAAAGGCTCTTTTAAGGTTTTTTTTTATTGTGCTTCAGCTACATTGCAAAACTCAGTGCTTTCTGTGGTACAGTTGCAGGGCTCTAACAGAGATATAGTATCTTGCTCTTTATTGTTTGTGGTTTTATGTTTTTGTTGCTGACATCAAGGCATCTGTGTTTGGGACAATTGTAATTCTAGGTGCTAATATCTGGTCTTTTCTTTGCTAGGTTGGTATATTGTTCCTTGGTTTCTGATACTCTCTATAGTTCTCAGAAGTGTGTGGTGGCTGTGTGGTGGCTGGTAGACATTATTTTGGGATCCTAATAAGTGTGATGACTGGGGGAATGTTCTACCAGTGTCAGCTTAGTCACCTGAGAATGGGGGAAGAAAGCAAGGAGAGCCTATAACAGGTAGCCTGACACCTGAACTCTTTAATAAAAATCACATTTAAGCTCACAGGCAGCAACTATCATATAGGTTACTTAGAACAGTTTCATATTGTTACATACTTTAATAACTTTAATGAGTGATGGCTTTAACATTAAATTCTATTTTCATTTTATGTCAGAACTGGGGATTGAATGAGGGCCTCATGAATTGCAAGCAAATGCACTCAGTATCTGAACTATAGCCTCAGCTCTAACGAATTCTTTTGCTAAGAGTAAATATGAAGTCCTTTGTTTACTAGACAATCTTCATGTCTTCATCCACAAAAGGTATATTTGCAAAACTTAAGGAATTTCCATACTTGTCCCAATACTTAAGGCATTTTGAATATAAGTTAAGATTTCATTTTGTGTTGAACTATTTAAATTAGAATTGTCTTATCCTAGGATTTGATATAAAAACATAATACATTGGTTAGTCAAAAAAATTGAATTGCATCAAATGTATACTTACTTAAAGGGCCCAAAGAATAATGAATGATTACACACACACACACACACACACACACACACACACACACACATATATATATATATATATACTCAATTTTCAATTATTTTTCAGGGGAGTAACAATCTTTCCCTACCTATGACAACTTGGGCTGAATCAAATAAAAGTTCACTTTTAAACTCAGAAATCAAACTTTATGATTTATGAGGAGTCATGTGCTCCACTATGAAAACTGCCATAGAAAGATGACATGTGATCCCTGTATATATCTTCAGAAGTTGTAGTACAGAAACCTCAGAAGGAAGACTTAGGCACCATGCAAAAGCACCAGCATATATTGCAAACATTTATAAAGCCAGGTTTGCGCCAAGTGGACTATTAACTGCTAGACAACAATGTTCTCATTTACAATGTGAAATAAGTGGGTCGTTTAAACTAGGTTAGAGCAAATCAAGATGAGAATAGGAGGGGGCAGATAATGTGAAAAGAGCAAGACAGAAGGAGTTGTGTACATCTGTTGGTAACTGCAAATGTCTGCAGGGTAGGGGGCTCAGTTCCTGCATACCTGAGCAGCTCTGAGAAGTCTGTGGGTGGGCCTCACCCTAGAGATGGGCTGGGAAGCAGGCAGGGTACATGCAGTTAGTGAAGAGAGCAAGACAGCTAATGCCCATTGAGGAAACAACTGAAATAAAATCCACATTTTGAGAAAGAGGTAGCCAGGGAAAATCTGGGGCATGATTCTTGAATGCATGGCAATAAGCAAGAAAGAGGGCTATTTAAAGAACAAAGGAAGTGGCATGCAGGGTATCTTGTACTCTTTGAAGAGGACTGTAAGGAATTTGTGTCTGGGATAGAATAGATGTCTACATGGACTCAGGAGCCTGAGAAGCAGAATCAGGTAATCTACAGGTGAAAGAGGGAAGGCATTCATTTTACTAAAATCTTGGAATGATGTTTGCAATATTTTTATTAATAATAAAGCTTTTAAAAAATCCATGAGATGACTTCAAATAGTGTGCCATGATGCTAAAATAGGAAAAATGATTTACAGAAAAGTCAACATTATTATTTTATTTTTGGCATTGGGATTTGAACCCAGAGCCAAGTGTATGTTAAACATGCATTTAACGTAATCTGTACGCACCCCTTACTTGCATATTTTTAGATGGTTAGACATGGTTATAGTTAACTACAACAGAAACTGAAGATCACTTGGGGGTCATAAAGTTTTCCTGCTTTTTATAAAATAACGAGGACATATTTTTTAGCAGAGAAAATATTCTTGGCAGCATTTTAACAACAAATATACAAAACTGAAATTCACCAGAAACCAGAAGCATGCAGGCTTAAGAATGTTAGCAGAAGAGGATCTTTTGGGATAAGCATGTTATTATTCAAACCCTGAGCTCTATCTAGCAGAATCTTTGTGAAAAGGGATGTACTGTGGGACAATAGTCATAGTACTGAGATGGAAAGGGCATGGACTGTCAAGCAACATCATGTTCTTGCATGGAGCACGCATTTTGCAGAACAAAAAGAAGTCCATTTTTCATCCTGTTCTGATCTTTTCACCCTCACCAAATGGATCCAAATACAGAACATGCATTAACTCTGGGATTCTAAAATGAGCCCTGAGTCATCCTGTTTCTTCAGGTTCAATCAACTCAGCTTCTTAGATTTCTCTTGAGCCAGGAAGCTTTACAGGCATCCATCATTTCTGATTCATTCATTCTTTTGTCTGGGATCTTAAAAGCTCAGCAGGTTCAGAACTGATGACAGTGTTGCAATTGTTTTCTGAAACCATCAAGTTCTTTTAGAGCATCACTGGGGTGCACAAGGATGCACAGCAATGAGCTGAGAGTGTGCTGACCACAAGCAACCTCATATAGCAGACAGAGTGCAGAGCCATAAAGGGAGGCTGGGAAGCATATTGCAAGCACCGTCCTGCTGCTGAAGGTCTGCAACCTAGTCTGTGTCTAGTCTTTTAACTACAATCCTTCACTCGGATGGCACTACAATGGAGTCTGTGTCTGAAACGCTTGCACCTACCTGCCCCCAGGGGGAGCTTAGCTTCTTACCATAGCTCCCCTGGCCAGCTTGGGTCTCACAACTATGCTCTGCACATGCAGAGCATTGCTTCCCTTTAGACAAGTTTGCTGAATTCTCACACTCCCACTTCCTGCAATATCTTTGGTAATTCTCTTTAATGAATGGAAAATATCTGGATCAGTTCCTTTTTGATGGAATACAAAGATGCTTTTCAAAAATGAAGCACTAAGAGGTTTGTAGTGAGAAGGAATTTCGAGCCCAGCCTACGCTGGGTTTCCAGAGCTCTTCCCCATGATTGTAACAGCTACTGCAACATGAATATAAACATAGACTTGTACTTCCCCTTTGTAAGAAAAATAAATGCATCTTTAATAACAGTACCAATGTTTTACATCTGTACACTATCCCCTTGCATAGTCAATGTCTTGCCCTAGCATAGTATATTTGTTAAAATGAAGGAATTATTATAGATATATTTTAAAATTGCTACCCACAGATTACATGATTGTTGACCACTTGTGTTTTACACTTACATGGATTTTGATACCTATGTAATGACACACATGTAATGACACACCATTTGCAATTTTTATACAGGATGCTATCATTTAGCCTTTCTAAGAGTCTCCTGTCCTTCATTCCTTTCACCTCTCTTTTCCTTATCCTCAATCCTCTGGCAACCACTAGTGCCGGTGTGTGTGTGTGGGGGGGGGGGGGGCGTTCACTTCTTCAATGTTCCCAGAAGCTTATAGGGCAGTTATAGATCTTCTATTTATACAGTAGTACTCAATTATCATTTATTCTATGTATCTAGGCCAGCTAACAGCTAAAAATCTCTGCACTCATTGATATTTGTTTGTTTATTTATTTATTTATTTATTTACTAACATCTATGTTTAAGGCTGAATGTAGCATTTCTCTATTCTAATTTAAAAAAAAACCATTAGTGGCTGAATATAATATTTAGAAAGTGTTCTATAAATTCAGCTAAGCAACAGTAATAAATTTCTTTCTAGGGCCCTAGACATCCATAACCATGGATTTTTGACTGGGCTTTCAGTACTAGGCATTGAAGTCCCTTGAGGGGAACAGTCCGCAAATCCAAGCAGAGAATTGTTGGTTAGTCCCACAGCAGTCTTGCCAATATTGCACCAGTGAACTTAGCCATGCTTGGAAAGGCAGTACTGCTAGTTCATAGGTAGTTCATAGTTAGGGTTCCTCTTGCTGGGATAGAACACAATGCCCAAAGGTCACTTGCGAGGAAAGGGGTTATTTTCTCTTACAGTTTGTAGTCCATCATGCAGTGAAGTCAGGTCAGCAACTCAAGAGAGGAAGGGACTCTTGAAGTTAGGGACTTGTCATAGCTAATATTTAATATCCATTGAGGGTTTCTACCCTGCCTTGGATCATTTAGTTCCCAGATAAAAGATACAAAACCTTTATATTTAAGATAAGCCTTTAAAGCACTAGAGCTCAGCAGATATCATCCCTGTATGCTATTATGCCTACTTCGTGCCCTCCGACCGCCAGCCTTGAGCTGGCTGAACACGTTTCTGACACTGGAGCCAGGCATCTGGCTTTGCTACATTTATGTCTTCCTGCCAGAGAACTGAGAACTGCCCGCTCGCTCGCTGAGCTGCTGAAGAGCCTACTTTGCAACTCAGTTCAGCTGAAACAGCAACAGAACCCAGCCGAAACAATGGGATAGGACCTTGGGTTTTCCCATATATATCCAAGAGTCTTAAAATTTGAGCCTTGATCAGAGAACATTCTCATGGCTCATTATTTCTCTCGCCATCTTTCCCAGCTTTCCTTTCGGGAACTCAGTAACCCTTGGGTGCTGGCTGCTACACTACTTCCCTGTCAATAATCCCAAGTTCTAATTTGTCATGATTCCCCCCCTGGGTTTTTCTCCAATTGGCCAGCCCTTATGGCCATGTTTTCATGATTCACCTACCTCATGGCATCTTCTCTTCTCCTGTCTTCTTTCTCTGCTCTTGTTGTCCTGCCTCCTATTTCCTGCCTAAATCCTTGAGTGATCAGCAATTATTGACAAGGCAGAGAATGAATAGTAAGAATTGTTTACACAAATGAGATAGGAGATTCTTGGTATAAGCATTACAATGCTTTGTCCAGATTGAAACAAGATATGAGAGCAGAGAACTCTGCACTTGAATAACCCAAGGGTAAACTTTATATACAGTGTATAAAACCATTATGCCTATAGGGACTGAAGACAAAGCCACCACAGCTTGCTTGCTCTTCATGGCTTGCTCACCCCATGACCACCTGCCCAGGAATGGCACCACCCACAAAGGACTAGGTCTTCCCACATAAATGATCCATCAAGAAAATGTTCTCACAAACTTGTCTACATGTCAGTCTGGTGGGGCATTTTCTCAGTTGAAGTTCCTTCTTCTCAAATGGCTCCAACTAGTATAATGTTGACAAAAACAAACAAACAAAATCCAGGACAACAGAGTTTGCAGCTACATAAGACTATTAAGGCATGATTTTCTTTGTTGTAAAGCACGTGTTCTGAATATCAGGTTAGATCTTCCTGCTCACACAGTATCCATTTTACCAACAGGGCCCTAAGCTACTGTTTTTTATTTGTTCTTATAGTTTTGCTATTTGGAAAATGTGAAATACACTCAGAGCACAATCTTTTCAAGCATATGTTTTTCATAGCAATATGCATTTAGAACTATAAATTTGCTATAGCTTAGTGGTTCGTTTCCCTATACACTGAAAAATAATCCATTGTATTCTTTATCGCTTTTTAGTCATTCATCTACTTAAAACTTCTTGATTGTTTGTAATTCAACAAATATGAATAAATCTGCTATATGTATTTGTGTATGGAGTTTTATATAGATATGTTATTCTTCTTGGTGAGTGTGTGTGTGACTGAGAGAGAGAGAGAAAGAGAGAGAGAGAGAGAGAAAATGACATTCTACTGTCTCTTCTAACCCCCCTTCCTTGTTTGACACAGTATATCTTTTCTCCATTTTACCTACTGAGTCATCTATCACCCCAACTATGCCCATATTTTATTCATATCAATAATGAATGCTTTTATAAATATTTACTTATTTTTATTTTGTGTATAAAAATTTGCCTGCATCTATTTATGTGCATCATATTCATGTCTGATACCTACAGAGCCAGTTTTCCAGAATTGGAGTTCTAAATGGTTGTGAGCTGTCATGTAGTTTCTGGGAACTTAACCTGGGTCTTCTGTAAGAGCAAATGCTTTTAACCACTGAGCTATCTCTCTAGATCCATGAATATCTTTTTGTTCCATGTGATAACATTTGGTGTCATCAGCTATCTATCTATCTATCTATCTATCTATCTATCTATCTATCTATCTATCTATCTATCTATTATCCATTTATTTGGTTTTTCGAGACAGGGTTTCTCTATATAGCCCTGGCTGTCCTGGAACTCACTCTGTAGACCAGGCTGGCCTCAAATGCAGAATTCCTCCTGCCTCTTTCTTCCAAATGCTGATATTAAAGGCATGCACCATCACTGCTTAGCAGCTCTTTGTATATTTAGCCATTCTAATATGTAGCTATACTATTTCATTGTTTCAATTTTCAGTACTCTAGTCATCCATATAAGAGTCTTGTAGCCGGGCAGTGGTGGCATATGCCTTTAATCCCAGCACTCGGGAGGCAGAGGCAGGTGGATTTCTAAGTTCCAGGACAGCTTTGTCTACAGAGTGAGTCCCAGGACAGCCAGGGCTATACAGAGAAACTCTGTCTCGAAAAAAACAAAAAGAAAAAAAAAGTCTTGTATTTTTATTTGTGTATGATGCTTTCTTTGATAAGGAATATGCTCAGTTCTTTTGCTCAAGTTTAATTGGGTTCTGTAATTTGTATTGTTGAGTTCTAAATATTTTCTATACATATAGAACCCAAGTCTGTTTCCAGACTCATGCTTGCAAATATTTTTCCCAACTTGTGTCTTGCCTTTCATTCTGTACCATAATCTTTCACAGAAGAGAAATTTTTAATTCCGTAATATAATTTGTCACTTCTCCCTTTTATCTATTCTGCTTTGGGGATTATGTGTGGAAAAGGTCATCTAGACCTTTGCCTGTGCATCTTAGCTGTGTTGTTTTTCTTTTCAATAAGGTCTTACTATTTAGCCCCAGCTGGCCTGTTGCTCACTTTCTGTGCAGCCCCCACTGGCCTGGTCCTTACTCACTGTGCATCCTGGCTGGCTTGTTATTCATGGCTTTGGCTTTTTGTTTGAGTCTCCTGTGTGCTAGTCCTAGCCACTACATATAGCTAGTGTTACATTTTAAATTTAGGACTAAAAATCTGCCCTTCCTCTGTTCCAATTCCCTTTTTCCTATATAAGAATCAGAGTGTGGTTCTGAGGCCTGATTCTGTTCCATTGATCAATTTATTGATTCTTTCACCAGCACTGTTGTCATAATTAGTGTAGCATTTTACAGTGCCTTAATGTCCACTAGTGTTGATCCTTTCATTTGTTCTCCTTTAAATATTGTACCAGTTATTCTCAACCTTTGTCTTGGTGAAAAATGTTTACTTAAATTTGGCTAGTTGATAGAAAGAAAATACCTTTTTTCCATTTTGTTCAGGATTGCATTAAATCTATAGATCAACTGCTCCCCTTTTGATTATAGCCTATTGCATGCCTTTTTGGTTCCCTTTATTTCAAGTATACTTTCTCCAGGTAATGTTATAGGGAAGAGTCTTGCTTTTGCACTCAATTTGAGAAGTTTTTATATGGTGTCTGGAAATGATGTTAGGTATAATCTATCTAGATCAGTAGTTTTAGACTTGCCCTCTTGTTTTTTGTTTGATTGTTGGCCTAATTTCTGTTTTTCTGCACCTGTGCCTTAGTGTTTATTGTGAATTCATTGTGCTTATTCTTTGTCTCCATTTTTATATATTTCAACAGCTGAGTCATTGCCTCTGAAGTTTTAATGTGGCTAGACAGTGGAGGACATAAGAATTGCATCCTGCACATGTTGGAACAAGCATGGCTTTTATACTTCGAAGGGACTGTAAATAGAAAGTGAAACAGAGGGGTCACATGACCTGAAAACCTGAAAGGAATATCTTTTGGGGCCTTTATAAAAAATTCGGCTATAGAAGAATAAATGTTCCCAGCTTTTTAAAAATAACTTTCATTTTTACTCTGATGCAATACTTTCCCCATAGGCATGTTTTTGTATACTACTTAAAGGTGTGATAAGCCTGAGTTCAACTATAAGATAAGAAAGTAAGAATTACATATAGCAAGATAGCAAAGAACATAAATAATAAATACAACAGCATCTTCTTCACAGCCAGTCATGAAGCTCATTTTTTTTTATAAGTCCCATCTGTGATGAGCTTCTGTTTGGTAAATCTCACTGTTTGTGTTTCTTTTGGACAGTCTCTGCTGCTGATCTTCAGCTCACTCTTCCTTTATTCTGTATTATTTAGTCAGAGGTTAATACCTTCTAAAAATGTCTTCATTTTAAATTTTAGTCAGTAGTGTAGTTTTAAATCATAAGAGGTTTTATGGGAATGTCAAAATATCTTCATAGCCTTAATTCATCTTTAGGACATATGGGTGTTATATATAAATACTATTTTATGTTTCTAATCACTTAATTCTAATATCTATATCATCTATGAATCATTTTCTAACTTTTTTCTTAAATATTTATTTATTTTATATGTAAGCATTTTGCCTACATGTATATCTATGTACTGTGTATGTACATTTCCCATGGGGATCAGAAGGCAACAGATTCTCCTGAAACTGGAATTACAGGTAGTTTTGAACTAATTTGCATTCTGGGAGTTGAACTGATGTCCTTTGGAAGAGCAATAAGCGCTCTTAACTGCTGAGCTATCTTCCCAGCTCCTTGAGTCATTTCCTTCCTTCCTTCCTTCCTTCCTTCCTTCCTTCCTTCCTTCCTTCCTTCCTTCCTTCTCTTTCTTCCTTCCTTCTCTTTCTTCCTTCTCTTTCTTTCTTTCTTTCTTTCTTTCTTTCTTTCTTTCTTTCTTTCTTTCTTCCTACTTATTTTTTTTTCCTTTCAAAGAAAATAGATTTCTTTTACAATAAACCCTGGTTACTGTTTCTCCTTCTCCTTCTCCTCCTCCTCCTCCTCCTCCTCCTCCCAGTTCCTTCCCACCTTCCACTTACATTTTGTCTCTCATTAGAAAAGAACAGTCCTATTCTAGTCTGCTTCTCAACCATGGCCATATCAGTGGCCCAATAACCCCCCCCCCACACACACACACACACACACCCTACAGCCAGTGTATCTCCCAGGAGGTCCAAGGAACCAGTAACATAGGTGAGAATCTTGCCCAAATACCCATGCCAACTTTGACACCCACAGAGCCTAGCTGAAGTGGGACCTACCTGCCCTCTCTAGCTCCATCTTCTTTCTGGTCTGCTTCTCTACCTGGGTCAGATACGCTCCAACACCCTAGAGCCTGTCTGCCTCCCAGAAGGTTCTCAGTGATTACTGATTAGGGCGCAGCTTGCCTGCATTCTAGGAAGCACACAGTAACCTGGAACACAGGAAGTTTGCTCTAACCAGAGACAGCACTGCTTGCCTCCCAAGAAACTGGCTTTAAGCCAGGTCACAGTGTTCTTCTACCTGCCTCAAAGGAGGCCAGCACTGGTCAGAGACTCCCAAGCCTGTTAACAGCATAGATAACCAAGAGGAAATAGGCAAGTACAAGATCATAAAAGACAGAACCCAATGCAATTCAGCACCATCAGAACCCAGTTCTACCACCACAGCAAGCTCAGGATACCCTAACCTGCCTGAAAAGCAAGATAATGACCTAAAATCCCATCTCATGAAGATGATAGAAGTCTTTAATGAGGGCATAAGTAACTCCATCAAAGAAATATAGGAAAACACAGACAAGCAGGTAGAAACCTTTAAAGTGGAAACAAATAAATTATTTAAATAAATTATTTAAATAAATACAGGAAAAAACAATCAAACAGGAGAATTGAACAAAAAAATCCAGGATCTAAAAATAGAAATAGAAACAATAGAGAAAACACAAAGGGAGACAACCCTGGAGATGAACAAGTTAGGAAAAGGATCAAGAGTTACAGATGCAAGCATCACCAACATAATATAAGAGATAGAAGAGAGAACCTCAGGCATAGAAGCTGATATAGAAAATATTGACACACTGGTCAAAGAAAGTACAAAGTATAAAAATCTCCTAGTACAAAATATCTAGGAAATTCACACACACACACACACACATACACACACACACACACACACACACACACACACACACACACAAAATCAAACCTAAGAATAATAGGAATAGAATAGGGTGAAGAATCTCAGCTCAAGGGGCCAGAAAACATCTTCAACAAAATCATAGAAGAAAACTTCCCTAATCTAAAGAAAGAGATAACCATAAATGTACAAGAAGCCTACAGAACACCAAATAGATTGGACCAGAAGAGAAAATCCTCCTACCACATAATAATCTAAACACTGAATGTACAGAACAAGGAAAGCATATTAAAATTTGTAAAGGGAAAATGCCACGTAACATATAAAGGCAGATCTGTCAGAATTATAACAGACTTCTTAATAGAGACTCTAGAAGCCAGAAGATCCTGGACAGATGTCATCCAGACTCTAAAAGAACACAAATATCTGCCCAGGATACTGTATCCAGAAAAATTCTCAATCACTACAGATGGAGAAACCAATATATTCCATGACAAAACCAAATATAAACAGTATCTTTCTACTAATCTCATCCTACAGAGGATACTAGAAGGAAATCTCAAATACAAAGAGGGTAAGTACTCCCAAGAAAGTATGAGAAATTAAACATTCCACACAAACTCAAAAGAAGAAAATCACACACACATAATACCACCTCCAGCAACAGAGTAACAGGAAGTAGCAATCACCTGTCTTTGATATCTCTCAACATCAATAGACTCCATTTCTTAATAGAAAGACACAGGCTAACATATAGAATCCATCATTTTGCTGCATACAAAAACATATCTCAATGACAAAGACAGACACTACCTCAGCCAAAAAGGCTGGAAAAAAGTTTTCCAAGCAAATGGTCCCAAGAAACAAACTGGAGTTGCCATTCTAATATCTGATAAAATAGACTTTCAACCAAAAGTTTTCAAACAAGATGGGGAAGGACACTTCATATTCATCAAAGGAAAAATCTACCAAGAGAAAGTCTAAATTCTGAATATCTATACCCCAAATGCAAGGACACCCACATTCATAAAGAGAAACTTTACTAAAGTTCAAATCACACATTAATAGTTACTTATATTTAATCATTAATTAATTTTTAATAACTGTTGCCAGATCTGGTGCCTGGTGCTGTGTGGTTCCCACCACTATGAACGCTAAACCTCTGGACTCTAAGACAAAATGGACTCTTCAGTAGGTGTCCTTGTTCATGGTGTTTTATTTCAGCAACAGAAAAGTAAACAACACAGAGTTGTTCCATGGAAATGAAACCAGGAAGTATTTTTTTCCTAGATAAGGAGTCCTCTTTATCCTTTTTTTCTTCCATATTTTGCTTTTGTTATAACCTATTATAGTTTATTTGATAATGCTTTGTAGCCTTTTCTCAGAGTAAAATAAAACCAACAAGCACGAAGGAAATAAAAATATATTTTATGAAAACCTGTTTTTTCATTTGGACCTTAATGTAATCTACATCTTACATTGTACTCTGAAAATTTTCCCCTCTGAAATTTACAAAGTTCCATTTTTTCCTGAAAACAACTTAAATTCTTTAAACTGGAGAAATAATACAATTATATAATAATTCTGCCTTCTATTTTTACTTTGGAATGTGCTATGTGTTATATATCCCATCTAATTTTTAATTATCAAAAATTCTCTTTCCCCTAAACTGCAATAACATCCCAATGTGTGATGTGTTTTACTCACTGACTCTCAGTAAAACTCATGTATCCTCTCAGGTTAGCAACTGCTTTCATTTTGTTAGGTACCATACCAGGATTTGACTCATTAATTCAGCTCTCCCCCAAAAATCTAACTTCTATGCAATAAAGAACCCCTTGGCAGTTTGCTGAAGCAGAGCATATGATTCATCATATTAGCTCCTTTGGCCACCTAGTAAAATATTTTTAACAAATATCATCTCACAAGAAACACATTAAATATTAAGACAATTAGCAGCATACTGGCTAAGATTCTCTGTGGCTTATTCTTAGGATGAACATGATCATTTACCTTGAGGGTTCTCTTATACAAAGATAGGACACTCCCTAGACTTGACCACACAAGCCCTGCATTGCAGTCTTTATATATAAGTGTCAGATAATGTTTTGGTTTTGTAGGCTGGAGCCTATATAATGGGCTAAAATTTATGTAGCAGATTAAGGATATGACTCAATGTTAGAGCACTTACCACATATGTGAAAGGCCCTAATTGTGATCTTCAGCATTATTAAAACATGTATATGGTATTTGTAAATTAGAAGAAGAAGACAGTTCATTGTAAATGTCTGTCTGGTAAAACTGATAAATATCTCATATTATCTGTTAATTTTCATCATCATCTTAAATAAATGATACTCAAAGTCTCCTTCTAAATAAAAACTATCTTATTGAGCTCTACATCTCAGAAAAGACTGTGTTTAGTTTGTAGCAGGGTCTGTTCAGATTTATAAGGTAAGCGTTGAGTTGAATACTAAAGACTTCTTTAACCACAAATACAACTGATTAGTTCATGATATTAACAAT
Organism: Mus musculus; assembly: GCF_000001635.26. Classification (NCBI taxonomy): domain Eukaryota; kingdom Metazoa; phylum Chordata; class Mammalia; order Rodentia; family Muridae; genus Mus; species Mus musculus. Next base: position 15,553,280 of record NC_000070.6, on the reverse strand, counting down.
TATATGGCTATGTGTTCAGTGCTCTATGGAGGCCAAAGTGTTCTGCTCCATGCTCTGAGCATCACCCAGAATGACATAAGCATGCCAGAACAAATCTATACCCATTACTGGAAAATGAATGGAAATGTTTGCCCCAAGGCTATTCAGTCAGTAGGGTCACCTTCTGCTGTGGTTGGAATTTCAAATGTCTCTCACAAGCTCATATGTGTGAACACTTGGTCCCTAACTGGTGGTGCTGTTCAGGAAGGCTATGGATTCTCTGAAGCAAGAGACAGCCTCTCAGAGATGAGTCACTCAGAGCTGGCCCTTTGGTGACTTTAAACTGACTGACTTCTAGCCAAGCACTCTGTTTCCCAGTCTAGAAAGATATGACTTCCGCTACTATGTCACAGTCATAGATCAGACCCTTCAACTACTGTGTCTTCTCTACTATAATGTATTATTCCCTCTGAGCTGGTAGCCAAGGTAATCTCACTTAAGTTGTTTCCATCCAGTATTTTGTCTTGGTGACAAGAAAAGACTAGCTCAATATACCTTCACATACAAATGGCAATAATAACATGCTATAAACAAAAAGGGCTGAGTTCTGCCGTGTTTATTGCTGTTGGCTATCATTTGGCAGAGGCAAGTGAGAGAGATCCCCAGATGGGAAATGGGGAGATGCCTCACTGAATTAGTCTGCTGAGAAACGTACTCATCCTTGTAGCGCCCCCAAAATGAAATGTGCACCTGCAGTTATCTGGGATGACTAAAAGAAGTCAATGAGTCAGCAGAAACTTAGGAAAGAGCCAAAGGAGATTGGCAAGTTGGTTCAGAATAGGTAAATTTTTGAGAAGCATGTCAGTGAAGCTACTACACAGAACTAGGTTGGGGTTCTTTGTTTTGTTTTTGTTTTTGTTTTGTTTTGTTTAAAGCTGCACATGCCTGGAATTAGGAGGATCTATAATGCCAGTTGAGCCATTTTTTTTTCAAACACAATTCCCCACAGTTCTGTATATGGCATTGAAAAAGTAGATGAAAACTAAATGAAATGCAAACACTCGTCAGTGTTGTCTAATCTACTCCCACTAACAGTTGTGTAAATACTGAAAAATGTTAGCTTCAAGGTATTAGTTTTCCAAGAGCACAGCACATCATAAAAGCATTCTCTCATAATGTTGTTTCCTTGATGATGTATGAATATCAGAGAGATGATACAACATAGGGAACCTGAAAATAGAAGGCTTCAGGTGTGCTCCATTTCCTGCTGCTGAGCCATGATTAGGACTCTTGATAGGAAGGGAAGAAATGTTTCATTGTTAAAAAAGCATGCCCTAATATCAGAACTTACTGTTTGAGGTTTCCCTTAATTTTCAAGCTGCATATAACTTTAAAACTTTGAAAATAAACTTGAAATTAAAATCAATCATCACCTTGCTTGTCTGGAGCAGAAAAATACATACATTCTTATTTGGAACTTTTATTTTATTCCAAATATTATCATTACAGCAGTATCTTGCATTTAAGCATTTTGTATTGTAACATAGACTCTCACCTTTCTCTAGACAGTAGTAAAAAGATAACCAAGAGAACTCTGTCTAACTATGAAGCTGTAAAGAGACCAGATGAATGAAAAGTAGAAACCACGTAGGGTCACTTTCAAGATCACCCAGGGTGTACTGCATCCCTGCAAAGAGCTCACAGAGATAAAAGAAATTTATATATCTCCTGCTTAAAAGAAAACTATTTACCCATCCACATAATTTGAATCACTATGTCTTTTCATTTATAAAGTTGTTATATCTCCTTATATTTACCCTATCCTATTTTTGTAAACACACCTGAGAGTACGGGGCACTGTAGCTCTGCCTCTATCACAGACACCTGAACCACCTTTACTTGTGTAAACATCAAACTGGCAATCACGAAAGGAACAAAAATTGATTCTGTTTTATTTTTCAGATGCTTCCCTAACCCTTTGGGTATACTGGATACATTATCTTGGTGTCAATTTCTGCCTCGGGTCCCTCAACCTTTTTCTTCTACAACTCCTTCAATGCTTTGTATAGATCCCTCTTACATTCTTAGTAGAGTATACTTCGACTTATCTTTCAAAATTTACCCTGATGGGCCCAACTCTATTATCATTTTTTCCCATAAGTTGTCTGACTAAGCTTCCAGCAGTTTGTTCCTGTTTAGGTATCAGTTCTCCACTAAAGAATGTAAACTCTAGGAAAGCAAGGGCCATTGTTTTATTTGCTGATGAAAATGTAACACGCGTTGAATGGAGGAATAAGTAAGCTAATTGATCCCTTTTGTCTTCCTCTAGGTAACTCAATACTATTAGAACTTTTGATGCAAAAGTCTTCAAGAATGGTCAACAGAAAATATTGACAACACATGTGCTGACTACATTCTACCAAGAGGAAAAGAAGAACTTCTTGCAGAGAAGGAGAAAGGATGCTGGAAGTCTACTCCAGCACTTACTAATAGAGTGTAACAAATTATGGGGTTTTAGAAATTCAATTTAGCTCTCAACATGCGCCGTTTCACCACCTGCGTACACAAGAGTCACACCCACACGAGTTCCCTCTGCCAGCTCCATCTCGTCCCTCCTCCTCATTAGCCAACACCTAATTACATACTAATTGGCTCAGAGAACACAAGCTTGTTATTGCACTAAAAACACTCAGAGCTCCCCCACAGACAGATTCTCATGAAAACCAAATATAAAAGGAGTTGGCCTTGTGCCTGGTTTTCATCAAGACATAGCTAGATTCTTCTAGCTCCTTCCTGGCCACAAAGTTAGGCTTCGCTCTTATGCTTCTGTGAAGTAATTTTCTTCAGGGACACATTGAAGTAGTTAGTACCAGCCAAATGGACCGAACCAGATTTGAGTGTGTCATAACCATAACAATTTCATAAATAAAGGACTTCACAATGACCTTGATCATTATATGACTGCTTCGTTAGTCATAGAGAGCCACAGTTAATCAGGAACAGTTTCTCATTAAACTTACTATTGTTCTCCCCTTGTGATCTCTAGATGTCAATATTCTCCCACTATTGCTACCTCAGATTAGACAAACTGACTTTCTAAACTCATTTGAGAGCATGAACATGCTTTCTCTTTGCTGAACTTTCTCTTCTCCCAACAAAAACATAGCAAACAGTTTCTATTATCACAGCATAGTTACGTGAGCTGTGATTAATGGCATAGAAGCCATAGGAGTATGTTTTGAGATGCAGGTTTCAAAGCTGTTCGATTTTTCTCAACCAAGTTCTGGCATTGTAATTGCCAGTGATAGGCAGCCCCACAGAGGAGACATTGCAAAATACAGAGGACCACTTGTGCAAACAAGGACCACTTGTGGTACAATTTATCTCCCATAGTCCACTGGTGTGGGAGAGGTGGAGGTAACACTAGAGAGAAGACTGTTGTCATGCTAGGAAGCAGAAATCACTGCCATGGCTAAAATAATTAGGAGCAAGGGAAATAGAAGCCCCAAGCTGTATCCTTCTATCCAAATGAGCCACTGACTGAGGCCAATTGTACACATAAAGAAAATCTGGAACCTTGGAAGAAATTTATATACAGATTGTAGTTGCTAGCCTTTAAAGGGGCTGAGATGGGATTTCCTATTTGGAAACATGGGAATTCTTACAATGTTATCCAATAAAATTCCAGGAGAATTCAAACATCTCTTATATGATGCTGCCATTATTCTATGAACAACTGTAGACATCGAAAAGCTACTTTGCAATTCCATTGTCTTTAAGGAAGTTTTAACTTTTATATACTCATTTAAGTATTATAAAATGGCAGCTGACAATTATATATGTGTAACTCTATTTGGTCTTTAAAGATTCAGATATTTTTCATTTAAAGCTCATACTTGAAGCCTACATTCAACAGCCACAGAAGGAATCCTCAGGTGCTGGGATGATGCTGTAGTCCCCCATTCCTTAATGTTAAAGTTCCTCATATGAGAAAGTTTAACACCTAGTTAATAAATACATAGAGTAAAATGACGGCAACAGGGGACTAGTGAGTAGAGAGACTGGGGAGATGCTGGTCAAAGAACATTTAGTGGGACAGAAGATACACTACAGAGTTCATATTAAAAAATACACTAGAGCACCCTTAAAAATTGTTTGGAGAGTAGATTTTAAAACTTTTCTTATTGTTACAAAAACAGATAATTATATGGGATAATACATATGTTAATGGCATTATTGCCAGACTGTCTCTGACCCACCTGCCACCCAAGTAATGAAACTGAGACCTTTTATTAATTATGACAGCTTAGCCTTCGCTTAAGCTTGTTCCAACTAGCTCATAACTTATGTTAATCCATTATTAGTATACTAATTCACATCCTGCCACATTGCTTGTTACTTCTCCTCAGTACCGGCACCTGTTTCTTTTTCTCTTTCTGGGGTGGTGAATCTCTCCTCCTCACCTCCATGGCTGATGCACTAATCTCCCCACCCCCACCCCCAGAATATTTTCCAGAGTTACTAACTGTCCAAAAGTCCCGCCTATCCTTCCCAGGATTGCTATAGGCCCTCCAGCTCTTTATTAAACCAATCTGAAGGCGTTAAAGGGAGTGTTTACAAGGTATGATGCAGCCATATAAAAACACTAAGTCCTGTCTGCACTCAACTCTGCTGGCACAGAATTCAGCATTTGAATAATACAAAGACAATCTTTGCACAGTGCACCAAAAGACCACCCCAACATGGTACTAACTTAGACATTCTGCAAATAAAACATTACGTAAAAATGAATGATGTACAAATATTATTTGCTATTTTTAATTAAAAAGAAATTAAAATTAATTAAAAGAAGAAGAAAAATCTTTAAAAGCTTCCCCTGCCATTGAATCAAAAATACATACTTTCACGAGGAAAGATTCAACAATCTAATGGCAGAAGCAAATTTCCTCAACTCAACAGAAGCATCGGTATTCTTTCCTTTTCTTGCTGTGATCAAATGCCTTATCAGAAGCATCTTATGGGAAAGGGGTCTGGAATTGTTCCAACTTTGTGTGAGCAGTCCATCATGACTGGGAAGAATTTTCAGCTGGGATGTTAGGTAGCTGGCCATACTGTGTCCACAGTCAGGAAGCCTGGAGATGAGTTCTGCTGTAGGCATCATTCTTCTTTTAATTCATGCCAGGACCATGGCACATAGTACTACACACATGCAGTTAAGTCTTCCTGGTTATATCTTCATAAAGATATATATTCATAAAGATATATATTCATAAAAATATAAAAATATAATAAATAAAGATAAAAATATAAATATTTTATAAAGATATAAAAATATAAATATAATTCATAAAGATATAAAAAATATAAATATAAAGAGATGTGTTTTCACAATGATTCTAAATCTAGTCAACTTGTCAATGAAGATCAATCCTTACATCTAAAAACACCAATGACTAGTTTTATAACTATGCAAAATATTTTCTTCACAGACAGAACAAAGACAAATATTCTGATGTCCATCCAACATCTTGCATTCTAAGGAGAGTTTCTAGCCATTGCAATGAAGCAAAAAGAAGGAAAACTATCAAGTTTAGTAATGATACAATAGAAATTATGTCTTCAAGACTCCATGAAAAGATTTTAGAGCTAATAAGTTCAGAAATGTTGCAGGAAATCAATCTAAAAAATTCAGTTGCAATTCCAACTGTTAGCAGTTAAAAATCCAAAGCTGGAAATTAATAAAAGAATTATATTTGTAATAGTATCTAAATGAATAAAGTACTTTGTATAAACTTAATGAAAGAAGAGCAAAATTGATGTATTAATAAAACACAGCATTTGCCGCAGACCCTCTTGGTCCCTTGTCTGCGTGGAACGAGTCTCTAGTTGCATGTGGGCAAGGAGTCGGCGGGAATTGACAGACAGACTCTGACAGAAGGGAGTGTGGATCTGAACGTAATTTTTCAAATCGAGCATCAAACTGTTTATACAGAACAAAATAGGGAAGTTGGGTAACACACCGGCAAGGTACAAAGAGGTTACTGGATTCTTACACAAAACAGGAATGCAAACAGGGAAGGACTGGCGGGAACCAACTGGGATAAAATTCAATGTTAACAACTGAGATCAAAAACAGCTCCACCTAAGGTCCACTTAATCTTAGAAGCCAGGAGCAAGGGCTTTGTGCCCTTGCCATAGTTCCTACTCTAGTCTATTGTATAGTCCACCTTCCCCCTAGGCCATTGTAAATACTTGTGCAAGGGTGTAACTCAGCTATCTATAGTTCTAAGTATCTACTCTGGTTCCTCTTTAGGTCACAAACTTCCTTCTTCCTAAATAATGGTAAATTTCTGTGTAGGGCAGTGACTTAGCTATCCATGCCCAAGGTCAGATCAAGGACTGCCTAAAATCTAACTTAGCTATATGTCAAAATATCAATCCTTAAGAGCACTTGTAATAAAGCAATATTAAGGCAAAGCACACAGATCCGTTTACCAACTAAAGCAAGGACATTGGAGCATTCTTTATACAGGATGCCATGATTCCAGGAGACTAAGTTTCCATGAACTTTTCGCCTCCGGACAGCACCCAGGTTTTGGGGGCCTGTTGGGCTTGTCACTACTGGAGTGGATGTAGCAAGCATTATGGGAAATGTAAGCACATATACAAATAAAAATTCACAGATATAGTAGTGATTTGAAGCATCAGTTTGGAGGCAGCAGTGTTCTTCACACTGCTCTGTAGATTTAACACAATTCTTGTTGAGTACTTTTCAGATGAGTACTTTTATAAGATTAACAAGCTGATATGAAAATTTGTAAAGAAATACAAACTATCCTTAAAAAGAGGCCAACTGTCTTTAAAGGTGAAAGTCCAAGCTGTAGGACTCAGAATTGTTACAATTAATATTTGAATAATATTCCATTATTTGATTATACTTCAAGACATTTGAATAATTAGGTATTAAGGTTGTTTTCACAGTTTATGTTTGCATTTCAGAATTTTAAAATTTTGCTTGTATAGTTAATATTTTAGGATAAATTTCAAAGACTTGAGTTACTGAAGTAGAGGAATATGGATTTTTAGCAGCACTGGAAACATAGTATCAAATTAACTTTCAGTAAAATTCTGAAAATACCTTGAGCTTGATCCCTGCTTTACTGAATCTGACAGCTCATCCAACATCATAAGACTGTAATGTGCATCAAAGTGTTTGTAAAGAAATATAAACTATCCTTAAAAAGAGGCCAACTGTCTTTAAAGGTGAAAGACCCTACAAAGTGCATCACTGTTATCTATTGTTTTGATAATCAGTTGAAGAATGACAATTTTCAGTGTTTGTCAACCATTAATATATTTTTTGGAAAGTTTAGTCATTTTATTTACCACCATCTCAACATGGAAATTCACCATGGTTTACAAAGTATTATTATCGTTAACTTGTTATATTCTACATTAGAGGATTTCTCTACTGGAAATTTTCTGGTACACTCTTAGGAGAGGGATAGCTCCTATTTCAGAGTGGAAATAAGAACGTAGGCTATGTTTGCTACTTCTCTGGTCATTCAGAGAGAAATACGCAACAAAAGCAATTCAAAGAAGGACAAATTCATTTTGGTTCATATTTTTAAGTACAGTCCAACGTGGCCAACGTTATGGCAGCAAGATCACATGGCAGTTGGCTATATTTGCTGTGTTTTACAGGAAAAAAAAAAAACAAGGATATGTTTTATAAAGCACAGTATGGTGAGGTGGGTGGGGTGGTTTAAGGGCCCATGCGGAAGCATCTCTTTTCCCTGAGCTACCAGCCATAGGGTATAGTATAGAGTAGAGTTTATTTGGGGGACATGGGAAAGTGAGCTGACAAGGGAGTAGAGGTGGAGAGAGAGGGGGGAGGCCTGCCAGGAAGAGAGAGAGAGAGGGAGGGAGGAGGAGGAAGAGGAAGAGGAGAGAGGAAGAAAAGGGTCAGTGAGAGAACAGAGAAGGGGCATAGAGAGTGAGGAGGGGCCTAGCAGCCCCTTTTATATAAATCAAGGCATAGCTGGCTGTTACCGGATAACTGTTGGGCTGAACCTAGAAGGAATACCATCATTCCTCCACTTTAGTTTAATTAAAAATAGAAACTAGAAAGTGGTGATGGTGATGGTGATGCAGGAATAGGTTTGTTGTGATTTTTAGCTAACTACAAAGTCCTGCTGACTTTGGGGTGATGTGTCTCTGGGAAACCTAAGAAAGTGGGGATGGGGATGTTTGTCTAGAATTAGGAGAGTTGGATGTTTTCTTGATTTCCACGGTCTGTGGTGAAGAAGGAGCAGATCCAATAGAAGCATCTGTGTATGTGAGAGCAGGCTGGAGCATCTGTGGGTTGCTTCTCTGGAGCTGTTCTGGATGTAGATTTTGAGTAAACATCAGAACTTCACAAGATGATGAAACACACACACACACACACACACACACACACATTAGAGATAGAGAATAGAGTAGGTTTGTGAGAATTTTTTTTCATACATATACATTTGAATATGTCTTTGAAAACCATAGGTCTTGGGGGTTGGGATGAAAGAAGGCCCAGAAAGCAGGTGTACTTATCTGGATGGAGTCTATTTGGTCCATAAGCGTAGATATGAGTGGGTTTCCAGAAGCTTATAAGTTTATAAAAGAGATAAATTTGTTAACAGCAAAAACAGCCTTTAAGGTGACCTTAGGGAAGACAAAACCTTTCATGGAGCAGAAGGAACAAAAAGGGCTATTTCCCTCTGTCTAGAAAACTGAATGTATATAAATCCAGCATAATGACAAGAATTTTCTGATTTTTTTTATGTTGAAACCATAACTTTATGTGTAACTTCTTTTTTACATCATCAGAATAATTTATAATAGTTAAATGCCTCTTAAATATTCACGATATCTTCTAAAGCTAAAAGTAATGTGCACTCAACCAGTTTTTAAAATCTATTTGGAACACTAAACATGATAGAAGTAGAAAAAAATCTTTTATGAAGTCCTTTATGAGAGGAAATTGTGACAGGTTCCTGATTAGACAGAAAATGTTCCATCTCCAAAGAATACATAGTGAAACTGTGGCTTCCTAGAATGAATTGGGTAGTGTTCCTTTTGTTTTATTTTGTGGAATAGTTTGAAGACTTTTCCTCCTTGTGTTGGCGTTTTCCATACATTATCCTCTGTAGGGCTGGATTTGTGGAGACATTGTGTAAATTTGGTTTTGTCTTGGAGTATCTTGGTTTCTCCATCTATGGTAATTGAGAGTTTGGCTGGGTATAGTAGCCTGGCCTGGAATTTGTGTTTTCTTAGGGTCTGTATGACATCTGCCCAGGATCTTCTAGTTTTTATAGTCTCTGGTGAGAAGTCTGGTGTAATTCTGATAGGTCTGCTTTTATGTTTCCTGACCTTTTCCCCTTACTGCTTTTACTATTCTTTCTGTGTTTTGTGCTTTTGATGTTTTGATGGGCGGAATTTCTTTTTTCATCCAATCTATTTAGTTATTTAAGGCCTCTTATATGTTGATGGCTGTGATGGTTTGTATATTCTTGGGCCAGGGAGTGGCACCATGTGGAGGTGTGACCTGATTGGAGTAGGTGTGCCTCTGTGGGTATGGGCTTAAGATCCTCACCTTAGTTGCCTAGGAGTCAGTCTTCCACTAGCAGCCTTTGGATGAAGATAGAACTCTCAGCTCCTCCTGCACCATGCCTGCCTGGATGCTGCCATGCTCCCACCTTGATGATAATGGACTGAACCTCTGAACCTGTAAGCCAGCCCCAATTAAATGTTGTTTTTATAAGACTTGCCTTGGTCATGGTGTCTGTTCACAGCAGCAAAACTCTAACTGAGACAGAAATTGGTACCAGCACAGAGGGGTATTCCTGTGACAACCTGACCATGTTTTGGGGAGGACTGTGAAAGGACTTTGGAACTTTGGGCTAGAAGATCCATTCCGTGTTAAGAGCTCTGTCAGATGTTGTATAGGAGCTGGGAAGATAATGTTGAGAACAGTCCAGAAGATGGATGCCTATCTTGTGAAATTTCAGAGGGAAAATTAAAGACTCTTTCAGAACCATTGCTATTTTGGAGTTTGATTATTCTGTGGTTCTGGTTAGCTGGGGCTTAAGAATCAGCTGTGATTAACAAGATACCAAAACTACTAAAGCAAAACCTTTGCATTACTGGGACTATTAATGCTGGTTAGCTGGAGCTAGAAATTAGCAGTGATTAAGAAGAGACCAGCATCGTTGAGGTGACATCTTCTGGGAGGTGTTTTCTGAAAGCACAAAGAGGCTGTGTTCCAGAGAGAGCCAAAGTTGTACTCCTGCTGCCCCGGGACTTGGTAATGTGTAAGGGTCACCCAGGTGGTACTGGTTTTGAAGGCATGAAGGGGTCACACAGAGCAGCTGAGGATGGGCAAGGAGGTAGGAGTTTCCAGGAGAAGTTGTGGGAGGAGGAAAACAAGATTAAAAATAAAATAAAAGACAAGAAGACAAGGTAGAACTTTATGTGAATTTTATCAGTCACTAAATCACTTAATTTTGATAGAAATGCAGACATGCATAATCCCACACAATTAACATCCAACATTGTATTGGCTAGTTTTATGTCAACTTGACACAGCTGGAGTTATCACAGAGAAAGGAGCTTCAGTTGAGGAAATGCCTCCATGAGATCCAACTGTAAGGCATTTTCTCAATTAGTGATCAAGGGGGAAAGCCCCCTTGTGGGTGGGACCATCTCTGGGCTGGTAGTCTTGGTTCTATAAGAGAGTAGGCTGAGCAAGCCAGGGGAAGCAAGCCAGTGATGAACATCCCTCCATGGCCTCTGCATCAGCTCCTGCTTTCTGACCTGTTTGAGTTCCAGTCCTGACTTCCTTTGGTGATAAACAGCAGTATGGAAGTGTAATCTGAGTAAACCCTTTCCTCCCCAACTTGCTTCTTGGTCATGATGTTTGTGCAGGAATAGAAACCATGACTAAGACAATGGGCATCCCTTTCTTTAGGTTAGGGAAATTTTCTTCCGTAAGTTGGGAATCTTCACTTTCTTCTCTGTCTATTATCTTTAGGTGTGCTCTTCTCATTGTGTCCTGAATTTCCTGGAGGTTTGGGGTCAGGAGCTTTTTGCATTTTGCATTTTGTATTTTCTTTGACTGCTGTGTCAATGTTTTCTATGGTATCTTCTTCCCCTGAGATTCTCTCTTCTATCTCTTTTATCCTGTTGGTGATGCTTGTATCTATGACTCCTGATCTCTTTCCTAGGTTTTCTATATCCAGGGTTCTCTTCCTTTGTGATTTCTTTGTTTCTACTTCCATTTTGAGATCCTGGATGGTTTTGTTCAGTTCCTTCATCTGTTTGGTTGTGTTTTTCCGTAATTCCTTAAGGGATTTTTGTGTATCCTTTTTAAGGGCTTCCAGTTGTTTACTTATGTTCTCCTGTATTTCTTAAAGGGACTAATTTATGTCCTTCTTAAATTCCTCTATTATCATCATGAGATGTGATTTTAAATCTGAGTCTTGCTTTTCTTGTGTGTTGGGGTATCCACAGCTCTCTATAGTGGAAAAACTGGTTTCTGATGATTCTAATTATCCTTGGTTTCTGTTACTTATGTTCTTGCCCTTGCCTCTTACCATCTGGTTATCTCTGTTGTTAGCTGGTCTTGCTGTCTCTGACTGTGGCTTGTCTCTCCTGCAAGCCCATGTGTCAGTACTCCTGGGACATTAGTTCTCTCTTGGAGGAATTTGGGTATGGAGAGCTGTGGCACAGGGTCAGCTCCGGGTGCAGTCTGAAACTAGAAGGATCCTGTCCCCGGCTGTTCTTGGGTTCTTGTGTCCTGATGGCTCTGAGCAGTTCCCTCTTGGGCTAGGAATTTGAGCAGAAATGGTGATCTTATCTGTGCTCATAGGTTTGTTGGCACTCCTGGGTGTCCAGCTCTCTCCCAACAGTATTTGGGTATGGAATGCTGTGGCACAGGATCTACTCCAGGCACTTTGGCACAGGATCAGCTCTGGGTACAGACTATGAGAAGAATCTTTAAGTTTGTATTTAAAAGACAACTAAAGAAAACTCAAAACCTTGACCTTGTGAATATGATCATATAGATGTACCATGCAAAACACCTTAAGTCTATAGTTAAAAGACAACCAAAGGAAACTTAAAATTAGAACTTGTGATTATAAAAGTTAGATCATGTAGCAGAATGTTTTATTAGACATAGGATAATTTATAAGAAATGTTTTGGTTAATGTTAAGACAGTGGCATAACAAGGGAAATAAGTATAAAACATTTAGTCACTGAAACTGAGCTTAGATAAGGAAATAACAGGTTACGTAGGTAAAACATTACATCTGAACTTTTGTATCTTTTATCATGAAGCCTATGAGCAAGATAACCCTGCCTTTCTTTGATAAGAAGTCTGATAGTCTTGACTAGTTAACAAAATTGACTAATGAGCTAATAAAATTGTGGATTTCCTTGGGGTAAGGAGCTAGAGGTCTAGCTGTCAAGCTGCAGTTATCTTAGCTGTCAATATAATCAGAAATCTGAGAAGAATAAATTATAATCTAAATGACATATATTAATTAAATGGCAGAGGTTGGTCTATAGTCCACTACCTAAATAGTTTTCTAAGGGCCCTGTGATCTCCATGGCAGCCAGAGTCAGTCTGCCCATCAGGGTCAGAAGATGAGAAGCTTTGCTCCTTTTAGGGAGGAGTGTGGGAGAAATGACTCACCTCATCTTAGGGAATAGGAGACACTTAATTCTCCACGTATCCTCTGTCCACATTTTTTCCCAAGCCCTGGCAGCAGATAAGGCAGTGGAGTGGTGTTTCTCAGTGGTTATCATACCACAACTAGGCAGTCTTGTTGCTGTGCCCATATCTTCTTGGAGACCTTGAGGAGCTTACTGTCAGACTTAGGGAGGCTTTTTCCCAATCTGTTGGTGTCTTTTTGTCTTATTGACAGTGTCTTTTGCCTTACAAACACTTTGCAATTTCATGAGGTCCCATGTGTCAATTCTTGATTTTACAGCACAAGCCATTGCTGTTCTGCTTAGGAATTTTTCCCCTGTGCCCATATCTTCGAGGCTTTTCCCCATTTTCTCCTCTATAAATTTCAGTGTCTCTGGTTTTATGTGGAGTTCTGTGATCCACTTAGACTTGAGCTTTGTACAAGGAGATAAGAATGGATCAATTCGAATTCTTCTACATGATAACCACCAGTTGTGCCAGCACCATTGTTGAAAATGCTGTCTTTTTTCCACTGGATAGTTTTAGCTCCCTTGTCAAAGATCAAGTGACCATAGGTGTGTGGGTTCATTTCTAGGTCTTCAATTCTATTCCATTAATCTACCTGTCTGTCGCTGTACCAGTGCTATCTAATATATACAAAGATCTCAAGAAGCTGGACTCCAGAAATTCAAATAACCCCATTAAAAAATGCGTACAGAGCTAAACAAAGAATTCTCAAGTGAGGAATACCAAAAGGCTGAGAAGCATCTGAAAACAATGTTCAACATCCTTAATCATCAGGGAAATGCAAATCAAAACAACCTTGAGATTCCACCTCACTCCAGTCAGAATGGCTAAAATGAAAAATTCAGGTGACAGCAGATGCTGGTGAGGATGTGGAGAAAGAGGAACACTCCTCCATTGCTGGTGGGATTGCAAGCTTGTACAACCACTCTGGAAATCAGTCTGGTAGTTCCTCAGAATATTGGACATAGTACTACCAGAATATCCAGGAATTTCTCTCCTGGGTTATACCCAGAAGATGTTCCAACTGGTAATAAGGACACATGCTCCACTATGTTCATAGCAGTATTATTTATAATAGCCAGAAGCTGGAAAGAATAGAGATCCTTCAACAGAGGAATGGATGGAGAAAATGTGGTACATTTATACAATGAAATACTACTCAGCTATTAAAAACAATAAATTTATGAAATTCTTGGGCAAATGGATGTATCTTGAGGATATCATCCTTAGTGAGGTAACCCAATCACAAAAGAAGTCATTTGATATACACTGATTGATAAGTAGATATTAGCCCAGAAACTTAGACTACCCAAGATACAGTTTGCAAAACACAAGAAAATCAAGAAGAAGGAAAACCAAAGTGTGGATACTTCATTCCTCCTTAGAATGGGGACTAAAACACCCGTGGAAGGAGTTACAGAGACAAAGTTTGGAGCTAAGACGAATGGATGGACCATCCAGAGACTACCCAACCCAGAGGTCCATCCCATAATCAGCCACCAAACCCAGACACTATTGCATATGCCAGCAAGAATTTGCTGAAAGGACCCTGATATAACTGTCTCATGTGAGGCTATGCCAGTGCCTGGCAAATACAGAAGTGGATGCTCACAGTCATCCATAGGATGGAACACAGGGACCCCAATGGAGGAGCTAGAGAAAGTACCCAAGGAGCTGAAAGGGTCTGCAAACCTATAGGTGGAACAACAATATGAACTAACCAGCACCCCTGAGCTCGTATCTCTAGCTGCATATGTAGCATAAGATGGCCTAGTCGGCCATCATTGGGAAGAGAGGCCCCTTGGTATTGCAAACTGTATATGCCCCAGTACAGGGAATGCCAGGGCCAAGAAGTGGGAGTGGGTAGGTAGGGGAGCAGGGGGGGGTGGATATAGGGAAGTTTCAGGATAGCATTTGAAATGTAAATAAAGAAAATATCTAATAAAAATTTAGAATTAGGAAGGCTCTGTCTGTCCTAGAAAGCTTAAGCATTTATTATTACATTTAGCAGATTTCTGACAAGATTGAGAGTCATCATCTATTAAGCTTCTCTGAGTTAGACAATCTGTGTTTGTTTTTAATTATTTGCTCTAGTATATACCTAGCAAACAAAAGAGTGCATTATAAATTAATGACCGTAGCAAAAACAAGGCCGGACATATCTTTAAGGCAGAAGTCTTTAACCTTTTGGCTGTTGCAAAATTTTAAATTAATATTAAATTTATTTACCATGGCAGGATAGAAATCATATGAAAACCTTATCTAGTTGAAGTGTCTTTTGGAGAAAGACAAGTCAGGCTTTTCTAAAGTGAGATGGCAGTGAGGTGGGCAGTGCCCATAATAAAAATGGTGAATATTTCATGAGACTGGCTTTAACCAAGATGGCAGTGAAGCTACAGCCAGCCATGTGATTGCTGTTAGCTAAGATGGCACTGAAGTGATTGATCCACTGTAAAGTCACATGTTCTACCTTAAATGGAATAGCAGAAGTGTTGTTATGTATCCAGAGAGAAACATATAAAGAGACAGATAGACATGTTTTGTCTAGTGGACAGGTCATTATATGTATATAAATAGGTCTCTCCCTGTCACCACAGGCAGCCTGTGCCTCTTTGCACACAACTGTAGTATGGCTGGTCTGAGTGGCACACAGTATGGCTTGGTTGCTCCTGTGGTGCAAATAGAAATCTAACACTGCCCACTGGAGCAAGCAGTTGGCCATGGTGGCAATGGGCAGGGGCCATGGGAGAGAGGAAGTGCAGGTAGAGGCTTGACAGAGCCTCAGTTGGAGGAGAGGGGAGTGGTTAGAGAGTGAGCATACCGGGTCCCCTTCCTGGCAACTTTGCTCTAGCACAGCATACCACCGTGTTCTTGCTGCTGGAGCTCCAACCAGCTAGCATGGCTACTGTGGAGTCAGGTAAGGAGCAAGAGGAGGGGAAGGGGTAGGAAGCAGAGAGAGTTACTTGGACCAAAGCCTGAAGCCTGCACATAGAAATCTTTTCTTTTTTTAGGATTCCTGATTCGAGTTGTAAACGTTTTTGGGTTTTTGTTGTTGTTGTTTTGTTTTGGTTTTGTTTAAGCACTGTTAAGAGGTCATTTATAGTTATGATTTAGTGGATACTGGGGCCAAATTTAGCCTGTGAGTTAGACTGGGAGGTATCCTAGTAGGGAGCTTGGAAGTAGCAGCTAAGATATTTCCTTTTGGGTGAGAAGTTATTAATGTCATCCCTACCAGCATCCCAAGAATAAGTTAATAAGTAGACATGGTGGCAGCCAGTCCAGATCATCAGGTTGTCATGTGATGAAGTGGTGGCTGAGCTCGGGCCAGTTCTTGAGTAGTCTCTGGAGACCAGTTTACCTAGGCCTAGGATTTCCTAAAAGCGAGAAAGAAACCATCTCAAGGAGAGAAAAAAAAATCTCACCCAAGGGAAGATGTTCTAGAACTAAGGGTAAGCAAGAGGGGCAATGATGATTGTGAATACCTCCATCCTCAAGGACACCAGAGAGGAACTATGAGCTCAACAACCTGCCCTGGGGACCATGAGCCATTTACGCTGACCTGTGGCAGGGGGAAGCTTACTATTTCACTGGTTTTGGGATGGAGGTCTAGCAATCCAATGGCTAGAAAGTCCATGTGGCATTGGGAAATATGAACCTGCAAGTTTCTAAATCTGAGTTAAAGCACCAAATGTTGTGTTTTATTTAAAAAAAAAATCCAAGGATATGTTTTATAGCATGTGATATGGTAAGGTACAAGGGATGCCTCAGTGGGCCCATGCTGAGGAACCAGCTAGAAGACAGGTATAGTATAGAATAGAGTTTATTTGGGGGCACAGGAAGGAGAGCTGAGAAGAGAGTAGAGGCAGAGAAAGACAGAGCGAGTGAGCAAGTGAGTGAGCGAGCGAGCGAAAGAGAGAGACGGAGAGAGAGACACAGAGAGAGAGATAGAGATGGGAAGAGGAGGGGCCATCAAAGAACACGTGGAGGGGGAGAGGCAAGGGGAGAAAAGAAGAAAGGGTCAGTGAAAGAAGAGAAGCAGAGGGGGGCAGCAGAGAGAGTGAAGAGGGGCCAAACAGCCACTTTTAAAGCAAGCTAGGCCTACCTGGCTATCGCCAGGAAACTCTTGAGCAGAGCCTAGAAGGGATGCCAACAACTTTGGGTCTGCCATCAGGGAACAAGGATAGAAGAATTCTGCTGTTCAGTCTGCTGCCTCCTTTTTATTTATTCTAAGACCCCAGCCCATTATATGATGCTGGCCTCATTCTGAATTGGTCCATACTCTAGTTAAACTCCCTGGAATCTCTCTTTTTCTGAATACACTGTCAGAAACTCACCTAGAGGTTTGCCTCCATCTAGATCCCACTAGTCAACAATGAAGATTAATCAGCACATAGATTAGATGTTTAAAATATTTAATGAGTTTCTAGCACATATTATGCCATTAATGTTAACTTACCTTGTTCTTGACAATGTTAACATCATCAAATAAGATGTAATCTTTCCAATGAGGGAAGATGTGAGATTTGACCTTGACTCACCCTTTAATCATCTGGCATATTTCTTTAAAATAGGGAGAGATGGCTCGGTGGTTAAGAACATTTTCTTTACGATTTGCAGAAGACCCAGGCTTGTTTCTCAACATTCACATGAAAGCTCACAACTCCCTTTATCTCCAGTTCCAGGGGATTGAATTCCCATTTCTGGACTCTGTAGGTACTGGACAGTGTGGTACATATTCAAACATTTGGACAAACAAACCATTCACATAAAGCACATACATTCAGGCAAACAACACACGCATACACACAAAATAAAATCTTAGAATGCTTAGTGCTCTGTCCGAATGTTAATTCCAATAGCCCAAGGTATCCTGGAATTGCAGGTCATTTGCAAGGCAAGCTCTGTTTACCTGAAATGGGAAGTGTATGTTAAAGAGTGGTGGATATAGTTACAAAACAAAATCCATTAAGAACAGGGAAGCGCTGCTCCTTGCAGCAGGCCATGAAAGCACAGGAACGGTCTGTGTTTCACTGTTGTCAGTAACAGCATCCAGAGCTTGTACTTCCTCTTTACTCTCATCTTTATAGTGCTCCCCCACCCTGCCACCCTTCTCATCAAACACTGCCTTTTAATCCACTCTCTGGATACAGATTGCGATCTTCAGGATGAGTAGATCCTTTAAATCTATCAGCCAAAGAAATGAGCCAGCAAGAAACATTTACATTATTTTTTCCTGCCTTCATCCTGTTTTCACTGGGCTCTTAGTTTTTTGAATGAGAAGTCATATCCAGGCGGCTGCATCAGAGCCTGCTGACAGGATGGCGATTCTGAGAGCAATGTCGGTGACTGATTTTTGCAATTCTCACAATGCTAAGGTAACACCCAGTGCTTACCTGAAGGGGGGCTCAGGAAATGTTAACTTAATGAGTGAATGAATGACTGAAGCTCTGCCCTTCCCTCCCTTCTCTGTCCGTCATCTACAGGAACTGTCACTTCTGTGTATTTGTTCATTTATCAGAAAGCATTTTCCCTCTGGGAACTCCTTCTCCAGTGTGTCTCAGGATCCCTGACCTCTCACATAGCAGGGGCACATGAAAGCAGTGTAAATTCTTTTCATACTCTACTCTGAAAGATACATCAGATTGATTCTGTAACAAGCAAAATTGATGACTCTCTAGGACATAATGACAAATGCAGTTCATATACCACAGGTCACTGCTACTTATTGCTCAGTTCCCATGCCTCATAAATTAGATTAGATTCTTGCCTCCTTCATGACCCTACCTTCTTGGGCAGAATTGATTATTTTTCCGTGTGACAGTACTTTGCCTTTATAAACCATGAGCACAGACCATATCTTCTATTATTTTATACCTTTGGCCCTCTCAACTGAAGGTGCTTAAAGACAGGAATCATACTTCATTTACTTCTGTTTCCTGAATTTACCATTTTTTTCAGTAACATTTTTTCTATAAATAGATGAGCTCATGAATAAACTATTCTAGCAAACTAAACTATGTTTTCCCTGACTCTTTTGTTACTGGGAACTTGATATCCAAACCTTTAGTAAGATGACTTTAATCCAGCCTTGCTTCTCCCCTAGAACTGAGATAATATTCTCACCCAGGTGTTAAGGAGAAGTAGTAATGAAGAATTTTCAACTTTAATTGAAATTATATATAGTTAAGAGGAAAGTGGCCTTAAGAATTTTCTGAGTGTACTCGAGTTATACTACCAACTTCAAAAGGGTAGAAGATTCCATAGAAATAAGCAAAGTACTAAACTAAAGGCCCCCAAAATGATGTAGAATTATGATGGTGTCTGTGTACATATACAAGGAAATCATTGGGCAAAGATCAAGGACTAATCAGCCCCAGCTTTAAGCCCTGCCAAGTCCTTCAGTCCTCTCCAGTAAGGCAAGGCTAGTTATCCTGCCTTTTAAGATTGTATCTGCTATGGTTCCAGCCACATTGACAGATACTGTAGTAGTATACGTCAAATTAAGACATTTTACATACCATATACTTTTCAAAAAGTGTTTAAGGGTTTTCAGGGAGTGTTCATTATCTCATATAATTTTAATGGATTATTAAAAATTAGAAACTGGACATGCAATTGGCTACTCCAGTACCTGCACCTAAACCATTGCCTTTGCTAGAAATAATGTCTATTACTTAGCTTAGTTCATGTATCAACCCCTGAGATGATCTTTTTAGCTTTTAAATTATTTTCATGGCACTGCATGTAATTTATTCACAGGTATCTTATTTTAATAAACTTTGCATATGAGCTATGAATGCTTTAATGGAAAAAATCCAGATTTGAATAATTTATATATTCTAATGTCAGGTGTAGTGATTGGCCCATTATAGGTAATGAACACATTGGGAAAATGAACTACTAAATTAATGTTTTAAGACAAGAAGTGAAAAATGTAATATAATGTGAAAGAAACGGATTATTTGGGAGGTAATGCCTGTAATACTTAGGAATTAATTGTATGAGGTGAAGTCAGAAAATCAAAAAATGGAGAGACATAACACTGAGAGGCTATACTTCATCACGGTGGATATTGTTGTGCTTTTCAAATGTCCTTTCCAGATTTTTGAGACAGTCTACTTAGTGCTAGACTCTTTGCTATTGTACAGAGCACTTGACAAGGGTCTACATCATCAAAATGCTTTTTAGGGAATGTTTCTAATTTTAGACATTGTCATCTGACCTGACTCAAATAACTTAAAAAGATGTTTTCAATCCTACTTCCTGAATATGAAATGGAAAAGCTAATCGGAAGATGCCATCTTAACAGCTCTTCTATTGACCTAGTGGTGAACCTGGCTGTGTGGCAAGCTTTCAAGAGGTTCAACTTGAGAGAAGTCCATGCTGCAGAGCCCAAGTCCAGCCTTGCTTTGCCTCAGACCCTCCCCCCCAAAGATAGAACATTGAATTGATAAATCACTTCTGCTACAACTATTTTATGTTGCCAATTTTCAAAACAGCCATAGCTGCATTCTGCTTAAGGCCCTCTCCATGGGAGAAAACACATGCATACTACTGCAAATCTGGCTATGAAAGCTGTGTTTGTGGGAATCCACAGGCCCTGGAATGAACCCATATGATTATTTCATTACATGGACATTATTTGAAACTGCCTTGAAAATTTGCATCTCTACCTATACGTTAGAGCACCTGCATCTCTCAGGTATCTTTAAGAATATTCCTCTGTGTAGTGTGGACTGTGATTAATGCAGAAAGTTACAACTGGCCAAAGTACAGCGAACAAGTGACTTCAGAATGCTTAGCTACACCGAGGAAATCTAGGTCACACTCAAGCCTCAAGACCCATAACAGAAGAGTTCATATTAAAAACCATGGGAGCCAGAGACTGAGGAAGGCCAGTCCAACATAGTATTTCTACACATGACAGGGCCATTGCACTTTGTACTCAGAGAGCTATATGCAGAAGACATGTTCAAGGTTAAACCAGTCAATATTCTAGCATGGAGAGGGAGGGTCTTCTAAGACTTCACCACTAACTGAGCTATGGAGAGTTGATAGCTTCTGAAAAAGGTAGATAGAGTTTGTTTTCTCCAAAGGTTTGGCTCTCACAGTTTGACCATAGTTCAGTGATGGCCCCACACCCAGAAGTATATGGACAGCAGAAATGAGAGTTGAAGGTTGTTAAGTGGAAAATCATTTTTAAAAGATTACATAAAGTTAGAGATCAGAGATTAGAAGTGGATCTGGAAGGAGCTAAGGAGGGAGGAATTAAGGAGAGAAGTTACGAGTGACTCTGATTAAAATATCGTGACATTATCAAAGAATTAATAAAATATCTGGTAAAGTTTCACTTTGAGTTTGGGCCATACGTCATAAGTGTTCAGGCCAGGCATTGAAGGGCAGGGCCACATGAAGCTACAACAGTGTCCACTGAGGCTGACTGCTCTCTAGTTATAGGCACCTAGAGTTATGGGTAATGGAGGAAATCCTCTTTGAAATATTCCATTGGACTAGGCCATTTCAAAAAGGTGAAAATTCCAAAAGATAAAAATAGTGAACCAAAGCAATTTGCATTTCTGAATTTCAAATGCAAATTATTTACTGCTTTTGTGATGGATCTGCTCACTAGACCCAGACTTTTGGGGAGACCAAAACTTAGGTTAGATCAGGAAACAGCCATGCCTCTCAGGATGACAGTGTATAATATCCCAGCATCACTTTGGAAATTCAGACCCTATCTACGCATCTAGTACATCTCAAAGGACCGTGGAGAACATGACTGTGTCATTACAGATAATTCAGAGATTATCCTCTTCAGCAGAAAATTATCAGAGACAGCAGTAATAAACAATGTCTTGAGTCAGATGTCAACATGGTGAGAAATTTCTCACATGTCATACGTATTTTTATGACAGATTATCTGAGAATCTGAGGTCAACCCTTGGAACCTATATGATAAAAAGAGAACAATAAGGTTGTCTTACACACACACACAAGAAAATAAACAAAGGAAAAAGATAGTCCATTTAAAAAATGAGATACTCTATCACTTCTCTTTTAAATATATTTGCATTATTAGGTCTTACTCAGACATTTGAATTTTTATTACTACATTTTTTTAGTATATTTGTTTAGGGTTTTTATGTATCATTAGTTTTTGTCTTTGTCATCCAGGTCTCTATTATTTTTTTGTCCTCTATTAATTTTGACACTATAGCATCTATTTTTATTTACTTTTAGTATTTGTCCTTAAGTATTTAGTGCTATGTATGACTTGAAACTAAATGTAATTAACAAAAGCATAGTTCATTCAAATATGTCCCTAATATGTTTTATTACTTAAGGACAGTTTTTTCATACAATACATTATAATTATTACTTTCCCTCCCTCTAAGCCCAATTTCCTCTCTACCTCCACTCCCATACAAATCTTCCCTTTTTGACCAATAATTAGGAAAAGAACAAACTTCTAAGTGATAATAATAAAACAAAATAAAATTAAAAATAAAACAAAAACATCCAGATTGATACAAGACAAAAGTAACAAACTCAAGAAAAAGAGACTTCAGAAGAGGCACAAGAAACAGATATAGATACAGAAATGGTCCTATTCAGGAATCCCAGAAAAACACAAAACTGAAAGCTGTACTATATACAGAAAACTTTTAGGGTAAAAGATAGACAGATAGAGAGACAGATAGGTAGGTAGGTAGATGATAGATAGATAGATAGATAGATAGATAGATAGATAGATAGATAGACAGGTAGGTAGGTAGATAGACAGGTAGGTAGATAGACAGGTAGGTAGATAGACAGGTAGGTAGATAGATAGATAGATAGATAGATAGATAGATAGATAGATAGATAGATAGATAGATAGATAGATAGAGACCTGGCAAGACATTATGAGATAAGGAATTCCAAAAGTGTCATTTGAGTTTAATTTTATTTGACTATTTACTGTTAGGTGTTTGGTTTTGGACCCTCACAAGGGACTGAGGTGCATATTTTACATATCAACGCAGACCTGGCCTCCAGTTTCTCCTAGTATCCCTCAGTCCCTACCTGGCATATCGTTCCCCCAACCCTGATTTTTCCAACCCAGAGTCTGGGCTGCCTTTCCTCCAGAGGCTGCTCCCTATATAATCCAGACATTTTGCTCCTCCCTCCCTCCTCCCTCCTCCCTCCTCCCTCCTCCCTTCTCCCCCCTCATTCTCTGCCCCCCCTTACCCCTTTTCTCCTTTCTCTCTCTGTTCTATACCCCTCCTCCTCCTTTCCCAGTGGTGACTTCCCTGGCCTTGGTCCTTGAGGTCAGCAAACTCACCCACCAGAGAGCCTGCTTCCCACTAAACCTGCCTTTAATGTAATCTAATCTGGTTGAATTGGCATGGCTGCAGAGATTAAAAATCCTATCACTGGGTATGCAGTCTACCCTTAAGAAGAGTTTGTTTCCCCTTGGAGAAACTATTTTTTTTTCATTTTCAAGAGATTATTAGTTGGAAATCACTTCTGGGGTAGGAATGGGGTTATCCACTTCTTTGAGCTCTAGGACTCCAACTGGGGCAGATTTGTGCATGCTGACTAATTCTTTTAGCACTATTTGCCAAAGAAGCTGCCTTCTTTCCAGTGTTTGTTTCTGGCTTCTTCATCAACAATCAGGTGTCTGTGCATGTGTGTACATGTGTGTGTATGTGTGTGTGTGTGTGTGTGTGCTGTGTGGTGTGGTATGTGTGTGTGTATGTGTGTGTGTGTGTGTGTGTGTGTGTGTGTGTGTGTGTAGATTTATGTCTGGGTCTTCAGTTTGATTTCATTGATCAACATGTCTGTTTTCATGCAAGTAGAATTATGTTTTTGTTACCACAGCTTTCAAATACAACTTGAAATCAGTGATGGTGATAGCTTCCACAGTTCTTTTATTATTCATAATAGTTTTTAGATATCCTGTTTTGGTTTGGTTTTGATTTTGGGTTTTTTGTTTTTGTTCTGGTGTGTGTGTGTGTGTGTGTGTGTGTGTGTGTGTGTGTGTGAGTTTGTGTGTGTATCTATGTGTATGTGTTTCCATATGACAATGAGGATTGTTCTTTCAGAGATTTGTGAAGAATTGTGCTGGCATTTTGATGGGAACTGCTTTGAATCTGCACATTGCTTTTGGTAGGATGAACATTTTTACTATATTAAAACTATTGGTCCATGAGCAAGGGAGATCTTTCCATCTTCTGAGATCTTCTTTTTTTTTTTTTTTCTTTAATGTCTTAAAGTTTTCATCATACAAGACTTTTACTAGCTTGGCAAGAGCCATTCCAAATTATTATATATTTTTGAGGCTGCTATAAAAAGTGCTTCCCTGATTTTTTTCCTCAGTTCATTTGCCATTTTTATATACGAAGGTTACTGGCTTCTTTCTTCCTTCTTTTCTTTCTTCCTTCCTTTCTTTCTTTCGTTCTCTCTCTGTCTCTCTCTCTGTCTCTCTCTCTGTCTCTCTCTCTGTCTCTCTCTCTCTTTCTTTCTTTCTTTCTTTCTTTCTTAGTTAATCTTGTGTCCAGGCACTCTGTTAATGTGTTTATCAGCTGTTGGAGTTTCCCAGTAGAATTTTCAGGTAACTTAAATAAGCTATCATATCATCTGCAAATAAAGATACTTTGATTTTTTTTTCTCTTTCCATTTGTATCCCCTTGATCTCCTTCAGTTGTCTTATTGATCTAGCTAAGACTTCATGTACTATATTGAGTAGATATGTGTGGACAACCTTTTCTTGTTCCTGATGTTAGTGGAATTGCATTAAGTATTTCACTATTTAAGTTGACATCGTCTATGAGCTTGCTGTAAACAGCCTTTGTTATAACTATGCTTCCATATGAGTGCTTTTTCAGTGTGTGATCAGTTCTTGTGTAGACTTGTTCTGGAAAAGATTATTTGCTGTCCCATTTTCTTCACTCTTTTGGGTCCTCCCTCCTTCCCTATTCAGTCTTACAAGTTTCCCGCCACATTATTGGCACCAAACTCTCACTGTATGCTTGTTGGAAAATGTTCACTCCTTCCTTCCTTCCTTTCTCCAGATGTCTTACCTGGAACAAAAGCCATATGCCGCCTTACTAAAAACTGTAAAAATATTATCACATTTTCTGGATTCTTTTATTCTCATTGAAAATTCTTCTTTTCTTATAATTTCTTCTGAGTGAGTAATTTGTTCCTTTCTTTTTCTTTTTTTTTTCTTTCTTTTTTTTTTTTTTTTTTTTTTTTTTGGCTTAAAACTCCCTTTTCTTGGGGTATTTTAAAGCTCCCTTGAGTAGACTCTCTTGATTTGGATCTTTACAAAATTTCATATGCTTAGTTGCTTAGTCCACTTTGATTTATGAGTTTCATCAAATCTGAAAAAACCTATGGCTATTTATCTATACATATTATTGTTCTGTTCTTATAGGTCAAATGCTATATTCATCATGACTTTATTTTCTATTGTCAAAGGTAACTTGTATTTCATCTCTTTAGTATTCTTTCAGGAATTTCTGCACAGGGCTCAGTGAACTGGTTCTACTTTATGCCTTTCCAGTACTTTGTGTTTTTACAATTTTACATTATCTCCGTGACAAGCTTCATATAATATTTCAAGGATGTTTCAGTTTGTCATTCCTCCGATCTACATTGAGGGTAATTTTTTTCTGAACCACCAGTTTTTCTGAAGCTCTTACCAACCTGCTGTTTAAAACCTCACAGGATCTTTCACATTAGCTAAAGGACTTCATTTAAAACTTGGTTTAATTTTGTTACATTTTATTCTTTCTTTGTGGCTCATCAATCATATAAATGTATTTGTAAAAGGACTCTGTTGTGGGTATTCTATTGCTTTAAATGGCTTTGTGCTTAGTCCCATGTCTGTTTTATCCTCTGCATTCATGATTGATTGTTGCTCATGTGTTTTCTAAGTTTTGACTGGATCTTATGTTCACTGCAAGTTGTTTTTCACTTAGGGAAATCTTTGTTTTGAATTATGCTGTTATTACTCCTGAGTGATTCTGTTTCCTGCCAATTACTCCATGATCTTTTGTTAGACTTTTGACTAGGGAACTAGAATTAAATAAATAATCTTTTAAAATGAGATTCGAAACTCATGATTCAGAGACCTGCACAACAATTTTTCATGAGTTTCACTCCCATTTTTAGATAGAAATAAAACAAATTATCATTCTCCTTGTCAGTGTTTATGAAGGCCCTTGTTTTAGTCAAGACCTCAGCCAACCTTTTGTTATTGTCCACAGCTTTTTTAGATAAAGCAGCATCTGACTGTTCATTATTTCTTTGTTGTTACTTCCTTTTTTATCTCTATGTCTATCAATTATGGGTCTTCATTAACTATATGGCAACCTAAAATACACACTCAACTTTATTATATGAAGCACGATTAATTTTCATTTACCAAATGTATTGGGAGTACTTCCATAGTATCTTGAGGATGATGTTGTGACAAGTTCTCAGTTGTTGTTTAGCCCAGTTTTCAAGAACAGAGCCAGCTCTAGAGGCCAACCTTAATTTCAAGATAAGCCTAATATCACCCACCCCCTCTGGATTCTACCATCTTGAATTTAGTAGTTTATAGAGGACCTTAACCACAAATTTTGCATCCACCTTAGAGAACAGTGTTTCTTGAACTCTACGTCAATTACTAGCAGAATTACTTAAAATGTAAATTTATAATTTGAAATCCATATTTGCTCAGCTAGAAGCTTTGAAACCTGGGTCCTTTAAGCATATTCCAGGCAGTTTACTTTTGCTTTGTTTTGCATCCCTTTGCTTTGCTTTTGGAGGCAGTATTTCATGTAGTTCATGTGAGGCTTGAGTTCATGATAGCCGAGAATGACCTTAAACTGCTGGCCCTTGTCTCTCAAGTGCTAGAATCAGTCACATGCCACCAAGTCCAGTTCCATGCAAAGGATATAAAATCAAAGATTTATAGGTACAGACATGTATGTATGTATGTATGTATGTATGTAGTTAGGTATGTAATTATGCATATGTATTTCAGGTATATTTTTATATCATTTAATTCAAAGACTCAGATATGAGAGATCTTAAAGCTTGCTATTTAACCAATGGCTTCAACAAACTCCCCTCCCCCAACTACAGACTGAACACTATTCCATATTTAAATTATGAAAGTGGAGTATTTGATTATGTATCAAGTTAGAATCCCTCAAAAACTATGTTATATAACATACATTATATTATTTAAATTCATTTCCTCAGTGTGGGTTATTTATAGGTAATCAACTTGAAAACATGCTGAAACTAAGATTATTTAATCTGCCATCCTTACCTCAGAGCAGAGACTACTGCAATACTTCTAGGATATAATTGCTATTATAACAAATATCAATGGTGTCCCATGGCCTCTGCTCTTTCCAAAGGCAGAGAGAACTGACCAAAAAAATAGATTCTGTATGATTGTATGCTAACCTCAAAGGGAGCCAGTGGTGTGTTTTTTCATTGAAATCAAGATGTTAAACTCAGTATGTAGTATCTGTTAGCTACCAGAATGAAGGACTGTAAAATCCTTTTGCTATGGTCATTGTTCTTAGCAGACATGTTAATTTGGAGACTTTGTTTCTCTGACTTGTTTGTTCCAAATGTGTCAGGAAAGATCACCAGAACTAAAGTGACAAGTTCCCCTATTGTGTTGAAGACAGGATTGCAATCATCTAGTCAAAATAAGCAGAAGTTCTATGTCTTAGTTAAGGTTTCTATAGCTGTGAAGAGACACCATAACCAAGGCAACTCTCATAAAGAAAAACATTAAATTGGAATTGCCTTATGGTTTCAGAGGTTTAGTCCATAATCATCATGGTGGGAAGAATGGTGCTGCGCAGGCAGACATGGTGCTGGAAATGATGAGAGTTCTACGTCTTAATCCACAGGCAGCAATGAGGAGACTATCACAGAAAGCATGGCTTGAGCATAGAAGACCTCAAAACTCACTCCCACTGTCATATACATCCTCCAACAAGAACATGCCCACTCTAACAAGGCTATACCTACTATTAGTGCTACTCTCTATAGGCCAAGCATTCAAACACATGAGTCTATGAAGGTCAAACCTATTCAAACTACCAAATTCTATGACAGATTCTTGAAAATAACAAAGCATTTGTGTACTGTGTGCTAAAAACGAAAGTCCTGACAAGTACAAAAATGTACTTTTTTCTATATACCAGTCTCCCTTTGAACTTGGTGTACATCACTTTATTTAATTTCTATAACATTATAGGAGTTAGAAGCTACAGTCAGTCATGTGAGACAAATATAAACTAAACTATGTGATTAAGCTATATTATAGAGTGGAATTCAAACCCTGAATCTTTGGCTTCAGAGTTTATACTCTCTGTGGAGAAAAATCTTTCTTGGAATACCACAATGGGCATCAATGGAACAGGAAACTATATAACAGACTGTATTAAAATTAGAAAATGTATTATTAAATGTAACACCAAAGAGTAAAAATTTTCCAACAAGTCAATAAGAAAAGACAGACTTAAGATCTTATAGAATTATGCACTAATGAATAGAAACTCTGTAAATGAGAAATGCAAACAGCCCATATATACATGAAAAATCTTGAATTTCTTTACATATCAGAAAAATTAAAATAAAAAAATGTAATAGGAAACATCTCTGAACCAACTTGAACGAAAAATATTAATAAGACTGAAGCATCAAGTGTTGACAAGAATATCAACCAAACCCAACTACTACACTCTGTTACATTTCATTAATGCCAGTGCCTCCTTGATGGTATTCAGGGGGTAAAAACCAAGGGCCAGGCTCTCCATCTAAAACTAATCCAAAAAATTTTGTTGTCTAGCTCTGGCTGGAAGTCTGGTTTGGTGTGAATAAGTAGGCAGAGGTCATGTTTCAAATGTTAGATTAATAATACCTTAAGTTAAAATTTAAACATAAGGAATCTAATCCTGTTGTTCTCAATCTAGCTCACTTGGTAATTGACTTAAGCCATATAACCTGCTGCCATCATATACCTCTGAAAGAGCTTTCTTTGACTCAATATTATTCTATTGACAGCTTAGAAGAAACTTTGAACTCATGATCTCTTCTAGGTACATATTCAGTAGAAAACTTTCACTTTAGTCCTCTTTTCCACTGAAAGCTATGCCCCCTCAATCTTTGCTTTCCTAAAATGATTACAAAAGTGAAAAACTGCAGCCTCATCATAATTGTAAAAAGTAATGTCATTCTTAGGAATGTACCTAAGGGACTTTATATATTATTACAGAAACTCTTGCTCAACCATGTTCACTGTTACTCTTTTTATAATAGTTGGATTTTGGAAATAGCCTAGATGTCCATCAATTGATGAAGGGATAATAGAACTGTGGTATATTTATACAATAGGATATTATTATGCTGTTAACAATATGAGAATGTTTGGATTTAAGGCCCACTCAATGAGATGGAAGCCATACATCACAGTACCAAAGTGGCCAGGAACCTGAGACTAGCATTGCTCATGGATCTTAGAGGGAAACCTACTATGCTTTTGCTAAAGACACATAACAAAAAATGACTCTCCATGCTATGTTGCTATGCCCATCACTCAACTCTTATCACAGAGGTTTCTTCTTGTAGTAGATGGAAACTATTACACAAGATCCACAACTGGGCAATATGCAAAGTATGAGAGACTTTGGAGCACTCAGCCTTAAATGAGATTTCTTTAACACATCCTTCCCTTCAGGGATTAGAAATCTATGTGGAGAAGGAAGTAGAAAGATTGTAAGAAACAGATGTGATGAAAAATGGCATTTTCAATACACAACATGACTGATGCACAGGTGACTACAATATGTGGAGAGCCTGCACAATTTTAAGCCAAACGAATTCCTAGTATGGAGAAGGAGAAATTGGCACAATGTCTCACCCCTAGTTCAGAGCTATTTGCAACTAATAGGTACTAGGACAGGAACTCTCTGTTGTCATCAGTGGGGTGATATTAAATGTATCAACCACATTCCAGGGTAGGCCTCTTGCTCAGGAATATTTGACCCACACAAATATGACTTGATATATAGTTTTTGTTTTGTTTTGTTTTTAAGTGAGAAAAATAACATGAAGTTTTATGGGTATGATAATGGGCAAGATTTGGAAACATTTGGGAAAGAAAAAAATATGATCAAAATATATCACTGGCCAGAGCAACATATTACATCATCTTGACATGGCAGGAAACAAGGCAGCACACAGGCAAACGTGGTACTGAAGGAGCTGAGATTTTAGGGATTAAGAGGCATGAAGTCTTTCCTACACCAAATAATAATTTTACATTCCCATGTTTCCTGATGGACAGATCACATATTTTCCTGGTACTGTGTTGTACATGGTCAGAGTAGCCAGGGTCAATGATGGTCAGTGATCTTAGCAGCCCTAATAATCTCTGGGATCATGATGGTACAAAGCAGTGGGCATCACGAGGACCAGATGTTAGACCAAGTGAACATTAAGAATGACATTAGTAGCCAGGGGTGGTGGCGCACGCCTTTAATCCCAGCACTCAGGAGGCAGAGGCAGGCAGATTTCTGAGATCGAGGCCAGCCTGGTCTACAAAGTGAGTTCCAGGACAGCCAGGGCTACACAGAGAAATCCTGTCTTGAAAACCAAACCAACCAAACAAACAAACAAAAAAACCACAAAAAACAAAAAACAAAACAAACAACAAAAAAGACAAAAAACAAACAAACAAAAAAGAATGACATTAGTCAAGTTGACCAGACTTATGCAAAACCAAGCACATGCAAATGCTGAAAGGGATTAGGGATGAGGTGGGGATTGGGGCTAAGTGGCTTAGATATATTTTCCCTTATACAAGTAAGAAATAGATTATTGAACAGAATATAGGACCAAATACTGTACAATATGTAGCTTTCAGGATTTATTTGCCTTTGATTCATATTTCATTGTTCTGTTTCTACAGCAACCTGGGACAGAGCCTCAGTCTGTTTTCATACCTTGGACTTGTCTGACCTTAATACAAATGCAATTTCCTAACCTTGCCTTCTAACCCAGTGCATCTTTTGCTTTTATTGTTCTGGTTTTTCATGACCTCCTCACAGTACAAATTCTTGAGAAAGTGCCTCAGGAAAAAAATGTGGCATTTCAGACAAATTCTCTCTACTCTTAGGCAACAGAGCAAGCTATCAGAAGTGGTCCCTGAAATGTCTGTCATGAAAAGAGGGGCATTGTGGTGGTCTGAGTAAAAATGGTCCTCATAGAATCAGGGATTGGCACTACTAGGTGGTGTGTACTTGTCAGAGGAAGTATGTCATTGTGGGTAGGATTTGAGGTTTATAAGTCAAATCCCTCCCCTTCTCTTCAGAGGATGGTGGTCCCCTGGGTATCCTGCTACCATGGCAGATAAAGTCTCTGCAGGATTAGGCACATCCTCTCCCACTGAGGCCAGAGAAGGCAACCCTGTTGGGGAACAGATTCCACAGTCAGGTTAGAGTCCCCACTCCAGTTGTTGGAGAACACACATGGAAACTGAGTTATTCATCTGCTATCTATGTTTCTGGGGTCTTGGTCCAGCCAGTAGATGCACTTTGGTTGATGGTTCAGTCTCTGAGATCTCCCAGGGATCCAAGTTAGTTGAGTCTGTTTTTGCTAGACACCACTCACAAAAGTTAAATCTAAATCAGGTAAATAATCTAAAGAATCCCTAGGAAAATAGAAACATTCATTAAAAATCTCCAGAACCAAAAATAAATAAATTAATAAATTAATTAATTAATTAATTAATTTAAAAAAAAAAAGCCCTGGACCAGATAGTTCTAAAGCAGAATTCAATCAGAGTTTTCAACCAGAGCTAATACCAATACTCTTAAATGAGTCCACAAAGCCACAGTCACCCTGAAAACTAAACCACACAAAGACTTAACAAAGATAAGAAATTTCAGACCAATTTCTCTTATGAACACTGGTGCAAAAATCCCCAATAAAATACTCACAAAGTGAATTCAAGAACACATCAAAAAAGTCATCCACTGTGATCAAGTAGGCCTCATCCCAAAAATGCACAAATGATTCAACATTCAAAAATGTATCAATGTAGCCAGGCGTAGTTGCGCACACTTTAATCCTAGCACTTGGGAGGCAGAGGCAGGCAGATTTCTGAGTTCGAGGCCAGTGTGGTCTACAAAGTGAGCTCCAGGACAGCCAAGTCTATACAGAGAAACCCTGTCTTGAAAAACAAAAAAACAAACAAAACAAAACAAAACAAACAAAAAAACCCCAAAAACACACACAAAAAAAGAAACCAAAATAACAACAACAACAACAAAAAGTATCAATGTAATTCACCATATAAACAAACTGAAAGTAAGAAACCAAATGAGCATCTCATTAGACACTGAAAAAGCCTTTGACAAAATCCAACACCTCTTCTTGTTAAAAGTCGTAGAGAAATAGGGATTCAAGGCACATACCTAAACACAATAAAGTCAATATGCAGCAAGCCAATAGCCAACATCAGACTAAATGGAGAGAAACTTGAAGAAATTCTGCTAAAATCTGGGACAAGATAAGGCCGCCCTCTCCATATCTATTCAATATAGTACTTGCAGTTCTAGCCAAAGCAATAAGACAACTAAAGGAAATTAAAGGGATACAAATTGTAGAAGAAGAATTCAAAGTATCCCTATTCACAGATAATATAGTATTCATAAATGACTCCAAAATTCTACCAGAGAACTCCTACAGCTGGTAAACAACCTTCACCAAAGCAGTTGGATACAGAATTAACTCAAAAGAGAAAAAAAAAAATCAGTAGCCCTCCTTTATACCAATAATAAACTGTCTGAGAAAGAAATTAGGGGAACAACACCCTTCACAATAGATACAAATAATATAAAATATCTTGGAGTAACTGTAACTATGCACGTACAAAGACCTATATGCTAAGAATTTCAAGTCTTTGAAGAAAGAAATTGAAGAAGATGGAAATCACAAGATGAAATGATTGTCAGTGCTCTCGGATCACTAGGATTAACAGAGAAAATGACCATCTTATCAAAAGCAATCTATACATTCAATGCAATCACCATAAAAGTCCTCACACAATTTTTCATGACCTTGAAAGAGCAATTATCAACTTCATATGAAAAGCAAAGAAATGCAGGATAGCCAAAACAATTCTGAACAATAATAGAACTTCTGGAGGAATCGCCATCCCTGTTCTCAAGCTTTACTACAAAACAATAGTAATAAAAACTGCATGGTATTGGTATATACAAATAGACAGGCTGGTGGGTAGAATTGAATCCAAGACCCATAAATAAACCCACACACCTAAGGATATTTGTTTTTGACAAAGAAGCCAAGTCATACAATGGGGAAAAAAAAAGAAAGAAAGCATCTTCAACAAATGGTGCTGGACTAACTGGATGTCTGCATGTACAAGAATGCAAACAGATCTATATTCTCATCCTGAAAAAATCTCAAGTCCAAAGACTTGGATTAAAGACCTCAACACAAAACTGGATACACTAAAATCTAATAGAAGAAAAAGTGGGAAATAACCTTAAACTCATTGATTCTGGAGACAATTTCCTAAACAGAACACCAATGCTCAGGCTCTAACATCAACAACTGATATATGCGACCTCATGAAAGCTTCTGTAAGGTAAAGTATAGTGTCAACAGGACAAAACAGCAGCCTGGCAATTAGGAAAAGATTTTTTACCAACCCTACATCCAACAGAGGGTTAATATCCAAATTATGAAAAACTCAAGAAGGTAGACACAAACTAAATAACCTAACTTTAAAATGGAGTGCAGAGCTAAACAGAGAATTCTTAACAGAGGAATCTTGAATGGCTGAGAAACACTTAAATGTCAAATGTCCTTCATGATCAGAGAAACAAAAGTCAAAATGACCCCAAGATTCCATCTTATACCCATCAGAATGGCTGAGATAAAAAACTTAAGACACAGCACTTTCTGGCAAGGATGTGGAGCAAGGGGAACACTCCTCCATTTCTGGGGAAGTGCAAACTTGTATAACCATTCTGGAAATCAATTTGACAGTTTTTCAGAAAACTGGAAATTATTCTACCAGAAGACACAGCTATAGTGCTCCTGGGAATATGCCCAAAAGACACTCTCCACTACAGCACAAAGACACATGCTTAATTATGTTTATAACATCTTTATTAGTAACAGCCAGAAACTGGAAATAGTACCCCAACTGAAGAATGGATACAAAAATTGTGATTCATTTAGACAATGAAATACTATGCAGCTATTAAAAACAATGAAATGTGTAGGCCAATGAATGGAATGAGAAAATTATCCTGAGTGAGGTAACTCAGACTGAAAAGGACATGCATGATATACTCACATAAAAATGGCTATTAGCCATAAAGTACAGGAAAGCCATGCTATAGCTCTCAGAATCAAAGAAGCTAAACAAGAAGGAAGGCCAAAGTGAAGATACTTGAATCTCACCTATAAGGGGGAATAAAATAGTCATAGGAGGCAGAGGGAAGGAGGGACCTGGGTTTGAGAGGAGAATGGGGGGGTCAGATTCAGGTGTGTGGAGAAACGAGAGAGAGAGAGAGAGGAGAGAGAGAGAGAGAGAGAGAGAGAGAGAGAGAGAGAGAGAGAGAGAGAGAGAGCGCTAAAGAGTCAGAAGAATGAATGGAAATCTGCAGCTGGAAGGGGTGGAGGATATGCAACCTTAAGAGGCCACCTCTTATACTAAGGGAGGACCTCCAGTGGAGGAATAAGGATACCAACCCATTCACAAAACCTTCAACCCAAAATTTGTTCTATCTAAAAGATACACAAATGAACAAAAATGGAGCAGAGACTGGGGGAATTGCCAGTCAATTACTTGACACATCCCATGAGTAACCACCAATCCCTAACACTTAATTTTACACTAAATATTAATGATATTTTCTTAGGCTTGCAGACAGGAGCTTATCATAGGTGAATTCTGGGAGGCTCCACCCAACAGCTACTGGGACAGATGCCGAGACTCACAGCCAAGCATTACACAGAACTAAGAGAGTCTATGGAAGAGTTTGGGGAAGGATTGAGGGCCTGGGAGGGGATAGGAACTCTACAGGAAACCATCAGAGTCAACTCCCTTGGACCCTTAGGGCTCTCAGAGACTGAAGCACCAACCAAAGTACATACATGGGCTAAACCTCAGACCCTGCACATTTATAGTAGATGTCCCACTTGATCTTCATGAGATTCTCCCCAACAAATGGAGAAGGGGCTTGCCCTAAAGCTGTTGCTTACCTATGAAATCCCTTCCCCTAACTGCCTAACTGGCCTGCCTAGTCTGGTCTCAGTGGAAGAAGATGCACCTAACCCTGAAGGGACTTGATTTGCCAGTGTAGGAGAACACCCAGGGGAGCTGCCACCCTCTCAGAGGAGAAGGAGAAGTGTATGCAGAAGGCACTGTGTAGGGGGGAATTGGGAGGGGCAGCAGTCAGTAGGTAAAGTGAGTAAATACGTAATTTCTAAATTAAAGCATTACAAAAAGGCTTTCACTTTAGAATCTTGATCATAGGAAAACACTATAAGGAGAATTTGGTGATGATAGAGACTAAAGATTTCACTAGAGTAAAATTAAAAGTGACAAAATAATAAATAATATCATAAACAAAGACAGGAGCTTAGTATAGGTGAATTCTGCAGCCACACACAAACTTGGCTTATAATTTTTAATAAGAAAACAGTAGGAAAAGACAACATCGTTGAAAGAATAGGCAAGTATGAAAAGGCAAAGAATCTATACAAAAAT
Organism: Mus musculus; assembly: GCF_000001635.26. NCBI lineage: Eukaryota > Metazoa > Chordata > Mammalia > Rodentia > Muridae > Mus > Mus musculus. Next base: position 15,517,730 of record NC_000070.6, on the reverse strand, counting down.
AATATAAACATTCATAAGAGCACATGAAAAGGTGGCCAGTCTCTCTATTACTTGGAGAACTACAAATTACTATACAGAAAAATTTTGTCTCATCAGAGGGACAACAATTTAAAAGTAAAAAGATATTAGACTCTTATTCAAAACTAAAGTATAGATACATTTCATATTCTCTTTTGTAACTTTTTTTTTGCATTTTACAATTACATTACATTGAGATGAATTTACAGATACTCTTTTTAGAAGAAATGTCTGAACACTTATAGGGAGATCATACAGTTTTGTTTCTGGAGAATAGGGCCAAGGAAGAGACTGGATTAGGGAATAAGATGAAAAGAATTCTTCCAGATAGTACTGTATGGTTGGATATTTTAGAAAAAGAAGATAGTCACACATTACTTATATATTTGTTTTTTGGGTTTTTTATTCTTTTTTTATTAGATATTTTCTTTATTTACATTTCAAATGTTATCCCCTTTCCTAGTTTCCCCTCCGAAAATCCCCTATTCCCTCCCCTTGCTCCCCAACCCACACCTGCCCATTCCTACCCCTGGCATTCCCCTATACTGGGGCATAGAAACTTCATAGGACCTAAGACTTCTCCTCCCATTGATGACTGACTAGGTCATTCTCTGTTACATATGCAGCTAGAGCCACCAGTCCCACCATGTGTTTTCTTTGGTGGTTTAGTCCCAAGGAGCTCTGGGGGTTACTGGTTAGTTCATATTGATGTTCCTCCTATGGGGCTGCAATCCCCTTCAGCTCCTTGGGTCCTTTCTCTAGCTCCTTCACTGGGTATTTGTTTTAAAAATAGTTAGTTTGGCTTAGAAGTGGCTAAAGAAATGGGAAGTATAACTTACTCTAGAAAACAAATATATGTGTTAGTTTTTCTTCGGATCAATTGAGGCGGTGTCTTCCTGAAAGAATGTGGCTTTGTTACAGTCTGTATCTGCTAATAAATGTGTTCAGGTCTCTTCTCTTGTTCCTATTTAATACACACAAATTCAGCTTCTCTGCGGAAATGCGGAGACCCCATGTACGTTTCCATGGCAAGTGCCTCACTAAATCAGACTTCCACTTAGCTGAAGTTGTTTCACAGCTGTTACAAGTCTTTTGGGCCATTGGGCTTAAGGGAAATATCTTGAATATGCAACTTTACAATGTCAACTTCAGAGCAAAAACGAAGATACTGAACTTGGGTAAGGTAGAAGATGCTTTCCAAGCAATTTAAGACAGCTACCAGCATTCATTATTCCTGTTTCCAATAGTAAATTAAGAAGAACACTTTGATGTCTATGCATTATAGGTGGGGATGCTCCAAAGAAGGCCTAGTCTTCTTGCCTGCCCACTCTTTGCCTTACTTTCCAACTACAGAAGAAAAATATGAGAACTTTCAGATGAGTGTCATTAAAAATACAGTCAGCAACCAAACTAGGCCCTTGAAGCTCTGGTTTTCTTCCTTTTCTATTAGCATCCTATGGCGTTCTATTTAAACCCAGACCTTGTACACCAACTTGCCTTCTCTCTGAGAAACGAGATTCTGTCACCATGGATATTTCCCAGCATCCCACTGAGAAAGCTTCACCTTTAATTCTAGACACACTTTGTCTTCCACTCTGTCATTATCTACACTGACCTGGCCCCAGAGCTGCAGAGAATCCTTTACTCCAGTGACCCACCCTTCACTCTGGAGACTTCTCTTTTTCTACTGATATCATGTTAATATTATTAACTATGTAATTAATATTATTAAATATGCTTCTTTAATGAGGTATTTCCTGAACCCTACATTTTCCCCAAGCTTCCATACTCTTTCTTTACTGTCATATTTCTAAAAAACCCTTTTGGTCCTTCTCGGGTGAAACTGTTTTTAAGTCATTAATTTGAGTAATTGCCTATATTTTTCACACTTCTCCTTGACCCCACTCAAGTGGAAAATTGCTGGCTTGGCAAGTTTTCTTCAGGGGGTTATTAAGCAAAGAGAGATTTAGAATATGATTTTCAGTCTACAGGTAAAGTTAGTGGAACAAGAGACAAAAGAGTCACCAGGCTTGCCCAGCCATAACCTCTTCCTGTTGAAATATTGTGTTGATAGACAGGAAAAGTGAATGAAGAATTGGAAATGAGGAATTCCCCCAAACACGAGGCAGTTTCTTAGTGGTGTTGTTAAGTCAGAGGATGTATGTAGACAGCACCATGTTCTTTACACAGACTTCTGAGGGAGGCTCTAGAAACAAATTGTCTCCTCTGTGTCGGTAGCCAATGAGAGACCCTGCACTGGTGCCACGAGGATCTCCTAAGGTTCAGTGAGAGCCTCAGATTTATGGGTCTTTACATACAAATGTGTGAAAAGCATCCTTAAGGTTTCCAACTTCTAATCCCCTCAGAATGCTGATTACGCTTTAAGGATGCAGAGAACATCAAAAGGACCTAGCTTCATTCTGTTTTACTCAAGTGGAATATGAAACTTTAGGTAGCATAAACCAGAACCAAAATGAAACTTAGGACAAGATGAGAAACAGCCTTTATTCTTGCTAAGCCCAGTTGATATATCTTGCATACTTTTTAATTTGATCTCGGTTAGAGGTGACTCCATTATTAACTACTCTGATGCTCTCTGTCTAAACTTCATAGCACTGAAATCTCTTATATTACCACCAACTTTTGTTACTATTCTGTCTGTTTTTTACAGGCTTTTATTTGCTTCTTAACTGTTATCACTTACTGTTTCATTAAACTAACACTTGTTCTATCTTTCATGAGCCTGGCACTTCTCAAAGTACTGGGCTTACCAAAACAAAAAGAGTAGGACTGGCATTTGTATAGATGTAAAGTCTAGTGTAATGGAGAGACTCAGGTGAACAGAAAGTGATGAGGACCTTCACTCACACTTAGGCCAGGGCTGATGGCACTCTCGATGGGATTTCAGCAGCAAAGATTAAACTGCTACGCTGAGGAAGTGGTGAACACGTGTGTAAATCAGTAATGCTGAGTGCACGTTTAAATCAGGCAACATCTCCCTGTAGAATCTTAGACAACTTTGCCCTGGAGCTCTCTCTCCTTAAATATTCTTCAACGCTTAAAACGGACGTTGTCAACTGGCTTGCTGTTCCTTGTAAGTAAGTGGTACCCCCAAACCAAGTCAAATACGTGTTCCTGTTCCTTAGTATTCATCTTATTCCTCCCCTTTAATTCCATCTTGATGATCTCTTGGGGAAAATCTCATCTAGTCATAAGATTCAGAAGTTTGATCTTATATTGCAAACCTTCCCTTTTACACCCTTGGCCACCGCCCCATCGCCCCATCAGGTTACTTCATCAGTTTATTTCAGTACCCAAGAGTTCAATTTGATCGTCCTTTTTTTTTTCCTCAAAATTTCAACTATTCTGTTGTAGGGTTGTGGGTCCTATGCCTGCTCTGCCACAGGGCTTGGACACTCGGGCAGACAAGAGGCAGAAAGTTGACCTTGCTTAACCCACACCATCCGCCGGGCAGCTGTCAAGCCGTAGGCAGCCCTGGGACAAGCTCCAGGAGTGGGGAAGCACAGTCTGAGTTGCAGGACAGGCGGAGCTGTTTCAGAAATCACCAGGCCTGTAACGGGGCCCCCGCCGTCTGGTTCTCAGGTTCTTGGACACCCAGGAGCCACTGGGGGGCACGGAAGAGCTGAGAATGGAGTGGGGGACCACAGGCTGGGTCTAACCCTGGGGCCAGAAGAAAAATTGGGGAGTTCCAGCTGGTTCTTGGCTTTTTGGAGGTTGGATTGGGCTGGCCTTGGTTGTAGTCATGGCTGCGAGCAAGGAGAGGCCTTCTATAGGAGATTAGACAGTGGTTGTGTAGGTGAAGGCCTTCTCCATGATGAAAAGAGGCAGTCCATGGTTTTAAGACATTTATTGTCATAGCAGAAAGTGGATGAGTAAAACTGTACCCCATGTCTCAGAGAGGGCCTGAGGTTAAATACATTTTGTAGGGAGGAGTGTCTGGGAAGGAAAGCTTACTAGCTAAGCCCTTCAGGCCTTTACTCACCTCCTTGTCTGTCTTGAGCCAATGTGACCTATGGTCACGTCCTCTACCTGTGGAGGGGCTTGGGGCATTGACTTTATGTGACTGATGGACACGAATCTATGGAGGGCTACGGCTAGTGACAGGGGCTTGGTGCCCGGGAACAGGCAAAATGCCTACTGTCACGTCAAGATCTCCAGAGTATTCCAGCCTTAGCTCAACCCCAGGAACTAGGCTATCGTGCTGGTCCCACATCGTGCGAGTTTCTCATATGTAGTTATTTCGTGCACTGGTCCCCCCTATCAATAACTTGACATTGTTGCTATTTTCTCCCTACTTTCATTTAGAAAGTCAGCCAACATTTAGTTTGGATTTATTTCTTTTAACAGTAGAGTTTATATTGCTACAACATATAAAGCACTCCACACATAAGACCTGTAATCACATGGTATTGTAACATCTACAATCCTCCTTCTCCACCAGTAATTCTAAAATAATTCTAAGACAGTTCTAAATAGATTCTCTGCTTTCCATTATTGTGTGACAAGTATAAAAAAATTCTTGCTATGAATTATGCATAAATATAACTCATATATGTTTAATATTTACTAATCGGATATTTAAATATAATAATACTTTAAATATTGTAGAATTGTGGTTGGAACTAACACTACCAACACTTTTAATGATCAAAAACAGGCTAAATACTATTTGAGATGCTAAGGTTTGGGTGGTAAGGATTGGGGTGGTAACTTCTGTACTACAACAGACAGAAAGCAATTGCCTGGGTTCCATCTGAGGCAGATTGATTGAGAAGCTAATGACAGTAGGGTTACAGGCTCCTTCTCAGTGAGGTTCTTTCAAAGTTTCATAGGAACTTGGCCATCTTATTGTGGTCTCGTATTTTGCCATTGTCTTTTTTCCCTCCAACTGTATTCCTATCGTTATTCGCTTTGCATGTACTGTGTTTATGCACCTACAGTAATTTTGAAAATGAAATAATACACCCTGGATACACTAAATTTGAAATACAATAAGATATATTTGTTTTCTCCATCCTTTTTTCTATGCTCATGAGTTTTCACTCACTAATGAATAAAGTATTCTATCCATGTGTGTGATTAACATCTACAAATACTCAGCAGTTCTGTAGATGGCTATCTCAAGGCCAGCCTGGACTACAGAATCAGACAATCTCAAATAAACTAAAATAAAACAAAGTTAAAAATCTATGGTTTTACATTCCATAAAAACTATTGTGTTACTTTGGTTGTTTGGTTAGGTATTTTGTTCGTTTATTTGTTGGGTTGGTTGGTTGGTTGGTTTTGTTTGTTTTTAAAAATTTGCCATTTTTGTATTGATTTTCCTAAGGAGACTATTTCAATTTTTTTGTGTGTGTCTGATGCTATGTAACTAGGTGGTATCCTTGGTTTTTGTTTTGTTTTGTTTTGTTTTTTCTGTATAAGAAGAAAGAATATAAGGGCCAGAAGAAACAAAGAGTTGTTTGTTAATACCATGAATTATAGAGTTCTATTTTCTACAGGAAGAACCGCCCTCCCCCCTCAAAAAATAATTCATCTGTGACTTGCACCCTTTAATGAAACTGGCTTCTGTTTAGGTTTTTTTTTTTTTTTTTTTTTTTTAATGGCTGTGATGGTTTGAATAGGAATGGCCCTACAGGCTCATATATTTAAATGTTTGATCATTATCAAGTGATGCTACTTGAGAGGGATTAGGAGGTATGGCCTTGTTGTAGTAGGTCCAATTTAGACCTAATAGCCAGGTGGTGGTGGTGCATGCATTTAATTCCAGCACTTGCGAAGCAGAAGCAGGTGGATTTCTGAGTTTGAGGCCAGCCTGGTCTACAGAGTGAGATGGACAGTCAGGGCTCACAGAGAAACCCTGTCTTGAAAAAAAAAATTGTGACCTAATAGCTCTCTTTTTCTGTTTCCTGTATAACTGTCAGCTGCTTTTCTGGCATCATGTCTGCCTCAATCCTGCCATGATCTAAATTCCTGAAATTATAAGCAAGCACAGATTAAGTGATTTTCTTCATAAGAGTTGCAGTAATCATGATGTCTATTCATAGCAATAGACCAGTGACTAAAACAGAAGTTGATATCCAGGGGTAAATTATTGTTGTGAAAGGTCTCACCAAGCTGCTTATTGGTGGAAAGTGGTCTTTGTATTAGGAAAAGAGTTGAGTGCTTTAAGTGGGTCTTAATGGGCCATTCTAGCACAAGCAGGTAAGATAGTGGTGCTGAGAGCAATGTGGATTATGCTGGCCTGATTTAATATGTTTCTGAGGAGAAGAATATTACTAAATAGCCTAGAGAGCCTTTTTGGGATATTTTGGTAAAGAATGTGGCTACGTTCTGCCTTTGCCACCCCCCCCCCCCAAAAATCTGCCTGGTGCTAAATTGAAGAATTTTGGATTAATGGTACTGGCACAGGAAGTTTCAAGATAGACTAGTATGTACTGTGTGCTTATTAGTGGCCATCCTCATGTAGATCTATAATTAAAAGGAGCAACCTGAACAAGAAAAAATAAAAACTTTACAGTTTAAAGAGAAAAGAAACTCCAGGATTTATAATGACGTTAAGTCCAGAGCTCAAGAATATAAAAACTTCAAAGGAAAACCAGATGCTAAGTAGAATAAAGGCAGTGGTGGCCTCAGGGATGAACTAAGCTTCCAACCTGTGTAAAGGAATTATAGAAAAACATGCAAAGTGAAGGAAAAGATCAACTACACAAAGCTGGTACTGATGTAATCAAACAAGGGAGGTATAATCCATCCCAGCAAGCAGCAGAACCTGACAGCTTCAGCCACGTGGTTCTAACTTTAAAATACATGAAATTACATAAAATACATGCGATTGTGGAATCTCCCTCCACTGCCGAGGAAGCTTACTGAGGCCAGGAGTGTGTCAGGGGCATCTCTACACATAGGTCCATCGTGGACCTTTGTCCACTCTGCAGAAAGCTCTGGAAATGAAACCTTGATTTCATTGAAGACCCCAAGATGTTTGAGATGCCAGAGTCATGAAAAACCTGCCAAGGAGAGCTGCAGACCAGTTATGATGCCATCCCATGAGAGAGCAATGTGTTCCAGGCATCAAAACTGAAAGGAAATGGAGATGTCAGGAGTGCTTTGACATCATATATGAAGATGGAGCATTTGGAGGTTGTCCATCTGGTTTTGGGCCTTGTTTTGGCCCAGTATTTCCTCATGATGCCACCCTTTCTCTCTATTGGAATGGTAATGTATATTCTGTGACATTATTTGTTGTAAGTATGTGATCTGCTTTTTACGTTTGATATTACAAGGGACTTATATTTAAGAGATTGTTCTGAGTCTCAGAGACTTTGAGCTTTAGACTTTTAAACATACACAGGCTGGACCTAGGCATCCCCACTCATGTGTAGCAAGTATGCAGCTCACTCTTCTTGTGGTTCCTGAATAATTGGGTCTGGGACTCAAAAGCTGTTGCCTGTACTTGGGATATATTCTTCTAGCTGGGCTGTCTTGTTTGGCCACATCGGGAGAGGAAGCACCTAGCCTCATAGGGACTTGAAGTGCCAGGGTGGGAGGGATACCCAGGAGTGCACTCACCCACTCAGAGGAGAAGGGAATCAGCATGGGGGAAGGATTGTGGGATGGAATGACCAGGAAGGGAGCAGTGAGTGAGGATGTCAAGTGAATATGTAAAAAAATAAATAAATTATATTTAAAAAATTTTGATTTGTTCTTGTTTTTTTAGAAAAAAAAGTTTTGAGATGGGGACTTTTGCAGTGAAACTGAATACATATACCTTTTTTGCATTATGATATAGCTATAAGTCTGTGGTGCCGTGGAGTAGAATGTTGTGGTTTGAATAGAAATGGTACCCATAGGGTCATATATTTGAGTGCTAATATTTGAGAGGGATTGGGAGGTATGGCCTTATTGGAAGAATTGTGTCACTCAGGGTGAGATTTGAGGATTCAAGGACTTAAGCTAGGCCTTGTGTCTTTTCTTGCTGCCCATGAATCCATATGTAGACCTCTCAGTTGCTTCTCCAATACCATTTCTGCCATGGTCACCACGATGATAAAAAAAGGACTAAACTCCTGTAAGGTTTCCTTTAGAAGAGTTGCCATGGTCATGGTATTGCTTTAAAGCAATAGAACTCTGACTAAAACAATGAGCTTTTTTGGATAAGCCTTTTCACCATGGTCCACTATTGTTCAGCCACAAATGAATCCAAGAAGGTGTAGCATTCCCAGAAAACAGGGCAGGTTTTAAATATGAGAGAAGATATTTTTCACACTGTGTTTTCTTTATTTGCATTCTACATGCAATAATTCTAGCTTTGGTGCCACCCTCCAAGAGATATAATAAAAATGAAACAAGAAAAGCAGGCAACCATTACACAGTCTCAAGCACATACAGTTGTTTCCCAAAGAAGCCTTGTGTTTATGATGCTTTTAGCAAACAATAACTGAAGGCACACTGAGAGGCACACTCTGCATAGAATTACGTGTTTAAATGGGAAGTGGGTAAAGGGACCTATGCCCTTTGTCTAAATGGTACCCTACTCAAACTGGAACAAAGTGTACTACTAACATATTGTCTCACAATCCTCAGGTAATTCAACATTGCTAATTGGAAGCAGAGAAACAAATTTAAATGTCTGGCAAAGAGCCTTGATGGTAGCAGTATTTAAATAACTCAACACATATAAAAGGATCTAATGTTGGAAATATTCTGCTTCATAATCAAAGAGTATGAAAATGATTCTCAGAGGAAAGGAAAAATGATGAGCTTTCTGCCAGCTTCACTAAAGTGTGAATCTCTTAGCTTCTGAGCAAGGAATTGGCTATTTTGTGTTATTACATAGCAACACTCCTGTGCTCAACAGCGAATGACTAATTAGCAACATCTAGGGCACACTGTCATTTGTTTGAGGAAATCTCAAGAAAATAAAGGAATATGCTCATTCCCAGTTTTAATTAGTGTGTTTAATGTGCTAAACTTTCTTCTCTCTGTTGCCTGACTCTCCCTTGGTAGAAGAGAATGTTTTATATGATGAACGAAACAAAATTATGTGTCTGCAGTAGAGGTTAACATTTGATGAGAAACCTATTGTTTCCATTTATTATCATGGTTAATGCACACAAGATCTCTACAAGATTAATATTATTATACCTACTTTACAAATGAGAATTGAGCTACAATGGAATAAAGTAACCAAAGTAGTTAATAACTGGTTGAGTCAGAATTTACACTCAAATCGTACCACATCTCTCTCTTACTCTGCCCCACAAATTCAGAGATTGGTTAGCTGAAAACATAGACTTTGGATAAGTTACACTTTACAAAGGAATGGTCCAGAAGCAGATCAGGGCTTCTAAATATGACTAGAGGACTGGCTCTGAGCACCATGAGACATAAAGTATGCACTCTGTCTACCTACAAAATGTCATTCCTGCCTAAGAAAGCAGTGTTTAGAAGGACTCTTGAGGACATGTTGGTTGCCCTAGAAAAGAATGGAAACTGGGGAGAGGAGGTCTTTTATTTTGTGGTTCTCAGATACTCACTGAGAGAAATAACCAACTCATCACACAATGATAAGAAATACCCAGCAGTGGTGGCACATTCCTTTAATCCCAGCATTTGGGAGGCAGAGGCAGGCAGATTTCTGAGTTCAAGGCCAGCCTGGTGTACAGAGTGAGTTTCAGGACAGCCAAGGCTGCACAAAGAAACCCTGTCTCGAAAAAAAAAAGAAAAAGAAAAAAAAAAAAAAAGAAAAGAAAAGAAAAAAATCCACTGGTGCTATTCTAGAAAGTGTTCTTATCCATGTTATAATTTTTTTCAAAATGATTTCTTTATTTATTTTATGTCTGTGAGCTCTATCTGTATATATACCTGTATGCCAGAATAGGGCATCATATCCCAGAATACATGGTATAGTTGTAAGCCACCATGTGGTTGCTGAGTATTGAACTCAAGACCTCCTGAAGAGCAGGCAATGTTCTTAACCACTAAGTCATCTCTCCAGAACTCCAGGTTTCAATACTTAGCTATCATTTGGCTACTCATCAGAGCCAAAAAATTTTCCAGGTAACTACTCTTACTCCAATTCATATACTCTCTATACACAAGAACCAGACAATATTTTCAAATTCTTTTTGTACTTTGGTATTTCTCTGTGCCTTTGCTTCCTACATCTTATTTGTTGAGTATGCCACCCACTCCAGTGTCTATGGTAGACTTCTCTGTTTTAGAGCTCAGTTAATGTTTCTGGCGTTTTTCTTGACTACTTTAGGTAAAATTAATATTTCAAGTCTCTAAGATTGTTTAATAGTTTTTGTCTTTGTTAACATATAATAATAGTAAATAATAGTATTGTATGATAATTTAATCATTTTATTTAATTCCAACTATTTTTATTTATCTTCATGTGTATGTTTATATACAGATAATGTAACTGCCTTATTTACTAGGTCAGACAATTACTTCTACTTATTTTGAGATCTTATAGTCTATTTGCCTTCTTTTTGATAATACAGACTCAGTCTTTGATTCCAAAGACATGCATAATTACATTCTAGAAACCTAAAGAAGAGAAATGGGAGCAAAAGTGGAAGAGGTGGTTAGAGAGCCTGGAGAAAGAGAGCAGTGCACACCATGTCAGGTTTCGGTAGAAGGAGTCACATGCTTTGACCATCTAGAGACTGCCATATCCAGGGATCCACCCCATAATCAGCTTCCAAACGCTGACACCATTGCATACACTAGCAAGATTTTATCGAAAGGACCCAGATGTAGCTGTCTCTTGTGAGACTATACCGGGGCCTAGCAAACACAGAAGTGGATGCTCACAGTCAGTTATTGGATGGATCACAGGGCTCCCAATGGAGGAGCTAGAGAAAGTATCCAAGGAGCTAAAGGGATCTTTAACCCTATAGGTGGAACAACATTATGAACTAACCAGTACCCCGGAGCTCTTGACTCTAGCTGCATATGTATCAAAAGATGGCCTAGTCGGCCATCACTGGAAAGAGAGGCCCATTGGACACACAAACTGTATATGCCCCAGTACAGGGGAACGCCAGGGCCAAAAAAATGGGAATGGGCGGGTAGGGAAGTGGGGGGGGAGGGTATGGGGGACTTTTGGGATAGCATTGGAAATGTAATTGAGGAAAATATGTAATAAAAATATTTTTAAAAAAAGAAAGAAAGATAGACTTAACATTTTTGCATCCTTGGTCAGAATACAATTACATCACAATATTTGAAATTTTGCTAGAAGAGGATGTCGTCATATCCTACAAAGAGGTCTTTTTTTTTAATCATTCAGTACTCTACATATATCTTAGGTCAACCAAAATCAAAGATAAATAGAGATTATTAACTTGACGGCAGCATGAGGCATTTGACAAAACAGGAGATTTCCAACTCCAAATCCTGAAATTGTTCGCCATTTGTCATTTATTCACACTGCCTTTGCATAGCTTATATAACTTCTCTGTACCCCATGGAGAAAGCATCAGCATACCAACAACAGCCCAAATTACTGAAAACACTTTCATGTCTTGCTTCAGAGTAAGAGCTGTTTACTGTCATTTTCCTTCCTTTGAAAAAATATGAAAGCACATTAAAAATGAAGTCTATCCAGCATTTTTCTCAAATTATCATAGATATAGCTAGAATATTTCTTAATTTCTTTGTTTTTTAGTTTTTGAGACAACGTAATATAGTGGTTTGAATAAGAATGGCCCCCATAGACTCATGTGTTTGAATGCTTGGTCCATAGGGAGTGGCATGATATAAGAGGGGTGGTGTTATTGGAGTAGGTGTTGCCTTATTGAACAAAGTGTGTCACTAAGGGATCAGCTTTGAGATCTCAGTAGTCCAAATGAGTTCTCCTCCTCCTGCCTTCAGATCTAGATGCAGAATTCTCAGCTCCTTCCTGCACCATATCTGTTTGCATGCTGCCCTGCTTCCTATCATGACAATAATGAACAAAATCACTTAAACTATAAGCCATCTCCAATTAAGTGTTCATAGGAGCCTTGTTTGTGATTACCAGAAGCTGGAAACAACCCAGATGTCCCACCACAAAAGAATGGTTATAGAAACTGTGGTTCATTTACACAGCAGAAACTACTCAGCTATTAAGAATGAGGACATCCTGAGTTTTGCAGGAAAATGGATGGAACTAGAAAAATATCATCCTGAGTGAGGTAACCCATACTCAAAAGGACATGCATGGTATGTACTCTCTAATAAGTGGATATTAACTTTAAAAAAAGGTGCAAAAAAAAAAGATACAGAACTCAAAAAGGTCAACCAGCTGAAAGGTCCAAGTGAGCACACCTCAATCCCACTTGGGAAAGAGAAGAAAGCAATCACAAAGGGAACAGAGAGAGGGACCTGGGAGGGACAGTGAATGGGGGGAGGGAGTGGGGAAAGAGGAGAACATGATCTGGTATTGAGTGAGGAAAAGGACTGAAGCCCTGAGGTCCAGCAGAAAGAATGGAAACAGGCAACCTCAGGAGGTAGGAGGTTGGGGGTGGGGGCACCATCCAGAATGTACCAGATATCTGGAAGGTGAGAGACAACTGGCACTCAAAGGGAGAGACCTTAGATGAAATGCTACAGTGGGGAGAGAGAACTTGTAGAGTCCACCTCTAGCAGAAAGACATGGCATCAATTGAGGGATGGGGTTGCCATCCCTCAGTCAAAACTCTAACCCATAATTGTTTCTGTCTGGAAGAACTGCAGGGATGGAAATAGAGAAGAACCTGGGGAAAAAAATAGTCCAGCAACAGGCCCAAAGTGGGATCCAGATAAACCAGAGGCTCCAAGGCCAGACACTACTACTGAGGCTATGGAACACTCACAAAAAGGGACCTATCATTATTGCCCTCTGAAAGACCCAACAAGTAGCTGAAAGAGTCAGATGCAGATATTTGCACCCAACCAATGGACAGATGCAGCTGATCCCTGTGGTTGAATTAGGGAAGACTGAAGGAAGCTGAGAAGGGTGACCCTGTAGGAGGACCAGCAGTCTCAATTAACCTGGGCCCCTGAGATTCCCTCAGACATTGGTCCACCAACCAGGCAGCACACACCAGCTGATATGAGGCCCCCCAACACATATACAAAGAGTACTGCCAGGTCTGTGTTCATTCAGAGAAAATACAACTAACCCTCAAGAGACTGGAAGCCCCAGGGAGTTTAGAAGTCTGGTGAGGTGACAGGTTGGGGTGGGGACATCTTCATGGATACAGAGGAGTAGGGAGGGGGTATGGGATGTGGAACAGTTGGATGGTAGACCGGGAGAGAAATAAAATATGGAGTGTAAGTAAGAAAATAAGTAAAAGATTAGATTTAAAAAAGAGTTGTCATGGTCATGGCATCACTTCACAGCAATAAAACCCTAACTAAGACACATAGAATATTTCTATGTGGCTGTAATAATTATGAAATAGAATGTTTTGCATCTAAAAGGCTGGTACACAAACGAACACACACAAGAAAAACAAAACAACAACAAAAACCTACTGAACCAGAATTCTGTTTAATTATCTCCTCCAATCCAAATATAAAATAAAAGGTCTATCGCTTACATCTTAGGCAGAAATATTTCCAAAAGACAATTGTATGTATTCCTCATATTGGTGGAATAGTTATTATGCTTAGCCCAGGGACCAAAACATTACTTACTTGTATACTATAATATGGATCTTCTTTATATTTATGCAATTGGAGCTTTTCAAACCGCATTTGAGTGTTTGTTTTCCTCTCAAAATAAGTAAACATGTGCACTAATAAAAGCAAAACACATTGATGTAAATATAATAGATTACTAGTGATGAGATTGTTTGGAACTTTTTAATTTCTAAGTAGTAAATATTACTGCAGAGTAGCAAAAAAATGTTAGAACTTACCTCAGAAAAATGTTAGCAATGACATAATTTGAGTATAATTTCTATGTATATAGTGTCTCACTAAGGTAACATGAGCACAATGTGGCATTACCTGATTTGCTTTGCAATTTCAAAAGGTTAATTAAATTGTTGAGCAATATTTTAATTTATTCTAATTTTCCTCATTGGGATTCATTCTTCTAATAGCCTTGAATATCTTTGCATTTGTTAAAGCCTACCAAAATAAAGCTTTTTAAAATGTTTAACTGACTACTCATTCCTGACCTCACTTAAAACATGAACCCCATTGTTAGCCAAATGTCAGACACTTTAGAAATGTGTGCCTTTAAAGGTCATTTTTCCCTTAACTGAATTCCTTTCAGTCTTATTATATCCTGGGAGAGAATTTGTTTAGTTATTCACAAGCTCTTTCCTGTCTGTTGTATGTATGGAGAAGAACTACAGAGCTTTTACTGGTATGGTGGTATTTATTATATCAAACAATTTCCAGGATTTCATTTTTATAAGGGCAAGTCACACCATATTTCCCATCTCAAGCAAAACATTTTTCTGGCCTGCATGTGGGAGCAGATATGCATGTATTGAAATAGAGCATCTACTCAAGGAAATGGCGTTTTGCCAGCAGTTCATACTCCTCACCTACTGTACACAATATGGTTTTCCCAAGCAGTGTTAACAATTTCAAGTAGGGAGTAACACTTTTTAGATTATGTGTTTCAAGAAGATTTCACTTTCAGCTATAGAGATTGCCCAGCAGTCAGGAGCACTGCTCCTGCAGAAGACTGGGTTTAAATCCGGTACCTACATGGTATTTCTCAACCATCCTTAACTCCAGTTCTGCAGGATCCAATACCCTCTTCTCGCGTCCACCACATCTGACACACGAATGATTTACATACACACATGCAGACTTAATATCATGCAGATATAAATCTTAATAAAAGAACATTCTGCTGAGCAATGATAGTGCATGCCTGGGGAGGCAGAGGTAGGAGAATTTCTGAGGGCACCCTAGTCTACAGAACAAGTGTCAAGACAGTCATAGATACACAGAGAAACTCTTGTCTCAACACCCCCCCAAAAGAACATTCTATGTGTTAGTAACATAATTTAGGGGACCATAGAATACCACAGTGAGTACAGGAAAGAAAAGCTTTTACCCAGGAGTTTTGAAGGGAAATTGATGTCACCACTCAGTAGATATACTTGTAATATGTTTTAGTATCATTGGTATGAAAAAATTACAACCAAGGTAGGTATTATTTTCAGACTTTCAGAAGTATTATATCCAGAAAATGTAGATATCAGAAGATATATGATTCTGTAAGATTTTACTTAATTTATTAATTAACAGTGAAACTAATGTACTGTTTTGATTGATTCAAAAAACAGTTATTTTTAAGGTATTTATAGAATATTTAATATTAACATGAGATGCTTAATGGTTTTGATCTTATTAATAGCCTCCAGTATAGTCTAAATGTCATAGCTATTTAACAGTTTTATGTCACCAAGTTATTTCCATCTTTATTGAATAAAAACATGTCAGATAAGTAATTTCATGAAGTCTGGGATGTCCAGTCAGTTATAATCAATGAGATAAACTAAGTACATTATTCTGGACAGTGCCTAATGGCCTTTGCCTTGCATGATATTGAAAAACATAATCAGACTCTATGACTTATGCCATGTTTTTGATAATTTTTCTGATAAAAGTAATGAATTATGCAGCACATCCTTTTGTAATGTTTTGGTAACCAGGAAATGGGTATTTCAATTGTGATATACAGTAAATGATAAATCTTTGCTTTGGTTTCCTGCATAGAATGAAGTTGAATTGAGAACGAGTATTTAGTATGAATGATATTCTATATTCAGTTTGTGCTGCTTACACACCCTGATGCCAATATACATTTTCATTGAATGCATGTCTCATTTTTGAAATGTGTAGAGTGCATGTTAGTACAGGGCAGAGAGACGCACACTGTCTGCATCGGATACTCAGATTGCCTTGCTCTGTTCTATGCAGACCCACAAGGATGATCAATTCTTGAAGGTGCAGGAATATTTTTATAATATACAAATCTACCTGTCTCTGCCCTAAATGCTGTCTTCCCCAATTTTCCCCAAAAGTGCTTCTCACAATGTCCCAACACATAGCATGATTTGGGCACATCATAAGAACACTCTTGGATTACTGCATGAGGACATAGGCTCTGAGATTGTATTTGTTGCTTTGAATTCTGATTAAGAGGCCATAGATAACCCTAAATCTCTCATTTTTAAAATAAACCAACACAAGTACCTTTCAGAGAGCTCTTTTATGAGGACTAAAGAACTTTTATCAAGTACTTAAGATATTGTATATGACATAGTAAATGAACAGCAATTAAATAATGAATGTATTTCATATCAATATAATTTTTGTAATAGTTATAATCAAATCTCAGCTCTTCTGGTCTATTTATCCTCTCCATCTGTTCTTCTGTGTTTCCTTCTTTTTCCTCACTTCTTATCACAACTAGAAAATTAACCACAGCCATTCATTGACACTCTATCCCAATTTCTCTACCTCTAAATAATGTTCAAAACAGCCACTGGAGTAAATTATTGCTCTAGTCACTGTTCTATTGCTGTGAAGAGATACCATGACCAAGGCAACTCATTAAAAAAAAGCATTTAATTGGGGGCTTGTTTACAGTTTTAGAGGGTTAGTCTATTATCACCATGGTAGATAGCAGGCAGGCAGGCATTGAGCTGGATAAGTAGCTGAGACCTTTACATTCTGACTCACAGGGATCAGACAGACATAGATGATGATGATGTAGATAGATAGATAGATAGATAGATAGATAGATAGATAGATAGATAGATAGATATAAAAGGGTAGAGGGAGAGTGGGCCAGGGGTAGGATTTTGAAACCTCAAGGCCCACTCTCATGACACATTTCTTCTAACAAGGTCATACCCAATCCAACAAGGCTATAGCTCCTAATCCTTTTCAAACTGTGTAATTCCTGGTGACTACTAACCATTCAAATATATGAGGTTATGAGGGCAATTTGCATCCAAATGACCACAATTTTATACTACCCCATGTTTGTTGCTACTCTGTGTATTAAATTAATCTTTCTATTGGACATGTGCTTCTTGACAGTTTGAGAACAGATGCAGAAATATTCTGCTTCTGCTTAAACCTGAGAAAACAAGCTCTGAGACATGTGTTAACAGATTAAGATGAAGGAGAGATGAGATATAATGTCATCAGGTAAAGTTTCTGTCCAAGAACCCTGCTTTCGACTAAGTAAACTGATTATTTCATTAGCATATTTGTCTGTCTCCCTATCTGCATATGAGGTGTCACTAGGACTCATACTTAGAGTGTTGTTTGTAGGCTTAGATTTTTTTTTAAAACCTACTTTAAAGGGGGTTCTTAAATGCTTTAACCTCCTTTCTAGCCCAATACCCACCAGAGGTGCAGTTGACTGGAAAGATTAATAGGGCAAAGGAGAGGTGTGTGGACCTGTTTAGAAATAATTCTTTGGGCCAATTCCAATATTTGTTGTCAGGATAGCAGCAGTTCCATTCATATTCCGCAGTGGTAGCTTGACCTACTCACAAACACCATTGGGGAATCACCAACAGCAGTTCAATACAGAAGAAACCTTGAGGCTGTGCCAATCAGCCTGAGTCCACAGGAAGGGCAAGAAACCACTGGAATATCATGAGAAGTTCATCAGTGGATTTCTTCCTATGAAGTCATCACAAGTAATGATCGACAAAGAAGGCAAGGTGAACCAATGCAACAGCATAGTCAGTGAAGACCAGTATCAGCCCAGACTAATAAAGACTAGCAAATAGTAGCAAGGCAAACCAATGCCACACCATTGTCCACTGTTTGTTGAGTTATACTTACACCCTTTCTAAACATCATGTGTTCTCTCAAGCATCCACTCCAGTAAAACATGACATGCCCTTTCACTAGGCAGATTATATAAAAAAGCACCATGTGTCTCTTCTCAGCAAAACTTCCTCTCATAAGACAGTTTCCATAAAAACATCACATGACACAACTGACTTTCTAAAGAAACCCAAAATTTCCTCTTCAGTTGTTCTTGACAGTTTAGTTCACACTTGATCTAGTGTCTTGAAGTACAATGGAAGAAATCACCAATTTGTAAGAACATGGAAAAATAATAATGAAACTGGAAATAATTTGCTTCCATCTGAGTAAACAACTTTTGCCTTATTACTGTGTATAAACCACTGGAGATTAGTGGTGTACAAGACATTGTTCCCTTTTTCAATCCATTTATACTTTTGTGAGCACAATAATAGTATTCCTAATTTGCTACTTTGTACTCTGAATTGTTATTTTATTTGACAGTTTTTTTTTTTTAGTTCTACATTTATTCATTTGTTTTGGTGCCTGTACTTGTGGGAAAATCAGAGTATAACAGGTGGATATGGGTTTTCTACTTGTACCATGAGTGGTCCAGATGAGACTTGGGTCATCAAGTTTGTGAATAAACACTTTTACCCACCAAGCAATCTTGCTAACCTTGTATAAATTTTAAATATAGATGATTAATTTCATCCCTATACCATTTCTTCCTTAGCAGTTTTGGTTCATGTAAGTCTCTGGAGGGAAATAGAGTTCACATAAATTTTCCTTTCACATGATTTCCAAAGAGCTTGCATTCCATACTGCTTTGGCCCAAGAAACATTTGGTCAATTCATTCAGATGTATTTCCTATTAATGTTTTGTTCCCTCCTTCCTCCCCCTCCATCTACATGCATACATGCATACATACATACATGCATATATACATACATACATACATACATACATTCATACATACATTGTTCTCCCTGTCTCTTTTTATCCCTTCTTCTTTTCTTCTTTATTTTCTTGTCTCTTTTTCCCCTTCTTTCTCTTCCCCTTTCTTCTTCTTTCTTCCCTTCTGCTTCACACCAATTCTTCTTTCTACCTCAGCACAAACTATTTCTGCCCCAATATTCTGCAAGTTTTTCAGGTAAAAGGTAGTACAGTAAGTAGGCTAGTTCTGCATATCTGCACCGGGTTTCATGGGTTCTGTAACTCAGGAAATCCTGTTTTTCAGAGAAACCAGGACAAGTAGGGATGTCTTTCTGTCAACATGGTTTTGTCTCAAATACTATATTAGAGATTCTTTTTTTTTTTTAGCTGAGGACAATGAATACTTTTTTTTAATTTATGTTTTTAATTAGGTATTATCTTCACTTACATTTCAAATGCTATCCCAAAAGTCTCCCAGACCCTACCCCCTCACTCCCCTACCCACCCACTCCCACTTGTTGGACCTGGCGTTCCCCCATACTGAGGCATATAAAGTTTGCAATACCAAGGGGCCTTCCCAATGATGGCCATCTTCTGATACATATGCAGCTAGAGACAAGAGCTCCGGCGGTTACTGGTTAGTTCATATTGTTCTTCTACCTATAGGGTTGCAGACCCCTTTAGCTCCTTGGGTACTTTCTCTAGCTCCTCCATTGGGGACCCTGTATTCCATCCAATAGCTGACTGTGAGCATCCACTTCTGTGTTTGCCAGGGCCCAGCATAGCCTCATAAGAGACAGCTATATGAGGGTCCTTTCACCAAAAATGCTGGTGTATGCAATGGTATCAGCGTTTGGAGGCTAATTATGGGATGGATCCCCGGGTATGGCAGTCTCTAAATGGTCCATCCTTTCATCTCAGCTCCAAACTTTGGCTCTATAACACCTTCCATGGGTGTTTTATTCCCAATTCTAAGAAGGGGCAAAGTGTCCATACCTTGGTCTTTGTTCTTCTTGAGTTTCATGTGTTTTACAAATTGTATCTTGTATCTTGAGTACTATAAGTTTCTGGATTAATATCCACTTATCAGTGAGTACATATCATGTGAGTTCTTTGTGATTGGGTTACCTCACTCAGGATGATGCCCTCCAGGTCCATCTATTTGCCTAGGAATTTCATAAATTCATTTTTTAAATAGCTGAGTAGTATTTCATTGTGTAAATGTATCACATTTTCTGTATCCATTCCTGTGTAGAGGGACATCTGGGTTCTTTCAGGCTTCTGGTTATTATATATAAGGCTGCTATGAACATAGTGGAGTATGTACCAGATGGAACATCTTCTGAATATATGCCCAGGAGAGGTATTGCTGGATCCTCCAGTAGTACTATGTCCCATTTTCTGAGAAATCACCATATTGATTTCCAGAGTGGTTGTACAAGATTGCAATCCCACCAACAATGGAGGAGTGTTCCTCTTTCTCCACATCCTCGCCAGCATCTGCTGTCACCTAAATTTTTGATCTTAGCCATTCTGACTACTGTGAGGTAGAATCTCAGGGTTGTTTTGATTTTCATTTCCCTGATGATTAAGGATGATGAACATTATCTCAGGTACTGCTCAGCCATTCGGTATTCCTCAGGTGAGGATTCTTTGTTTAGCTCTGAGCCCCACTTTTTAATGGGGTTATTTGATTTTCTGGAGTCCACCTTCTTGAGTTCATTATATATATATATATATATATATTGGATATTACTCCCCTCTCTGATTTAGGATTTGTAAAGATTCTTTCCCAATCTGTTGTTGGCTTTTTTGGCTTATTGATGATATCTTTTGCCTTACAGAAGCTTTGTAATTTTATGAAGTCCCACTGGTCAAATCTCAATCTTACAGGACAAGCCATTGCTGTTAGATTCAGGAATTTTTCCCCTGTATCCATACCTTCGAGGCTTTTTCCCACTTTCTCCTCTATAAATCTCACTGTCTCTGGTTTTATGTGGAGTTCCTTGATCCACCTAGATTTGACCTTAGTACAAGGAGATAGGAATGAATCAATTCACATTCTTCTACATGATAACTGCCAATTGTGCCAGCACCATTTGTTGAAAATGCTGTCTTTTTTCCACTGGATGGTTTTATCTCCCTTGTAAAAGATCAAGTGACCATAGGTATGTGGGGTCATTTCTGAGTCTTCAATTCTATTCCATTGATCTACCTGTCTGTCACTATACCAGTACGATGCAGTTTTTATCACAATTATTCTGTAGTGCAGCTTTAGGTCACCCATGGTGATTCCACCAATGATTCTTTTATCATTGAGAAGAGTTTTTATGCCCTTCCATTCCACTCGAGCACCGGGGTGCCTTGCCAGCGGAGTCGCCCGACACCTGCAAGGGCCCACACAGGATTCCCCACGGGATCCTAAGTCCTCTGGTGAGTGGAACACAGCGTCTGCCCCAATCCAATCACGCGGAACCTGAGACTGCGGTAACTAGGGAAGCAGTGGACCCGGGCCTGACCTGGGGCACAAGTCCCTTCCGCTCCACTTGAGCACCAGGGTGCCTTGCCAGCAGAGTTGCCCGACACCCACAAGGGCCCACACAGGATTCCACACGGGATCCTAAGACCTCTGGTGAGTGGAACAGAACTTCTACCAGGAGGCAGGTTCAAATACCAGATATCTGGGTACCTTCCCTGCAAGAAGAGAGCTTGACTGCAGAGAATACTCTGCACACTAAAACTAAGGAGAGACCTAGCCTCCCAGGTCTGCTTATAGAGGCTAACAGAGTCACTTGAGGAACAAGCTCTTACCAGAGACAACTATAACAGCTAGCCTCAGAGATTACCAGATGTCGAAAGGCAAACATAAGAATCCTACTAACAGAAATCAAGACCATTCACCATCATCAGAACGCAGCACTACCACCCCACCTAGTCCTGGGCACCCCAACACAACCGAAAATCTAGACCCAAATTTAAAAACATTTCTCATGATGATGATAGAGGACATCAAGAAGGACTTTCATAAGTCACTTAAAGAATTACAGGAGAGCACTGCTAAAGAGTTACAGACCCTTAAAGAAAAGCAGGAAAACACAACCAAACAGGTAGAAGTCCTTAAAGAAAAACAGGAAAACACATCCAAACAGGTGATGGAAATGAACAAAACCATACTAGAACTAAAAAGGGAAGTAGACACAATAAAGAAAACCCAAAGCGAGGCAACGCTGGAGATAGAAACCCTAGGAAAGAGATCTGGAACCATAGATGCGAGCATCAGCAACAGAATACAAGAAATGGAAGAGAGAATCTCAGGTAAAGAAGATTCCATAGAGAACATCGGCACAACAATCAAAGAAAATGGAAAATGCAAAAAGATCCTAACTCAAAACATCCAGGAAATCCAGGACACAATGAGAAGGCCAACCCTACAGATAATAGGAGTTGATAAGAATGAAGATTTTCAACTTAAAGGGCCAGCAAATATCTTCAACAAAATAATAGAAGAAAATTTCCCAAACATAAAGAAAGAGATGCCCATGATCATACAAGAAGCCTACAGAACTCCAAATAGACTGGACCAGAAAAGAAATTACTCCTGACACATAATAATCAGAACAACAAATGCACTAAATAAAGATAGAATATTAAAAGCAGTAAGGGAGAAAGGTCAAGTAACATATAAAGGAAGGCCTATCAGAATTACACCAGACTTTTCACCAGAGACTATGAAAGCCAGAAGAGCCTGGACAGATGTTATACAGACACTAAGAGAACACAAATGCCAGCCCAGGCTACTATACCCGGCCAAACTCTCAATTACCATAGATGGAGAAACCAAAGTATTCCACGACAAATCCAAATTCACACAATATCTTTCCACGAATCCAGCCCTTCAAAGGATAATAACAGAAAAGAAGGAATACAAGGACGGAAATCACGCCCTAGAACAAGCAAGAAAATAATCCCTCAACAAACCAAAAAGAAGACAGCCACAAGAACAGAATGCCAACTCTAACAACAAAAATAAAAGGAAGCAACAATTACTTTTCCTTAATATCTCTTAATATCAATGGACTCAATTCCCCAATAAAAAGACATAGACTAACAGACTGGCTACACAAACAGGACCCAACATTCTGCTGCTTACAGGAAACCCATCTCAGGGAAAAAGACAGACACTACCTCAGAGTGAAAGGCTGGAAAACAATTTTCCAAGCAAATGGTCTGAAGAACCAAGCTGGAGTAGCCATTCTAATATCGAATAAAATCGACTTACAACCCAAATTTATCAAAAAAGATAAGGAGGGGCACTTCATACTCATCAAAGATAAAATCCTTCAAGAGGAACTCTCAATTCTGAATATCTATGCTCCAAATGCAAGGGCAGCCACATTCATTAAAGAAACTTTAGTAAAGCTCAAAGCACACATTGCACCTCACACAATAATAGTGGGAGACTTCAACACACCAGTTTCGTCAATGGACAGATTGTACTGGTTAGTTCATAATGTTGTTCCACCTATAGGGTTGCAGATCCCTTTAGCTCCTTGGCTACTTTCTCTAACTCCTCCATTGGGAGCCCTGTGATCCATCCAATAGGTGACTGTGAGCATCCACTTCTGTGTTTGCTAGGCCCCGGCATAGTCTCACAAGAGACAGCTACATCTGGGTCCTTTCGATAAAATCTTGCAGTGTATGCAATGGTGTCAGCGTTTAGATGCTGATTATGGGGTGGATCCCTGGATATGGCAGTCTCTACATGGTCCATCCTTTCATCTCAGCTCCAAACTTTATCTGTGTATATGAATCCTGCAGGGTTCATTACTTACTCATGTGTTCAGTAAATCACAACTTGTATAAATACATTCTAGGGAATTGAATGTATATCTGGCCATTATTCTCAGAAAAAAAAGTTGACATGTTTTAAGGCTATGTATTTTTCTTCATTAAACAAAAGAGAAAAACATTGGCTGTTTTTCTCTTACATTTATTTCATCCTTTTACTCTAAAATTATCAAGATGGCCTTATCTTTAATATTAGAATTTAGCACTTGGTAAAAGAAAATAAAAAAGCCCATTGTGTCTGGCCAAGGAAAAGCTGGCCTTGATTTCAGACTAGACATTTAAATAAAGCATCCTTGGCATATACTGTTTTCTATAGTTAGAAAAAGAGATCAAGGTAAGAATCTTGGCTTGGAGTGATATGAAGATACTAATTAGCTGAATTTAAACAAGGAAACTTTCAGAGGAATATTTAGCTTTTCCAAAACCTGAGAACCTACAGGAGAAGAAACGAGTGGGAGAGGAAAGGAGGGATGCTGAATCTACTAAGGGGAGGAGGAGGCAGGAAGGAATAACAACACAAATTTGTAATGAGTAAGGTTTAGGGAATCATTGTTCTATGCTCTTTCTTTCATGAAACTGGTGTTAACTGATACAGTCTTCTAGGAGATAGTTGACCAACTGCTACTTTGACTTGTTATGAAGGAAGAAACTAAGAGTAGACTTAGTGTCTGACATAGGAATGGGTGAGTGGGAGTGGGTGGGTAGGGGAGTGGGTGAGGAGGGTATGGGGGGACTTTTGGGATAGCATTTGAAATGTGAATGAAGAAAATACCTAATTAAAAGTGTTCAGTGTCATGAAACTCAAGAAAAATGAAGACTGAAGTGTGGACACTATGCCCCTCCTTAGAATTGGGAACAAAACACCCATGGAAGGAGTTACAGAGACAAAGTTTGGAGCTGAGATGAAAGGATGGACCATGTAGAGACTGCCATATCCAGGGATCCACCCCATAATCAGCATCCAAACGCTGACACCATTGCATACACTAGCAAGATTTTATTGAAAGGACCCAGATGTAGCTGTCTCTTGTGAGACTATGCCGGGGCCTAGCAAACACAGAAGTGGATGCTCACAGTAAGCTAATGGATGGATCATAGGGCTCCCAATGGAGGAGCTAGAGAAAGTAGCCAAGGAGCTAAAGGGATCTGCAACCCTATAGGTGGAACAACATTATGAACTAACCAGTACCCCGGAGCTCTTGACTCTAGCTGCATATATATCAAAAGATGGCCTAGTCGGCCATCACTGGAAAGAGAGGCCCATTGGACTTGCAAACTTTATATGCCCCAGTACGGGGGAACACCAGGGCCAAAAAGGGGGAGTGGGTGGGCAGGGGAGTGGGGGTGGGTGGATATGGGGGACTTTTGGTATAGCATTGGAAATGTAAATGAGCTAAATACTTAATAAAAATGGAAAAAAAATTTTAACCCTTTAAATCCAGAAGAAAATGTTCAAAACAAGTATGAGATCTTGGATTTTTAAGTGTTCTAATCTTGAGGACTTTACAGATATTATTGGAAACACATATTAGAAGACAACATACAAGGTTGAATGTTCCTTGTCTTTGTTTTGTAAAAGGTTCAGGGTTTATGGCTATTTTTGGAGACACATATTAGGAAACACAATACAAGATTGAATGTTCCTTGTCTTTGTTTTGCAGAAGATGCAGATTGTATGATGGCAGTGGTGAATCCAAAACCCTCATCTTAAGTGTAACTTCTCATAAGTTTAACATCTATCCTGAGTGAGGTAACACAATCACAAAAGAACTCACATGATATACACTCACAGATAAGTGGATATTAGCCCAGAAACTTAGAATATCCAAGAAACAATTTGCAAAACACATGAAACTCAAGAAGAAGGAAGACCAACGTGTGGATACTTTGCTCCTTCTTAGAATGGAGAAGAAAATACCTATGGAAGGAGTTACAGAGACAAAGTTCAGAGCTGAGATGGAAGGAAAGACCATCTAGAGACTGCCCCACCCAGGGACCCAACCAATATACCACCACCAAACCCAGACACTATTGCATATACCAGAAAGATTTTGTTGACAGGATCCTGATATAGCTCTCTCTTGTGAGGCTCTGCCAGTGCCTGGCAAATACTGAAGTGGATGCTCACAGTCATCTACTGGATGGAATGCAGAGCCCCTAATGAAGGAGCTAGAGAAAATACCCAAAGAGCTAAAGGGGTCTGCAACCCTATAGGAAGAACAACAATATGAACTAACCAGTACCCCACCACCACCCCCCCAGAGCTGTGTCTCTAGTTGCATATGTAGGAGAGGATGTACTATTTGGCCATCAATGGAAAGAGAGCCCCTTGGTCTTGCGAAGATCATATGCCCCAGTATAGGGCAATGCCAGGGCCAGGAAGTAGGAGTTGGTGGGTTGGGGATCAGAGTTGGTGGAGGTTATAGGGGGCTTTGGGGATAACATTTTACATGTAAATGAAGAAAATATCTAAGAAAAGAATCAGCACTGAGCATTGCCAAGATAATAAGCATCTCTTCAGAAACTGATAGTAAAGCCCTAATGCTAAAGAAATTACCCACACAATTCATTGAACATGGAGATATTGAGCTAATGCCTCGATAGAGCCTTTATCTTTACATTCTAATATCTTTGGTATGCAAAGGTACTCTTCAGTCTACCAGAAGAGAAAAATAAACACCAACCCAGCCACAAAACCTTTAACCAATGCTTCTGTCTGTGAAATGTGCTAGAGCAATTGTGGCACAAAGCTAATGTGAGTAACCAACCAGGATCTGACTTGACTTAAGTCCCACTTCACAAGCTGCAACCTATACCCGACACTGCGTAGGTAACCAAGAACCAGAGTCAAGGTAACCCAGGGATCTAGGGTAAAACCAAATACTGCTGGTCTAAAAAAAAAATGAAAGTAGCAATAAAATAACTCCTAATGACATTATGTTATACTTGAAGATCAATTCCTATCTGGGTCATCATCAAAGAATGTTCTTGTTGTAGCAGACAGGAACAAAGGCAGAGACCAACAGCCAGACATAATGCAGAGAATACTCAGACCTAAATGGGATGTTTCCATTCAATTCCTCCCCTCAGTGCCTAGGGAGCTCTGTGAAAGAGAAGGCAGAAAAACTGTAAGAGCCAGAGGTGATGGAGGACACCAGGAGAACAAGGCCCTCTAAATCAACTGAGCAAAACATATATCAACTCACAGAGACTGCAGCAATATTAATCCTTCAGGGATCAACATCAGGTCCTCTGTACATGAATTACAGCTTTCAGCTTAGTATTTTTACATGACTCCTGAGTGTGTGAACAAGTTGGTCTCTGATTCTTGTGCCTACCCTTGGGGACCTTTTCCTTTTGTCGGTTTCCCTTTTCCAACTTCATTGTGATGGACTTTGCTTGATCTTATTATATTTTATTTTATTATGTTTTGTTGTTATCTCTTAGAATTCTATCTCTTAGATCTGGATGGGAGTGGAGATGGGATGTACTAAGAGGTATAGAGGGAGGGAAAACTGTATCCAAGGCCTTCTAGCAATGTCCAGAAAGGAATTTTACCATCACACATGATGGAGAGAAAACACTAAGGTCACCTAGTATATGGAGGCTCGGGATATTGATCCACACCACAGAGCTTCATCTAGCATTTAGTATCAATCATAACAAGATAGACAGCTCTGAACCTAGGACTTTGTCTCCTTCCATATTTCTCAGTACCTTGGCTTCCTTTGGGGCCATGTTCTCATTATATTGGCCTCCTTTCTATCCCTGAAGGAGTGTTCCCTATCCTTCCTATATTTGGAACTCTGGCATGATAATTCTACTAAAAGAGGCACTTCCCCTAGACCTTTCTATACTGCCCTAGTTAGCATTATTTTTCTTAATCCCTTGACTGTAGAAGTACTTTATCAGAGCACTTCACCCTATTAATCAGACAGAAAGTTATCAGTGGTCTTCCCTAGCTGTCAACTTTGTATGCTATAATTTCAACCTACCAGGCAAGATAGGTGCAATTGTAAGAATATTTGGGGAATGACCAACTGCTTCCTGATCTGATTTGAGGCCCTCTCTGTGGGAGAGAATATATGCCTGATACAATAAACTTGATTTTGAACAAAAAAAAGAAAGAAAGAAAGAAAGAAAGAAAGAAAGAAAGAAAGAAAGAAAGAAAGAAAGAAAAAACAAACAAACAATAAAACCCTAATGCTGGGAAGATCCCAGCCCCTAGGGGAAACCTGCTGCCCATAATTTGTTAAGTGGTTATGTAGTCAAGTTGCCTTCTATATATTAAAATTTATATTTGTAGAATAATGCTGTTATGTGTCTGGGTCAGAGAGGTTCCCTTTTCAGAGGGTGTCAGTTAAGACAGCCCCGAAATTGGTCAAAGTTCTAAAAAGTGATTGATTGTTAAGTGGTCAGCCATAGAAATGAATATATATTACCATGTCCAAGGCACAGGGAACATAGAAGAGGGTCTATTACATTGTAAGACCAAGAAAAAGGAGAGATACACTGTGAAATGTGTCTTCTGGGTATGTTGTGGCTGCCTTTTTGTTTGTTTGTTTGTTTGTTTGTTTGTTTGGTTGGTTGGTTGGTTGGTTGGTTGGTTTTGGTTTTATTTTCTCGAGACAGGGTGTGGCTGCCTTTTTTAAAAAAGACATGGGACTGGGGAAGGGGCTTGGGAAGAGGAAGCCAGCATGAATGGGAGAGAGTAAGAAAAGGTAAGAGTATGACCACAAATCTTAACCAATGTATGTTCATAGTTGTAGGTAGAAAAAAATGCAAATGCAAAAGGCTAATGTTTAGAATGGAATTTCTTGCCTGGTGTCTTATAAAACTTACTTCCTTTTTGTAATATTAGCATAAACGTTTCCTGACTTCTTTCATTTTTTTTGACAAGTGGAAACAGAGTCCCTGAGAGGCGACGATTCCTGCAGAGCAAACCTGTACATATAGTTTGTGTGGGTACCATGATGCCTGCTCAGATTTGGACGACTCCAGAGATTATTACAGAAAGTTTCTAAAAGAGCAGTGGGAGCACTCAAGAAGAAAAGAGCAAGAACCATGGAAGACACTGCTTTGCAGAGACACATTTTCCTGAAGAGTTTTGCTCAGGCAGCCTGTGTTCCAGGAAGACATTTCTAAGCATTTTGAAGCCTAGACCATGGCCAAGATGAGGTCAGATATTGCAGGCTGCAAAGCAAGTTGATAAGGGGGAGCCAGAGGGACTCAGGATTAAGGACTGGTCAGAGTTACAGACTTAAGAATATTGCTTTCTGAGTCCTGAATACTAACCATAGTTCATAGTATGAATTTTTTTCTTTTTTTTCTCATTAACCTTTCATTTTTTAATTTATTTTTACAATAAACAGAAAAGCTTATCATTAAAAAAATACCATAGCTGTCAATTTTTAAAATGTGGTTCAAGTTTTAATGCATTACATCTATATCCTATAATTATATCCTTTATATACAGGAAATGTGTGCAAAGTGCTTTCAAACTATAAAGTAATTCTGATATATAAGATACAAATGGTTGCCCTTAGGAGTTAGTTACACTTGACTACTTGCAATGAATCACAGCTGGTTTTATATTTGATATGCATTCTATTTATGTAAGAAAAAAAGCTATCACTTTATCATACCAACTTCTTTTGTAATTTAAAGCAAAAAACTTCACAGGTCTAAAGTTTTCTATAATAATTCAGTTATTTGCTTTTTTTCTTCCTTTTAAAAAGTAGAAGATAGATTTGAGTTTTTTTTATCATAAGCAAAATCCAGTATATTATTTTAGGCCTATTAACCAAGTTGTGATACACAATTTTAAAATAAAGTTACAGTTTTGAAAAATTTGTAAAGTCTAGGACTAGGAAATTATCTTCTAATAC
Organism: Mus musculus; assembly: GCF_000001635.26. Taxonomy (NCBI): domain Eukaryota; kingdom Metazoa; phylum Chordata; class Mammalia; order Rodentia; family Muridae; genus Mus; species Mus musculus. The sequence continues at coordinate 15,488,237 of NC_000070.6, read as the reverse complement.
TTTTTTTTTTCCAAAGAACAACCCTATTTTCTGAAGATGGATTCTTTTCTTCTTACTCAAAATATTCAACACGTAATGCTAACACTCCCAAAATCATATAAATCAAGAACAAATTGAAATGTTACTCTCTAAAGCTGGCCATGGTGGTACATGCCTGTGTTCCCAGAAACTGAAAAGAAGTAGAGACAGGGACATCAGACACTCAAGGTCATCTTTAGCTACATAGAGAACTGGAGGTGGCAGGAGCTACCAAGACTCTGTCTCAAAAGGAAAAGCAGAAAAGGATTTGCTATAAAGTTTTTTAAATTAAATCTTCAAAGCATAAAGTATATTACTGAGCACAGGTTTGAGAAAGTACACAAGAAAGATTATCTTTCAAATTCAGTCTTCCAGAATCTAAATTAATCTTCCTTTTGTTCTAATAGCTAGAAGGAACTTAACTTTCCATGAGTTAGCCATTCCTTAATTATGTGGACATAGAGACCTGTAGACTGAAAGTACTTCTGATACCTTGTGAAGTATACCCCAAAGGAAAATGGAGGCACTAAGAAGTTAAGAGTCCAGACTGTCATTTACACTTGCAGAAAAAAAGTATTTTCATGCTTTTGTTACCTTAGTAAAAACAGTATAAATAAGTTTTCATGTTATTGCAAAGCACCCTATGAAGCAGACAGTAGATATCCTCACTTAAAGAAAAATGGTTACAAAGGATTAAGTGTGTATGGTTGAATTAAAATATAATTAACCATCTCTAGATTTGGAATACATGTTTACACCTACATTAGGCCTATTTTTCATCATTTCCATCATCAAGTTAAGTCTGTTCAGTGAATCATTTGTAAACAGTAGCACAGTACAAAGAAAATGATATTCTGAGTTCCCCTGAGCAAGCTAGGGAAATCAAGCCACTAAATAAAACCAAATCTTCTGTGCAGACCACAAAGCATGTAGAGGATTCTTCCATCATGTTTCTGCCACATAGCTGACAGTTCAGTGAATGATACAAAATCGATTTAACATCATTTAAAAATCACTCTTGTCTTTGCATTCTTCCTTGTGTTTAATTTAGAAAAGTAAAAAGCATAAATTTTATCTCATAATGGGAGCTATACCTTAGAAATGCTGCTTATAATTCTTATGGGAAAAAATCAGGTGATCACTACTGAACAATAATTAATAACTTAGTTCTTCAAGCTCAAAATGAGTAAGTCTATGGATGTTACTTAAAATCTAGTTGACACTGATTTTTCAAGTATCAGCAATATTAGTCTTTAAAATGTTACCATTTGTGTTGTGCAAAGAATATTTATGTATATAAACCAAACTACTGGACAAAAAAGCAATGCAATCATCCAAACTGAGATTTTCTTCTGAATTCCACTTCATTTCCAGTCCATCTCTTAGGTCATCCAGGCCCAGCAGCCTTCTTGAGTAAAAAGCCATTTCTTCAATTTAGTTTTCTTCTCCTTCTTTGATAATACAAGTGTGCCAACCACTGAGAAATAAAAGGGCGTATACTAGCAAAAGCTAATGCACCAGGGGACATCTCAAAGAGCCATCAAACTGGTCTCTGTGAGGAGGGCTGATTACTTGTCTACAAAGATAATTTTGCCTGCAGTTAGCGTTTCCAGTTTATGAAGTCTCTGAAGGACATTCTTTTTGTTTTGTTTTGGTTTTGGTTTTTTTTTTTTTTTTTTGATTTTTTGAGACAGGGTTTCTCTGTGTAGTCCTGGCTGTCCTGGAACTCACTCTGTAGACAAGGCTGGCCTCTAACTCAAAAATTCGACTGCATCTGCCACCCAAGTCCTCCTGCAATCTAATGAGCACAAGAGCGATCTGCTCATTGTGGTTGCCTCTGGACCCTCGGTCTGAGCTTTCTGTTTTCCAACTCCTTCACTCCCTAAGTTTGGCTGTCTTGAAAAATTTTACTATGTATACTTTTCAGTCTCAATATCCTCACTAGGATATTCATCTTTGGCATTGGATTTTGTTTGCCTGTGTTTTCTTTCTGTATTTTTTTTCTCATTTTGTTTGAAACAGGAGCTTGAGATGTAGCCAAGGTGAGCCTCAAACTCCATCATCCCATGTCAGCCTCCTGATCATAGGCATACAGCACCATGAATAATTCTGCTTGAGACAAAGTCTTACTGTGTAGCCAAAGATGGTCTGAATCACCTGCTCTACTCCAGAATGGTCTTAAACTCCTGATCATCCTACCTCGGACTCCTATGACTTGGTTTACCACAATATCTGGGTGGTTGATGATATTGTTTTCTTGTTTGCATGTGTGTGTGTGTTTGTCTGTGTGTGTGTGTGTGTGTGTAGTACATCTACTACATGTATGTTTCTGACTGTGAGTGAAGTTATACACTATCAAAGCACACATATGGTAGTCTGAGAATATAAACCTAAAGTACCAGTCCTTGCTTTCTACCTTGGCTGAGACAGGGTGTTTTGTTTTGTGACCAAGTGTAATAAGTTAGCAATTCCAGAACTACTGGAGTGTCTTCTGTCTCTCCCTTCTCTAGCCCATGCTTTCTTTCATAAAAATATAAGTATTGCCATTTTTAAGAGATCTTATTTTCAATTTTGTGGGGGAACAGGTTCATGAGAGTGAATCAGATCCCTTGGAGCTGGAATTACAGACAGTTGTGAACTTTTCAAAGTGGGAGTGTAAAACTGAACTCAGAGACTTTGAAAAATCAATATGTCCTCCTAACCACTGAGCAAGCTTTCCAGCCCCTGTGTGTGTATTTGCCTGTTTGTCTGTTTGTCTTAATTGGCTCTGTCAAGTGTGACTGCCAAGAACTGTTTCAGAGGATTGGAATAAAAAGGAAAAGAAGGCGCTTAAGAAAGGCAAGTGCAGTGCACAGGGAAAGAACTTTGTGTCTGGCGGGCCCAGAAGACTGAGATAAGGAGGTCCTAATATAAATGTTTTGTTTACTTTCTTAAACTCTCTACGCCTCTCTATATATTAAATATTACGGGATTTTTATTAGATTTTAACTATGATACTGTTGTAAAATATGCTAGTGTCCATAGACATCTTTAAGTTCAACTTATGATGACTAGATTTTGTGCTAAGTTGATCATATTTAGAAACATCCATTCAGTAAAAACATACTTCTAAATGTGACTCTGAGAGAATTTCTAGAGAGAACTGATCCCCATCTTGGAGTATAGACAGTACCACACTATAGGGCAGGGGCCACAATGGAATAAGAAAAAGTGAATGTGGAGAGCAAGCAAGCCCAGCCCAAACATTTTCCTCTCTCTGCTTTCTGGCCACCTTAAAGTGAATAACTCTCCTTCACCATATGTGCTTGTCATTGATATGCTAAACTAAGCACATGCAGCAATGCAGCTATGGACTAAGTCCCCTGAAACTGTGAGTCACTATAAATCATCCATCCTTTGGTTCATGTTTGCTGTGTTGATGAGAAAGGTAATCCAGAAAGCAAGTAGAGAGGGTCACTGCGGTGAGAAACCCTAAGCATATGATTTTGAAAACTTAAGAACTTGCTTGTGGGATGAATATGCTAGAGTTTAAAGAAATGGGTATAGAATCCCTAGGATTATGTAAGCAGAGATTGATAGGAGATTCTAGCACCATACAAAAGGGTTTATTTTACATCATAGACAATCCATCATGGCAGAAAAGGGACAGTATAGGAACATGACACAGCCCTTGGTCACATTGTGTCCACAGCCAGGAAATAGGGATAGTTGGGTATTTTCTACTTTTTCAGTAAGATCCAGTCTATGTGACACCCAAAGTAGTAGGTCAGGCTGCCTCCTGTCTGGACCCTCTTGAATAGACATCCCCAGATATTTGTTTCCTGAGTGAGTCTAGTTCCTTTGAATTTGACATTAATTTTCTGTCACACATAGCAAATATAAATGCCACATCATACCTTTGGGGTTCCAGGCCCCACTCTGAGTCTAAATGGAAGGTTAGAAAAAGAGTCTATCCCCAAAGCTAAGTAAAAATCTCTGCGCTACTAATTATAAGATCAAAAGAAAATAGACTTAAGATCTCAGAAGGGAAAAATAAAAATGAGGGTAATTGGTGTATGTTAGATATAAAAGAAATGTGGATTGACTTTAAGTATGTAAGAAGGTTAACCACTTTTTCTTGAATTTAAGTCATGACTTTAGAGAGATGACCACTAAACAATAGCATAACAAGGGAATGAACACCAAGGGAGGGTAGATAAATGTGCAGTGATTACAGCCAGAGGGTAGAAGAGGGCAAGGTATAGGCAAGAGAGTAGGCAATGATAGCACACAGAGATGGGAGTGGTCCAAAGAATGGAAGAATAAGAAATAATGTTGCAGAGTGAACAATAAAATGCACACTGATAGGATATTAGGGAGGCAAGTTTATTTATAGTGTGGAGAGTGGAGAGGTGAGTGAGCTGTAAAAGTGAGATGTAGAAAGACAAATGGGGAGTGAAGATGATGAGGAGTAGGTACTGGTTGGTAGTAGAGAGAAGAGTTAGAAATGGTCATGGTGGTGAGAAGGTAGAAGACTAGACAGTGATGGTGAACACTGGGGGAAGAATGGAAAGTTGATGAGCAGTGAATATAATGGAGGAGTGTGGGAAAGAAGGTAGTGTGGGTCATCATGAGTAAGAGTATCAGAGTGGGCAATGATAATAGACAATGAGTAGGAAGTTGAGGAATGACGGTGGGGACTGGAAAGGAGTGGGGAGTGAGAAAAGAGTGGTAATGAGAACAAATAGAAAAATGACCATTGAAAATATTCAGAAGAAGGAATAATGATAGGTACTGGGTAGGTAGCAAAGTGGGTACTAGAGGAGTGGGTAGGGGAGTGGGCAGTGATCTTGCAGCATGGAATGGATAATCACTAGCAGTGAAGTGGACAGTGTGTAGGGGAATAGGCACTGATGTGGGGCCACATTAGTATACTTGGCAGTGATAGGAGGTTTGAGTATTAGAATTGTAAGGTATTTGAGGCATGGGCATTAAAATGGGTGGCAATTGGGGTTGGCATCTCAAATGTGTCACTGTCTTTATCCAAGTGCCATATTTTGTATAAACATTTTCTCTTTTGTAAAGTATGTCCTGTCAACAATTAACTTACTGCACCACAAACAACATGAGTATAGTTAAGTACGAATCTTAGCAGTGGGTGAGCTGTGTAGAGAGTATGTTGCTGTAAAAGTTAGTTTGCTACCCTCTTCTTTAAACACATGGTGGCTTCTCTGTGCTATGACATAGCAAAAACGCTTCACAGATGCTGACTCTTTGGTTTCCTAGCCCCCACACCTATCAGGAAAATAAACTTCAATTGTTTTTGATCAATTACTCAGTCTGTAGTATGCTTTAGTTCAGGACTGGATAAGAGCAGACTGTTTCTGTAGTCCTGCTCCACACCTTCCATCAGTATGTGCAGAAATACATTATCAATGTTCTTGGGCCATGTAGAGCATACGTGTTAGTCAACAGTCCCCCTTGCATAAAACTTGGCCAAACTTGATATTAAAAATGTTTTGCTCTGAGTTTGTGGAAAGATCGCTAAACTGTGTTATTGAGAGTTAAAGACCAAAGAGAATGCATCCCCATCATCTAAGTGTGTGATTGATGCTGTAATGAGACCTAGTTTAATACCAAAAGGAGACTAATGAGCTTATCTAAAAATACATGCACCAAATATCATTGCAAAGACATAGATGCTGAGTTTCAGGTTGAAGGAAGGAACCTCGTGGCAGTAGTATTCAGTCTTTAAAGAAGGGAGTTCTGGGAAGAAATGGTTTTTCATCCTTTTCTTCTGCCTGATCTCAAAGAGAAACAACTTTACAATAGACATGAAAATGCTCATCTACTTAACAGATTAAATATGGATGATGTGTCTTCTGGATAAAACAAATTAATTTTTAGTTTAAGATTTCCCCTCATTTTGTGAAGCTGAAGAAATTGGGGTATTTAAGACATTACACAATTGAAATTGCTACCTCCAAAACCTTATCCTTAAAAAGAGGTATTCTCTGAACACCTGGCATAAATTTTCCAAGATTAAAAAAAAATGATATGGGTTTTTTTTTTGTATACTTAAATTTTCCTTGGCTCTCTACCTTTGATGTTTGAAAAGGGAAATCTTCTGTAGAATTTATTATAAAGCATCCAGAAACTTTGCCTTTGGTAGAGTAGAACTGTTATTTAATTTTTAGTCACATAAAATAACTTCTTGTTTAAAAAAGATCTCTACTCTTGGTACTTAAATGTATTTATTTTACCTATAGAAGAATTTAAAATTTTACATTTGGATACTTTGCTTGCTATGCTGTGTAGTTGGTGGCTGTTTGTTACAGGGATTACATTTTTCCTGCTTTGTTCAGAGAGCAGAGCTCTCTGACAATGGTTCACATTGCCCATGGGGACAGCTCTAGATAGAGCAGAACATCAGCACTGACCAAATTAGCCTGATATAAATACACTCTCACTTCCCAGGTACTTTCTAACTCACATGACCATTTGGAAACTGACCATAAACTATGACTGAATCTGCACCTTCTGCACTTGGCAAAAAGCCTGGAAAAGAGTCAGCCATGTGTAAATATTTATTGACTGGCTGTGGTTAGGACAGAATCCTATGGCTGCTTCAGATTTCATTGCAGCATGCTCTTACAGAGTGCATGGATTCATTTTCGTCCCCAGAAATTGTATCTGCTTCCTATCATAGTCTATTCTTTGAACATCAGACTTCATTTATAAGAATCTTATTATGTGTCATCCAGTTTCAAAGGAAATTCTGGTTCGATGGAATAAACACATTGTATGTCCCTGCTTTCAGAAAATACTGTAAAAACAAATCCCAAGTTCTTACACTATGATGGGGTTTAGGAAGAGGAGTTGTTTATGTGAGCCACACTTTCTTGTTGCTATTACAAAATATGGGCAGCAAGACCCTAGCTGGGAAAAGAATAATTTTGGCAGTGGTCTCAGAGCTTGCAGCTTATAATCCTTGCTTATGTTGGTTATAGGTCTGTTGTGAGTCTTAACTCATGGTGACAGGAACCTATGGAGGAGAAGGAGGCTACTCATCTCATAATGGACAGAAAGATATTGAGCTCAGGACTGAAGACCAAGTTTAACCTTCAAACATGACAACGATCACTTCTGTTTAATCAGGTCCTTCCTAAAATTTCAGTAACCCCAAATAATCATATCAGTAGTAACATCTGAACCTGCTAGGGACATTTAATGTTCCAAATCATAATACTTCCTCTACTCCACTAGAATCATCAAAACCCATGCTTAGTCACCTGGCTGGACTGTCATCAACAGCTAATCCCCAAACAGCTGCCACACTTCCTTTTATCTTGCATTTATGAATCCACTGGAATTTGCATTTTATATATATTTACCTACTGTCACTTCAAAGCTTGCCACGAGGCATTTCAATAGCTCCTACTTATCAAATATATATATATATATATATATATATATATATATATATATATATATATATATATATATATATATGTATATATTATCCTTAGGATGAATTTCTGAAGGTAAAATTGGGAATTTTTATGCATACATCTGTGCTTCACATATCTTTCAGGAATATTATCAGGCTACTTTCTAAAAAGATTAAAACATACTATATTTATTGCTATTATAATGTTTAAGTGTACACTTTAATATTCTCTCTCCAAAAAAAAAATATCAGATTTTAAAAGCCCAAGGAAGTTGCTCAGTTTAGTAAGTAATGATTTAATTTCATTTTGTTGGAGCTGACACTTTGGGGTTTAGAAATGCATGCTTCATTATTTTTTTATAGTGCTGTATTTCCTCATTAACTGATGAAAATGTCTTATGATTGTTTTCCTTTACAATTGCTTGCATGTTACTGATTCATATCCATTTTATAAACCAAGGTGTTTTCCAGCACTGATGGCAGAATGTTGCTTCTTTGCAAGCCATGAACAGCTAGAACTATAATCTCATTTAAATAGAAACTCAATGGGTACATGCATGGAGTAGTGATACTAAATAAAATTTTAGACCACTTAAAATTTTCCTTCATTTGCTTAATTAGTACATACTAGTTCATTGTTTTGACCATTAAGATTCTTATAGACTGAGATTTAAACCAGTAGGGGCCAGTCTACCTTGGTCACAAACTCAGCAGACAGTCCAACAGCCCCCAGAGGAGGTACCAGTCCCAGAATCTATGGGTCCCAGGATCCCAGGATCCCAGAATCTCAGAAACTTGGTCACACCAGGATCTCAGGGTCTCTAAGGCAACTTTACTCCCAGGAACTCTGACAGACCCAAAATCTAAGAATCATAGGCACCTGGAATCTCAGGATCACAGAGAAAGCTGGGCTCTGAGGAGTTCTGATTCAGACTGCTAATCAGAGACTATGAAAGCCAGAAGATACTGAGCAGATGTCATACAGACCCTAAGAAAACACATATACCAGCTCAGGCCACTATACCCAATAAAACTCTCAATTACCATAGATGAAGAAACCAAAGTATTCCATGACAAAACCAAATTTACACAATATCTTTCCACAAATACAGCCTTTCAAAGGATAATAAAAGGAAAACTCCAACACAAGGAGGGAAACTATGCCCTATAAAAAACAAGAAAGTAATCTTTCAAAAAGAAGATAGCCACATGAACAGAATTCCAACTCTAACAACAAAAATAACAGGAAGTAACAATGACTTTCCTTAATATCTCTTGATATCATTGGACTCAATACCCCAATACAAAGACATAGAATAATAAACTGGCTACATAAACAGGACCCAACATTTTGCTGCATACAGGAAACCCACCTCAGGGACAAAGACAGATACTATCTCAGAGTAAAAGTCTGGAAAACAATTTTCCAAGCAAATAGCCCCAAGAAACAAGCTGAAGTAGGCATTCTAACATCAACTAAAATCAACTTTTAACCTAAAGTTATCAAAAAAAGACAAGGAGGGACACTTCGTACTCATGAAAGGTAAAATCTTCCAAGATGAACTCTCAGTTCTGAAGATCTATGCTTCAAATGCAAGGGAATCCACATTCATAAAAGAAACTTTACTAAAGCTCAAAGCACACATTGTACCACACACAATAATAGTGGGAGACTTCAACACTCCACTCTTATCATTGAACAGATCCTGGAAACAGAACCTAAACAGAGACACAATGAAACTAACAGAAGCTATGAAACAAATGGATTTAACAGATATCTATAGATCATTTTATCCAAAAATAAAAGGATACACCTTCTTCTCAGCACCTCATGGTACCTTCCCCAAAACTTACCATATAATCAGTCACAAAACAGGCTTCAACAGATACCAGAAGACTGAAATAATCCCATGCATCCTATCAGATCATCATAGACAACGGCTGATCCTCAATAACAACATAAATAATAGGAGACACGCATACAGGTAGAAGCTGAGCAACACTCTACTCAATGATAACTTGGTCAAATAAGAAATAAAGACATTTTAGGGTTTAATGAAAATGAAGCCACAACATACGTATGGGACTCAATGAAAGCAGTCCTAAGAGGAAAACTCATAGCACTGAGTGCCTCCAAAAGAAACTGGAGAGAATATACACTAGCAGCTTAACAGCAACCCTGAAAACTCTACAACACAAAGAAACAAATTCACCCAAAAGGAGTAGATGCCAGGAAATAATCAAACCCGGGGCTGAAATCAACCTTGATTTCATAGGTGGAAACAAAGAATCAACAAAACCAGGAGCTGATTCTTAGAGAAAATCAACAAAATAGATGAACCCTTAGCCAGACTAACTCGAGGGCACAAGGACAGTATCCTAATTATCAAAATCAGAAATGAGAAGGGAGACATAACAACAGAAACTGAGGAAATCCAAAAAATCATTAGCTCCTACGACAAAAGCCTACACTCAAAAAAAACTGAAAAACCTGGATGTAGTGGACAATTTTCTAGACAGATACCAGGTACCAAAGATCAGGATCATATTAAAGATCTAAACAGTCCTGTATCACCTAAAGAAATAGAGACAGTCATTAATAGTCTCAAAAAAAAAAAAAAATCCCAGGACCAGATGGGTTTAGTGCAGACAGAATTCTATCAGACCTTCAAAGAAGACCTAATACAAATACTCCTCAAACTATTCCACAAAATAAAAAACAGAAGGCACTGTACCAAATTCATTCTATGAAGCCACAATTACTCTTAAACCACACAATGACCCAACAAAAAAAGAGAACTTCAGACCAAATTTCCTTATGAATATCAACGCAAAAATACTCAAAAAAATTCTTGCCAACTGAATCCAAGAATGCATCAAAATGATCATCCACCATGATCAAGTAGGCTTCATCCCAGGAATGCAGGGATGGTTCAATATACAGACAGACATCCATCAATATAATCCACTATGTAAACAAACTCAAAGAAATAAGCCATATGATCATTTCATTAGATGCTGAGAAAGCATTTGACAAAATCCAACACTCCTTCATGATAAAAGTATTGTAAAGATCAGGAATTCAAGGCCCATACCTAAACATAATAAAGCAATATACAGCAAACTAGTAGACAATATCAATCTAAATGGAGAGAAACTCGAAGCAATCCCACTAAAATCAGGGACTAGACAAGGCTCTCTCCCTATCTATTCAATATAGTATGTGAAGTCATGGCCAGAGCAACTAGACAACAAAAGGAGCTCAAGGAGATACAAATTGGAAAGGAAGAAGTCAAAATATCACTATTTGCAGATGATATGGTACTATTTATAAGTGACCCTAAAAATTCCACCAGAGAACTCCTTAACCTGATAAACAGTTTCAGTGCAGAAGCTGGATATAAAATTAACTCAAACAAATCAGTGGCCTTTCTCTACACAAAGGATAAACAGGCTGAGAAAGAAATTAGGGAAACAACACCCATCAAAATAGTCACAAATAATATAAAATACCTTGGCGTGACTCTAACTAAGGAAGTGAAAGATCTGTGTGATAAGAACATCAAGTCTCTGAAGAAAGAAATCAAAGAAGATCTCAGAAGTTGAAAAGATCTCCCATGTGCATGGATTGGCAGGATTATTATAGTCAAAATGGTCATCTTGCTAAATGCAATCTACAGATTCAATGTAATCCCCATAAAAATTCCAAATGAATTCTTCACTGAGTTACATGCAAATTCATCTGGAATAACAAAAAACTAGGATTGTAAAAACTATTCTCAACAATAAAAGAACTTCTGGTGAAATTACCATCCCGGACATCAAGCTGTACTACAGAGCAACAGTGATAAAAATTGTATGGTATTGGTATGGTGACAGGCAGGTAGATAAATGGAATAGAACTGAAGAACCAGAAATGAATTCACACACCTATGGTCACTTGATCTTTAACAAAGCATTTTCAACAAATGGTGCTGATTCAACTGGTGGTCAGCATGTAGAAAAAAGCAAATCAATCCATTCTTATCTCATATAAAGCTCAAGTCCAAGTAGATCAAGTACCTCCACAAAAACCACAGACACTGAAACCTATTGAGGAAAAAGTGGGGAAGAGCTTTGAACTTATGGACACATGGGGAAAATTCCTGAACTGAACACTAATGGCTTGTACTGTAAGATCAAGAATTGACAAATGGGACCTCATAAAATTGCAAAGCTTTTGTAAGGCAAAGGACACTGTCAAAAAGACAAAAAGGCAACCAGCAGTTTGGGAAAAGATCTTTACCAATCCTACTTCCAATAGAGGGCTAACATCCAATATATATATATAAAAAAAAAAACTCAAGAAGTTAGACTCCAAAGAACCAAATAACCCTGATAAAAATGGAGTACAGAACTAAACAAAGAATTCTCAGCTGAGGAATACCGAATGGCTGAGAAACACCTAAAGAAATGTTCAACATCCTTAGTCATCAGGGAAATGCAAATCAAAACAACCCTGAGATTCCACCTTACGCCAGTCAGAATAGCTAAAATCAAAAACTCAGGTGACAGAAGATGCTGGTGAGGATGTGGAGAAAGAGGAACACTCCTCCATTGCTGGTAGAATTGCAAGCTGGTACAATCACTCTGGAAGTCATTTTGGTGGTTCCTCAGAAAATTGGACATAGTACTACCTAAGGACCAATCAACACCCATCCTGGGCATATACCCAGAAGATGCTCCAACATGTAATAGGGACACATGCTCCACTATGTTCATAGCAGCCTTATTTATAATAGCCAGAAGCTGGAAAGAACCCAGATGCCCCTCAACAGAGGAATGGATAAAGAAAATGTGGTACATTTACACAATGGAGTAGTACTCAGCTATTGAAAAGAATGAATTTATGAAATCCCTAGGCAAATGGATGGACCTGGAGGGTATCATCCTGAGTGAGGTAACCCAATCACAAAAGAACACACATGATGTGCACTCACTGATAAGTAGATATTAGCCCAGAAGCTTGGAATACCCAAGATACAATTCACAAACCACATAAAGCTCAAGAAGAAGGAAGACCGAAGTATGGATACTTTGATCCTTCTTTGAAGGGGGAATGAAATACCCATTGAAAGAGTTACAGAAACAAAGTGTGGAGCAGAGACTGAAGAAATGACCATCCATAGAGTGCCCTACCTGGGATCTATCCCATATACAATCACCAAACACAGACACTATTTTGGATGCCAGCAAGTATTTGCTGACAGAAGCCTGATATAGTTGTCTCCTGAGAGGCTCTACCAGTTATTTACTGACAAATACAGAAATGGATGCTCACAGCCATCCATTGAACTAAGCACAGGGTTCCCAATAAAGGAGCTAGAGAAAGGACCCAAGGAGTTGAAGGGGTTTGCAGACCCATATGAGGAACAACATTATGAATTAACCAGTATCCCAGAACTCCCTGAGACTAAACCACCAACCAAAGAAAACACATGGAGGGACTCACTACTCTAGCTGCATATGTAGCAGAGGATGGTCTAGTTGGTCATCAATGGGAGGAGAGGACCTTGGTCCTGTGAAGGCTTTATGCCCCAGTTGAGGGGATTGCCAGGACCAGGAAGCGGGAGTGTGTGTGTTGGTGAGGAAGGGGAGGGGGGAGGTGATAGGGGTAGTGGGTTTTTGGAGGGGAAATCAGGAAAGGGGATAACATTTTAAATCTAAATAAATAAAATGTCTAATTAAAAAGTCATCACACAATTGAAAAATATTTTAAAAATTTTTTTTAAAAATGAAAGAAAATAAACAACTCAAAATACTTTCAGGAAGTACCTGAAACTGACAAGATTCTCTAGACTTTTTCCCCTATAGTCACAGTTCTTCATCTGTGGGACACAGCCTCTTTCATGTAGAACTATCCTTTCACAGGGTGTCTCATCAGATATCCTGCATATCAAATATTTATACTACAAACCATAACACTAGCAAAAGTATAGTTATGAAGTAGCAATGAAAATAATTTTATATTTGGAGTCACCCACAACACAAGAAACTGTACTAAAGAGTTGCATTATTAGGAAGGTTGAGAGCCACTGCTTTAGAGTATGTGAACAATAAAGAAAGATTATCTCTAAGATAAGGCCAGTCACCTAGAAGAAACAAAGGATAGGTAAACTGCCTAGAAAAAACAAAAGCACTGCCTGGAAAAGGCTCATACACACACATCCACCTAGAAAGGATATTTTTCAGTCTGTTGAGCTGCCTGCAGTCTGTCCAGTGTGCTCCAGATTTCAGCTTTTGTGAACTATCACACATAGTGGGAGGGCTTTGGTGACACAGCTGTCTTTGAGTCATTTCTGGTTCTATAAGTAACCCCTCACCCATAATCCTGTAAGTAATCTCAATAAAATTCATTGGTTCATTAAATTAGACTTTGTTGGTAATTATCCTTTGGTCTGTTCCTAGTTTCCTTTCTAGGGTGAGTAGGTGTGTGTGTGTGTGTGTGTGTGTGTGTGTGTGCGCGCGCGCGCTCTTCCTATATAAAGTCTGTCACAAGACAGATGTATTTGGCAATGGTGCCTTACCATGTAGTTATGGTATCTAGTCAAATGCCATGGCAGCCTATAAAACCTGTGTGATCAGTAACTCTTAGGGCAGTAAACTGCCACTGAGAATTTTTTGTTTGTTTGTTTAACAGCTAGTATCTGCTGTGAACAGTATTCTCCACCTATAAGGGGAGGGTACATCTGTTTCAAACCCCTTTTTTAAAAACGAAGTTTTTAATTACCTTACAAAATTGTGGGTTTCCATAAGGCTTTTTCATAATCTTCAGTTGTGGTTATCACACCCGTTCACCTTCTCCTCTTCACCATCTCGTTATTCTTGAAGGCTGTTATTATTACTTTGAACTTCTTTTGAGAAACCTGCCATTTTTAAATTAGATGATTTGCTTGAAATATTTTGCAACTTAGAGAAAAAAGTGTCTCTTTAAATATCATTGGAGTAAGTAGTTGGGTTGACTACAGATGACTAAGGGCTATGCCGTGATCAGTTTTTTGTCACTATCAAACTACCATAAACATTCTACTTTTTTTATTTATTTGGGGTTACAGTTTTTAAGCCTTCTGCCTTGATCTTTATTTTTTATTTTTATTATTTAGTTAGTTTGTTTCTCAGAATGTATCCTGCTATTTGAGTGTCTGTTGCCTGAAGGCATCACTATCCTAGACTGTCACAGGATCTAACCACTGCCAATAGCATACTGCATGCCTGCTGACTTCCCTGGATCTTCTAGGTCAAGGTCCTAGTACACTGAGATACCACCCAGGTGGCAAGGAGTGTTACCCAACAGTGACCTCAGATCACTGAAGTTCAGGATAGCATTGGAGGAGGTGCTTAACCTTAGATGATTGGTATGGTTTGTTTGTTGTTGTTAGGGATGTTGATGTTGTTGTTGAAAGTTAATACATTGTAAAAGGGAAAAATACCCTACTATAAATTCTTTAGAGGTTAAGCTAAATTCATATATTTTTAAGTTAAGTAAGAAATCAGACTAGATAAGCAAAAAAAATGTCTCAATCAAATGGCTTGGTTGGTACTGTTTTCAGACAAGGGCTATGGGGACAGCTTTTCACCAGGAGTCCCTGAGCTCATTCATCAGTACTTTCAAACAGTGTATGGTCATATCGAGACAAACAGCTCATAGAAGAAGAACTTCCTTTTGGAGGAGAGGATTCCAAGTGCACCCATATAACTGGGATTCGGATTCACCTCTGCCACTTACTGGCACAGTGACATTAGGCTGATACCCTTCCTGAGCCTCGGGCACTTTTATAAATAAATGAGAATCTCAAGGTTATTCCGCACATAGCAAGGAGAAAATTAACTGAGGACATACACTGTGTGCTTGTTTGTTTCCAGGGTACAGCATAAAGCTAGGAAGAAATTAGGGAGACATCAGGATCAGGACTCTATGAGACCCATATTTTTGTCTTCCTTGCCAAGATATGCCTTTTGGGTGACACTAAGCACAGTGCAAGCTCCAGACGGTGTGAGAAAAGAACCAAAATGGCCATCTCTGCCCTGTTGTTATCTCTACCAGCAGAGAAATCTTTATCACAGCAGTCTGCCCTTTCCAAGTACAGCTTGCTGTAAGTGAAAGAATTAATTGGGTATATTGCAGGTAGTAAGAATGTCTTTGGGGTAATATCCACTTATCAGTGAGTGCATATCATGTGTGTTCTTTTCTGATTGAGTTACTGCACTCAGGTGATATCCTTCAGATCCATCCTTTTGCCTAAGAATTTAATAAAGTCGTTGTTTTTAATAGCTGAGTAGTATCCCATTGTGTAAATGTACCACATTTTCTGTATCCATTCCTCTGTTGAGGGACATCTGGGTTCTTTCCAGTTTCTGGCTATTATAAATAAGGCTGCTATAAACATACTGGAACATGTGACCTTATTACATGTTGGAGCATCTTCTGGGGTATATGCCCAGGAGTGGGGTTGCTGGGTCCTCAGGTAGTACTATGTCCAATTTTCTGTGGAACCACCAGACTGATTTTCGTGATAGCATTTGAAATGTAAGTGAAGAAAATATCTAATAAAAACAAAAAAAAAAAAATGTCTTTGGGGAAAAGCCTGGTCTGGTTTGGTCAACCTGAAGGAATATTTGTCCTATTGGTCCCTGGACCTATAGGACCTTCCCTGTCTCTACTACATTTTTTGGAAGTTTGTAGTAGTTAACGTTAGAGTAGAGAATGGTATGAGGATTGGGTAATCCCCTTGTAGGGTTGGACATGAGGTAGAGTAGTTTCTAAGATCAGAAATGGTGAGGCTTAGAACCCAAAACTCTTACCATTTCAAACCTGGGAGAGGCTGAAGTAGTCAGAAACCTAAAAAGAAGCAAGCCATGATTAAGCTAGGCTAACAATTTGAATTTCAATTTTGTTTATCTTAAAAATTAAAGCAACAGCCAACACTCATATGTATGGATAGGCATTACTTTTCCTAACAGTTTTAACTTGTTAACTTTCAGTACCCTGTTATAATGTATAGATTATCTGAAGCTTCTGCTATTCTACTCCATGAGAATTTCCAAAAACCATTTGTCACATCCCTTCCACTCTAATCTGTCATATCTACTTGTCATCTTTTTAATATAGAGCCTGTTGGAATTTGTGAACTTTAGCTCCTAGCTCTTTTAACTGTCCCTCCCTTAGTATACATTAAACTTTTTTATTAATTAGTTATTTTATTAATTTACATCTCAAGTGCTGCCCCCTCCTGGTCCCCCATCATACAATCCTTCCCCCATCTCTCCTCCCCTTAACCTTTAAGAGGGTGCCCGCCAACTAGGTGTCCCTCCACCCTGGGGTATCAAGTCTTTACTGGATTAGAAACATTGTCTCCCCATGACACCAGACAAGGCAGTCCTCTGTGCCAGAGGGTCTTGGACCAACCCATGTGTGCTCTTTAATTGACAGAAGTTCTCAGGGAGCTCTCACGGTCCAGATTAGTTAACACTACTGATCTGCCTGTGGGGTTTCCATTCACTTCAGACCCATCAATCCTATCTAATTCTTACCACCCCTGGGCATATACCCAAAAGATGCTCCACCATAGCACAAGAACACATGTTACACTATGTTCATAGTGACCTTATTCTTAATGGTCAGAAACTGGACGCAACTCAGATGTCCTTCAATTGAAGAGTGGATACAGAAAATATGGTTCATTACACAACAGAATACAATCTAGCTATTAAATACAGAATGGAATACAATTCAGCTATTAAAAACAAGGGCATCGTGAATTTTGCAGACAAATGGATAGAACTAGAAAATATCATCCTCAGTAAGATAACCCAAACCCAAAAGGACATATATGGTATGTACTCATTGATAAGTGGATATTAGTCATAAAGTACAGAATACCCATGATACACCCCATAGAGCCAAAAAATGTTAAACAGGAAGGAAGGCCTAAGTGAGGGTTCTTAAATCCCATTTACAAGGAGGAACACAATAGTTATGGGAGGCAGAGGTAGGAGGGAGGGATCTGGGTGGGAAAGGGAGGGGGTATAAGGGGTCAGGATCAGGTATGGGGGGAAACAGGAGAGAGGCCCAGAAAGCCAGGAGAATGAATGGAATATGTAGCTGCTGGGATGCAGGACTGGGGAACCTCTCAAAAGTTCCAGAAACCTGGGATGGGGGGGGGTGCTCCCAGGATGTAGTGCAGGTGACCTTAGCCAAAATGCCCAAGAGTGAAGAGATGGAAATTGAAGAGACCACTAGGACCCCAATGGAGAGATGGGGACACCAATCCACCTATAAAACTTTCAACCCAAAATTGCTCCTGTCTAAAAGAAACACAGGGACAAAAATGGAGTAGAGACTGAAGGAATGCCAACCAATGAACAGCCCAACTTGAGCACCAATTTGGGGACCAATCCCTAACACTATTACTGATGTTATATTGTGCTTGCAGACAGGAGTCTAGCGTGGCTGTCCTCTATTAGCAGCTGACTAGACAGATGCAGATACTTAAGCCAAACATTGGACAGAGTTCAGGGACCCCTATGGAAAAGTTCAGCTGAAGAAGCTGAAGAGGTTGTAACCCCATAGGAGGAACAACAGTATCAATTAACTAGACCCCTCAGAGCTCCCAGGGATGGATGGCTCCTGCTACATATGTAGCAGAGGACTGCCTCATCTGGCATCAGTGGGAGGGTATGCATTTGATCCTGTGAAGGCTTGATGCCTCAGAGAAGGGGGATACTAGAGGAGTGAGGTGAGAGTTTGTGGGTGAGTGGAGGAGTACCTTCTCAGAGGTGTGGTGGAAGACTCATGGAGGAGGTACTGGGAAGGGTAAATAAAGAAAATAATTAATAATAGAAATTAAAAAGAAAAAAAACAGTTAAATTGAAATCAGAGTCCAAAGTGGCTCTGATGAATATTAATATTTTGGTATAGTTGAGGGAATAATTCTATAGGGACATACTGGAATACACTTAACAAAATTTTACCTAAAGTGGTCACACATTACTTTTTCTGCAGTTTTACTAAACAACTTGTTTAGTCTTTTTCATGTCTGTAAAAACAAATATAAATATTTTAAAAATATCTTCATGGCACATTTATGACATGCAGACATGAGCAGATCAGTGGGTGTTAGCTGCTAAGTAATGTAGACATCCTTATGAGTAAATACCTATTTTAACACACTTCAAACTCTTCTTTTCTTACATCTCAGCAGAAACGTCCTTGCACGAGCTGAGTTCCATTTTTTTCTGATGTGAATTGAACACACCCAGAGATCTTCCTGACATTTCACTGAACATGAGCCTCAGTACTTTCAGCCAAGCGCATTCCAAAGTATGTTCACTACCTTTCCTTCTTGAACTATGGTCTCAAACTGAGCAAGCAAATGCACATACTCCTTGACTGAGCATGCTCAGTAATGTGACCAGCGTAAAGTTCTTTTCTATATGAGTGTGTGTGTGTGTGTGTGTGTGTGTGTGTGTGTGTGTTTCTCAAGCAAATGCTCATCCTTTCCTTGTAAGAAGAATGATTATTTGGGAGATACCATTGGTACTTTTCTTACCAGTTTCAAGCAAAGACTAACAACAACAACAAAAACCACACACACACACACACACACACACACACACACACAAACCAAAACCCAAAAAGCACCACATCTTTTTCACTATTATTGTTGCCTATTTATCTTGTGATTGCCCTCACCAGGATGCAAACCCACCACATTTAGTTATACTGTCCCTGTCACCACCTGGATAGTCACTGGTATGTGGCCAGGGTGATCATTTCACTAAGTATTCATTTGATATTCTAATATGAATACTTTTACAAATAGCTAAACCAGTCAAAATATTTTGCTGTGATTGCCACAAGCAGTGTTGAGCTGCATGGGGACTGAGAGGGCCTTTCAGTGGCTGAGTGGTATTTTGCTTGGATACATATGCATATGATATGATAGTGCTAGGTAGGACCTTTGAGGGTGAGAGTTAGGTGACATGGAATGGTGCAGTCATAATGACAGAGTTAGTATATTTATAACAACTACTTCTGCTTTGAGGACCTTTGAGGGAGAAGTTAGCCTGTGCCACCTTCAAGCAGGCTGATCCCAAAACTTCGGATCTCCATAACCCTGAGATACGGCCTTGATTATAAAACAACCAAGCTAGAGACGTTTCTTGTAGCAATGTAAACAAACTGTCCTGATATTGTTTTCCAATAGTCTGCTTTTATGTAAATAGATTTGTAATAAATATATGGAGATTGAGCGTGGCTCTTTATCCTAATCTTGAAAATGGTGTGGGGGATCACGTATCAATATCATGGAACAATGGTAAAGTGTTGAGGGCCAGCCTGGGGTTTGTCAGTCCTATCGCTAGTTATTACATAGTTTTAAAAGAACAATTTCAGTGTTATCCAGTGTATATTCTAACTAGCTATTTCTTATAAAGATATTCATTCATTTTGCTAGCATTTTCATAACTTTAAAAATGTCAGTGAATGATAACCTACATACTATTATTGAAAATAAAATCTGGTGGCTGGAGAGTTGGCTCAACTCTTAAGATCAGATGCTGCTCTTGCAGAGGCTCTGGGCTCAGTGCCCAGCAAGCATTTGGCATCTCACAAACACCCATAACTCTAGTCCTATGGGGTACAAAGCCCTCTTTCAGCCTCCTAAAACACATGGTGCACATACATAAATTCAAAAAACACATATAAAAAATTTTTTAAAAAATGAATATGGGAGCACGGGGGTCTGCCCGGCCTGAGAGGTTTGTGTCACAGGCGCCGGCGGGAGCCTTCTTGGCTCCGGGACTCCACGGAGGGCAGGCTGCATGGGAGACCGTGTGGAATACAGAGGCCAGCCGTTTCTGGGACAGGTGAGAGTCGCAGAGCTTCTGGGGCGGCGCCATCTTCGGCTCCAGACGGCCGGCCACCTTCCTGGCGAGAGCCACAGAGCTTCTGAGGCAGTGACATCTTCGACTCCAGACAACCGGCCACCTTCCTGGCCAAAGCAACACAGCTTCTGGGAAAGATCCTGTTTTGGGCCTTCACCTTCAGCCAGGAGGAGGTCCAAACACCAGATAACTGTACACCTTCCCCGAAAGAGGAGAGCTTGCCTGCAGAGACTGCTCTAACCACTGAAACTCAGAGGAGAGAGCTTGTCTCCCACGCCTGCTGATTGAGGGTAACAAAATCAACAGAGGAACAATCTCTTAACAAAGACAACTATAACAACTAACTCCAGAGATTGCCAGATGGCGAAAGGTAAACGTAAGAATCCTACTAACAGAAACCAGGAACACTCACCATCATCAGAACCCAGAACGCCCACTTCGCCCAGTCCAGGACACCATAACACACCTGAAAAGGTAGACCTGGATTTAAAAGCATATCTCATGATGACGGTAGAGGACATAAAGAAGGAATTCAATAACTCACTTAAAGAGATACAGGAGAACACTGCTAAAGAGTTAAAAGTCCTTAAAGAAAAACAGTAAAACACTGCTAAAGAGTTACAAGTCCTTAAAGAAAAACAGGAAAACACAACCAAACAGGTAGAAGTCCTTATAGAAAAACAGGAAAACACATCCAAACAGGTGATGGAAATGAACAAAACAATACTAGACCTAAAAAGGGAAGTAGACACAATAAAGAAAACCCAAAGTGAGGCAACGCTGGAGATAGAAACCCTAGGAAAGAAATCTGGAACCATAGATGCCAGCATCAGCAACAGAATACAAGAGATGGAAGAGAGAATCTCAGGCGCAGAAGACTCCATAGAGAACATCTGCACAACAATCAAAGAAAATGGAAAATGCAAAAAGATCCTAACTAAAAACATCCAGGAAATCCAGGATACAATGAGAAGACCAAACCTACGGATAATAGGAGTGGATGAGAATGAAGATTTTCAACTCAAAGGACCAGCAAACATCTTCAACAAAATTATTGAAGAAAACTTCCCAAATCTAAAGAAAGAGATGCCCATGAACATACAAGAAGCCTACAGAACTCCAAATAGACTGGACCAGAAAAGAAATTCCTCCCAACACATAATAATCAGAACATCAAATGCACTAAATAAAGATAGAATACTGAAAGCAGTAAGGGAAAAAGGTCAAGTAACATATAAAGGCAAGCCTATCAGAATTACACCAGATTTTTCACCAGAGACTATGAAAGCCAGAAGAGCCTGGACAGATGTTATACAGACACTAAGAGAACACAAATGCCAGCCCAGGCTACTATACCCAGCCAAACTCTCAATTACCATAAATGGAGAAACCAAAGTATTCCACGACAAAACTAAATTCACCCATTATCTCTCCACGAATCCAGCCCTTCAAAGGATAATAACAGAAAAAAACCAATACAAGGACGGGAACCATGCCCTAGAAAAAACAAGAAGATAATCCCTCAACAAACCTAAAAGAAGACAGCCACAAGAACAGAATGCCAACTTTAACAACAAAAATAACAGGAAGCAACAATTACCTTTCCTTAATATCTCTTAATATCAATGGACTCAATTCCCCAATAAAAAGACATAGACTAACAGACTGGCTACACAAACAGGACCCAACATTCTGCTGCTTACAGGAAACCCATCTCAGGGAAAAAGACAGACACTGCCTCAGAGTGAAAGGCTGGAAAACAATTTTCCAAGCAAATGGTCTGAAGAAACAGGCTGGAGTAGCCATTCTAATATCGGAAAAATCGACTTCCAACCCAAAGTTATCAAAAAAGACAAGGAGGGACACTTCATACTCATCAAAGGTAAAATCCTCCAAGAGGAACTCTCAATTCTGAATATCTACGCTCCAAATGCAAGGGCAGCCACATTCATTAAAGAAACTTTAGTAAAGCTCAAAGCACACATTGCACCTCACACAATAATAGTGGGAGACTTCAACACACCACTTTCATCAATGGACAGATCGGGGAAACAGAAACTAAACAGGGACACAGTGAAACTAACAGAAGTTATGAAACAAATGGACCTGACAGATATCTACAGAATATTTTATCCTAAAACAAAAGGATATACCTTCTTCTCAGCACCTCACGGGACCTTCTCCAAAATTGACCATATAATTGGTCACAAAATAGGCCTCAACAGATACAAAAATATTGAAATTGTCCCATGTATCCTATCAGACCACCATGGCCTAAGACTGATCTTCAATAACAACATAAATAATGGAAAGCCAACATTCACGTGGAAACTGAACAACACTCTTCTCAATGATACCTTGGTCAAGGAAGGAATAAAGAAAGAAATTAAAGACTTTTTAGAGTTTAATGAAAATGAAGCCACAACGTACCCAAACATTTGGGACACAATGAAAGCATTTCTAAGAGGGAAACTCATAGCTCTGAGTACCTCCAAAAAGAAACGGGAGAGAGCACATACTAGCAGCTTGACAACATATCTAAAAGCTCTAGAAAAAAAGGAAGCAAATTCACCCAAGAGGAGTAGACGGCAGGAAATAATCAAACTCAGGGGTGAAATTAACCAAGTGGAAACAAGAAGAACTATTCAAAGAATTAACCAAACGAGGAGTTGGTTCTTTGAGAAAATCAACAAGATAGATAAACCCTTAGCTAGACTCACTAAAGGGCAAAGGGACAAAATCCTATTCAACAAAATCAGAAATGAAGAGGGAGACATAACAACAGATCCTGAAGAAATCCAAAACACCATCAGATCCTTCTACAAAAGGCTATACTCAACAAAACTGGAAAACCTGGACGAAATGGACAAATTTCTGGAAAGATACCAGGTACCAAAGTTGAATCAGGATCAAGTTGACCTTCTAAACAGTCCCATATCCCCTAAAGAAATAGAAGCAGTTATTAATAGTCTCCCAGCCAAAAAAAGCCCAGGACCAGACGGGTTTAGTGCAGAGTTCTATCAGACCTTCAAAGAAGATCAAATTCCAGTTCTGCACAAACTATTTCACAAGATAGAAGTAGAAGGTACTCTACCCAACTCATTTTATGAAGCCACTATTACTCTGATACCTAAACCACAGAAAGATCCAACAAAGATAGAGAACTTCAGACCAATTTCTCTTATGAATATCGATGCAAAAATGCTTAATAAAATTCTCGCTAACTGAATCCAAGAACACATTAAAGCAATCATCCATCCTGACCAAGTAGGTTTTATTCCAGGGATGCAGGGATGGTTTAATATACGAAAATCCATCAATGTAATCCATTATATAAACAAACTCAAAGACAAAAACCACATGATCATCTCGTTAGATGCAGAAAAAGCATTTGACAAGATCCAACACCCATTCATGATAAAAGTTTTGGAAAGATCAGGAATTCAAGGCCCATACCTAAACATAATAAAAGCAATCTACAGCAAACCAGTAGCCAACATCAAAGTAAATGGAGAGAAGAAGGAAGCAATCCCACTAAAATCAGGGACTAGACAAGGCTGCCCACTTTCACCCTACCTTTTCAACATAGTACTTGAAGTATTAGCCAGAGCAATTCGACAACAAAAGGAGATCAAGGGGATACAAATTGGAAAAGAGGAATTCAAAATATCACTTTTTGCAGATGATATGATAGTATATATAAGTGACCCTAAAAATTCCACCAGAGAACTCCTAAACCTGATAAACAGCTTCGGTGAAGTAGCTGGATATAAAATTAACTCAAACAAGTCAATGGCCTTTCTCTACACAAAGAAAAAAACAGGCTAAGAAAGAAATTAGGGAAACAACACCCTATTCAATAGTCACAAATAATATAAAATATCTCGGCATGACTCTAACTAAGGAAGTGAAAGATCTGTATGATAAAAACTTCAAGTCTCTGAAGAAAGAAATTAAAGAAGATCTCAAAAGATGGAAAGATCTCCCATGCTCATGGATTGGCAGGATCAACATTGTAAAAATGGCTATCTTGCCAAAAGCAATCTACAGATTCAATGCAATCCCCATCAAAATTCCAACACAATTCTTCAACGAATTAGAAGGAGCAATTTGCAAATTCATCTGTAATAACAAAAAACCTAGGATAGCAAAAACTCTTCTCAAGGATTAAAGAACCTCTGGTGGAATCACCATGCCTGACCTAAAGCTTTACTACAGAGCAATTGTGATAAAAACTGCATGGTACTGGTATAGAGACAGACAAGTAGACCAATGGAATAGAATTGAAGACCCAGAAATGAACCCACACACCTATGGTCACTTGATCTTCGACAAGGGAGCTAAAACCATCCAGTGGAAGAAAGACAGCATTTTCAACAATTGGTGCTGGCACAACTGGTTGTTATCGTGTAGAAGAATGCGAATTGATCCATACTTATCTCCTTGTACTAAGGTCAAATCTAAGTGGATCAAGGAACTTCACATAAAAACAGAGACACTGAAACTTATAGAGGAGAAAGTGGGGAAAAGCCTTGAAGATATGGGCACAGGGGACAAATTCCTGAACAGAACAGCAATGGCTTGTGCTGTAAGATCGATAATTGACAAATGGGACCTAATGAAACTCCAAAGTTTCTGCAAGGCAAAAGACACCGTCAATAAGACAAAAAGACCACCAACAGATTGGGAAAGGATCTTTACCTATCCTAAATCAGATAGGGGACTAATATCCAACATATATAAAGAACTCAGAAGGTGGACTTCAGAAAATCAAATAACCCCATTAAAAAATGGGGCTCAGAACTGAACA
This sequence comes from Mus musculus, assembly GCF_000001635.26. Taxonomy (NCBI): domain Eukaryota; kingdom Metazoa; phylum Chordata; class Mammalia; order Rodentia; family Muridae; genus Mus; species Mus musculus. The sequence goes on along the minus strand of NC_000070.6, from coordinate 15,463,056 downwards.
AAGAATTCTCACCTGAGGAATACCGAATGGCAGAGAAGCACCTGAAAAAATGTTCAACATCCTTAATCATCAGGGAAATGCAAATCAAAACAACCCTGAGATTCCACCTCACACCAGTCAGAATGGCTAAGATCAAAAATTCAGGTTACAGCAGATGCTGGCATGGATGTGGAGAAAGAGGAACACTCCTCCATTGTTGGTGGGATTGCAGGCTTGTACAACCACTCTGGAAATCAGTCTGGCGGTTCCTCAGAAAACTGGATATAGTACTACCGGAGGATCCAGCAATACCTCTCCTGGGGCATATATCCAGAAGATGCCCCAACTGGTAAGAAGGACACATGCTCCACTATGTTCATAGCAGCCTTATTTATAATAGCCAGAAGCTGGAAGGAACCCAGATGCCCCTCAACAGAGGAATGGATACAGAAAATGTGGTACATCTACACAATGGAGTACTACTCAGCTATTAAAAAGAATGAATTTATGAAATTCCTAGCCAAATGGATGGACCTGGAGGGCATCATCCTGAGTGAGGTAACACATTCACAAAGGAACTCACACAATATGTACTCACTGATAAGTGGATATTAGCCCAAAACCTAGGATATCCAAGATATAAGATACAATTTCCTAAACACATGAAACTCAAGAAAAATGAAGACTGAAGTGTGGACACTATGCCCCTCCTTAGAAGTGGGAACAAAACACCCTTGGAAGGAGGTACAGAGACAAAGTTTGGAGCTGAGATCAAAAGATGGACCATGTAGAGACTGCCATATCCGGGGATCCATCCCATAATCAGCTTCCAAATGCTGACACCATTGCATACACTAGCAAGATTATGCTGAAAGGACCCTGATATAGCTGTCTCTTGTCAGAGTATGCCTGGGCCTAGCAAACATAGAAGTGGATGCTCACAGTCGGCTATTGGATGGATCACATGGCCCCCAATGAAGGAGCTAGAGAAAGTACCCAAGAAGCTAAAGGGATCTGCAACCCTATAGGTGGAACAACATTATGAACTAACCAGTACCCCGGAGCTCTTGACTCTAGCTGCATATGTATCAAAAGATGGCCTAGGCGGCCATCACTGGAAAGAGAGGCCCATTGGACACGCAAACTTTATATGCCCCAGTACAGGGGAATGCCAGGGCCAAAAAAGGGGAGTGGGTGGGTAGGGGAGTAGGGGTGGGTGGCTATGGGGGACTTTTGTTATAGCATTGGAAATGTAAATGAGCTAAATACCTAATAAAAAATGGAAAAAAAATGAGTATGGACTTTTTTGCAGGGGAAGAAAAGCTAAAATCAGTACAATATAATAAAGTTTACTTTGTAAAAGCCTTAAAGCCAAATACAGCATTTTATCCCAAATACAGGTCAGAATGTATCTCTCCAGTGTGGTACGTTGCATTTATAATCAGAAAAACGAACTACAGCGATTGTCCACTTCCTACAATGTGACTTAGGTCAGCCTTCTGTCTAGGATTGCATGAATTTTACTGTAATGATTTATGTAAGTTCCCTTGCTTCGTTATAAGTGTATATGCATGTTAAGTTTCAGTTTATTTTATGTGGAGGTTTTTTGTGTTTATATTTTGTCACAGAGGTAGGGGTGCTGGTTTAAGCTAAACAGAACACTGTGAAGTGCACAAAGACTAAGTTTTAGTTGAGTGGATTTCAAAATGAAATATACCTTCAATGCCTCTTGAGGTATACAGTCTACATAGTGTTACCCTTATATTTTCCTCAGAAGTATTCTCGGGAATAATTCACTTTTTAAGTGTAACATCAAGCCTGTGAGAAGCTAACAGTGTTAGTTTTCCTCCTGAGTATATCACCATTGATATATTCATTCCACTAGTAACGTTTGTGGTTGCCAAGTCAGAACAGCCTTCATTGGACTTCCTGCACATATCATTGGTATACATCTCTGTAACTCTGGTTAGTGTGCACACAAGTGCCTCAGGGCTGTCACAGACTGTGTTCTGCCTCCTAAAGGATTCCCATAACGGCTGTCAAGTGTTCTTTCTCAGAAGTATCATTTGAGCACCATGGCACTTATTTCTTGGCGTCATGTAGTGTTGTCATGGCACCAGGTTTTGGTTCATGCCACGTAATGGAGTCAGTGAGTCAAGAGTCATGGAAATGATCAAGGATCTTTGTTAGCAACCAACATGTCGGAAGTTGGCCAGTTCTCACCCTTCCACAACCATACGCCTTGCTCTAAAACAGAATCTTTAATAGATTTCCCCCAAGGGAAGTCATGTGCATCCTAGACACTGGGTAGTACAGTTGCCCAGTGTTTCAAAACGTATCCTCTAGTGTGGACTCTTCCCAGCACAGCTCCTTCTAGGTGACTAAGAGCCATAGCCTAGTGAATCTAAAGTCAGCAATCATCAAATCCTCTGTTGCAATTAATGTAGCATGCATAGAATTTTTTATGGAAAAAGAGAGAAGGTAGAAAGAGGTAGAGAGGCCGGCCATGGCCATGTGAAGAGAGGGGGAAGGGAGAGAGAGAAGGAGGGCTAGAGATGAGAGTAAGAAATGTGAGACTTTAAAGAGATGCATAGTATTTTTGTGGCTAGTATTTCTGGCAAGCACACTTCCAGATATGTTCTTCCAGTTTCTCAGAACTTGGGAGTACTAGGAAAAGGGGGTCTTGTACATTCATAATTGTATTTACAGTGGAGGTAATTTGTTGAAGTGGCTGTGAACCTTAAGAGATGGAGCAGAAAGTAGCAAAGAGAAACTTCTGAGACTGGGTCTCTGTGCAGAGAAGAGCGCTGCATCTCTCATCGCTCTGCAACATGTTTTTTTTCTCCATTATGGTGGTATGTGGTTTCCATTCACATCTCTTGGTGACTGAGTTTGCTCAGCACTCTTCCTTATGCTTGCTGGCCTTTGGTGACCTCTGCTGCCAGAAGACTGTTCAACCTTCTTGCCTAAAGAACTGGGTCATCTGTATTTTTATTCTTATTTCTCAGCTTTCTGCTCTGGATATGGTCCTATGCTCCATCAATGTGTGGCAAATATGTTCTATCTGTTTCCCTTCTGAATTTTTGAAGTAGGTTTTGATTAAAAACGACTTTTTAATTTTAATCAATTTTTCTTTAACTGTTGCTTCTGCTATCCTCTCTTTTCCTACTTGGATAAAAATTTTATATCTATTCTGAGTTTTTAGTTCTGCTTGCCTATTGATTTTTCTGTTCCCTTTTATTCTCCAACCAATACCTTTTATAGTCTTCAGTTTGAGACCCCCCTTTTTGTTTGTAATTATGTGCTGGAATTCTCATTCATCATGATCACATTGATTTTTAAAGTTTACACATCATGATTTTATGGTTTTAATCACTATAATTCTGGGCTGTGTGGTCGTGGCTTTCTCTTAGGACTTACTATCTCCACTTAGATAGATTTCATTATTAATTGGCTATTTTTCTATCACAAGCTTTTGAGGGAAGCCAAAGTTGTGGTCACAGACTCAGCAGTGGGGCTTTGATTATATCTATGTTGGAGTCCTCCATCTGCAGATCACAGGCTACGTTTCGTTTTGGGTGAGGGTCTTTCCATTTCCAGTTCTCAGGTCTTTCTGCTCTGGGTGTATCTCAGGACACAGCTAAGTCTTACTCTGCAGTCTTCACCTTGAGATCTTCAGCTCTGGCACCTCTGCGAGAACCTGTTTGTCAACACTGGGCATGGTATGAGGGACAGTTTCAGAGCTGAAAGAGTTACTTGATCATTGTCACAGGGCTTCGGTCTGTTCCTAAGTGGGGATATCCACATTTAGTCCTATCCATTGTAGCAGTGTACTGATCTCACTTCCTCGATTTGAATGTGAGTACCTTTATTAGATTATTCTGTGCTTGTTTCTGAAGCAGGTTTGCATGATGCTCTCTCATACTATTGTCAGATATACATTACTGTTAGCTTTATAATTTTTATTTCTTTAAACTAGTATATATAATAATGTGTTCATGGTATTTTCACACATACTTTGCTTTTGTTCACCTTCTTCCCAGTTTTTTTTTTTTTTTTGTCCATTTTCTTGTGTTATAGTGCTCTTCTTTTCACCAAAAGTGTCAGTTCTGCATTTATTTCACATGAATTTTATTACACTCTTTATAAAAGCAAAATTTTCCTCTAACCTCCTTAAGACTTTTAGTTCCTAGTTCCATGTTCTCACCAACACATGCATAAGAGGCACAGCTAGGTTACGTCACTTCGCGTGTACTCTATGAGTGCTTCTTCATTTCTTAGTTCTGCTTTAAGTGTAGGCTGGGATGGATGGAGCCTTCCTTCAGCTCATGGTTTGCTTGTTTTATTTTCTGAGTCCTCCTGGTGAATTAGCCTTACTTTGACTAAGTTCTCTCCTATTATTTGGGGCAGGGGTGGGGTGGGGACAGGACTATATTAAGAACTATGATTTGGCAGAAGCCCTGCTTATATTTGTGCATATAACTTGCATTCCAAACAAGGTTCAGAGAAAATAGTACTAAGGTACTGTTTGGGAAAATATAGGTGGTAGTTTTTTATGGATTTAAATTTTTTTAATTTACTGATGCTTCATTACAATCTTTTATTTTATACTCCTTTAGTTTTTTGTTTTGTTTTGTTTGGTTTGGTTGGTTGGTTGGTTGGTTTTGTTTGTTTGTTTGTTTGTTTTTTTTTTTTTTTTGGTGTTTTGAGACAGAGTTTCTCTGTATAACCCTGGCTGTCCTGGAACTCACTTTGTAGACCAGGCTGGCCTCAAACTCAGAAATCCGCCTGCCTCTGCCTCCTGAGTGCTGGGCTTAAAGGTGTGCACCACCATGTCCGGCTTATTTTCTTTTTTTAAAGATTTATTTATTTTTTTAATTAGGTATTTTCTTAGTTTACATTTCAAATGTTATCCCAAAAGTCCCCCATACCCTCCCCCCCCCACTCCCCTACCCACCCACTCCCAGTTCTTGGCCCTGGCATTCCCCTGTACTGAGGCATATAAAGTTTGCAAGACCCAGGGGCCTTTCTTCCCAATGATGGCCGACTAGGCCATCTTCTACTACATATGCACCTAGAGACACTAGCTCTGGGGATGCTGGTTAGTTCATACTGTTGTTCCACCAATAGGGTTGCAGACCCCTTTAGCTCCTTGGGTACTTTCTCTAGCTCTTCCTTTGGGGACCCTGTGTTCCATCCAATAGCTGACTGAGCATCCACTTCTGTGTTTGCCAGGCACTAGCAGAGCCTCACAAGAGACAGCTATATCAGGGTCCTTTCAGAAGAATCTTGCTGGTGTATGCAATGGTATCTGCGTTTGGAGAATGATTATGGGATGGATCCCTGGGTGCGGAACTCTCTAGATGGTCCATCATTTCATCTCAGCTCCTAACTTTGTCTCTGTAACTCCTTCCATGGGTATTTTGTTCCCAATTCTAAGAAGGGGCAAAGTGTCCACACTTTGGTATTCGTTCTTCTTGAGTTTCATGTGTTTTGCAAATTGTATCTTGGGTATTCTAAGTTTCTGGGCTAATATCCACTTATTAGTGAGTACATAGCATGGGAATTCTTTTGTGATTGGGTTACCTCACTCAGAATGATACCCTCCAGGTCCATCCATTTGCCTAGGAATTTTATACATTCATTCTTTTTAATAGCTGAGTAGTACTCCATTGAGTAAATGTACCACATTTTCTGTATCCATTCCTCTCTTGAAGGGCATCTGGGTTCTTTCCAGCTCTGGCTATTATAAATAAGGCTACTATGAACATCATGGAGCACGTGTCCTTATTACCAGTTGGAGCATCTTCTGGATATATGCCCAGGAGAGGTATTGCAGGATCCTCTGGTAGTACTATGTCCAATTTTCTGAGGAACCACCAGATTGATTTCCAGAGTGGTTGTACCAGCTTGCAATCCCACCAACAATGGAGGAGTAGGTGGTAGTTTTATTAGAGATAAGTATATAAATATTTCATGGTAAAATGAGGGATTGTAAATAGAAAAACAATAACAATGGTAAGAATGAAAAGAAGTTGAAGAGACGCAGGTAGCCTACCTATGTGCTTTCTGGCTGCTTGCAGAATTTCACTACCACCACCACCACCACCACCACCACCCTGCTCTTTCCTGCAGCTAACAGAGCTCCCCTCCCCTCCCTAGCCTTTCAGAAAGGACCAGATCTGGTACCAAAATATTGCCATCCTCATTTTCATAGAGGCACTCCCTAAAGAACCCCACCCCCACCCCCAGGAGCTTGAGAATAGTCAAAAGGCAACATCCCTCAGGCCCTGTGTCACCAAGGCTGGCACTCTCACTGAAGGATGGCTAAGCACTTCCCAGTGCAGGTGGCACCTTTTCTTGGGGAGAGTGAAGACCAAACATCCTTGAAGAAATAAGTGTCCCACATTTGGAACATGAAAGGAGGGTAATCAAGCATCCACAGACAGTTGTGGCTAGTTGTAAAAACACCCTAGTTCCTGATAACACCATAAAGCTACTTTCTAGGTCAGAAGGGTCCCACTCCAAGTTGCCTGATTCTGTACCACCACCTGAACAAATGTTATCATGTTTCCCTTGTCACCTCCCCCAGCCCAGGCACCGTAAAATCCAAAGAACCCCTGATTATGATTATATAAAAATGCCAAACCCCTAGACACAGGGTCACACTTCTCTCCTGCACAGTGGGAAGTTTTTGATCCAAGCCTGACTTGAATAAATAAAAGATTCTCCTGTTTCACTACATTGGGTCAGAGGTTCTTAGAGTTCTGTTGCAGATCCTGCCGTAATGTGGACACAACATTTTGGGGGACTCATCTGCCCAGGATTCCCCAGATCTCCAGAATCTGCAATCCAGAGAGTCTAAAGCCTGAGACCGAGTGTGATGAGTGTCAGTGTTTCTGTATTGTTCATGTCTGTTCTCTGTATGGTTCATGTCTGTTCTTTCTGGCCATATTTTGGCATCAGGACAAAACCTTGAGGTAATGGTGTAAGGAGCAAGAAGTGGCTAAAGTGGACACTATGGGAAGTCATGACCACAGGGGACAGTAAGGTGTTCCTGACCCCAAGTCCAGGGTGGATGAGATACATGCCCATTGGTTGGAAGTGTTCGAGGAGAGACCTCATCACAATCTGCTTCTGTATCCGCCTCGCTTCCACTTTTTGAGGTGAGGGTCTGCGAGTTCTAATACTTGGATTTACTTTTGTTTCCAGTTGCAACGTGGCTATTTCATGCATGTGGTTTTATAAGTGGTGTTTCTCATAGTGTTTAGTATCATATTATACTGGACTATAATGGACACAACGCGACAGGTTAGCTCTCACTCTCTTCTCTCCCACCCTAACATTGTTTTAGCTCACTTTAAGGAAATGAAAACTAGAGCTCACAATCTCTCAGTGGACATGAACAAGAAGGAAATGCACACATATTGCAGCTCAAAGTGGCCTAACTTCTGAGTAGATAAGCACCAGAGGATACCTTCCATCTCCTCATCTAGCAGTGGAAGACAAAGTGTTTCTGAAGGTTCGAGGGCATCTAGAACAAGTACCCTACATTGTGGTATGGAAAGATTTGGTTGCCAACCCACCAGCTTTGGTGAGATCTTTTCTATTGCCCCTAACTAGCACCTTCATCTTCAGGAATAATGCCTGCCCTTATGGGAGAAGAACAAAAGTGGGAAGTCTCCAAGTCTTCCAAGTCCCTCTATTCCATTTATAAGGCAGTCAGTACACCAGAAGAAGTCATTTAGCCAGTGACTTACACTCACACACCAGCTCTGGCTGAGGCATCGACCCTTGCCTCAGCTGGGACCCCACCTGTGCTTCTGCCTAGGGGACCTGCACACGTGTTCCCACTCACACCTTTGCCTGCAGGACCTGCACATGCGTTTCCACCCCAGAGAATTCCCGCAGAAGAGCCAGCAGTCCCCACACCAGCTCTATTCCCACACATGTATCCCCCAAAGGGAGCACCCCATGTTCCAATAGTGTCCACCTCAGGAGTGGAGAGAGGTCCAGTTCAAGGGACTAGGAGCAGGTATGCTGAGGCACTGCCCCAGGCTATAGAACCAGGGGCAGATTCCATTATCTTTCCCCTGAGAACAACGGGATCAGTTGATGCACAGTGATACCAGCCCCATCAGTACTGGCCTTTCGCTACTGCTGATCTTTACAATTGTAGAAGAGAGCATGCTAGGTTCTCTGATAACCCCTTCATGCCTTCAAAACCAGTACCACCTGGGTGACCCTTACACATTACCAAGTCCTGCTGCAGCAGGAGTACATCCTTGGCTATCTCTGGAACACAGCCTCTTTGTGTTTTCAGAAAACACTTCCCAGAAGATGTCATCTCAATGATGCTGGTCTCTTCTTAATCACCGCAAATTTCTTAGCTCCAGCTAACCAGCATCAATAGTCCCAGTAATCCAAAGTTTTTGCTTTAGTAGTTCTGGTATCTTGTTAATCACAGATGATTCTTCAGCCCCAGCTAACCAGAACTACAGAATCTTCACAATCAAAACAGCAATGGCCCTGAAAAGAGTCTTTAATTTTCTCTCTGAAATTTCACAAACCAGACTGTTCTCAACATTATCTTCCAAGCTCCTACACAACATCTGACAGAGCTCTTAACAATGAATGGATCTTCAAGCCCAAAGTTCCAAAGTCCTTCCACAGTCCTCCCCAAAACATGATCAGGTTGTCACAGGAATACCCCACTATGCTGGTACCAATTTGTCTTAGTCCAGGTTTCTATTCCTGCACAAACATCATGACAAAGAAGCAAGTTGAGGAGGAAAGGGTTTATTCGGCTTACACTTCCATACTGCTGTTTATCACCAAGGAAGTCAGGACTGGAATTCAAACAGGTCAGGAAGCAGGAGCTGATGCAGAGGCCATGGAGGGATGTTCTTTACTGGCTTGCTTCCCCTGGCTTGCTCAGCCTGCTCTCTTATAGAACCAAGACTACCAGCCCAGAGATGGTCCCACCCAAAAGGGGTCTTTCCCCCTTGATCACTAATTGAAAAAATGCCTTACAGTTGGGTCTCATGGAGGCATTTCCGAAACTGAAGCTCCTTTCTCTGTGATAACTCCAGCTGTGTCAAGTTGACACAAAACTAGCCAGTACAGAGTTCTTAGGGAGTCACTAGCAAAAGTTAGAGAAAGCATAAATAAGCACCAAAGGAAAGGTTTGTGATCCGAGTCTGACTACAACAAATAAAAGACTCTCTTGTTTCACTATATTGGGTCAGTGGTTCTTAGTGGTTCTCCTGGGGATCCTGCAGTGACCTGGACAAAACAAAGTTGTTGGTTAATATTTTTTATGTGACAAACCTTTCTCTGGGGAGATGCAGCATATGAACCTACTCAGCCACAGTAGGGAATCCATGACAGGCCAAATTATGGATACCACCAAAGTCCAACTTGGTGAACCAATGGGTTTTATTGAGGTCACTTACAGAAATGGGTGAGCGGTTACATAAATGAGCAAAAATGACTCAAACAAAACTACTACCATCACCAAAGCACACCCAACATGTGCATGCTGAGAATGTGGAATACACTGCACAGCCTGCAGGCAGCTCAACAAATTGGTTAGTGTTCTTTCCAAGAGACTCTCTGAACTTCTTCCAGAAGCTAGTCTTGTCTCAAAATTTTCTTTGTAGGCTTTCCCCTCTGAGAGCCATCTTTGCAGTTCAGCTTCCTTCCACCTGAGGGAGACTCACAGCTTTTATTGTTTACTTTGACAGGGAGGAGACTAGTGGATCTGGTCAGTTTCAGGGACTTCCTGAAGCTACTTTGAGTTTTTTTACCTTACTGTTCATAAAGCTTCCCTGCAGGATGAAATGTTTCAATCTTGGGGGAACCTGTTACACAATAGCATTGTAGAGAAAATTTTATAGGCAGTATGTAGCAAAAGCAAGGACAAACATGAAAGCCTTTTCCTAAAATGTGTATGTTAAAGTACAGCAGCCAAACAGTGAAATCACAAAAGAAGATGTAATAAAAATGAAAACAGCAAAAGCAAAATTCACAATAACATCAAGCAGAAGGTATTATGGCCCCAGTCAGTACTGCTTAGCCACTGGAATGACATCATTTCTTCCTCCCTTTGTTTGCCTGTTGTATTCATATCCACAGCTCCAAAAGAGGCTGCTGTTCTCCAATTCAAAACCAGCTAAGAAAGTGTGTCCTTTCAAATGAAGATTCTCTAACCAAAGTTTACTTTCTGGCAGATTTGCCTGGCCTGGGGTCCCTGCCTACATATTATAGGTTCATCTTTAGTATTTGGGGTTGTTTAACCCATAAGCAGGGCATTCTGTAACTGAGGCTATGAGGGTATGAAAGGCCTTCTTATGTCTATGATGCTCTCAGCATACTACACTGTTTTGTAAGACAGTCCTCTTCCCCCAATCACTAGTAGCCTGCCCAACTTTGAAGAAGGAAAGAGATCTGCCTTCACTAGAGAAAAAAATCTGTTAATCAGAGAAGCCATACTTCTGTTTTGATCTCTCTACTTTGTTCTGTTCCAACCATACTCCTTCAAGAGTCTCTGGTTTCTATTAGCATCTCCAGAGCTCAGGCTGACTCCATGACAGTACTTCCAGGAAGCCATATTGACTCCAGCCTGATATTACGTGTCTGGGTGTCAGAAACTTGACAGTTTCTTTGGTGAAAGTGGGGCATCCCATCTTGACATCTTTTTTTTATTTCTTTAAGTCTTGTTCTTACAGAAATAGAATTCATTGTCTTTTCCTTGTCCTTCTTGTACTAACAGTTAAGGCTTCTGATCTCCTATCTTACTCTGAGGTCACAAGCATTGCCCTTTTTATTTTTTTCTTTTATCCACATGAACTAGATTTATTTGATAAATGCTCTTCCTGAATAATCTAAGCCGATCCTGTTTCTTGTGGTACCACTGAGGAACTCTTTAGAAAGAAATGCTACGGTTTGGGTGCCACTCAGTGTCTGCTCAAAATTCAGGGATTTCAGGGCCGTGGGGGAAGGAGATGAACAAACAAAAATTAACACTCAGTGTCTTTTAACTATGAGCCTGAGTCAAGGCCTGCCACATTCTGTAGGAAGAGCATTAGCCTGTGTGTGGTCATATTAAATGTCCCTCGGCAGGGCCCATTTGAACTTCCCTTGCCAGATTTCTCATAGAATTTAGCCTTTCTAAGGCTGTTGTTGATAGGATTCCTTTTACTCCTTCCTGCATGGACTCCATGCATTATAGCAGCTAACCATTTAGTTTCCTGAGAGCTACAGGGTTAGGGGAGAGAGAAAGATACCAAAGTCTTGAAACTTAGTCTCACTTTTGTGAGGTTCTAGTTGTTAAAGCAAGATGATAGGTCAACTCATATAAGGAAAAGGTGTTTTACATAACTCACATTGACATTAATTTCTAAACATGATCTCTTTTGAGAGTAAGAATGTTGTTGGTCACTCTAACCTGAGGTTCCAAGATGGAAATAAGGAGAATACTATACTATATCAAAAATCACATGACTTCTTAACATATAATGAAAATGTTATTACATTCTCAATTTGGATGTTAGCTATTTTGTTTGTTCATTTGTTTTTAGGAAAGGTGTTGCTATATAACTCAGGCTGGCCTTGAAATCACTCTCTTGCCTCTGCTTCTAAAATTAGACTCACAATTTTTGAAGAATAAAAGAATAATATGAACAACCATCTCTGATAATATACCCAGTAGATGAGACATATTAGCCATGTAAAGAGTCCCTAGATTGTTGAAATTTAGTTGCTCAAATAGAATAAAAACAATCCTCTGTAGAAAAGTTAGTATAATTGAAGTTTGAAAGGTACCTTTAAAATGAGCAGCTCTTGAGACGCTCTGGCTTGGATACTACAACAGAATAAACAGATCATTCAATGGCAAATGATAGTATTGCTAGGTAAGTCTTTAGAAATTCATCCTAAAGGTAATAGTATATGACCTTGCTGCCCCCTAGTTTCTCAAAGTGACTATCAAACTCTTAGATATATGTATTTTGATGTCCAGTTGCCGAAGTCAGCTTCTAATTTATGGAAGTTTGACCAGATGCTGCATCATATTGCCAAAGGGAAGGCAAGATCCCTCTAAGCTGTCTCATTGGACTTTGATGAGAGAAGAAGGGGCAAACTTCAAAACATCAACTATTTACTGTTGGGAATCATTTGAAAGCTATGGATCACTTGATCAATAATCTTAATTAAACTCATTTTAAGTTATATTTTCTTATATATTTGCCCTAAAGCCACTTTAACAAGAAGAAAAATGCCTATAATCAAGCATATAAACAGAAAAGTCCTTGATATATCATATAATAATAGAATCAGTAAAAGAATTAAGTCTGATTTTCTTGACCATTTAAATGGATTGCCTTAGCAAGTCTTTTTATATGTAAATACCAGCTTCTCAGCATTCATTGTGTTATAAACACCCAGTGCACAACGGGAAACATACCCGGTTAGTATAATTTCAGAATTTAGAGTAGCAATTGCTTTCAGGAAATTATGTGTTTACTCCTTTTAGAGTGTTTGTAAAGTTTTTGAAATTTAATTATTTTAGGAGTAATGTGTTCTTTTATTCAGTTTCACTGGATTAAAACCCTAATGGCATCTGTTATTTTTATGCTGGGTATTTTGATATAGCATATTTCATTTGTAATTTTTATGATTTCTGTATCTTATGGGGTGGATGGTGTTCTTTAATTTCACCTGACTGTATAACTGTACTTCCTCTCATTCTGTATGTCATCTTAGTACTATTTTTTAAGCATGTAAGCAATGTCCACTTGCAAAGACTGTAAATGACAGGCTTACTGGGAATTTATGCTAAAGTCAATTCTCTATCAACTCTTGAAGTTATATAGGCACCAATAGTTCCATTTCATCAATTAATAATGCTCTAGGACATATTTTATCAACTAATGCAAAATAGAGTCTGTGGTTACCTTCCTTTTAATATTGAGAAAATGAAATATTATGATACTCGAATTAAAATACTGCCAACAAAACATTGATTTATTTCTCTGTAGTCAAAGAATGTCACACATAGGTCCAGCTACTAATGGCAAAAGATACCATGTTGCTTGGGAGAGGAGAACAATTAGAAAAATAAATTTAAGGCTTCTTCATTAGCAGCAAAATAGATACTTCATAATAACATTTAATTAGTTTCCCTAGTGATTATGTAGTTTAGTGCCAAGGCATCTGTATGGTTTCCTGCTTCTTCAACGTATAGCTCTCTGAAGACTTTTGTGGCACCCATGTAACTTGTCTCCAGAAAGGAAAATACTCGGATTTAAACTCCTTTGTCATTAAAGGATAGTGGACCAAAGAAATGGCTCTTATCAACACTGAATAGTCAATTCAAGCAAACAATCATCAACTAGCTTATTTGGTGAAAAGTTTAAAGATAAGAATATGGCGTTATCCACAACTGTAGGCCCAGAGAAAAGCATACCTCCAGTGCAAACAAGAAAGAGCTGCCACCAACAATGATTCTTCTACAGGTGATGATGCATAGTCAAACTCGACAGCATCAAACTGGAATGTATCTCATTGTTTTCCCAAGTGTTGCTGTGTATTAAGACTGATTCTGAACAGAAGTTAGCATTATATGTAAAAGGTATTTCAGTGGTCCACAAATGAAGTAATATGAGTGTAGGCCAGTGTGACTGTCCATGAGAAAGAAAAATTAATGGTAGATTTGGCAAATAGTAATCAAGATCAGAAAAAAATGGAGGAATAATAAAGGAGAATGGGGTATTTAGGAGTTGTCAATAACACTAAGTAAACCAAAAACATTTCTATCTAGAAAGATATTGTTCACCAGTTTACTGTTTCCTGTGTATGTTTGTGTGTGTGTGTGTGTGTGTGTGTGTGTGTGTGGTGTGAATACACACACATACATACACACACAGGCATACCACATATCACACACGCACATGTGTGTGTGTGTGTGTATATATATATATATATGGCATTTCAGTTTAGGCAGCTCTAGGGAACAGCCCTAATCTCTTCCATCTCATTTGTAACTGGGACATATGCCACAATGGGCTGCTGAGCAACAGACACTAATTACTCCCTGAGCTTGGGCAGAGACAGCTTTCATTTCAGTTCAATGAACATTGACTTAGTGGTCATTCTGTAAAGACACTGCATAGAAATTAGGATAGAATCCATGCCATAGGAAACAGGTTATGTGTTACTGCAATTGTGCATTAGACAAGGAAGTCACTAAAAGCTAAGCAAAAAAATCCCAGAATTTTGCTAGTCAAAAAAAAAGAAGCAAGCTCCAGAAGGTGAAGGAGATAATACAGATGCAAAGGATGCTATCTGTCTAATTAACTTGCATAGTATTACACATTTGAGAGCTTAGTTTAGTATAACACTCAGTAAATATAGGCACACAATGACTGCCTCTAATGCCATTGTGTGAAAGCCATGTTTAGAGAATGAAAGCCAAGACTGCTTCCATTTTCTGACTGAATAGTAGACATGTACTATATCTGGACACAAGAAAGCAAGGGTGAAAATAGAAGTAAGGCAAACACCTGATTGGGTTGAGGGCTCAGCATTTCATGATACAGTTTCAATAGCCAACTAGCTCAGTAAATGCTTTGACTCTGCAAGGAAGAACGCTTTATTAATAAGCTGTTAAATAGCAACTATTAACTGTATTGAAAATCATATTCTTCTTAACAAAAACAAAATTTAACAAGCTGGACCTGAACATAATATTTCAACATTTTGAACATACCCATGCTATGTTTGCCTTATTATCTTTATGTCAGGATAGGTAAATATCACTAAGCAAACCTAAGAGTTAAGGACACAGTCTTTGTATGATTTAAAATCAAATGCTTTGGAATGTACACAATGGAGACAAACTGTGCTTACCATATGGAAGTATAAGATGAATTACTAATATTTGAGTGTTCATTTTTATTGCTTTATCTTATTTTAAAACTGCACATGTTTACAGCTATGATAATTTTTTGGGAAAGGGCACCAGTTGAACATTTTCTAATAATGTTTGTTGCAAGATTTCTTTATATATGACTCATTAAAATTAGAGACTTTCAACAATCACTTTCTCTGTCAGCATGCTTGCCTACATGATGCTTCAGATATGTGAGAAATGAATGATGGCTTTTTAAGACAAGAAATTCATAGCACTTTTGCAATTCTATTTCTTGCATTTTACTTCTCTTTCTCATTTATATAATTTAACAAATTTACTCTGTTAACCTAGTCATAAAAATAGCAAATGCTCAGTACACAAATAATCAAAACTAGAGAGTACATTAGCAAGTTGGAAAATCAGAATTAAAAGTCTTGATTAAAGACATGGCAGGGTACAGCCTTTGTTGTTTGTTCAGATTCAGAGAGAAGCTCGTTATTTAGGAAGAACATCTGAGAACAAGACAGCCTGGAAGTGAGCATAGTCAGACCAGACTATACAGTCCCAGGGAGGCTTCTACCAAACCCAAACAGTGACAGTACTTGACTAATAACTTTGCCAACTTTCACTGTTTGTTCCCCATCAGAAAGCTGAACAGCTGTCTCAAGGCTGCATATTGGAGCCAAAGTCTAAATTCAAAAAAACCAGTAAGTTAGACTGCTAAATGAAGTGCCCAGTTTCTCCCATCCTCTGATAATTCCAAAGATTGATTTGTATGTGTTCAGAACCCTGTAACTTTATGAGAACTCTTAGATTTATAGATCTGCTTCACTAGAGCAAAAGAGTTTTTAAATTAAAAATGTTCTTGTTGCTTAAAATTATGATCCCTTGAGTTATTACTAAGGGTTGAATAATAAGTTGATTGTATGGTGCACATATTTACTTTGATAATCACTCTGAATGCCCTATCATAGGATGTGATAGTTTTGGTCTTGGTTGCTAATTTGACTGCACTGAGATGTCTAGGATGGTGAAATGCACCTGCCTATTTGCAGAGTTTTCTCTAGAGTGGAATGGCATAAGAAATGCCGTCATGGAAAAGACCCACCTTAAACATGGGCAGTACCTTCTAAGGAACTGGCAGCTTATGGAAAAAGGAAGTCAGCATGGAGCAGCAGGCAAGTTCTTCTTTCTGAACATCCCTGTCTATCAATGCTGACATTGGCTTCCAGTTCCTTTGATCTTTCACTGTGGGTTATTCAGGGAGTTTCTAGGCTTTTAGCATAGTTTTGGGCCTGATGAGCACCCTGCTTCTTAAATTGGAAACTAAGTCCACTGGCACTCCAGGATGTACAGAGTCATTGTGTTGGATTCCCTGGGCCCTGTCCTATGAGATTATTCTATAAATCTCCTCTATGATATCTACTTACATTCTGTTATTTCCAATCCTGCAAAGAATCCTGTCTAGTACATCTAGTCATTACTTCATTTAGATGTTGAGGAAGAGTGGAGAGAATTTGCACAGCCTGTTTGAGGCCATCTGTACAACTATAGATAGTAGAACTGAGATATGAGATTCAAACTCAACCCTGAGAAGGAAGTTTAAATGATAATGGCCCCCGTTCTGAAGTTAGAAGAACTATTTGGGAAGGATTAGGAGGTGTGGCATTGGCAGAGTAGGTGTGGCCTTGTTTGAAGAGGTATGTCACTGGAGGTGAACTTTAATGCTTCAAAAGGCCACACTAGTCCCAGACTCAGTCTCTCAATCTCTCTTTCTCTGTCTCTCTGTCTGTCTCTGTCTGTCTCTGTCTCTGTCTGTCTCTGTCTCTGTCTGTCTCTGTCTGTCTGTCTCTCTCTCTCTCTCTCTCTCTCTCTCTCTCTCTCTCCCATTTTCTTTTCTGCAGATTAGGATATATTGCTCTCAGGTGCTTCAGTGCTGTGTCTGCCTGCTCTCCACCATGATGATTAAATGTCTAAAACTATAAGCAAACCTCCAGTTAAATGTTTTCTTTCATAACAGTTGCTTTGATGATGGTGTCTCTTCATAGCACAACAGTAACTAAGATACCATTCCACTGCAAGTTCATTAGGGAAATCAGCAAAGGTCTTCTGGCATTCTCTCTGGTTGGCAGTTCAGTTGCTATGAGCCTCTATGGGTCTAGGTTAATTGACTCTGTAGGTTTTCTTGTAGTGTCCTTGACTCCTCTGCCTCCTTCAATTCTTTCCCCTCTTCCACAGTAATCCACAACCTCTACTTAATGTTTAGCAGTGGATCTCTGGATCACTTTTCATCAGTCTCTCTGATTACAGTTATGCTATGTTTCTGTCTGCAAGTACAGCAGAATAACATTAATAGTGTCAGGGGTGGGGTCCCTCTCATGGCATGGGTCATAAGCTGGGTCAAATATTGGTTGGCCACTCCTTCAACTTCTCCTGTATCTTTAGCCCTGTACATCTTGTAGGCAAGACGAATTGTGAGACTAAGGTTTTGTAACTGGGTTAGTATTTCAATCTCTCCATTGGAAGTCTTGCCTGGTTACAAGAGATAGCCTGTTCAGGCTCCATGTCCCTTATTGCTAGGTGTCTTAGCTAGAGTCACCCTCACAGAACCCTTGGAGTTTCCATTATTCTAGGTTTCTAGCTCATCCCAGAGATGCCTACCCCAAATAATCCAGTTGTCCCAGTACTCTCTCCCTCTATCCTCCCCATACTTCATCCCTCCTGTTCTCATCCCTGCTCCCTCTTCCACCCAGTCACCTTCCTCCATCCATCTCTGATTTCTCATTTATTTCCCTTTCTCAGTGATATTCATGACACGACCCCGCCCTTAGGCACTTCTTTTTGCTTAACATCGTTGGGTTTTCAGTTTGTAGTATGGTTATCCTGTACTTTATGACTAATATCCATTTATAAGTGAGTACATACCATGTTTGTCCTTCTAGGTCTGGGTTACCTCACTCAGCATGATGTTTTCCTTTGTACAGCTATGTCTTCGTATGGAACCCCTAAAGTAGAAGCAGGGGTAATCTCATACTACATTGCCAGTCTTTGGATCCATTTCCCCTCACTAGACTGCCTTATCTAGCCTCAATAGATGAAGATGTGTTTTATCATACTGCAACTTGAATATATCAAGGCTGGTTGATACCCAAGAAAGACCTCCCCTTTCTGCAGAGAAAGGGAGGGGAGATGGGGAGGAAAGGAGGTAAGATAGAAGAACTGGGAGGAGAGGACGGAGGGGCAGCTGCAATAAGAATGTAAAGTAAATAAATAGTTTAATCAATAAAAAATATCTTGCCATAAATAAACTTAAAAAAGAAAAAAAGAAGCAGAGGTTTTTGTCTTTAAAATACTCAAACACCCATCTGCAGTAATAACAAATTCTGAGTTAGAAATCATGAGGCTATTTAGCGAAAATAAAAATAAAATAAATCTGAAGTGCTTATCTTCCCAAATTTTTGATCACATCCTCTAGCAGGATGGTAACAAGATGACTCAGTCAGTACTTTCTGAAAAGATCTCAGTAAGTCTCACATCCTGCTTCCCTCCCCGATGCCCTGGTCCTACAGCTGTCCTCCTGATTTGCTCTCCAGATCTATGAGATTCTTTCCATTCCTCATTCACTCACCCCTTCCAGTTCCTCAGGGCTGCACATGCAGTCTGACACAGACACCTTTACACCCTTCACATACCGCTGCCCTTGCCCAGAATCCTGTTCTCTTTTAAAGGTCTTGGACTGAGGTCCCCTAAATCAGAGCCTAAAATGAGGTCTGGAAGAAGTTAAGTGATTCCATAGTGCAGTAGTGAGGGAGCAGAGTATGAACACAAGAAAGCAACCAACCAGAAATGGTTGCCTCTGTGGCAATGATGTTCCTTCTTGCTGACAATTCTCTGAAGAATCATTCCAAATTTATCCCAAAATTCTTCCTCTAAACTGTGGACACCTGCACATTACTCTTCCAGCTGTTTCCCTCTTTGAGTAACTATTACTCTCTAGGCCCCCAGCTTCCCTATGTTTCCAATTGGAGCAGGTTTCAGGGAGGCAGAATCACTGACGGAAGAGACCAATGACAGGTGTGGAAAATCCCACAGTCCAAACATGAGGCAAAGTCAGTGGGAACCCCAGGAATTATGATGTAAAGCCCCAAGATCATATACACATGGAAAATTTAGTCTACTTATTCACTTGTTAGGGTGTAATGATTTTTTCTTAGTCATTTGTTGTTGGATCCTCAAGCCTATGGGTTACTCAGGGTCAGAACACAGGTGCATGCTTGTTGTCATTTTCTCAACTTTCTGAGAACTTTTCCTGGAGTATCAACACACAGAGCACTGCAGAATGAAAGTATTACTGTGTGGGGCTATATTTGTACCCATTGCAAGAAATGCTGGCACATTCTATGAGACCTCTTCTCTACACCTCCCCAAGGAAAGAACTCTCTAAGCACATATCTTTTTTTTTTTTTTTCTGTATACATGGAGTTTAACTCTGGGAGCTCCAATTTCTCCATCTTCAGGTTAGAGATTATTGACATGCAAGCATCTTTGGGTGACATCCTTTTCTGTGTAAGCCACTTTATCTACTAGTAGAGGTTTTCTCACTCCCTGGACACTGGGAATTGCTTGTACGGAAATATTCTATAGATTATTATACAAAGTGAAAATTTGTAAACTTTATTTAAGCTTTATTTTACTTATTCACTTTCCATCCTGTTCACTGCTCCCTTCCTGGTCACCACACACACACAACCCTTCCCCTATACCCTCTTCTCCTCTGAGCAGGTGGATCCCCTGGCCACACACACACACACACACACACACACACACACACACTGGCACTTTGAGTATTTGCAAGGCTAGTCACATCCTCTCCAAAGTGGAACTTTTGATCCTTCCCATTGATACTTGGATCAAATTAACAAAACTAAGAAAACTGAAGAGCTGAAGAGTCATGGGTTTCACCATCTTTGGATTTCAGACATAATAATTATTCTTGAGGGACTCTTGTTCTATCCCTAAAATCTCAAGAAACAGCCCATTTGATATTCCCTTCCTATCTGTTCTCTCCAAAAATAATGGGGATATGTTTTGAATACCAACTATGTACAACACTGTGCACTAGAGTTTAATTCATTGACTTTTACGAGATCTTTATGTAAAATATAAAATCTCTGGAAAAATAGATATAGACTCAGAGAGTGGACTAACCAATCTGAAGTCACTGAGCAACATTCAAAGAACCAGGCTATACTGCCTTTTGTCTTTGGGTGTGCAGATATGAGCACAATCCCTGCTATGTATAACAGATTCTCCATTCATCTTAAATGCAGCATATCCAATGGAACACTCAGTTCTATACTTCACCTATCATCAGCTATTTTACCTATGTCTAAGGTCAGCTTAGGCTTTGCCAGACATTGGCAACCAATGTCTTGGTTGGATTTTGTCAACTTGACACAATTGTAGACATATCTAGGAAGAGGGAATCTCAACTGAGAAAAACTTCCATCAGATTGGCCAGTTGTGAGTCTGTAGGGTGTTGTTCTGATTAATGATTGAGGTGGGAGAGTTCAAATAACTGTGGACAGTGCCATCCCTAGGATGGTTATCTTGGGTTCTATTAAATGCAGGTTGTACAAACTATGAGAAACAAGCCAGTAATCAGAACTCCTCAGTGTCTTCAGGTTCCTGCCTTGAGTTTCTGCCATGATTTCCCTCAGTAATTGACTGTGATCTGAGAAATATAAGATGAAATAAACCCTTTCTTCCTCAAGCCACTCTGGTTGTGGTGTTTTATCAAAGTAAATGACACCCTAAGACAACCAGAGAGGGAAATGACTGAGGAGCTATATTTTTGCCACCATGGATGTGAGACTTCAAAGAAAGCAAAGGAGAACAGGAAAGGTAATGGAACCAGAAGAGATGAGCCAAAAGGCACATGGAGGTTGGTGCACTCACTCTGTGTTCTCAAAGCACAGAAAGTCCTCAAGAACCTCACAGCCCTCAGAGAATACAGGTTATTCATCCTTGGTGTTGCCATGACCTACTTCCCTGGAGAAATGGTGAAACACTGAGTAGAAAGCATACAAGATGTGAAGAGTATATTATGGAAGGCAATGGAAATAGATTTGCTTTGGGGAAATATAGAAAAATACAGTGTGACATGCAAGAACATTCAAAGAACGTTATGCCTGTGATTTTTTTTAAACTAATGTTAATTTCACAGCAATTTCTACATGATCTCATGTCATTTTGAATCTGTTCTCTTGACCAGTTTTGTTTTACAAGAACTGCCTTTCAGATGTGATTTTATGAAATAATTACTTGCACCATGGGTTTACTTCATTTTCTTTCAAGAAATTGCTTTTGATCTTGATTGCATAATAGTTAGGTGAGGTACTTAAAGAAGCTAAAAGCTCACACAAATAGGAACTGGAAAAAAAAAGTAAGAGATGTTGCAATAATTTTCTTCCTTTTGGGGAAGACCCCAGAGAGCTCCCACTTTAACCTTAACTGGAGGCTATTATCATGAGCACTCTAGAGAGAATGAGCTTTGGCCCGATTCTATCATTTTTATGACAGGTGCATTTCTCTCATGGCCCTTTACAAAATGAAGTGGATATTTTCAATATAGTTTTCAGATTGATCAGAATAGAAAACAAATACTCATGAACAAATGAGACAATTATTAACAATAAATAGTGGAAAACAAGATCATAAAAATGGAATAATTGAAAATTGTTATATATTTTTTTTCCTTACTGGAGATTGAGCCCAGAGACTCACATGTCATTAGATACTCTCTCCATTATTCTTTCTGCCTCTCTATCTATCTCTGTCTCTCTGTCTATGTCTCTGTCTGTCTCTGTCTGTCTCTGTCTCTGTCTCTGTCTCTCTCTCTCTCTCACACACACACACACATACACACACTGCCATACTTCCAGCCATTATATATCATTACATTTGATATTTGATTATCCACTGATATTTGCAATAGTAGCTCACTAATCAAGAAATATGAGTCAGTAATTGGTAATGATAATTCTAGAATGACAACTAAAACTCTGGTTACTTTAAATCTACTAATGCATAGAAGCACAGAAAAGTTAGTTAACTTTCACTGGACATTCTAGATAAGAATGGGACCCCAGGTGCTTAAGCTTTAATACCTATGCATTTGACTAGTAGTTAGTCCTGCCACTAATGAAGTCTGAGTTATTCATGAAAATGGACAAGATCCATTCTCTGCTCTAGGAGATTGTATTTATATAACAGAAAGACTGAATTTCTGTCCTGACTTCCCTTAGTGATGGACTAATTATACTCAATCTTAGTGAGAGCTTCTTAAGAAATATCCAGGGAACATCAGAACCCATCTGGATAATTGACTGAATGGTGAACAGAAGCTAAGCAGATAGATATAATAGAAGGCTGTTGATGGTGAAAGAAACAATTCAAAAGACACTGAGAAAGAAGTCTTGAAGATTTAGTAAAGAGAAGTAATCGAGAAAAGGCTTCTGTAACAGGGGGAAGTTGATAGTATTGAGATGGGACTCAAGAATTAAGTTTCTAACCTCCCAGAGACTCCAGTTAGGGCTTCTATTGCTGTGATAGTTAGAACACTATGATCAAAGCAACTTTTGGCAGGTTTGTTTTGTTTTTGTTTTCTTTTGTTTTGTTTTGTTTTCAGTTTTAACACTTTTAAGCCCACAGTCCATCACTAAGGGAAGTCAGGACAGAAATTCAAGGCAAGAACTTGAAGGCAAAAATTGATACCGAGGCCATGAAGGAATGATGCTTACTGGCCAGTCCTCATAGCTTGCTCAGTCTACTTTATTATAAAACTCAGGATCACCCAGAGCGAGCTAGACCCTCCCACCTTAATCAAGACAATTATCTGCATTAACCTGTTTCCAGTTCAATCTAATATAGACATTTACTTAGTTAAGACTCCCTCTTCCCAGATAAGTTTAGGTTTTTTACAAGATCAATCCAGAAAAAGAGCTTTGTGGATCAGACTGCAGATTTTGGCTACTCACACTGTAGCTACAAAACTTCCAAGCATTCTATGCAGGCATGTGATCTAACAATACTTTTAAGTAGATACCCAAAGAATAACGGAGAAAGTTCTGGAAGGTGGTGTCTTCTGACATAGAGAAAATTTGTGGGGAGTTAGCAATAATTACTGGGAAAACAGCAAGTTATCGAGTCTTTGAAGGTCTCTGCATGTCTAAACTGGACTCAGTAGTGGCTATTTCCAGGGGAAAAAAACTTCTGCAGCATTCTTTCAGTTAAAATTTTAATAATAACATTTCACATCTGATAGTTTCCATAAATTGCCTAGTGATGTATGTAAATTGTGTTTTGTATGTGATATATGTAACTATTCAATTATTTAGCCTTTGTGTACTTCATATGACACTCATTTAATTGGAAGTATTTGTTGAGGTTTTATTTGTATTTTTTTTTCAAAAATTTGTAGCAATATAAACTGTAAAGAAAGCCAGGCATAATAACGCACAGATATAATATCAGCACTTAAGAGATGACGGCAGGCCAGGCAGTGGTGGCACAGGCCTGTAATCCCAGCACTTGGGAGGCAGAGGCAGGCAGATTTCTGAGTTTGAGGCCAGCCTGGTCTACAGAGTGAGTTCCAGGACAGCCAGGACTGCACAGAGAAATTCTATATCGAAAAACCAAAGAGAGAGAGAGAGAGAGAGAGAGACAGAGAGACAGAGAGACAGAGACAGAGACAGAGACAGAGACAGCAGAATAGCGAGTTCAAGATAATCCTCGGCTACCTAGCAAATTCTGGGACAGCCTGCATTACAAGAGCTCAGTGGGGCAGGGAAGCCTTGGTGGCAGAAATATGAGTTAGCTGCTCACATTATATTTACAGCAGCAAAGGTGTGTCTGACCGACAGTTCAGTCAATAGGTAAAGTATTATGTACTGCTAGATAGAATCAATATGTCCAATATCAGTAATGTATTTTATATCTCAAGATACTTAAAAGAGTTAGAAGAGTGTAAGGGTCTTCCAAGAAAAGCCATCTGATGGCCCACTGAAGGTTGTAAGTGAAGCTATTTCTGTATTCATTTGAATATGGGCATCATGGTGAAACAACCAAAAACAAGTTTAGGATGATATATATGTGAATTACCCTGAGTTGATTACTGCTCCATATATCCATGAATCAAAATTCCATGTTGTACCATATAAATAAGGACAAATACATTAATAAGAATTGAAATGAGAGTTCAAAGGGTAAACATGCAATTATTATATTTAGCAACAATTATCCAATTTTCAACTTTGGGAGGGTTAAATATAGAAATTAGATTGTGACAAAACCCTTTTGGCCAGCTATGCAACCCTTTCCCCTTATTGCTGTGCATTTATGCTAAGCTTGTGACTCTTTATCTTTGCATCTCAAGGACAGAAGTGAGCCCATTTTGGGCTGATTTTTTTTTTATAATCATGGTGGACTGCTCATGAGGAGTGGGACAATTTTTATAAAAACTGCACTCAGAGGAGTTTGTTAAACTTTCCAAAGTAGCAATTCAAAAAACTATGGGAAGTGTTAGTGAAAGAAAAAGCATTGTTCTCTAACAATGGTGATAATTTGGATGGAATCTTAAGTAAGAGAAATCTAGCCTTACATCACAAATGAAATAATGATGCCTGTGTGCTGGGATAAATAAAGTCTCTTCCTAAATGCCCAATCTGTTACCCTGGCACGACAGGAGACCCCAGCTCTGAAGCACAGGGCTTTGTCTGCTTTATCTTATTCTATCTGTGACTCAGCCAATTAAGTCCTATTGTCATAGTGATTACAGTCATTTGTTTTCCATAGTTACTCCGGAGCACTAATGTATAATTTGTTCAATAAAGGCCATTTACCTAAAGTAATTTTTCCTCAGATTATTTATGGCTGTAAATACAGACGAGCACGCACACACACACACACACACACACACACCATAAATATGTCTAATAATGAAAAATAAAATTTCCAGGGAAAGTTCATATTATCCCTTTGTCTCTGTCAAGCAAGCCATTTTTCTGTCTGCCACAATTCAGTATTTCCAGTGTCATTAATGTGGGTATTTGATATGACGGTTGGCTTTGATTTAGGGGAGGGGAAAAGAAGAATGTCTTCTCCGACACATTTCAGCCTTGCCAATCAAGAACCAACTTAAGAGTGCTAAGGAAAAATAAATGATAACTGCTAGCTACAACCCTGGGCTGGGAGTGTTCACTCCCCCAGTACCTTGCTGCCTTATTACAAAAGGCAATGTGAGGTTTTCATTGCCTTGCCTTTTGTGTTTCTGAATGCTTCCCTAGCCTCCACTGTGGCTTCGTCTGTGGCAGCTGATGCCCTTCACTGAATATTCTAACTATATCACTGTTTTCTCTTTTGTATCTTTCATACGGTTTATGTTCCCACCTAGCTCAGCATAAACATGAAACAAGGGCATGCTGTAAAAAAAAGTAAGTCCGGTGGCCAGCCTGCTTAGAGAAATCAAGTCAGCAGAGTGAGGATTCTGAGTATTGGGTTCATATAACAAGCTATTGTGGAAAGATGAAGACTATAGGACTTTTCTGGGAAAAACAAAAGCAAACAAAAAGCCCCAGGTGGGCCTTTGAGTGATGTAAGCTAAAATTATTTTCCTATACAATAGCATCAGACATTCATGGTAAACTGCTGAGACATGAAACAGAGTCATTCAGAGAGTGTCACATGGTCTTGTCCTTGAAGTCCTAGCAGAAAGATAATTGACTTTTACTTGTATAGAAAACAAAGAAACCTCCTAGCCTGCTAGACACAATGCCTTCTCTTCCCAAACATGTATTTCAAGGGTGTGAATCAGGATGACGTGGCCTAAGAACTCTTGTCTCTGGTCTAGTGAATGCAGGATTTGGCCATGCTGCCTGCAGTTCCTATGCAAACTACATGGACTGGTCCAAAATGACTTCCAGCTGAGGCTGACTCCACAGAACACTTTAGCTAGGGAGCAAATCAGTCTGTCTGTCAGATAGAAAATCCCTCCAAGAGCTTCCACAGATATTCAGAAATCCTGTGTATCGATCGGAAAATATAGATGTGTTTTAGGCCGAGACAAAAGCGATACCTCGGTACTCTTTACCTAACACGTCTGTAAGGGTCTTTGCCTGAACAAGTTTCTCTGTCTCTTTCTGTCTCTGTCTCTGTCTCTGTCTCTGTCTCTCTCTCTCTCTCTCTCTCTCCCTTTCTCTTTCTATCTCTCTCTCTCAAATTTATGAGTAACAAGTATTCAGTGTAGACAGAAGTCTGAGACCAAAGTCTAATGAATTCTCATGATTAAAAATCCATATCTATCTATATATCTATATCTACATATCTATCCCTATCTCTCTCTATATATATATATGTACATATATATATATATATATTCAATTTTGTTTACTGCCAAAATACTGAATCAGAATTTTAAGTTTAAGAGGGAAAGTCTAGCATGATATAATTTTTCTCTTCTCCATCTCCTTTTTCTTTGTGTTGCCTCCATTACTACTGCATGCTATGAGGATTAGGGCAACATGAGTACTTTTCTTTTTTTTTTTTTTTTTTTCTTTTTCTTTTTTGGTTTTTTGAGACAGGGTTTCTCTGTATAGCCCTGGCTGTCCTGGAAGTCACTTTGTAGACCAGGCTGGCCTCGAACTCAGAAATCCACCTGCCTCTGCCTCCCGAGTGCTGGGATTAAAGGCGTGTGCCACCACGCCCGGCTGTACTTTCCTTTTCTTAACCCATTATCTAACTCAGTGGCTCTCACCATGTGGGTGGAAACCCTCTTTAGGGGTTGAATGACTGATTCACAATGGTCACCTAAAACCACTGGGAAAACATAGATATTTACATTAGAATTCAGAGCAGTGGCAAAATTTCAGTCATGAGGTAACATTAAACATAAGGTTATGGATTGGGGTCACTATAACACGAGGAAGTGTATTAAAGGTGGCAGCATTAGGAAGGTTAAAAGCCACTGGTCTAACTCAAGGTAGTAGACCATTTAAAATAATTGTCCTAACAGCTGCTGTCAACAGTATTTCTGGAAAAGGAAACAGAGCTAACCTTGGAAAATCTGTGGTTCTTAACTCCAAATACAAAAAGAAAACAAGGCTCTGCTGGTACAGAGCAGACCGCAGTCACAGTACCAGCGTATTGGCCTGTATCAGCCTCTGTCTTCTCCTAGGCAGCCTTGAATCACACCAGGAAAAGGTAGCCATCTACCTGCTTTCCAGAAGAAGGCTATTAGAGCAAGACCAACTTTCTCCTACATGACTTGCAGAGCTTTCTTATCTGGTACAAAAATAATATAAACCACCCTAGCAGTTACCCTAGAAAAAATGATGAGGTGTTTTGGGCAAAGACACACCCACCTGCATTCTCTCCTCTCTGGGGAGCAGAACACTGCATGCCATCTCCTTTCTTGTACTCAGAATTACTGTCAGACATCTGTTTTTGACACTCTCAGAAAAGCAGCATTTATCTACCAAATACACAGCTTTATCTCCTGTCCACCCAATTACTGTCGAATTGGGTTTTTTTTCTCTTTCCTTTTTGAATAATTTGACATTTTCAAATGAGGCAAAAGGATTTCTCGTAGGCCAGATATCTAGCTTTGTATTTAATTATCCTGTCCATACTAATGAGCCATTTAAATCAACAACCAGTAGACCAAACCCCAGGAGAAGATTTTAACACAGTGTTTGAAGACTTTGTCAAGTCCACCTTTGAGGCTGTCTCCTCTAATTACTAGAAATTTACTGCTGGTTTCAGATACACGCACTATGGGGGAGAGAACACATTACACAGCAGTTTCACTTCACAGCCCGTAGTCATGGCAACATCAGGGGATACATCTTAAAATAAGGAATACATTCCAAGGGCAAGAGCTTGGCTCTTGCCACCAGATGTTTGCAGTCTCGTTTTTGGAAATAAACATATTATTTGTGTTTTTAAAAGCCTTAAAAATCTATTTTAATGGTACAGTATTTTTTTTAAGTTCACCACAAAAAAAAAAAAAAATTCATGATGTTTCTCAAATAGCACCATATGCTCCATTCATTTTACAGCTTTTAAAAATAAGTTTTGAATTTTCTTATTTCAGAAATACATGTTTACATATCCTGGTTCATTCACACAACCTTTTACTAAGCACTTACTTTGTGCTGAATACCTTGTTAAATAACTTCCTCTCACTGACTTTGAACCTAGAAGAGTGCTTCCTCTTGTACAAACTTGAGAAAAATTAATGTTTACTTTTTTCCTGTTACAAATTTATAGAAATCACAAATACTTACGTGGTAATCCAAGAGAAATTACTCTTCTTTATGCTATGTGTAGAACAGGAAACAAGCTACATATAATATTATCTTTTTAGCTTTTAAACATTTTGATCAAAGAGAAGTGATAACTGACTGGGCTATATTTACAAAAGTTTTACACCACTATCAATCTTTGGAAGATAAAATGGAATTTACTGCCTGTGGTAAAGCTCAAAATTCTGTATTTCTGTCTTATCAAACTCAATCGAATTTACCATTCTATACTTACCACCCTGCACTCTTACAGAGTTCTATTGGCTCACTTTGAGAAAGTTATTAACGGTGTCTCCAATATGCCAAGCACTGTGGAAATAAAAGGATGAATCGCCCAGATTCTTTTTCTTTGGGGAGTATTTGGTCAGGTAGGAGGAACAGTTGTCTTACCAGTAATCAGACAGCAGCATGCACACGTGGCTATGTGAGTGTGCATAGCAAAGCCAGACTGGAAATTAGAGGGTTCGGTGGGTGTGAACATGGTTGTTAGGAACAGGTCATTTGAAGGCCTGCAAGGAAGACTTTACAGAAGAGGTGACTTCTAGCAGGCATTATGGGAGAACTGTGGGTGTAGCTCAGGGGTGGAGTACGTAGGTAACAAATGTGAGGCCTTGCATTCCACCCTGGTTTTCAATACAAGCACAGAAACACATAGACAATGAGCATCGTAGAAAAGCTGAGCACTTAAGCATTCTTTTGTCTTTCTCCTGCCTTCAAATTTACTCCACATTTTAAAAAAAAAGTTAAATTGCACATATTTTGCTCTAGCTACACCTGATAGTGTGCACTGTTCTTCAGCTATGTCAGGATATATTGGAGAATTACTAATCTTTCAGGATGTCCTCCTCTCTCCCATGGCCGTGAGCTGTGCTTTAAATCATGTACTTGATTAGAAGTGCTCATAACGCCTTCTTGAAATAACAACAATGTCTTCATTTTTAAAAATAAATTATTTGATTGAAGGCAACGCTATGTAGGTTCAACTTAAGTCTAATGATATGTTGGTCTCTTGCTCTGAGAGAAAGTTTGCCTTTTATGATCCAGCTCAATTCATAATCTTTCTAATTGCCACCCAGCATTTTGTAACTCGACTCCATACCCACAACTGCCCTCTCTCTAGAACTCTGGCTATGTCTTTCTCTGAATTTGAAGCTCATTTGATGTGCTTTTTTTTTTTTCTTAGCAGAGGGAACTCAGTGATTAAATGGTATTTACATTTTACTCCCTGTGCTACATTGTCAAGTGTTTTCTGCTGCTCATCAGGGATGCAACATTTATTAAACTGAGGGATGTATGCCTACATTCAGGAACAGTATTATTATTATTTCCAAAAGCCTGATGAATATTAAACCTTCTTTTCAAACAGTGGCATATTTTGCCTTCTGATGTTTTTGTGTGGTAGTCACTTAGCTAGCATATGCTCCAGACTTGAACTTTTACTTGAAAAGGAAAATTACTACATACCTTTCAAATTTGTGTATATATTCATATATATGCATTAATTATAAATAATACACACATGCATACAGATACCTAAAGAAACAATGGTTCTAAACATGGCACCAATTTGCATTGTTGTAAGCATCATAAGCACATGACCATTATTTCTACTTTGCACTAAATAGCCTTAAGAGTTTGTGAACTATTCTGCTTAAGACATCTCATTCAAGGGGCTCAGAATCCATATGTCCTTATTTTCAAGCTACATTTAGCAAGAAATGGATATTATACCAATACTTAGACATAACTACAGGACAGAAGCAAAACACAGCACTAATTGAAACAAATTCACCTACTGAAGATTTGGCTATGATGAGACTGACTGTGCATTTCATTCATGTAAAATTCATTTTAGGAAGAAAAAGTTTCATCTCCATATTATCTAGGATTTACATTTGGATATTCAATAATTTATAAGCATTTCCAGCCATTTTTTATATTTAGCCCAGCTTAACATAACAAAGTACAGACTTTGGTATCAACAGTACCTATGGTATCAAGCTAGTACCTCAGTATCAACAACAAGAAGTTAAGACTAGGACTAAGCTTAGGAACTTCTGATATTTTCAAATTTTAAAAAAGGATTTTTATTTTCCTAATACAAAAGAAATCAAACTTGCCATTATAGTAAACTCTAAATTCATTTTTCCTTCAATTCATTAGAATAAGAGCATCCTACTTTAGAAAAGCAACCTCCACGCGTTTCCATGGTATCCGTGCAGAAGAGGCTCCACTAGCCTTGGTCCTTTGCACTTCCCTTTCTTCCATCTTAACTTCTGGGTAGTTTTATCCGAATCCTGATTCTTTCTTTTTAAAGTGATCAAAGGGCAAAAGTCTCAATATATGATGCATTCTTATAAGTCTACTCTACAAAATGCTGATATTTTTCTACATGACCTTTTATGCTTGCCTTGTATGTCAACATAAAGCAATCCACCTGACTTGTTCACGTTATAGATCTTCCTTCTCTGAAAGAACACCTCATTCAAAGGAACACTATGGTGTGGAAGTAATTTTCGACTTAGCCATTTAGAGGACTTCAGTGGGCTGGAGGCATGGCTCAGTCATTAAAGGCTAGGCTCACACCCAAAACTAGAGTTACTCCAGCAGCTTTTGGCATGGTTGTGACATATGGCCCAACTATGTGTCATAAGAACTTCATAAGCTTACTGATAAATTGCTTATGTAGTATTCATTTTTCACTTTTACCAAGCTTATATAAAATTTCATTGATATCCACTCAAGTGAAATGCTTACTTCGAGGCATACTGTGGGCAGTGGAGTTACACTCACTCTGAAAGTAAAACAGACATAGCAAAATGTCAAGGCCACAAAAGGCTCTAGGGAACACTGAAGTTTACAAGGAAGAACAGCCCAGGTAGAAATTAATGAGGCCTAATCACATAGTGCTGAAGGAGTAACCCAAGTGTGGAGTTCTAACAGAGCATGTCTCTATAGGCAATGTAAAACACCTGCAATAGTGAGTTAATGAACAGTGTCGTTGGTTTGTGCAGTGATTCTATGTCATTTCTTATACACTGCTGGAATTCTAGAATTCAAATGTGTGGAACACATTAAAATGTTTATGAGGATTTGTTTCAGGAGAGCAAGAACACTGATAAAGAAATGGAACAGTATAATCTTTGTAAATGTTTTAATTTTGACAGCTTGCAGCATTACAAGGAACAGCTATTAGGACAGCTTTCTTTGAATCCTAAATAACGCACAGAGCCAGCCTATAATTATGTCTAGAGAGGTGTCAAATCTATATTGTTCTCACTGACCTTGTGTTCTAACCAATGGAATCCTAACAGAACCATAAATGTGTAAGGTTGAAAGAAACTGAAAGAAATCCTATAATTCATGAATCAGAATTTGCTAGATGTAGCTTTTCTGAGGCACATATCTTTTGCTAAAATAATCAATCCTTTGTTATGAAAAGCTCTAAAAAGTAAGACCAGAAATTTTAGAGCAAAAATTCAAGTAAATGATTATGACATGTGTCATTCTTTTCTAAATTTAAGTTTTCAAGTGATTATTAATTAGCTCATAGTATACCTTAGATGAAAATTCTAACTTGAATATTAAAAAGTGGATTATGGCTTGCATTGTAAGCAAAAAGATTCAGCCAAGATTTGCTTCCTAGAAATACAAAAGGATATTTTACATTAGAACATTTATATTAAAACCTATATGTGCCATATATACATGGAAATACATGGAATGTGTTTGCATTTATTGCCAAGGCATAAATGAAACAAAATATTTAAAATGGGGGCTGGAGAGATAGCTTAGAGAGTAAAATGTGCACTCATGTGAAGGATACATGCAGTGGTACTCATTTGTAATCAGAGATCTGGGGCAGAAGGCAGAGACAGGCACATCCCAGAGGTCTCCTGGCAATCCAGTCCCACAAAAATAACAAGCTACAGATTCAGCATTTACTGTATCAAAACTAATGTAGAGAAACAATAGAGAAAGACATGTGATGTTAACCTTTGGCCTTCACAAGTGCATGTGTGGAAATATATGCACCCATAGACATGGATATTCATAGAAAACACACACTCATACCTACACCCAACACACAAACACATGGACACGCACACATGCACATGGACACACACATATATACACACATTCCTTATATACACATATATGCATGCAAAAAGAGTACTATAAGTGTAAATATTAAAGGCAGGCTTCTATATAGTCTTACTGACTGATCTGCAAGACAGTAGATTATTACTGCAATATTCTCCTTTGCTGAGTCCACCTTTATCATACTGGGCACCTTAATTTTTTTGGAGTTTGCCAAGAAAACACTTCCTTCTAAATACTTTCTGCTTCTGCAACAGGAAAGCTCCTTCACTGAAAGATGGATGCTTCAAAGCCTACAGGCTCTGATCCAATATCAGCATTGCAAGAGTGTTTTTCTTTAGTACCGTGAAGACCAGCAACACCCTGCCCACCACCATTTTTAGTACCTTGCTCTCCCCTGCTTCTTTCTGCTGATGCAAGTTGTGCTTGACATAAAAACTTTCATTTTGTGCTTTCAATTTAGTGTTCATTAGTAGAAAGCAACAACTTCGTCACTATTCTGCCCTGTTCAAAAAGAGGTTACAGGTGTAACCCAGTTGTAGAGCATGTGCTTAGCATGTGCAACACTTGAATTCCATCTCTAGTGTGAAAGATGAGACTGGTGTTGACAACCATGAAGACAGTAACAGAAAAATTTCAGATGCCTTAACTTGTGTTTTGCAATCCAACCATAATAAGTCGGTAACAAACCCCAAACACAACAGAGACTCACTCATAGGATAAAATAAGTTTAAATTACTTGTTTCCAAAACAGAACAGAAAAAAATTTTTTAATTTCATGATGACACCTGCCTATGGTAAGTATGGTGTAATGTTTAATTTCATGATAAATAAGTCTTCTACTTCCACTAGTAAATAGAAATGTTATATAAAATTTTAGTCACTAAAACTTATTGTTAAAAATAGTTTAATAATAATTGTTTAAAAAAGAAGGGTATAATCTATGTTGAATTTGATGAAAAGGTACTCAGATTTAAGGGGATGAAGAAAGACACAGAGGAAGGAAATGAACGGATATTAATAAAATAACTAACTAAATACATCTAGCTCAGTGATATTTCAACTTGAGGAATTCTGTCCCTTCACTAGGGAATACTTGAAAATATCTACCATATTGTTGGTAGCCATAGCTCTTTTGTGTGCATTTCTAAGAGACATGGACCATAATACCAGCATATAGTAACTATAGGCTAAGGATTGGGCTAACCCACTTATTTATGCTCAGAGCAACCTAAGACCTATCCAATACAAAGCTTCAATGATGCTGAGACAGAGAAACCTAACAGTTTCCAGGCTCATAAGAAGACATAATGCTATTTTTACTATTGTAACATGAAAGCCTGCACTCGTTCTGATTAGGCTGAGATCTCCCACTTGTTCAATATTGGTTGAATACAACTAATCAATCAGTGTAACTCAAAGCTATCCAGTGACTTAGTTGTAAAGACGAGAACAGGACCTACTTTGTCAGATTTTAAATGCCACCTTTCTCACCACAGTGGTGCTTCATGCAGTGTGCCTGAAGCTCATTGTATTTACCACATGCTTCCTTTGCAAGCAAGTAACAGCTGGTCATTGGACCCCATGAAGATGAAAAAAACCTTGAGCAAGATATTCATTTGGTCTATAATGATTGTCCTCTGATCATAACTGTGATGTGCTGCACACTAAAAAAAATGAAAGCAAATGAATAGTCTTCATTTCCCTGGACGATAATAAAATCAGGTCTTTTCCTTTTTCCTAATTGTTATCGAAATGATGTTTTGTGCCTAATTTTTCTAAATGTATTACAATATCATGATATATTGCCCTTTCCTGATTTTTTTCCAATCTCACTGAGTTTTTATTATTGTTCATATGTGCATGGGTGTAGTCATCTATTGGAACCTGGGTAATTTCTCAGAGGAGACAACTGAATGCCCCAGGAGCTATCAATTGCCTGTATCTTCTCAACCAAGAATGGCAGTCCCTTCCATAATAGATGTGGGTCTTGGCTCACTCGATCTTGTATAGGTCTTATGCATGCACTCACATTTGCTGTGAGTTTATGTAGGAGATGACCCTGCCGTGTTCCATAAATTAAATTTCACTGTAGGTATCTACTATTTCTGGATTGTACAGCCTTCCTGCCTACTCTACTGCAATGATACCCTAAACATTGTAGGGAAAAGGAATGAATATCTGTTCTGCTTAGTACTGAGAACTCCATGGGCTCTTATTCTCTGCAAGTTGACCAGTTGGGTCTCTTTATACTAGTAATCATATACTATAAAAAGAAGTTTCTCTGGTGA
This sequence comes from Mus musculus, assembly GCF_000001635.26. NCBI lineage: Eukaryota > Metazoa > Chordata > Mammalia > Rodentia > Muridae > Mus > Mus musculus. The sequence goes on along the minus strand of NC_000070.6, from coordinate 15,428,410 downwards.
GAATTGAGAGATGAGTATGTCTGTTAGTGTCAAAATACAAACTTAGCAGACAGTTTACTACTATGTTTATAGTAGAATAGTATTAGGATCTGCCCTAGGCCCTATTGCATATTCAGTCATGGATTTTTGAGCCATTTAATATAACCATTCATGAATTCATATTTTCCTTATGTAATTTCAAACCAACAATAGTCCCAGAACTGAAGATTAAACTCACCTATCAAAATTAGGCCACTAAATTACTTCTTGCATTCATTTGTCCTCTTCTGTTTCTACTGGCAATACCATGATGTATATGATGTCAGCATACAATCGAGGCCTTCATTACTACCCAGCTGCAAAAATACCAACTTTACTCTCTAGCATAACTGCCAAAATTTTCCCTTATATCTGAAATGCCCATACAGGGCTGATCTTGATTATCAACTTTATTGAATTTGGAGACATAATAAGTTGGTAAAACAACAACAACAACAACATACCTTTGGGTATGTCTGAAAGATCATTTCCAGAAGTAATTAGACTGTGAAGGGTCTGGCCTAATTATGATTTAATCCTATGATGTATTCATGATTAGAGGCATTATTGGAAAATGGCAGAAAGGAGGAGGGGCGGTCTAGTTGAAAGGAATGTATCAGGACAGGTGGAGGCCACACAGCTTCTGGGCTAGACCCAGTTTCGGGCTCCAGACATGCAGGCACCACCCCTGCCAGAGGAGAGGTGTCTGCCCCACCCAGGAGGGCTTTGCTAGAGCACCTGGGGGAGCCATCTTGTTTCCCAGAGCCATCTTGGTTCCCAGATCCCTCAGAGACTGGTCTTCACAGGTAAGAGTGTGGACTACAGAAGCTGACAGCTTCTGGGACTTGCAGAGGTGGCAAGGCTTCTGGGGCAGACCCCGTTTCAGGCTCCAGACATCTGCACACCGTCCCTGCCAGAGGAGAGGTGTCCATCCAACCCAGGAAGGTTTTGACAGAGGACCTGAGGGAGCCATCTCTGATCCAGGATCTCTCAGAGACTACTAGACTGTGTAGGTGAGAGTGCAGACTACAGAAGCTGCATGGCTTCTGGGACAGGCCCTGTTTCAGGCCTTCATCTTCTGCCAGGAGGCAGGTCCGAAGGCCAGATATCTCTGCACCTTCCCTACAAGTAGAGAGCTTGCCTGCAGAGAGTACTCTGACCAATGAAACTCAGGACACAGTTAGTCTTCCAGGTCTGCTGATAGAGGCTAACAGAATCACAGGAGAAACAAGCTCTAACCAGAGACAACTATAACAACTAACTCTAGAAATTGCCATATGGCTAAAGGCAAGCCAGAATCTTACTAAGAGAAAACAAGATGACTCACTATCATCAGAACCCAGCACTCCCTCCTCAGCCAGTACTGGGTATCCCAACACACCAGAAAAGCTAGACCCGGATTGAAAAGCATATCTCATGATGATAGTAGAGGACATCAAGAAGGACTTTAATAACTCACTTAAAGAAATACAGGAGAACACTGCTAAACAGGCAAAAGTCCTTAAAGAAAAACAGGAAAACACAACCAAACAGGTGATGGAATTGAACAAAAAAATACAAGACCTAAAAAGGGAAGTACACACAATAAAGAAAACCCAAAGTGAGGCAACGCTGGAGATAGAAAGCCTAGGAAAGAAATCGGGAACCATAGATGCGAGCATCAACAACATAATACAAGAGATGGAAGAGAGAATCTCGGGAGCATAAGATTCCATAGAGGACATGGGCACAATAATCAAAGAAAATGCAAAATGCAAAAAGATCCTAAGTCAAAACATCCAGGGAATCCAGGACACAATGAGAAGACCAAACCTAAGGATGATAGGAGAAGATGAGAATGAAGGTTTTCAACTTAAAGGGCCAGCAAAACCTACAGAACTCCAACTAGACTGGACCAGAAAAGAAATTCCTCCAACACATAATAATCAGAACAACAAATGCACTAAATAAAGTTAGAATATTAAAAGCAGTAAGGGAAAAAGGCCAAGTAACATATAAAGGCAGGCCTATCAGAATTGCACCAGACTTTTCACCAGAGACTATGAAAGCCAGAAGATCCTGAGCAGATGTTATAAATACACTAAGAGAACACAAATGCCAGCCCAGGCTACTATACCCAGAACAAACGTTCTATTACTAGAGATGGAGAAACCAAAGTATTCCATGACAAGACCAAATTCAAACAATATCTTTCCATTAATCCAGTCCTTCAAAGGATAATAACACACACACACACACACAAACCAGCAATACAAGGTCGGAAACTACACCCAAGAAAAAGCAAGAAAGTAATCCTTCAACAAACCTAAAAGAAGGCAGCCAAAAGAACAAAATGCTAACTCTAACAACAAAATAATAGGAAGCAACAATTACTTTTGCTTAAATCTCTTATTATCAATAAACTCAATTCCCCCAATAAAAAGACATAGACCGACTGGCTGCAAAAACAGGACCCAAAATTTTGCTGCTTACAGGAAACCCATTTCAGGGAAAAAGACAGACACTCCCTCAGAATGAAAGGCTAGAAAACAATTTTCCAAACAAATGGTCTGAGGAAACAAGCTGGAGTAGCCATTCTAATATCTAATAAAATCAACTTCCAACACAAAATAATCAAAAAAGACAAGGAGGGGCACTTCATACTCATCAAAGGTAAAATCTTCCAAGAGGAACTCTCAATTCTGAATATCTATGCTCCAAATTCAAGGGCAGCCACATTCATTTAAGAAACTTTAGTAAAGCTCAAAGCACATACTGCACCTCACACAATAATAGTGGGAGACTTCAACACACCACTTTCACCAATGGACAGATCATGGAAACAGAAACTAAACAAGGACACAGTGAAACTAACAGAAGTTATGAAACAAATGGATTTAACAGATATCTACAGAACATTTTATCCTAAAACAAAGGGATATAACTTCTCAGCATCTCATGGTACCTTCTCCAAAGTTGACCATATAATTGGTCACAAAACAGGCATCACAGATACAAAAATATTGAAACTGTCCCATGCATCCTATCAGATCACCATGGACTAAGGCTGATCTTCAATAACAACATAAATAATAGAAAGCTAACATTCACGTGGAAACTGAACAACACTCTACTCAATGATACCTTGGTCAAGGAAGGAATAAAGAAAGAAATTAAAGACTTTTTAGAGTTTAATGAAAATGAAGCCACTTTTTCCCTACCTATTCAACATAGTACTTGAAGTCCTAGCCAGAGCAATTAGACAACAAAAGGAGACCAAGGGGATACAAGTTGGAAAGGAAGAAGTCAAAATATCACTAAATGCAGATGATATGATAGTATTTATAAGTGACCCTAAAAATTCCACCAGAGAACTCCTAAACCTTATAAACAGCTTCAGTGCAGTAGCTGGATATAAAATTAACTCAAACAAGTCAATGGCCTTTCTCTACACAAAGGATAAACAGGCTGAGAAAGAAATTAGGGAAACAACACCCTTCACAATAGTCACAAATAATATAAAATATCGTGGTGTGACTCTAACTAAGGAAGTGAAAGATCTATATGATATGAACTTCAAGTCTCTGAAGAAAAAAATTAAAGAATAGCTCAGAAGATGGAAAGATTTCCCATGCTCATGGATTGGCAAGATTAATATAGTAAAAATGGCTATCTTGCCAAAAGCAATCTAGAGATTCAATGCAATCCCCATAAAAATCCAAACTCAATTCTTCAACAAATTAGAAAGGGCAATGTGCAAATTCATCTGGAATAACAAAAAACCTAGGATAGCAAAAATTCTCAATAACAGAACCTCTGGTAGAATCACCATTCCTGACCTCAAGCTGTACTACAGAGCAATTGTGACAAAAACTGCATGGTACTGGTATAGCGACAGACAAGTAGACCAATGGAATAGAATTGAAGACCCAGAAATGAACGCACACACCTATGGTCACTTGATCTTTGAAAAGGGAGCTAAAACCATTCAGGGGAAAAAAGACAGCATTTTCAACAAATGATGCTGGCACACCTGGTGGTTATGATGTAGAAGTATGAGAATTGATCCATTCCTATATCCTTGTACTAAGATCAAATCTAAGTGGATCAAGGAACTCCACATAAAACCAGAGACAGTGAAACTTATAGAGGAGAAAGTGGAGAAAAGCCTCGAAGATATGGGCACGGGGAAAAATTCTTGAATACAACAGCAATGGCTTCTGTTGTAAGATCAAGAATCCACAAATGGGACCTCATAAAATTACAAAGCTTCTGTAAGGCAAAAGATACCATCAATAAGACAAAAAGGCCACCAACAGATTAGGAAAGGATCTTTACCAATCCTAAATCAGATAGGGGACTAATATCAAATATATATAAAGAACTCAAGAAGGTGGACTCCAGAAAATCAAATAACCCCATTAAAAAATGGAGCTCAGAGATAAACAAAGAATTCTCACGTGAGGAATACCGAATGGCTAAGAAGCACCTGAAAAAAATATTCAGCATACATAATCATCAGGGAAATAAAAATCAAAACAACCCTGAAATTCCACCTCACACCAGTCAGAATGGCTAAGATCAAAAATTCAGGTGACAGCAGATGCTGGCGAGGATGTGGAGAAAGAGGAACACTCCTCCATTGTTTGTGGGATTGCAAGCTTGTAAAACCACTGTGGAAATCAGTCTGGCAGTTCCTCAGAAAATTGGACATAGTACTACCGGAGGATCCTGTAATACCTCTCCTGGGCATATATCCAGAAGATGTTCCAACTGGTAAGAAAGACACATGCTCCACTATGTTCATAGCAGCCTTATTTATAATAGCCAGAAGCTGGAAAGAAACCAGATGTCCCTCAACAGAGGAATGGATACAGAAAATATGGTACATTTACACAATGGAGTGCTACTCAGCTATTAAAAAGAATGAATTTATGAAATTCCTAGGCAAATGGATGGACCTGGAGGGTGTCATCCTGAGTGAAGTAACCCAATCACAAAAGAACTCACATGATATTTACTCACTGATATGTGGATATTAACCCAGAAACTTAGGATACCCAAGGTACAATTTGCAAAACACATGAAACTGAAGAAGAACAAAGACCAAAGTGTGGACACTTTGCCCCTTCTTAGAATTGGGAACGAAACACCCATGGAAGAAGTTACAGAGACAAAGTTTGGAGCTGAGGCAAAAGGATGGACCATCTAGAGACTGCCATACCTGGGAATCCATCCCATAATCAGCCTCCAAATGCTGACACCATTGCCTATACTAGCAAGATTTTGCTGAAAGGACCCTGATATAGTTGTCTCTTGTGAGACTATGCCGGGGCCTAGCAAACACAGAAGTGCATGCTCACAGTCAGCTATTGGATGGAACTTCCCCAATGGAGAAGCTAGAGAAAATACCAAAGGAGCTGAAGGGATCTGCAACCCTATGGGTGGAACAACAATATGAACTAACCAGTACCCCCAGAGCTAGTGTCTCTAGCTGCATATGCATCAAAAGATGACCTAGTCGGCCATCATTGGGAAGAGAGGCCCCTTGGTCTTGCAAACTTTATATGCCTCAGTATAGGGGAATGCCAGGGCCAAGAAGTGGGAGTGGGTGGGTAGGGGAGTCGGGGGGAGGGTCTGGGAGACTTTGGGGATAGCATTTGAAATTTAAATGAAGAAAATACCCAAAAAATAAATAAAAAGAAAGGAACGTATCACTAGGGGCTATGTTTTGCCTTAAGCCCTTCATGTATTTCCTCTCCCTGCTTCCGGTCTACTATGATGTAAGATGCTCTGCTCTGCTTCCTCTCCACTATGAAATGAATATTTTCCTCAAATACATACTTATCCCACTATCACCTTCAACTGCATCACAAGCCCAAAGGAATGGAACCAGCCAATGAAAGGAATCCTATACATCTGTGACCCAGAGCAAATTCTTTCTTCCTCAAGTAGTTTTTCTCAGGTGTTTGGTCACAACAGTCTCAGTCATAACTGTTGCCTTTTTCCTTGTATTTATCATCTACAGGGCAAAGGCATCAGTAGCCTATATTTTCCCAGAGTCTCTTCTGTGCATAGCTCATGTCTCAGCAGGAATGATTTGTGGTCAATTAAAAATACTACAAGAAAATTCACTGTTCTCCAGACAACATAATACTTGTTGCTCCAAGTACTCCACTGTCCTAGTGCTTAGGGCCATTGGTTTCCTCAAATGTGGTGTAAACACCTCTTTCGTTTCAGTGTCTTGACATTTTATGACTTACTCAAAGTGCTAAGATCATTGATACATATTTTTTCTTAAAGTTTTATTGGAAGATAATTGAAAAATAAAATTTTTGTATATGCAAATTATAAACTGTTATGTTCCCCTTCTGCTTATTCCTTTTTAATGGCATTTGGATCCAATGTAAGGATGTTACCCATCTTCAGAGCAAGTCTTCCCCTGTAGTTCATCCTCTCTGAAAAGAGCACCACACAATGGACTCAGATATGAGCTTTGCTAACCTGGTAGCTGTAAACTAATGGTCAAGACTAACCATCATGCTGACCCCGCTAACACCTACTACTTAAGACTCTTTACTATTTTTAAGAAGAAAGTATAAAGAAAACATGACTTTTTGAAGGGTGCATATCCCTGGAAAAGTGGGCACATTGTGAGTCTGTGTTTGTGAACATGAACCAAGTTGAAGGGGGGGACATGGAGATAGACCAATCACTCACATGGAACCATCTCCACTAGGCAAGTTGATTCTGTGTGTATGGGGACATGTTTGATTATTTAATAATCATTAAATGTTTGAAAAGTCTGAAAATTTATTTCTACAAGATCGGCACATACATTGGCCAGCCCCTGCCATGCCACGCCCCCACCACCACCTCCCATAGTTCATTGACAAGATCGCAGCCTTTCCTTGAATAGACATTTGAGGTTTCTTAGAAAAATCTTTCCTGGTTTATTTCAGACTAGTCCTCTCTGTGTGTGAGTCATCCCGGTACACGGGAAGGAATGTATGCCTTTGTGAACCATCAATGAAGGACCAGAGTCCTCAGCAAAACTTCTGTGCCCTAGTTTGAATGAAACATAAATTGTGTAACTTAGTGGAGGAGATGATTTTTAATTAATTCTTAAATGCAAGTACCTTGTAATAATGCTTTCTTTTCTAAGACATTTTATGAAGCTATCAACTACATCAAAGTTTTCAGATAATTTTCAGCCATTCAGGTTTAAATCTATTTGTTACCAAATTTCAAGCACTTTGTCAATTTTTATTTAAATAATTACTTATTTTAGTTTTACAATCTGTGTTTAGTTGAGGGGGGAGAAAAAAACCTTCCTATGAGTATGTTCTGGTTTTCTTCCTTAGTTAATGAGATGTTTGCTGTGTACCTGACAGGCTCTGATGAAAACAACTGACCTCTATTATCTGACCATAGAAAAGACCCACATCTCCAATGTCATGGCCGTCTGCAAACACAGCAAAACTGGCCTTGTTTTTTCTTCACTCTAGTTACTGGAAACATCTATTCCATAGAATAAAAGTGACCATGGCAACATGCAGTTGCCAAATCAATCCCAGGAGGTGGCAGCAATTGTCAGCACTGCAGTTAGTTTCCACCACCAAACACATTTCACATGCACCCTATTACTCATCCCAGCAATTCAGCATTTTTAGGATATTTTATTCTATTATTTCTTTGTGTCCCTGTCAATGATGAGCAAGTGTGCCTGGGCATGCATGTAGAGGTCAGAGGCCAGCATGAAAAAGTCTTTCTCCCTCTACCATGTGGGTTCCAGGGGTCAAACTTGGGCTGGTAAGCTTGCCCAGCAAGCATTCTTACCTACTGAGCCATCTCACCAGCCCCAAATGTTTGCTTTTGACATCTATTGTTCCTGTTGATGTTAGTATCTTTAATATATCTCTTAACACATTCCATTTTCTTTATTTTTTTTTAGATTTATTTTTATTTATTTTATTTATACAAGTACACTGTAGCTTCAGACGTACCAGAAGAGGGCATCAGATCCCATTACAGATGGTTGTGAGCCATCATGTGATTGCTGGGAATTGAACTCAGGACCTCTGGAAGAGCAGTCGGTGCTCTTAACCACTGAACCACCTCTCCAGCCCCCACACTCCATTTTCGATGTCCTCTTCTCATTGCCAGTGGAGAAACGGGGACCCACTGCTGGCCCATGATGGGCAGCTCTCCTCAGCTCCAGGTTAATGTGCTCAGTGTCAACACTTGTCAGATCTCAATAGATTTGTGTTGTTGTCTCTTTGCTTTTACTCTCAAGTTCTGTGACAAATTGTTTTAGTTTTTATATTCTGTAATCACCACACTTTACACAGTAGAAATCCAAATGCTTTTTTGTTCTTTTCGACTACTACTGATTGTCCTTGGAATAACGGACAATTTCTATAATTATTAAATGTATTTCATTTTTGCTGCACAAGTCATTTGATATATATATATATCTTAGGGTTTTACCACTTGACCAAGGCAAGTCTTATAAAAAAACAACATTTAATTGGGGCTAGCTTACAGGTTCAGAGATTCTGTCCATTATCATCAAGGGGGGAGCATGGCAGCATCCAGGCTGTCATGGCACAGGCAGAGCTGAGAGTTCTACGTCTTCATCCAAAGGCTGCTAATAGAAGACTGACTTCAAGACAACAAGGGTGAGGATCTTATGCCCACACTCACAGTGACACACCTACACCAACCAGGTCACACCTATTCCAACAAGGCCACACCTCCAAATGGTACCTCTCCCTGGTCCAAGAATATATAAACCATCACATTCCACTCCCTGGCCCTCATAGACTTGTTCAAAAACATGAGTCTATGGGGTCCGTACTTAAACATAGCATAATGCAAATGCATTTTGTCCAACTTTCAAAATCCTCATAGTCTATAGCAGTCTCAACAATGTTAAAAGCCCAAAGTTCAAGGGCTCTTCTGAGATTCATCCAACTAATTAACTGTAATCTCCAAAGCAAGGCAGGAAACCAGCTGGGCAAACTGCAAACTCTGCATCTTCATGGCTGATGTCAAAGCGGTCTTCAGATCTCCACTCCTTTTTCATCTTTGTTGACTGCAACAAACTGCTTTGTCCTGGGCTAGTTCCACTCCCTGTTAGCAGCTTTCGTCAGCATGTATCCCATGGCTCTGGCATCTTTAATATCTTTAAGTCTCCAAGGCAATTTTAATGTTACAGCTTCTTGTTTCAGTGTCTGGGATTCCACTTGATCTTTTGGAATCCTCCTAAGGGCTCACATCACTTCTCCAGCTCTGCTCTCTGTAGCACTCTAAGCTCAGGTTGATCCACTCCACTACGGCTACTGTTCTTGGTGATCATCCCATGGTACTGACATCTCCAATACACTGGGGTGTTCCACTCCAACTAGGCTTTACCAATAGCCTCTCATAGGTTCTCTTCATGGTGCCAAGCCTCAACTCCTTTGCCTGACCCCTTCAGACCTGGGCTACTGCTTGTATATTCCATATTCCTACTAGGATGGCCCATTAATCCCCATTTAAAGCATTCCACTGTGTTCCAAATACAAAGTCCCAAAATCTACATTCTTTTAAATAAAAGCATGGTCAGGACTATCACAGCAATACCCCAACTCCTGGTACCAACTTCTGTCTTAGGGTTTTACTGCTGTGAACAGACACCATGACCAAGGCAAGTCTTATAAAAAAAACAACATTTAATTGGGGCTAGCTTACAGGTTCAGAGGTTCTGTCCATTATCATCAAGGTAGGAGCATGGCAGCATCCAGGCTGTCATGGCACAGGCAAAGCTGAGAGTTCTACGTCTTCATCCAAAGGCTGCTAATGGAAGATTGACTTCAAGGCAACAAGGGTGAGGATCTTATACCCACACTCACAGTGGCACACCTACACCAACCAGGTCACACCTATTCCAACAAGGCCACACCTCCAAATGGTGCCACTCCCTAGTCCAAGAATATACAAACCATCACAAGATATGTATATATATATATATATATATATATATATAGAGAGAGAGAGAGAGAGAGAGAGAGAGTCTGACATGTAAATGCCTGGGGGTAGAGTGGATAAAAAATACAGAATGTGATACAGTTATACAATGGACGATTACTCATCTGATTAAAAAAAATAATACCATGAAATTTTCAGGCAAATAGAACTAGAAAAAATAATCTTGAACAAAGTAATCCAGACCCAAAAGGGAAAACATTGTATGTACTCATTTATAAGTCAATATTGGCTGTAAAGAAAGGATAACCATGCTACAAACCACAGACTCTGAGAAGCTAAGTAATAAAAAGAGTTCCAGGGTGGGCACATGAATCTCCTTGGAAGGAGGAAGTAGAATAGATAATGTGTGTTGTGAGGTAGCAGATTGGGTAGGAACAGGAGAAATCAGATAGGAAAATGATGGAAAGAGATTACTTGGAGAGACAACTGGAATTGGGGGTCATTTCAGGGGTGATATAGAAACCTAGTGCAATGAGATTTCTAAGCAATCTACGAGGGTGGAACCAGTTAAGACCCTTAGCAATGTGCAACAGTGACCCTGAACCAGCCATCTCTTCTAACCAAGCAAGACTTTCAATGATGAGACTGGCTCCACAACCTAGCCATGAAACCTTTGACCTACAATTTGTCCTGGCTACAAAATGTGCTGGGATAAAGATGGCATAGACATTGTGACAATGGCCAACCAATGACTGGTCCAGCTTGAGACCTAAGGCATTTCAGGGAGTCCATCCCTGAACTACCTAGAAGGATGGATAACCCAGATACACAGGGCAGAACCAAACAGGACCAGGAAGGAAAAAATAAAAATAAATCAACAAAATGATTCCTATGGATATTCTGCTATACTCATAGGCAGGAGCCTAGCATAATCATCTTTAAGAGGCTTCATCCAGAAGCTGATGGAAACAAATTCAGAGACCCACAGCCAAATATTACAAGAGCTTGATGAATTCTGTGGAAGAGGGGAAGGAGGAACCACAGGGTTTGAGGACACTGAAGAAAACCCACAGAAACAACTATCCTAGGCTCATAGGGGTTCACAGAGACTGAACAGTCAGGGATCCTCCATAAGTCTGACCTAGGCCATATATGTTATAGTTGTGTACACTATCTTCTCATGGGATACCTAACATGGGAGCTGGGTTATCTCTGACTCTTTTGACTGCTTTTGGGATCCTTTTCCTCCTACTGGATTACCTCTTCTAGCCTAAATACTAGGGAAGGTTCGAGTCTTACTGCAACTTGTTATGCAATGTTTGATTGATATTCCTGGGAGGCTGTGGTAGTTTGAATAGATTTGACCCCTTGCCCCCCAAAATTCATGTGTTTGAATGCTTGATCATAGGTAGTAGCATTATTAGGATGTATGGCCTTATTGGAGTAGGCGTGGCCTTGTTGGAGGAAGTGTGTCACTGTTTAGGCAGGCTTTGAGGTCTCCTATGCTCAATCTCTGCCCAGTGTGAGAAAAGAGTCTCCTCCTGGCTACTGGTGGAAGAAAGTCTCCTCCATGCTGACTTCAGATCATGATGTAGAACTCTAGGCTCCTCCAGCAGCATGCCTGCCTGGACACTACCATACTTCCAGCTGTGGTGATAATGCATGAAACATCTGAAACTGAAAGCCAGCCCCAATTTAATGTTTATCTTTACAAGAGTATCCTTGGTGTACCTTCACAGCAATGAAACTCTAAGACAGAGGTTTGTCCTTTTCTGAAGAGAAAAGGAGGAGACTTGGATTGGGGTAGTGGGGTACTGGGAGGAGAGGAGAGAGGGAAATTGCATTTGGGATTTAATATATGAGAATAAATTTCAAAAGAATCAGAAAGACAACTTTCAATTCTGGAATGATGCTTTTAAAATATTTATAGGGTTGCATAGAGGTTGGTGTGGGGAGAAGAGCTAGTTTTATGTCAAATTGATACAAGCTAGAGTCATCAAATGAGACCTCAAATGAGAAAATGCCTCCATAAGATTAGGCTATAGGCAAGCCTGTAGGGCATTTCTTTAATTGGTGTTTGATAAGAGACAGTACAGCCCATTGTGTGTGGGGACATCTCTGGGTTGGTGATCCTGTTCTCTATCAGAAAGCAGAACAAGCCATGGGGAGCAAGCCAGTAAGCAGCACCCCACCATGGCCACTGCATCAGCTCCTGTCTCCAGGTTCATGTCCTGTGTGAGTTACTGTCCTAACTTATTTTGATGATAAACAGTGATATATAAGTGTAAGCCAATTAATCCTTTCCTCCCCAGGTTGCTTTGGTCATGCTGTTTCTTCAAAGACTTCCTTTGGTGAGGAACAGTGATGTAGAAGTATAAGCCAAATACACCCTTTGCTCCCCAAATTATTTTGATCATGGTGTTGTATCAGAGCAATAGTAACCCCAAGACATAGAGAAAACATCTACCTATATGTACATATTCATTCTCTTAATCTTTCTCTGTGCTACACACACACACACACACACACACACACACACACATGAGAGAGAGAGAAAGAGAGAGAGAGAACACCCCACTAGTCTGGCTAGCAGAAGAGGTACCCATAGATTTCCTGATAAACCTATTGTTACCCACGTAATTCCTAAAATCAAAACGATTTAAGATGCCTGAGATGTCTCAGAGTTCTACAGAAAGCAATGTGAAAACTTAATTTTAAGTACTATTAAGAACTCCAAGGATAATTTAAATTGGATAAATATAAGACAAAAATAAAAGATTAATGGAATAATGCAGATACTTTCAAGCCACGGTGCATATGCTCAGACAATATCCTTTGTTCCCTTCACTAGACTTCTTGCCAGCCCTTGAATCCATATGCTATGAGTAGACATTCTCCATGTTACCTCATTCTAGGGACACTATGTGAGCTAGCTACTTCCTGTATAACAGGTTTACCTTGAACTGCAAAGTTTCCAACTCTGGATGCATACTAAGTAGTTCATAAAAATTTAATACATTCACATAGGGACTGGTAGATAGCTCAGTCAGGAAAGTGCTTGCCCAGCAATGAGTATGTTGCAAAACTTATCATGGTAGTATGCATCTGCAACGTCAGAGACAGAAGAATATCTGTGACTTCTTGACAAGCCAACCCTACCTGGAGCTCCAAGGTCTCATGAAAAGACCCAGTCTCAAAAATAAACAAGGTGAAAAATGATTGAAGGAAAGAAATAAAACTGAGGGATACCACTGGCCTCCATGAGCACAGGCACATAAGCACATATCCACCTCCATACATGCAAACACACAGACTTACAATTACCTTCCACACGCATAATGCATACATAAACCACACTTACAAAGTATATCACCATACTCTAGGAACTGAGGCTGGCTTTCTGGAATTCTAAAATCCAAGTTAAAGTGGTTACATGTGAGTCCTGAGACCAAAACACCACAAGGAGCTCCTAAGTTTGTTTTCCTTTTTTCAGGACACATGTCTAGTTGACTTTTTGACTCTTCCACAGTAAGTTACTTACCACTAACCAGGCAACAGAACATAGACTCATAGCCTGTCAGACATCATGCCACACCTAAAACGAATTAACTCCTATAAAGTAAAAATATGTATATCAAAAATAGAATTATTTGCTAATGCCACCCACACTGCACGCCTTTAAACTGTAGAGATTAGTTGCCTTAGAGAAAAGCAATTTCAGTGCAAGAAGAGAAAAAAAAAGCATTCTAGCTGGTTAAGTAGTAAGTCTGTAAAACACATGATTTAAAAGACTAAACTGAGTTATGAAATTCTCGACTCCAATTTAAAGTTTACTTTCAAGGCAATTATGAAAATGCATGAGGCTATTTTTAATAGGCCAGAGAAACATTGCTAGCAGGAAGAGCAGTGAGATCTCCATCTTGTTAGATTCTGGAAGATTTCCCCTCGTTTACATAGTTCAAAGAGCTCTGCATATTCCATTAAGTAGTTGGGCTTCTATTAAAGACTGGGGACACACTGGGCAAAAGAAGAGAACACAGACAAGCACTGTGGAGGGGGTTGAGGGGAGAGTGTACAAACTACTGAAAGTAACCAGAATTAACCAAGAGCTCACTAAACACTCTCTTTCAAAATGAACCACCAGATCTGCTTGCAAAGTTTAAGGGTCAGAAATGCCTAAAAGAGGACAGAAGGCTTTACAACTCAGGGCACTGAGGCAAAACAGTGTGAAACAGAAGGTGAAGGTAGAGGGTGTTCTGCTCCTTCAATCACTATAAGGAGTCTGAGTCCAGATAATACCAACTATAAAACAGTGATACTCAAGTGAGTCTAAGGTTCTCCACAGAAGCTTGAGCTTTCAAAAACTCCATGTTCCCTCAAATGACATTGCGTCTACCTCACACCAGTCAGAATGGCTAAGATCAAAAATTCAGGTGACAGCAGATGCTGACGAGGATGTGGAGAAAGAGGAACACTCCTCCATTGCTAGTGGGATTGCAAGCTTGTACAACCACTCTGGAAGTCAGTCTGGAGGTTCCTCAGAAAATTGGACATAGTACTACCGGAAGATCCATCAATACCTCTCCTGGGCATATACCCAGAAGTTCCAACTGGTAATAAGAACACATGCTCCACTATGTTCATAGCAGCCTTATTTATAATAGCCAGAAGCTGGAAAGAACCCAGATGCCCCTCAACAGAGGAATGGATACAGAAAATGTGGTACATTTACACAATGGAGTACTACTCAGCTATTAAAAACAATGGATTTATGAAATTCTTGGGCAAATGGATGGACCTGGAGGATATCATCCTTAGTGAGGTAACCCAATCAAAAAAGAAGTCACTTGATATGCACTTACTGATAAGTGGATATTATCCCAGAAGCAGAACACACAAGATACAACTAGCAAAACATAAGAAAATCAAGAAGAGGGAAGACCAACGGTGGATACTTCATTCCTCCCTAGAATAGGGAACAAAATACCCATGAAAGGAGTTACAGAGAAAAAGTTTGAAGCTAAGACAAAAGGATGGACTATGCAGAGGCTATCCCACCTGGGGATCCATCCCATAATCAGCCACCAAACCCAGACACTATTGCATATGCTTGCAAGATTTTGCTGAAGGGATCCTGGTATAGCTGTCTCGTATGAGGCTATGCCAGTGCCTAGCAAATACAGAAGTGGATGTTCACAGTAATCTATAAGGTGGAACACAAAGCCCCCAATTGAGAAGCTAGAGAAAGCTGAAGGGGTCCTCAACCCTATAGGTGGAATAACAATTTGAACTAACCAGTACCCCCAGAGCTCGTGTATCTAGCTGCATATGTAGCAGAAGATGGCCTAGTTGGCCATCACTGGGAAGAGAGGCCCCTTGGTATTGCAAACTTTGTATGCCCCAGTACAGGGGAATGCCAGGGCCAAGAAGTGGGAGTGAGTGTGTAGGGAAGCAGGGCGGGGGGAGTGTATAGGGAACTTTCAGGATAGCATTTGAAATGTATATAAAGAAAATATCTAATAAAAAAAGTCCAAAAATGCTCCTAAATAAAACAGTGCTTTCTAGTTAACAATAAGCCAACTTCACCCTCTACAAAAGCATGCCTTGTTATTTTTCTTAAGCCAGATTTAATTTAATATAGTTCTAACAAAATGGGATTTTGCAAATATTCCTGTACCAAAAATATAAATACTTTGTGTTTCCTCCATTATATTGACATCTGGTTCTACGAGGAAGTCAAAAGAATGTGATTATCACCATGAGTAAACCGGAAGCAGAGAGGTGAGAGGAAAGAGTTAAAGAGTTGAAAATGATTTTAAATAATTATGTAGGAAATAAAGCAGAGAAGGTTAAAGAGAAACAGACCAATCTGGAAGGCAAAGAAGACGGCACAGGGCAAGGCTTAGCAAAGATGGGTGCTAGTGCTGTGCCTGCTTGTTTTGGGCTCTACTGTGCAGCTCTAGCACTGGACTAATATCTGGTGCACTGAAGTCTTCGATGCTTGTGCTGTTCTGAAACCCTCTTTTATTACTTTTCCTCCCCATGAAAATAAAGGAAACATTTTATTTTATTCTTTCTTTTTCAGGTAGTATTAACAAATTCAACCGAATTTCAGCTAACACTGTCAGTAAGAAGAGCTGTCAAATATTACAATTCCCCTGTCACTCAGAAAAGAAAATATGCCAAATTTACCTGTCAAAGTTAATTGTAGTTAAAATGTATTATTATTTCCCTGCAAGAACCACTTGTAAACTTGGAAGACAGAGGTCTAGAAAGAGTATTGTAATTCCAAACTGTACTAATAATTATGTATTATGTATGCATTGTCTTTTACTTGAGGACATGAAAATACATTAACTCTACCAACTAATTAGTAATCTAATTATGCAAAGTTACTAAGAAGGAAGGATTACGGAATAATCCAAAGCAGGATGCAACATGACATACTTATCTAGTCACTGTGTTTTACCAGAGTTCAGAAACAAAAGAACTACTGCCACTCTGTATATGCAAGTGATTTGCTCATCATTTATACTATTCTCTTTACATTATACTTGATTAAAATTCTGAAATTATGGACTTTTAGGAATTGACCTGGCTCATAATTTTATAAGTGATAGCCTTTATCAATAAACCCAAAATAGTATAAATTATATATTCCAGACCTTTCTTTGAGTACACTTAATTTGGGCCCATATGTTAATAGTGCTGGGACCTATGTAGAAGTCCTTCTCTAAATGTCTTCTTTCATATGCTGCCCCATGAGTGTGACTAGGTGTTCTTCTGTGGTAGAGTCAGCCTAGGAAGAGACACATTCTGTTGTTGGTCCTTGATGCACACATACTGCCCTGAAGGTTCACCACTGAGTAAGATGTCATAGACATGCAACAATAGAGACAGTGTTTTATTTTTAAGAAAATACTGTGTGCTCAGGAATGTAAAGCCTTCAGATTTATCTATTCATGTTAAAAACAAAAGCACTCTCTGTGTATGTAGACATTATTAATAGTACTTTTCCTGGAGATAGAAATGAAATAGTATATAAAATGGAACACGGGGCCCCCAATGGAGAAGCTAGAGAAAGCACCCAAGGAGCTGAAGGGGTCTGCAACCCTATAGGTGGAACAACAATATGAACTAACCAGTACCCCCCAGAGCTCGTGTCTCTAGCTGCATATGTAGCAGAAGATGGCCTAGTCGGCCATCATTGGGAAGAGATGCCCCTAGGTCTTGCAAACTTTATATGCCCCAGTACAGGGGAATTCCAGAGCCAAGAAGTGGGAGTGGGCGGGTAGGGAAGCAGGGTGGGGGGAGGGTATAGGGAACTTTCGGGATAGCATTTGAAATGTATATAAAGAAAATATCTAATAAAAAAGAGAAATGAAATAGTAGGGATGGTATGATAGATTACTTTTGCTCAACAATTTTCATTATAGATTGATATCAGAGTTTGTTGGTCCCATTTGGAGAGGTTCCAGTTTCTGCACTCCTGGGACTAGGAATTGGATAGTAGCAGAGGCATGGGTTTAACTGGAAAAAGATGCTTCTCTGAGGGAGTTAAAAAAAAGAGAGAGAGAGAGAAGAGTAGCAGCCTTTCTTGGAGGAGGTGGAGCTGATGTCACACGGTGGGGCTTCTCATCTGATACATGCAATTCTGCTACAATTTTGTCTGTCTTATTTACATCTTAAATCTTCACACAGCAGCATTTTTGTATGATAATGAGCTATTAGATCAATTTAGACACTCTGAGTACCTTTGTACTTGTGCCAGTTGTTCTGACCTACATTCTGGTCAGTTGGTCTGAGCCTGTGATTTCCAGTCTTCCTCTTTGGTAAAGACATCTCATATGCTAATTAGACCTCCTCCCTATCCCATTTTCCTACCTCAGTAAGAATATTTAATAATAGAAAAACTGTATTTTTGTTATAAAGTTAGCATTCTATAAATTCTTTTAAAAAGAGGTTGAAGTTTTTCCAAATAAAACCTGGAATTGAACATTTTTGGCACCTAGGTAAATAAGTTGTATTTGAGTAGAGTATAATATGATGTTATTTCAAAGTCAGGCCACAGAGGCTAGTCCATTTCACTTATGAAACAAACCAGTATTGAGCATCTATAATTAGCTTATTTATTCTCCCCAGAATTTAGGGACTGAAAGCTCCCTTATCTCTATGACCTAAAGCAGGTGACAGGAAGCAAAACTATAATAAAAATAATCATCTTACAATTCTTGGTGTGTGAACATGAAAGAAGAGTATGAACCTCAAATGGAAAGGTCTACATATCAGTGCTTGACCATGACTCTCAAAGAATAAACAATAATTAATGAAAGGATCCTGACATGGGGGAAAGCCCTCATAAAAGAGACTGGAGAAGGAGGAGGAGGAGGAGGAGGATACTGTGTTTCAGAGCCTTGTACTTAGAAGTGATTTTAGTATAGAGACCTGTTCCCACCCCTTCCCTTTCTTCCCCTTCCCCCTCCCACCTAGGGCAGGGTAAAAAAGAATTTCACCTAATAAGTGAGTCAATAAGAATGCATGAGAATGCATGTAAAGCTACAAAAAAGAGGGAAGGATTAGGTCCTGGGAAGATAATTATGGAGTGGTAGGGAGGTCACAGTAGAGGTTAAATAGCCATAGGTGGGCAGAAGCTATTCTGTACTGACTGGAAGGTAAACAAGGAAAGACTTGGATGAAAATATTTTGGGGGATTGTTTGAAGTCAGTAAATGAAGGTAATACCTGAAATGATTATTTTTTCAATTGTTTTCTGTGAATATAAAGTCCATGAGTAAGCCAGGTGCTTAATGTTTAAAAACTTACTTAAGGGCATATAAGATAAAGATTTTTGTTATGCAATTTAGGAAAAAAGAGAAGATATATAGTTCAATAAGTTATAAATGGAATAAATGTAATAGGAGAACTTTTTAAAAGGGCACAATAGCTCAAAGTAACATATTATTTTAGGTAACATTCCTTTTTAGTTTAGAAGTACCAGGAAATTTTTTAAAGTGACACAGTGGCTTCAAATAAGGAACTGAGCTAAAAATCAGGGAAGCACATAAAGGAGTGATTATAGACTAGTCACTGCAATGAAGGAAAGGGAGAGGCATCAGCATCTTCTCCCACTTAAAGACTGCTAATCCTTCTTACTATCTCTAATTTAATAGCCCCTCTTTCTCTTCTCTCTTTCCCTTCATCCCTCAGTTCTCCTCTCCTCCTCTGTTTGCTCTTTCCTCCTTCATCTCTGGAGACCTGTAAGACTATTGATCTCACTCTAACAGAAAACAGTGGTCTTCTTAGAATTCTGAGAGATAACACTGGAGAAACTGAAAAAAAAAGAAATATGGGAATATTTGTGTTAATGAGGGGAAAGAAAGGGATCCTGAAAATAAGTCAGGAAGAAAGAAACAATTCATACTTTGGTTTACCCTAGAGGCTAGGATACTATAGATTTATGTAGTATAAGTATCTTATAGATAAGATTATTATAATACATGAGGACCAGGGTGTTACAAACTCTGTCCTCTAGCTATGACATGGCTATTACTGTCTTAAAATCAGCGCAGATATGATTAATGATTACCCACAAAAGATAGTCATAAGATTGAGCTTATTGCCCTTCCACCCACTCCTTTCTGCTGGGACAGACTCCTAGTTGTCTGCTCCCTTGAAGACATCATATCCCAATCCATTCCTAGAGGACCTGCTGCACTCAGAGCAGTTGAGCAGTTGAGACCCCTCTGCACTCAAAACAGTTGAGGATCAGCTGCTCTCAGGGCAGTTGGACAATAGCTTGATTGCTCCACTGAAGACCCAACAATCTCAAGGTCTCCCAGGAGATCTACTGCAGGCAGGTCAACAGAGCAGCAGCTTCTCTGCCCCTGTAAAGAGCCCCCAGTTGGAAGGCCCCACAGGTGGTCTGATACAGCAAGGACCACAGGTCTACCAGGAGACCTGAAGCAACCCAGGGACAAAAGAGGCAGAATCCATACAGTCACCCAGCCCAACAAACACCAGGTTTATCCAGATGTTGAAAGGCAAGTACAAAACCATAAGCAACAGAAGCCAAAATATGTGGGAATCATCAGAACACAGTTCTCCCAACACAGCAAGCCCTGAATACACCAACACACTTGAAAATCAGGAATCTGTCCTAAAATCCTATCTCATGAAGATAATAGAAACCTTTAAGGAAGATATCAATAACTCGCTGAAAGAAATACAGGAAAACACAAGTAAACAGGTGAAGGAATTGAATAAAGCAACCCAAAACCTTAAAGTGGAAGTAAACACAATAAAGAAAGCACAAATGGAGGCAAATCTGAAAATGGCAAACCTAGAAAAGAGGTCAGGAATTACAGATGTAAGTATTGCCAAGAGAATACAAGAGATAGAAGAGAAAATCTCAGGTGTAGAAGATACAGTAGAAGATAGTGACACAACTGTCAAAAAAAATAAAAAACAAACAAACAAACTCCTAACCCAAAGCATCCAGGAAATTGAGGACACAATGAAAAGACAAAATCTAAGAATAATCGAAATAGAGGAGAATGAAGATTCCCAGGTGAAAGGAACTGAAAATGTCTTCAACAAAATAATAGAAGAAAACTTCCCCTACCTAAAGAAAGAGATGGACATAAAGTTACAAGAAGCCTACAGAACACCAAATAAATGGCACCAGAAAAGAAAATCTTCTCGTCACATAATTATCAAAAATAATAAATGCACAGAACAAAGAAAGAATATTAAAAGCTGCAAGGGAAAATGGCTAAGTAACAACATAAAAAGGTAGACCTATCAGAATTACACCAGACTTCTCACAGAGACTATGAAAGCCAGAAGAGCCTGGTAGAGGTCATGCCGACTCTGAGAGAGCACAATTGCCAGCCCAAGCTACTATACCCAGCAAAATTCTCAATCAACACACATGGAAAAACCAAAATATTCCAGGACAAGAACAAATTCAAACAGTATCTATACCAACCCGTCCCTACAGAGGATCCTAGAAGGAAAACTTCAATACAAGGAAGGAACCTGCACCAAAGAAAGGACAAGATAATAAGCATCTCACAACAAAGCCAAAAGCAGAGAGCCACAAGCACATAAAGCCACCTATAAAAAGAAGCATATCAGGAACCAACAGTCATCTCTCTTTGATATCTTTCGATCCTAATGGACTCAACTCACCTACAAAAAGACATGAGCTAACAGACTGGATATGCAAACAGGATCCAGCATTTTGCTGCATACAAGAAACACACCTCAATAACAAAGACAGACACTAACTCAGAGTAAAAGGATGGGAAAAGGTCTTCCAAGCAAATGGTTCCAGGAAACAAGCAGGAGTTGCCACCCTAATATCCAATAAAATAGACTTTCAACCAAAAGTTATCAAATGTGATGAAGAAGGATGCTTCATATTCATCAAGGGGAAAATCCACCAAGAGAAAGTCTCAATTCTGAACATCTATGCCCCAAATGAAAGAGCACCCACATTCAGAAAAGAAACTTTACTAAAGCTCAAAACACACATTGAACCCCACATGAAAATAGTGGGAAATTTCAACACCCCACTCTTACCAGTGATCATTGAAAAAGAAACTAAACAGAGATACAGTGAAATTAAGAGATATTATGAACCAAATGGATTTAGCAGATATCTACAGAACATTTCACCTTAAAACAAAAGAATCACCATCTTCTCAGCCCCTCATGGTACCTTCTCCAAAATCGACCATATACTTGGTTACAAAACAATCCTCAACCGGTATGAGAAGACTGAAATAATACCATGTACCCTATCAGATCACCATGGCCTAAGGCTGGTCTTCAATAACAGCAAAAACTACAGAAAGCCCACATACACATGGAAACTGAACAACTCTTTACTCAATGATAACTTGGTTGGGGAAGAAAGAAAGAAAGAAATTAAAGACTTTGGGGAATTTAATGAAAATATTGACATTTCCAAATTTATGGGACACAATGAAAGCAGTGCTAAGAGGAAAGTTCATAGCAATAAGTGCCCTGGTGAAGAAACTGGAGAGATCTTACACTAACAACTTAACAGCACACCTAAGAGCTCTAGAACAAAAAGACACAAACTCACCCAAGAGAAATAGAAGGCAGAAAGTAGTCAAACCCAGGGCTGAAATCAAGCAAATAGAAACAAAGAAAACAATACAAAGAATCATCAAAACCAAAAGCTGGTACTTTGAGAGAATCAACAAGATAGATAAACCCCTAACTAAACTAGCTAAAGGGCCAACAGGCAGTATCCAAATTAAGAAAATCAGAAATGAAAAGGAAGACATAACAACAGAAATGGAAGAAATTAAAAAAATCAGCACATCCTCCTATAAAACCTTGTACTCAACAAACAGGAAAATCTAAATGAAGTGGATGGTTTTCTAGACAGATGCTGCATACCAAAGTTAAATAAAGAGCAAGTAACTATCTAAACAGACCCATATAGCAAAAGGAAATAGAAGAAGTCATTAAAAACCTTCCAACCAAAAAAAAGCCCAGGGTCAGATAGATTTGGTGCAGAATTCTACCAGACCTTCAAAGAAGACCTGATACAAATTTTCCTCAAACTATTCCATATAATAAAAAGTGAAGGAACACAACCTAACTCATTCTATGCAGCCACAATTACTCTGATACCTAAACCACACAAAGATCCAACAAAGAAAGAGAACTTCAGACCATTCTCGCTTATGAATATTGATGCAAAAATACTCAATAAAATTCTTGCAATTCAAATCCAAGAACACATCAAAACAATCATTCATCATGATCAAGTAAGCTTCATACCAGGGATGTAAGGTTTGTTTAGCATATAAAAACCCACTAACATAATCTACTATATAAATAAATTCAAAGGAAAGAAAATCACATGATGATCTCCTTAGATTCAGAAAAAGCATTTAACATAATACAACACCCCTTCATGTTAAAAGTATTGGAGAGATCAGGAGTTCAAGGCCCATACTTCAACATAATAAAAGCAATTTACTGCAAACCGACAGCCAATATCAAATTAAATGGAGACATACTTGAAGCAATCTCCCTGAAATCTGGGACAAGACAAGGTTGCCCACTCTTCCCATACCTATTCAATAAAGTATTGAAGTGTTTGCTAGAACAATAAGACAACAAAAAGATCAAGGTGATACAAGTTGGCAAAGAAGAAATAAAAGTATCACTATTTGCAGATGATATGATAGTATAAATAAGCGACTCCAAAAATTCTACCAGGTTACATCTCCAGCTGATAAACAACTTCAACAAAGTGAATATAAATTAACTCAAATAAATCAGTAGCTTTCCTTTATACAAATGATTAACAAGCTGAGAAAGAAATTAGGGAAACAACTCCCTTCACAATAGCCACAAATAATATAAAATATCTTGGGGTAACTCTAACCAAACAAGTGGAAGACCTGTGTGACAATAACTTCAAGTCTGTCAAGAAAGAAATCGAAGAAGATCTCAGAAAATGGAGAGATCCCCTATGCTCATGGATGGGCAGAATTAACATAGTAAAAATGGCCATCCTACCACAGGCAATCTATAGATTCAATGTAATCCCCATCAAAATCCCAACACAATTCTTCAAAAAGACATGGAAAGAGTAATTCTCAAATTCATCTGGAAAGGCAAAAATCCCAGAATAACAAAAACAATTCTTAACAATAAAAGAACAGCTAGGGGAAATCACCATCCCTGACCTCAAGCTGTACTACAGAGCAATAGTGATTAAAAATTGCATGGTATTGATATAGAGACAGACATGTTGATCAATGGAATAGAATTGAAGACCCAGAAGTAAAATCACATACTTAATGGTCATTTGATCTTGACAAAGGTGCCAAAAATATACAATGGAAAAAAGAAAGCATCTTCAATAAATGATGCTGGTTTAACTGGCTGTCTCTATGTAAAAGAATGAAAATAGACCCATATTTGTCACCTTGTACAAAGCTCAAGTTCAAGTGGATCAAGGACCTCAACATAAAACCAGATACACTGAATCTAATAGAAGAGAAAGTAGGAAAGACCCTTGAATTCATTGGCACAGGTTGAAATTTCCTAAACAGAACTCCAGTGGTTCATGCTCTAAGATCAAGAATTGATAAATGGGACCTCATGAAACAAGAAAGATTCTGTAAGGCAAAGGACATAGTCAATAAGACAAATCAGCAACCTACAGATTGAGAGAAAAATCTTCACTAACCCCAAATCCAGTAGAGGACTAATATCCAAAATATACAAAGATCTCAATATACAAAGTAGATTTAAAAAAATCAAAAATGGGGTATAGACCCAATAAGTAGCTAAAAGAGTCAGATGTAAATATTTAGGGTTTTTCTTTTCTTTTCTTTTCTTTTCTTTTATTTTCTCTTCTCTTCTCTTCTTTTCTTTTTTATTGGTTATTTTCTTCATTTACATTTCAAATGCTATCCTAAAAGTCCCCTATACCCTCCTCCCCACTCTGCTCCTCTACCCACTCACTTCCACTTCTTGGCCCTGGCTTTCCCCTGTACTAGGGCATATAAAGTTTGCTAGACCAAGGGTCCTCTCTTCCCAATGATGGCCAACTAGGCCATCTTCTGCTACATATGCAGCTAGAGACACGAGTTCTGGGGTTACTGATTAGTTCATATAGTTGTTCCACCTATAGGGCAGATGCAGATATTTGTACCCAACCAATGGACAGAAGCAGCTGACCCCTGCTGTTGAATTAGGGAAGGCATAAAGAAGCTGAGAAGAACAGTCCTGTAGAAGGACCAGCAGTCCCAATTAATTTGCCCCCTCCCCCGAGATCTCTCAAACACTGGACCACCAAACAGACAGCATACACCAGCTGATATGAGGCCCCCAAACACACATGCAGTAGAGGAATTACAGATCTGTGTTCCTTCACAGATGGTGTACCTAACCCTCAAGAGACTGGAGGCCCTAGGGAGTTTAGAGGTCAGGTGGAGTGGGGGTTGAGGACATTCAGGTGGAGACAGGTGGGTGGAGAGGAGGTATTGGATGTGGAACATGTGGAGGGTAGATCTGGGGGGAGGGATAAAATACAGTGTGTAAAAAATTAATTAATTAATTAATTAATTAATTAATAAAAATACTGAGCTTATTAATATTCCTTTATGGGATGGAGAGAGATTATGAGTCAGTCATGAATGCCATAGGGGGCCCCACCCTTATTTGAGGGCATATAAACCAAGAAAGGTTATTAGAGATTGTGAGCATCTTTCCTAAAGTGGTATAGACTTCTGTAAATTGCAAATGTGGCCTGAAATTTTTGATGTTTACTCCAAAGCCCTGCTCTGAGCTAATGCTTGTAGCAAACAATACGTTAGACCAGAGGAGCACATGTGATAGACCCAAGATGCTGAAAAGAAACTAGGGTTAGTCTAGATGGAGACTTATAACAGAAGTGCAGAGGGGGCTTCACCAGTGAAGACCTGTGTTAATCTGAGCACATCACACAGGGAAGGCAATCCGATGAGCAGACTGGGTAAAAAGGTATGCCACAAGAGAAGTCTTGCATTGATTTTTCCTAGGTTATAGTTGACTTTTTCTATTCTGTTATTAATGCTATTTAATATACACCCAGATATCAATATTTTAATGGAGAAAAAATGCTTGGGCAGTCAATGTTTTTAGAGCTTTATTGTAGAAAGGCAGGGGGAAAAAGATAAGGTAGAAAGAGAGAAAGAGGCCGGCCATGACCAAATGGAAAGAGGGGGGAAGGGAGAAAGAGAGAAGGAGGGCTAGAGATGAGAGTAAGAAAGGTGAAAGCTTAAAGAGAGTGAGGAGGTGCCAAGCAGTCTCTTTTATAGTGGACTAGGCTATCAGGTAACTGTGGGGAGGAGCATACCTGGCTATAGTCAGGTAACTGTGAGGGTGGAATATATCCAGAATACCATAAGCTTGGGACATTGTCTGCTTGACTGATAGTCACAAATCTCTCCTGTGGGGGTTGTGGGGGAAGTAACTTTGACAGGAGGCAGGGGTCCAGGAGACATGACCGAATACCTTCCATCCCATGTAGGTAGAAATGACCATCCATTGGGTCACCCAGAGTTCAAGACCTATGCTTGACTGGAAACCAGGCTGTCTGTGTGCAGCCCACTGCCCCACAGGTAACATCATAGGAGTATCTAAAAGATAGATGTTACCATCAAAGAAATATATAAGTATCCACAAAAATTTTGACATAAATAGGCAGATGTTCATCAAAGAGATTTGTGTTGTTGTGATAAGATACCCAAACAAAAACACCTCAAAGAATAATAAACTTATTGTAGCCCCCACACCCAAGCTATAGAGCATCTTGATGGGAAGTTAGGAAAGAGGGGCTGGAAGTAGCTGGTCACATGACATTAACACTCAGTCACAAGACAGAGAATGAGGAATGCTTGTGCTCAGCTCACTTTCTCCTTTTTATTACATAAAGAATCCTGCCATAGGGAATGGCACCACCCTCAGTGGACAAATCTCCTACTCTCAATTAGCCTAATCAAGATAATTCCTCACAAAGATACATCTCCAACACGACTCTAGATCTTCTCAAGTTGATACTTAAGATTACCACAAGGAGTAAGTCATGGTTTGTGTATGTGATGGCATACCATATGATGTATTGATGTATTACTAATGCTATATTAATAGCACACCATGGTATAACCAATGATCATGAAAAGCTGGAAACTAACATGTACAAATATTAATAATAGCTAACTACAGACACTTTACAAGCAACTTACTTATCATAATGTTTACTATATTTGTTTTAAAATGCATTCATGAATATAATTTAAGATAAACTAAGTAAAATGGTAAGCCGTGCAGTTTACATTGCCTCTCAGTAAATATCTAGCTTTTATCATTTCACTCGAACAGTGAATAAATAAGGGAAATTAGTCAATATACTTCCATTTATAATATTTTCAGGCTGATGTGCTGACTGGTCTCCAAGAGAATCAGAAAGCATTGTAGCAGATATAAGAAGTTAATGATTCTCATAACAAGAAATTCAGGCATATTAGCACTGTTATTGTTTTGCTTTAATTTTGTCTCATGTTTCCACAGTTATAAGAGATCTTACCAGGCTTTTTTGCTCCATAAAATAAATAGTATAAGATGAATACAGGAGCAATGGCAACCATCTTTGTAACAGTCACTTACTTCATATCAAAGAAAATAGATGTTTAATCTGTTTTGTTTAGACATCATCCTGGCTTTGGGCAAAAGCTAGAACTAATTATATCCTAAGTTACATTCAGACTGGTATCATGATACTGCAAGATAGTATTCAAAATAAGCTGGCTATATTATCATCTATATCTGATGACTTGCATTCTCATGCATATCACCTAGTCACTAAAGAACACATCTAAAACTAATTAGGTATCAGAATGACCCGTCTGGAGAGCTTGTGGAATCAGATTACTATTTTGTACTTCGATAGTTTTTAATTCGAAGCCTTGGAATGGATTTGGATTTCTAACAAGATTCTGGATGCTGTTGATACCACTGAGTTACCTCAAGAAACAGTCACTGCTCCACATTGATCACTTCAGTTCCTGTAGTTACTACTCAAGGCAGACAGTCATTTGTTTTCCCTGACTACATTTACCCTAGTCGTTTACTTTTATAAAGATAACACAACAGATAACGGGAGTGTTTCTCATTTTCCCCAAAAGGCATTTTTGATAGTGATGGCATAAGTAGCTTTCCAAAGAGAAATCAGGCTGTAGATTAGGAGCACGAAACACAGCGTTGGTACTCCTAATGCCTGTTTCCATGGCTGCAACGTGTCCAGGAGATAGAACACAGCTCACCTGAGCACTAAGATTATGAGCTTCTTCCTCAATAATACAAGCTAACAAACAGATGTGGAGATTTTGAAATAGAACTTTTGAAAGGCAATATCTGGGGATTATCTATAAAAGGTGAACAGTTATCACGAAAGAAAAGTTAACACTAAGCATGACATTCTGAAACCTAGTCCACACTCTTAAGCTTTTGTAGCAGAATCAAAGCTCTTTGTTCTCAGCACTGTTTTAGATGAGCTCTTTGAAAAAGCATAGTATATCTGACCCATGTTTCTCCGGGATCAGAGAAAATGTAACTATGGATGACACCATTAAACATTTTACCTACTTTACTTTGTTATATAATTTGCATATACATGCTTTTCTTAGTGTTACATATGGAATTGTTATCATATCCTTTTGAATCATTGTAGAATGACACACACTTAAACATACATGTAGGATATCAGAAAGAGTTCAATATAAAAATAAAAACACAATGGGGATTTTTTTTGTAGTATGATGGAATTAAATGGAGAATGCAACTAATAATGTAGAACTTGAGGATACAATCAAGAACGTGATAGCAACTTACCTCTGGAGTGGCATGATGATTGGTGTTAATGTCACTTTGCTATGTATTTGAAAATTAGAGACCTCAACTGAGGAATTGTTTTAATTTCCTTAAGTGACATGGAAATACCCATCCCAAATATGGGTAGCATTTTCTGATGAGATCCAAGATGAAAGGGGACATGCCAGAAGGAAGACTGTGGCCTTTTGCTCACTTGTTCTTTCCTGATGTTTCCTTTGTTAATATCCTACCCAGAGTTTCCCCAGGATTTACTGTCAAGTCAAAAGTTAAAGGTCATCACGCATAGCCACACGTGGCTGTTCTATTAAAAGCCTGGCTATGTCCACTGGGTATATAAACTCCCTTTCAGAGTTTCACTTTCTAATATAAAATGACAACGAAGGAGAAAAACTGTTTGAGACATTCCTATATTCTAAAAGACAAGCTTGAACTAAACCAACTAACAACATGGCTGCTGAGGACAAGCTTGGTTTTGCTACAAAGCAAACAAGTTCAAGCAAAAACAGCAATTGTTTTCTACTTCCTTCTATATGCTCAGCATAGACTACCAAGAGGGATCTGTAGGGTTACTCATAGTTCTTGGATGACACAGATGAGTAGCTTAGCCTTGCTTTCTAACTGAACAGTCACCATGCCAGGGCATAAGGGAAAACTCTCTGAAGAGACTGGAATGAGGCCTTAAATTCTCTAGCCTGAAAGTGATATGTCCCATCTGTTCTCCACTATTAGCAAGCCTAAGTGTAGTCACATGGTTGCACTCAACATTGAAGAACCTAAGGAATCATATTATCAGGTTCTTAAGTGTATGTGTATGCATACATGAATTTATGTGCATCACATGCATGCAGGTGCCCATGAAGGGCAAAGGGCATCCAGTCCTTGGATTATATTGCCTGGCACTCAAAAGGAATAAATGTAGAAATACTTTTTAGGTAAGAATAACACCTGAAAAGCAGACATAGATGATTTATGGAACAAAATCAAGGCTTCAGAAAATCTATAATATTATTAAATATGTATAAAAGTATTGTGTTTAGGGCTGAAAAATAGCTCAGTTGTTACAGCAATTGCAATAGAAGCAGAGAAAGGCTGGAAATTTTATGCATTGGTAATCTCAGCTGTAAGAAGGTAGAGATAAGAAAATCCCTCCATCCCACTACCCTACTAGTATAGTAGCCAGGTCAGCAAGTTCCAGGTTTAATTAGAGTCTCTATCTCAACAACAACACCCAGGGAAACATACCAGCACTGGGAAACATACCAGACAACCATTGGATTTTTTTACACATAAATAAACACATGCACATACTTGTGTGTTCTTGCATGAATGAACACACTTGCACATACACATATTTACACACACACACAAAATATTGTGTTGCCAGTCATAGTCACTCATATCTGTAATTCTAGATACTTAGGAACCTGAAGCTGGAAGACCACTGACCCTGAGAGTTTAGATAAGCATGGGCACTATGGTAATGCCCTTCCTTTCTAAAAAAAAAAAAAAAATAGAAATAAAAATAAGTGTTGGGTATACAAAACAAAAAGAGAAATCTATTTAAAAGAAAGGATATGAATGAGTATTAATCATTTCCAGGTTTTTAGGTGAAGTTAAATGACTAAAAGGATACCATACTCTGAGCCTTCTGTCATTGTTCTCTATAGATGTAAGTCTTCATTCTGTGTTTTCAATTCTATTATATATTTAAAAGGATAAACAACACTAAAAAACCTGTTTGCAAACTTCTTTTAGAATAAAGATTCATTTTTATTTAAAAATAAAGAAAAAATGGAATGTCTAAAACCACAAAATGTTCTCTGAAAATTAAGAACAAAATATTTATTAAAAATATTACATAATTAAATATTCATTAAATGTTTTACATCACAAAATGTATATTCATCTTACAACTATAAATTCTATACATAGTAGATAATTATTTGCATATTAAATATATAGAACATATGTCATATGAATGAAGTTACGTATTATCACAAGAAAATATAAAAATTCAAGAGAGTGAAAATTCAAGAGATTTAATCCAATTCTTTAGGAAATGGAATATAATTTAAAAGTAGGGCAAAGACTGTATGCTTAAAGTAAAATAAAGATATGTCAATAATCTCAATTGATACAATGTCCAGAGACCATGGAGAAGCCCTGTTTACTGCTTAGTAGTTTGCCTCCACCACCACTCTCAGGATTCCTTGACTAACTTTCTTATACAATCCAGAACCATTTTCCCAGGAGTGGTACTGCTTACAGTGAGCTGTGCCCTCCCAGAACAATCATTAATCTCCCATAGTCTTGCCTACAGACCAATCTGTTGGAGGAATTTTTTTCAATTGACTAACTCTCTTTCCAGTGTCAAGATGACAGAAAAAGAGGAAAAAAAAAAAAAAAAAGGAGGAGGAGGGAGGGAAGGGGGAGGAAAAGGAGAAAGGAAAGGAGATAAAGAATGAAATTATTAGAAGAACACAAACTCCTGACTTGAGCTCCTGCCCTGGCTGCCCTTGTTGTGGAATGATATGAAAGTATAAGCCTAATAAACCCTTTCCTCCCAAGTTGCATTGGGTCATTGTGTTTTATAACAACTAAAAGCAAAACAAGACACACAGAAAGGATAAGGGATGCACAGAAAATAACTTTTTAAACAAATACTGCTGCCTACTCCATTATAATTACTTCTTTCCCAACACTATCTGGAAATAAAAAAAAAAAAAAAAGCGTATCTCCAAATCACTGACATAAGGAATGGTGTGCAATCTGTTTTGCCTGGTAGAGCCAAAATAGTTCAGTCTAAGTACAAAAATCTTTTAAGGCCATCACTGGATTCTCCAATTTATTCTTTTCTTTTTCCTGAGGTCAGTAGGTCACAACCAAAAACTACTCATTCATCCTGGGCCGAGACATAGGATACCAGAAGAGATGAGTTTCCACCCTGACACAGAGAAGACTAAAGCCCAAAGAAGCTAGCATTGGTTTGACTAGTGTTTATTGCATCCGCATAATTTAGGCTAAGCTGATTAAATACACAGGAAAACAAACAATCTAATAAGCCAAGCAGTGGGAATGCAAAGGCAAACAATTACAAAAGAAATTTAGCTCATTGTCGACTATTACACAGCTCAACTATAAACAATGCATTCATCCAACAAATATTAGTACCTCCATGTACCAAGCACTGTTTTATGCACTGAAAATAGAACAGTGGATAAAATTGACACTGTTATTACCCTGTGCAGCTTAGTAGAGTGTGTGGATACATACACTAAACAAAGTATCAACTAAGTTTATCAAGTTATTCAGAAAAAAATTAAGGAGACTATGGGAGAAAGATAACCCAAGAAAGGAGGTATAGTTTATTCAAGAAATGTATCTGGGTTTGTAATAACACTTGAAGTAAATGAAAGGTGAAGCTATGGGGTGTCTGAAGACATAAACTTGTAGGAAAAGTATGTTTAAAAATAGAATATTGATTTCTTATATAATATATTCTGATGATGGTTTCTGGTCCCCCAACTCCTCCAAGATTCTTTTCACTTTGCCACCCACCCAAATCTATACCCTCTCTTGCTCTCTCTCATTAGAAAACAAGAATCTTATATAAGGCAGATTCTATTTGCTTATGACCTATATACATCTCCCTGTGTACTTCTTTTTTATTAGATATTTTCTTCATTTACATTTCAAATGCTATCTCCCCCCGCCCCGCCCTGCTCCCCTACCCACTCACTCCAACTTCTTGGCCCTGGCGTTCCCCTGTACGTACAAAGTTTGTAAGACCAAAGGTCCTCTCTTCCCAATGATGGCCGACTAGGCCATCTTCTGCTACATATGCAGCTAGAGACATGAGCTCCGGGGGTACTGGTTAGTTCATATTGTTGTTCCACCTATAGGGTTGCAGACCCCTTCAGCTCCTTGGGTACTTTCTCTAGCTCCTCCATTGGGGGCCCTGCGTTCCATCCTATAGATGACTGTGAGCATTCACTTCTGTATTTGCCAGGCACTGGCATAGCCTCACAAGACACAGCTATATCAGGGACCCTTCAGCAAAATCTTTCTGGCATATGCAATAGTGTCTGCGTTTGGTGGCTGACTTGAGCATCTACAGATAGTGGTATTTATATGAGGTTCTAGAATCAATTCCCCATGGATACTGAGGGACAATTATGCATGGTTTTTGTATCAGAAAGTAGAACTGGCATGCCTCCAATGTTAAAGGTGTTACTAACTCATTCTTCCCTTCGTTTAAAATTTTCCTCTGTACTGATTCCAAATTACACTTACTGAGATCCCAGAAAGAAATATAACTTCTTGAAAGACTGTCTTGTTTTTAAAATGAAAATTAAAAAAAATATTGAAAAAAGAAAACAAGAATCTTAAAAGGTTATAATGATAAAATAAGATAAAATAAAAACAAACAGGAATGAAGATGAAGCAAACATTAAGCAAATGGCCACCAATGACTGGCCCAACTTGAGACACATCTCATATAAGGGAGATAATCGTTGACACTATTAATTACACTCTTTTATGCTTGCAGACAGAAGCCTAGCATAACTGTCACCTGAGAGACTTCATCCAACAATGGAGGGAAACAAAAGCAGAGACCCATAGACAAACATTAGGCCATACTCAGGGAGAGTTGTAAAAGAGTGAGGGATAGAATTGAATGAAACAGAGGGGTCAAGGACACCACAAGAAGACCTGCAGTGTCAACTAACCTGGACCCATAGGGACTCACAGAGGCTGAACCACCAACCAAATAGCACTCAGGGTCTAGACCTAGGTCTCCAACATGTTGTAGCAGATGTGCAGCTTAGTCTTCATGTGGGTCCTCTAATAACTGGAGCAGAGCCTGCCATTAGATCCCTTTCCCCTAACTAAACTTGCTGATTGGCCTTCAGTGGGAGAGGATTCACTTTTTCTACTGTGACTGAATGTACTGGGGTAGGGTGGCACTCAAGGCAGGGGCAGGGGTCCTCTTCTCTGAGGAGAAGGGGAGAGAATAATGGCGTAGAGGGATTTGTGAAGGTAGGATTGAGAAGAAAGGATGGGTGAAGAGATGTAAAGTGGATAAACAAATAAATTAATAAATAAAAATAAAAACAAACATGAAAAAAAGAACCAAAAGGAATATTTTGATGCAGAGACATATGGATTAATACACACAAAAATCCCATGAAAACTCAAAACTAGGAACCATAATATACAAGTAAAAGACCTGTAAGGGGAAAAAAAGTTTCCCAAAATATAATTGAGTTAGTTTTATGTTAACCATTGGCTACTGGGAATGGAGTTTGCCCAGTAAGTGGGGTTTGTATACCCAATGAGACTTGGAGAAAATTAATTTCTTTTTCTTTGTGAGTGATTGTCAATTAGAGATAGATTCTTGTTTAGGAAAGGAGGGATATGTCCACTTCTCTCAGTGTTGGACCATCATCTACCCAGACCTCTAAAGGCCCTGTGCATACTGCCACTTTCTCTAGGAGTCCATGTGTTTTAGGCTTGTTGTATCTGGAAGTCGTGATGTATCCAGGTTTGGGTTGTTGTTGCTGCTGCTGCTGCTGCTGCTGCTGCTGCTGCTGCTGGGTTTTTCTGGTTTGGGGGTTGTGTTTTATTTTATTTTGTTTTGCTACTTTCCATTCACACTTGCTCTTACATTATTTCTGCTCTTGGAGTACACAAGAACAGGGAAAAAAAGAAAAAAATGAAAAAGGAAAGACAACAGATTATTGTAATACTGGAAGAAATCACCATGTAAACAATATAATGATAAAAGCCATAGTAAGTTCAATTCTCGTAGAACTGGGCAGACTCACATTTTAGAAATGAGAACCTCCTGTGTGGGCTGATGAGAAAACAGATGTTTTCATTGTGAGCCTTATCATGTTTTCATGCATATGTTATTTTCATAAAAATAGAAATAAAACTTGAAAGCACTATTTTCAGTAAATATTTAATACCTATAGTAAAGAGAAATACATGATAAAAGTGAACACGCTGGGGAATTACCTAAGATGAAAGCTTTTTAAGATATTTATAATCCATATTTATTCAATCTGAACTCAGCACCTATAATAGAGAGCCAGAAAAACAAG
Source organism: Mus musculus (assembly GCF_000001635.26). Taxonomy (NCBI): domain Eukaryota; kingdom Metazoa; phylum Chordata; class Mammalia; order Rodentia; family Muridae; genus Mus; species Mus musculus. Next base: position 15,393,906 of record NC_000070.6, on the reverse strand, counting down.
ATAAACATTTTTTTTCATGTAACATTTTCGAAACAAACGATTCAAAAGCGGAAGACCAGGATTTGAGAAACTAGAATGCTCACAGTTGGTTTGCCTCCAATGCAAAAATCAATACACAATCATTCTTTGTTATTGAAAATGCCTCCTTGGATTTCACTTCTTAATCTGTGTCAGACTTCTTACAGAGAAAGAAAACAGCACCATCGGGGAATGAGCATAGGTCTCAGAACCAAGCAGTTCTGGAGTGGAACCAGCTCACTTGGTGATTAACATAGAAAAGTTAATTAAGCCACTTCCACTTCCTTTTCCCTATGTGTAAGAAAGACACAACACTATATAATAAGTAGGGCTGTTGTAAAGATTAAATGGCATACTATATAAACTTTAAAAATATTTGCCACGTAATAACTGTAGCTAAGGTGAAACTCTTAAGTAATAAAATGGTAAATAAGGGACTTGTAATGTAGCTCACCTTGCCTACTATGTACAGAACCATAGATTCCATCCCTAGCACTGCACTGTGAAAAGTGGGCAAGGTGGTACGTACCCTGTCAGTACTTGGCAGGTGGAGGCAAGAGAATCAGCGATTCAAGAGCATCCCCAACAGTATAGTGTGTTCAAGGCCAGCCTGTGCCATATAAAACCACATATATTATTCTGACAGTTCCAGGATTCACTGCATATTAGAATCAGATCTCAGTTTCTTACCATAGCTAACAGGACCTATCTATCTATTTGTTATCTCTCTAGTAAAACTAATTCATGTTTTAGAGTTATGACTTTTGCTGTTCCCTCTGCCTAGGATTCTCTTTCTTCAATATACAGATACATGCCTACCAAGCTCTCTAATTTTATTAATGTTTATGCTAAAATATCACCTTCCTAGAACACCACTACTATCCATTATTTATCTATCTCAAAGCTGGGTAAGGACAGGACTTTGTAATTCTCAGCTGTATCCACAGTGCCTGAGGCTGCAATCAATGTATGTTACAAATGCTTTACAGAGCATCAGTGAGACAAAGGTGCATTGCACCCACTGCAATATAGATAGTCACAAAGTGATTTCTATAGAAAAGAGAGGCAAATAAGGAAGAAGGTGGGGGCTGAAGGGAAGGAGACACCAGAGCTCATATTTGGTGATAGGAAAGAAGCGAGGTGAAAAAAGAATTCCTGGCTCTTGAGTCAATCCCAGCTCCTGAGTCAGTATAAACAAGGCTCTCCTTCCTGCTGTAGAATAAATGATTTGTACAGTAACCAAGCTGAGCTTTGGATGAGGTTTCTCATCACTCAGTGGTGAGAAAACACTCTTTTGAGCCAAGATGTCCTGGACCAGCTGCCTATATTTATGAAATCAATTTAATGGACACTTAAGTGTTTTACATTTTATACTCTGTGTGTTGTACTTAAAAATGAACCATAAAAAACCTTTTAAAAGGCCCATTAGGAAGGGACTGCTTTAGTACTTAGACAACTAACAGAGCATAGATATTTGCATGTAAACACATTAAAGATTCATTCTTATTGGGTATTATCTTAGTTAGGGTTACTATTGCTTTGAGAAAGTATAATGACCAAAAGCAATGGGTGGAGGAAATTGTTTATTTTGCTTACACTCATACAGCACAGCACAGCACAGCACAGCACAGCACAGCACAGCACAGCACAGCACAGCACAGCACAGCACAGTGAAAGACTCCGAGAGGAGCCCCTCGTGAAAGACTCTGAGAGGAACCCCTCGCTCAGGCCTCAGGACAATAGCGGACACCCAAGAACTCACGATAGACCAAGCTTGTTGCAAACCACATGAGGCTTTATTCAGGGAAAGCCAGAGCTCTGGGGATGACTCATATCCCACGCAGGGGTAGAGGAGTCGACCTCGAGGGGAAAGAGGTCCCAGTTTTTATAGGCCCTCAGTGGGGAAAGGAGAAGGGGGAGAGTAGGGGATTTCCAGATCTAAACAACGTCTAGTCTCAAGAAATGGGGGCGAGGTACAAGGAAAGAGTCTGGTGCAGGTGTAGCTACTCTGGATTGGTCAGGCTGTGGTTGCTGGGGAGATTTTCTGACTCTTTCTCAGCAACCAATATCACAAACACCTGGAAATGGGCTTCATCAGTGGGCACACACATGGGTCAAGGAATGGTCAAAACATTGGCAGACACACAGGTTCAAGGAGTGGCCAGAGCATTGTGCACCTCTATTTTTCTAAATCAGTGAAGCTAGTTCTGCTAACACTGATGTCTATCTTGCCAATTTCAGGGCTTCTGTGTCCTTTTATATTCTGTCAGGATCTTTCAACAGCACAGCACAGTTCATCATCCAAGGATGTCAGGACAGGAACTCAAACGTGGCAGGAAATGGGAAACAGGAGCTGACACAGAGAGTTTGGAAGAGTACAGATACTGGCTTGTTCCTCATGGCTTGCTTAGCCTCCTTCCTTATAGATCCTTTGACCATCTGCCCAGGGATATCCCCATCTTCAATGATCAGGATCCTCTTCTATCAATCACAAATTAAGAAAAAAAAATGTTCTACGTGTTTGCCTGCCTACAGCTGGATCTTATGGAGGCATGTTCTCAAGAGGATTGCCCTCCTCTCAGATAAACTTAGCTTGTATCAAGTTGACATAAAACTAGCCAGGAAAACCATAAGTGGACAGAGAATACTGATTTTTGTAATTTAAGATTATTTATTGTACTTCAAGAACAATAAGGCAGAATTACAAAGTGATAACATTACTGAGTGTTTCCTGTTGTAACCAGTCTCCTTGTTAATGAGTATAATTTAAACAGAATGAGTTAAGACGGGATGTATTTTAGATAACTGAATTTCCAGCTTTTTTAACTTAAGTTTGAATACCATACATAACATCAGAATTTACACATGAATGATAAAATACTGATAAATACAACTAGTACTGAGAATTACATTAACAGCTTTCTAGATTAGATAAACAACAGGTGGGATGCTGGGCGTGGTGGCGCACGCCTTTAATCACAGCGCTTGGGAGGCAGAGGCAGGCGGATTTCTAAGTTTGAGGCCAGCCTGGTCTACAAAGTGAGTTCCAGGACAGCCAAGGCTATACAGAGAAACTCTGTCTCGGAAAAAAACAAAAAAAAACAAAAAAAAAAAAACAAAAAAAAAAACAAAAAGAAAAAACCAAAAACCAAAAACAAACAAACAAACAAACAAACAGGTGGGAAAATTTTTATTTTGTCTTGTATGTTATAGGTTTCCTCTGTGTTACTCTACAATCATTTATATTCTGTCTGTCCATTTTGCTCCGTAGCTTTTTCTAAACTTCCCCTACACTCATGAGTGTAGTTTTTATTCCTTGTGTTCCTAATACAGAATCAACTCAAATATATTTTAAAACCTGTGTTACTTGATTCCCTAATTCTGCTTTCCAGCTCTCTGCCTCAGCATACAGCACAATGAATTTTATGAATAGAGTGACACAGAACACACTTTTAGTCTTTAGTGTTTAAACATCTATGACTGGATTATTAGTAACCATTAGCTTTCCTTTCTATGATAACCCAAGAGATGCTACTGAGTTGAATCTCCAGCGCAGTAGTCTGCCATTGGCTTCATTAATCTATGAGCAAACTATGAAGCCAAACAAATTCTTGATCTAGGTCATGGTTTAACCTTACATCCACATCTAGACCAGCAGTTCTCAACTTTCCTGATGCTGTGACCCTTTAATTCCTCATGTTGTGGTGACCACCCCAGCCATAAAATTATTTTCATTGCTACATTAAAACTGTAATCTTGCTTCGATTAATGATCATAGTGTAAATATTTGTGTTTTCTGATGGTCTTAAGCAACACAAGGGGGTCATGACAAACAGGTTGAGAACCTCTTATCTAGCATCTATTTGTCACGTTTGTATAGCTATGAATAAAAATAACCTGAGGACAAAATGAAGGAGAGCTACTGAGATCAGAGGACTCACTCCCTGCTTTCTTGGCCCCATGCACTAGGGAAAAACATCATGGAGTTAGAAGCATGGTAAGAATGAGGTTCTTCAAAACTGCATGGTACTGGTATAGCAACAGACAAGTAGACCAATGGAACAGAATTGAAGACCCAGAGATGAACCCACACACCTATGGTCACTTGATCTTTGACAAGGGAGCTAAAACCATCCAGTGGAAAAAAGACAGCATTTTCAACAAATGGTGCTGGCACAACTGGCTGTTATCATATAGAAGATTGCGAATTGATCCATTACTATCTCCTTGTACTAAGGTCAAATCTAAGTGGATTAAGGAACTCCACATAAAACCAGAGACACTGAAACTTATAGAGGAGAAAGTAGGGAAAAGCCTCGAAGATATGGGTACAGGGGAAAAATTCCTGAATAGAACAGCAATGGCTTGTGCTGTAAGATCGAGAATCGATAAATGGGACCTCATAAAATTTCAAAGCTTCTGCAAAGCAAAAGACACCGTCAATAAGACAAAAAGACCACCAACAGATTGGGAAAGGATCTTTACCTATCCCAAATCGGACAGGGGACTAATATCCAATATATATAAAGAACTCAAGAAGGTAGACTCCATAAAATCAAATAACCCCATTAAAAAATGGGGCTCAGAACTGAACAAAGATTTCTCACCCGAGGAATACCGAATGGCAGAGAAGCACCTGAAAAAATGTTCAACATCCTTAATCATCAGGGAAATGCAAATCAAAACAACCCTGAGATTCCACCTCACACCAGTCAGAATGGCTAAGATCAAAAATTCAGGTGACAGCAGATGCTGGCGAGGATGTGGAGAAAGAGAAACGCTCCTCCATTGTTGGTGGGATTGCAAGCTTGTACAACCACTCTGGAAATCAGTCTGGCGGTTCCTCAGAAAATTGGACATAGTACTACTGGAAGATCCAGAAATACCTCTTTTGGGCATATATCCAGAAGATGCCCCAACCAGTAAGAAGGACACATGCTCCACTATGTTCATAGCAGCCTTATTTATAATAGCCAGAAGCTGGAAAGAACCCAGATGCCCCTCAACAGAGGAATGGATACAGAAAATGTGGTACATTTACACAATGGAGTACTACTCAGCTATTAAAAAGAATGAATTTATGAAATTCCTAGGCAAATGGATGGACCTGGAGGGCATCATCCTGAGTGAGGTAACCCAATCACAAAGGAACTCTCACAATATGTACTCACTGATAAGTGGATATTAGCCCAGAAACTTAGGATACCCAAGATATAAGATACAACTTGCTAAACACATTAAACTCAAGAGAACGAAGACCAAAGTGTGGACACTTTGCCCCCTCTTAGAATAGGAAACAAAACACCCATGGAAGGAGTTACAGAGACAAAATTTGGAAGTGTGACGAAAGGATGCACCATCTAGTGATTGCCATATCCAGAGATCCATCCCATGATCAGCTTCCAAACGCTGACACCATTGCATACACTAGCAAGATTTTGCTGAAAGGACCCAGATATAGCTGTCTCTTGTGAGACTATGCCAGGGCCTAGCAAACACAGAAGTGGATGCTCACAGTCAGCTATTGAATGGACCACAGGGCCCCCAATGGAGGAACTAGAGAAAGCACCCAAGGAACTAAAGGGAACTGCAACCCTATAGGTGGAACAACAATATGAACTAAGCAGTACCCCGGAGCTCTTGTCTCTAGCTGCATATGTATCAAAAGATGGCCTAGTCGGCCATCACTGCAAAGAGAGGCCCATTGGACTTGCAAACTTTATATGCCCCAGTACAGGGGAACGCCAGAGCCAAAAAGGGGGAGTGGGTGGGTAGGGGAGTGGGGGGTGGGTGGGTATGGGGGACTTTTGGTATAGCATTAGAAATGTAAATGAGCTAAATACCTAATAAAAAATGGAAAAAAAGAGAATGAGGTTCTTCACCACATGACGGACAGAAGGCAGAAGAAGATAAAGGGACAAAGAGCAAGTTATAAACTTCAAAGGCACATCCTGAAGTAACCTACTTTCTAAAGCTAGGTCCCAATTCCCAAAGATTCTGCCACCACTCAAAACAGTGACACCCAGTTGAGATCAAGTATTCAACCCATGGATCTTCAGAGGACCACTCTCATATTTAAATCAAAACTCTAAAATTATCTTAAAAATAAAAAAAATAACTTCCTGTAGTTTAAACTCCATGTTATCACTACTGTATTAGCCTGTAATTCTTCTGGTTGGTAAATCAAAATTTTTCCACCAATGTTTAAACAAAATCAATAGCTAGAATGTCTATTATAGCTTTACAGCCTTGTCTAATCCTTTAAAAATTAGACATAACATTGTTATCCATAAAAGTGGCTAATGAGAACCTTGCAATCTAGTGATAAGTCAGTCTCTCTCTCTCTCTCTCTCTCTCTCTCTCTCTCTGTGTGTGTGTGTGTGTGAGAGAGAGAGAGAGAGAAAGAGAGAGAGAGAGAAATAACCACTCATAATGTTTGAAATGAGTTTATGGGTTTGTGTTGGACTGTAGCCATGATTATCGTGGGGTGTATGTGGCTTGTGGGCAGAAGGTTGTACGTGCCTGAAAGCAATGCCTACACTCAGGAGATGGAAGCAATACCATGAGTTGAAAGCCAACTTTCAATGCCACATCGAGCTTAAAGCCAACCTGAGCTACACAACAAAATATTGATTCAAAGAGGCAAGAGTTGGGAGCTAAAGCTCAGTGATAGAGAACTAGCTATAAAAGTTCAAGGATTTTATTCTCAACACCATAAAAAGAAAGATAAGATGGTCCTAGATAGGCAAATCTAGCTCCCCTCTCCCACCCCCTACTCCCCACTTCCAGAGACTTCAAGTTTTAAATGGAATTCAAGTATCTTTTAGTTGCCATAACCCCCATCTCTAGAACCTGCTGCACAGTGGCCATTTGAATAGAAGGTGGGGCTTGTGGTTGGTTCTTCACCTAGAATGACTGCTGCAGCTGATTCCTGGAAGGCAGGAAGTTGCTGCTTCTCTGTAGACAACTTAGGTTGAGGATTTGGATTGCTCCTTCCCTGGGAGTTTCCGCTAGTGTTCAGGCCATACCCTAGCGAGCCTGTTGATACTCTGCGACTCTATTTCCCTTTATTAAGCAGTTTGGGCCAGAATTAGGCACCTTGGGCAGCTAATTTATGCCAGTTCATACACACAGGCATCATTCAAGCATGACAGGAATTGTGAGATGGTTAGAGTGTGAAAGGGGGAACAGAAACAAGTGACAGAAGCTGTGACTGGTCTTAAAGTTGAAAAGTAAAGAAGAGCAAGCTTCCTCTCACAAAACTGTCAGGTCATAGTCACAGCTAGATCTAGCAGGCAAGTCCTAAGGCAGCGCCCATGGGGTAGGATGTCTTAGGAGTATCAAAGACTGATGAAGTACAAAACTCCATGATTAAATCCATGTTTTATACTGCATAACCTATTCATATATGGCTGTGTGTGATGGGGTAAGTGTGTGTGTATGTGTTTATATGTGTGTATGAGAGTGTGTGTGTGTGTGTGTGTGTGTGTGTGTGTGTGTGTGTGTGAAGGAGAGTGTGAGTATGTGATTGTGTATGTGTGGTGTGTGTGTGCGTGTGTAATATATTATTTAGTAATGTGATGGCCATTCATTGTTGGCCGCTTCACTCCATCTGGAATTACCTAAAACACAAGTGGCTGGGTATAACGTGTGAGGGATTGTACTTAGTTAAATCAAGTGTGAAGACCCAGCTTTAGTCTGGGTCCTCTTAGATGGGAAGATACACCTTTCATCTGGACCTCACCCTTCCATGGCAGCAGCTTATATAAAGATCATGAGAGAAGGGGATGCTTTTTCTTTGCCTGACAGCCCTCACTCACGAGTTTATTCCTGCACTGGCATTAGAACCTGCTTCTCTAGGCTCTGGCTTATACTAAATATACTGAAGTATATTCTATCATTTCTATTTTTCTAAAGAACCCTGACTACTACAGGTAAATTGATCTTTATAATTTTTAAGATAAAATATATCTATTAATAAATCCTTTTTATTCTTGTAAATATGACCCAATATTTAAAGCAAAAAACTTGAGGTGTACTCTGCACAGCAGCATGTACATGGGCTTTGGAAACCGAGTCTTATTTTACATGCACAGGAAAGACTTGAATTCATTGAATGAATGTAGGCATAGAAAATTTAGCCCAATTACCACCATTCAGTATTGTTAAGCCATCTAAGCAAGTCATGTAATTTTCATCAGGATCCTTTCATGCATATTCAAGACTATATAATGACAGTAGGAAATACCCATTTCTACAGTGAATTAATTAGAGAAAAAATTCATTTCGAATCCATTAACTGGGAATCTTTTTATAGATTAATTATTGATGAATTGTTCATCAGGTGTGCATAATTCTACAGTGACAAGATTAGTCTTGAGAAAATTCAAAAGCACTTTACTCACAGGAGCTCTTAATGGCAGATTATATTAGGTAAGTGTTCAGGCTAGTGTGATTTCTTTGAAGGATAATTTTTGCAAAGAATAGTTGAAAATATGGATTGGTAGTATGTTTATTGGCATTATTAGCCCTTCGTAAATTACTTCAGAACATCACATAGCACTCATTAAGTATCTAAGCAACAGAAGCAGGAGAACAAAGACAAATCTCTTAGGAAATTGCTGGGAGAGGGGGGAGGGGTGAAATAAATTAATCACAGAACATGTTTCCATTCTTAGTCTTATTAAATACAAATATACATACAGTGTAATGGTAATTATATACCATGTCTTGTATGCCACATTCTTATAGACAGATAAGATTTCCTTACCTAATAGCAACTATCCATCATTATTTTAAATATTCTTCAATAATCCGGAAATTCCTCCCTCTTTGCATCTTTCCTTTCTTTCTTTTAATTTTTTCCACTATGCTTCAATCCTAAGTTTAGAGAATACACAGAGCCTGTGAAGATATTTACATTTATGTATGCCCAATTCTGTTTCTGACTATAATGTGCTGAAAGAAATGTCTAAACTTCCAAAGCAATGCAATATACACTGGAAAAGACTCATGTATATTAAAATTCGCCAGACATTTTTCTAATTGTACTTTTACTTAATTTCTTTAGTATTTGAAGTTTCATATTTTATGGTACTACTTAAAGCTCATAAGCTTAATCAATGCCAGGTACATTTTTGAAAAAGTCTCACCAATGTACATAACACCTAACCATGCAAAGGTCCAGGTTAGTTTCAAGCCACTGTAGCTCCCAAATTTTCCAGCCTGGAACCTATGGTTCAGAGATGGAACTCAGGCAAATTGTGAGTATACACCATCTCCAATATTCACTCAGCCCTTTGGGAGTTTAACCATTTCTTTCAGCACACTGTAGTCAGAAAATAAAGCAAGGACCATAGAGGAGTGCTACTTAATGACTTTCTTCCCCTAGCTTCCTCATTGGCCCATGTGTTTAAAGATAGCACCACCAACGGTGATCTGGGCTATCCTATGTCACATAGCAATCAAAAACAAATGCTCTATAAACAGTCCCAGGCTGATATGGTGGAGGCAATTCCTCAACTGAGTGTTCCTCCTAAGTATATCAAGTTAGCAACTGAAGCCAACTATGACAGACTCCAAATACAGTAAAGATAACACTAATTTTAAAACTATAACATAATCATGTAATAGCAGATAAAATAAAGATATAGATGAGATATAGAGATAGAGGGAGAAAGATTAGATGATATGGATAGAGATAATAGAAAGAGAGTTTAGGGAGAAAGAGAGAGAGGCAGGGAGAGAGAGACAGACACAGAGAGAGAGAGAGAGATGCAGGCTGTACTATCAGAGGAGGAACTCTTTTTTTAAAAAAACATTGGATATTTTACTTATTTACATTACAAATGTTATCCCCTTTCCCTATTCTCCGCCCCCCTGCAGAAACCCCCTATCCCATTCTCCCTCCTCCTGCTTCCCTGAGGGTGTGGCTCCACTCTCCCACCCACTCCTGCATCCCCACCCTCACATTTCCCTACACTGGGACATTGAGCCTTAAAAGAACCAAGGGCCTCTTCTCCCATTGATGCCCTACAAGGTCATCCTCTGCCACATATACTGCTAGAGCCATGGGTCTCTCCATGTGTACTCCTTAGTTGGTGGTTTAGACCCAGGGAACTCTGGTTGGATGATATTGTTGTTCTTCCTATGGGGTTGCAAACCCCTTCAGCTCCTTCAATCCTTTCTCTAACTCCTCCATTGGGGACCCTGGCACTCAGTCCAATGGTTGAATTCGAGCATCAGCCTCTGTATTTGTTTTGTTGTTGTTTAAAATTTTTTTATTAGATATTTTCTTTATATACATTTCAAATACTATCCCAAAAGTTCCCTAGACCCTCCCTCCCCACTGCTCCCCTACCCACCCATTCCCACTTCTTGGCCCTGGCGTTCCCCTGTACTGGGGCATATAAAGTTTGCAAGACCAAGGGGCCTCTTTTCCCAGTGATGGCCGACTAGGCCATCTTCTGCTACATATGCAGCTAGAGATACGATCTCTGGGGGTACTGGTTAGTTCATATTGTTGTTCCACCTATAGGGTTGCAGACCCCTTCAGCTCCTTGGGTGCTTTCTCTAGCTCCTCCATTGGGGGCCCTGTGTTCCATCTTATAGATGACTGTGAGCATCCACTTCCTAGAAATATGCAACACTTCACGAATTTGCGTGTCATCCTTGCGCAGGGGCCATGCTAATCTTCTCTGTATCATTCCAATTTTAGTATATGTGCTGCCTAAGTGAGCACCAGCCTCTGTATTTGTAAGACTCTGTATGGGCCTCTCAGGAGACAGCCATATCAGATTCCTTGCAGCATGCATTTCTTGGAATCAACCATAGTGTTGGAGTTAGGTGACTGTATATGAGATAAATCCAAGGTGGAACAGTCTCTGAGTGGCCTTTGCTTCGGTCTCTGCTCTATACTTTGTCTCCATATTTGCTACCATGAGTATTTTGTTCTCCTTTCTGAGATGGACCGAAGGAAGACACTTTGGTCGTCCTTCTTCATGAGCTTCATGTGGTCTGTGAATTGTATCTTGGGTATTCTGAGATTTGAGGCTAATATTCACTTATCACTGAGAGCATACCATGTGTGTTCTTTTGTAATTGAGTTCCCTCACTCAGGATGATATTTTCTAGTTCCATTCATTTGCCTAAGAATCTCATGAATTTGTAGTTTTACATGGCTGAGTAGTATTCCATTGAGTAAATGTACCACATTTTCTGTATCCATTCCTCTCTTGAAGGACATCTAGGTTCTTTCTAGCTTCTGGTTATTATAAATAAGGCTGCTATAAACATAGTGGAACATGTGTCCTTGTTATATGTGGGCACATCTTTTGGGTATATTCCCAAGAACAGTATAGCTTGGTCTTCAGGTAATACTATGTCCAATTTTCTGATGAACAACCAGACTAATTTCCAGAGTGGTTGTACCAGCTTGCAATTCCACCAACAATGGAGGAGTGTTCCTCTTCCTCCACATTCTTGCCAGCATCTGTTGTCACCTGAGTTTTTGATCTTAGCATTCTGACTGGTGTGAGGTGGAATTTCAGGGTTGTTTTGATTTGAATTTCCCTGATGACAAAGGATGTTGAACATTTCTTTAGGTGCTTCTCGATATTTGCATTTCCTCAGTTGAGAATTATTTATTCAGCTCTGTACTCCATTTTAATAGGCTTATTTGATTGTCTAGACTGCAATCTCTTGAGTTCTTTGTATATATTGAATATTAGCCTTCAGAGGAACTCTCTTAAGAGTGAGCAAGAATTAGTAAGTCTACTAACAGAAGAGTTAATGCAGGCTTTGCTTGTCAAATTGTCTTACAACCAAATAGATGTGTGATGGGTCCTTCCTAAACTCTACTGCAAAGTTAGGGATATACAGGGAATGGCTGATAGAGGATGAAGAATTCTTTATCACTGATACCCAAAAATTTAGTCCTATGAGTAGCACCATGATCTCTATGAGTCTATGAGATAGACTAAACTAGAGAAAGCCACGGGGAGTAAATGGAGCAATAAGCATACAGTAGAAAACACACCTGAGGACCATAGCTCCACCTGCAGAGGAGTTCACCCCTCTCTGGGCAGAAATTGTGAAATCAATGGAAGAATTACTCTACATTCAATCCATTGCTTACCTACTCTTTCTGTGGATGTGTAATAACTGCATGTAATTCTCATTTCAATATCACTTAATCCTTCATGTTTTTATCTATTTGTTATTGCAAAGAATTAATAAAGATGAATGGCAGTCAGAATTCTAGTTCCCAGAGCAAAAAGACCAAATGGCATATAACCTTTACATAAAGGAACTGACCTTTGCCAGTGAAGCCAGGTCACCTGCTTCCCATGGCTCTGTCACTGTACCTGGTAGCAGTCACTATAGAAAATGCTGGAGAAAACACACTAAATAGGTTTCCTTTGCCTTAATCTGTGTCATTTTCCTCTTACAGAGGTTTTAAGACTTTCAAGAGTAGTCTCTGTTCACTGAGTCTAAAGATATATTAATTTTCATAGCCATATTGGTCACATGATCATGATAAAGCATATCAAACCCCAAAACCACATGCCTCTTAGGTAGAAGAGCCAATGGTTTTTCTAACTGACCTGACTCAGAATTGTTGTGGTTAAGTGTGAGGATCTGTCTTACAAAAAAAAAATTGAAGAGAGGATATCTTGTGTATTGGATAGATGCAGGGCCTGTCAATTAAAAGCCTATGGCCTATGGCTTAGGCAGGAGATGGAAGGAGAACCATAAGGGGAAGAAGAGAAAGTGAAAAGAGGAGAAGATGCCATGGGATAAACAATCGTGAGAACTGGCCATGAAAGTTGTCCAGTCTGAATAAGAACTCGGGCAGAACATGGCAACTTTTATCTCAGGGTTTCTGAAAGGAAAGTAGACATTAAGGTAGATATCTGCCCAGCTCTAATGCATTAAAGGCTTATCATGAGTATAAGGTTGTGTGTCTTTTATCTGGGAACTGAATGATCAAAGGCGGGATGGTAAACCCCAATTGAGATTAAATACTTACTACAACAAAAGTTCATCTTCAGCATAGAGAAATTTGTCGCTCTTTCTGATGCCTCAGGACAGACAACTTTCTTAGAATGAAGGGCAAAGAGAAGGATACAGGAAATCAAGCTTACCATTGCCCAGCATTGCCCTGTGTTACCAGAACTAGGATTTCTGTAACTGCTTACTCTGTGGCAGGAACATCCTACCCTAGTGAGTAAGGCATACTCCAAAATACACTTGAGGTAAAAGAGTTCAGTATAAACTTGCCTCGAGGAGTCCCATGCTTGGAACTTTTAGGTTTGCCTCCTTTTTACCCAATTAATACTTGGATGTCTTAAACATCTCATCTTTTACCATATCGCTTTCTGGAGCATCACCCTTCCTCTAGCCCATAACAAACACGTCTTTACTTTGCTTCAATACAGCAGGTTTCTCAGAGTTGTTGAAGATCAGTAGGAAGTAAAGGGAAGTGGGAAAGTTGGACTCGGTGCTGCCTTCTGTCCTTAAGGATCTATTTTTCCAGTTAGCCACATAAAGTTAACTTCTTTATACCCAGTTTTCCCATGCACAAGGAGAAATGGAGTTAGAGTATGTCAAAGCCATGAAATTAAACAAGAAAATATCTTGTACACATTTGAAAGCTCAGCATTGCACTCCTGAGGTTTTCTTTTCAGGGAAGATGATTTGCCCATAAGTTCCATAAAATGCTTTCATCTTGTAGCCATTGAATGAGCCCAGAATCCATTTCTCATATGACATTGAACTCACTGAACTGAGAGTATCAGATTTCTTTCTTAAGATAAACAGAATTCATAGAAGGACTCAATTATCCTTCTCTATCCTCATAGCTGCCCAGGCGAAACTAGAGATCCTGTATCTAATGGACCAGACATGATCTGAGACTGTCCCTTTGGCTAAAAGATGTCTAGGTTCTGGGCCTTGGTAGCCACTGAACACAGCAGCTCTCATCTGCCATACCTCCTTTCCCATTATACTTACAGTGAAGGCATGTCATGGAAACTACTGCCCTGACACTACTCAGACTCTCCTGTTTACTCCCAGAGGAGAGTAGTGCACAATGTTTGTAGTGATATGCAAACCACTTAACATCACATAATCATATTATCATTGCTGTTTTATAACAAGGTCTATGAACCCATTAAACCCACTAGTTTACAATTCTTTACAGGCCTTAAAAGGACAATTCTCAATTTCATGTGGAAAATCAAAAACTGAAAAATAGCTAAAACAATCTTGAACAATAACAGAACTGTTGGAGGTCTCACCATTCCCACTTCCAACTTGTATGATAGAGCTAAAGTAATAAATCCTCAGAGTGTTTACACAATGAAATCAAACTGAAGAGACACGAACCAATACTCATATAGACACCTGGTTTTGTTTGGTTGGTTGGTTTGGTTTTTGGTTTTGTTTTGCTTTGTTTTGTTTTGTTTTGTTTTGTTTTGTTTTGTTTTGTTTTGTTTTGTTTTGTTTTACAAAGAAGCCAGAAATACACACTGGAAAAAAAATAATAACAGCATCTTCAACAAATGGTGCTGGTCAAACTGGACATTTGCCTATAGAAAAATGAAAACAGACTCATACGTATCACTATATGTGAAGTCCCAACAAGGTTGATTAAATTTACCCAAGGATAATATAAAGCTAGACTTCAACTCTCCTGATTTTTTGGTCCAGCGTTTCTTTAAGTGAGTCACAGCTCTGTGGATCCAAAGTCCCATCAAATAGGGAACCAGGGGACTGATGAATAAAGAAATGATTTCTCTAGAGTTATGGGACTAATTAGAGGGAAAAGAAAGATGAAAACCTAGCTCTTTTGCTTTCAAGTCTACAAATGTCATCCCTAATGAAGGGAGGGCAGCATTGACTAGAGACAAGCAAATTAATAAATGGAATGGATGTAGGAGCACAGCTTCTAGGGGCATGATCAATAGAATAGTTAGGAAAACAAGCACTAATGATTTTGCTCTAATTGGCTGGTAGCTATTCAAGAAGAGAATACAGGAAATAGATTAAATAAAACTGGTCTCATTAAATGGTACAGATATGAACAGAGATAACTTTTAACTTCTCCTGATTTCTTGGTCTTTTTACTACTAACTAACTATGTGTGTGTGTGTGTGTGTGTGTGTGTGTGTGTGTGTGTGTGTGTGTGTGTGAAGACATGCTTAATGGCAGAAATATTAGTGCCAGAGATAGTATAACATCCATATATTTCCTAATATGTTTAGAGTCTGACAGTCTTCAGATACCTGATATGATATAACATTACAGTTTTAATAGAAATGGTTTTCAAAAACTCCTCCACAACTCCCTTTTTATTATTTTAAGATAGTCAAATATTGACATTTAACTTCCACCCTAGTGTGTTTCTTTTCAATTCTTTTTTTCTTTGTCCAAATAAACTATGATGAAAAAATAATAATTAGTTATCATACTCTAGGGCATGGCTAGGAGCTCCCCAGATTTACTTTTGCTACCTCAAGATTCCTTTGGTAACCATTTCCATTCACTTCACAGGGAAGGGGACTGAAGTAGAGACAATTAGGCTTCCAAAAGGATCAGAGAAAAATTTGGAGAGAGAGGCTTGATAATCGTTGTGTTCTTAAGAGTGGGCAGCAGTTATGGTGCCTGTGTACAGTCCTCATTAATCTACAGAGTAGTTTCATGAGAGAAGTGCTGACTCTTTACAGATGAAGGAGGAAGAACTAAGGTTAAGCAACAGGCACAGGCTTATTATGTAGCTGGTGTTTGACTGGGGAGTATAGAATTAAACTCTATCTCTCTCTCCTCACTGCTGTTTCCTTTAGAATTTTAAATTTGGAAGACTAAAAAAGTTTTTTTGCAGTGAACAATACATCTAAGATTTATCACTAATAAATGAAGCTCCCCAATTAAAGTTGAGATTAGGGGGCATGCAAGTGATTGAAATTTATTTCAAGCTATGGATCTGATCCAAGCAGTACGTGGTCTTCCATTCAACGAGAAGTGACTTTGCAGGTGTCTGATGTTCAGAGAGAAGTACAGATGATGCCTTTAAAATGATTATTTACTTGCTTATAAATAACACTGTGATTTGCATAAATACAGACAGAATAGGCAACTAAAAATTACACTCACAGAAAAAGTTCAGTACAGAAGCTGAGGAAGTTCCAGCTGTGCCTTCCCAAAACTGGCAGCTGTGTCTCACTTTGTAGATGTGTTGAGTAATCGTGACAGTGTCTAGTATATACTAGAATGTGACCAAGAGCAAAATAAAAAAGAAATCATTCCTGTTCTTTCGTTGAGGTTGAATAGCACAAATGATGGGGACAAATGTCCCCCCAAACAATCCTCTGATGCTGAAGTAAAGGGAAGGTGTGAAGGTTGGTTTTCTCAACTTGGCACAACCAACCTGTGAAAATAATATTAATGAGGGGTTGTTGGCCTGTGAACATGGATGTCCTGATTGCCTTAAACTAATATGGAGACGCAGCCTAAACGTGGATGGCACCATTCTCGGCGTTTGCATCCCTGACTCTACAACAAAAGGAAAATGTGAGCTGAGCACCAGCATGTGTATCACCTTCCTGCTCCTGGGTATGGATGGGATGTGACCAGTTGCTAAGTCCCATCACCTTGGCCTTCTGCGATGATAAAGTGTAACATGGAATTCTGAGCTAAGATAAGCCTTTTCTTCTCTAAGTTGCTTTTGGCAGGGTATTTTATTATATCAACAGGATACAAAACTAACACAGAGGCATCATAGATCTAAGAGAAACTACATTCAGATTATATGAACAGACTGCTTCAGGAGAGTATATGATAGAATTGAAGTATTTTTTTCTTCTCTAATATGTGTGAGTATATGGTTACATGCTTGTATGGATGCATGTGCTCATGTATATGTGTGGCTACATGTACATGTGTGTATATGCATGCATCTGCACATGGAGACATGAAATTGATATATTTGGACTTTGAATAGAGTGTACTTCTACATTATTCTCTCTCTCTCTCTGTCTCTCTCTCTGTCCCTCTCTCTCTCCCTCCCTCCCTTCCTCTCTCTCTCTGTCTCTCTCTCTCTCTGTCTCTCTGTCTCTCTCTGTGTGTCTCTCTCTGTCTCTCTCTCTCTCCCTCTTGCTATCACTCTCTCTCAATTTATGTTATATATATATTTGTGTGTGTGTGTGTGTGTGTGTGTGTGTGTATGGGTGTTTTTCCTGCATGTACATATGTGTAACACATGTGTATCTGGAGCCTGAAAATGTCATTAAGAGGATTCCGAGCTTCAGAGACTGGAGTTATAGATGATTATAAACAACTATGTGGGTGCTGTGAATTGAACCCATGTCCTCTGCAAGAGCAAAAGTGTTCCTGGCCTCTGATACATCTCACCAACCTTTGCCTTGGTTTTATTTTGTTTTGTTTTGTTGATTTGTTTGTTTGTTTGTTTGTTTGTTTTTGTTGTTTGTTTTTTGAGGCAGGGTCTTCAATAAAATGCAGTGTTCAGTGATATGGTTAGTCTTTTCAATAGCCAGCGTGTTCCAGCTATGCCTGTCTCTTCTTTCGCAGGCTGGAATTGCACACCTCCACATCCACATAGCATTTATGTGGGTCCTAGGATCCTAAAGCTGACACTTCTGCTCATGGGGCGAGCACTTTAATTGCTGATGCATCTTCCCAGTACATGGAACCCTTTTTAAAAAAAAAGGAACTCAATTTTTCCCTAACTATCCACAGTTGCACTCCATTTTTAAAATCATATCTGAAGGCTAGCATGGTGCCTCCAAGTGTTTGCTACCAAGCCTGTCACCCTGAGTTCAAGCCCCAGGACACACAAATGGTAAAAGAGGAAAACCAACTCCCACAGGTTGCTTTTTACACACACACACACACACACACACACACACACACACACACACACACACACACTTTTTTTAATTTAAAGGATACCTGAAAAATATTTAATGTTATTGTGAGAGAATAGGTAAATGAGGGGGTTTCTGCCTTCATTAGCTACACTCACATTTCCTCTTTTATGCCTGACCATGCATTTCCACCAATTTATTGTCCAAGTGGAACCAAAGTCCTTCATTTTTCTAGATTGTTGAAGGAATGAATAAATTCAGTGTCTATTGCCCTTAACTCCATTCACAAAGAAGATGTCTTTTTTTTTCCTTTTTTCTTTTTTATTACGTATTTTCCTCAATTACATTTAGAATGCTATCCCAAAAGTCCCCCATATCCTCCCCCCCACTCCCCTACCCACCCATTCCCACTTTTTGGCCCTGGCATTCCCCTGTACTGGGGCATATAAGGTTTACAAGTCCAATGGGCTCTCTTTCCAGTGATGGCCGACTAGGCCATCTTTTGATACATATGCAGCTAGAGTCAAGAGCTCCAGGGTACTGGTTACTTCATAATGTTGTTCCACCTATAGGGTTGCAGTTCCCTTTAGCTCCTTGGGTATTTTCTCTAGCTCCTCCATTGGGGGCCCTGTGATCCATCCATTAACTGACTGTGAGCATCCACTTATGTGTTTGCTAGGCCCCGGCGTAGTCTCGTTAGAGACAGCTATATCAGGGTCCTATCAGCAAAATCTTGCTAGTGTATGCAATGGTGTCAGCGTTAAATACAACATTTTATTTTATTTCAAACTGTTACCAATTGTTGAGCCTTGAATCCCAAATGTCCTCTAAATGTGCATGTGTTAAAGGCTTGATCAGCAAGTAATGGGATTCTTAAAAGCAACTGACTCATGGGAGATATGAATTCATCCATGTATTAATTCATCAATGAACTCATAATTTGGTGGCATCATTAGGCAGTTGTGGAAACTAGGGGATGAGGAGCTCTGATCTCAGGATGTGAGCCTTGGAAGGTCCCTGGCTCCTTCCTGCTATTTAAAAGTTTTCTGGGAAGCTTCTCTTTCTCAGTCCTGACAGCAAGAGGCCAATTGCAATGAAGTGTGCTCCCCAGACACTAAAACCACCCAAACTTGGAGCTGAAATAACTCTCTCTCTCACTTTAAGTTTCTTTACACAGGTATTTTGTGTCGGCAACAAAAAGTGACAAACATACTAATTTATATCTGATACAGAAATTGAGATGATACCTGGTCAAAACAACGTGGAACAATAATGCAGAAAAGTCACAGGCTGCCAGTAAACAACACCTGCTAATAAACTGTTATGTCCAGCTCGTGAGACCCCAAAGAGACCATCAGAGACCCCAAATCTGATGCAAGTATATGAGAGTCTTTATTCATGCTCGAGCTTGGGCTATAAACCTTCCTGATGGAACAGGAAAGAGAGTGACCCCCAGCTCTAGGTGAAGTGGGTTTTTAAGCCTTGGCATTACAAGAGAGAGTAAAGGAATTTTGATCTTCTTCCCAGATGTGGGGTCCATATCATTTCAAGTACTGCAGACGGTAGCTTTTTCCAAGAACAGCAGCTTAAAATAAAGTTTATTCTGCTACCTCAGTCCCTTCAAGACCAGGAATCTTTAACTTATTCTGTAAATGAGATCATCTAGAAATATTGTTAGGCGTTGCAAACTATTCTGTCTGTGCTGTAGGCAATACCCACAATAAAGAGTATGGTCACATTCTGATCAACCCTATTTACCCAACATAGAGTGGCTACATTTGGCCAGTCGGCCATAGTTTGCTGATCTCTTGAATACAGTAGTTTTTAGTAGGATCATTTCATCTGAGAATTGGCAGGGTCTCAGGCATGTTTCAGTTCAACTTTAAAGCCTTTCTAACAGCATAAAATGTAAGGTTTTGTTATGGTTAATTAGCCTTAGAAAGGATTATTTCCATAATTAAGCCAATTGTAAGACCTAAAGCTAGCACAATGCTGTGTTCTTCATTTAGAGAACAAGGTCCCACAGGCATCTCTTCCCAATTCTAATTTCTGGATAAAATGTGCTCAATATCTCAAAATTTTATAAAACCTTTTCATATAGTTTCTTCAAACAGATGTTTAGATTACTGGTGTCATTGCTAGAAGATGAAATGGGAAATGGATGGTCAAGGAAATTATCTTCATAATTAGCTTAGAAAGAATCAGGCTGCATGTTGAAAATTCTTCTTTTGCACTGATGAGCATAATTGCTATGCTATTGATTCCCTTCTTATTGCAGGAAAACAAAACAAACAGCTTCGCTCGCGGTGATATGTAATGAGACGTTACTTAGCATTCTTGCTGTTCATATGCACATATTTTCTAACATTTTTTATTAATTTTTAATTTATTCTTCTCTCATATATTACATTCTAACCACAGTTTTCTGCCCTCCTCTTCCACTTCCAGTCCTTCCCCATCCCCCTCCCCATCTAGTCTTCTTATAATATGTTCCTTCAGAAAAGGGCAGGCTTCCGAGGGACATCAACTAAACATGGCATAGCAAGTTGCAATATGACTATAGGAATGCCACAGGACCATGGCACACAACCATAACATACACACAGAGGACCTAGGTCAGACCCATGCAGGCTCCCTGCTGATCTGTTTGGTCTCTATGAGTGCCTATGAACCTGGTCATGTTTGGTTCTATCCTGGGTCTCTGGTCTATCCATTTCCTGGCCTTCCAAGCAGAGTCAGAGGTGGGCTCCCTCTTGTGGCATGTGTCTCAAGATGGACCAATCATTGGTTGGCCACTCCCACAATCTCTGCACCATCTTTTTTACCCTAGCAGATCTTGGAAACAGGGCAAATTGCAGGTTCAAGGTTTTGTGACTGGGTTGGTGTCTCAGTCCCTACATATGAAGCCTTGCCTAATGAGATATCCCATTCAGGATCTTTATCCCCCATTGCTAGAAGTCTTAGCTAGGGTCACTGTCATAGATTCCTGGGAGTTTCCACTGTACTGGGTTTCTAGCTTGTCCCCAGCACATGTACATTTTTATTAAACTAGATCATGATGGTGACAACTTTCAGGGGTGGAACAAAGATACACAGGCCACAGTGATGATCCATGCATATTTGGTTTATGGATACATACAAGCTAAATGAGGATTTTCACAAGGTGACCAAGAAGGAGCTACTGAATCATATGGCTGCTATCTTGAAATCCTGGCCCTGAGTATTCTTCTTCAGTCTCTGGTAGTTAACCGCAGAAAAAATGGCATCAGGATATTGTAGTTACATTTAAATCATTTGCCATAAGAAAGTCAAAGTACAGATGCCATGAAGACAAGGGAAGGTTAATATTCTGCCTCCTCCCACAGCGTGTAGCCTACACAAAGGCAGGAGTGCCCAAATGAAATCATAAACCTACTGATACTTAGAAAAGCAACTAAAGGGATAATATTTTTAACAGTGATTCTCTGATGAAAATTATTTAGCCTCATTTAAAATATTAGAATGTGCAAGTGGACATAATAACTCTGATTTCAAAGTGGAAGAAAACAAAATGAAAATTTTCCATGTGCTCATAAATGCAGCTTTGTAGGACCATCTCTTGGATTCTCTCATTCCCCAGGGAGTATAGAAAATAAATAAATAATTAGCAAATATTAAACCAGCTCTTTAGAAATGACTTCCAAACTACCTGCTTCCACTTATTATTCACAGTGCCGGAAGATACCACATGCACACGCACCTTTCCCGGCTGACCCATCTCACTAGTCCAGCACACTCTTTTTGCTGAGGGCAGTTGTTAATAGAGAGACTCGTGGCTGGCAAAAGTGTTGAGAATAAGCAACCATTTAGTGCTCAGTCCTAACCAGGACATCACCCTCTTGCCAAGGCCCAGGACACTACAAAGGGAGAGGAGAAGCCAGTAGAGAAGGAGGAGCATCACGAAATGTTGAAGGTCACTGTGGTGATTTGAATGATATTGCCCCCCAGCCTCAGAAATTTTAATACTTGGCCCCAACTAGTGGAACAGCTTGGTAAGTATTAGGAGCTATGCCCTTGTTGGAGGAATTGTGCAACTGGGAGGCAGACTTTGAGGTTTCAAAAGATTAGTTCCTTTCCCATTGTGATTCTCCTACTTGGCCCCATGGTTTTATATCAAGCTGTGAGCAACTGTCTGGCCTTCCTGCCTGTTGCCGCGCTCCCTGCCGTGATGGCCATGTATTCTAATCTTCTAAGGCCAAATGCCTTCTCTTTAAAGTTGCCCTGGTCACGGTGTTATATCATAGCAATAGAAAAGTAACTAAGACAGTTGTGTTTAGTTGTTACCATTCTAGTACCCATGTCGAAATTCAGCCATCCCTGAAGAATATTTTTCTGAGGTTCCACACAGAGGCAAGACTAAAAGAGGCCTAATAAACCAAGCTATGGAAGCTGTGGCTCTTATGTGTGAGCAAGAGGTAACCACATTCATTCTCATCCCAACACAAGTCATCAGTACATAAATAGAACAAGATTGTTTGCTCTTTGTACTCTGGGAAGAGGAAGCGGAATGGTGTCTATGTTCTAAGTAACCATTTCAAAGTTAAAAGTGAGACAAAGAATACTAACAGTGTTTTAGTTTGTTCCAAAAAAAATGTTTTAGAACATATGACATAGTATATATATAACTGTGTATGTGCCTTTAATTATATAATAAGTAATTATATAATAAAGACAAGGGCTCTCGGCAGAGAGAAAGGGAAGGATCAAATAGTCCAGCTTGTCCCAGCAGGGGCAGGTGAAATCTCTACAGAATACTGTAGCCCAAGCTTATCACCTATGAAGCAGCCAGGGCATTTTAAAGATTTTCTGCTTCAATGGACAATATTGAGGATAATCATTTCTTGGAATTCTAGCTTTTATGTTTCTTTTAAAGAAAAACTCTATAAATACTGGATATAAATGGAAATGCTATGCCCACTAACTGCTAGTATGGAAAGAATAAAGACGAAAGAAATGTTGCCATAGTAAGAAAGTGCTAATTAAAAATATGTTTGCAAGAATAGAAACTATATACTTATCATGTAAAACATGGTGATTTTCTATATGCATAGATGGTACAGTTATTGAACTGTTATTTTAGTGGAAAGTATACTTAAAACTAATGATGTGATTCTCAAATTATAATACATTATTGTTATCTATGCTGTGGCTGTATATTACCACATTTTTCTAAGTAGATTGTGATAACAATAACCAAAATTTAAATGAGTATAAAAGCATTATTTCACAGAAATCTCATAGCTGCCACATAAAGGAATATGACTCTCTAAGATGAATTTCAGAATATCCATTCACTTCTGAATAGCAGCTCTGAACATTGAAAGGAACTAAATTACAATTGCAGAACTACTACTCAAAGGAAAGAACAGAGTTTGGGAAACTTATCCTGTAAATCCTCACTAACAGAATAATATTGCAGAACCAGAAAGCATCCCAGAGCTAAGCCGTGAGAATTACCTGCACATTTCCTTCTTGGATTAAGAATTCTTATTTGCTAGCTTAGCCCAGCAATCATCTATTGTGCAGTGGTCACTGATTCAGTAAAAGCTTCTGCAGTCTCACTGGGTACAGCACTTTTCTCGGAAGTGTGAAGCATAGAGATAGAAAAGGCAAGCCTCCCTCACCAGAGTGTGCACCCTAGTCAACTGGGAAAAGTGTGACGGAATGCAGCCTTAGCTCTATCCCTGGGGAATAAGCCTAACACAACAAAGTAGATTTTGTTTTGGAGATAAATAAAATGGAAGTACAAAATTGTAAAAGGACGAGAAAGCAGTCATCAAAGGCTTCAGTAGAAATCAAGATACACTATAAGTCAAAGGCTTGCACCTATAGGAAAACCCAGGATAACTGTGGTGGGTATGCCCCTCACCTGAAAACTACTTCCTAGCATTTGTTTCTTGCATGTAAGCAAAGAGTGTGAGAAGCGATTGGGCAGCTTCTTATCTGCTCCAGAAGTCTCAGATTCACAGCTGCTTCTGATAGAGTGGAAGTCAGGGAGAGCTTCCAGGAAAACTACATTTTAGATCTTAGAGAGCAGAAGCCATGGGAACATAGTAACAGCACTTTCTGAGGCTCATTATTGACAGCCTCCCAACCAGAGAGTTCAAGGCATCTTGTGTTTATGTGGTAGGTATGACACACATTAACATGGAGAGGTTGGCAGGAAAGGATTGCCTAACAAATGAAACTATATAGGCATGCAAGAACTAGTCGGAATTAGCCTTGAATCCTAAGGCAAAGATTTAACTCTGTTGCGGGAAATATTTTAAAAAGATGGCAAGTTCCCGAGCTACACCCTAACTACTCTCAGCCCCGGAGGCCAGTTCTTATCTCGTGGAGACTCTCTGACTTAGTGTTCCAAAATCTCTTCACCCAGTTCGCTAAGTTCCTACTAGTGAATGGGGGGGGGGGGGGATACTTTGCCGCAGTACCTTTCTCTCTTGAACCCAGACGAGTCGCTTTGTGGAGGAAAACACCACACAAACTTAGTTCAGAAACAACTAACTCAATTGCTGGGCACAACAACTAAAATCCTAATCTCTTAAGTCTTACTAAATCTAAACTCTCAGGTAAATCCACCACTGAAACCCGGAGACACTAGTAGCTACAAGTTATCTGTCCAAAAGGTCCTATCTCATGGACCTCTTCCTCTCTTCCCCTATCCAACCGGAAAGTTCTGCCTATTCGCCCAGTGATTGACTCCTTTATTCATTAGGGGATGGTTCACAAGAAATCTCCTGAGTATGTGAATCTTTCCTCATTTGCAGCCCCTCCCAGGAGAACAGAATTAGCTTCAGAATACAAGCAACCCCAGGGTTATGCACAACATAATTCTAGCATCATAATATCTCTGAAGTACATGATATGTTGCATAGTACCATAGCATGACTTACATAGCACAATCACAATACTTAATTAGAACTTTGCTTGACTTGAGACTCGGAAGCCATGACCAAGGAGCAAGCACCTACTCCTGTACTAAAGACAAAAATCAATACATAAGAAGCAAGCTATACCCACTTTCACTAGATTTGGGGTTCAGAGTGATACTAATCAGAGAAATGATAGATAGGGGTTTTAGATACAGAGAAATTTGTTGATTAAAAAGTAACGAAATGGTTACTAAGCTATTAGATTTGTTGTTTAGGAAGCTAATCTGAGAAAAGGCTCTCTAAGCTGACAACTGGATGAGGGTAAAGCGTGGAAGCTGAAGAGAAGTCTCCTGAAGAAAGTGATTCAGCCAGTGAGTCTATTTCAAGGTAGGCATCTACAGTGGTTTTTTTCAACACCAGTCAGACATAGCATATCACAATGGAAATCTATCTAAAGGTGATGGAAATCCATTGAAACATTGCACAGAGCTGAGCCATATGATTTCATATATGTGTTAAAATTGTCTGTTCTTCCCAGAGAAGGGTTCACAGGTGTGTGAATGTAGGGACAGAGAGAGCAGAAGGGGGTATTGCACTGGCACAGGAGTAGAGTGAGAGTGGCCTGGCTTCTGGATAGGTATGGAAGGGACAAGAAGTGATTGGAATCCACTTTCTTTAGAGACTTACTCATAAATTCTAGGAAGGATGAAGGAAGGAGAATTCACAGCTATTGACTGAGTGGTGGTTCAGTTAACATTCTAAGAAATCTTAGATTGTTAAAATTTCAAGTTATCATTATTTTAAAAAGTCATGTAAAGAACTAAACACATGAAACTCAAGAAGAATGAAGACTGAAGTGTGGACACTATGCCCCTCCTTAGAATTGGGAACAAAACACTCATGGAAGGAGTTACAGAGACAACGTTTGGAGCTGAGACGAAAGGATGGACCATCTAGGGACTGCCATATCCAGGGATCCACCCCATAATCAACTTCCAAACGCTGACACCATTGCATACACTAGCAAGCATTGGCTGAAAGGACCCTGATATAGCTGTCTCTTGTGAGACTAGGCCGGGGCCTAGCAAACACAGAAGTGGATGCTCAGAGTCAGCTATTGGATGGATCACAGGGCTCCCAATGGAAGAGCTAGAGAAAGTACCCAAGGAGCTAAAGGGATCTGCAACCCTATAGGTGGAACAACATTATGAACTAACCAGTACCCCAGAGCTCTTGTCTCTAGCTGCATATGTATCAAAAGATGGCCTAGTCGGCCATCACTGGAAAGAGAGGCCCATTGGTCAGGCAAACGTTATATGCCCCAGTACAGGGGAACGCCAGGGCCAAAAAAATGGGAATGGGTGGGTAGGGAAGTGGGGGGGAGGGTATGGGGGACTTTTGGGATAGCATTGGAAATGTAATTGAGGAAAATATGTAATAAAAAATATTTTTAAAAAAAAGAACAAACCCAAACTACTGAAAGTCCTCAATATTTACATTAACACCATAATTACAATATCATGATTTAAGACTTAAATTTAAAATAATGTCAAATAATATTTAAAATAACTGTAGACTAGATCCCACCTATTTTACAAGGTTAATCATGATTCTTCAAGCCCCATTTCTTGTTCTTTCTGTCTTATTACTGTAATTTCTTATAAACTTTCTCCATTTTCCCAGGCCATTATTTCTCTTTGTGTGTGTGTGTGTGTGTGTGTGTGTGTGTGTGTGAATGTGTTGGGGGTGTGCACAGGCTCCTGAGTGCCACTCCAAAGGCGAGAGGCTATGTATCCTTTCTTGATCACACACCCCTTCATTTCTTGGCCTGATCTCATTGAGTGACGAGGGATCCTCCTGTGTCTGCCTCCCAGTGCTGAAATTACAGATTTAGCCATCATGCTTGGATTTTTTTGTAAAAAATCCAAGGGTACTGGAAGTCCAAATGCAGTTTCTCATGCTTGGACAGTATTCACTTTACATGCTAAGCCACCTTTCCCGCCCCAAGCCCATATTTCTCACCTTCTACTCTCCTATTTGGTCTTGACCTTTCTTGGCTTTTTCTTTTGAGATGTTCTGACCTGTTCTCATCTCCACTGACTCACTCACCCAAGACTCTTATTTTTCTCCTTTCCTTACTGATGAGCATTCCAGCTAAGGCATCCATGACAAAATACCATATAGACTGGAAAGCCACAAAAATATAAATCTGTGTGTCATGCCCTTTGTGGCTGATCTTGATGAGGATACATATGGTAGAATGAACATTTATCTCATCTGCCTCCTCCTCCTCCTCTTCTCCTGTTCCATTTTCTGTTTTGTGCTTTTCTTTTCTTTGCCTGCTTTGTTTTTAATTTTATTTTTATTGAAAATAGATTCTTATCTCTTTCAATACATCCTGACTACAGTTTGCTTTCCCCACACCCCTCCAAGCTTTTCCCCACCTCCTTTCTCACCCAGATACACCCCCCCCTGCAGTTCCTCTTCAAAAAATAGCAGACCTCCAAGAGATGACAGGATAATAGAACAAGGAAAGATACAATAAGACAAATCGCAAGCCCTCTTAGCAAGGATGGACAAGGCACCCAATAGAACTGATTTTTAAGAGAGGGTCTCACCCCATAGCCAAACACTAGGCAGAGGTTGGGGAATCCTTCACAAGACAGGAAGAAAATAATATAAGAGCAAGTGAGGTCGGGTTAAAGAGATGGTTCAGTTGTTAAAGGCTAGGAGCACAACCAAAAATAAAAGAGTGAAAATATAAGAGAGGTCAAGGACACCACAAGAAAACCCACAGAATCAACTAACCTGGGCCTATAGGGGCTCACTGACACTGATCCACAAACCTGGAAATATGCATGGGACTGACCTAGGCCTTCTGCATATATTTAACAGCTTGGTCTTCATGTGGGATCCTTAGAGTGAGAGCAAGGGCCTTCTCTGACTCCATTACCTGCTTTGGGGACCCTTTCCATCTATTGGGTTGCCTTGTCTGGCCTCAGTACAAGAAAATGCACCTAGTCTTGTTCAACTTGATGTGTCAAGGCTGGTTGGAACCCATGGGGTGTCTCCTCTTCTCTTAAGAGAAAGGTAGGAGTGGATGGGGAGAAGAGGCAGATAGGAAGGACTTGGAGGAGAGGAGGTAGGGGAAACTGCAATAAGGATGTAAAGTTAATTAATTAACTAATCAATTAAAAACAAAAATGTAAATGTGAACAACAAAACAAAAATGTCAAAGTAATTATGGCTTTTATATAGCTTTTCTTATCTTTCTTTTTGTTGGATTGATTAATTTTTGATAGATAGATAGATAGATAGATAGATAGATAGATAGATAGATAGATATTGTTTGGTTCAAAGTCTCACGATTTAGTCCTGGCTGTCTTGAAACTCAGTGTGGCCGGTCAGTTGTGGCGCACACCTTTAATCCCAGCACTTGGGAGGCAGAAGTAGGTCAATTTCTGAGTTTGAGGCTAGCCTGGTCTACAGAGTGAGTTCTAGAACAGCCAGGGCTATACACAGAAACCCTGTCTCAAAAAAACTAAAAAAAAAAAAAAAAAAGAAAAGAAAAGAAAGAGAGAGGGAGGGAGGGAGGGAGGGAGGGAGGGAGGGAGGGAGGGAAGAAGAAACAAACAAACAAACAAACAAACAAACAAACTCAGTGTGCAGGCTGTCCTTGAACTCTTGGATCCACACGACTCTGCCTCCTCAGTGCGGGGACAAAGGTATCACCATCATGTACCACCACACTGGCTACTGGATTATTTAAAGACTTCTAACATCTTTTAGCATTAATTTGGTACTTTTGAAATGAAGGCAAAAAGAATGAGTCTCTGGCTGTTGATCAGTCATCTCTCTATATTGCTTATTTTTCTTGCTTCATTCTTAATTTTGCAATGTCCATAATACACTCTTAGTCTTCCACCTACACATCTTCTCTTATCTCCTCATCCCCATTAACACTCCCTTCTCATTACTCCCTTTTCCAAGTTGAAGATTTTTGGTTTGGTTTTGTTGATTTTTGGTTTGGCCATTAGTGTAACCACCACCTTAGGGGTGTTGACTGGAGCCTAGTGTTGTAAAGGCAGTGATATGTTTGCTCTCTGAATCTGTCAGTAGCAAGTCGTTTATTAGTGAGGTGTAAGATGCCCCGAGTCTCTCTATCATGCCTCACTACTGACAGGCAGGTGCACTCTTTTGCAGACTGTGTACTGCCTAGTTCTGAAGTGTTTTTATTAATGTCGGTGTGCCCTTATCTGTGTTCTTCTTGCCTTGGAATGTTGTCAAAGAAAAGAAAAGTTCCCCATAAGCTAAAAGTTATAAGGAAAAGCATACTTGAGACTACTGTAATAGCAGTCAAAACACCTTAACAAGAGAAGAGAGGCACTGGGCTCAGTCTGTTGAATAACAAGCAGGAGCGTTTTTAAGTAGAGAGCAAATACAAGGGCGCTGGAGAACAGCAACGTTAGAGGGAAAATGACGGGGACCCATTTCTCTTGATTGCATGACAGTTGGCTCCTGTGTCCTTGAGAATGACATTCAAGGCCAGGCAGTGATGGTGCATGCCTTTAATCCCAGCACTTGGGAGGCAGAGACAGGCAAATTTCTGAGTTCAAGGCCAGCCTGGTCTACAGAGTGAGTCCCAGAACATCCAGGGCTATACAGAAAAACCCTGCCTTGAAAAACCAAAAGAGAGAAAGAATGAGAGAGAGAGAGAGAGAGAGAGAGAGAGAGAGAGAGAGAGAGAGAATGAATGACATTCAGGGAGCAAAGTTGTGAGGGAATGTGGGAGGTGGATTTATGGGAAAGAGAGGGATTGTGTGCAATCAAAATACATAGTATCCATGCATAAAATTCTCATAGAAAAATATTATGTTAAAAATACATCTAACCCATGGTAAGCTCACAGTTCCCCAATAACCATTGTCCTCCTACCTAGCCAGCTGATCTTTATACTGGCCACAATGCCACTGATATATTTTCCAGTCTCTTTCTGTACCTGTGCCTCCTAACTCACTCTTTGTATACACAGTTCTCTCTCTCTCTCTCTCTCTCTCTCTCTCTCTCTCTCTCTCTCTCTCTCTCTCTCCATTTATCCTTATCTCCTATCTAGGGTCTTCTCTCTTATCTGCCTTCACAGTCACCTCCTCCCAGAAATTCTTCAAGTTCATATTTCACCTTAGCACTTAATTCAGAGATGTAGACTCTCTCTCTTTCATGTCTTTCATTTTTAACCTAGCCATACTAGCAAATTCTTCCCTAACAGAAAAAAAAATAAAAAAATAAAAAATAAAAACCAAAAAGCTCTAGTCGTCTTAGATCAAATCTTAGATCAAAACCAAACGAAAGGGTCTATATCAGTCCTATGTGCTTTGAGCTCCTTCTTTTCATTATAACAAAGTTTATTGAAAGGTACTTGATGTGGACTGTTGACCTTGTCTTGCTTCCTATTCTTCCCACTTTGGTCTATTGTTACCCACATACTGGCACATATTTTATTGAAATTTCTCTCACCAAAGATATCAACCAACTGTATTTTTCTTGCTAAGTGTAGTACCAAGCAGCCAAGTTCTCCAAAGAGCTGTATAGACCCCTAAAGCCATCTCTTCACTAACACTGGCACTTTGTAGTGATGTTCTTGGGCCTCAGAATTGTGTTTTATTCTCCTAAATTATACCTGTAGCTGTAGCAGAGGAAGTCATGAATCAGGAAAGTCCTGGGTAGATGGAATATTGACATGGGCACAGCAATCTATATGTTGAGGACTCCAAGGTGACTTCCCCATAGGATCATGTGGTAATACCCATATGGACCAGGTTCAAGAATTATGGCAAATCTTTCCTTAGGAGTTCCAGTATGAGTGTTTATAAGTGATTGATCAGTGTACACAAGGACTAACTAGTGGCTTATCTCAATAGGCTAACCTACCAAGGCCTCCTCCCAATACTAGCTAACCTCTCCTTTGCCCTGACCTGCAGGGATAATCAACAGGGACCCAGGCCAGGGGAGAGAGAGTCAGAGGGACAAGAAACACCAAAAATGAGAGCAATTATACTGATCAAGCTCTGAAAAACTTTATTCAAGAGTGGTAATATAAGCATAAGCAAGATGAGGCTCCAAGGGAGTTGGGAAGAGCCCAGGGGCCCTCTGAAGGTCAGGTGGAATCTTCAGCTCCTGGAACCAACGATCACAGTGTCCTCTTTACCCACAAACATTCTTACTGTTATGAGCACGAATGTTCTCTCAGGATTGTTTATGTAAGCTAGAAAATTTCCACAAGGCCAAGGCTGGGGCCATGGCTCCCAACACTCCTTCTGTGTGGTACCTAATAAGCGTGCAGAAGTTCTGGGTAATGCTGGTATCATTAGCAGAATCTCTCCTGATCTAAGGTTCACTATTGGACTGCCTGTCTGTCCTTTCCTCATCACCCCTCACCAGAGTTCCCAGACCCAAGTTGTTTTGGATGTGGCTCATACCCATTTTTTTTCAGTGATTTGCTCATTTCTTTCTCTCTGCCTGGCATTCTTTTACTCTTGAATCATATATGGCTTGCCTCAGTCTCGGCTTCTTCCTCATTCTGTTTGTTTGCTGCTAAAATGTTATTTCCTAATTGAGACAATAGAAGAAATGGCCTCTCACATTGAGAAGCACCAGGAATTCTCTAATGTATCTTGAATAAGACTGTTCAGAGCAGCTCAGGAATTTCATGCTTCTTAGCCTTCTAATCGAAGGCTACGTTAGACCCTTTTGCTGATTCGCTGTTAGTGGAACTGGAACTTGAACTTAAAAGCTACTTTCAGGCAGGGGGAAAGCATTGGCTTGTCATTTGGGCCCCAAACATGCAAAACAATTTTTAAAATAAATAAATAAATAAATAAATAAATAAATAAATACCTCTGAATGGCAAGAGGCTAAGCAAGCACATCCTAAAACCACCAAGGAAGAATTTACAATTACAATTGAAGGGCCCCAACTTGCCACTACAGATTCCATCTTGTAACCAGACATCCATCTTATACACTAGGCCCTATCCTCTGATTACTGGAAAAATCACAAACTGTTCCAGGAAGGAACCACCCTAGACACAGGCCACCATAAGGAAAATACCAAATGGTCCAGAAGCTATAGATACATATAGAAAGATTGCTTAAGTCAACTGAAATCATTGTTATCCAATCATGTAACTGCCAAGTTGATAAGCTCCTTACCCTACTGTAACTGCAATAAAAATGCTGAACCTTAGGTGCCCTACCCTGCTGCATTGGAGGGGCCTGAGGGTTCAATATTGCGTTTGAATCAAGACTCTTTGCTTTTACATAGGAGTTCGACTCTTAGTGATCTTAAGGAACCCTCAGACCTAGGTATAACACAAATCTGTAAAGTAAATACTCCTTTTAAAATGGGAATCTTTTGAAAAGTAACTATCTTAAAGTTAGTGCAAAATGGAATAGTGAACACCCTGCCCAGGGAGGTTCATTTATCAAGGCTTCTCCATTCTTAAACCTCACCAACTCCTCTTCTCTGGGGTGCTTAAGCTTCCTATAGGGTTCTGCCATAGAGTAGAGACTGTAAGACCTAGGCTTCCTACATTTTCATCCTGACAAAGCACCTCTCTGTTTTATTTAGTGAGCTACTAGATTGTGGGACTCTGATCTTCTTCCCTTTTCTCCTGTGTTTCAGTGTCTTGGAAAATATCAGTGTTTACTTTCTAATTAGCCATTGCATATTACAAGGAAAATCAAGCAACAACAAAACTAGTTCTTATTTCCTTTGTCATTAAGAACTACAAGGATGTAATCTGCAAACCCAGCAAGTGGTGGGGAACAGTGTTGCGGGGGCGGGGGGGGGGGAGTTGGTGGAAAGAGAACAGGAAATATATACATTCATTATCCAGTAATCTTCCCAATGTAACAAGGAAAAGAGGAAAAATCAAAACAGCCCTGATTTCAGTATTAACAATGGCATTGCTGTTTAGCCACCATGGTCACATATTTCATATGTAATTGTAATTGTAAGTTTTATGGTTTTATGGGGAAATGCATGTTCTTGGAACAGATTTTCACAATTAGGCACTCAGTAAGTAAGCTGCTTTGTCCTTCCCACACTTTCATTGAGAAATGAACTTTATTACACTGCCTGTATGTTGATAAAACAAAACACCTGTTCTGTCCCAAGAACTTCTTAACTCCCTTCGGGATCTTCGGCACATATACATTAAGATATTTGCTGGGGATTTAATAAAAATTATAAGATGTATGAAATTTCAGTGCCATAATGGCAGAAAAAGTGCTCCTGTACGTTTCACTGGGACAGCATTGTGCGAGAGCCTTATTGGTGGCATGTTTCTTTATGACTGGCACAGGGAAGCAGTTGAGCTTTCCATGTTAATTGTGTTAGGGGGTACTTGTAACTGGTACCCATACGGGTGATGCCAACTCTATCACCTGCTGCTCCACGTAACAGATGCCGAGCATGTATGTGGACTTGCTATTATGCAGAAACCCTTCTTTTCCTAATGTAAACTAAATAGCATTTAGTATGGATGTGAGAGTTATGAAATACATATACACACAACAATGTATACGTCTTTGGGCTGGTTACCTTCTTTCTTCTAAAATGAGAGCATCCCTGTACCAAGAACTTTGGAGGGAGGACATAGTGATTCCAATTGACCTATTGCACGCATCCCATCATGTACTCTCTGCCCATCCTTGGATGCTCGGGTAGCCTCTCAGTACTGAGCTTTTGCATCCCATTCCTTTCTTCGTGTTCTTTTCATCTCTGTTTCCCTTTACTGTGGAGATGCATAGTTTATGAGGACTGTGACTTCACAGATGGAGGCTGCTGTCTCCCAACAGGATTCAAAGGCAGACAGCAGTAGCTACTGGAGATGCATATTCATTCTGTCCCCACTATCTTATGAACAGCTCTACAACACAGAGTCCTAACCTCTCCTGCTTGTTGCTATTGTTTTGACTCTGGCATCTCATCCTGCCCAAGGGATGATGAATAATTGACAACTGAGCATGGGCTTAATTTGTATGCCTTTTAAGAGGGTTTTATGCTGATCTACTTTGTATTGTTTGAAATATCAAAAGCCAGGCCTCCATATCTGGAATAATTACTATATCCCATATGTAAGGCTTTCCTCAGAAAATTATCTGGGGGTACAGATAACTTCTCACATCAATTTTGAAGTAATTTTAAATTTCTTTTAAATTTTCAAAAATAATAAAGAGAATTCTATTTCTCTTTTGGAGAAAAGTTTTCTTTAGCATTGTGAAAATAAACATTTTTTTATTTTACAATGAGAAATGACATACTAAGCATTATGTTGGATAGTCTCTCCTCTTTGTTATCTGAGCATTCATCTAGATTTAGTTTTCTGCCAATATCCACCACCCCCATGGAATCAACTTCTTTATTCTTCTTCTTTTTTTTTGAACTTGTGAATAGGAAAGTGGATTGTATAGTGGTATGTTTTATTAGAGTTAGGCTAATTTATCAGAATTACATTGATTAGTGTTAATAATCTGAACCTTTGGAGTTTTAATATAACAGTAATGTATTGAGGGGATGAAATCTGAAGCATTTTTATCTTAAATTATTTTTTCATTATTTTTTAATCAGATATATTTTCATTTACATTTCCAATGCTACCCCAAAAGTCCCCCAAGCTCCCCCCCACTCCCCTCTTCCCCCCACTCCCACTTCTTAATATTTTAAAGAATGCATCTGTTGTGAGCTAACCATGTGTCCTCAATGCCTTCCTCCAAATCCAAGTGTGTAAGTCCTCTAAAGAAGCATTTCAGGGAGTGAATGCATTCAGAGACAAGTTCTTGGCAGAGGTCATTAGATGTAAAAAAAAAAAAAAAAAAAAAAAAAAAAGCTCAGCAGTATATTCAGTATATTCTTCAACCCAGCATGAATAGTGTCTTCATTAAA
This sequence comes from Mus musculus, assembly GCF_000001635.26. Taxonomy (NCBI): domain Eukaryota; kingdom Metazoa; phylum Chordata; class Mammalia; order Rodentia; family Muridae; genus Mus; species Mus musculus. Next base: position 15,359,147 of record NC_000070.6, on the reverse strand, counting down.
AAAAAAAAAAAAAAAAAGAAGAAGAAGTTTGAACATACACTGGTATAGAGAGAAGCTGATATGAATCTATACAGAGAAGACATCTTCAGGCCAATGAGAGGAGTCTGTGGACAGATCTTGTACAGTCCTCAGGAGCAGCCATCCTTGGTGCAAGCCAGATTGTTGCTATCCAACAGCTGACTCCATGACCATAGACTTCTAGCTTTCAGAAATGTGAAAAAGTTGATTTATGTTCTATAAGCAACCCAGAATGTGGACCTTGACCATAGAAGCTCTAGAAATTAAGATAGCACTCTCCTGCCAACCCAACATGAAAAAACCTGGGCCTAGAAAACTCATTCTATCTTCATGTCTGCGATAGACTGGACGAGAGTGGTGAGCCTAATCCAGGGGCATTAAGTACTCACAGTCTAGGAGCAAAGAAGAGACTAAAAAATAAATTGAACCAAAATGCCAAGTGAAAAATATAGGGAGGTCTTTTGGTTACTCAGCTGCTCCTTGGATTCCATGCACTGGAATAATATACCCCAGAAAGCAGAAAGCAGGAATGGAGAGAAGGGAGAATAGCTGTGAAAAAAAGATGGAAATGGGGATGAGAAAGATGAGAAAGATAAACCAGCTATGATACTGACTTGATTTGGATCTAAAGGCAAATTCACTCATTCCTTGAGTCGCTGAGCTATGTGGCAAAGTAACAGTTAGACTCTGCCGTGAGCTTCAGGAACTTGAGGACTAGAAATGTTTTGCTTTGTGATTATTTTATTTTTCCCACACCTCTGTCTCCTTTGATTAACACTGTTGCATTGACCACAGTCGTTTAGATTATCTTTTATGAATGCTTCAAAATACAGTTTTAAGTAAATTACTCATTCTTAACTTTCTACAGGTGAATAGAATAGAAGTCATCTTTGGTGTGTATCTCAACCTCTGTTTGGAGATTTCTGTCTACATGTCAATGAAAGAATGAAAAACAAAGACAGAAAATTCTTTTCTAGTTATCGTATTTAAGAACTGTACTAGGTTAAAAAAAATTCCTGAAATCAAGAGAAGTTTCTATGTTAATATTTTTTTCCTTTTGTTCTACAATCTTTTATTTCCCACTACTCTCCCCAACTTCTAAGCCTCCACTAACCAAACTTTTGAAATTGGACTTTCCCATAAAATATTTCATGGTCCAAAATCATTTATTTTCATCATATCATGCTCTCTTATGTACTCAAAATTTACACAAAATCAGTGAAAGAGCAATGGGAAGTATTAGCCTTTAAGAAGGTGAATCTGTTGTTGGTGACACCATGGGTTGAACTAGAGGTCATAATGCTAAAGGAAATGAAGCTAGCCCAAGAAGGATAGATTACGTATGGATTTCACTCATATGCAGAATTTCAGTCAGTTCAAAGAACGGATATGTAGAACAGGGGCACCATGTCCTGAGGTGGGAAGGTGAGGAGATGGAAAAAGATATCTGTCAAAGTTCATAAAGTCGTAGTGAGCAAGAATAGTGGCAAAGTATTTAGGGAGCCATTTATATAATGGTGACTATGGCTAATAAAATGTTATAATTCAAGAAAGTTTTTCCTTCAAAAAAAGCATATGAGGTGATAAATTCATTAATTAGTTTTGTACAATCATTTTATAATATTTGCAACTCTTAAAAATACATAATTGTTATTTACAACTAAAATGTTTATAGATGAATGTACATTCTTCCTAATATACTCTTTATCAAGAGGAAACAATAAAGTTGAGTTAACATGTATGAAATTCTATTCAAATAATGCTCTATGTTTCCTATATATGTTTTCATATTTTTAATTATATTTTTAATTATTATTGGGTGTATGTGTATGATGTGAGAGGGCTCATGCCGCAGCATTAATATAAAGATCCAAGGACCACTTTTAGGTTTCTTTCCTCCGTTTCTGTATCAGGAATCCTAAAAGCCCTAAAAATCTGTACAATGTATTTTCCTTGAAGGATGGATTAAAAGTACAAATAGAAGTTTATCATAAAATACCTAATAAAAACTGTTTTTTAAAAAAAAAGTTTATCATAGGGCCATCTGTATTACAAATACATCAATTCATTTAGTGAGCATAACTTACCATTCATGGGCTCAAATTTTTTATTAGGTATTTATTTCATTCACATTTCCAATGCTATCCCAAAAGTCCCTCAAAATTATTTTATTCACTTTGCATTCCAATCACAGCCTTGCTTTCTTCTCTCTTCCCAGTTCCACCCTTACAAATTCCCTCCCCTCATTGGCCTCTGGCCTCTTCTTTTCTCCTCAGAAGCATTTTTTTTTAACTTATTCACTTTACATCCCACTCACTGCCTTACTCCCAGTCATCCCCTCCCACAATCCTTCCTCCATCCCTCCTCCCCTTCTCCTCTGAGCAAGTGGGGACCTCACCTGGGTATCTCCTTGTAGGGGGAGGAGCTGATATTAAAATTTGGTTTGCTAATTGGTTCTTGATTTGGTCAATAAAGAGAGTCAATTGCTGGGCAAAGGGGAAAAGGTGGAATTTCCAGGTCCCAGGAGGAAGAGAAGGGACACAGGGAGAGAGGAGGCTTTATAAACGGTTTTGAAAGAGGCATGCTACAACCATGGGTGCTATCTTGGGTGGCTGGAAATGGTGGCTTCTGCCACCAGCAATTGGCTAAAATAAATTAGCTGATAAGAGCACAGTAATTGTGCAATCTGGCTAGTTTTAAAATAATAAAGCAGTCTAGTGTTTTTCTTCTGAGGAGCTAAGGTAAGTAAGAGAAAGAGGGAAGCTGGGATGATAGCTGGTGGCTTATCAAAGCTAGCTGAGAGGGGCTAGTCAAGTGAGCAGCTCCAGGATTTCCTGAGTTGGAGGATGGTTGCAATCAAGTTAGAGCAAGGGGAACTAGGAGTGGTCAGAGAGCAGGCTACAGCACCAGGCAAGAAGGTAGTGTGTTTTTAAAATTACATGCAACATCCCCATGCCCTGGTACATCAAGTCTCTGCTAGTGTACTGGCTAGTTTTGTGTCATCTTGACACAGCAGGAGTTATCACAGAAAAAGGAGTTTCAGTTGAGGAAATGCCTCCGTGAGATCCAACTGTAAGGCATTTTCTCAATTAGTCATCAAGGGGGTAAGGCCCCTTGTGGGTGCGACCATCTCTGGGCTGGTAGTCTTGGTTCTATAAGAGAGCAGGCTGAGCAAGCCAGGGGAAGCAAGCCAGTAAAGAACATCTCTCCATGGCCTCTGCATCAGCTCCTGCTTCCTGACCTGTTTGAGTTCCAGTCCTGACTTCCTTGGTGATAAACAGCAGTATGGAATTGTAAACTGAATAAACCCTTTCCTCCCCAACTTGCTTCTTGGTCATGATGTTTGTGCAGGAATAGAAACCCTGACTAAGACAAATTGGTACCAGCATAGTGGGGGTATTCCTGTGACAACCTGACCATGTTTTTGGGAGGACTGTGGAAGGACTTTGGAACTTTGGGCTTGAAGATCCATTCATTGTTAAGAGCTCTGTCAGATGTTGTGTAGGAGCTTGGAAGATAATGTTGAGAACAGTGCAGAAGATGGAGGCCTGGCTTGTGAAATTTCAGAGGGAAAATTAAAGACTCTTTTTAGAGCCATTGCTGTTTTGATTGTGAAGATTCTGTACTTCTGGTTAGCTGGGGCTGAAGAATCAGCAGTGATTAACAAGACACCAGAACTACTAAAGCAAAAAACTTTGCATTACTGGGACTATTGATGCTGGTTAGCTGGAGCTAAGAAATTAGCGGTGATTAAGAAGAGACCAACATTGTTGAGGTGACATCTGGGAAGTGTTTTCTGAAAACACAAAGAGGGTTCCAGAGATAGCCAAGGTTGTACTCCTGCTGCAACAGGACTTGGTAATGTGTAAGGGTCACCCAGGTGGTACTGGTTTTGAAGGCATGAAGGGGTCACACAGAGCAGCTGAGGCTTGGGACTCTGAGAAGGTACAGCCTCAGTTGCAATTGACAGCCCAGGACTGAAGGGGTCATGCAGTGTTTTGGAGATGCCAGTACCATGAGATGACCACCAAGAGCAGGAGCAGCAGTGGAGTACAGGCATCTGGAGCCTAGAGGACGATGTGTGTGCTACAAAGGGCATGGCTGGAGAAGTGACCCAAGCCCTTAGAGAAGCCCAGAAGATTGTGAGTTGGATCCCAGACATTGGATGGTTAGAGATTGATTTTTGCTTTTGATTGTGACTGTGCCCTGATATTTTCCCTCTTAAAGGAAGAAACTATTTTAGTGGAGCCCACAGTTAAAAGACTTAATTGTATAATGACTTTGGATTTTAAAAGATATTGGACATTTTAAAGGGATTGCCTTTTAATATGTAAAGACTGTGGGACTTTTAAAGTTGTTTAGATCTTGGGGATGAATAAGAAATTAAGGGTTGAGGCTTACTAGAGATATGTTTGTGTGTCAAGTAGACAAGGGGTCAATTGTACTGGCTAGTTTTGTGTCAACTTGACACAGCTGGAGTTATCACAGAAAAAGGAGCTTCAGTTGAGGAAATGCCTCCATGAGATCCAGCTGTGGGGCATTTTCTCAATTAGTGATCAAGGGGGAAAGGCCCCTTGTGGGTGGGACCATCTCTGGGCTGGTAGTCTTGGGTTCTATAAGAGAGCAGGCTGAGCAAGCCATGGGGAAGCAAACCAGTAAAGAACATCCCTCCAAGGCCTCTGCATCAGCTCCTGCTTCCTGACCTGTTTGAGTTCCAGTCCTGACTTCCTTGGTGATAAACAGCAGTATGGAATTGTAAGCTGAATAAACCCTTTCCTCCCCAACTTGCTTCTTGGTCATGATGTTTGTGCAGGAATAGAAACCCTGACTAAGACAGCTAGGTTAGGCACATTCTCCCATTGAGTCCAAAAAAGGTAGACCAGCTAGAAGAACATATCCCACATACAGGCAACAGCATTTGGGATAGATCCCACTCCAGTTGTTCAGGACCTGCATGAAGACCAAGCTACACATATGTGCCTGGAGGCCTAGGTCCAGCCACTGTATGTTCTTTGGTTGGTGGTCCAGTCTCTAAGAGCCACAATGGTCCAGGTGAGTTGACTCTGTTGGTCTTCCTGTGGAGTTCCTATCTTCTTTGGGACCTGCAATCCTTCTGCCTACTCTTCCATAGAGCCCCCAGGCTCCGTCCACTCTTTGGCTGTGCTGTCTGCTTCTACTTAGAAGAGTTCCTGTTTTTACTTCATTCATGCTACTTAGGACTCAAAAGTCCATACTGTATACCTTTGATGTCATGGACTTTTAAGATCCTACAAGCATCATAACAAAACATTGTCTAGAATCAGGTCTACTCAAAAATCAGAGCCAAGTGTTGCTGAACTCAAAAATGTTGCCATGGGTAAAGTGTCTTATCCTAAATAAGATAATGATAACATCAGTTTTCTGGTCAAAGCATGTATAGCTCTTACTTAGACAGATAACAGTGTGTGACAAATATGCTAAGATATTTTGGTTTTAAAATTCAAGGAATTGTACATATATTCTTTATTTTACAAATAGAGAAACTGAGTCAGAGAATAATTAAGGCCAAAAAGCTAGTTAGTAACAAAGCTAGGATTTGAATTCAGGGTCTGTATGCCTGAATATATGTATGTGTTGGCATAAAATTATTTTCTATATATTTAATTTTAAAAAGAGAAACTCTAGATTATTAATAATAATTTTGAAATTGACCATATATATCAAGTTGAAAGCACTGTGCAAAGGAAAACAGACCCAAGTTAATTCTAACTGGGCTTCATGCCCAAACAAGGAATGATACAGCAAATACAACAAAGTACAACCAGCCCCAAGGAAGAATAGCATTAGGGAAAGTTAGCTCAACACAGGTTTTTTTCTTGGCTCCTGAGAAGTACAATAACCTACCTCAGTACCTCCAACCAACGAGAGACTAAGAGCAATAAAATCTGAGGTAAAGCATTCTGAATGTGTAAACAGACATATACACAGAGACGTGCGCACAGACACACACACACACCTTGTTGATCTTAGACTTCCCCTTCATGTGTTCCTCAGTTTTCTGTGGCTGTGATTAAGGACCTGCCATACCAACTACAAATAGAAAAGACTGACTTTGGTTCATGGTTTCAGAGTTTTCAATCCAGAGTCATTAAACGTCATTGTTTCTGGTCCAATGTAGAGAATATCGGAGCCAAAGAGTTGCTTATTTTGTAGGCAGGAAACAATGAAAATGAAGAAGGGACTGATCCCACCAGATCCTATCTCGGGACATTTCTGATGTCTCCTACCACCCCTCAAGCTTTGAATCTGTCAATGGTACAATCCATTAACAAGGTCAGGGCCCTATGAACCAATAACCTCCTCGAAAGTCCCTTCTTAGAACTCTGTTTAATCACAGTATAGCCTTCAGCATGGGGAACTGTAGTTGACATTTCGGACCCAAGCTAAACTGTTTTTGACTCGTTCAACAGAATTACAAGAGCTTATTACAAACATGTCTATTTTAATCCTCTGAGGTGATGATGAACTCAGTAAGGACACAACTAGCAACTTGGACAAACTAACAATATGATCGTGACACTGTCCATAAATGTGAAGTAAGGCTTTAGATAAGCCATTTTGTGAATCTCCACTTTCTTAAAGGTAAGATGAAGGGGTTGAAATTATATGATCATGAACAATATATCATATGGCTATTAATTTCAGGAAATGATGAATTCTTAGAACTGTTAGTCTTTAGCTGATTCCACTATGTTGGATAGTAATTTTTGGAATATTTTTAAAACATATTAAGCATGCTAAAATTGGTTTCTATAGTAGTTATGTTGGGGAGGAGATATTTTCCTTATAGCCATAATTTTCTCTTTAAGTCAATTTTATCAAACCACATTTTTGCTTGGGAGTCAACATATAGTGTAGATTCAGGAAAACTGTGTTGTGGAAAACTGTGTTGTGGTCTTCAAAAGCACTTTGTTGGGCCTCACACTCTTAGTATGCTTTTAATGGATACGGTGCATCTGGGCAAGTGACTGACCACCTCCGAGTTTCCTGCAATACTAGGTTTTTTAGCTTTTTAGCACTTAAAGTCATCTAACACTTAAACTCTTCCAGTAGTGGCAGGCCCACATGCTTCTCTGATAGGGATGAGAATTTGCACTCACCAAATTATGTTGACTCGCCTGACCCAAAGACCATATTTTAATTCTTATTCTAAACAGTAAATCTCATCTTTTGCTTCCTATAGGAATCAACTGAGACATAAAAAATAAAAGAAAATAAATGAAGATTGTGACCTAATTAGTCAAAATCACAACTTGAATATTAGCCTTGCTTAGGGTTCTTCAGGCGATTCTAGTGTGAAGCCAAGGAAAATCAACAACAACAAAACAACAAAATACTGCTCTAGATCCAGGAAGCAAGCTACTTTGACTCTAGCCTGTTAACACCCTGAAATAGTAGCTTCTCTTAATATCCTCATTGCCAGTGCTGAAATTCAGGACATCTTCATTTCCTGCTCAGATTATTGCTCTGGTTATATGACTGGTCTCCTTTCTGCCATGGCTCCCAAACCATCCCTACTTTATTTTATGATAGCTGCTAGAGGATCTTGCTAACATAAACACTAGATTCTATCACTCCCTTGCTGAGTATCCAGTACAATACATGCTATCAGCTCTTACAAACTGTTACCAGTTTCCAGAAACTTGCCATACCAAAGCTTGAGTTCTTGTTTATGCCATTGTTCAGTAGCTGCTCTTCCCAAAAGTTCCTCTTTGAGTGACAGTGAATCTCCATCACACACTCTCACTATGGAACGATAGTATTTATTTTTACTGAGATGCTATGTACACTCTGTGGAGAGCCGTGAGCAATCGCCATTACAAGATGGCGCTGGCCTCCTCTGTGCCTAACTGGTAAACAAGTAAAGTGCACAGGTGCAAGAGTAAATTCGTGCCAAGTCACTGCCCACCCCGGGGCATAGTAGTGGGGTGATGAGTGAGCAGCTAATCAGGAGCTGACACATCAAACGGAGGGGTATGTAAGCAGCACCATTTTCCTTGTTCCGGGTCTTCCTTCAGATGAAGCAATAAAGCTTTGCCATAGAAGAATCCGGTTGACAGAGTGAATTCTTGCTGGCGAGATACTAGCTCAGGATAACACTCTAGCTGAATCCCTGGGTATGTGGCCTGTTCCTTTATAACTCTCCCCTTTTCCCTCATACAAATTTATTTTTATAGGTTTAATGTTATATAAAATACAAGAAAAATAGTTGTTTCAGAAAGCCTTTTTTGTTTTTCTACTCCACCACACACTCACAGACCTCATTTTATACATCTCTTTGATACAAACATCTTCATTGTATCCTTCTGGATGACAAAAATGAATGTTTGTTTGTTTGTTTGTTTGTTTCATTTTCATACCTAACAGTAGCTTGATGCCTGGTACAAAGGAAATTTGGAATAAAAGTTTCTTAGGGTAAATGAAGAGCAGTTAAGGACATTAAAGAGCCCTGACTTTTTAATCACGGTTTCATATGTGTAGCATAAACTCCACTACTGCATACATTTCTGTGTGTTCAGTTGTCACTTATTATTTTATTAGTATAAGCAAGACTGTATAGAAAAATCTACTCACCATGAAACACAGTCCTGTTGAACAGCTTTTCAGTGTGCATATGTAAACGTGATGATGCTAACTCTAATTACAGTATTAAAATGGATCACAGGAAAAGTATCTTAGGAAGGAAAGATTTCAAATTTAAGAGTATGTTGATCACAGGCTATTTAGTAAGCATATACTTTATGCCATTTTGAGAACTTTGGATAGTCACTATAATATGAGAACATTATTTGAGATCCACAGGGTATACAAATAACTGGTAAGGGCAGGCACTGAAGACAAATTACCACTTTCATTGTTGAGCCTCTGGGGACCTCCTATTGATGAGCGTCAGACTTACAGCCACTTAGAACTCTGCAAGCTCAGTAACCTACATATCACCAGCTCCAAGTAGAGTTACCATCTTCCAAAGGCAATCTCCTTTCTGCTCCTTGTCACTCCTCTTTTATGTGTTACCACTTCAACGGGAATGATTACCTGCCTCTCTTGCTTCATTTTTTTTTTTTTTTTAAGAAATGGTCTGGTTTTCTGTCAGGAAGCAAATGGTGAGTTTTTACTCCTTATTTTCACAATTTGCTGAGATGTGAGGAGATGGATATATGTGGGTGGCCATATTCAAAATGTTCCTGAAATACTTCCACTCCCAGTCCAATCCTCTTTACATTGCTTTGTGCTCTAGGAGCTAAGGATACTGTGAATGAGTTCTTTCTGGCAAGATTAAGTCATGGGCTGCAGCAATACCGAATCAGAGGGCTGTTCTGCTCATTCACTCATTTGACTTCCCCACTGGGAGTCACATTAAGTCGCCTAGCACTCAGCACGAGGTCCCGGGAAACCTTGGCTGACCTCAAGGGTTCTGATTTCTCTGTAGAGTCTCTTGAATTGCTCTGTCTTTCACGCTTGATGTTGACTTCCTGCACTTGCGGGCTTTACACTGTTTCTGTGCCTTCTATTAGCTCCTCTTTGCCCAATAAATGACTTGTTAACCATGGGAAATGCCAGGGCACTAGAGTGTCCTCCCGAACAGTTCTACAGATTTCCTCCAGAACGCTGATCAATTCAACGGAATAGCTAGTAACAGATGCTTAACAGCCAATCATGGGGCTACAAATAGCCTTCATACTTAACCTTTCTCCTTGGATTAGAAATGCTTGAACAAGTAACAAAGGTGTAGCATCTTTATTCCCCTTGAAGACCTTTCGAAGAGCAAAATGTTGGCCCATGGTTCAATTTTATCTCTTAAAGAATGCTATAATACAATGGTGAATGCTGAAACTGATACTCTCCAGTTTCTGAGCTTTGGGTTAACACTCCCATTACACTGAAGTGAACTATGTAGGCCCAGTTAAGGATATCCAGAATCTTCTTGTGTGTCGTATGTGGTTGTCTGACAGTCTTCAGATTTTGTATTCTAGAAAGCCAAGCACTTATGTGACTTTCCTGAAGTTTCTGTCAAACTGAACTAACAAAACTTCTCTGCTAAGTTATACCAGTGAATAGCTCTACCACCAGCTCCATTTATACTACATGGGTGCATTTTTGACAATCATTTTGCTCATTAATACATCCGAATACATAGTGATTAAATGTTCATATTACAAACCAGAATGAATAATAGATGAAATGCCTGTTCCCCCACTTGACAGCTGTCTCAAAAAAAAACCCTTAATCTCTCTGAATCTCTATTTTCTGAAATTAAGGAAGATTTTAGCAGCTTCTCTCTTACAAGTTATAAGACACAGTTATGAACTCCTCTAAGTGTTCAGCACAGTAGCTCAGAGAAACACTAAGTGAGTGCTATCTCATTGCTTGCATCATTTTCCTTTATAAAAATGGTCAAAATATTCCCCAAGTGGAAATATTCCTCTGTTACTGTCAGCCTACAGACTGCCATGTCTGTTCTAAATTGCAGTATTTACTTAGTTCTGTTAATGCCATCTTTCTGTCTGAAAGGGTTCACAATTTTTAGAACAATAAGAATATTTGGTATGATACTATTTCAGACTGGTCATTCTATCTCAGATATTAGGTACGTAGGTGAGCAGAGCAGCTAGGCAGTGTTGAACATGAACCCTGGGCCAGTTTCTCTGAAGGTATACTCTACATCATGCTATCAAGATTCCTACTGCCTCTGAGCACAACTCATATGTATGTTGGATCTCTCTGTATCACTGTGTGGTCCTTTGAGATCAATTCTATGAATGATCTGATGAAGGATCCAGTCTCGTCATCCCAGGATCACCAATAATTATCTTGTTCTCCAACCAGGGCAGAGTGATGCTTTCAATTCTCAGGCAAGCTTGTGTTAGGACTCCTAATTTGGGGGATAAGATGTTGGTGTGACACTTGAAAATACATAATCCCCCCCCCACCTCAGGTACAATGAATCATGGGTAAAGAAGAACAACTTAGAGTCAATCTGCACATGAAGTCCTGTATTTTGTTCTTTTACCTGTGTAAAATATCTAGAATAAGTAAATCCATAGAGAAAGAGATGAAGTAATGGCTGCAGGGGCCAAGCAGAAAAAACAAACAAACAAACAAAAAAACCAAGCAACTGGTATTCTTTGGGGTAATGAAAATATTAGCAACTGATAGACGTTATACTTTCTTACGTGACTTACTAAATGCTACCAACCTGTAAGCTTTGAAATTATTAATTTTATCTTATGTGACTATTATTTCAGGGTTTTTAACTTTACATAAAATACATTATATTGCTGCTTATATATAGCATGATTAGGTACCCAGGTTAGGGTCATCAACTCTTTTTGTCACTCTGACTGATTTTGTCAGTTACCTTTAGCATTCTGTGTTTAAGATTCCATGCAGCTTTCCTGCAAGTTCCTTTCAGGAGTTAGCTATTTCCTTCTGCAGACCACTGCTTAGGGAACCAATGTTTCATCCAATGGTACTTCAGATTAGATAGTAACTCATAAGTTCCTTCCTTCCCTCCCTTCCTCCCTCTCTCCCTCCCTCCTTCCCTCCCTCCCTCCCTCCCTTCCTTCCTTGCATATCCCTCTTTGGTTTGGTTATTAGATTTATGCCAAGGGAGTAAAAATAGTTGAGAACCCCCTTTTGCTATTTTCTTAAAGAATTTGTGTAAAACTTTTATTAATATTTATAAAAAATTTTGTACAATGAGCTGTTGAAGAAGTGTTGGCCCAGTATATTCTTTATTAGAGGACTATTGGTTGTTCATTTAATTTTTTTAATTATAAGTTTTCTGTAAAACATGGCATGATTTTCTATTATTTTTATTAGACATTTTCTTTATTTGCATCTCAAATGTTATCCCCTTTCCTAGTTTCCCCTCCAAAAATCCCCTATCCCCTCCCCTTCCCTCTGCTCCCCAACCCACCCACTCCCATTCCTGGTCCTGGCATTCCCCTATACTGGAGCATAGAGCCTTCACAGGACCAAGTGTCTCTCCTCCCATTGATGACAACTAAGCCATCCTCTGCTACATATATAGCTAGAGCCACAAGTTCCACCATGTGTTTTCTTTGATTGGTGGTATAGTTCCAAGGAGCTCTGGGGGTACTGGTTAGTTCATATTGATGTTCCTTCTATGGGGCTTCAGTCCCCTTCAGCTCCCTGGGTATTTCTCTGGCTCCTTCATTGGGGATCCTGTGCTCTGTCCAATGGATGACTGTGAGCATCCACTTCTGTATTTGCCAGGCACTGTCAGAGCCTCACAGGAGAAAACCATATCAGGCTCCTGTCAGCAGGATCTTGTTGGCATCTGCCTACTGTCTGGTTTTGGTGGTTGTTTATGGGATTGATCCTCAAGTGGGGCAGTCTCTGGATGGTCATTTCTTCAGTCTCTGCTTGAAACATTGCCTCTGTAACTCCTTCCATGGGTATTTTGTTCCCCATTCTAAGAAGGAGTGAAGTATCCACATTTTGGCCTTCCTTCTTCTTGAGTTTCATGTGTTTTGCAAATTGTATCTTGGGTATTCTAACTTTCTGGGGTAATATCCACTTATCAATGAGTGCATATCATATGTGTTCTTTTGTGATTGGGTTACCTCACTCAGAATGATATCCTCCAGATCCATCCATTTGCCTAAGAATTTCATAAATTCATTGTGTTTAATAGCTGAGTAGTACTCCATTTTGTAAATGTACCACATTTTCTGTATCCATTCTTCTGTTGAGGGACATGTGGGTACTTTACAGCTTCTGGCTATTATAAATAAGGCTGCTATGAACATAGTGGAGCATGTGTCCTTATTACCAGTTGGAACATCTTCTGGGTATATGCCCAGGATAGGTATTGCTGGATCTTCCAGTAGTACTATGACCAATTTTCTGAGGAACCACCAGACTGATTTTCAGAGTGTTTGTACCAGCTTGCTATCCCACCAGCAATGGAAAAGTGTTCCTGATCACTGGTGAGTGGAACACAATGTCAGTTCCTATTAAATCTTTTTATTTATAGGTCAAATGTTGTCTCCCTTCCCAATCATCCCTCCACAAACCCCCATCCCATCCCTTCTCCCCTTTGCCTCTAAGAGAGTACTCCTCAACCCACTCACCCACTTCTCCCCTCACCCCTTTAGCATCCCCATTCACTGGAGCAACAAGGCTCCACAGGACCAAACTTAAGTCAGTTGTCAGTAGAATAACTTTTTCTCTATCCATATTCATTTTGAAAACTGTTTGTGCAAAATAAACACAAGCAAGCGGCATATGCTTCCATAACAGATAAGAATAGTTCATAGAAAATCTAAGTCCCAAGCCAGGCATGGCCGCCAGCCACCATAATTCCCAGGCAGGACCATGGAGCATAAATAAATTTTATGTCCCAATCCAGCTAATTTTTATTATATATTTAGGGAGGAATTGTAGCCTCCCCCAGCCTTGAGCAGACTGATTCAGACCTATGCTGCCACTGTGAATGAGACCACCTGGGGTGGAATCTTCCATTCTATTGCTTTGTTACCTACACTGCTCTGCTCTTCTCCAAGACACCACTACCCGATGAGAGGCTGAACCTGTCTTCCTGAAATATTCCTGAAATAGCTGACAACCTGTGGAATTGGCAACCTAATGGTAACAGCTCTAGCAGACTAAGTGCTAACAACTTGGCAACAAAGCATCAAGAAGCTTGGTGTGCCAGGTGATGGGCTTTCTCCCTTTATAAGCACAGACTCTTAGTAAACATTGGGCCTTGATCAGAAATCTGTCTTGGTCTCATTTCTTCTCTCACCATTTTCTCCCTTACAGCTGTAGCTTCCCACTCAGCAACCCAGTTCATGTGGCCATGGGCAGCTACAGAGGGCCAATAGCTTAGGCAGGAAGTAGGGGGAGGAACTTCCAGGCAGAGGACTGACATGGGAGACTCAGGAGCAACAAGGAGAAAAACAGATGGATAGGAACAGGAGCAAAAAGGTAAAGAATAGCCATAGGTAGGTTGTAGGCTAGGCAGATAAGCTAGCTGAGAGATGGTCCAAGAAAAAGGCCTAAGCTTTAAACTATAATAGAAGTCTTGTGTCATTATTTACACATCTGGCACATCGAAGAAAGCTTCACTTTAGACACAGCCAGAATCATATCAACTATTCTTTTTGCTAAAGTGACCTTAGACAAATTCTTCTTGAACTTTTCTTCCTCTAAGATGGAGAGATGTGGAGTAAAGGAGATGATGCCTGAGAATTTCAGGTAGAGAGCACAAAGATCTTCAACCAGTGGAAACTTATTTCTCAAAGACGTCTATGAAGTCTATCATATATTTTTGAAAGAATAAAGTATTTCCAATTAAAAAACCCACTTAAATTCCTTCACAAACATTTCTCAAGATTTTTATAGTTCTTATTTCTCATTAAAAAAACAAAATTATTATATAAATTGAACATGAGCATTTATCACATCAACTGATGGTAAAAAGTTAATCTCTGGGGTAGAATATGTCAGTCAGCTTTTAAATGGCATTCAGATACAGGCTGGTTAAATTTTAAATAAAAGTTAAAATACTTCACTCACACAAATCTACATGATGCATTCAGCAGTCGGGCTAATGTCAATTCCAGGTGAGCATTAAGTACTTAAGTTTTCAAATTGCTTTTATTCAACTGGTTACTCATCATGACTGAACCTTGAATAGGTGCTGCACACATATCCTTTCCAACTTTGGAAATCGCTTTCCGACCTTTATGTAACAATTAATAGGTTATATGTAAAATATTGAGTTTGATTATATAATACAGTGTACATGTATGGATTTGTATAAGTAAAGATGTCCTTACACATATATGTGTGCGAACCTATGTACACATTTACATGCACTTAGGCATATATTTTCAAGGGCTCCTTGATGTGTTTATAAAAATATAAAGAGATATAAGATATTGTGGGGAGCGGGTGTGGCGGCAGTCCCAAAGGCGCCAGGGACTGCAGCTAAGTCATATGACTTGCACCTGACTTCCTCATATAAGACACAAACATCTTGAGTGCTGCGCAGGTGTACCAGGATACAGGTGAATCCAATTTGGTGGAGATTTGCCCCTGCTGTCCTGATTAGCTGAAGCCTCGTGACTGGCGAGGGGGCGTGGCCTGCTGTGCATGGATGGGAACTGAGAGTATAAAAGAGTGAGAGGCCCAGGGTTCGGGGGAGATATAAAAACAAGGGAGATATAAACAAGGGAGATATAAACAGGGGAGATATAAAAACAAGGGAGATATAAACAAGGGAGATATAAAAACAAGGGAGATATAAACAAGAGAGATATAAACAAGAAGAAACAGGACTGAATAAACGTGTGCAGAAGGATCCTGTTGCAGCATCGTTCTTCCTGGCTAGTTGAGCGCGCGCAACAGTTGGTGCTGAGACCCGGGACGGGACGAGAAGACCCGGGACGAGAAATCCCGGGACAAGAAAACCTGGGAAAAGAAACATCTTCAGGCAAGAGCGAAGACCCCCTGCTACAGGGAGGATTCAGAACTGCATCATGGGGAAGGAGTGGTTAATAAAGGTTCTCATAAAACAGACTGTTGAGAAGGATCCAGCGTGGATTCAGAACTATTCAGCTGGGGAACGGTATTGATGAAGAGAAAGAAGAAAGATCAGGACGGAATAAACTGTTGTTAGAAGGACTGGTGGTCGTGTCGTTCTTGCTGGTCGAGAGCGGATGCGACAATTGGTGGCCCGTACGGGGAACCGACTCCTCCGCCAGTTCAGAACTTTCAGCAGTCAGTGGTTGCCGGCAGGGTAAGTTCATGGTGAGTGAAACTTGCGACCCCAGGAGTTTGGGAAGGACCTCGGATAAAATTGAGGCAAGTATAAAGTTGCCAGGAAGGAGGCACAAAGTAATAAGGTTCCTGGCTTTGGGACAAGTTAAGGTTCCTGGTTTTGGGACAAGTTAAGGAACTATGATAACCTCAGTGTAGTGATCAAGAGATCCTCGCTGTGTAGTTATGCTTTTTTCTCCCATTGACCCTTTGTGGGTAGGTCTGATAGTTTTGGTCTTGTTTGTTCTGATATATGGACTCTGTTACTGTTTGAATGGAGAGGCAGTCAAGACAGGTCAGAAAATCCTTATAGAGCAACAAGAAAGTATGTTGGAAAAGAAGGGCTTAAAAAGAAAAAAGAAAAAGAAAGGAGACACAGTGTTATCAGGTGGACAGAAAGGACAAAATAAAAGAGCTGAGGCGGAGGAGGAAGGCGAATTAGCTTCTGCGTCCTCTCCCTATGCCTCCTCAGCAGCCACCTGTAGGTGGACCTTCTGTCTGGAGATTTGGAGAGGATCGACCAGATCAGGTGTTGATGTGGGCGAGAGGGTCTGTTTGTGTGTTTCCACAGGACCAGACGGAACCTCTTTGGGTGCCGGAGAGATTGGTGAGACGCTGCAAGAATGAGGCTCCTGATCCAGTTGCCCCTGTGGATGTGGTGGATATTCCCACAAGCACAAACAATGGAGCCGAGATGGGAGATCCTTTCGGTATTCCAGAAGCCGATACCAGCTCGACATGACATTCAAATTTTTCCACGCTTTTTGATCCCTGAATTTCCCTTAAAGAGATAGCCCCGCTGGCCATCTATCCCTTGCTTCAGGGAAGATGAGTGGGGATGAGAGCCCTGGGATGTGTGCTTGTTATAGTGTGTGTGTTTTGTGTTTGGCACATGTGTTAGGTGCAGAGTGTGCGGCCCGCACTTTCACCATGGTAGCGTGGGCTTTTGCTGCAGTGGAGGCGGGACAATCTCCTCAGATTCGGTTTGCCGCTCTAAAAGAAATTATGCTGCGTTATGCCGTGGGGTGCGAGGCTAAGCACTGCACAGAGGATAGCTTGCTGTTGGCATCCTGTGGAAGGCACATCTGATTGCATGAAGGTTCAGTGTCCTAGTTCCCTTCCCCCAGGAAAAATGACACGGGAGCTGGCCAAGACCTCTCTGGGTGATGAGCCTAAGGGATGGTTTTGTGTAGGGCCCCTATGCTTGCACACTGGGGATCAGACCTCTACCTTCACCCATGAGGCTTGCTTGCAGCAATTAAGATCTGGCCATAGGTTCATTAACATCCTGGCCTTTTGATGCACCTGCCACAAGCAAAACACAATCTCCCCAGGTGTGGCTTGGCATGATAGAGAGGTAGTCAGTGATAAGACTCCCTGGGCATGTCACCAACCTAAGACAGGGATCAAACCAATGCTGTTTGTCACCCAAGGATGGGTAAGGGGCATGGCTGCGGGGGGCTATCTACAGACATTCTCTCTGCCAAAAAAGAAAAAAGGGGGAATTGTGGGGAGCGGGTGTGGCGGCAGTCCCAAAGGCGCCAGGGACTGCAGCTAAGTCATATGACTTGCACCTGACTTCCTCATATAAGACACAAACATCTTGAGTGCTGCGCAGGTGTACCAGGATACAGGTGAATCCAATTTGGTGGAGATTTGCCCCTGCTGTCCTGATTAGCTGAAGCCTCGTGACTGGCGAGGGGGCGTGGCCTGCTGTGCATGGATGGGAACTGAGAGTATAAAAGAGTGAGAGGCCCAGGGTTCGGGGGAGATATAAAAACAAGGGAGATATAAACAAGGGAGATATAAACAGGGGAGATATAAAAACAAGGGAGATATAAACAAGGGAGATATAAAAACAAGGGAGATATAAACAAGAGAGATATAAACAAGAAGAAACAGGACTGAATAAACGTGTGCAGAAGGATCCTGTTGCAGCATCGTTCTTCCTGGCTAGTTGAGCGCGTGCAACAAGGTATGTTCTATGGGGGTGTGGTGAGGTATGAGAAAGAGGGGGTGCCTTGGTGGGCCCATGCAAAGGCATCCCTTCCCCCTGAGGAACCAGCCACATGATGGTATATGACAGAATAGAGTTTATTCAGGGAATGAGGAGAGGAATTACAAGAGTAGTAGAGGCAAAGAAAGGCAGAAAGAGAGAGAAGTAGAAGAGACAAATAAAGGCCGGCCATGAGCACATGAAGAGAGAGGGGGAAAGGGAATGGGGAAGAGAGAGAGAGCAAGAGGGCAAGAGAGCAAGGAGGGAGCAAGCATCCCCTTTTATAGTGGGTCAGGCCTAACTGGCTGTTACCAAGTAACTGGGGAGGAGCATACCTGGTTGTTGCCAGGTAACTATGGGGTGGAGTTTAGACAGAATGCTAACACTCTTTACCACTTGCTACAGACCAATTGGCACCCCTGACTCTCATCTTTCTCCCTTTCAGTCTAGCTTTCTCCTCACCCCCTCTCTCTGGTGCCTTCTCTTCCTTTGGCCTTCCATTTTGTTGTTTCCCTCACATTATCAAGCTCCAGTAACCTGCTAAAGGTGTCAGGTTACTTATACACATGATAAATACAAAGTCCTTCTGATCCCAGAGAACTTTTAAAGCCACAAATTAAAGCTGGCCAGCCAAGGGTTAGGACCATGCAAGTCTTTCTGAGGTCAGTGAGTCCTGGCAGGGTTCTCTCTCCAGGCTTCCCATCTTCCTTCTCCTCTAGAGCATTACAGCCTTACTGCTTCCACCACTGCCTACACCCTGTCTCCTCTTATCCACCTTTGGGATGTGTGCTAACGCTAGTGTTTGATTGCCTTCTCTGTAGTATAGTCCATTCTTCTCATTTTCCATCTCTTTTTCCACTGCATTAGAGGCTCAGTCAGTTTCAGACTGACTTTCTTCCCAGAGACTTCCTTTGTCTGCTCTTAAGCTTATCTATTAAATTTCGGTGCTTGTATTTCAGTCATCACAGAAAAGGCACTTTTGCTCTGAATAAATCTAGTTTCCCTTTTCCATAGTGCACTGAGTGTATCTCACACATTCCACAATTTCCTTTCGGTCTCTGGTTATTATAAATGTATTTTAAGAATCTCTTCTTTAGAACTCTACAGTCTTCATATTCTGGCTTTCAACAGTCATAGTTGTTTTATGTTTAAACTTCTATTGATGGCAAAGTTTCTTGTTTCAAAATGTTTTACTGGTTTTGGGTCATTTTCCATAATATTTAACTGAGCACACTTCTGATGGAAATGTTTCCAGTATTTTGAGCTAGAGATGTGGAACTATGACTGTTGTGAATTTGGGAGTTTGGTTTGTCCTATATCAGTTTTTCACATGTTTTTTTAGTCAAGTCTCTGTCCTTGAAGATAGTTGTATTCATACTGCTCATCCTTATTTGCTTGAGCAAACCCTTCTATCATAGCTGACTACAATAATCTGACATAAAACCATGCCTAAACACTGCTCCTGTTGGACAGAACTAATGACATAATTCATACACTGGATAATCCCTCCAAAGGTCTACTATGTAGGGAGATTTGGTCAGCTTTTTAATACCTCATAGGTATAAGTAGACCATTCCATGCCATGTGCATCCAAAGACCACTGGTCTTCATGTATTATTTATTACAATGTTTGCTCTTGAGATACTTGTAATTAGCTCCTTCCTTTGCACTTAAACCAACCAAATATATAACAATTTAATAGGTGTTTTACTCAGCATTTCTCTATGCATAGACTAGGCAGGGCAGATAAGTGGTGGTGATTTTCACATCTTTGTAGTCTATTATGTTAATCCCATTATTATCAAGAAGAGTCTCAAAATCGAAGAAGGATGCACAAGTACCCTGGCAACTCTACAACCAGCCAACCATACAGATTCTACCACTTATTTGAGTTTTCATGTGTTGTATCAGTTGTTTCCTTAGCTAGAGACATACTTGAATCATGCTGTATGATCGGAATGTGAAGGAATTTCTGGGAGTCTACTAACGGGTGACATTCCTCCACAATCAGACCATATTTATTCAAGATCCAGAGTCTGTTTTCTCAGATCCAGTCACCATTTCTTGATATAAAACCAAAGTTCAGACAGATGTAGGGTATGGACAAATAAAAATAGATGAATATGAGATGCTAGGGGTAAAAACTCATGTTGCCATGTTTGTACATTAAGTACTATATGTATTGAGCCATCTCCCTTGTCCCTTTTATGATAAGAATGATTAACAAAAAATTAAGGGGTAAGAAACTCATCTTGCCCTAGTGCTAAAACTCCTTAGTCTGAGGTGAATGCAAATAGCATTGGTTTTGCTTATTTTATTTTGCCTTTGTAATATTAAAAATAGGCAATAGAAAAACCTTTAAAATGTAGCTTTAAAACATCTTTCTGTTTTATACCTCAATTCAAAGTGTCCCCAATGGTCTGTGAATGGTAAGAGTATAAGATAGCCTGTGTCCTCTGAGACTGCTACCCTTCTACTCTGTCAACAACCCTACCCCTTCACATAGGATCCCTTAATTCTCATTTCTCATCTTGAAATTCAAACATTGCCTCCTATGTTAGCTACTTTTTCTGTTGCTATTGGAGAACATCTGACCAGAACAACTTAAGGGGGAAAAAATGTTATTCTGGCTCACAGTTTGAGGGGGTTCAGTCCATCAGAGTGGGCAGGGCATAGCATTGGGAGGAGTTTTGAATGACAATGGGAGCTCTGGGAATGGCTTTTTCATCTGCTCATGCACTGGGAAACAGAGAACTCCTACCAGAAGTAGAGTTGGACTATATCTTAAAAAGCCCATTCTCTTCCCACCAAGAAACCCATTTCTCTCAGCTGAGCTCCTCCTCCTTAAGGGTCCACAACTTTCCTAAACAGTAACATCCATGGGTGACCAAGTATTTAAATGCATGAGTCTGTAAGGAACATTTTATGTTAAATCTATAATGACACTTTAGGATAATTTTCTCAGTGTTTCTCCACCACCTTAATCAGAATCATTTAACCATCAAACACATATGAAATGCCAGTGGTTTTCATTGAATACTGACCTTTTCTGATACCCAACATTTGGCTCAAAACTCTGCCAGCAGTTCTCTGCCAGGTTCTTATCCTTTGACCTCTAAAGGATATTTGTCAATTTCATAATATATTGATGGTTTTCAGGGCAGAGGGATGAGAAAGGCATCTAGTGAGTAGAGGCCAGAGATGCTGTTAACTATGTTACAATATACAGGGCAGTGCTACGTGACACTTTTCCAGGAGAGATGCTGCACAAATGTCTATTCACCCCAGATAGGGAACCAACAACAAATCAAAGTAATGATTCAAGCAAATGGCAATTTGGTGAGCCAACAAGGTCACTAGGGTTACTTACAAGAGTATGGGTAATGGCTGCTTGCAGGAGCAAGAACAACTCATATGCAGGTTCATCCTTGTAAAACTCACCACAGCATGGGGGCAACAATGCATGAAGGCTGCATCCCTGGAGCTCTCCGTAGGACCTTCAAGCCCTACAATTTAGAGAAGTTCTTCCCTGCAGTCCTTGCTGGTTAGTTTCCTCCCCAGCAGTTCTGCTTCTATAGTCTGAGGGAGGGGGCCCTCATGAATCTTGTATGTTTCAGATTTCCCAAATATGTGATATATACTTCTCATGAGCCTCCTCCCTCCTTTCTGAGGTTCTATATCAGTCCCAGAAAACTGCAATACAACAGATAGCCCATGCAACAGAGAATCATCTGATCTCAAATGTCCATAGTGCTGATGCTGAAAAAGCCCTTCAAGGAGGATATAAGCCTAGTCATCCTTTAGTGTGGTTCATCAGTCAGTGAAATCCTGTATTACAGGGGTCTTGGCTTTCCATTTGTCAGAACAGAGAGGCCTCCATACTCATTTGAAGTGGAAAATGGTTTAATATTTTATTAAATTTACGTACTTTCTTTTATGTGAGGAATGTTTGTCTGTCTGTATGTATGTTTGTTTGTATGTTTATATGTGCGTATGTATGTGTGTATGTATGTATGTACATATGTATAACAGATGTATGCTTGATGCCTATGGAAATCAAAAGAGGTCACTGGATCCTCTGGAACTGGAGTTCCAGATAGTTGTAAACCATCAGGTTGGTGATGGGAATTTAACCTGTGTCCTCTGCAAGAGCAACAAGGGCTATGATCTCTCCGGCTCTATAGAACATTGTTAGAACATTGTATAGAATGTCTCTGATGTCCTAAGTAGTTGACCATAAAGATGCAATTCAGTTTCTGGATTCCCAGACTTTCTGGTGACTTATGGATCACAGCTCACTCCCAAAACACTGCACATTACTTTGATCCCAGAATTTCTCTCTGAATCATCTCTCCTTTTTCTGGCTAGCAACCCACGGAAGCCTCCCCATGGAGCTGCTTTGGTTTCCTGGTATCATTATTATCCAAGTCTCTTACATCTGCCTGCCCACCACTAAAGTGAATAGGGACCAAGCACCCACAAACTACAAATCTAAATATCCCAAGTAGTATTCTCTAAATTTGGTGGGTATTCTATATAGCTATTACTGTTTAATGCTGTAGTCAGCAATGAGAAATTTCAGTTTCTCTGAATTAAGTAACTTGGGAAAAGGAGCAGATAGCCCTTTAAAGTCAAGAGCTTGGAGGCATCTGATTTTCAGGATTACCCGAGACAAACTTGAGTCACCTTTGGACACATTTAAGTCTTACCTCCAAATAAATCTCACAGCAGCAACGGATAACTACTTTATGAGGGATCAGAAGAAGGAACACATGTGAAGCTAAGCCTGTAATAAAGGCTAAGAAGACAGCTGTCATTGCCGTTCTTACCCACATGTAAATAAGGGTTCTGTCCTTGACATTAGCTTTGAAACCACAGCTATAGAAATATTTAATTTTGAGATCACTGATTCCAGCTAAATAGATAGAGTCCCCTAAACTGATGCTTAGGGCTGAGAGTGATATTTTCTTTTTTCACCATAATTAGAGGCCACAATTGGTACATGCTACCAGGGCCTAAAAATGCTAAGCATCTTGCTAGAGGTGAGACCTGATGAGGAATGGCCTAGGGTCAAACCTTTAGCTCTGTAGTTGAGCACTTGCCTCACAAATGTGTGTCACTGCTACACTACTCCCAGTGCTGCAAAACCAAAACAACTCTTTAGGATAACAGAGAACTGGTCTAGTCTAGGTGCTACTACTATACCCCAACAGGAGAGCTGAGCCAAATAACCACAAACACTGGTCTTAAATCACCACAATGCTTCATGTGTTGGTCTTCTGTTAGTATTCAGACCCACATTTACTGTTGAGTGTACCAGGATTCA
Organism: Mus musculus; assembly: GCF_000001635.26. NCBI lineage: Eukaryota > Metazoa > Chordata > Mammalia > Rodentia > Muridae > Mus > Mus musculus. Next base: position 15,335,976 of record NC_000070.6, on the reverse strand, counting down.
TGAGGGGTTATAAGTCAAGTGTGGGCTCCAATTTTCAACAGAAATGTAAAAGGATGCTACCAGATGATCCCAGTCAAACCTTAAGAATGGCTTCCTATAGTTAAAATGTTTCTAAGAAACAAAAATTCAACACTTTTGTTAACAGGGTCATATAGCCTTTCCTGCTGGCACTCTGACTGCCACCTCCTTGTCCTCTCTTCTCTATGATATCCAGACTTACCCTTCCTTCCAGCTCTAACAAGACAATGCTTTAATGCTTGACTTCTTTCTGCTTTCTGCTCATTCAGATCTATTTTTGTGCTGCTTTCCAACTTCAATCTTCCTATTTCTTCCGCTGTTAGCTTCACCCTACCCTTCAAACCTGATTTCTTTAGGGTTTTTTTTTTCAATTTTTTTTTTTATTTCTACAGACAATTTGCTTTTGTTCCTCTAAAATGTTTTGAGGATTTTTCTGCTGTAAAGGAACCCAGGCACATGGGAAAGCTTTAAAACTTGTGTTCTAGTAGTTTACAAAAGCTTCCTGCAGCACTAACTTAAAAGGAAATGAAGAACGCTTAAAAGCATTTTGTTTCTGGTTTCTGCTTTGTAGACACGTAGTTCTAAGAAGAAAGCAGAATGTTTTGTTCATGTACTTCAGCAAGAATTTATAATTCCTTCACTGCACAGCTGCTGGGAGGGCTGGTTTATCACACTGGGAGATGCCTTCAGCACAGCTAGCCCTACTTCCATCATTTGGCTTAGCATAGGGCATTTTCTAATGAACTACTGGTCTACCATTTAGAAGGTCGACAACACCTTTACTTGTTAATAATGACTAAGAACAGTGCTTACCATGACATTGTGGAGAGGTAGCTCCAAAAAGGCACTGATGAAAAGTGGGGAGGTTGGGTAAAATATATTGGAAGACGGCAGAGTGAGGTGAGGGAAGTAAGGAGAAGCCATGCAGTGGGTAACCTGGAAGGTTCTAAACAGTTCAAGAAAGAAGCAGTAAGATATAAACAGGTTTAAATAAAGGAGAAAGGATGTCTGAACAGAAGCCTCTGAACTGATGCAAATGTCAGGAAGGAACTTAGTCTAGGAATCTTTAGAGAGTGGATTTACCAAACAGTAGGGTCAGCACTTGGACTGCTGATACCAAAGGTTCCAACTTTGGTTCCCCCATTACTACTTGAAAGCTTTAAAGATATGTACTCATGGCAGTTCCCCTGTGACCTGAACATGGAAAAAAGCTTTCACTACAGCAACTCTGTACACATAATTCCATTCTAATGCCGTGTGTGTGTGTGTGTGTGTGTGTGTGTGTGTGTGTGTGTCTGTGTGTGTGTGTGTGTGTCTGTGTGTGTGTGTGTGTGTGTGTGTGTGTGTGTGTGATGAGTCTGAGTGGATATCAGAATATATTCTTGGATATTGTTCCACAGGTGCTGCCCACCTTTTATTTTAAGACAGAATCTCTCACTGACCTGAAACTCACCATGTGGGCTAGGTTGGCTGACCAGCGAGGTACGGGGATTATCTGGCCTCCACGTCCCGTGAAAGAAATGGAATTCAGGCATACTTGGCTAAACTCAAGTTCATGTTCATGGCCAAGCACTTTGTTGATGAAGCTCTCCCCTCAGTCTCATTCCCAGGTGTTTTGTTTGTTTTTTCTTTTTTTAAAACAGGGTTTCATACATTCTCCAGATTTCCAACTCAAGGAGAAAAGCAAAGACATACACATCTACTCTGATGAAGTTTTAGGATTTGACATAGAGAGAGTCACAAAGAACTCTGAGGCAAAACTAAATTGACTGAATTAATAGCTTCACGTTCACTGGCAAAAGTGTTCTCTCATTGCTGCTGGCAAAGTCTGGCCACTGTGGGGATCCTCCTCTTCCTCCTTTTCCTAGACATTGCAGGTCATCTATACTCTTACATAAATCCATATCTGGGCCAGAGAGATAGCTTAGCTGGAAGAGACATTTGCTGACAAGCCTGCTGACCTGTGTTCAATTCCTAGGTCCCACATGGTAGAAGAAGAAACTCAACTCCAAAAGTTGTCTTCTGGCCTGTGTGCTTGTGCTCATGCATGTACATACACATATACAAAATAAGTTAATACAATTTTAATAAAAAAGTAACAAATCTTCAATATCCTTATATCCTCAATATTCACTGTGCTCCAGTAAACTGTGGATAATTCATTGGGATCAGTAGCATAGGTGAAATCCTCGTAAATGTGATAACACTCGCCCTGCTGTGTGCCAGCAGGACAAAGGACAGTAGAGTCAGTCACAAAGCTGTTTGTCCTTCCTACCCAGGTCAGCGGCAAGTTTACTGCCCTTGCCACAATGTTTTCTCACCACATTTCTTAACTCTCTCAAATCCAGATTCCTCCATAAGGTAGGAATGGACTTAGTGTCTCTCTGGATCAACTGACTATATTTTACTAAGGTAATTTAAAAGGAATCAGCTGAGGCTACCCTTCCTCCCTCTTAGAAGAGTCTGCTTTTACTACTGCTGTGAAAGCCGCCCTCCTTCATGCTCTTGAGAGGTTGATTATGTATGGCTCTGCCCATATAAATTTGCCCTCTCAGTGTGCCATGGCATTATGGTCCTTGGGTAATTACTGACCACATGAGATACTTCTAACAATGGCAGGCTAGGCCTGGGTAAACTACATGATCATTAATTAGCATTAGAATTTGAACTGAATTTCACCTGAATTGCTTTTGCTCAGAACAGTTAGTTGGCAAGCAGCTTGCTTGACTTGTTGAGATTTTAAGTCAACCCATTTTGGGAACCAAGGGTGGCACATTTGAAACAGTCAGACACTTTTCTCCAGGACACAGCCCTTGTAGCTTCCACATCTCATTAGGGACTGAAAAATCACACCTGCCCTAACTGAATCTGAAGAAAGTCACTCTGCTTCCCAAAATTCATATGGGAATTTTAGTTCCTTACAACTTAGCGTGCTGGTTGGAGAACCCTGAAAGCTAGAAAAGGCATGGGTTTGGGAGGTTTTGTTTGTTTTGTTTTGTTTTGTTTTGTTTGCTAAATTGCATTGAGAAGAAATGCTGGTCAAGAGCCCCCAGAACACCGTGCAATGTTCTGATTCAACACTTGAAGGACACTACTGAAGTTATAGAAAACACCACTTTGACCCAGGGGACACTGTCATAAAGGCATCTCAAAACCAGTCAATAAAAGCAGGACATTTTAACCTTGCCTTTTCTTCCTAAAAATAGGAAAAGCACACTCTAGTGTGAAGGACAACTTCCGCAGACCACTTACATAGGAACATTCTGTGTCTAAGGGTTTCAGCATGGAGAGTTCTATACAGCCAAACCTGCCTAAAACACCCCTCTATCCTCTAGTCCTCCTCACACAATTTACTTCTCTGTACTGCGTCTCTTGGCTGAATCTACCACAAGAATATGTTTCTCCTTCCTTATGACAGGTCCAATGTCATGTGAAATTCATATTTCTTCATCTCATTCAATTACCATTACCTGTGTCAACTCAATACTCATGCTCAGCTCAGACTTTAAGCCGGTAGAGTACAGGTAATGGTTTGCCTCCCCTACATTATAAAATCTCAAGACATTGAGACTCAAAGAGAGGCAGGAAGGCAAAGAGACAGACAGGCAGGCAGGCAGGCAGGCAGACAGGCAGGAAGGCAGGTAGGCGCACACACACACACACACACACACACACACACACACACACCTCTTTCCTTGTTCTCTGCCATCACAGTCCTCCCATTCCCTCAGATTCCTAGTTCCCCTGGTCTCCTGAATGCTGTCTCCCACATCAAGGTGCTACATACAAATAATCGTAGCTCTAGGGAGAATTGTGAACGGTGGCTGGCTGGACAAGGAGCTCCTGGAATCTGTCCAACTGCACTTCCCTAGCACTAAGACAACAAGTTCAGAACTACCATATCTGGCCTTTTAAAAATATGTTCTCTGACCATCAGACTCAAGTCTTTCATGGCAAACACTTGAATAATGGAGCTATCTCTGCAGTCTGAGATACCTTGAAGATATGGACTACTGTGGAGGTTAAAACCTTCCCACTAAGCCTGCTGCAAAATTAAAGCATCTTTATCAAAAGATATCAACTTGTCTCCTATTGTGCACTTCATTTGTTCACTAGTTATTGAACACCAAAAAATTGTGTATGCATTCTAAATGATGGTGATGATTTGACAATGAATGAAGTGAACACGACCTCTAACCCCTGGGGACCATGTAATTTTCATTTCCTGGACAGCACCTGCTGCTTGGATTTTTGTTATTGAAAAAGCTGCCTCTCTTTATCTTCCCATGAAGCAGCACAGCGTGGAGAGGGTGCAGATGAAGTCTGCGGCATGAGGGAATTGAGCGTGGTGGGATGGTGCTTAGGTCTCTGGGTTTTAGAAGTGAATTACATTGAATCAGTCTTAGCAATCGGTATTAGCTCTTCATAATCCAATGCATGAAGCAAATGTTTTGAGGTTATTTATTAAGCTCCAGGGGTTTAATAAAACTGGACAATTGCAATATAATTGTAAACTAAATAGATGCAGCTCTGGTTTTGTTAGCTCATAGATAAGTAAAGAGCACAGACAGACCCCAGAGCTAAATGTCTGAGCACAGGCTGAAATGAGTACCTGGGACCGTGACAGGTGGAGTTAGTCCTTCCTTTCTCAACACTGGGGTAGCCACAAAACATGCAACTCTCTAGGAAGAATCGGGAACTAGAGAAGCAATTTCCAATCTCCAATCACCGCAAATGATGTGTGGTATCAGTCACATGATTAGGGACAAAATCTGCTTCATAGGTCAACAATGACAGACAGAAAAGCCTTGCATTTTTTAAATATAGAATCTTCGAAATACCATGTGAATATTTCAAGATATGAAGTCTTACCTTCTAGACCTTGTCTTTGATTTCATGAAGAACAGATGAACTAAAAACACCATTGTCTTTGGTTGTAGGAAAAGAAACTTCAGGTTCCCAGTGATAACTTCTAACCCCAACACCAGCATGACACAGCCACTATCAAATCATAGGTTTACACTACATACATACAACCATAAAAATATAAACTCCACTAATAGACCTTTAGAAGACCATTCATGCAGTGACCCGATTGCTTAAATTTTGTTCTCTGCTTCAGCACTTTGCAGACTATTTCTAGAACAATTGAAGATGTGAAAATATTTGAAAATGCTTTATTTTTTGTACGGCCCTATACATAAATTAGATTCCAATTAGTTAATTTTCATGCACGTGTGACTTTATTGAACTAATTAAAAGTTTACACATATAGAGTTGAGGAATTATCATCTCATTTTTGTCTTTGAAAATTACATATTTGCCTTAGTCAACTTAGACATTGTTTTACTGCTGTGAAGAGACACTTTGACCATTGCAACTCTTAGAAAAGCTTCTACTTGGAGATAGCTTATAGTTTCAGAGGCCTAATCCATTATCATCATGACAGGGAACATGGCAGCACATAGGCAGACTCTAGTGCAGTTGTTGAGAGTTTTGCATTCTGATCAACAAGCAAAGAGGGAGAGTCGAAACCTGGAATTTAGCCTTTGAACCCTTAAATCCCACCTCCACCCCCAGTGACACACTTCCTCCAACAAGACCACACCTCTTCTGATCCCTTCAAACAATTTTACTCCCTAGTGACTAAACATTCAAGTATATGAGTCTATAGAGGCCCATTTTTATTCAGACTGCCACACTTGACTGCAATGTATCTTGGCCATATCTACTCCTATTTTGCTCTCAACTCCCCCTGGATCCCTCCCTCCCCTAACAACATTCCCTTTCCAACACCATTATTAGTCTCTCTCTCTCTCTCTCTCTCTCTCTCTCTCTCTCACACACACACACACACACACACACACACACACACACACTCACACACTAACCCATTCAATCCAGTTAGTGGTGCCCCTATTTGCCTGGGTGTAGAATCACCCATGATATATCTTCAGTGGCCACCTCCCGAAAGAAAACCGACTCTTCCTCCTAAACACCCACAGCGTTCCATCTCTGGATGCTGACACGTCAGAAATCCTAGATCCTGAGCCTCCGGGTTCTTTCCTGGTTCTCATGGCTCCTGGCACTAACGGGCAAGGCATCCCATATCCTGAGCACTCAGTACATTTTCTTAGGATATTTAAAAGCCTGGGATTGACCAGGATTTTTTTTATTTTATTTTGAAAGGTACTTATTTATGTAAAGAGCTCTAAAAACAAGAAATCGGATTTGAAACAAAAGTAATAAAAATCTTTTTAGGAGCCTGATGTGGTGGCACACACCTTTAATCCCAGCACTTGGGAGGCAGAGACAGGCGGATTTCTGAGTTCGAGGCCAGCCTGGTCTACAGAGTGAGTTCCAGGACAGCCAGGGCTACACAGAGAAACCCTGTCTCAAAAAACAAAAAAACAAAAAAAAATCGTTTTAGGAAAAGAGATTATGTATAAGTCTTAGACTCTTACTCATTTCCAGATAATTTTGAATTACAAACTCTTTTTCTAAACAGTATTTTTCTAAATTTTTTCAATTCAGGTAGATATTCCCTTAAATATTAGCACTAAGTACACAATTAAAAAATATTCCTACTCTAACCAGATGCACGCTAGTCGTAGAGATCTACAGAAAGATGACCCTAGTTTCCGACAGGATTTCCTCAAATCCTATTTAAAGTGGTGCTCATCAGAGCTTTTTAATCCTGAGCTTTGGAAAGGTGAGCTGAGACGATTACTTCTGAAATCCAAGTTTCTTATTTTCCAGAATCCATTCAGCTTCGTGGCAAGAATTCTGTTGTGCTTTTTCAAAAACCTCTTGGAAATGAAAACTGAATAATCTTCATTTTCTTTCCCCAGGAAGCTCTAAGGTTCAGGGTTAATGAGCTGACCTCTCTGTCTACATTCATAGGTGGATGTAGTAATATTCACCCACAATTAACTAACATACAGATAATTCACATTAGTCTAATACTTTAGAATTTAGAATAAAGATCTTTCTGGTCTAGACTTGCACACAGAAAACTATTACTCAGAAAGGTTATTATTGAGTCAAGTTTCATAAAAATGTATCTCTACAACTGAAATATTTGACTGACCTCATACATATTCACTTACTACCCATAAAAATACATGCAAATATTTTTTGAAAACAAAACAAAAAGTCTTCACAGAAAATGAAAGGATTGTGAAAGCCGTTTCCAGAGTGGATACAGAAGTTAGAAAAACAGCAAATCAAAGGTGTTAGCATCCTGCCATCCAGTGGTCATTATTGGTACTACAGTACCTTCCCATTTATAATTTCCACTCAAGTCTTCCAAAGTGTGAGGACCCCCAAAAGACAACATTGGTGATTGTGGCTGTATATGTATGTGTAAATTCTATAATTCTTCAAGTGATTCGTAGACACTTTCACGGTCATTAAATTTCAGAAGTGACAAGCTAAATATTTAGATATTTGTAATATTTTCTAATTGAATGAACATAAACATCAGGAAGAGACTGTAGTTTCATATTATAAGCACAGTACTGAGTTCTACGTGACTTTGATATTTTAAAGGAAGATATTGGAAAGAAGAGGCTAGGTAGCTTCTAAAGAGAGTCTCTTCACTCTCCACCTCGCCTGCACTGGTCTACAGACAGATGCTTTCCATCTTTGTAATATAGGAGCCTACTAGCCTCACATCCTGACCATCACAGGGAATATTCACATTTATTGAATCCCTTTTCTCTCCCTGTACCTTCCTCAAGACTAGTAGAAAGCTGCCCTTGGCGGCAGGCAGATAAAGGAGCCCATGCTGTCACCACCTTGGATAATGGCACCATTGCTGGACCACACACTAATCTTGGTTCAGTCACCTTCATACATGCAAAAAGAAAACGCAGTTTGCATCCTAGAATTCTGTTTCTGCAACCATCAAACATCAGATGCTTGGAACTATCCCAAGAGCTGGTTAGTTTGCTCTCACAAAGCTTTTAAGCCAACCACCACACATTAAATGCACACTTTTACATCTTACTCATGAGCGTAATTGGCAAATAATAGACAATTTAAGCTTTTAAGCTCAGAGTTATTTACTTCAACACTGAGCCAAGACTGTGTTGTCATCTCATCGTGTACGCACAGACTGAATGAGTTTTGCTCACTTCCAACCACTCTGTCTTCTTTCCTCTCATTTTAATCTCTTGGTGAAGCTCTTCTTCCCACTTACTCCTCTGGGCATCTCGACTTTATTTTCATCAAAAATCCATCTTGGGGTTTCTGTAACAGAGTGAAGAGAAGTAAACGGCCCAGTGTGAGGCAAAGCAAAGCCTCCCACAGGTAGGCAAGGGGCACCAACGACCTTCAGTCTGTTTTTCATCCTGTTTACTTTATGAGAAACACAGCAGTGGTATCGGCTACCCTTAAGCCTAAATTGTCAAAACTGGTTTGCCAAGACAAAGGTCACAGGAAGACTCATGCTCAGTAATCAAAAGGGAGAATGGTAAAGCTACGTTGTTAAAGTGTTACTGTCGGAAAGGCTTAAAACGTTCATTTAGGGGATAGGCAGGGATGTTCCCCTGAGCCAAAAAAAAAAAAAAATGGAGAGGGGAGAGAGGCAGGTATTTAGGTAAAATGGAAACAGAGCCTTTTTGCCTTTCCCTTAGTGTTCAATCGTCTCAAAATTACCAGCACCAAGACTGTTTTTCATAGAGGAATGATTTTTTTCTTTAACCTCATCATTAAGTTTGCATTCTAGTTTTAATGTGTCTTCTTTACCGTGATCTTATGAAGAAAGTACATTTTCAGGAAAGGTGAAGTGTCTTGTCACAAAGCGCCCATGTGCTCTTCTGTGGCCCTCTCTGCCCTTACCCATTTTTCCTTCACTTCCTCTTTAACTCCTAAGCCCACAACTCCTACCTTCTTCATTCTTGCACTTTGTCTTTCCCCTTCAAATCCTAGATCCCTTTGGTCCATTCTCTCTCTCTCTCTCTCTCTCTCTCTCTCTCTCTCTCTCTCTCTCTCTCTCTCTCTCTCTCTCTCTCTCTCTCTCTCTCTCTCTGGAAAGAATGCCAAGCAGGCATAGATGGTGCATGGGTCTGAGTTTCACTGGGCTCCCCTCTTCTTCAGCTGAGGACCCTTGAATCTCAGGCTTCCATCTGCAGACGCAGACACTAGGACACCGTGTGGAGAGAGCCCCCTCTTGGAGAGCCTTTGGGAATCTGGTGCAGAGGAAGAAAGATGGACTCACTCACACCTGCCTCCTCTTCCTAACACTGTTAAATGATATCATTTAGAATTTTTTGAGTATAAATAATAAAATATATTTTCCATTATCTTTTCTTTCTACTTTCTGGATGGCACATTGCTCAAGGGAGGCAACCTCTCTTTGTGAACGCCAGAGATGAACAAATGTTAAACAGTTACTATTATAACCCAGTCTTGAGTCTCCAGTGTAACACTGGTGGGTTTTAAATTTAGAACACATTTACATGAAAGGTCAGTTGCTGAGTGAGAATGGAGATCTACTGATTTGAGTTAAAGTGGGACACCAACCACTTAGGAGGTGTCCAGCCCCCCACCCCCACCGCCTGGTGCTAACTAATGACTCCCAGGTTACACGACATGGTGAGGAGACCCCAAAAGAGCCATGGAGGGTCCATCACCACTGCCTTGGAATTGCCCACTGCCTGTCAGTCAGCTGGGTATTTGCATGGTTCAGAATACCACTTGAACTTCTCCAAAAGGAATAGAAAGACATTGGAGGCCATGAGACCACAGGTAGTGCAAAAATCATGTCTCCCCAGAAAGTTTAAAGTATTGATAAATGAAGACAAAGCTCACAACTACTGAAGCACATTCTCATAAAAAATGTAAAAACATTGTGGAGATTGCTATTTATTTAGCTTAATAACAATGATAGATGCTAGCTTAAATACTAAATTTCCCTTATTCTTCACAGTGCGCTTAATGATACACACTGAACTTGACCGACTAGTGGGGAACCCTTTGGGCCTTCCCTTTGATACCCATCACAACTTCCTTGGAGTTATTTCAATACAACCTCCCTTCCAATCGTCTTTCCATTTGATCACTGGAGAATAAAGTAGTCAGATTTTGATAGTTACTCCAGTGTTTGAAACCTAATTCATAGCCCACAGTGTCTAATGAATGTTGTGTTCTTGGCAGAGAACACTGAATCCCAGGAGCTTCACCAACAGCATCTGTCCATTTGTTTAAGATGCATGAAGGAGGAAATCATCCTGACAAAATCTTCCAACTGCCCATAAACACTCCTCCCCTCAGCAGAGAGCTGGCATTCAGTTCCTGTAATCTCTGCTACACTGTACTTCGAGATATCAATCAGGTGGGGCTTTAGGAACTCAGTGTTTGTACTCCTTATGATGCTTCTACTTTGGAGAAACAATACTTTAATGGCATTACCAACTTGTTTTTAAAATACAAACAAATCATTTATGAGTCTTGAATTTACGTATTTAGTATTTTTCACCAAAAGCCAACCCATTTTCTTTTGGAAAAATGATATGATCTAGAGAAATTATTTTGAGGCCAATCTGCATGCAGTTAGGATGCCTTGCTCAATTCTGATAGCTACTCATGAAGTTTATCAACTCTCTACAAGGTTAACTGCTAACTTCATCTAGAAACCAGTCACACATCTTCAATCAGCCTTCGCTGTTTGGATGGACTCTGTCTAAGGAATCTGGCAATATTGGTTCCCAGACAAAGAACCTCCTTGAGCTTAAGAAGAGTGAGGCCATGAGAGGCAGGATCTCCCAACAAGCCTTCACCTCTTTCTTTGCTGGTCTTGGATCATACCTGAAACTTTCCGATAGTCATTCTGAACCTGGTCAGACACAGTGACCTCTGGGGTTTGGAGGGAAGGGTGTGTACAGATGGCAGACTCTGACCACTACATGGATTTCAATGCTGTTAATCTAGAGTTTCCTTTCCATCTATTTAAAAACAAACCACTTTAGGGATGAATCAGGGGTAAACCGGGTGGCCGTTGGACATGATACCTGAATTGTGTATTATGATGCCTTAGTAGAAAAGGAAAAAAACAAACAAAAGAGCAGAATTTAGAGTATGTCACTACTGCTGGGGGACTTTATGCTAATTACACAATAGCAACAGCAGTAGTGATTCACATCTCCTCAAAGAATGTGAAGGTCTCTCTAACCTTGAGAGGGGGAAGGGCTCATAGAGTGTTGGAGGAGTGCTGAGGGTGACCACAGAGAACCCAGGGATGTGATGAGGAGGAGAGCCCCAGATTCTAGGTGATTCAGGCAGTGATGAGGTAGGCATCAGTTCTCCTCCTTGTGTGCATGGAGTAGAGAAAAGGTAAATGCATTTGCATTTTAGTTTATTTCAGTTTCTTCTCAAATGGCATAACTTGTGGTCCTTCTGTAGAAGGGAACCTGTGTAACGCTGAAGAAAGGAGAGTGAAATGTAGAACAAGCACGCTGCACAGAGAGATGGTTTCAATTTTTAAAATGAGGTTCACAGAATTTGTTCAGTTGGTCAGGTTCAAAAGAAATGCTGGACAAATGGCTGAACGAAGTGCCTGTTAGCACACCAAAGCACGTGCTGGGGGCTGCCCTCCAGGCTCCGTCCGTGCCAGGGGCTGCTCTCACTTCTTCTCACAATGGGTCTTTCCCTAACCTTCTCCAGCTCATGGGCTTGCCTCCCGCAGCTTCTCATTCCTGTACAACCCTGCTATTTCAGTCTTGTGCTTTCTTTTACTCTTTCTTTTTGCCTTCATCTCTTGGTCCTCCTCTCTTGTTCACCCTCCTCCACAGCCCTGCACCCCCACCACCACCACTACCATGGCCAGACCCAATCTTCTGGCCATGTTTAGTCTACTACTTCCTCTCTCTGCTCTGAACTCTTCCAGGAGCCCGTGGATGTGCTCTACCTCATCTCTACAGTAAAGAGCGTCCCCTCAAACCATACCTTGGAGGAGTGACTTCCTCACTTTATACAAAATCTATGCAATGACTTCATTATCAAAGAAACAAGAAAAAAAGGCAGCATCTTCCTCTACTGCCCTTTTGTGCATCACGCTCTGCCCCCTACTCAGCCTCCAAGTCTTCCAAGCTGTGGCCTTTCCAGCCACACTCTGTGGCTTAGATACACGGTCTACTCATCTGGGTTCAGATTCCAAATGTAAAACAGCATCTATACCACATCTAAGTATGAAGGATTGTGATGAGCAAGGCGTATTTGCGGGGAAAGGGCACATCCAGGGTTTATAGGAACATGCTGGAATCCCTGGTTCTCTGGTCATAACCAATCTCAGGGAGAAACAGCCCCGCCCCAACTCCTCTTTTTTCTAGCACTGTTCCAGTTGTCTGCAAATTGGACAGATCGGCATTCCAACTTCTCAAATCTGTCCACACACATTTCCTCTAATGGCTGAAGGATTCAACAGGTACCTATGGATAGGCTGGACATTACAATCAGAAGCAACTCACTAAAGATGGAGGAATTTGCCAAAACTTTGATTCTATGCTGTTGCAATAAACTTAAAAGTGTCCAGTGAAGCAATTTAAATTTCACTGGAAATATTTTAAGTAAAGTTGATAGTAGAGAAAAGTGTGATGAATGCGATTGCTGGGCACAGTGCCAAGGGTGCTGATGCTGGATTTTATGAAACACGATCTTGCTGAGTACCTGGTTACAGATGTGTGATATGCAACCTTACTCTGTTACTCCCTTGTTCTACACTGTGATCTTGTTCTTCTTATACATGCTCTTCCCTTTCTCCTTTCTCTTGTAATTCCAAATATCTACTCCAGTGCCTCTCTTGCACCCCTAACTGTCTATGGTGGTTTGAGAATGGCCTCCATAGATTCATATATTTAAGTGCTTGGTCCCAGCATGGTTCCAGTGCATAGAACCATTTTGGCAAGAATTTGAACATTTGACCTTGTTGGGGGAGGTGAGCCACTGAGGGGAATGGGCTTCAAAGTTTCAAAAGGCCCTGCCCAGGTTCAGGCTGTGCCCCTCTGCCTACAACCTGTGCATCAGATCTGAGTCCTTAGCTACTGCTCCAGCACCATGGCTGCCTGCTGCCATGCTTCTCACAATGATGGTCATGGACTCACCTTCTAAAACTGTATGCAGGGCACCCATTAAATGCTAAGTTGCCTCCGTCAAAGCACCTCTTCACAGCAACAAAACAGTAACTAAGACACTCTTCTTTTCCATTCCCTGTACTTCCCATTTCTTCTCTGAGTGAAACACTTCTTAGTCCCTGCCTCCTAGAGCCTGGTTAACCTCATCCAAACACACTGGTCACTGAAGGAGTCTCTTGTTTTCCCTTTTCTCCTTACTGTGTCTAGACTGCAGAGCTTTGAAGTGCACGTAAAGAGTCATGGAAAGGATTTCCCACTTACTCATAAGATGCAACTTCACCTCCATTGTAAAAACTACTACTCGTTTTTCCTTAATTTTGGTTTGTTAAGACAGATTTCTTTGTGGAGCCCAAGCTTGTCTTGTCCTTCATCCTTGACTGCCAAGCGTAGGTGCCATCCCACCTGGCCAGAAACTGCTTTTAACTTTGCAATGTGAAAACAATACCTTTGTGTATGGGACTATTAAAGCTTTAACTGCAAGCAGAATCGAATATAGTCAAAGTTCCAGTTGCCTCAAATGTTTCTAGTGGAGATATTGAGGCAAACGTAGGCCATCACAGAACCATTACAGAGAACAAACTTTAATGTTTTACATGATTAATTTTTGAGTTAAAATAAACCCCTTTTCACAATTGAAAGCTGGGGCACATAGCTCAGCTGTAAGTACGGTATTTACTTAGACTGTGCAAAGCTCTGGGCCTGATTCACAGTACCTGATTCACTCAGAAAAAAAAAAAATTCTAAAAACCAAAACACTATCTTGAATTAAGTTATTTTTCTGAGCCTTGAAAGCACCTGCGGTCCCTTCCAATGTGCCTGTGTGCCAGCACCCTTGAGCTGAATCCACACCATCAGGCCCTGATATCACTGTGCCAAGGGGAAAGGTGGCTTTGAAGTGACATTGGCTGAGATCCAAATAGGGTTTAGAAATCTGAGCAGCAACAGAACTGGGTCATGAGCCTAAGAACCTCTGTGAAATCTCCATGCTGATCTGTGACCTTTCACTCCTCTCTCTTGAGAATGAAACTTGAACAGGAACATAGCTGAGTACAAAGGTCTCTTCTGAAGTCTGATTAAAATAAATATTTCAAAATATAAAATCTAAGAAGCAAGAGAAGAACACAGGAGAGTAGCAAAATTCTAACTGGTTTACATGATAGACAGAAAATGATTATAATTATAATTTATATGCACCTTTTCTCGGTATCATTTGATAACCTTTGATTGGTTTCATTCCTGTATAGAGCTATTTGGCATTTTTCCAGACCTACAATTTGACCCAGATCCTAGAAATAAGAAATTAATACAGACCTGCTGTACAGAAGGGAATAACACAGAATCTCCACAAAGAAATTTGCTACCTGCAGCCTATTTCTCAGCACTAATGGTCTCTGGGGGTGGGGTGGGCGGTAAACCAACCCCTCACAATTTTTTTCTGGCATTTCTTGAAAACCTGATACTCAGGTCAAGGGAACAAAAATCAAAGTTTGTGATGCACACTTACTCCTAGCTTTACTCTAAGTGTTACTAATCAGATGTGATGCACACTTACTCCTAGCTTTACTCTAAGTGTTACTAATCAGATGTGATGCACACTTACTCCTAGCTTTACTCTAAGTGTTACTAATCAGATGTGATGCACACTTACTCCTAGCTTTACTCTAAGTGTTACTAATCAGATGTGATGCACATTTACTCCTAGCTTTACTCTAAGTGTTACTAATCAGATGTGATGCACATTTACTCCTAGCTTTACTCTAAGTGTTACTAATCAGATGTGATGCACATTTACTCCTAGCTTTACTCTAAGTGTTACTAATCAGATGTGATGCACACTTACTCCTAGCTTTACTCTAAGTGTTACTAATCAGATGTGATGCACACTTACTCCTAGCTTTACTCTAAGTGTTACTAATCAGATGTGATACACACTTACTCCTAGCTTTACTCTAAGTGTTACTAATCAGATGTGATGCACACTTACTCCTAGCTTTACTCTAAGTGTTACTAATCAGATGTGATGCACATTTACTCCTAGCTTTACTCTAAGTGTTACTAATCAGATGTGATGCACATTTACTCCTAGCTTTACTCTAAGTGTTACTAATCAGATGTGATGCACACTTACTCCTAGCTTTACTCTAAGTGTTACTAATCAGATGTGATGCACACTTACTCCTAGCTTTACTCTAAGTGTTACTAATCAGATGTGATACACACTTACTCCTAGCTTTACTCTAAGTGTTACTAATCAGATGTGATACACACTTACTCCTAGCTTTACTCTAAGTGTTACTAATCAGATGTGATACACACTTACTCCTAGCTTTACTCTAAGTGTTACTAATCAGATGTGATACACACTTACTCCTAGCTTTACTCTAAGTGTTACTAATCAGATGGCAGTAGTGTCCTTTCTTCTCCCACTATAGAAATCATGTCTGCAGCAGGAGTGCTGCCCATGTAGAATTAATTCCACAGCTCTTGACAGTTCTTTCATTACAACTCCCAAGTGTACGGTGTCAAGGTTTCCAAGACCTTGAGGGAGAGGGGGAGGGGGAGGGGGAGGGGAGGCAGAGGGACAGAGGGAGAGGGACAGAGGGAGAGGGAGAGACCAGGTTACCACTCCAGGTCCAAGGGTGTCCCAGACCTTTGGACCTCAGGCTTCTAACGCTTCTCGCACTAACACTGTCAGTGCTATGGCTGCAATCTTGGCTGTCACCCTGATCCCTTGCCTGCTCTGAGGTTTTTCTCTGTCTTGTCAGTGCACTGTTACATTTGCCAGTGACTGTCTGGTTCTGATGCTTCTGTATCTCAGCCTGCCTGGCTTCCACTCACACGGTGACCTCCTCATACACAACCACAAACCAACCATAGCAGACCTCTATGCTACGCTTATACCAGTGAAAGCATGATTTGTTTTGCTCTGAACATAAGAGTCCCTTGCTAGGCCATAGGAGCAAATACTTCCCCTTTGGTCCGGGTGGGTGTGGCTGCAGGGAAAGTTTTGTGCAAGCTTTGTGGAAGTGTTGTGCCAGCATCTTCAAGGTACCAATCATGCTATAGCCATGGTTGTCATGCCACTTTTGTCAATATAGCCATGTGATTTAAATCCTGCAGTGTGAGCCAAGACAAAGAAGAAAGAACAGCACAACAGCCAAATTCACATCCTGTTCACTCCATCATTGTTCATGATGTGAGCCTAGTGCTATCAAAGTTCTTGACTAAAAAAAATGTAGACAAAGTGTTGTGACTGCAGATTCCCAGGTTTGGAAAAGGGCACATCCACTGGGAATAGAAGCAATCATCTTGAGATGACTCCCATGAGTGGTGCTATGGAGAGAAAGAATGAGTAACATCTGTGAGACAGCAGAATAGCCGTAGATCATGGCAAGGTCACCATGCAGAAAGCCACGCACACTTTTCTGAAGAGACGGGTCAGGCAGTGCTGGATCTGGAGGCTTCTGAATCGATTGTGTAAGCAGCAGCCACAACAGTGACTCTTTCCAGAAAAGACTTCATTTCTAACAGACCTAAGCTTGAGTTATAGCTCAGCCACCCACCTTCATTGGCGTGGGTTTCTCAGAGCCTCAGTTTCCTTATCTCAAAGCAAGGTGAAATGAACTCTGTTCCCTTGGGTTATCATGAGGGCAGCAGATCAATTGCATGGTAACTGGCTCCCCTTTGTGGCCAAGGATGGTGACAGCTGAAGGCAAGAGGATATGATGTTGAGCTGATGACACAACTTGAGGATGTTCAGCCCTGCGCTGTGACTATAAGCCTCTGATGTGTTACGGGGCCATTGGAATGTATTGGTGGATGTGCCCTGGTTCCCTGCAGTGCATGGTACAATGGTCAAGGAGTAAGTGAGGTTTCGATGAATGTTTGAGTTTCTGCCCCTCCTGGTTTTGTAACATCATTGCTAATACTCTGTGTTTCTGAGTTTCTTGTCTCTGGCTTAGTGAGCTTTGATGCAGCATGGCAAGTTGTAGTTCATTACCAGACCGAAGAGTTCACTAATGCTCATCTTTCCACACCAAAGTGTGTATCCCACTAGTCGCCATGTGTCACAGTCCCTAAGATTCTTTGCTCACGTATTTCCCACCAATAGTCTTCTGTTTGTGAGATATCAACCATATGGCATCTCTGCTCACTTCAGCACTGGATTTTTAAAAATAAGCCAGTCTTTATAAACGTCACAGATGAGCCCTAGAAAGAGATTCTGTTGGTGAACTGATGGGTCTCCCAGTCACCGTAGCAGACAGGATCTTTAGATTTTTGCTACCATCTATGAATGACTAGATACATGCATTTTCTTAGACACAAAAGGAAGGGTTCCACCCCCACCTCCATCTTCTTCTTAGGTGCTCAAGAATACACAAATGCTTTTATTCTCCAGTTAAATATTCTAATGTGTCTGGGAGTATTGTCTATTATGACAAACTTCTAAAAAAAAACAAAACAACCATGTGAATACATGATTTACTTGCTTAAAGTTGAAATGGATTTTTATTTCATTCCTGCAAGATTTGAAAACAGCTTATTATTAAATCAAGATGGCAAGATGGCATATCTGGGGGAAGCGAATAGATAGTTTTAGACATATGAGCTCAGTGGATAACAGCATTTAAGCAACACACTAGTTCCAAAGCTTTCTGAATGTCAGAGTACAAAAAAAAAAAAAAAACCACAAAAAGAAATACACGTAAATGTCAGAAAAAAAGAAATACACATTAAGGTACATGGAAGTGCTCCTCAATTCTTAGCCTGGTAATGTCATAGCCCATCAAAAGGTCAAAACTCATTTAACGCATCTAACATCACAGCCCAACCTGTGATAATGTGCCCAAAGCACTTATGTTAGCCTGTGTTAGGGCAAATCATTTACCATAAACACTACTGTATAACGACAAGGTAATAGATAATTTGTGTAATCTATTAAAGATTGTATTTAGGTTGAAAACCATTTTGCTTTTTTAAAGTCAAATTTGGATCTGCCTATTTAAAAAAAAACATGTTAACCTATAGAATTTTCAAGTAGGAATTCATTATAGAGTGATACAAATAAGCTCTCTACTCATACCGGCCTTAACAGCATACCACATTCAGAGTGAACACCATAGTGTTTTCCAAGAATTACCTTAATTAGTCACAGTACAAGAATTATGCTAAGAAATCAATTCATTGGAGAATTCTTTTGAACTTTTAAAATTTTTATTCTGTGTGTGTATGCCTGAGAGAGAGAGAGAGAGAGAGAGAGAGAGAGAGAGAGAGAGAGAGAGAATGCTTGTGTGCACACTGATGTGCTTGTTTGTATGCATGTGTGGAGGCCAGAAGAGGGCATCAGATGTCCTTCTAAATCACTCTTTGCCTCTCTTCTTGAGACCAGGTCTTTCCCTGAACCTGAAGCTCATGTTTTCTAGGCTGGGCTCCTGTGTCTGCCCCACTCAGATCTGAAGTTACAGGTATTCATGGCCAAGGGTTGATCCTCATGCTTGTCCAGCAAGTGACTTAACAGCAAAACCAGCCTTCCAGAACTGGGTATTTTTCAGGTAGATACAGCTTTATTTTGTGTGTGATTCGTGTGTGTGTGTGTGTGTGTGTGTGTGTGTGTGTGTGTGTGATTCGTGTGTGTGTGTGTGTGTGTGTGTGTGTGTGCGTGATTCGTGTGTGTGTGTGTGTGTGTGTGTGTGCGTGATTCGTGTGTGTGTGTGTGTATGTGTGTGTGTGTGATTCGTGTGTGTGATTCGTATGTGTGCGTGATTCGTATGTGTGTGTGTGTGTGTGTGTATGTGTGTAGTATGTGCATGTACATGTGCTCACATGTGCTCAGTGGTTGCTAGGTATCTTCCTTGAGTTTGCTCTGCTTTATTGGGGTCGTGTCTCTGGCTGGAGCTGAAGCTCACCAATTCCATCTAATCTAACTAGCATTTCAAGGGATCCCCTCTCTCTGGCTCCCATGTACTAGGATCACAGAAGGGAATCACATCTGCAGGCTTTTGACATGGGCTCTGAGGATCTGGTCTGTAGTCCTCACACTTGTGGGCAAGTGTTGATCCATTGAATTATCTTACAGCCCTTATTAGAAAATTCTTTATTGGTAAGAAAGAAATACACGATTCTGACTTGTCTTAGTAATACCTTGCTTTTCAAATAAATAGAAAACAATTTTTATATATATATGTACATATATATATATACATATATATATGTGTGTGTGTGTCTGTGTGTGTATGTATGTGTGTATATATATGTCTGTGTGTGTATGAGAGAGGGAAAAAGAAAATTACATAGATATTAGAATATATATAAAAAGTAATTTCAATATTTTGTGCAGTACTTCTAAATGGATACTGCATCACATTGCGTTACTGTTTCACTGAGGTGCTCGATGGAGCAGCAGAGAGAACTTTAATGTGACCTCTGCTCAGCTCCCACTGGCCTCACTTGTCTAACCTGGGTTGACAGTGGAGATGAACTCTGATACAGATCCTCAAGGCTGGACGCCACAGTCTGTGAACACAGCTGGACACCACAGTCTGTGAACACGGCTGTCGCTGTTTGCTTTGGCTCACTGGAGAGTTTCACTGAAAGAATATATTTTTATTTGACTTTGACTAATATTTTACTAATACTTTTTAATATGGTCTTTATTCAAAGATCAAATTATTGAAGCCTGACAGAAGCTAGTATAGAAAAGAATCCTAAAGTTAATCTCCAGTGAGTTACTCTTTTGTCATCTAAAGTTCCTCAATGTGAACTTTTGACAAGACTGCCTTTCCTATCTGTGAGCTGACTCTGTGTTTAGAACGGGCTTGAGTCAATAGGCCAGTCCTGAAAAATCTGTGCAAACAATAGAAGGAAAGCAATGGACTACAAAAGGGAAAGGGAGGAAATGGCTGTTTAAGAAGAACTAGTAGGTTCTCATATCAGTTTTGAAGTTTCAATATATAATTAGTTAAATATATAAATACAAATAGGACAAGGCTCAACCGCAAAGATATTAAAAAGTTTAAAGAAAAGATTAATCCCTTTGGCCTAATTTATTTTAAAGTGTGTTTCCTGTGTCAATGGGATCTTCACTGGAACTCTTTGCAAAACAAATTGTAAACTGTGTTAGATAAGATTTTATCCATGAACATTCTGAACCTTTTCATCCCAGATCATTTCGTTGAGACAGAAAAATTAATATTAATCGTGATTAAAATTTTGTTACAAAAATTAAGACAGTTGGCAAAGTGTGAGCTCTAAAGCAT
Source organism: Mus musculus (assembly GCF_000001635.26). NCBI lineage: Eukaryota > Metazoa > Chordata > Mammalia > Rodentia > Muridae > Mus > Mus musculus. Next base: position 15,315,569 of record NC_000070.6, on the reverse strand, counting down.
GAGGACCTGAGTTTGACCTCCAGTACCGAAGTACAAAGTTGGGAGCATGGGGGTACACACTTGGAATCCCAGCTCTGGGAAGGTGGAGACAGCTGTGGCACACTGGCTATTATTGACTAATACCTAACAGAGGAACTCCAGGTTCAGTGAGTATATTCTTCAAAAATACAGAGACAGATTGAAAAGGACACCAGATGTCAACCTCTGGATTCTAAACACTGACATGTATCCACATTCACACTCATACACACACACACAAATGCACACTCACATTTGTTTAAACAGTGTAGATTCTTAAACTCACTAAAACGTATCAAGTCCTTATTGACAGCAAATTATAGTACCAGTGGCAAGAAAGAATTTATCAAACGGAGTTTGTAAAGCTGAAAATGCTCTACTATAATTATATAATTGGTTTCCTATATGGCATAACTGCTTACCATGAAGTCTAGGAGAAGGTAAGATGAACCAAATACACTCAAGGAATTAAGTAAAACTTTCACTGGCTGTGCGACGAAGGCCATTGAGTTCGATTGGTGAGGCACATCACTGCAAGCATTGCTAGCATCGCATAGGCGAACGTGGCCCTGTGATCAAGTGGATTAAAGGCAAGAGAGAACACTTCCTGGTTGTCTTAGTGAGCTGGAGGCAGCACTGAAGGTTGCAGTGTGTTCTGGCAGAGCCATCAAGGACACTGCACCCAAAACCTGTCAAGATTTTATACACACGCCAAGAAGTCATTCAGACACAATAAACTTCTGTTTCTTTCCCAGAAAGTCTGTGTTCTCAACATTTAGGACTTTTCATGAGGATTAAATAACATCAAATATATAAAAGAGTAATGCAAACTATAAACCTGTAAACATTTTATTATGCACATGTTTATTAGCATTCGCTTATTAATGAGGTTTGATATTTACCATCTTTTGTGTAGTCCAGTGGCTATGGATAAGATATATCCCATCAATCCATTCTGGTTGTCAATTAACTTTTTTAAACTTCTTTAAAAATGCCGACTCATCCTTCAAATATGTCATATCTTAACACAGCCTTTTCTTGCAGAATCAAGTTTCAGTTTTCTTCAGGATTTTGTATCAAGACTGCTTGCTGGCCCTTTGAGAATACAATGTCAACATCCTAATTTATTTTCAATTAGTGGTTAATTTATTTTAAAATGTGTTACCAATATTTCCCAGTCCTAAGAGTTTCCCAGAGCAGCCATGAGCATTGGGCCCCCACCTCATTTCTCTTTTGTGGAGCAGTAATAGGTCACATAAAATATTAATTAGCCTATTCAGAGCTAACTATCAGACGGAATACTTGAGGCTGCTGAAACCTCAGCAGCCTTCTGTGGCCAACCAAAAACACTGATCATTTCATCCTCAGTAAACTCTAGAACACAGAAAAGACATCTTCTTCAAAGCGCTCAGGTTTGGTTAGATAGTCTCCAATAAGCAATAGCAGCATTCCTATACAACTGACAGTGAGCCATGAATTGTGACCAAAAACAAAAGATGCTACTTCTATCCCCCAGTCAAATCATTTGTTCCTCCATTAATTAAGTTATTAACATTCCTAGTAACATAGTTATACTGGCTAGTTTTGTGTCAACTTGACACAGCTGGAGTTATCACAGAGAAAGGAGCTTCAGTTGAGGAAATGCCTCCACGAGATCCAACTGTAAGGCATTTTCTCAATTAGTGATCAAGGGGGAAAGGCCCCTTGTGGGTGGGACCATCTCTGGGCTGGTAGTCTTGGTTCTATAAGAGAGCAGGCTGAGCAAGGGGAAGCAAGCCAGTAAGTAACATCCCTCCATGGCCTCCGCATCAGCTCCTGCTTCCTGGCCTGTTTGAGTTCCAGTCCTGACTTCCTTGGTGATGAACAGCAGCATGGAAGTATAAGCCGAACAAACCCTTTCCTCCCCAACTTGCTTCTTGGTCATGATGTTTGTGCAGGAATAGAAACCCTGACTAAGACAATAGCCAGTAGGATATTTACATCTTCATTTTGATATCATTAAAAGGCAAATAATAACTTTAAATAAAATTATTATTTAAATATTATTTTCATATTTTATTTTCCAGCTAGAATTTTCTTACTTATTAAAAATCTAAAATAAATATCTGAATATGAAGAAGTTGACAAACCTAATGTGCTATGCTTTATAAGGTACAATCTTTTCCCCCCTCCCCTCTGCTTCTATGAGGGTGCTCCCCAGGCACCCATGCACTCCTGTCTCATTGCCCTAGTATTCCTCTACATTGGGGCATCAAGTCCCCACAGGACCAAGGGCCTCCCTTTCCACTGATGCCAGATAAGTCCATCCTCTGCTACATAAGCAGCTGGAGCCATGGGTCCCTTCATGTGTATTCTTTGTTTGGTGGTTTAGTCCTTGGGAGTTCTGGGGCTTCTGGTTGGTTGATATTATTGTTCTTCCTATGGGGTGTAAGGCACAATCTTAAGAAAACATAAGAAACAATAATGGCACTAAAGGGAATGGAAAATTATTGTAAAAATAAATCTTGAAGACAGTGCCTATTTTAAAATCTTCTGTCTATTTTATTTACGTTGGTATGGGCAAAGAGAGTAACAGCAAGTCTGCAAACAAGTCTACAAAAGAGGAAGAAATACTCAAGTATGCTCTGAAGCAACCAACAGTAGTAAAATGTAAATATGAACTTGCGATCCAGAAAAATTGGGCAAAGACTGGTTATGTTCCAGAAAAATTGGGCAAAAACTGGTTATAATCTATGACCTGTTGCAATTAAACAAAGTCAAAGTTATATTTGAATTAAGGCATAAACAAACAAGTCAAACATATGTTTGAAATCACAGTCAAATATTCTGTTCAGAGCAGAATGCATATATCCTTTCCCTGGAATGAATACAAAGACAGAGAAATACATTTTCTGGCTTAAGAGGATGGGAAAGGATCAGCAGCCAGGGAGAAGGGAGGCAGGGAGATGGTTTTCAGTTGGTAAATGAGCCTACCATGGAAATCTGACAACCCGAGTCTTATCTATCTCTGGAGAAGGACAGAGAGGGTATGAGCATCATGGAAAGCTACTATCATCAGTGGTCAATGTACAGTGAATATATTCACATTACAAAACTATAGTAATGGATAAAGAATCAAGGATCCTAAGGGCTGAAGAGATGGCCCAGTGCTTAAGAGCTCTAGCTACTATTTCAGAAGACCTCAGTTTGTTTCCCTGCATCCATACAGCAGCTCATAAAGTGTGTAACTCAAGTTCCCGATCATCTAGCGCTCTCTCCTAGTGCTTTCACGGGCACCAGGAACCCATCATGTATGTATACAGGCATACATTCAAACAAATGTTGAAAAAGTACCAAATGTCCTATTAGTCCTGTCTTACCTAAAATTTGCATGGCCTTGCCAAGTCTCCCAGTACTCGCCTTCTGTTCAGTAGCACCTCCCAGCTGCCACTTTCTAGGTCAGTTTTGTGACTGCTCAGAAAACTCAGATTAGCAAGGCTAACAAACAGAAAAGACAGGAAGAGAAGAGGGAGGGAAAATAGAGTGATGAGGGAGAAAATAGCTGATTTAAGCAGTATTAGTGAAAACCACAGGCCACAGAGCTCTGAGCGTTGACTAAGCAGAGAGGACAGAGCCACACAAATACCACTGCTAAACCAAGGCAGAAGCCAGGCTACAGTCATGTGTTATTTCGCCACCATGTGTCCAAGGAATGGATATCAGCTATTACAAATTGGATCTGGAATACAGACATTGAAGCAAGCAGTGTGGTACATGCTGAAAGAAGAGAGGACAGGAGTCCATAGAGAGCATTGGAGAAGCAGCTATTGTGAATCTGGACAGAGGGAAAACTCATCAGCTGAGACAAAAGGTGTGCAAGGGAGCTGGCCAGGCAAACACTGGAGAATGAGCTTCTGGGGCAGAATAAATGGATTCAGTAAACATCCACATGGAAGGAGAGTGTTACCAGAGAAGTGAGGTATCTCGACCTCTAGAAGAGTGTAGATCTGGAGGAAGGTGGATGGGACCTTGAAGACATTCCAAGGTCTAACATGTCAAAGCCAATATAGCAAAAATCACTGAAACTGTAACCAAATAACTTGAAAAAAAAATCACTAACCCATGACTCTTCATTCATGTATAAATTTACTTCTAAACTTGAACCAATTAAGATAATTAAGACTAAAAGATAACTAAAATTTTTGCAAGGACTCTTGAATCCCACTGTGGCTTTTAATTATTACCTTCCCGTTGGAAATGAGTCCAGCTTGTCCTGAAAATGGCCTTTGAATTTAGTCACCTGATCCTAGTTCTATGGCTTGCACTTTTCTCTTGGGAACAGTCTTTTAAAAAACCTCTGGTTATTTGGATTTTTTAAATGCTTGTTACATTTTAGAAGCTTTAGAAGTTTAACTCTCAACTTATGAGAAATCCTGGTATTGTGTACCTTCAAAGAGTCTTAAACTTAGCACACTCCAGATTGTTTCTAATCATGTTTAATCAATAAAAAAAAGCTTCTCCCCACCCCCAGTGCTGGAGAGATAGTAGGTGTTAGAAGTGCTTGCTACATTTTCAAAGAATCCAAGTTCAGTTCCCACCACCAGTATCTCATGGTAACCATCTCTTGTAAGCCCCGCTCCAGGAAATCTGATACTCCTTCTGAACTCCTGGGGTATCCAAATACATATGGCATGTACTCGGACACACACATTAAAAAAAAAAAAAGCCCATTTCAGCAGTTATCCTATATGCATATACATATACTTTATATGTATATATTGCACATACATAAAAATTATAGGCATAGTATTCTATATATTTTACTCATTCTAGAATATGTACAGTTTTATTTTAGTTGTATGTATATGGGTGTTTTATTTGCATGTATATCTGTACAGCATTTGTATGCCTAGTGGGCAGAAGAGAGCATCGGATTCCCTAGAATTAAAGTTATAAATGGTTGTGAGCTCTGATATGGCAGCTGGGAATTGACCTCAGGTCCTCTGGAACAACAACCAGTGCTCATATCTATCTCTTCAGCGCACGCACGCGCGTGTGTGTGTGTGTGTGTGTGTGTGTGTTTGTGTGTGTGTCTGTGTGTGTGTGTCTGTGTGTCTGTGTGTGTGTTCTCGAAAGCTGCTTCACTCTTGGGACCTTCTAACAGGTAATCCCTATTCATTCTCTTTTTTATGGACAAGCTCTACATAGGAGACATTTCCACTTCAAATATGGAGAAATAAACACGTTTTGTGTGTGTGGTACTGAGAATTTAACTTAGGGCCTTATGCATGCATTTCAGCATAGAGCAACCTTATTTCTTAGTATGCAGGTACATCTTCATTTAAAGTTAATTCAATGTTGTTACTATTTTGATTACAAAAGAAAAATTCCAACCACTGGATTCACTGTGCCTTTATTCCTGAATGGATTCACCGGGTTATGCTGCTGTGTCCTTCACAAAGAATTTCAGACATGTACGGTGGTGTGGCTCTCCCGAAGCCTTATGCTTCTTGCTGCAAGGAACACAGAAGAACAGGTAAGTCTTAGTGTTTTAAAATTTAACCCCATGGGCTTTGATAAAGAAAATATTAAAAGGCTAAAAGGTTAAAAATGTACACCAAAGAGAACCATGACTTAAGCCCTCTGAGCACTCCCTTAAAGGAATATCATCTCTCCTGGATGGGGTAAACGCTATTGCACAGACCGTTGAAGACCTTGTGTAGAAACCAGAGTGAGAGTGGTCAGGTTTGACTGGTTTTGACCTAGCTCTATCATTTACTGGAAGATGAGAGTCAATCATTCAACCTGATTTTTCTGTTCTTTATAAAATATAAAAACATCAGCAGCAGTCTGGAATTCCTGGGCAAACTTAAAATGCATTTATGTTATTTTAAATTTGATTTTTCCAAACTTTAATTATATTTTTAAATTTTTTAACATTTTTTAAATTTCACATTTTCTTTATTTACATTTCAAATGTTATCCTCTTTCCTGATTTCCCCTCTGAAACTCCCTAACCCCTCCTACCTCCCCCTGCTCACCAATCCACCCACTCCTGCTTTCTGGTCCTACATTTCCCCTACCCTGGGGCATGGAGTCTTCACTGGACCAAGGGCCTCTCCTCCCATTGATGTCCAACAAGGCCATCCTCTGCTATATATGTAGCTGGTGCCATTGGTCCCTTCATGTGTACTCTTTGGTTGTTGGTGTAGTCTCTGGGAGCTCTGGGGATACTGGTTGGTTCATATTGTTGTTCTTCCTGTGGGACTGCAAACCCCTTCAGCTCCTTGAGTACTTTAACTCCTCCATTGGGGACCTTGTGCTTAGTCCAATGGTTGACTAAAACTATCAACCTCTGTATTTGTCAGGCACTGTCGGATCCTCCCAGGAGACAACTACATCAGGCTCCTGTCAGCAAGTACTTGTTGGCATCCACAATAGTGTCTGGGTTTAGTGACTGTATATGGAATGGATCCCCAGGTGGGACAGTCTCTGGGTGACCTTTCCTTCAATCTCTGCTCCACACTTTGTCTCTGTAACTCCTCCCATGGGTATTTTGTTCCCCCTTCTAAGAAGGACCAAAGTATCCATACTTTGGTTTTCCTTCTTCTTGAGTTTCACGTGGTCTGTGAATTGTATCTTGGGTATTCCAAACTTCTGGGCTAATATCCACTTATCAGTGAGTAAATGCACGTATTTTTAATTTTTAAATATTATAAATACCTTTAAGTACAGCATTTAAATTCAGGTTTCTATGGCACTACTATGTCAGTGTAGACAAATACCACCATAAGTACCCAAGAAAGCTTAACATCTGAACACCTTAACATGTTAAGCCAACGGATCTTAAGATCACATTTATTTTTACAGAAGAGTGTAAATTAGAAATACTGCTTTCAAAAATAAAAATTGTTCTTGGTCTTATAGAATGTTTGTCTTCCTTGTGGTCTACAGTTTTCTTTCAAGGTCTCTGAAAAGTTGTCACTTAGAGTGGAAGCTAGTGCAAAGAGTTATGAAACCTGCTCAACAGCAGGCAGCTGTCTAAAAGAAAAAAAAAAAAGAAAGAAAGAAAGAAAGAAAGAAAAACAAACAAACCATAATTGAATTGTGAGGAAGTGGTGGTTTCTACTAAAAGTCTTTAAGTAGGCCAGGCCGTGTGCCTGGGTCTGGCCTTGCAAACTGAGAATATCAGATGGAAAGATCAGTTTTGTGATGCAGAGCCAAGAAGTCATGAGAGAAATCCGGGGGGGGGGGGGGGGGGGGGAGGGGGGGGAAGGCAGTCTGAAGGTGGGAAGAGATAGAAGAAGCCCAACAAACGCCCTCATACACTTCTTTAATGAAAATACTGGCCTGTCCGGCTTTCCCTCTTGCCACCCACTGCACAGGCGCCTTTCACCACCTTCCTTTATCTTCCATAGTTTACAGATGAGCAGTCAAGGTTCAGATATTATAAACCGCCTGTCTAAGAGTGTTCAAAGAGAACATTGTTGTTTGTAGTGAATAATCATAATCTGGACCGTGGGCATCAGAAAGAGGAGGTGCCAGGGAGGCAAGCTAAGGGTATGACCCTAGGTTTTAAAGCAGTATGTGTAGGACACTCAGTTTGACCCACAGAGTCAAGTCTGCCTTGAAAGCTCATTGGAATAAAAAGAGGCGACACCCCACTCCCACCCCCCAGGTGTTATGCAGGCGATCCATTACCACAAAAACAAGTTCCTCTGGTAGGTCCTAGATATTATCTGATCATGGTTCTGGCTTTCATCCAGGACCTAACTGTGCCTTGTGGAACTGAGAACACTTTCAGGGAAGGAGCTCTCTGCCCTCAGAGGCATGATAAAAAGAAACATTTCACAACTATTATACATCACCTAGAAGCTTCTTTTAACTGGAGCTTTGTCTGAATAATTTATTCAACTTCTTGATTTCGTGGGTTTTGTTTTGTTTTGTTTTAATAGCAAATATGCGGCATTTACGCCTCATTGACCTCTATTTTGTTTGCTTCCTGACTGCAACATTTCTGGCAATTTGGAAGACCAGAAAGGAGGCTAAGGAAAGGCTGCTGTTCTCAAACTGGGAAGCTCCATCTTCCTCCACAGTGCAAGCGTTGCAGAACCTAGATTTTCAGAAAGGTTTTCTGATGGTTCAGCGCTCTTCTAAGACAGAAGCCAACAACAACAAAGTACAACTTCAGGCTGGCAGGTGACTCCTCAGGGAAGGCACTTGCCTTACAGACATGAGGGCAGAGTGTAGCCTTCACAGCTGACATCTGAGAGTTGTCCTCTGACGTCTACACATGCTCCTTGGCCTACACATGTCTTCACTCACACACATTTGTGCACAAAATAAATGTAAAAAGTAAAATTAAAAAACAGAGATGAGTACATGTATTTTTTTTTCCCCTTGTCCTCCACTGTTGACTAGGTTGTGATTCTTCTAGCACTTGGTGGCTATGGGTTTGTTGTTGTTGTTGTTGTTGTTGTGTTTTGTTTTTGTTTTTAACTTTTGAACTGAACTTTAACAGTTTTGGGTTTGCCCCTATGTCATACACCACTTCCTTAATTGTGGTCTGTTCTTCCAAGTGATCTCATCAGTACCCTCTACTCCCGTGGTATGCACAGAGCTCACCAGGGGCAAAATCAATCAGGAAGCATGAAGATCAACTCTCATGACAATGAGGGAAAGCAGGCTTAAATAGGATTGCAGTTCCTGGAAAACCAGAGGCAAGAAACAGACAGTCCTGCGGGTTTTAAGAATATTGGTCTTTGTTCTGTGAAGGCCTGGCACACATATGCCTGCACTCAGGAATGCACACCGGAAGCCTGGTGTCCAGGGAGGGCCAGTTTCCTGAAACACCACTTCCGCATCCGTTTATTCGGGCTTGACTACGGACACGAGACTCCGGTGCACAGCTTTGTGTTCCACTTATTTACTCCGTGAGTGTTATGCAGCCAGAGAGCCAAAAGTTGGGACAATAGTGCCATACTTCTGTAAACGAAGTGCTCAGGAGAGGAACCGTCATGGGAGCAATGATCCAGACAGAAGATATGCAGCAAGGCTCTGGGGGAGGGGTAGTTGGTGTGTTCCAGAGCATCGGGTTGGCCAGTCAGTTGATCTCTTGCCTCCTACAAACCCCAAAGAAGTCACTTGTTATGATCCCCATGTCTAACACACCCTGCCCCCTCTCTTGCTGGTACTCTTTCCTTAACAATAAATAGTCCACTGTCAGTCACTAAGACCTTGAGCCTCACAACCTCAGTGACAGCTTTGTTTTAGCTTCCAGGGTATTTGGCCAGTACTGAAGGTGGCAGACCAAATGACCAACAGTCAGAAGTACTGAGATGGCCTCTGCCAGGGAAAGAAGCTGGATTGGACTATTTAAATGAAAAGCACTCACTGGTTAATAAAATAAATCTCATTATAACAAATTTCTAAATCAATTTACTTAATGATCATTGCCTCTAGCTCATCTACTTGATCTCATCTTTCCTGGAGAGTTTCTGTTAAGGTCAAAATCCGGAAAATGAGAAACCATGTTTCCAGATGAGCTCCTGTGGTTTGTGCATTGAAAATAAATCATCTTATCACAAAAAAAAAAAAAAAAAAAAAAAAACCCACTGGAGGAAAATGCTTGTGCGTCACCACGTGTTTACTTAAACCACTCGAGACTGTCAGCTGAGTCCTCTGAGCTATACCTAGAGTGTCTAGAGATTGGAAACTATCTTCCATCCCAGGTATCAAAATAATGTGAGGTTCCTGACTTCTCTTTGGTGCTACTCAAGGACTCTTAAGGAACTCAGTTCGTTTCTTACATGATTCTTTTCATCGTGTTTCTTAAGAGATTGCCCGTATTGCTTCTTTAAAGAATATTCCATTATGCACCCTTACAAATCTCAGGATTGAAACCTAAACACAGAAATAGTAATATACACAGACACACAAAATGACTGTGGTTGAAATCTAGTTAAGGTGTGTGTGTGTGTGTGTGTGTGTGTGTGTGTGTGTGTGTGTGTACCTATGTGAATGAACAATAATATACATCCTACTTATCAATTAAGAATAACCAACATGCAGCATAACAAGATACCAATGGAAGAAATTGTTTCTCTTAGATCTTGAGCTACTTTCCATATGTAATACTTGCACAAGAAGCAAAACAACAAAGAAAGGATGCTATAAGTATGAAAGACTTGTTGGAGGACTGCTGAATCGAACATTTACATCAGTGACAGATTGGGAAATAGTCCATGGGTCTGCTTCTAAATACGTTCTTTGTTCTAGGGTGGTGCCCTGGCTATACCCTTCCACATTGTGGCACAGACACCGGCAAGCACCATTTAAATGTGTGGAAATACGCAAAGACCTAAGGTACTCCCAGAAGGACAGGCTGAGGGGATGTACTTGGAGATGTGCTTTGTGGCTCATTCAGGATTGAAAAGCTCTAGACTGGGAAGTGGAAAAACTCAGAGATTTGAAACTCAGCTTAGAATCTGTCTTCCAAAACACTTCCCAGTCATGAGTTTTACCATTCCTGTAAAGTGCTTGCAATTTTGCCAGAACCACAATGGGAACTTGAAATATGTTAGACATTATCCTATATTCAAATTTCAGGGCTATCTAAAAAGCCAGACTCTCGTGAATAAATCAGATGAGCTGAAAGAGGCATTCCTTTTCCCAGGAGATGAGGGGGGCCACAGTCACTTGAAAAAATGCCACATCGTTACTATGGAAACACTCATGCTATGCTCCTAAAAGCAGCTTCACAGCTACACTTGAGTGTGACAAACATTTTTCCAATAATAATAATAACAATAATAATATAATAATTACTCCAGAAATAAGGCAAAATTACAAAATGCAGAGAAAATCATCTAGCTTACAAAATTTATAGCATAGATGTCAATTTCAGAAATAAGTTCATTTTCTGCATTCACACTACCATTTAAATTATTATTTTGGCCATTCGAGTATTTTCCATCATCAGAAACCTAACATGGGACTTGCGTTACAATAACAAGATATGAAAATTTAGCAATTTTAATGTGATTTTAATTATGTTAAGAAGGAATTTTACTTACAAAATAAACACAATGCTTAATGTTAACATTAATATTTAAATAGTAGAGCTTAAATGTCTAGGTGTTTATCTCTACTCTATTCACATTAACATCATTTAGTCAACCTGTAAAGTCTATAGAGTAAGACAAGTTAAAATTGGAAAATTACTTTCTACTAGATACAATTGAAACACATACATGACAAATGATTTTATTATATTTGAGTTTACAATATTCAAAAAGGAATTTGCCACAAAGAGAATTAATTCATTTTAATTTTCACTCTTGCATAATATAGAACTCAAGGAATACAAAAGAAGATTAAAATGACAAATTTTCTACATTAATTTATAAAGGTACTTAAGCAAAAATATTTTACAAATACATCTGTTAAAACATTTCTTTTAAAATTTTATGTTTTTTTAAGGTACCATTATGAGTTTTTTCAACAAAATAATTTTATGTTTCTTCTTCCTTCCATCTATCTGTTCACCTCTTCTGTGATATTCCTCTCTGAAGCTGAGAAAGAAGGTTAGAGGGGAGAGAGAGTTTAGGTCTCTTTAGTCTACTTCCTGCTGATTTGGGGTGTCTAGTTCCTAGGGGCATGTCCAATCTTCATTGGAAGGATATCTCCAAGCAATAACAACAAGCAAATAGCAACACAGCAATCCAGCAATCCAGCAATCCAGCAATCCAGCAATCCAGCAATCCAGCAATAGCAAAAGCAGCAAATGCAACAGAAGATCTAGAAGTAGCAGGGATGACCAGCATGAGCAGAAATGGCCACAGACCCCTCAGGGCTCTCACATTTATACCCTTTTAAGAGTTCCCAGAATTCCAAACATAAACTATCTGTAGCTGGCAAAAATCACACTCCTCCTAGACTATGAGACAAGTCATAATTAGCAGGTATGGAAAATCTGAAGCAGCCCCATATCCCACACCTAGGATTAAAACAATAACATAACACAACTGGGTTCTTAAGGAAACCATAATTCTCACTATAGCTCTTTGCCCACCCCCCCCCACTGTCATTATTTATGCTGAAATGTAAAAATAAGTTCATGGACTTGAAGAAATGGATATTAAATGTTGAGCAAAGTTTATCTAAATTATTCTAGATATGTGAGACAATATTCAGCTCATCTTGGCACAGTTTCCTCCAGGAACATTATCATCCTGTTGTCAACTTAATTGCAAAGACATACTTGGTATATGTACTGGCTAGTTTTGTGTCAACTTGACACAGCTGGAGTTATCACAGAGAAAGGAGCTTCAGTTGAGGAAATGCCTCCATGAGATCCAACTGTAAGGCATTTTCTCAATTAGTGATCAAGGGGGAAAGGCCCCTTGTGGGTGGGACCATCTCTGGGCTGGTGGTCTTGGTTCTATAAGAGAGCAGGCTGAGCAAGCCAGGGGAAGCAAGCCAGTAAAGAACATCCCTCCATGGCCTCTGCATCAGCTCCTGCTTCCTAACTTGCTTGAGTTCCAGTCCTGACTTCCTTTGGTGATCAACAGCAACATGGAAGTGTAAGCCGAATAAACCCTTTCCTCCCCAACTGCTTCTTGATCATGATGTTTGTGCAGGAATAGAAGCCCTGACTAAGACAGTATGCTAAAATCTTTGAAAATTAAAAAGAGTGCTTTAAATATGCAGAAATAAAACAGGAAGGAACAAAATCTAGTTTTTAATTTTTTTTTTTGAATTCTTTTAGCAGAGGGCATTTGCCTAGTTGTTGTGAGGTTCAGGGTTAAATCACAAAAAGAAGGAAAAATCACTGACATATTTTGTATTAATAATACATGTCACTTAGTCAAATTCAGAAATCATTGAAGCAATGATTGTTTGGAATTCATTAAAACGATGTGAACTTCAGTTCCATTGAAAGTGCTCAAGGTTTTAAAATACTGTTTAGTGAGATACTGTTCTTATGATAAGTGGTGTATTTTCCCTTCATTTTGAAAAATCTGTTCTCATGTCTGATGTAAATTACCTGTTCATGAACTATGAAAATGTCTGGCATGAAAGTAAATTTTCAAAAATAAGCATTTAACCTGAAAAACACAAGCCCATTTTTGTCTTTTCTTGTGTATGATGTGTCATGTGCACATATATGTATATGCATTTTACTCCATGAAAGATAAGACTAGCAACTGTGCACAAGCTACTGGCAAGGAAAGGTTTTGCCCAGGCGACTTCTTTTGCTCTGCACAATTGTAGCTATAAATGTCATTAAAGTAACTGACCACATGGCTAACCCTACTCTACGCTTCTCACAAAGTGAGTCGGTTAAGGAGCACAGAGCCAGGGAGCTATCAGGGCCAAGTCTGCTCAGTGAAGCCTCAAGTCCTCAATTAATAATAAAGCTGAGCTAGAACACTTCCTGCTGGACTGACAGGCCCCCTAAGAGTTCTGTCTTCTGACACCAACTCTCCCTGGAGCTCTCTGGACAGTCGTGGGTAGAAGTTAAGGGAGAGCATGTTACACCATGGACTGAAATAGATCCCTTGGCATCTAGTCACTAAAAAAGTCTGTGATGGCTTCTTGCTGACGTGGTACCGGGCACGAATTCCTACAGCCCTGGGAAGTTGTTTCCACATCTACTAAGTTTTTTATATCCATCTGTTAATGTGGTGCTGGCAGTAATGTGCTGCTTCTCTTTATCTTTAGAATGTCAAGCTACTCTAATTTAATGTGTATAATATAATAGCAAGCATGTAGTATTATTACACCGATGTACCTGTTTGGTGTCTTTAATACACACATCACTTAGAATTTGAAAACTAAGACTGCTTTCTGAAAGGAAAATCTAAGTGGCCTCCTATGTATTGGACCTTAAGAAAATTCTCACAGGTCTTTTCCTGATCGCTGGGATGGTTGGCAGATGAGACTGGCTCCTTCTCCCTTTTATGTATGTAATAAAGCAAATGGTTGCCTGTTTGTAACTCCAGGAAGCTGCTAATGGGCCTCCCGAGAAACAGTTAATTCCCAAACCTCCTTTAAAGGCTGAGCCTATTTATATGCGCATTTAGAACCTGCTAAGAGTTTATCTTTGCTGTTCCAGCTACCTTTGCAGGAAGGTAATTTAGGAATGGACACAGAAGGGTCAGCCCCCACAGCCTGAGGGCCTTATGCACCTACCTCAGAGAAGCTGGCAAACCCAGCACTGGTCCTTTCCCCTCCACTACCAAGTCCTATGTTTACAGTTCTTTAGAAGCCTGGAGCAGATGATAATTCTTTGCATTCCCACTACCCACTTCTAACTGACGTGAAAATGTTGGGGGTTGTCAGAACTAGACCTGCGCTCTTTCCATCCTCCGGGTGATCCATCTAATTCAAAGGCTCTCGGGGTTTGGGTTCTTAACGTCTATACCTCTAAGGTTTCATTCTAACTGTCTGACTCTTATAGCCAATGCCTACTAACCTCTCTTGGATGTCTAACAGACGTCTTCATTCTAACCTGTCTGAAGCAGAGCTGTTTCACTCTGCTCCCCACCTCATTCCTGCCGTCCTTACTGAATTGTGAGCACCCACTCAGTTCTTCAAGCCTGAAGCAAAAGCGGACGTCATCCTCAGTCACTCTTTTCCAGTACGCCATGTCCAGTTTGTTAAAGGTTCTCTCACTGCGAACTGTGGACTTTGGAATTCCTCTTTGCCATACCTGCTGCCTTTGTGCTCTTGTCTAGACACACTGAAGATAGCCTTCAAACTGGTTCCCAGACATTTCTGGTCTCCTTGTAATCCATCCATTCTCCACAGTCAACCAGGCTGACTTCAGCAAACAAGGTTTTCAGATTGGCAATGAAGTTGGACCAACAGTGAGAGAGGTATGGTTTTCTGAGCCATTTCAAGCATGATAAACCCATCCTAGATCCCTGAGACTGTCAGTCCTTCCTCTGTCTTTAAATCCAGAGTAAACACTAGCACGTTATTATCATTTAGAACAAAGAGCCAGTTCACATTTTCCAGTCATCTTAATAGTGTCTTTCATGACAAAGATTATATCTAGGGCCACATACTGTATTTAGATGTCATGCTACTCAGCTGTCATATGTCTTTAGGATCCTTCGAGGTGCAATGGTTTCTATTTTTCTTTTAATGTCAAGCTTGGCAATTTTAAGATTACTGGCTCTTTATTTTCTATTACTATCTCAGCTTGTGCCTTGTATTTCCTCATGAAAATATTCATATTCTATGTTGTTAGTAAAAATTCCACGAAGTAATGCCTTTTTACCCCTGCCCCCTTCTCATTGCATCATATATGGTTTTATCACTTCTTCCAAGAAGCAGAAGGCAAGGCAGATTAGAGATAATGATAGGTTTGTTATGCACACATTTGCAAAGGATGGGGTGGGGTGCGCAGAGCAGGAAGGAGTAGGCAGGGGTAAGAACACAAGATCTATAAAAAGGAAGAAGAAGCAGAGTGCAGTGGAGTTCTGGGAAAGTGTCAGAGGCTGCTGGGGCATCTCCAAGGAGAGCTGCCTGATAAAGGAAGAAATGAAGCAGGAATGGACAGCCTCCATGCAGTTCCCTCAGCATGCTCAGCATTGGGTTGGCCCATCCAGGGAAAACAACGACCTCAGTATTCAAGGGGACAGACTGATGTGTCAACCATTTCCTTCCTTCACAACACGCTCTGTTTCCAGGGCACATTCATGGTCACCACACATGATTTCTTGTGACGTTTACTTGGTCAGCTGTGGTAACAGCTCGGTTTCTCAAGTATTGGATTGGTGGCTGCAGAAAAGTAAGCTGTGATTATCATTTTGCTCTTCAATTGTCCGAGATGAGATGCTGACTGCTGTGTCTTTCTGAAGGGTCTTTACCATTCTTTTATGCTTCTTTCCTATCAGTACCAAACAGGTCCAGACTCCACTTGGTCTTTCCTTGCCCCAGTCAAGGAAAACCACCAGTTCCTTTTAGTTGAATGGCATGTTGAAACCAGCATCTGCGTATTAGATGACACTATTGCTATTGAAGTATCTTTACTCCCAGGCCCTCCCAATGAGCTTAAACAAAATATATTTATCTATCTATCTATCTATCTATCTATCTATCTATCTATCTATCTATCTATCTATCTATCTGTTGCACATGTTTAAAAACTAATAAGATTAAAATTCTAAACCGGTACCAACTGGTTCACTCTAAGTTTCCTCCTTTTCATGTTTGTAACTCCTTTCTTTCATAATGAGAAACAGGATATCCTTTTGTACTCCATGTATTTCATCCCAATTGCATTAAAAACAATCATGCGACGTCACTCAGCCCCCCACCAATGCTGTGCTCCTTCTTGAACAGCTCCCTGAACTCAACTGTAAATCATTTAGAAGCACAGGTTTCTGAGACAACTCATGTCACTGCTGCAACCAACAGTCAAATGGTGTTACCAAAATAGGATTTAACACTAGCATTCACACAAACAAACAAAAATTAAGAAAAATAATAACTAGATATATGCCCAGGAGAGGTATTGCTGGATCCTCCGGTAGTACTATGTCCAATTTTCTGAGGAACCGCCAGACTGATTTCCAGAGTGGTTGTACAAGCCTGCACTCCCACCAACAATGGAGGAGTGTTCCTCTTTCTCCACATCCACGCCAGCATCTGCTGTCACCTGAATTTTTGATCTTAGACATTCTGACTGGTGTGAGGTGGAATCTCAGGGTTGTTTTGATTTGCATTTCCCTGATGATTAAGGATGTTGAACATTTTTTCAGGTGCTTCTCTGCCATTCGGTATTCCTCAGGTGAGAATTCTTTGTTCAGTTCTGAGCCCCATTTTTTAATGGGGTTATTTGATTTTCTGAAGTCCACCTTCTTGAGTTCTTTATATATGTTGGATATTAGTATCCTATCTACCGGAGGATCCAGCAATACCTCTCCTGGGCATATATCCAGAAGATGCCCCAACTGGTAAGAAGGACACATGCTCCACTATGTTCATAGCAGCCTTATTTATAATAGCCAGAAGCTGGAAAGAACCTAGATGCCCCTCAACAGAGGAATGGATACAGAAAATGTGGTACATCTACACAATGGAGTACTACTCAGCTATTAAAAAGAATGAATTTATGAAATTCCTAGCCAAATGGATGGACCTGGAGGGCATCATCCTGAGTGAGGTAACACATTCACAAAGAAACTCACACAATATGTACTCACTGATAAGTGGATATTAGCCCCAAACCTAGGATACCCAAGATATAAGATATAATTTGCTAAACACATGAAACTCAAGAAGAATGAAGACTGAAGTGTGGACACTATGCCCCTCCTTAGATTTGGGAACAAAACACCCATGGAAGGAGTTACAGAGACAAAGTTTGGAGCTGAGATGAAAGGATGGACCATGTAGAGACTGCCATATCCAGGGATCCACCCCATAATCAGCATCCAAACGCTGACACCATTGCATACACTAGAAAGATTTTATCGAAAGGACCAGATGTAGCTGTCTCTTGTGAGACTATGCCGGGGCCTAGCAAACACAGAAGTGGATGCTCACAGTCAGCTAATGGATGGATCATAGGGCTCCCAATGGAGGAGCTAGAGAAAGTAGCCAAGGAGCTAAAGGGATCTGTAACCCTATAGGTGGAACAACATTATGAACTAACCAGTACCCCGGAGCTCTTGACTCTAGCTGCATATATATCAAAAGATGGCCTAGTCGGCCATCACTGGAAAGAGAGGCCCATTGGACATGCAAACTTTATATGCCCCAGTACAGGGGAACACCAGGGCCAAAAAGGGGGAGTGGGTGGGCAGGGGAGTAGGGGTGGGTGGATATGGGGGACTTTTGGTATAGCATTGGAAATGTAAATGAGCTAAATACCTAATAAAAAAATGGAGAAAAAAAAAAGAAAAATAATAACTAAAAAAAATGCCAGATAGGAAAAGAGACATGGAAGATATCTGTTGTCTGAAATATTTAGTACATGATGGTATAGCATCCTAGAGTGTTATTCTAGAAACAGGATTTTAAGCAGGGAAAAGAAGAGAGAAAGACAAACCAAGAATGACAGAAGTGCTAAATAGAGAATTCAAAGAATATAATTACTATTGAGATTGTAACAGGAGACGCTTTTCAAGACATTAAAGAGAATCCAGGTGAGACTTCATCTTGTTAGAGAAATAAGAAAATAGCTGGGCCTGGTGGCGCACACCTTTAATCCCAGCACTTGTGAGGCAGAGGCAAGCGGATTTCTGAGTTCGAGGCCAGCCTGGTCTACAAAGTGAGTTCCAGGGCAGCCAGGGCTACACAGAGAAACCCTTTCTCAAAACAAAACAAAACAAAACAAAACAAAACAAAACATAATAATAATAATAATAATAATAATCAGAGGCCAAGATTAAGCCATGTTGAGCGAGTCAGCTTGAACCCTTCATCCCAGCACCTAGTGGAGGGAGCATCCCTGGGAGTTTGAGATCAGTCTGGTCTACATATTAAGTTACAGATCAGCAAGAGAACTGTCTCAAACACACACACACACACACACACACACACACACACACACACACACACACACACAGAGACAAACCATGATCAAAATGTATGAAGTTTTCAAAAATAAATAAACACATAAAAAAGAGCTTTCAGACAGAAGTAGCTAAGTATTTAGGTTAAGTATCATGAAGCTGAAAGATGAATAAAAACTCTACAACTACAATCTATATAGTTACCAATGTGAAACTAGTAATTATAAATATTCATAGAAACACAAGGAATACTACTAATTACTAGATAGGATAAAACAAACCAATAATAAGAATGCTTCTCATTTAATTAATGGTGAAGAATTCAGAACACGGAGCATTGCCAAAGATCCTGAGAGTATGTCTTGCTTCTTAAATAGGGGCTTGGAGATATGGGTCTATTGTTAAATCACTTGATGCCTAAATGAGGACCACAGTTTAGATCCCCAGAACCCATGTAACTACCAGGTGGCAATTGTGGCTTATAATTCCTTTTGGCTTAAAACATATAACAAAAGGCTTATAATTTTAAAAATCTATGCAGGAGTAATCTTAATTTGCTACAATTTACTATATATGTGATTCAACTCTTGCTTTAAGAAAAAAAATAGATCTACCAAAATAAATAAGTCTACCAAAAATATACATATTTTAAACAATAGTCACATGGCTGGCAGCCATCTCTACTAAGGTTAAAGGATACACGCCACATGACTTAACCCCCATCTTAACATGACTACGTGGATAAAAGACCAAGGAAGCACCTATAAAATTTCTTCGTCCTATTGAGCCCTCTGTTTATCATTGTATCTAATTTCAGACTAAGGAAGCTATAGCAAGTTTCCAAAATATCTTGGATTAGGATGGATTTGTATATGATAAATTCCTAACGTTATAAAGGTATACTCAGGTTAATAGACCCTAACTTAAAAATATATGTACGACTACTTTTATGCCTTTGCTAACTCTATTCAACACTGGGGCTCTAAAAAGTTTAGATAGATAAAAATAGGGTTTTTAAATAAGGTTTGATAAATAAGGTTTATAAATCCCTAAGGTCCACTCACGTTCACAGTAATATCTGAGTTGTCTGTCTTTGCTCCTTTGTTAAGCTGGTATTAGGACTCCCCTACACCAGCTACCAGGCCTTTTCCCTGGGTTTCAGCACTAGGTGAATGAATGGGAAAAGAGAAGTAAAGAAATAGAAAAGAAGGACATAACTGCTCTTAAGTATGATGGGGGAGATATGAGGGAGAGCAAAGCCAGAAGCAGAGACGTATGGGAAGAGTCCAGAATGAACATAATCCTGAGCTGGCCACTAATGAGAAGAGGGGCCAGGGAAGAAAAGAGAGAGTAAAGGGTAGACAAAAGGGCCAGGTAACAATGGCTGGGTTATATAGGGAAGGGCAGCCCAGCCCTTGGGCTGGAGAAGTTTAAGGTATGGGATGGAGTATAGAGACCATACTCTGTAACAGGTAAGGACTGAGGGATGCTGAGAGAACCTGGAGGGCAAGTCCACTTTGATATGTTAAATAGCAATGTCAGAGACGTAACACTTTTTGAAGAAGATCCTTGCATCATTCTTACAACTAATAAAGCAGAAAAATGTGTTGTAATACTTATTGTAAGATGCTAGACTCGTTTGAAGGACTTCATATGACAAGATCATGGGTCAGCCAGTTTCTCAGTCCTGCCTGTAAGTTTGACCTGACATTGCTATAGCCCCATAAGATCAACAGTGGGGTATAAACCCTCTTCTTGAAATCTGAGGAGGAAAGTCATAAGGGGAAAGGTGATTCTAATTTGATTAAGCCTGCTGTTAACCTTGGGATGTCAAGTTGAAGTTAATCTGGGTCTGATACCATTTATCATAGGTATCAGAGAAACCCAGTCTACTCCAGTGTTGCTATATGTCAACACTTATACCCTGACAGACCAATTTACAATTCACCACGAGTCTAACTGGCTCTGGTACCCGACCCCCCAACAGAAGTCATAATTTCAAATCACTTGATGTCAGACCTAAGTGAAAATATTTGGCTTTTTTTCCCCAAGCTTTGTGTCCTGTAGAACTGGTAATGATCTGATATTAAATGAGGTGGGTGAGGCAGTGAGGAAGGAACTCCCACTCCACCTGTCTGTCACAGCTTGTATGTTTTGCAAAAGTTACCGTCATTTCACCACTTCTTGGAAAGAATGCAGCCATAATACACATGAAAATCTATACCAAGCATCACCTTCCATCGCAGCCAAGAGCTGAGGGTGAACAATTAGTAAAACAAAGCTTCTAAAACATCTTCAACTTTCTTGTAGAATTACAAGTAAAAATAGGATAGAAAAAACAGGTCCTTTGGGAGTTTGGGGGAGGGGGTAAATCCCATTTTGGTTCTGATTCTAGCAAATAACATGCTCACAAGGTCCCCAAGCCAAAGGGACACTGGAGCATTCCAAGTAATTCCCTTCGTCTCGTCCTCCCCCTCCCTCTCACCTTTCTCCCCTCCCCTTTCTCCTCATCTGCCCCCTGGAAATATATCAGGACCACAGTCATGTACAGAGAGAGCATTATTACTGCTGGAGGACACTACCTCATGCCACCTACCATATGCCACATATACATAGCTAGGAGGTAAGAAAATCCTGGCAACATGACTGACAAATAACCTCCCCTTTCTTTCAGCTATTTCTTATAAATTCCCTGAATTTGCACAGATTTTGCTTCCTTTTTGCAGTGAAAAATTCTATCTTGCCATGTAACAGACTTTGGTCTTATTTTAACTATATGCTCCAAAAATCATTCTTGCGTGTGTGTGTGTGTGTGTGTGTGTGTGTGTGTAAAGGTTACCTGACAACAACGTTGGGTGTTGTTTCTCAGGTGTTATCCACCTTTCTCTTTTAAATTAAAAAAAAAATTGAGACAGGGTCTCAATAGTTCTATCTGGCCTGGAAATTGCTATATAGATCAAGATGGCCTTGAACTCAAGATCTGCATGCCTGTGCCTCTTGCGCACTGGAATTAAAGATGTGTGTGTCCACATACCTATGCAATCTACCCTTTCTGGAGACACAACCTCTGGCTCAACTAGAGATGGCTAAATAGACTACGGTGTATCCAGAAATCCCTTGGTCTTCAACTCCATGGATTCTTTTCCACATGTGTTGTGGGATGAACCCCCACCCCCACCCTGCCACACACACACACACACACACACACACACACACACACACACTTTACCAATTGATCCATCTCCCCTGTCCCAAATCATTTTCCTTTATCTCAGAAATTCGAAACTACAAGGAAAGTGTTACATGTCAAAAGCCTTTGTAATTACTATGTTTTATAGGACTTGATATAGTCAGACTTCTGCCTTAATCAAAATCTATATTGAAAGACAGCAGAATGGTTCCATTAATTGATGGTTGGTCCTTGCTGTGGACAACTCAGGGCGGGCATTGGGGGGCGGGGGGGTCATGGTCTCACTGATGTTCCAGGTCCTGCTGTAGTGTACAAAGCATGATGGGGCAAGGGGATACTATGCCACCTACTCTTTCTGATCCTTAAGAAAACAACTTTTTCTTTCTGGATGTGAGAAATCTGAATAGCATTTTGCTTTCTAAAATGGATCAAACTTTTAAATAAATGTTTTTAAACTCATTTTTTTTAAATGGAGACATACTGTCCATGCACTCTGATGGTGTGTATAATACTAAGTGTACACAGGAACACAATGTATAATGATCAAGTGAGGATAATCCGCATTTCCAGCCCATCAAACACTGCTCACTTTCATGTGCTGGGAATTACACTAGTTAGGCTAAAGTAGATCGTGGAACGGTGTAATGAAATCCTACTGTTATAGGAACACTGAATCAACTCCTCCTGGTATTTCAGAGCCCTTATCTAACTTCCTCCTATAACTCTCCCTTCCCCAGCTATCCCCACTGCTAATCTGGGTTACCAACGTTTTTGTTTCCAACATAAAGTGGGAAGACATGGTATTTGATTCTCTGTGTCTGCCTTATTTTTCTGAACATAATAAACTTCACTGAACCATAAACATTTAACAGAGAAAATGTTTAGAATTGAGTTTTGTAAGGATGGTCTTGGATCTGCTTGCCCCTGGAGCCTTTTGATATGCTTATTTTAGAGATGGAAGAAAAAAACCAGAAATTAATTAAAGTTGTACTTACATTTTTCACAGAAACAACCCAATTACTCAATTCTCTTAGCAGGTTTCTTTGCAAGAAGTTAATTTTAAGTCATTTTTTGTTTTCTAAAAAAATACTTAGTGCCAGGCAGTGGTGGCGCATGCCTTTAATCCCAGCACTTGGAAGGCAGAGGCAGGCGGATTTCTGAGTTTGAAGCTAGCCTGGTCTACAGAATGAGTTCCAGGACAGCGGAAAGCCAGGGCTACACAGAGAAACCCTGTCTCAAAAAAAAAAAAAAAAAAAAAAAGAAGAAGAAGAAGAAGAAGAAGAAGAAGAAGAAGAAGAAGAAGAAGAAGAAGAAGAAGAAGAAGAAGAAGAAAGGGGAAGGGGAAGGAGAAGCGAAAAATTCTTGGGTATTTTTCTGCAGATGATCTTTGAAACATTACCTAAAATTAAAGAATAAAACGTGAACAACGACTCCCTTTAGAAGGAAATGGTCATCAAGTAAAGAACAGAGTGCTGGAACATTTTCTGCTGTAGCATCGCTTTTGTAGCTAATTGGCAATGATCAGAAATAAGCTGTGTTATGGCACAGTTTCCTGGCCATTGTTCCAGTAATCTATACTGTTATCTTCGAGATAAGCTAAGGGCATAACCCAGTAAGTTCATATAGTAACATAAAATGTAAATGACAATTTCCCTCACTGCTTAAACAAACTTCAGCCACTTAGCAGGTTTTAAATCAGCAGTAAACTTCAAAATTGGCTGGCACCCACACCTAGGTGCTAGAAAGAAGGGCCAGGCATAGCAAGTGATTTGATTTCCCAGATGACTTTAATATGAAAGAATTCTAGTCTTAACACTTATCTTTTCTCTATTCTCCAACTGCACTTTCTCTTCTTGAATTCAGTCTGTCTTTTGGAAGTTTACACTGACACAGTTAATAGGTGTATTAATTGAAAAGACATGTAATGTCAGAGGGAAAACAGCCAAGCCTGAGAGTGCACACCTGTACTCCTAGGCACTCAGGAGGCTAAAGCAGGGCTATTTCAAGTTTAAGGCCAGTCTGGGCAGTTTAGTGAAACTCTTGTTTCACAAAATGAGAGACCCTAAGTATCTCAGAGTGGTGGTGTACCTGCCTAGCACTAGCCTAGACCTTGCCTAACGTGAGGTGCCATTCTCAGTACCACATGGAGAAAAAAAAAACAAAACATAGGGAAAGGCAGTAAGCAATGCAAACCCCTTGGAAACGCAGTTCTCTCTTCACTTCTGGGTGTTTTGTTAGTCCTTTGGTTGCTATAGTTACTGTCGGTGCCGCTTGCTGCTTCTCTGAAGCAGAGAAGAGAGAAACGGAGTGAGGGCTGTAGGGGCTGCCTGCCAGGATGAATCAAGGCAGGTCAGGATCCGTTGGCAGATTTCCTGGCCTGCTGAAGCAAGGAATGATAAGAGGAGGTGCACCTGAGGCTCAAGGCAAAGGACTAAAGGTCCTATTGACCGTGGTGGGTGGAACAGGGAGGATTTGGGATAGGAACAAATCTCTTATGTGTTATATTCTAGCAACCTGTTTCTGTTAGCTTGTGGCTTTGCTTCCTACAGTGGTGTAGTATAAGATGGTCATGAGAAATACACTCATGGCTGGCATGGTAATGACCTGCAACCCTCCCATTGTCTGTCTCTTGCATCTTTTGTCTGTCTTTCCTATAATCATCCTCACTCCCCGGTTAGAAGACTGTTCGACTTCATACTGGCCAAACCGGTCCAAGCAATTGGAAGACTTATATTTGCCATGTCCATTTCCTAGTGGAAGTCACACAACACTCCTTCAGGCTTCCATGCACTGGCCCAAGATACCAACATCTGCCTAATGGTATTTCTCCTTTCTGAAGTCATCAGGGTCCTTTCTAGAACCTTCCACCTTCCAATGCTGGTGGCTCTGCTTCTTCGGCTGCACTACCAGGTGTAGACCCTCTCCTCATGGTTACCATGATCCTCACCTTATAAAGCAGCACATTTTGTTGATTCCCGAGCGTCTATCAGTGCCCACTGTCCCCTTGGGTTTTATGTCTACATGACCACTTAGCCTATTCCTTGGTCACCACACCCCAGCAGCATTTCCACCTCCCTTTCAGCTCTCAGGCCTTAAACTGCTCTTAGTTAGGCCACCATCCATTGTAGAGACCGTGAGCTATCCCAGAGCCTTCCTCATCTGCCCATCTGCAATGTAGGTACATTTGCCAAATTTATTTTGCACATTGACTTCCTAATATTTACTGTCATGGCTGATTTCTGGCCATTACTTCTTCCCTGATTACTCTTTACACTAATGGTTTTGGCATTCTGCAATTTCCCCAAACTATTGTTTGCAATTCAAAATTTAGACAGTTGCTACTTCAGCACTTTCTTATCCATAAATATGAAACCTATGCTTTTTATATACAAATCCATTGATGCCTTTACAACACAGCGTCTTATGTATTGCTCCAGCGCTGGTTTAATACTTTGCTTCCTGCCCTTCACATTCTTGCTGTTCTTAAATATTTATACTTTCGTGTGTTTTGATTTCTCATCATTTTCCTCTTTCCTTAACAGTCTGCACTTATTCTTCAGACTTCATTCAATCACTAATGACAGTATACCCCCTAATTCTGCTCCATGCCCTGCAATCCCCATGATGCCTGGTCCTGCTCTCTCATTTCTGCTTGGTCCTCCTCTGTTCACCACAGGCCTGCTCAGGCTACTCTGTGACTGTTTTCACTCTCCCCCTTCCTCACAAAGGAGTCCCCCTAGTCCCCAGTACCTGTGTAACCCCAGGCCAATCTAGGCAGTTTTCTCTTTTTACTGAAAAACAGTGGCTGGCTGAATGCAAAGTCAGAGAATTTAAATGTTCTTTCCCTCACTCACAGAACTATACTGACATGATACAAAATGTAGACTGGCGTCATCAACAAGATGTAATAAACTCAGCAGCACCTATGCAGTGTGCGTGACTCAAAAGCAAGAACTGAAGCAAGTCTTCACGATGCATTAGCTTACAGTAACTAAGAGAGCAGCTGGGGAGGCAACAGTTAACTGGGAAGAAGGAATGAGCCGCAAACTCATCTGGCTAAAAGAACAAAATCAATGCCCCTTCCCCTCTGCAACATTCACCATCTTGTCTTTTTAACTAAAGGTTCCCATCTGCAACAAGCAAAACCAGTAACAAACACCTGTACCTCTCCCAACTCGGTGACTTCTCCAAGGCCTCCTTCCTCAGTCACACATTCTGTCCCAATGGGTTTCTAAGTTGATCTTTTATGACGTATGGAGCATGCAGGGTTTGTTTTATATTTTGACTTTGAAAATTCCTGGAGCCATGAAGGTTTTAACTCTCCCTGCTCTTGCTTGTAAATGGCAGGCTTGTCTTAGTCTTCCACATCCACACACTGGAAGGGTCTCTCAGCTCTGAAGAACAAGGTAGGTTTGGGTAGTGACAGCTTACAGTACACTCCCCACACTGCCCCTTAAACTCTCCCCAAAACCCAGGAGGCAGACTATTACCCCCAGGCAGTGAAATAGAAGAACAGAAATGTCTTGTTTTCTTAACTTCTCAAGGACTTGCATCCAGGAAATGGTGGCAGGCGTGGGATTTGAATTGGACAGCTGATCTTAAGTAGAAGGTACATCCTTCACTAAGGCCCTTAAGAATGTGTGCTCTTCCGGAACAGGCACAAGTTAACTCAAGGATAACTTCTGCCACACCATTTTACTTTCAAGTGTGGCCTTTCCCTTTTGTCTTCACTTCTTCATTCCATCCGGGGACACCAGCCCCTCCCCTCCCCTCCCCTCCCCTCTCCTAGCTAAGGAACCCATATTAAACTAGTAAATTCCCTTTGGCAGTTTCACATCTACATTTCATCCTATACAGGCAGATGCAGATGCTGCTGTCACACAGGCATATACAAAGCAATGGGACTTTGGGGGTCATTTTTCTTACAGTCACTGCAACTTTCTGGAACTCTCTAGCTCATCTAATCTGAGGACTGCTTAATCTCCTATCATGGTTTAGTCACTCTCCTCAGTGCCAAGCTCAGTTTGCTAACAAGTGCAACGAGAACAATGATAGAATTAACAAGCCTCCAGCCACGCCAGTGGAGGAGTGGGAAGCCAGCCAGCTATGAGGACCTGAGGACTTCTCTGCATCTGCTCTTGCACAATTTTCTCCTCCTTACATAGCAGGGAACTCTCAGGCCCAACAGCCCCTCTGCAACTTGTTGGTGTCACAGAGGATGGTACTTTTTGGTAGGAATGAAATGAGATTTTCTTTCAGAGGGTCTCAGCTTTAAAAGCCAAAACTGTTTCCAGAATCTCTGGCTCTGGTCTTTCAGAAAGCCACTAACACCAGGCAAGCAAATACCAGAGAAATTCCTGCCGTTTTTTCCTGGCAAGATATCCACACACACTACACACTACACACTACACACACACACACACACACACACACACACACACACACACACACACACACACACACGCTAGCCCACGCCCACACAATGAATAGACCCTCTCCAAGATCCCCCAGAAACACTGGCTCTACAGGAAGCTGTACAACTGCACGTTCACAGCAGAATCATGACATTGCAAAAAAACAGACAACTGACTTGAAATCAAAGTAGTAATTTGAAGATTTAAGTGGGAAACTATCTAGTACCCTTCGTCCCTAGCCAAGGAAAGCTTTGGACAAGATTACAAGAGATATACGCTAGGTCGTACTCCAGACATTCATGCTGGCCACACACTTTATGCATGTTAAATATACTTAAAGTGTTCTACTCTACATTCCTACTCTATAAGAATTTCAAATTATTTTTTGATGCCATATTTTTTTTTATTATTACGTATTTTCCTCAATTACATTTCCAATGCTATCCCAAAAGTCCCCCATACCCTCTCCCCCCTCCCCTCCACTCCACTCCCCTAACCACCCATTCCCACTTTATGGCCCTGGCGTTCCCCTGTACTGGGGCATATAAAGTTTGCTTATCCAATGGGCCTCTCTTTCCAGTGATGGCCTACTAGGCTATCTTTTGATACATATGCAGCTAGTATTTCTGGTATTTTTATGCAGCATATTTTTCCTATTCAATTTTCCTGCAAACAATTTTTTTCTTATTTTCCAAGTCTCCTATCTAGCACATTATTGTCTCGAGGACTTCTGAGTCATTTTAAAGCAGTAGTATTAACTGGTGATTACTAAATCTGGATAACTACTTTTATTCAAACTTGAAATGGTGATTCAATATAAATTTATCACATGCACAACCTTGTTTAACACTACAATACACATGCTATGCTATGATGTTCATTATTTAGCTCAAGTACATACCCTGTTGGTATACATTTTCCCACACCTAGGAGTGCTAAGGTAGATTCTACTATCAACAAGGAGAGGGGCCACAGCCTGGTGGCTCATGGCCTTGGATGACAAGCAACCAGAAATGCCAGTGTGCTTCTCTGATGTGGATAGTGATGCTATATCCAGTTTTCAGCCTCTGAACTATGATTATTCCTTTGTGGCTTCTTTATTGTTGTGTGTGTGTGAGGGAGTAAGGTGTAACCCAGGCTGACCATGAACTTATAATCCTCTTGCTTCAGCCTCCAGGAGTGCTGGGATTATAAGCATACATCATTACACTTGACTTCCCTTGTGAACCCTTTATTTTGTGTATTTAGCATGCAGTTTTGGCAGCAAAAGATGAAAAACAGTATTGGATCAGGTAAAAAGTAACACAGGCAAGCATCACTCTGGATGCTAAGAAGAATCATTTCTGGTAGCTGTAATGTGCTTTCAAGGCAACCATCAGAGGAACTAGGCACAGAGAATTAGATTGGGAAAAGGTTTTCATTTTATGAAAAAGCATCAAACATCTAATGCCTGTGTTTAACAGATGGCATTTTGTGACACGGGAGCTGAGGAGCAAATGCTAATATAAGAAATGAGAATGGCCTGTCCACAGCCTCTCCTCTACAGTCCTAACACCTGACATGGGATCACTAGTGCAAGCATCAGCATCAACAGTGAGCAGCATTCTTCCTCCCTCCCCCCGGAACTGTTCCCTCCCATGAACACATCTTTACAACCATGGGAAAGAAAGAGAAGAGAGAAGAAACATAAAATATTTCCTTTTATTTTCTTAGGCACACGAGTGATTTGGGACACCAATTTTCAAGACATTATAACTGCTTTGCTGTTAGAATTCGGTACTGTAAATCCCAGCCACCTCTGAGAACAGTCTGCAGCAATCACTGTGCAGCTCAGACGTACCAGGTCATAACTTAGTTGCAAAGTCAACAGTGTCTGTTCAATTTGTGAGTTTATTTGAACTCCTGAGTTTTAAATAGCCTACAAGAGCAATTCCTCTCCTCCATTTAAATGGCTTTTCAGCTTAAAGCAATGAACTTTAAAAATATATATCCTAAATACCTTATTAAAAGAGAAACCAGAAACATCTAATCTGAGGATCCAGACAATAAATATTACATGGATCATTCCGAGCCTGGGAGGAGCCTTCAGCTGCAACATAATCTCAGCACCAAGGCCACCAACCCAGTTACAGTTATCTGGCTTCACAATAAACCTCTTTTTCTCTTCAATTCTCCTTTTCTGTGAATGGCACTCATCTGCCACACAGGAAGGATCTATTTGCACCAATGTGGCACACACCCAGCAG
This sequence comes from Mus musculus, assembly GCF_000001635.26. NCBI lineage: Eukaryota > Metazoa > Chordata > Mammalia > Rodentia > Muridae > Mus > Mus musculus. The sequence goes on along the minus strand of NC_000070.6, from coordinate 15,286,189 downwards.
CTTTCAAGAACTGGAAAGATCAGCCTCACAGACAACAATGTAAGTCATGTAACTTCCCCAGGAAGAGTACCACCACAGGTTAACAGGTGTGATGCTGTGTGCGCCTCAACCATTTAGTTTGTTTACAGTGAGGGCAAACAAACTGAATTCCACAGTTTCCCCAAGGGGACACTGTATGGGCATTGGGGAAAGCCACTGTGGGACACTAGCAGCTGGGTACAGTGCTTCAAGGGTGAGTATGGCTGACTCTGAAAATATCCATTCACTTCTGAATATAAACTGAAAATGAACATTCCAACAATGAGACTTGATAACATGATTTTTTCACCAAGAGTACAGATTTCAATTATTCACAAATCAGATGATCAAATAAAAATGACATGAGAGCACAGTAAATATAAACATGGTTTTAAAAAGAGGTAATGCAAACTTGTCAAAGTGGCAATCTTAGAAAAAATAGAACAAAACTTTAACCAGATTGAAAACTAGGTGGACTCTAAATGAATATAAAGCAACTTTAGACTGTAGTTAACCAATGTAAGGACACCATGTTTCATTTCTATGAATATGCATTTCTTGAATACATATGGCTGGAGGCAATATGTGTCCAGAGCACTGCTTGAGAACTTCTGCTGTTGTAAGCCCAGGGTACAGGATTAGAGACAGTGAACATGATACAGCTCTGCTGCACAGATTACAGTGAATATAAATATAACCCAGCCACCAGCCACCAGATGCACCTATCAAATAACATGGCAATAATGAAGTGCTGTTTCCTGGTACCTTGGGAATACTAAAGAAAGAAAAAGCATTGCTACATTAGTACTTTAGAAATTGTCAATCCATACTATTATAAAAGTTGATGATTTATTATATAAAATTATGATTGGCAGAATACAGAAAAGTATTTCTTTTGTCTTTACATATGTAATACAATTACCAGGGAAAGTGTTAACATTTGGAAGAAGTTATTACAAATTACCAAAAGGTATTCATTTGGTGAAGTCATTCAAGTTACAAATGCTAAGTAAATATAATGCACTTCAAAATACATGAATTGTAAAGCAAGCATGAAAATAATGATCTCAAATAAAGATTCCTTTAACGAAAAATAGCCAATGAGAAACACAAGAAAAATGTTGCCAAGTTGTACTAAAAAGGATAAATCAAATATTTCTTTTATTGGGATGGTTAAACTAACTGAAACTTAACTAAACAGACAGTAAGGACTCAGTATGTATAGTTGTTTTTCTACCGATAACAAAGGTCTGGAGGCCAGGCATGCACTGTAGACCAGGTGCCTTTCGTCCCAGTTACTCTGGTCTTCTACTGCTACTCAGAGGCAGAGGGATTTACGCATCAGCAGGGGAAGGAAAGCCACCTGAACTGGGCAAAAACCTCGTGTGTGAACACAATCAAACTCTTCTCTGGGGTTAAGACTAGAAAAATCTGCTTGCGCGGGATTTCTCTGGATGTCAGCAGTACCCAGGGCAAAGGTTTTACTGCCAGCAAAAGGCAGCGGAGAGAGCTCTGATAGGTTGGAACAGTCATAGAAAAGTGAAGTCCTTAACAGAAAACGTTACCGTATCAACTACAATCTATTTGCATCAAAATTAACTCATCATTAAGTTTGCAATTAAACTATTTTAAAAATAAAGCTGATAAATGAGTGCACGCCATACGAATCATGTTGGATTATTGTATGCTAAGTCCTAAGTGCTGTTAGCAAACACACATGCTACAAGATAAAGGATTGAGACAATTTCACATTTCAGAATTCCTGAGTCTTGTCAGGGAAAAGGAACACCAAAGCCCCAAACAAAACAGCAATAATGCAGCAGACAGCACGAATGTGGGATTTTTGTTAATGTTTATAGTTTTAAAGCTGAAAGCTATGGGGACATATATATATTTTTTTTAACTGAAACTATAAACATGATTTTAAAGCTCGTTTCTTTTTAACAAGGCGTTTTGACTAAACAAGGCCACCTGAATGACGTCAGAGATGGTAAGCCCACCATTTTATAGGAACAATAAGCTTATTTCAAAGCCTAATTATTAATATAAAAGGGGGAAATGGTTTGGTAAGAGTTGCTATCGGACAGCCCTTGGATGAGGTCTAATGGGAGAAATCAATATAATCGAATAAGAATGCGGGCTCGACTTGTGAGCCACCTGCTAAATAATGTCCCTTTCACTTTGCATCTTACACAGTGAAAATAAAAGGGGTCTTAAGAGCACTTCAGTCCCACAATGTAGGGTTTACACTTGTACCGAGAGGTGTAAATGACCACAGTGACATAATGCCGGATAACATACAGTCAACCGAAATACAGCTATTTCCTTACAAGCAAGGAAAACAAAGCAGAGCTTTTCTGCTTGAAACAAGCAAGTGAACATTAAACAAAACAGTTCACCCTTCTGGAGAGAATGCCTAAGCAAAGAGCATACAACAAGAGCCATTGCGAACTCTATACTTTCACTCATCCTTAAAGATGCACACAACTATTCATGGGCTTTATAAATAAAGATACTAAACAGAAAGAAAATATTTGGGTTATTTTTCTGTTCATAAGTCCCAGCAATAAAATAATTCAAAAACACTAAAGTGCACACCTATAGGCCATTACAGGTATAACAAGGGGGGGCAGCCAGAGCTGCATCTACATTTACACTGACAGACCCAGAAAATGATTCTTGCTTTTAGAAAATTGTGCAATTTAAAAACTAGTCAGTTTTGTTTGTGCCATAATACAACAGCACTTGTCTCTGCCATCAGGTAAGTGACTGCTAGGCCTGGACAGCACGCTAGGCTCTCAACAATCACAGTTTGTAAGAATCATACAATATTGATTCCACCTCCAGAAAACGTGAGGGTCCTCTTGTTGTAGAAGGAAGAGCCACTGGGATCCGATTGATTGCCTTTAACCAGAGAGGTTTTCAGTTCCATCTCACAAGCTACAATAGCTGCATTCAATTCCACTTGAGCGCGATGGACTACATAAAACATGAGGCCAATGCTTATAACAATCTGTGAATGAAAAGATGACCAGTTACCGATATGATATACAACTAAAGGAAATGAATTCAATGACTATACAGTGTAAAAAGGCTTCACATGGATATTTCTTAAAAGTGACAGGTAGGAAGTCACACAGCTATTGGCTCTTAATTGAGCAACCACTGTTGAATACAATGGTAAGCTGGGCATTAAGAACGTGGGTTTCTAAATTCTGTAACTGTTTTATTTCTCCTTAGAGAATCACGATTTCCCTTCTGAAAACTCAATAGTACCTTTCAATAGACTATGAGGCAATGTAAAGAAATGACAGTGTTAGGAGAATGTGTGCTACAGGCTGTGTGAGCAAGATGCTACACCTGTATAAGACACACTGTATTTGTGGTACCTACCAGACACAGAAGCTATGGGAAGGGGCTGGGCTAAACGTGTAGGGTAGGAGACACACACTTTGCCCTTTCTTCAGCATGCACCCACTTTCTTCCTTAGCCTCAGAAGTATAAGAGAGAGAGAGGAACCAACAGGATGTATGTTTCTCTATTTAAATGCAAGGAGGCCAGAGGAACAGGCCTCCTAGAGAACACAAGCTTCTCTCCCACCAGTTGCTGGAGAGCAGGCTAGAGAACAGGCACAGGTTAAGAACATCTCCTCGATAGAAATTTCTGATACTAAAGAAGAAGGAGGAGTCTCCTGAGGACACAGGAGGTACGGACAAACCAGCCTGTGTGGACAAGCGAAGACAGCTTAATTTATTTCAAGCCAAAAGTAGAGGAGGACGATGACAATGAACCAGTGGAGTCTGCGGAGAGCTGGGAAACAGGAACGAAAGCCTGTACCTAGGAACTTCAGTATAACTCATCTACCTGTGGTAACTCTGACACAGAGCACATACAAAGCAGGTCAAACTTGGACATATGCCACCTTCAGGAGTATCCTTCTCTCCTCTACCTCACAATCTAGCTGCACTAAATCCCTTCTGAAACCACTGAGCTGTAACTAACATCAGCAGACCACCCCAGAGCACTGCTTCCACGTTTTCTACAAATGCCTGAGCTAAGAATTATGTATATCAAGCTTAAATATGCCCATTCAAACAAAGGAGTTAACAAACTGTGTTGGAAACGAGATGATTCTATAGTTTTAGGAGGCACTAACAATTACAGTTGTGCAATTTATAAAAATGGCATGAAAATATAAAGTTTCAAGCCAGGCATGGTGGCGTACACCTTTAATCCCAGCACTCGGGAGGCAGAGGCAGGTGGATTTCTGAGTTTGAGGCCAGCCTGGTCTACAAAGTGAGTTCCAGGACAGCCAGGGCTACACAGAGAAACCCTGTCTCGAAAAACCAAAAAAAAAAAAAAAAAAAAAAAAAAGGAAAGAAAAAAATATATAAAGTTTCAACAGTGTAAGCTGTAAGCAATCGAGGAATTCTACTCACACAGTTATTTCAGACATATTTCTAATTTCTATGAAAGAGAAAAATGATACCTACTTAATCTTTAAAAAAAACCCTTAAGAATGCGTTTTATGTCAGAGTATTCATTGTACTTTGAATAGACACAGATAGGAAATTACACCTACTATTCTGTAGGCACAGTACATGCAAAATTTAACATTATGTGATTAGCATGCTTATCCACACAAAGCAAGCAAAACAAAAACTTTAAGCCTAGATAAAAACTAATTCTTTGAACCAATACAAAATTTTTTGACAGCAGTTTTCATACAAAGTCAAGATACAGCATTTGACTTGCAATGACTTTAAAAACAACCCCCGTAAAAGGAATCCATTTTTTATGATTCTTTTCTTATGATTTTACAGAGGATATTCTATGCATCTGACCACGCCCATGTATTTCCGGGTGTTCACACAATTGAAACTGTCATCCAAATATAAAGAAGTATTGAAACAACTATCTAAAATGAAACAATTCTTCAACTGTGGCCAAGGAAACAGTCAGCAAAACAAAGAGCAGCAAAGCCAGACAACTCTTGGCCTTGCACTCACCTGTAAACAAAAGACAAAATAGCCACTAAGACTTTGTTCTGCGATGACATCTTCCATAGTCCGTAGTGTGGTTCCCAAGTAAGAATTCAGAAGCTGAGTCGGGAGCAGCCCAGCTGAAGACGCCATCAGGTAGCTGGGCAAGGGGACGTCAGTAATCTGGAAAGTAGGTTAAAGGTCACGATTTGTTATCAAGTGCAAAGTCACATTTCTATAAATCTTGTCACTGCTGGCTTTTTTAGGGTAAAGATCTGAAATATGGATGAAGCACCCGAACAACTATCAAGGGAATATATGCAACCCATAGACTTAGAAGGAAATTAAACTTTTAATAAGAATTTACTATACTACTCTACAATTATTGAAAGAGACATTTAGCAACTAATTTTTCTTATCTATGAGCAAAGTCCACATACAGATCAGCATGTAAACACTTTTGTGATTCTCTTGCATCTTATTAAATAAGCATCAACATTCTTTTTTTGTTGTTGTTGCTGTTTTGTTTTTTTGTTTTTTTTTTTTCGAGACAAGAGTTTCTCTGTGTAGCTCTGGCTGTCCTGGAACTCACTCTGTAGACCAGGCTGGCCTCAAACTCAGAAATCCATCTGCCTCTGCCTCCCAAGTGCTGGGATTAAAGGCGTGCGCCACCACTACCCAGCTATCATCCACATTCTTAAGTAGCAATGGGGTGGTTATACTCTGAAGCCAAGTTAGACTGGAATGGTATACTGCAGGGATGAGGACCCAAGGAATTACTGTTTCCATCACTCTTGATGCAGAAATCTCAACATTGCCTATTTCTTGATGTCTGTGTGGTAATTGCTGTTTTCTTGTTATTAAGAATTCACAAAGCCATAATTAACATGTGAAAGTCAGCATACACCCAAGAACCTGAGCAATCTTTTCCTCAAATATAGCTACATCCTGCTTACTCCTTAGCAGACAGACTCCAGCAGACCAAATGAGAAAACATTTCTAAGATTAGACCATGAAGAGAAGAAGGCCTTCCATTTCCCCTGAAACAGGCTATGTGCGGTATTGTTAAAGTAGCTCCAAGGACACTTGTGGGGACAGGACCTGATTTCTGCAGCCAATAGCTAGGAAAGGCCTGGAACCTCCCAACAGCCACAAGAGTGTGCCTGGAAGGGGCCTCCCTGCCAATCAAGCCTCAAGATGGCTGGAGGCCTGACCCACATCTAACTGTGGAACTATGAAGGAGTTATGCTCGCAACTGCATTCCTGTCCCACAGACAAACACTATTAAGTTCTAGTGATCTGTAAAGCAACAAGTAATATGCATCTCAGTTATTTTAGTATAGATCACTAAAAAAAGCAACTACTGAAACAGCAAAACTTTACACTACACTCCAAATCAATCCCAGACATGTGTGTACTGCCAACAATGGCATATGTCCATCATGCTTACTACAGAGTCAGTTTTCAGCTTCCCATGATACCATTTGTACTTTTTTCATTTATACTGATACAGGGTTTTTCTGACAATTTTTATATATGACTTCATTTGTTCTTAGTTGCCCTATATTCTCAGAATGTTATTCTTTTCCTATTCCTAAGTGCTCTTTACATATAAGGACACAAGTTGATCTATTTTACCTAACATACATTTTTTATGGTACTGTCCCTATACCGTAAATTTTGAGTCATGGCCTCACTATGTTATCTAGATGTGCCTCAAATGCTTGTGTTCCTTGGCACCACAGTCCTCATATGAACTATAAGGTGAACAGTTCATCTTATAGAAACACATGAATATATAATCAAATGTAAGAGAACTCTACCATTTTTATGTTCATGAAGGTTTTTTTTTTTTTTTTGCTTCTTTCCCTTGCCTTTTTAATACTCACCATTATATAATTCTGGAATTTATTAATTTTAAAAGTAATGGCATGGATTTATTCCTTTCCTTTCCCAAGAGTAAATTTTGTTAGCATTACAAAATGGATATTCAAGTTTCTTTATTTGCTTGTGGCTTTAGTATGAATTTCCCACCCCCTTCAAACATACTCATTATTGTTAAGAATTACATCTATTCTCACTACTTAGTCTTACAGATTATCTTGCCATTCAAATAACTAAATTAAATTTTATAATGAATCTGGTACAGATGAAAAATCTATGTGTTGAGTATCCTTATCCAGATGTGTATAATTACTCAAAAAATTAACATATTTTACTGAAATTTGGCCATTTAGCCATATTCATGTATTTGTTAGTTGAATTCTAGTCATCTTCTATATTGTGAATGTGACTTCCCCACACACCATTTAGTTATTCTCGGTATGTAAGAAAGCTACCACTCTATTAAACTTTCTTAAACTAATTTTAAGATCCAGGATTTCAGCCACCCATAGGCAGCTGCTCTATGTCAATTATATCAATAATCGTGTAGATTATAATTCCATTATTGTTAAATTAATCTATAGTCACAAACAGGAGATGCAGCATTGTTGAGTTGGAAAGAATATTACAGCAACAGAGTTGGTAATTCATTTATCACTGAGACATAACTGTCCATGCAAGATGCCCTGATTATTTGCTGAAAGAGACACAAAGTAAGATTCTTCAAAGAATTACATATATGGTCAAGCATACCACTACCTCAGACACAGAAAGGAAGCCTTGAGAAAGAGAAGTGCAGAACACTAAAGAGTAGAGTAGAATCAAAATTAGATATGGGAGCCTAGGCCAGGGGGCAACTTTATAAAAGGAGGCAGTGAGAAGGACATGGAAGCCGAAGCATGTGCTAAGCAGACATGGATGGGTGCAATGAAGGCAGGTCCTCTGGGAAAAGCATCAACAGGGACACTGTGGGAGGGGAAGTCCAGACGTAATAATGACATTGGCAGGACATTCTGGGTTGTTTAGTCACATGCAAGGGAATCTTGAACACTAAAGACAATAAAAGCAACCAAGATGAAACACAGAACAGACTTGGTAAAGAGGACCAAGTCACTCAAATGAAAAGAACCAGGGCCTTTGCTCACAGGAGCAGAGGATCATCTTTAAAAGGGAAAAATGCTAAATGTATACAATGGCAAAATAAGGAAAAAGTGAGTGATAAAAATCCTGTGATATAGTTAACATGCAACTTATCAAAATTATATTTAAATATTGAAGAGGCTTGAGAGGAAGTTAAGAGTGGCTGCTGCTCTCCCAGGAGACTGAAGCTTGGTCTCACACCAGGGTGGATCCTCAAATCCTGTAATTTCAGTGTCTGGAAATCTGATGCTCATTCTGGCTCCCAAGAGCACCCACATACACACTGAACATAGGGACATACAGACATACATAAGAATAAAAAGTGTGTGTGTGTGTGTGTGTGTGTGTGTGTGTGTGTGAACAACTCAGTGGTTTAGAGCATGTACTAATCTTACAGAGGACCCATATTATAGTTGCCATCGCCCACACTGGGCAGCTTGGGGACCCAAAGCCCTCTCTGGCTCTACAGGCACCTGGCACTCATGTATAAATAGCAGCATGTACAGATAGGCACATACACATAATTTAAAAGATAAATCTTAAAATACTGAGCTTACATTCCAAAACGTCCTAATATAAAATTTCAGTCTACAGCCTTAGATCTGTCTCCAAACGGAATTCATAATTAACATGCAAAGAACATAAAAAATTCCTGTTGGGAATGCTAACAGATTTCAGAAACAGGACAGACTGGACAGTTGCTTTTTACCATGACTACCGTCCAACATAAAGTCAGGTCCATCAAAATGTAAAGGATGCAGCCTCATCATGGGGGAAAGTACCATAGCACTTCACCTACTGTTTCCATGATGCTATCTAAGAGAAGCAAATGACAGACTTCAGATAATCACTCTGGACAGCTCTGCTAGAGAGAACATAACATAATCACTTCCTAAGCTATTAATCACACTACTAAAGATAAGATTTCAACTTATTTTAAAGGAGAATTTGAACAAGCCCTAATCCTCGTCAGAACCTACATTTTTCTAATCTTTGACAAACACAAGTTCCCAGCCTCCTCTCCCAAGTCTTTGCACACATAATTTTAAATGTCTGTTTACTTGTCTCTTCAGAGACAAAGATCCACGCAGGGCAGTGCACTGGGATTACCACCTACCTAGATAGAGTACCCTAGGACCCTGGCACCACAGTTATCCTCCAGATGCAAAGAGCCAATGGAAATCCTAATCTAGAACATCAGTTTTAGTTGGACAGTTGCTATGGTCAGTGACAGAAATTATCTAGTAAGGTTTTCAGAGATTAGTAATGTCACCTGACAGACATGTGTATCTAAGCATATTATACATCGGTAATATATACTTTTAAATAAATACTCATTTTTATTTTATGTGTACGTATACATTATTATTTTATCTGTACATGTATGTCTGAGTTTATGTACGTGAACTACAAGTATGCAGGTGCCTGAAAAGGTCAGAGAGTCCCTGGAGCTAGGGTCACTGGCAGCTACACGCTGCCCAATGTGGGCACTGGGAACCAGGTCCTTTGTAAGAGTAGTAGCTGCCATTTGTCCAGCACTGATGATAGATAGTAATTTCTCCAGAGTTACTATGACTCGCCTGAAGAATAACTTGGAACTCACATTCTTCTGAGGTGGGGCATAAAATACTATCCTTGGGGAATTTTGCTCCAGAAATATAGTCATTTTTGAAGTTTACATTTCTTACACAGGGTTTTACAAATTCTAACTTAAAACACTAAAATTTATTACATAGAATAACTCTATATAGAATTAGTAAAAAGCATAAAAGTAATGTGTTCACAAAATCTCAAATTTTACCTGTAACTCTGTGAGTCTAATATTGGGTTGGGCAAACTAAACACCTCCTTACATTAGATACACTTCAGGCTTTGTGAATCAATGGTATTGTTTAGTCAATTACTATCAAGATATTATGTAAATTCTAAGTATAATATATTAGATATTATACAGAAAAATCATGAACACCTACCTTGATTTTTATTAAAGACAGAAAGCATTTAAAGTTACTATAGGTTCTACTTTTTATTTACTTCTTGATATAGTATGTGCTTTCCTGCATATATACTCCATACACTTACTGTTACTGCTTCAGAAATGTTAGAGAAGAGCGAGAAAGAAGTCAAATACAGTAGGTAGTTTTCTTTTTTTTTTAATTTATTTTTTTAATTATGTATTTTCTTCATTTACATTTCCAATACTATCCCAAAAGTCCCCCATGCCCCCCCACTCTCCCCCCCCTCACTCCTACTTCTTGGTCCTGGTGTTCTTTTGGCCTGGTGTACTTAGGCATATAAAGTTTGCAAGACCAATGGGCCTTTCTTTCCACTGATGGCCGACCAGGCCATCTTCTGATTCATATGCAGCTAGAGACACAAGCTGGGGGGGGGGGGGGGTACTGGTTAGTTCATATTGTTGTTCCACCTATAGGGTTGCAGACCCCTTCAACTCCTTGGGTATTTTCTCTAGCTCCTCCATTGGGGGCCTGTGTTCCATCCAATAGATGACTGTGAGCAATCACTTCTGTGTTTGCTAGGCCCCGGCATAGCCTCACAAGAGACAGCTACATCAGGGTCCTTTCAGCAAAATCTTGCTAGAAAAGCTGGCCTGACCAGGGTAGTTTTCACTCTTAGGAAATTTTAAAGTATTTCAATTGACTTAAAGGACTGGGGAGTAGCTCAGTTAGTAGATGCTCACATAGTATGCATGAAGCCATGGGGACCATCCAAACCAAGGCATAAACTGACTGTAGGTCTGCATCTGCAATCCTAGCACATACGAGGTGAAGGCAGGAGGCTCTGAGGAGATCAAGGCCAACTTCCACTACATAATGAATTCAAGACAAATGTCTGACACAGGAGATCATGTCTCAAAAAACAAAACCAAACAAAACCACCAAAAGCAAATAATCTCTCTAAGTGTCATTCCCTCTTCTGCAGATGCTTCCACGCCTGTCCTGTTCCCAGTCTTGGCTGCCAAGATCAGAACCTCACAGGTCAGTCCTACAGTAACAGCCCCACTCCTCACTCTTTCAACTACAACTTGTTAAATGCATCTTCTAAATGCACCACCACCCCATCAGAGTCCACTTAGTGTCTTCCTTTCCAACACGGACTGAACCCTACAGAAACCTCTGCAAAATGCAAACCTGATCCTCAGTAAGCTCTGGCCAGTGGCTCTCAGAAGGAATGGATGCCTCAGTGTGAGTTCCATCTCATTTCTGCAGTCTAGCCTTTGACCACATAATGCTTTAGGTCAGAGTTCCAACCACATCTAATTGCTTAGTGCCTAGCACATCCTTTGCTTCTGGAAAGAATACTCAGGCTTCTTCCCACTCCCTTGGCTAGGGCAACGGTCATTCACTACCCAAAGATTCCTGAAGGAAACTCTGATACCCAAAGACAGTATTTAAGTGCTTCCAGTGGCTGTGATGGACAGACCTTATCCCATCACACTGGACAGCACTGGAGAACCCACAGTTGATTTGTTCCTGACCCAGAATAAATTTTATTTATTATTCTTCTAGACCATTACAAAAAAATACCTAATAAATATTAGCTGCAAATATATGTTAATTAGAAGCTAATTATATCAACCTCAAAACTGGTTTGTTTGCAAATATGAAAACAACAGCTGCTATTTACAATCAGTCTGAGATTAAAAAAAAAAAAGTCTACCTGTAAAGAACTATCTAGAAATGCTCACCTAGCGTACAGAAAACTACCTACAGAGTTACTATCAATAATATTTGCGCCATATACCTAGAATGTTTGTTCCCCCTAGAATGTCCCTGTCTTAGGACTTTGACATTAGGCTTGGACTTATTCAGATATTTATGTGTAATATCTAGAACAGCAGTGAGTATGCAGTAGGCACCTACTAATTGCCTGCTAAATGGATACAGAATGGAAACTAAAAGTATTTCCAGTAACTTCTGTGTTAAAATTGAGATACTCTGATTAAGTTTGATAGTCCAAAGAAAACTCTTGTTACTAAAAAAAGGTAGGACTCAGGGTGGAGGTGGGGGCTGGGAGAGGTTCTACTCTTATCAGATAGAGGGTGTCAGAACAAAGGACCTTTGACTGACTAAGGTGATATGGCCATGTGATGCAAAATCCACCTTCACATAACTCAAACTTCATCAGCTCTACAACCCTAAATTCGGAACCACTTCTAATGGTTCCCAAGTAATCTGGAGAGCAATGGTCCATTTGAGAATTTGATTAACCCCTAACACTGAATCTTCCTGAGGGGTGGGGAAGGGTACAACCTGATAAAACATAGCCTCTAGAACACACGGTGAAAATTCTTTAACATAGTTTCATAAATTATAGGTTTACCTTTTCTATTCATTCAACAAAAATTGGTCAATACCTTTCTCACATAAGGTCCAGCTCTAAACTGGAATTGAAAAAGGAGAGAGACAAGGACAGCTGTTTGGTCATTAAAAGTCATGGTGCAGCACATGACTACACTGAGCAAGAAGTCATAAAAATCACTTATAACACCAACTCCTGTTAAGAAAACATAGATCAGTTAACTACAAAGCAAAGCAAAGAAGCAAAAAAACAGCTAATTGTTTTCTTGACGTGTACTTTTCAAGCTTTGTGAGGAAATCTCTTTGTAAAGCATGAGGGAAATGACGTTAAAAGAGCTTTCAGACCTCACTACTTTGATTTTCCTGTGTAGTCCAGGAAGAGTTATTATCACATCCCACATAGTGTTATGAGCTAGAGATAGATATGTGAAACTTATGCATGTATACAGCAGAGACACCAGAGAATCACAGAGCATGAAAAGACAGAAAGCACTTCAAGGAAATAATGAAAGCCAGCTGTCTTTAGTGACATAGGACGGTTTGAGGGTGTGGCTAAGATGCTATCTACCAACTCCCCCAGAATACACTATCTCCCCTATTTCTCTGTTCTGCATGCCATGTGCAGCAAATCAGTTTGTATTTATATTGATACATTACCTTGGGACAAGTATTATAGTCTATTATCTTTGTTCCAGTCTGTCTGTATTCATAGCACAGAACAAGAATTCAAGGAAATGAAAATACTTTTTAAATAAAACACATTCCCACTAAATTCTTTAGAAAAATTTAAAAGGTCATGTTAAGTCAGTGCTCAAAACACCTGCTTTTTAAAAATTGAGCTAAGACCTTACCTACTCTTGAGCATTTACAAGTAAGAGAACTGGAGGCCAGAGTCATTCAAGAACTTCATTGTGACCACAGTAGCTGACACAGAACTAGAAGCCCTGAGAGTCCCCAGGTTAAGACTAAGATCACATTTATGGCTTTACACATGGCCACTTTTAAAAATTAATTGTAATAGATGTAAGATCAATTGTGAATTAAATTATTAAATGAAACTCTTGTGGATAAGTCAAATCCTAGGGAGACATGTGGAAGGGTTCTGCATGCCATGTGCAGTTATGTCTGTGTTAAGTTACCATGGCATCTTTGACTGGTGGTATTCCAGTCAGTATGGGCTATGCTCCCTGATCTCTTACTCACCATCAATCCAACACGCAAGCCAAGTCCTTCTGTGGCTGCTTCTAACTTTCTAAGAGTACACTAAACAACCAAGCGTAAAGAAGCACTGGGGAGTACACAGGTCAGGACCCAGATTAGTAACCGAGACACAGGCTGAGTGGCTTCATGCTTTGTACTTTTCTAATTAATTATCTTGTTTTTACTTTACACTCAGTGCATACAACTTCCACTGAAATTGTTCTATCTTGAGAAGATGGCATGGATGGGCCTCTCTTCAACCGCAACAGCAGGAGCTGTGGCTTGGTGGGTATTTGGTTGCACTGACTATAAAGCAGAAGTGGCAAACTCTTTCCATCAAATGTGAAGTACTAAATATTTTAGGCTGTGCAGGTAAGGATTTGTCAACACCTGAACTATGCTGCCTTTTCTCAAAAAGAAAAAAGAAAAAAGCTACAGAGAACATAATATGATGAGCAAATGCCAAAGTCTGAGGTTCAGAGCATGTGGGAGCATATGAGGCACTATACTGGGGTATGGTTTGCTGACCCTAATATCTCCCTCAACGGTGCATGGTCCTGCACAATGTCTGACAGGAAGGAGGCCCAACAAGATGCTTACTAGCCAGGGTTTGGAAGGATAGCCACCTCTGAGAGAGCCAGTTCTTCTTGCACCTCCACGGAACCAGCCACTATCAGCCAGTTACGCTCCAACAGTCTTAACTGTAAGATGAAGACTATAACAGATATGAGCATTAAATAAGCAATGTGTACATGAGAGACTGGTGCCCAGTATTTCATATAGACAATGTAGACACTATTAAACTTTTAAAAAGTGAGCACCATGTCCTGCTTTTGAAATATAGAGAACAGGAAGAAATAGTAAATAATGAGCAAACCATAATGTATAATGGCTTTGTAGTAGATATTATTAAGATATGTTTTACAACACAAAGTGTATATCAAAAAAGTACAACTTCTTCAAGATAACTAAGTAAATGTTATGCTAAGTCTGATTTAAGATTGTGATATTTGTCCTTTATAAAAGATTGATACTGCCGGGCGTGGTGGTGCACACCTTTAATCCCAGCACTTGGGAGGCAGAGGAGGTAGGAGAATTTCTGAGTTTGAGGCCAGCCTGGTCTACAGAGTGAGTTCCAGGACAGCCAGGGCTACACAGAGAAACCCTGTCTCAAAAAACCAAACCAAACAACCAAACAAACAAAGTCACAAAAGATTGATACGGTCTTAAACAACTGCTGTAGTAGAACATTAAAGGACAGGCTACATGTAAATCTGCTCTGTATGGGGATGTGGCACACCACATGTAAGACAACCCCGCACACTATGCTTCCTTTAATATTTAATGTTAACGAAAAATATATTTCAAATATTTAAGGTTAATGAAAATTAATTTTCCATGTACACTTGTTTAAGAGAATTATCTACAGAAAATTTTGACTTTATATTATTTTCCTTTGACCAAAGTAAAATAGTCTTTTAGGAACTCCTGTGGCACAGCCTTATGTCAGACCTGTGTGGATTGGAAAGACTATTATGAATTCCATTACCCATACAAACCACAATCATGTAGGCCTTTGAGATCAAGACTACCATTTTATTGGAAGTAACTTTAAAATGCAGTTTTTAAGGAGGACCTCACAGAGCAGCTATCACAAGAATGGTGTAAGGTGCAGGGTGCGATGGTCTGAATGGACTGATCAAAGTCTTTCTTCTAGAAGAGGGTAGTCTTTAAGAACTGTCTCTCCTGTACTCAGTACCAACAGTCCTTCTTTACTGGTCTAGAGCTCCTTTTACCTGGAAACTGAGAAAAGTGAAACCTGAAGTTTCTAGTAGAGACAGGATTTCATTTGCTAAATTTAAATAGTGTCTACTTCTAAGGGTGCCAAGGATTAAATAAATGAAGACATCAAAAGGTGCATTGCCACTCACTATAGATGGTAAAGAAAGAACTAGTCAAGGGTAGATACAATCCATTCTCAGGGGAAAGAAAACTTACCTGAGGATTCACAAAGGGAAATAATCAAATCATATTTGTATTGCAGAGTTCACTTTTCGATAAAGATGGGAGAATGTTAGCCTGAAGCAAAAAGCAGGGACATTTGGTAAAGGTTCCTGAATCACAGCAGAGGTAGTAGGCTAGACTGAAGTGTCTGTCAGGAGGCAATGCTCACAGGACTCGGGCTTGATTAACACTTGGTGTGTGGACAGCATGCCAAGTACCAGAGGCATTAAGTCTATGCTAGCTGCTCTACTCTCTCCTACTGCCACACCATCATCATGCTGTGGGGTCAGGCCAGGAAAAGGTGAGATCCGCTACAAAGGACCCGTCAAAGTCCAGAATTAACTCACTGTTCTGAGCAACCAAGCTCAAGGCAACGCAACTTGGTCATGTATTTGAACCCAGTCATTTCTTAAAGTCTTGGAACAAATTTATTATTGTAAATTTTTTAAATTTTAAATTATTGTAAATTATTGTAAAGTTGGTCAAAATTTATGTTCATCGTACATAACTGCAAAATGGTAAAAGTTGAAAGGCTGAGTGTCTGGGGATCTCAATGTGAACTCTAGTTTAGAATCACACAACATGGTGAACTCAGTCATCTAGTTCCTTTCCTTTAAAACTGAAGTCAAAGGAGGGTATGTGAACTCACAGAATACGACAGGCAACTTGCTCATGCCCATGACCGTGTAGCTTGCTCAGGCTAGGAAAAATCGAGATCACTACAAGCGACACTTTAAAGCAGAAAATGCAGTTCCTTACTGACAGCAACCAAGTGCAAAGCAATGGCTCTGCCAGCCCAAATTCCAGAGTCAAAACAACATACGGCAGTGGGTCCTTCCCCAAAGCTAAGTTTGACACAACCCATACCAAGCAGAATAAAACTTCCCTTTTGGGCCACCGAAAACTAGAAGTTATCACTACAGCCTAATTTAGGCTACCATGAATACTCTAGTAAGAAAAGCATACAAGCCATCTCAAATGTGTCCAGTTAGGAACCGTCCTCAGCAAGACGCAAACTCTAAGTCCCGAGATCAGGACAACATGCAACGAGACCTGCAGATACAGGGTTTCCTGCAGATACAGGGTTTCCTGCAGATACAGGGTTTCCTGCAGATACAGGGTTTCCTGCAGATACAGGGTTTCGCCAATGGCCCTGCAGAGAGGGAGAGGTTTTACCTGTTCCCCAGAAGAAATGATGGGAGAGAGAAACACACTTGAAGAATTTTGTTTCTTATAGCTCAAGGATCAATACTATGTAGTGATATTTTCTATTTTGAGAGTATCAAATGTTGTGTGTGAGCTTGCTAATCTCTTTCTAGCATACAAGAGAGAATTAAAGAATTATGGTTAATAATTAGAAGCAAAGGGAGCCCTTTTTCATTTTCCATATACTCAACTTTTACAACTGGCTTCTGCACCAACAATAGGATGGGCAAGGAAAAATAATGCCTTCAAAGCAGTAGCTTAGTAGATACGCATGACTCTACAGCACCTACAAATGAGGAAGCATAGATGTCACGTAGCAGGAACCAAGCAAAGACTATTTTTTCAAAACCTGTGCTTTGTCTGACTTTTATACCTAAGTTTCTCTTTGCGCTAATTATATTCATGGTCATTGAGAAAATGAGAAGTTAGTCTCAACAGGAGGGGGGCAGTACTTTAAAAGACTCAATAAGGAGAAAAGTAGAAGACCAAAAAGTATGCTTGGCTAGGTATGATCGGCAGGAAGCCTTGAGGGTGGAGGCACAATGACGGTCTAGAAGGCGAAAGGGAGAAATCAGGTTAAAGCCAACTTCACCCTACACTGTGCTTTCTCGTCTCACAGATCCTGAGCAAGCACAGCCAACTGCTGAGGTTGAAAGGGCCTCTCCTGCGAGAAGACAGCCGAGGAGGATGTGAATCAACAGACCATATCCAGTGGCTTCCTGACCTATCCTGCCTGTTTGTGTTTGAGAACTGTATAGAAACACACACTGCATCAGCTGATTACATGTTGCAACTGCAGTTCTGCCTCGGCAGGTGACTCTAAAAGTTCCAAGATAAATAAATGAGGCTTTGTTTTCTTCTATCTAAAATGGTAACAATATCCTCCTGTAATAGAATTTTTTATTTTTTTCTCCTGATCCAGTAATGCCAAAATGAAAGGCTCCTGACCCCTGTTAAACTCAACTACAAACTGAGTAACCTCAAACTATTTGCAGTAGTATAGTACTTCTTATGAATTTAATATATACGAGACATTAGGAAAGGAAAAAGTTGTAATCAGTATATATCTTCCTCAATATCCATGACTTTACTAGCTAATAAATATTCCATGAAGAAACAGAGAGGGCCACAGGCTGAGGCTCTGTCTAAGCCATAGGTCAAAGTCTGGCTCTACCACTTATTTACTTCCGAGACGACCATAGGTGATTACAACATAAAGAGCAAACAGTAGATAAACACTGAAATGCAAGTCAGACTCTTACATATATATCACATGTAATCCCAGTAGCCTAACAGGCCAGGCCCAATACTTTCCTCACTTTGCAAACAAATTAAGGTGCAGAAAGAACAAGACACCTTAGCCAAGGTCAGCAGACGCCTAAGACAGGACAGCAGACTACCAGCATAGTCTTCTCATCTGTTGTAGGCAACAACTATTGGAAGTCATGTGTACCAGCTGAAGAATGGAAGATACCTGGAGAGAGCCTAGAATAGCAGTTGTCACATACTATGTAGACAAGAAAAGATGCAGGTTGTGCCAGAGACAGATCACACCACCAGAATTAAAACTATACATGCTCCTAATCCTCCATCATATTTCCAAGCCTTGGTACAGCTGATCTATTATAAGGCTGATCAAAGTTTATGTTCATATTTCACAACATGAAACAATAAAAGCTGAGAAAGGCTGAGGCCAAACTTACTGCTATCTCTCAATACATGCAGTTTCCTTTCAGTTGACGGGTGCATACCTGGGAATCTCAGGTATGAACTCTAATGTGCAATCACTGAATGTGGGAAACCCATTCAGTCTTTTTTCTGGAAAGTCAAAGCTGGGCATGGGGATTCATGTTTGTAATACAGCACTAAGGGAGGTTGAGGCAGGAGAATCACTGCCAGTCTAGGGTCAGCCTGAGCTACTCAGTGAGTTCTAGGATAGCCTGGGCTAGAAAACAAAACATAGTCGGATTAGGTTTCATAATTTGTCCTAAGGCCATAAAGTTCCCATCAAGTGGTTGCCACCTCACCAGCAATGATTTATACCTTTAACTCAGGTGCATCCTCGCTATAGAAGCCTACACAGAATAAACTAAACCTCTGACCATAAGTGCAAGAGTCTTTAGATAATGTGTGTAAGAAGAGCCGGTGCTCATTTTGTTTTTATGAACCACCCAGGTGACTTCAAATAGAGTTCTAAACAAAGATAAACAGGATTCTCAGCTTTTCCAAGACAGCAAACTACTTTTAAGAAGCTTACTACAAATTTAGGAAACTCCAAGAACTTGGGGTCTACTGCTGTCTCCTCCTCCACTGTTAAAAACAAAAGCGATCCATGCTCCAATATAACCAGAAACCTGAATCTGAACCCTGCTGCATTTATGCAGGGCAGAGAGAAAGCTGGGGAAGTCAAGTCACAAAGCTTTATGGCTCAAGAGCTACCAAAGTACTTTTTTTTTATCAAACTCATACACAAACACACGCACGGGGGGGGGGGGGGGGGATAGTTCTTTATCAGGTCTTCCAAGGGGCTGTGTTATATGAATTTGTAGTGTAATTTTTTTCAGGGTGCCATAAAAATGTCAATGACTCTTCTGTCATACAGAGCGCCTCCTAGGGTGGTCACAAGGCCTCTAAAAGACAAATTTGGAGAGAGCACGAGAAGGAGGGGCCAGGGGGACCCCACTTACCGAAAACACTGCATTCTGAAGCCCAAAAGGTATGGGAGTCAGCCGGGCCAGCGCCACCACCTTCAGGCCGCTTCCTCCCTCCACGACGCGGATAACGGCGCTCAGCTTGTCGCTGTTCTGGATCCTGGCAGCCACCCAGGCGGTGAGTAGCCGCTTGCAGACCACATGAGCGATAAAGGTGCCAATGAGGACGCCCACCACCATGAGCCCCATGCCTAGCACGAAGCCGTACAGGTAGCCGGCCGCCACATTAAGCACGATGTAGCCCCAACCGCAGGGGAAGGAGACCACGATGAAGCCCACGACGAAGAGCAGGACACCGAGCAGCGAGTCGAGGCTCTCCACCCAGAGCAGGAGGTGCTGCAGGTAGCGGCGGACCAGGGCCAGGGAAGCGAAGCACAGGGCGGCCAGCACGCACACCAGCACGAGGCTCCGGCACCAACAGGTGCTGCCGAGGCAGCAGCAGCGCCAGTTTCTCACCTCGGCCACCCCGACCACCACGCCGCCGCCGCTCCCGGGGCCGCCTGCCAACGCCCCGGCCGGCGCCGGCAAGTCCGAGGCCGCGGGCAGACCGTGGCGCTCCAGATAGGCGCCGAGCAGGGCGCCCGAGGCCGCCGCCGCAGCAGCAGCCGCCGCCGCGCTGGCCCCGCCCCCGCGGGGAAGGCGGTCCTCCGAGCGGTCCCCTCCCGCTGTCCGCTCCGGTGCCCAGCGGCCCGGCTGCTCCACGACTCCCGTCCGACCGGCGTGCTGCAAGGCCCGGGGCAGCGTGTGGGGCAGGCTCCCACCGGGGTTCCGCATGCCTCGGCCTCAGCCGGCCAGTGTCTCCACTCCCGCCGCGTCCCCCCGCCTGCGGCCTTCCATGGCACCCCGCACGCCAGGCCTCGGCTCCCTGCGTCCTCTCGCGGGGAGGGAACGGCCGGAGAAGGGCGGCAGCGGCGGTCGAGACGCGGTCCCGCCGGGAGTCGGTCGAGTCTGGACCCCGCGCCCGCAGAGCCCGCCCCCTTGGGCCCGAGGGGCGGGGCACGCGCAGAGGGGGCGGAGACATAGCTGGGTGGTCGGTCACGCCCCCGTGACGCCCGGCTGGTGCTGCGGATGAGTGGCGAGGTACCCGCGTCTCTCAGGCAACGGAGGCCTCGGCTGCCCGGGGCAGAAGAGTGAGGCGGAGGGAGGCCACGGGAAGCGGAAAGGGGACCCGGGGCTGCGCGCTCTCAGCTTCCACGGGCGCGCGCGTGCCTGCGTGTCAAAGACCCTTGGCCGCAGCTGCTGGGACTCTTGCCAAGTGCCTCTCTTTGGC
Organism: Mus musculus; assembly: GCF_000001635.26. NCBI lineage: Eukaryota > Metazoa > Chordata > Mammalia > Rodentia > Muridae > Mus > Mus musculus. Next base: position 15,265,455 of record NC_000070.6, on the reverse strand, counting down.
TTCTGATTGACCTTTCCTGCAAACCAGCAGTGGGGTGTCGCTCTCCCCCAAAAGCTGTCTGGCGACTTTAGGGGAGGAGTTCTTATCTGTTCGTAGGAGGATAATTGTACCATCCCAGAGAGCAAAGTCTCCCAGTGGCTTCTAGATAACTCGGTTGTTTAGGAGCCCAGGGAATTGGTTGTGAAGAGCCACTCTTCAGAGAATGTGCCTTCTAGACCCTAGTCCTTTCCTGAATGCCAAGCACTGTGCTGCGTAGAGTGGAAAAGATTCCTCAAAAGACCTTTATAAAAAGGGTTGCTGTTACCAGCCCTTTCACGAGCTATGTATAGACTTATGACTGACCCAGTGCTAGGAGAGCAAGGTAAGGAATCAAAGATGTTAGCTAGAGTTCTTATCTGAGATAGTAGATAGAAGAAAGCCATTGACTTAAGGAAAATATTACAACTATGTACAAATGAAGTTGATGCATCAGAGTTGAGATGTCCATGATATCCACCCAAAAGTGGCATTCCAGTGGATGTTTGAAAATAGGAATATGGCGTTGACATGAATTATCACTCCTAGAAATTTTGACATTGATACACAGGCAACCGTTAAGACCATGGTTATGGATGACTGAATAGTAGTAGGTGTACTAAATATTCCCTGTATTCTCTACTCGGTCATAGTAGGCTGACTTCTATGTCCAGGCCTCGTGTTTGGGTCAGTCTCCACGATATATTCTGCCAAGTGACTTGTGACTAGCTTTTAGATGCTTTAGGAACCTTCCAAAATCCTTTCTCTCTTTGCCATTGTCAATTATTGGTGTTCCACAGAGTGAAGAGTAAGAATCCCAGTTACTTCTTGATGGAAGTATATAAATGAGTGAGAAGAAAAACCACGGACATGTGAGAGTTATATTATCAGGGCACTGTGATATCATCACTTCTGACTGGTGTGAATGAGAATAAGTCTGAGAAATTAAACCTTGAGGCATCAATATGCTACTTGGACCTTGTGAAGAGAATCCGAAAGACTGCCGAAATATTACTTAATATTTTATGATGATGATCATCATCATCATCTAGGCACTCCTATTTCCGTTTCTGCTCTGTCATTTACTCCCATACCGTACAGAAGCCTTGTGTTCGCTTCCAGTTCACATTGCAGACTAAAATCCAGATGCGGAGCCCTTAGCTCTGAGCCAGCTCTTGGGCTGCCAGCGCTCTGCACAGGCCAGTCTTGGATCAGTTCACCCATATTTATGCAGCACATGCCTATCCAAGATAACCATCTGTGTCCACTGGGCACAGTGCTCTGGCCACTGCAGTGTAAACTGTAACTGGACGTTTCCACTCTTGTGCCACTAGAATTTATTTCTTGTAGAATTATGAAGATTACATTTTACAATGGGAAAGGAGGCTTGCCTTGCTGCATTACACAGCATGATCAGCCTAAAACCCTTATGGGAAAATATTAACTCTCTCCCCTGGCCTACAAAGGTGTTTATGACCTCACCTGGCTGCCATCCCTACCTCACTGCCCTTGCCCTTCCCACACTAGCACACTGGCCTCCTAGCTCTCTCTTGCATTCGCAAGTCTCCTACTTGAGGTTGTTCACACTCTACCTCTGCTGACCTCTCTCTGGTGAATAGTCTTCCCTTGTCTCTTAGAAAGTCTAGTTTCCCTTTCCTTACTCATATTAAGCTCTGCAGGCCTCTGTTCAAAGATGACAGCCCTGATGACTCTCATCTGAAGGACCAGTCTGCCTGCCAAAGAGCTGTGGTACTTTTCTCCTAGCACAAGCCCTGCCTGAGATTTCCCTGTGTATTTTATCCTTCACTGTCTGTCTTCCCCAACTAAAGACACTGTGGAAGTTGCCATTTTTATTGTCTGGTGAGGCCGGATAACCTAGCTTCCTAGAATACCTGACAGACTTTGAATTTTAGGTTAACCTCCCAAGTCATGTGTTCATTATGGAGTTTTAATACATAATTTGTTCTTATTGCCCCACTCTCCTATTGTCTTCCTCTCCCCCTGACCCACTCTTAATAGTCTCCTTCCCGCTTAATTCCCTTCTTCATTCATGTAACAATTTGTATATTCTGTAACCATCTCTTTCACTCTTCCCTGCTTCCTTCAGACCTCTGACTTTGTAGTTCAACACACACACACACACACACACACACACACACACACACACACACATACATGGTTTCACATATGTGAGAGTAAGTCTTTGAGTCTGGTTTAGTTTACTTAAAAGATGTGTTACAGCAGGGCAGTGGTGCCGCACGCCTTTAATCCCAGCACTTGGGAGGCAGAGGCAGGCAGATCTCTGAGTTCAAGGCCAGCCTGGTCTACAGAGTGAGTTCCAAGACAGCCAGGGTTACACAGAGAAACCCTGTCTCGAAAAACCAAAAAAAAAAAAAAAAAAAGATGTGTTACATCTTTATTTCTACAACGTCATAAGTTCATTGGAGCTGAAGAAAAATTGCTTATGTTTATGTATCACATATGTAACACATTTTCTGGATCTATTCTTTTCCTTAGTATGTTTATAGGAAGGTTCCATTTCTTAGCAGCCATAAACGTGAATATGCAAGTACCTCCATAGTACATTACAGTGTCCTTTGGGTATATTCATCCAGGAATGGTATAGTGGAATAGGTTTTTTTGTTTATTTATAATATAAAGTTTTTGGTTTGCTTGTGTTTCAGGAAATATTAAAAAATGAACCTGTCAATTCTCTGAGCTCCTGCTTCTCTCAACCCGCCAACTCCCCAGAGGGGCCAACAGGCTTCTGGAGCTCCTGCCACCATCAACTCTCTCCAGCCGCACCCCCCACCCCCAGCATCTGGCTCACTTGTCCCTGGAGCCTCTAGTTCCCTCTCTGCCATCAGAAGTCCCACATACCAGTAACCAAGTAAAGCAAAACTCTTGAACCTTATAATTAACCAATCAGATTTATGTATCAATAAATTCTCAATTTACAAGAAGCCAATACAATAATTTCAGAACCAATTGATAATGATAAAAGCTATATCCTAATTATTCTAACCTTATGATATCATAACTACCTGTGGCTGGTTAAAGCCACCATGGTGCACGTCTGCCTCCATCTTTCTCTTTCTCCCCTGGGATGCTCTCTGGCTCTTCAACTCTTAGCTCGGCCTTCCTTTTCCCTGTCCAATCACAGGCCTCCTGCTGCCCTAATGTAATTGGACAGGAAAAATTCTGGGACATGCTTGGTTGCTTTTTGTTTATTTCTTTTTAAGAAACCTTCATCCTGATCTCCACACTGGCTGGCAGCACTGTGGTAGCTTACCCCCCAGCAGTGAATAAGGGTTCCTCTATTCCCACAGCCTCATCCATATTTGTTTTTGGCTGGTATCCATTCTGACTGGAATGACATAAACTCTCAGCAGTTTTAATTTGCACTTCATGGATAGCAAAGGTATTTATTAGTAGCTTCTGCTTCTTTCTTAGAAAATTGTCCATTCAAATCGTCAACTAGTTTATTGATTAGAAGATTTGGGAGTATTTAATTTTTTCAGTTCTTTATATATTCCAGATATTAACCCTTGTGTGGCATACAGTTGGCAATGATATCGTTTTCTATTGTGTAGGATTGTTTTATTCATCAAAGTAACTTTCCTTTTCTGTGTAGAAAATTTTACATTGTGTACAACCCCATTTGTCCTTTCTTACAGTGTTTTCCTGTGCTGTTAGTCCTTTCTAGAAAGTTCTTGCCTGTACTTATGTATTCAGATGTTTTTCTCTAGCACTTTCAGAGCTTCTGATCTCATGTGGAGATCTTTGATCCATTTGAACTGATTTTTCTGCAAGTTAAGAAATATGGATCTAATTTCACAGTCAGCCTTCTTGGCAACATTTATTGAATAGGTTGTCATTTTTTCCAATGTATGTTCTTGGCACTTTATTAAAACTTAGATGGATATAACTCTCTCTCTCTCTCTCTCTCTGTCTCTCTGTCTCTCTCTCTCTCTCTCTCTCTCTCTCTATGTGTGTGTGTGTGTGTGTATGCGCGCACGCACGTGCTCGCGTGTACCAGGCCATGCAGTTTTACCCATGCAAAACCTAGATACTATAAAGAACTGAATTTCAAGGCAACAGTTGGATTTATTAAGACTAGAAAGGTTCAGCCAGGGGCGGTGGCACATGCATTTAACCCTATCATTCAGGAGGCAGAGGCAGGCAGAACTATGTTCAAGGCCAGCCTGGTCCACAGAGGGAGTTCCAGTATAGCCAGGGCTATATAGAGAAAGCCTTTCTTGGAAAAGATGGGGGGGGGGGAATAGAAAGTTTCTTAAGAAAGATATGGTAAGCACACTCGATTGGACAACTATAAAGTAAGCTTCTCTAAGAAGAAAGTCACAAGTAGGTTTTATTATAATGGGTATACATGGGATTTGGCTGACTCTCTCTCACATTACATCTTTAGAGCTTGCTAAGGAAGACTCCTCCCAACACTTCTTTCTAATATTCCTCTAAGAGTGTAATTTGTAGTAAGATTAAAGGTTAAGGACGTGTTCTTAGTAAGGCAGCGTTTAGTTGTAGGGAGTAGGTGTTGGGAACATATCATTACACCTCATGTTAGCCCTTAGTAAACCTAGCCTTATATACTGGTCTTGATAACCTTGCTTGAGGTATCTCTATGAATGCATTGTTTGGCCTGAACTAAGAGCAATATATTTACTTTCTTGGGAAAGATGTCTTTTAGGAAACACATTTTGTCTCTGCGGACCATTAGATCCTTGTCAGCAAGTCTAAAGTCCCCTGCCTGTCAGTAAAATCAGATGAGGTCTGAGGAACAGTACGCCCCTCTTTCCCTTCCCCTCCATGACTCAAAAACGTTATCACTGTGCTTTTTGTTGAGGCTAGCTTTGGTTATTTGTGGTCTCTTGTGCTTCCCTGTGAACTAAGATTTTTCCCCCCTCTGGTTCTCATGAAGAATGTCATTGAACTTTGATAATAGCATTGAATCTGTAGATCATTTTCAGTATAGCCATTTTCAAAATATTAATTCCGCCAAACCACAACCAAGGAGAATCCCATCTCTACCGTCTTCTTTACTGCTTCCTTTAGTGTTTTGAAGTTTTCATAGCGGTCTTTCCATCCCTGGTTAGGTATCTCAGTTTGTCTTCCCATTATGGTAAAATACTCTTGATAAAAACAACCTAAGGGAGGAGGATTTATTCTGCCTCCCAGCACTCCTCTCAGGGAAGTCTTCATGGGGAGCTTGAAGCACCTAGTCACAGGATGCTCCCAATGGAAAGCAGAGAGCTGCAAAGGCAGGCTGCTTCTCTAGAGACTCCCGCCAGGATATGATGCCACCCACAGGGAGCAGATGTTCTCCCCTTAATGAATGCACTACCACAACCCCTCACAGATAATCAGGGTCTCATCTCTACTTTCTGTCAGATTGACGGTTCACCTTAAAAGCCATCACAGTCATAAGGTTTTCAGTTTGCTTTGTTTTGTTTGCTATAGCAAATTGTATATTTTTCTCCAGAAAATGTTCTTATTGATACATGGAAAGGTTACAGACCTCTCTATAGGTTGATTTTGTATTCTACTTTATCTTTCTTTCTGTCTGTCTGTCTGTCTGTCTTTCTTTCTTTCTTTTTTTTTTTTTTTTTTTTTTTGAGACAGTATTTCTCTGTGTAGCCCTGGCTGTCCTGGCACTCACTCTGTAGACCAGGCTGGCCTCGAACTCAGAAATCTGCCTGCCTCTGCTTCCCGAGTGCTGGGATTAAAGGCGTGCGCCACCACCGCCTGGCACACCTTGGAGAATCTTAGCTTCATGCTCCCAAACCACACTTCTGCCACAGTCTCCAACAAAGTACTTTCCTGCCCTGCCCCACCAATGGGATAGCCATACTTGCATGGTAGCCATCCACATCAGTCTTTGCTGGCCCCTTTTCCTATAGTGTTCATGTCAACAGGAGATAGCATCTTCTTAACATTTACTTGTGACCCTAGCTCAGTGGAATAAGCACGATTGCCCCTGTGCAACAAATGGCAGTTGCTTCTACTGATCCATAGAGAGATTTATAGATTCACTTAGATTATCTATCTATCTATCCATTCGTTCTCCATAGGAATAGAGTCCCATTTTAATTCTAAGCCTCCTCTTTTACCAGGCCACAGACAACTTCTGATCTTCCATTTTACATGTACCAAGGAGAAGTGGGCAGTGTGCATGTGTGTGGCCATTCTCTGTTGATTCTCCATAAGGTTCCCCCTCTACTCTTGTCTGCCTTGCTCTTCACCTGGGTATGCAGACCTCTGAAGTATCAGCCAACGTCCTGTTTGAGGACAGTTTCCAATTAGGGTTGAGAAGTAAACAAGGCCAGCAGAAAATGGGAGAGAAAGAGACAAGGGTAGCCTGGATACTCATCTTAATCACCTTTCTCTGAGATTTTAACATTAGCTGTGTTATAACCTGGAAAGAATTGTCCTTTCCTAAATTTGTTTTCTCCAAAGTCTGGTAATGGTTTCCTGATGACTCACCATTTCTTATAAGACTTGTTTGATTAGACTGAAGTATTTGTCAGGAGTCTCCAGAGGAACAGGACCACTAGAATATGTAATTACAAAGAACTATATTAGAAATGATTTATGCAATTAGAGGCTAGCTAGCCCTTGCCTGTCTGCCTGGGAGGTCTGGAGAGTAAAAAAACAGTAATTGCTCAGTCCAAGGAATCTTCCAAACAAGACAACCAAATGATACAGACCCAACTCAAAGGATCTCAAATCTCATATGTGTAGTGAAAATTCTAGAACTTTGGTTTCTTTCAAAAACACAGAAATATAATAAGAATATGTTTTCATTTTAATCCCAAATATGGTGATGTGGGGCTGTTTCACTGCAGCTGACTATGGTTTGCCTCATGCTTTAAGAGAGGCATGGTTTTGCCAACTGCAGATAGTTTCTGTGACTGTGCAATGTTTGGAATTCTGGGAACTTTCCAGAGGGTATATAAATGTTAGATTCCCATAAGCAGGATTGGTTGTGGTTGGTCATTCAGGGGCAGTAGTTACAGTAGTCATGCTCAAAGAAGAAACAAAAGAAATAAGTGTTATAGATTTGGTTTAATGCTTGAATTATGCTAATTGAGTTCCCAAAATTGCTCAAAAATTCCACATGTAAAACCCTGAGGGTCCCTGCCCCCAGTTGTTTCTGATTGGTAAATAAGTTGCTGGCGGCCAATGGCTGAGCAGCGAGGCAGAGGTAGGACTTTGGGATTCCCAGACAAGGGGTCCAAGAGAAGAAGGAGGATTTAGAATCATGATGCCAGGAAATGAGAGCTGCAGGTTTGAGAGCTGCAGAAGACAGAGTAGCAATCATGTAAGAGCCAGTAAAGAGCGTCCCCACCCCACAATTGGGTCTAGGATAGCAAGGATGGAATACAGATTTTAGAAACTAATAACTGGAGGGGAGGTGTTAGAAACGTGGAAGTTTGGGAGTGGCCTAGCCATTGAGCATATTAAATATAAGGTTTTGTGTGTGTGTGTGTGTGTGTGTGTGTGTGTGTGTGTGTGTGTGTATGTGTGTGTGTGATTATGGAATCCAAAACATTGGGGTGAGTAGCAAGGAACTCATGTTGTTGCCAGGAAGATTAGAGCAGATTAATCATCTACTGCAACAAACTAGATTTAGGGATCTTTGTGTGTGTGTGTGTCTATCTGTCTCTCCCTCCCTACCCTCATCCTTATTTCTCTCCTATCTATTCATAAAGGCTAAAACAGGTGAGGTTATAAAGGGTGGGAAAAAGAAGAACCCACAAAGTAGCAAAGGTCAGCTACACATGTCCTCAAAGAAGAGCAGCATCAAGAACAAATCAAGTCGAAATAAAACCCAAAACTCCCCAAGAGCAGAAAGCGTTCCCTTTTCTTCCGTTTTTCCTTTCACCTGTGTGGCACTTCCCAAGTGCAGGGTGAGTCCTCCTCACTTGTGTCTGCCACATACCAGTCTTCTCTGGAAATTCCTTCAAAAACATACCCCCCAAAATGGTGCTTCACTAATTCTCTAGACATCATTCAATCCAGTCAAGCTGGCAGGATAAACTGCAAAACTGTACCATTGCCTCTGTTGCAGGCAGAAAGCCTGACTGACACAGAAAGGCGAGTCAAAGGTTGGTGAGTTCAGCACAATCAGCACTTGCTTTTTAATGTAACCTACCCAAGGCCACATAGGTAACCTGGTAGAATCAGATTTCAAATTAAAAATAAATTCCAGGATTAAGAGGAATCAAAAGGTCTCTTGTACAGTAGAAATTGAAAAAAAAAAAAAAAAAAGATAAGTCTAGAAAGGAAGGAGTGAAGGTCAACATTGCTCAAGGTCTCATATGATCAGGGTAAGAAACATGAAGGAGGATCCCTCCCGTACTTCTTCTCTTGAAGTATGAGAGTAAAGGGTAGTATGATGCAATGAATTTTAATAACTTTCATAATCTTTACAGAAGGGAAGGCAGGAAAGAGCGCTAGAGGTAAATACAGGGTAAGAATGATAGGGATATTATTAAAAGACTCCAATGTGTTTATAACTTTAGGTTAAGAGAGGAAGTAAGGGATGAGTCAGAATCAGCAGGCTACAGGAGAGGGTGGGATTAGGACGTGAGGGAGGATTAGGTGCAGGAGACAAGGCAAAGGAGAGCTATTGCTCCTGGTTTCCCGTGCTTCTAACACCCTGGGGGCTGCCCTGTGAGGTTTTAGCTGACTGTGGCTGGGAGAATGCAGATAGTTTTGCCTCTCCTTTGATAGCCTGGGGCAGATGGTTCATCCTCCCAGCTTTTTTACCCATCAGTCCCACAACTGCAAAGGTTTCAAATTGCTTGTAATATAGATAGAAGACCATTGTCAACTAATCCTGTTTAAATGCCAAATGAAGGGTGCTATTAAAAACAAATGCAATGGCAAATTACTCTCCAAATCCAAAGTGTCTACACTGTGACTATGGTTTTCTATGTGCTCTATTTTCTATATACTACCATAAAGGTAGATAAATCCATAATTTTGATATGTGGATAATAAGACTGTTCAGATCTGTTTACTGATGTCTGGTTACTCAGCAAATCATCTCTCAAACAGAATTAGGTGTGTCTTTGCATTGACACGATGATCTGAGGTGTATTTGCCTTCCTTTACTGCCCTTTAAAATATTTGGTTTGGGGGCATTTTTCTAGACTCAAATTAGGACTTAGCTTATTTTATTACAGTATTCCAGAAGCCTTGAATTCTTTGCTCATTTTTATATCAAATAAATATGTATTTATACCAGGCAAGACTGAAGGGAGAGGAATATAAAGCGTGTCATCAAATGGTGGCCTTGTGGGCTAGCGATATAGCTTTAGTTGTTAGGATGCTTGCCTAACATGCACGATGCACTGGTTTGATCCCTGCTGCCTTACAAACTAGGACTGTTGGTGCATGGATGTAATCCTAGCACTTGGTGAATAGAAACAGAAGTTTAAGGTCATCCTTAACTATATAGCAGGTATAAAACCAGCCTGGGATGCATGGACACACACACACAAAGTAGCCTTGGAATGACAGTGCTATTCTTCAGTGGCTCACCTGATGGTAAGGAAAATAGTTTGGATATGTTTTACAGGAGACAAATACCTTTTTTTTTCTCATGCTTACTTGCAGCTATACAATTTAAATAAATACAGATATACCTGGACCGTGCATAAAAGTGCCTTTTCCAGTTAGCCATTAATTCCTTATAAATGATGGCTTTTCATCTATTTGTTTGACAGGACTATATTGAAGATATATGCTGTGCCAGACTCATGTGAGAGTAGAAGAATTAAAGGCACTTCTACCATTGGGGAATGCAATCCAATTAGAAGAGAGAGAACAATACCTCCATCGCAAAGCAAACTGGCAATTTCTGGTTTCTTTAGAGGCTCAGTTAGGTTATAATGATGTCTCCCTGGGGTAGACAGGTGAAAGAATGTTTTACTAAAGCAGGCACATGAAAAGTGTTTTCCTGAAGCCAACATAGGTGAAAGGATGTTTTGCTATAGCAAGCATGTAAAACATGATGTTTAGAAAGAATATAAATATGACATAGCCAGTAGCAGCTCAAGCTTCAGTTCACCTTGCTCTGCCTTGCTTGACAAGCATGTGCATGTATTGGTCTGCCTTACACTGCATTGCTGAGCTTTGCTGGTGGTGACATCATAAAGCAAACATCACCAAAAAACTTCCTGTGAGATTCTTGCAGTTTCTTGCCACTTTTGTGGGCTGATTGGCAAGACTTGAGGTTTCTTCTGGATTGAATGGCCCTTGCTGATTTGTGTGTAGTGTCTGCCGAGTGGTCTGGACTGCAGCTACTGGTTCATATTTGGTGTTTTCTGGTGGACTGGAATGAGAACAAGGAAGATTTGAATCAACCCCAAAGAACTATTTCTAAACAGGTCAACTCCTCCTACCCCCATAGCCTAATAATCTTTCTCATCCACTGCCTCCGGTGGGTGGTTGGCTAGAGGGGAGGTTGGACCATTATTAGAGCAGGTTGTGAAAAATATATGCCTACAGCAAAGTCTGTGACAAGAGCTTCAGAGTGCCTCTAAAAGGTTGGAATGGCAAGCATACGGAGGATGTCCTGAGGGGCACGTGTTTCAAATAGTGTTCTTAATTCTGTTCCATGGTCACACTTAACTAGACAATTCAAACTGAAGGCCTTCTTCAGCATTTGAGCCAACTAGGAAAGCACCTAACCTTCAGCTGTTTTACTCCTGTAGTCAAAAGTGCTGGCATTTTACCCAGGCTTGAAATGTCACAGTCATGTCCGCCCATTCTTAACTAAGCACGTAACTTCCTGAGTATCTCTGGCCTCTCACACCTTGTACACTACACTTCACTACATACTTGACCCAGAAGAAGGAGAATCTGGTGGAGGGGACAGAGTCACATGTGCCATGTAGATGCTTACCTAATTGCTATTCACAACAAGAAAATGAAAGCATACAGGTTTGACTCTGTGGATATAACTTCTAGTCCAGATCGATCATATGACCTGATATTTGCAGATTCTGTAATCTCAGCTCTGAGGGAAAGGTATTTCAAGATTCCAAAGAGAAAAATAATGAATGAAAATGCCAAGTTTTTTAATTATTTCATTTCTGTTGTTGTACAAGATCCCATTCATACAAAGTGCTGCTTGACTTAGGTACCACACTAACACTATATAGCTCATATTAAGAAAAAAAATAACAGATAATCCCTTTAAATTTCCATTTAAAGATGTACAAAAAGTAAAAACTCAGAATATCCTATTACCAGTGAGACTTTGATTCCTAGTATAGAAAGACTGACGTATAAAACTTTCACAAGACAAACATATCACTTTTAAAAAATATTTTTTATTAGGTATTTTCCTCATTTACATTTCCAATGCTATCTCAAAAGTCCCCCATACCCTCCCACCCACTCCCCTACCCACCCACTCCCACTTTTTGGCCCTGGCGTTCCCCTGTACTGGGGCATATAAAGTTTGCAAGTCCAATGGGCCTCTCTTTCCAGTGATGGTCGACTAGGCATCTTCTGATACATATGCAGCTAGAGTCAAGAGCTCAGGGGCACTGGTTAGTTCATAATGTTGTTCCACCTATAGGGTTGCAGATCCCTTTAGCTTCTTGGGTACTTTCTCTAGCTCCTCCATTGAGGGCCGTGTGATCCATCCAATAGCTGACTGTGAGCATCCACTTCTGTGTTTGCTAGGCCCCGGCATAGTCTCACAAGAGCCAGCTATATCTGGGTCCTTTCAGCAAAATCTTGCTAGTGTATGCAATGGTGTCAGCGTTTGGAAGCTGATTATGGGATGGATCCCTGGATATGGCAGTCTCTAGATGGTCCATCCTTTTGTCTCAGCTCCAATCTTTGTCTCTGTAACTCCTTCCATGGGTGTTTTGTTCCCAATTCTAAGAAGGGGCAAAGTGTCCACACTTTGGTCTTTGTTCTTCTTGAGTTTCATGCGTTTAGCAAATTGTATCTTATATCTTGGGTATTTTAAATAAAATCTCTTTACTTTTCATTTTGTATTTTGTTATTATGTGTGTATGATGTGTGTATGTGTGTGTGAGTGTGTGTTTGTGTATGTGTGTGTATGTGTGTGCTAACACAAGTGTGGAGGTCAGAGAACTGTGTGGTATTCGTTTTCTCCTGTCACTTTTACTTGGGTTCGAGCGATAGAACTTAGGTCATTGTTCTCTGGAGAGAATGCCTTTACCACCGAGCCATCTCAGCAGACAAGTCACTTTCTAGCCACACATACAGAAAGAGAATTACACATTTTCTAACATTTAAAATTATTTTTCTGGAAGATGATCTATCTTCAGTGAGAAAAAGTATGAAGGGTGAATGGAAGGGAGGAGAATATATAAAAATAACTAATAGAGTATACCTACTATGATCCTAAGATGAACCTCTGCCATTCGTGTGCCATTATATTCTATCCTGCATAAGGATTTGAGATTTCCCATGGAATCTGATCACACACCCTAGAGGAGTAGAGTAACATTATCAGGCACAGAAAATGCCAAGTCACAAAAGGACAGAAAAGGGCAAGACCAGCTTGAGATGTGAGGGATATTCTGAGCGTGGATACAGAGGACAACTGTGAGCCTGGAGGACAGAGGCAGCATCAAGACTTGCTTGCAGGAGTTTTCAAACTTGAGTTTGCATCACAGTTCCCCAGGGAGCTTTTAAAAGCACATTTCACTGGGCCTCATCCCCAGAGACCTTGATTCTGCAGGTCTGTGGCTGGGGGAAGTCGGTAAGAATTTGCATTGCTCACAAATTCCCTAGGGATGTGTGTGCAGCTGGTCTTGGAACCACACTTTAAGAAATACTTCTGAGTATCTGGATTTTATCCTACAGTACTTAGTACTACAACGACATTTTGCAACTGGAGAAATAAATGAATCTATTTGAATTTAGAAAATTTCTTGGACACTGGTAAAGACAGGGGAGGACCTGCCTGGTAGATCATTCCACATGTCCAGAAATAAGAATAAATGGATCTGAGCCATTTGAGGAAAAATAAGACTAGATTTGTCTTCCCTCAGTGGACTGTGATTTGGGATATGTAAACCAAATAAACTCCTTTCTTCCTAAATTGCTTTTTGTTATGGTGTTTAATCACTGCAGTAGTAGCCCTGACCTAGACAGTACAGAAAAAGAATTCTTTCCTTTAAAGGTAGGAAATATCAAACAAAACATACAATTATAAAATTCAAGGGAATATTTTTCCAGGCTATGAAGATGAGCAGAGCTACAATCAAGTGCACAGTTGGTATGAGCTCTGCCAAAGCTGTATTTACTCTTCTAACACTATTGAAGGAGAGCTCAGGTCTTAGGAGTTATCAAGTACTGCTATTTCTCTTTCAATCTAGTCTTCCTTCTGGCGTTCTAGTAGCATTTAAAGCTGTATTCACCCAGCTAGAGATGCTACTGCCCAGCCTCACCCATAGCCGAGGATGCTATGCAAATGTATTCTCCCTGATATAATGATGCTGCTGAAGTGATGTGTGCAACTCCAACATTTAAAAAAAAAAACAAAAACAAAAACAAACATGCCTGTCTTGTTCTCTGCTGTCTTTCTCTTTACTGATCTGGGAAACTGGCATGGCTGAGTTGGTCTGACAGTCTACCCTGGCTCTACCGTAAGATGAGAGAGAAATAAACTCACTCAGCTTATTACTACTACTACTATTACTACTATTACTACTACTATAACACAAACACACGCACACATGAGTACCTGTGCTGTGCACACACACATATGTACACACACACATATGTACACACACATACACAGATACAATATATATACAGGTACAGATGCATATATGTGAAAGAAAATTTGAAATAGAGTTCCAGTCAATGCTTTTTAAGACTTATCCATTAATAATCACATTTATATTTTCTAACAAATGGAAAATTTTCTTCCTCAGTAAAATAAGGTTGCTATTGTGTGATACATTCTTCAAATGTCTTCAGAAATGATCCTAGAAAACATACCTCTCTGGGTAAAAAATATTTCTGCCAAATTTATACAAAGATGCTAGATGTTAATTGTGTGGGATTATACATGTCTGCATTTCTATCAAAATTAAGTGATTTAGTGACTGATAAAATTCACATAAAATTCTACCTTGTCTTCTTGTCTTTTATTTTATTTTTAATCTTGTTTTCCTCCTCCCACAACTTCTCCTGGAAACTCCTACCTCCTTGCCCATCCACCTTTATGTTCTCTCTTCCTCCTTCCTTCCCCCTCCTCTCTGTCTACCTCTGACTGTCTGTCTGTCTGTCTGTCTCTGTCTCTCTCAATAAGAAGCAAAACCAACACACACAAATCAAAACAAATGCAAAACACCAATAAGACAAGAAATTCCAAAACAAAGCAAAACTAAAAGTTCACAAAAATCATACTGGGTTCATTTTGTATTGACCAACTACTCGACATAGGGCCTACCCTGAACTGTGGTTGATTTACCCAACCATGCTTCATTGCTTAAAACTGATTATAATTTTTCTAGGAGCTAAAAATGCAAATAGCTTCTTCATTAGGAGTGAGACCCTGTGTCCACTTTCCCCTCTCAGTGTTAGACCGTATCTGCCTTGAAGTTGCACATATCTTGTTTATGCTGCCCCAGTTTCTGTGAGTTCAAGAGTGTGTCAGTTCGTTTTGTGTTGGGAAGACTTTAACAATATGTCATTAAGAGTCATTTTATTGCTGTAGCCCTTTAGCAAATTAGCAGTGTTTCCTCTAGGTCTACTGCCTATCTAGCCTCGTGTTCTTGGCTACTTTTGCAGTCTCAAAAAAGAGTTCTGTCTCATGGAACAGGCCTCACATCCAATTTTTAGAAAGTGGTTGGTTGCCAGGAGTGGTGGCGCACGCCTTTAATCCCAGCACGCAGGAGGCAGAGGCAGGCAGATTTCTGAGTTCGAGGCCAGCCTGGTCTACAAAGTGAGTTCCTGGAGCCAGAGCTATGCAGAGAAACCCTGTCTCGGAAAAAAAAAAAGAAGGAAAGTGGTTGGTTTCTCATAACATTTGTGTCACTATTACAACCAGTGTACCTTGCAGGCAGGTTGATGTTGTAATTCACAGGGTTTGTAGCTGAGTGACATTGCTGACCAGCTTTTTCCTGTAGTAACACGCAGACAACCTTACAGTATTGAATGCTGAAGGTAGGGGTAAAGACTCTCTATGCTCATGTAGTTTAGAGGCCCTGACTTGGAACTTCCCCCTGGGCCTTAGGGAAGGTCCCTGAGTCCCCCTCCTTGCCCAGCCAATTAATGTAAAAGTCATCATGCTCACCAATCATTACTATGTGCCTAGTTGCTGTTACTATAATCTGCCCTCAATAATTATATAAAAAGCTTATGAAAGAAAGGGAAGGGGGTGCCTCTCCTCTGGGCACAGCATGACCCCGACATGCTGGAACAATAAACCTCTTGCTTTTGCAGCAAACTCTGTTTGAGTCTCAGTTGGGAGTCTCCGGGTAGCTAGGGCTCACTTTTTGAGTCTTACATTGTAAGTGTTGTCTTTATCAGTAAAGCCTTACCAAAAAAAAAAAACTCTCTGGAAAGCTCGTGGATTTTCTGACCAAAGTCAGAAAAGCTGCTGTAAAAACATTCTTGGATCTTCCAACCAAGTCAGAAATTCTGGTAGAAAAATTCTAAAAGTAATTCTTGGGTTTTCCAATCAAAATTAAAAAGCCAAAAAACAAAGAAACAAAGAAACAAAAATCTAAAAAAGCTGTGTTCACTCTTCAGACAACTTTCTCCAGATAACTGCTGGGAAGCATTCCAAAGGAGCTGTGTCAGCTCTCTAAGTAAATCTTGGGATTTCTGACCAGAAATCCTGTTAGCAAACATTCTTTAAGACCTGTGTTCACTCTCCAGAGATTTCCAGACACCTCAACTCTAGATTAAAAAAAAGAAAGGCTATCAGTTTCTGCTAGCTCCCACAAAAAGACTGGTTTTTATTTACATATCAATTCAGTTGTTTATTCCAGGTTCGGTATTGATTATCCTATGAATTAGCATCCTACTCCCAGCCTTTAGATTCTGGGGAGAGAGCCTGACATTTTTTAAAACATTTCAAAATAATTCAGAGGCTGACGTGAAATTAGCTGGGTGGGACTTAGTCCTGAAATTACCATTTCTACCACACCCTGGCCTAACCTGGCTGTGTCCCAGGCTGACCTTGAACTCAGGAATCTGCCTGTCTTTGTATTTTTCTGACAAGCTGGCTTTTTAATGCAGCTGTCTTTGTTCCTTTAGGTTCATGAAGCTCCTTATACAATTCATATTGCATTCTTATATTTTTGCATAGTTGAAAAGTTATGTATTTTCAAACTCATGTTTTTAGAGTTCTTTTCCACAGAAGGTCCCAGCATTTACTATTCTGCAAAAGACAGAGAGACACCTTCGAGTACTGAAGTCAGGCTGTCGTAATCATCATTATTGTTAGCAGGGAGGACATTCCTTGGGGGAGCGTGAAAATATGTACATTACTACAAAAATAAGCCATATGTCCACAGCAGCCATTGACATTCATGGAAGCCCATGCCTGCTGGCCCCATCCCAGGGACAGGAAGTATGTCATTCTGTCCCTACCAGGGTCATGCCACACTTAGCACTTCTTGTACCTGGATAGACATTATCACTTTCTTTAGATTGGAGAAATTTTCTTTTATGATTGTCTTGAAAATATTTTCTGTGTCTTTGACCTCCTGGTTTCTTTTCCTTCCTCTAGTCTTATTGTATGTACATTTTTTTCCCCATAGTATCCCAGAATTCCCAGATATTTTGTGCCTGGATATATATATATATAACATTTTCTTTGAATTATCCATTTCTCCTACTTTATCTTTAACACTTGTGATCCCCTTTTTCATGCCTCATACTCCGTTAGTGAGGTTTTTGTTTGATGTCTTAAATCTTTCAATTAAGTTTTATCTGAGTTTGGGGTTTTCTTTAGTGATTTTATGTCATTGTTTAATTGTACTTTCTTGTTCTGAATTGATTTCATTATTTCATTCCATTTTTTGTTTGTATTTTCACAGACTTCATTGAGATTACTCATGTCCTCGCTGAGGTCCTTGAACTTATTTTTATAGCTACTTTGAAGCTCCTGTCTTGTGCTTCAGCTTGTTTTTCTCATGGCCTTTTCCTGGCTTCTGTAAGAGGCGTAGTAGTGGCTTGGCAGTTCTTGTTTTTGTTTTTGAAAAGGGAGTTAGTTATGAGTTGTTTCTTGGTGTTGATATCTGGACTCATCGGTGTTGGCTGGGTGTGCTGGTCTTTGGTTGCTGTTACCCACTCTCAATTATAGGCCAGTATGGTGGGTGAAGGTGCTTGCTCTTCAGTTGAGTGTGGCCACTTGGGGGTCCCTAGGAGAATATGTTCTTTTGGATTGGGGGTTGACACAATAGAATTAAAATGGGCTAGAAGAGAAGGATGAAGAGAGTCTGTAGGAAAGAGCTGGGGCAATTCTGGGTCTGCACCAAAAGGTGAAGTTCCCGGAAATGGAAATGGGAAGGAAGTTCTTATAGGCAAGCAGGCTGCATGTAACAATTAAGAGTACGTCTGTAAAAACCCGACTCCCTTGCCTTTTATTTTAAGTGGGAATTCCTGTTTTCATGTTTCATTTACCTTCTGACTTACATTTTTTGAGACTGTTTTGCAAAATTTGGAATGATTATCTCTATTGTAAAGTTCTCAGGTAATGTTGGTTCTTACTAATCTGCCTTGCAAATATTATATAAATATTTACAGATTAGCAGATCCACAGATCAACCTAGTTCCTACTTTAGTCAATGTAGACATTCCAACTGTGGAAGGGCTAATGTCAGCCATAGATCAAACCATTGTGCCTTGTGCTTGACTTCTGAGACCATCCCAGGGTTGGTTTGTTTGACAGACACTGGGTAGATGTTAAAAGAACAAAAATAATTTGGAATTCAAACAAAATGTGTTAACAAATCACAGAAATAGATAATGTGTTACAAAGAATAAAAGGAAACAGTTTTAATACTCAGACTTAAGGGAGCCATCTGCTTTTGGTCCCTATATAGCTTGCCTTCCTTTTAGCCTGTTTATCTATAGATGTACTGAAAAAACTCCCTGCTCCATTCATACTGCACAAGGCAAGCTGAACTGGGGTATTTTTCAAGGACTTACTAAGTAAACAAACAGGTCATTCAGAAGGTGGGAGAGAAGTTCAGGCTAGAGATCAAATTTAGAGAGTTCCAGTGTTTTAATGATTCACTAACCCATGGCAGCAGATGAGAGCTACTAGGGAAAAAGAACACAAGCTCATTGATAGTGTACTTGCCTGGTATACACAAGACCCACAGCATTATCCCTGCTACCAGGAAGACAAATAGGAGTCAGCATTTTATTAGCTCTCTAAAGGTTAATACTCTTGAAAAAAGCACAGGACCTACGCTCTTCCCCATCATTATGGAAAATTTTAACTCCAACATCTTTGTTGCAGCATCTGCTTTTGTATGTGTCTCTCTCCCTCTTTCCCTTCCTATCTATATTGTACTGTATGGCTCCCCTGCAGCCTTTATGCAGGACATACAATAAACCAACTAACACTGCACACGCCCTCAGATGGTGCAACACCAGCAAACACTGGTTGGAACCTAGATTAAGTTTAAGCACATTAATAATATCAGTGGTTTTTCCTGTACATACCAAGGTTGTTTCATTGTGTTTGTTTGCTTGTTTGTTTGTTTGTTTGGTTGGTTTTAGAGAAACATAGTGGTTTATCTATGAAAGACAAAGACTACCATTTTTTTACAATCATTCCTGAGTGAATATAAAGCAAATATATCTTTGGACTGTGTTATATAAGAATATTTCATTTTAATTTGAGTTGCTGAATTGGGCAAAATAATTATTAAATGAATTTTTGGTTAGAATTAAGACAATTTCTGAAATATTCTTAAACATAACTGTGACATTTTGCAAAGCAAACTTACACAAGGTAATATTCTTACATTGATGATGACTATACAAAAATGTCAATTAACTCTGAGAAATGTTGAAAGAGATCTGTTTCCTACAGTATCAAATATTCTGGCATGGTGTAATCACTTATGCAAAAATAAACAAGAACATTTATTAGTATGCAAAAATTATTTTATTGCTGTTAATTGTTAAATTATGTATATGTATCAAAGAATTATTTTAAAATAAAACTCTCTTTTTAATCAGTAAATGTTTGATTTACACACCAGTTTATATATGTTTATCCCTATGGTCATATAAATATTTCTCAGGTGAAAAGGAGTCACATATGAAAGTAGTATAAGAAGCCCTAGTTATGAATCAAACATTTTGGCTTCATTTTCTAGTCGTGTTCAGCATAATGGTTTAGTCAATGGTAGATCATCTAGGTAGCAGCGGCTCCCCAAGATGTTAAAAAAGCAGACACATCTTTGTCCCCAAATGTCTGTGTTGAACAACTAATGACTCATGCGTCTGTGGATGCTTGTGACAGCATAGCTTTAGCATAGACAGTAATTTAAATGGAGCACATACCATTATTACAGTACACAAAACTTGGTAATGATAAATAACAATGTTACCAGCTGGCGTACTTCCTTTCCTATCTTTTTTAGTCATTATCTTCCCATGTGTTCCTTCTGCTAATAAATGCTTTCTGTGGAGCAGTATGAAGCAGCCTCTTCTCCTGTTTCCTGTGTTGCCTTGTCTTTCCATGGCCCAGGTCCCCGAACCCTGACTCAAGGTGATGGGATAAGGGAATGAAGAGAAGATGGACAGAGAGAGACACACACACCCAGAAAAGCTTGACTACAGTCTGGGCTGTCTAATGGAGAAGCTTCAGCAACTCAGATGGTGTGTGTGTTTATTATACACAGTTGAACAGGGAGGTGGGGTTATTGTGTGTAGCTGAACAAGGACGCGGGGTTACCTAATCTCATCCAGAGCAGGCTCTGTAGGGGAGCAGTCTTCAGACTGTAAACATATGGAAGGAGAAAAAGCCATAGTGAACATCTTCTTTACAGACAGCATTCACACTCGACACAGATGGCAGAGGTTTTGCCATCCCTTTGAGCCTCAACTGAGGATGAGTGTCATACCCATGGGGTCCCTGACATGGCTGTACCCATGGCAACAACACACATCCACTCAGGACTGCACTCCTTACACTATGTCTCCTGATCATGTCAAGAGGTCACACTGAGTGCTATACCACACCTGTATACCATTTACACTGCAGTGTAAGCAACATGAAGCTGTGCCATAAACCATGCATGGAAACCCTCTACTGAATAAGAATGAGCTTCAGGTGAGTCCTGGAACTGTGTGAAGGGTAAAGGGAGAAACCACCGTTGGTCCTCCCCTGCAGTGTGGTTCAGACTGCTAAACAAAGCTGTATAGGTGGAGATCTCAGAGACCCAGAAAATCAGGTCTCTAGAAGGAGATAATACTTGGAAATGTGTACAACGGGAAGTCTTTATGTTTATTGCCACCTGGTATATTACCATTCTTGGCCCAGCTTGAGGGCTATGCCTACGGTGTGATTTGTGGTAGATAGATATTGCTACCAGTGACCATGTCACTTTGTCTCAGTGTTGAACTTTCTGTAGTTGGAAACATAGGAAGTCAGGTGAGCAGCAGGACCAGGGGTAGGGTTTGCTCAAGGTGGACAGTCTTTGGTTCATGGTCAGGATGTTTTGTCCACCGCAGCTCATGTAGAAGTAGCTCCTTCTGCTGTATGCTGTGCTGTTTGCACTGAAGATCAGGGTTGGAGTAAAATAGATCCTACAACAAAATAGCATTTTAAGCATCTCTTTAAACATCTGTTTCACTTTAAACATCTCTCTCCCTCTGTGTGTGTGTGTGTGTGTTGGACACAAGACAAACTTTGTTGCTGTTTCTCATTTGCTACCTCTGTTTTTGAGACAAGGTTCCCTCACTCTCTGGAGCTCACCAAGCAGGCTAGGCTGGCTCATCAACCTTAGATAATTTGCAGTCTCTTCCTCTTTAGTGCTAGGTTTATAAGCACAAGCCCCCACGCACAGCTTTTTTATGGGTTCTGGGGGTATCGAATTCAAATACCTTACCAACAGAGCCACATCCTCAACTCCTTCTAATCCTTAAATACTAAGTTTTCATGCTTTTTTTTTTTGTAAACTTGTAAATACTAAAATATTATTGAGTGGTGGTTTTCCCAGAGTCTTACAAACATCTCCCTACTTTCTGCGAATACCTGTTTACTGCCACGGCACTCCGGTCGAGTCAGTTTGTCAGGCAGGGATGCCTAAAAGCTGCTCATGAAGCAAAAAGAGTTTCACAAAGACTCGCTCCTGGAGTCTGGCGTGCTCTCTTAATTCTCCATTCCCGCGTTAGTCTAGTGTATGGATCCACGTGCTCTCTTTCAGTATCATCCTATTATAAGTGCCTTTTAAGATTGAATTCTGACACAGCTAAAGCCTCAGTGTTCCAACAGTCCTAGAACGTCCTTGAGCTAGACAATGACATTCAGAATAGCCTCTGGTATTACACTATCAAGAAAAGCCAAGTCGCTCCCATATACAGGAATTTACAATGGTATAGGAAGTAGATCGGGCTGTGGTTTTAGAGTATTGCATTATTCATTAGATGGGTAGCTAGAACGGAGCTCCCTAGTTAGAACCATGACTTGGGTGTGAAAGCCCTTGCCCTAGGAGAGTAAAGACCTCACACTTGGCTTCTAAGACTATAGCTGAGTTACACCCATACAGGAATTTACAATGGCCCTAGGGGAAGGTGGACTATACAATAGACTAAAATAGGAACTATGGCAAGGGCACGAAGCCCTTGACCCTGGCTTCTAAGATTAAGTGAATCTTAGGTGGAGCCCTTTTTGATCCCAGTTGTTAACAATGAATTCTATTCCAGGTGGTTCCTGTTAGACCTTCTGTGTTTGCATTCCTCTGTTTTATGTAAGAATCCAGTAACCTCTTTGTACCTTGCTGGTGTGTCACCCAACTTCCTTATTGTCTTCTGCATAAAAAAGTCCGATGCTCAATTTGACAAAATACATTCAGATTCCACACGACCTCTCCTGTGTGCATCCTGTGTCTGTCAAATTCATCCGATGCTTTGCCCACTCGCGACTAGAGACCCGTTCCACACAGACAAAGGGGCCCAGAGGGTCTGCAGCAGTTTATTCCTTAATACTTCTGAGAGGTACAGTCTCACAAAACAACCCAGCAAGGAAGAAAATAAGTAACAACTGTAAAAACGTTATTAGTTGGGAACTGGCTTCCAGCCATAGTAAAGAGCTCTCATTAAATTGGCTGAGCACATGAAAGGCTTATTTATGTTGAGCCTATTGGCATAAATAGCCTCAGGTTAAAGTGCTCGCTTCTAGGATTCCTGTGTCACCCTTTAATTTATTTAATTTTTCACTGTGACTCCAGCAGGCCTTTTTGGAAATGCAAAGAAAAGTCCATCAGAGGAACTTCTTTAGTTTTTGCCCGTGTTTGGCTGAAGAGGCCAAGACTGAGCTTCAAACTCAGCAAGGGCGTGGAAAGGAAGGGAGCTTGGTTTGTTCTATACTCTACCATGCCATCCTACCAGTTGGTTCCTGGGAAGCAGGTGAAAGACCCCACCATAAGGCTTAGCAAGCTAGCTGCAGTAACGCCATTTTGCAAGGCATGAAAAAGTACCAGAGCTGGGTTCTCAAAAGTTACAAGGAAGTTCAGTTATAGATTAACAGTTAAAGATCAAGGCTGAATAGCACTGGGACAGGGGCCGAACAGGATATCGGTGGTCAAGCACCTGGGCCCCGGCTCAGGGCCAAGAACAGATGGTTCTCAGATAAAGCGGAACCAGCAACAGACACAGAAGCCCCGATAGACGTCAGTGTTAGCAGAACTAGCTTCACTGATTTAGAAAAATAGAGGTGCACAGTGCTCTGGTCACTCCTTGAACCTGTGTGTCTGCCAATGTTCTGACCAGATATGTGCCCATTGCTGAACCTTCATTAGACTCTTTCCTTGTACCCCTCCCCTACCCATTTCTTGAAAATAGACATTGTTTAGATCTAAAAAGTCCCACCTCAGTTTCCCCAAATGACCGGGAAGTACCCCAAACCTTATTCGAACTAACCAACCAGCTCGCTTCTCGCTTCTGTAACCGCGCTTTTTGCTCCCCAGCCCTAGCCCTATAAAAAGGGTAAAAACTCCACACTCGGCGCGCCAGTCCTCCGATAGACTGAGTCGCCCGGGTACCCGTGTTCCCAATAAAGCCTCTTGCTGTTTACATCCGAATCGTGGACTCGCTGATCCTTGGGAGGGTCTCCTCAGATTGATTGACTGCCCACCTGGGGGGTCTTTCATTTGGAGGTTCCACCGAGATCAGGAGACCCCTGCCCAGGGACCACCGACCCCCGCCGGGAGGTAAGCTGGCCAGCGGTCGTTTCGTGTCTGTCTCTGTCTCCGTGCGTGTTTGTGCCGGCATCTAATGTTTGCGCCTGCGTCTGTACTAGTTGGCTAACTAGATCTGTATCTGGCGGTTCCGCGGAAGAACTGACGAGTTCGTATTCCCGGCCGCAGCCCCTGGGAGACGTCCCAGCGGCCTCGGGGGCCCGTTTTGTGGCCCATTCTGTATCAGTTAACCTACCCGAGTCGGACTTTTTGGAGCTCCGCCACTGTACGTGGCTTTGTTGGGGGACGAGAGACAGAGACACTTCCCGCCCCCGTCTGGATTTTTGCTTTCGGTTTTACGCCGAAACCGCGCTGCGCGTCTGATTTGTTTTATTGCTCTTTTGTTCTTCGTTAGTTTTTTCTGTCTTTAAGTGTTTTCAAGATCATGGGACAGACCGTAACTACCCCTCTGAGTCTAACCTTGCAGCACTGGGGAGATGTCCAGCGCATTGCATCCAACCAGTCTGTGGATGTCAGGAAGAGGCGCTGAATTACCTTCTGTTCCGCCGAATGGCCAACTTTCAATGTAGGATGGCCTCAGGATGGTACTTTCAATTTAAGTATTATCTCTCAGGTTAAGTCTAGAGTGTTTTGTCCTGGTCCCCACGGACACCCGGATCAGGTCCCATATATCGTTACCTGGGAGGCACTTGCCTATGACCCCCCTCCGTGGGTCAAACCGTTTGTTTCTCCTAAACCTCCTCCCTTGCCGACAGCTCCCGTCCTCCCGCCCGGTCCTTCTGCGCAACCTCCGTCCCGATCTGCCCTTTACCCTGCCCTTACCCCCTCTATAAAGTCCAAACCTCCTAAGCCCCAGGTTCTCCCTGATAGCGGCGGACCTCTCATTGACCTTCTCACAGAGGACCCCCCGCCGTACGGAGCACAACCTTCCTCCTCTGCCAGAGAGAACGATGAAGAAGAGGCGGCCACCACCTCCGAGGTTTCCCCCCTTCTCCCATGGCGTCTCGACTGCGGGGAAGGAGAGACCCTCCCGCAGCGGACTCCACCTCCTCCCAGGCATTCCCACTCCGTATGGGGGGAGATGGCCAGCTTCAGTACTGGCCGTTTTCCTCCTCTGACTTATATAATTGGAAAAATAATAACCCTTCCTTTTCTGAAGATCCAGGTAAATTGACGGCCTTGATTGAGTCCGTCCTCATCACCCACCAGCCCACCTGGGACGACTGTCAGCAGTTGTTGGGGACCCTGCTGACCGGAGAAGAAAAGCAGCGGGTGCTCCTAGAGGCTAGAAAGGCAGTCCGGGGCAATGATGGACGCCCCACTCAGTTGCCTAATGAAATCAATGCTGCCTTTCCCCTTGAGCGCCCTGATTGGGATTACACCACTACAGAAGGTAGGAACCACCTAGTCCTCTATCGCCAGTTGCTCTTAGCGGGTCTCCAAAACGCGGGCAGAAGCCCCACCAATTTGGCCAAGGTAAAAGGGATAACCCAGGGACCTAATGAGTCTCCCTCAGCCTTTTTAGAGAGACTCAAGGAGGCCTATCGCAGGTACACTCCTTATGACCCTGAGGACCCAGGGCAAGAAACCAATGTGTCTATGTCATTCATCTGGCAGTCTGCCCCGGATATCGGGCGAAAGTTAGAGCGGTTAGAAGATTTAAAGAGCAAGACCTTAGGAGACTTAGTGAGGGAAGCTGAAAAGATCTTTAATAAACGAGAAACCCCGGAAGAAAGAGAGGAACGTATCAGGAGAGAAACAGAGGAAAAAGAAGAACGCCGTAGGGCAGAGGATGAGCAGAAAGAGAAAGAAAGGGACCGCAGAAGACATAGAGAGATGAGCAAGCTCTTGGCCACTGTAGTTATTGGTCAGAGACAGGATAGACAGGGGGGAGAGCGGAAGAGGCCCCAACTTGATAAGGATCAATGCGCCTACTGCAAAGAAAAGGGACACTGGGCTAAAGACTGCCCAAAGAAGCCACGAGGGCCCCGAGGACCGAGGCCCCAGACCTCCCTCCTGACCTTAGGTGACTAGGGAGGTCAGGGTCAGGAGCCCCCCCCTGAACCCAGGATAACCCTCAAAGTCGGGGGGCAACCCGTCACCTTCCTGGTAGATACTGGGGCCCAACACTCCGTGCTGACCCAAAATCCTGGACCCCTAAGTGACAAGTCTGCCTGGGTCCAAGGGGCTACTGGAGGAAAGCGGTATCGCTGGACCACGGATCGCAAAGTGCATCTAGCTACCGGTAAGGTCACCCACTCTTTCCTCCATGTACCAGACTGCCCCTATCCTCTGCTAGAAAGAGATTTGCTGACTAAACTAAAAGCCCAAATCCACTTTGAGGGATCAGGAGCTCAGGTTGTGGGACCAATGGGACAGCCCCTGCAAGTGCTGACCCTAAACATAAAAGATGAGTATCGGCTACATGAGACCTCAAAAGAGCCGGATGTTTCTCTAGGGTCCACATGGCTTTCTGATTTTCCCCAGGCCTGGGCGGAAACCGGGGGCATGGGACTGGCAGTTCGCCAAGCTCCTTTGATCATACCTCTGAAGGCAACCTCTACCCCCGTGTCCATAAAACAATACCCCATGTCACAAGAAGCCAGACTGGGGATCAAGCCCCACATACAGAGACTGTTGGACCAGGGAATACTGGTACCCTGCCAGTCCCCCTGGAACACGCCCCTGCTACCCGTTAAGAAACCAGGGACTAATGATTACAGGCCTGTCCAAGATCTGAGAGAAGTCAACAAGCGGGTGGAAGACATCCACCCCACCGTGCCCAACCCTTACAACCTCTTGAGCGGGCTCCCACCGTCCCACCAGTGGTACACTGTGCTTGACTTAAAGGATGCCTTTTTCTGCCTGAGGCTCCACCCCACCAGTCAGCCTCTCTTCGCCTTTGAGTGGAGAGACCCAGAGATGGAAATCTCAGGATAATTAACCTGGACCAGACTCCCACAGGGTTTCAAAAACAGTCCCACCCTGTTTGATGAGGCACTGCACAGAGACCTAGCAGGCTTCCGGATCCAGCACCCAGACTTGATCCTGCTACAGTACGTGGATGACTTACTGCTGGCCGCCACTTCTGAGCTCGACTGCCAACAAGAGACCCCCCACGACTGCCTCGAGATCTTGGCTGAGACACACGGCACCAGACCGGACCTCACGGACCAGCCCCTCCCAAATGCCGACCACACCTGGTATACAGATGGAAGCAGCTTCCTGCAGGAGGGGCAACGTAAGGCTGGAGCAGCGGTGACCACCGAGACCGAGGTAATCTGGGCCAAGGCGTTGCCAGCCGGGACATCCGCCCAGCGAGCTAAACTAATAGCACTCACCCAGGCCCTAAAGATGGCAGAAGGTAAGAAGCTAAATGTTTATACTGATAGCCGCTATGCCTTTGCTACCGCCCATGTCCATGGAAAAATATATAGGAGACGTGGGTTGCTCACCTCAGAAGGCAAAGAGATCAAGAACAAGGGCGAAATCTTGGCCTTACTGAAAGCTCTCTTTCTGCCCAAAAGACTCAGTATAATTCACTGCCCAGGACATCAGAAAGGCAATAGTGCTGAAGCTAAAGGCAACCGAATGGCGGACCAGGCAGCCCGGGAAGCAGCCATGGGGACTGACACAAAGGCCTCCTCATTTCTCATAGAGACCTCAACCCCGTACACTCCAGACTTCTTCCATTATACTGAAACAGATATAAAGAACCTACGAGAGTTGGGAGCCACATATGATAGAGAGAAAAAATATTGGGTCCTGCAAGGTAAACCTGTGATGCCTGACCAGTTCACCTTTAAATTATTAGACTTCCTTCACCAGCTCACCCACCTTAGCTATCAGAAGATGAGGGCACTTCTAGACAGAAAAGAAAGCCCCTATTACATGCTAAATAAAGATAAGATCCTCCACGAGGTGGCGGAATCATGCCAAGCCTGTGTCCAAGTAAATGCCAGTAAAGCTAAGGTCGGTCCCGGGGTGCGAGTAAGAGGACATCGACCAGGCACCCATTGGGAAATTGACTTTACTGAAGTAAGGCCCGGACTGTATGGGCATAAGTATCTTCTGGTGTTTGTGGACACGTTCTCTGGCTGGGTGGAAGCCTTCCCAACCAAGCATGAGACTGCCAAAGTTGTGACCAAAAAGCTTCTAGAAGAAATATTTCCAAGGTTTAGAATGCCCCAAGTATTGGGGACTGATAATGGGCCTGCCTTCGTCTCCCAGGTAAGTCAGTCGGTGGCCAAGCTACTGGGGATTAATTGGAAACTACATTGTGCTTACAGACCCCAGAGTTCAGGTCAGGTAAAAAGAATGAATAGGACAATCAAGGAGACTTTGACCAAATTAACGCTTGCAACTGGCACTAGAGACTGGGTACTCCTACTTCCCTTGGCCCTCTACCGAGCCCGCAACACTCCGGGCCCCCATGGACTCACTCCGTATAAAATCCTGTATGGGGCGCCCCCGCCCCTTGTTAATTTCCATGATCCTGAAATGTCAAAGTTTACTAATAGCCCCTCTCTCCAAGCTCACTTACAGGCCCTCCAAGCGGTACAACGAGAGGTCTGGAAGCCTCTGGCCGCTGCCTATCAGGACCAACAAGACCAGCCTGTGATACCACACCCCTTCCGTGTCGGCGACACCGTGTGGGTACGCCGGCACCAGACTAAGAACTTGGAACCTCGCTGGAAAGGACCCTACACCGTCCTGCTGACCACCCCCACCGCTCTCAAAGTAGACGGCATCGCTGCGTGGATCCACGCCGCTCACGTAAAAGCGACAACAACCCCTCCGGCCGGAACAGCATCAGGACCGACATGAAAGGTCCAGCGTTCTCAAAACCCCTTAAAGATAAGATTAACCCGTGGGCCCCTTGATAATACTCTTATTAATCCTACTCTTCGGACCCTGTATTCTCAACCGCTTGGTCCAGTTTGTAAAAGACAGAATTTCGGTGGTGCAGGCCCTGGTTCTGACCCAACAGTATCACCAACTCAAATCAATAGGTCCAGAAAAAGTGGAATCACGTGAATAAAAGATTTTATTCAGTTTCCAGAAAGAGGGGGGAATGAAAGACCCCACCATAAGGCTTAGCAAGCTAGCTGCAGTAACGCCATTTTGCAAGGCATGAAAAAGTACCAGAGCTGGGTTCTCAAAAGTTACAAGGAAGTTCAGTTATAGATTAACAGTTAAAGATCAAGGCTGAATAGCACTGGGACAGGGGCCGAACAGGATATCGGTGGTCAAGCACCTGAGCCCCGGCTCAGGGCCAAGAACAGATGGTTCTCAGATAAAGCGGAACCAGCAACAGACACAGAAGCCCCGATAGACGTCAGTGTTAGCAGAACTAGCTTCACTGATTTAGAAAAATAGAGGTGCACAGTGCTCTGGTCACTCCTTGAACCTGTGTGTCTGCCAATGTTCTGACCAGATATGTGCCCATTGCTGAACCTTCATTAGACTCTTTCCTTGTACCCCTCCCCTACCCATTTCTTGAAAATAGACATTGTTTAGATCTAAAAAGTCCCACCTCAGTTTCCCCAAATGACCGGGAAGTACCCCAAACCTTATTCGAACTAACCAACCAGCTCGCTTCTCGCTTCTGTAACCGCGCTTTTTGCTCCCCAGCCCTAGCCCTATAAAAAGGGTAAAAACTCCACACTCGGCGCGCCAGTCCTCCGATAGACTGAGTCGCCCGGGTACCCGTGTTCCCAATAAAGCCTCTTGCTGTTTACATCCGAATCGTGGACTCGCTGATCCTTGGGAGGGTCTCCTCAGATTGATTGACTGCCCACCTGGGGGGTCTTTCACAGGGAAGGAAGCAAGCCTGTGTCAACCTACCCATTGACCCAGATAAATCTTTGACCCTACAAAATGTAGCCTTATTAACCTCTGTGCTAGTGTGATCATGCTATGCCAAAAACATAGCACACAGCATGTCTTTCCACAATGTCAGAATTAATTGAATAACAGTAAACTTACAGGCTTTAGCAATTTGTTATAAAATCTACGTAACTTGGCGGCTTAGCCAAGGCAAATGCAAAGTTTTTTATTCCTGTCTTAGTAACTAATATGTTCATATTACACCTCACTTAGCACACAGTAGACATATCTAAACATAGATAAATGGGTTCCAGAATGAATACAAGTTGAAAAGCATGCACCAGAGTTCAAGAGTTTTCAGAGGTACTCTTAGGATCTACAAATACGTACTGAGTCAGACCAGAGCTGGGAGGGGACCGCTGATGGCATTGTTGGAGGAGCTGTTGGATTCGGTTTGAGAAGAAAGCTACAGAATTCAGCTATGCTATGGTAAGGCTGGAACCAGTCCAGAGCAGGACATGGGACAGGGACAGATGAAAAGGTGGGCAGATAGGTATTAGTAGAGGGGAACATGGCCCAAGGCCAAGGTTCTCAGACCTTACTGGACAAATCCTGTGTCAGATGATAGGTTAGGGAGGGACCATATCATTGCTGTGTTAGGTGTCTGTTATTTTCTGGGGTCCAGGCAAAGGTGCTCTACACTTTCCTTGGTCTGGGTATCTGATAAGTTCTTTGGTCTGGTTTTTCTGATAGAATTTAAGCACTCTCATGTGCCCCTAAAATCTCAATTCTCACCAATTAATATATAACAAGGTTTCTTTTCCCAAAGATCAGTCATTTATCATTATGTACTGGACAGGTGGTGGTAGCAGATGGTACAGTTCTTGGGTTCCCCCAGGAGCTGGAGTTATCCTTCTCCCTGAAAATGAAGTCAAACCTGCCTTTAAAATGAAATCTCTCCTAAGGCAAGACACAGCTTGATAAAACACAGTCTTAAGAAACCAGATTAATTTAGATGGCCAAGCCAGCTCAGTCGGGCAACAGGTTCTCCAGCGCAGGAGTGAGGATTAAAAAAGAAAAAAAGACAATTAGACAACATTGTGGCATGGCCTCAGCCAGTCCTGAGGCTGAGACAGGTTTATTTTTTTCCAATTCACTTTTATACCATTCTAATTACATGCAAGCAATAAGGGCAAACAGTACAATAAATACAGATAGTCAAGGAACAAGCAAGGCAATAAGCATAGTCCAGTAGTCACTGTAAGGGCTTATCAGGATGATCAAAATATCTGAGCCTACTTCTTCACCCAAGCCCCAAATCAAATTATTGCCTGAAGCCTACTTCTTTTGTTCCACACTAAAATTGTGCCTGAAATTACTTCCCTATTCTAGCCTAAAATTAGATTCCTGCCTGAGCTTACTTCCTTGTCATGGCCTAATGTCAGATCCCTCCCTGAAGTCCATTTCCTTGTCCATGGCCAACATCAGATTCCTGCCAAGTGGCCCCCCGAAGCTCCCCACACTTAGAGTGGGGCATAGCCTGGTCTTGACCATGACACTAAAATGAGTCCATGCTCTTAGTGCACACTCCCTAGATTGGTGGGATTCTGAATGTGGGTTCTAAGTATAAAAGAACAGCAAAACAGTTCAAATATTTAAGTCTATTTCCAAAAAAACCACATAGACCTTGTTTTGTTTTGTTTTTCTGTTGAGTATCTGATATTTTTAATATGTCAACGGGAAGAAGGCTTTGTTGAAATCTTCAAGTCCTTGAAAACCAGTCAATCTTTGGATTTTTGGAGCCCAGTAAAAGTTGACCTTCACACACATTCTTCACGGCAGGCTCCTGGCATGAAAGCAGAGCCCTAGCAAGCTCAGCTGTCTCACAGTGCCCTCCAAGGCGCCTTCTCTGCCCTTGGCCCAAAGCCAGGAGGCAAGCAAAGCAGACCTCTTGACCCCTCTACTGTAGGCCTACATTCCTGTTTTTGCATTTAGAATCACTGCTTTCATACTGATTGGAAGGGATGTGAGGTCAAGTACTAAAAGGAAACCTGCAAAAGATATGATTAGCAAAAAAAATTCATTCTCCTTTAGGCTGAGAATTGACATGTTACAGTCTTCTTCGGACATCTGACATAACTTTGTTGGGGACATAGGGAGCAGAAACTATGGGTGAGACAAAGGACAGCCAAATCACAATTCCTGCAAACAGCTCCACTTTGCCAAAGTCAGCACTCTGTGCTGTGTAGTTCCTAAGACTAATGGCTCACCAGCTCAGCCCCCTCACTGTGGCCTTCCTCAATATAATGTGCTTCCATTTTTAGATATGCACCACTCTTTACTACTCTTCAACAGCTGCCTCCTTCCTAGATTGGCAGCTCCGAAGGAGTCAAACCATGCCTATATTTTCTAGGACCCAATTCGGTAGATTTTTCTTCTTGGATGCCATTTCATCTTGCCCTGGACTCGACCTTCGCTCAGAACATCAGTGGGGATGAGGGCTCTTTCAGTTCTCTTAACCATAGTGTTTATCTAGCATTAATACTAGAAATATTCAGCTTTATTTGCTAGTATTGATCAGTCCTTCTGACTGATATGGAACACACCTTTCTTTTTTTAAACTAGAAAAAAATGGAGAGAATAGGAACTGTTAAAATACAACTTAAGTGTCTCTTTTAATACGTCTTTCCTTTTCATGTTATTGTCTAATTGACAATACCAGATTAATACGTTCTTTGGAGGCGCAACACAAATATGAATTGTTCTGGGAAAAGTTTATTAATATAAGTGCAAAATTAAGCTTCAACTTTTCCAATAAGCATCTAAACAGAATTTATTTCTATGATAGAGCAGCTGCATGGAGGAAGGCCAACAAGTAGAGGAGAGAAATGGAAAATACAGACACAAACTAGCACATTTCACAAAGAATCAGAGACAGAAGGTGAAGAACTGAGGTATGACTGAAATAGTCTTGCTACACCATTTTACTCACATGGGCCACAGTATGTAGCTCATGGCTTTCAAAGTCATGATGAAGATCTTAACATTAATTTTGGAAGCCCCATGGGCTTTCATTGTGGCTCAGACTCCTCACACTAGAGACGCATAGATGACTATTTCCCTTCAGGGAACACAGAGACATCTAGAGACAGCAGATAGAGATAGCCATGGTCCTTTGTGTCTGCAAAAAAAATAGTTCAAAAACTATCTCACATTCTTAGTATTAAATGTTAAAACGTAGTCTCAGAACTTAGTGATAGTGCTTTGTTTCTGTGACACTGCTCTGAAGAAGTTGACCAAGGCAACTCTTGTAAAGGAGAATATTTAATTGGAACTAGCTCACAGTTCTGAGGTTCAGTCCATATCAACATGCGGGAAGCTCGGTAGCAAACAGGCAGACATGGTGCTGGAGGAGCCAAAAGTTCTACATCTTGATCTGCCGGCAGCCAGGAGGAGACTATGTTCCACACTGGGTAGGACTTGAGCATAGGAAACCTCAAATCTGACCCCACGGTGAAACACTTCTAACAAGATCATACCTCCTCCAACAAGACCAAACCTACTAATAGTACCTGTTTCCCATGGGACAAGCATTCACACACAGGAGCCTTTGAGGGCCATACCTATTCAAACCACACACAGATCAGCTTTAAAAACCTGTATAGGTTATTGGCATGATTTTACTGGGCTTTCCGATGTGTTGAAGACTTGGTCCCCAGACACTAGCACTGGGAGAGAAGGATCAATAGAAGAATATGTGGTAACTGCCCTGATAATTAATACCATTATCGCAGGAGTGGGCTAGTCCTGTCAGAGTAGGTTGCTCTGAAAGGAAGTGGGCCCTGTCTTGACCTCTCTCTGTGTGTTCTTACTTTCTGCCTCTGCCAGTTGTGACATATGTAGGAGGTCCTGGTCAGAAGGGAGCCCTCAACCTCGAACTTTCCAGCTTTAAGAATTGGAGGAATAAATCTCCATTCTTGATAAATTGGTCTCAGATATTCTGTTATTCCAACACAAAAAGATTAAGACAATTGTATTTATGATAAGATACACATTCCATTACAAAACTTCATAATAAAGCAAGTATTGAATTGCTTATATTTTATTTAAAAATCGATGCATAACTACTTCCAGAGTTAATATTTCATAGTTCACAACTCAGGAAAATGCAGAAGGGTGGGAAGCTGTGAATGTGAATGTGCTCTGGGTTTAGAATATAGTTAAGTAGTAACTTCCTTGATATAGCTCCTGACTTAGTTTATACTCTGAAGTACGCCATGCAGTACATAAAGAAAAGAACAGTGTCGCTGAAGGTTCATTTTAACACTAAATATTACAAAGGCTTCTGCTTATGGGAATGACCAAGGTGGCTACTTTGGATCCAAACTTCTAGATACTTTGAAAGTGCCATTCCGCTGTCAGATAAGTTAGTATTTCATCTGGGCAAAGAGTACGCAAAGACCACTGAAAGGGGTTTCATTTCGGGTTCCAATTTGAGAGATTATCAGAAGTAAATACCTTGGGACAGGCAGAGAGCCAGGAAAAAAATCATGAAGTATATGTTATATTATGCGAAGGAAATCAGATTTTGTGATGATCAAATATGTTCTCTGTACAGTTTATATTTCTCAATCTAGTAGAGACATGGACATAAATCCTGATGTCTAATTAAGTATTTTTATGGTTTGGATATGACATGTGCCCCCCCCCCAAATCCAAGACTTGGTTTCTAATATAGTATTGTTTAAAGATAGGACCTCTGGGAGGTATTTGGATCATAAAAGACAGATCCATTAATGAATTTATAGCTTAATAGGCTACTAGTAATTAATATAAACTTTAAGAGGTAGGGTTAAGTCTGAGGAAGTAGGTCACTAGATGAGGAGTGTGCCTTAAAGGTTGTTTTTTTTTTTTTCTGACCCCTCCTTTGCATACAGTGTTTGCTCCCAGGTTTGGACATTGTGCTCAGTTGTTTGGATTCTGTCAGTGACAGGTGAAGACAGATAAGGACTCTAAATTAGGGCTAAGAATTTTAAAGAATGTCATGCCACACATTGCATTTCTCCCAGAATCCATCAGCAGTTTTCAAGCAGAGCAGGAGACTTTTCTAAAGGTGTACTTTGACTTTTGATATAATAGTGTCTCTAAAAGAACCAGAAACAAGCAGCCAAACCAAAGCATCATGAGTGATTGCTGAATGACTTCTCACTAATGTCATTAATGCCCCAGTTTAGCAAGTTCAGACCATCCACTTATCAGTGACATGGGAGATGCTGACTCACATTAGAGTAGGGAATAACGGTGAAGGAGCATGCATGAGGTATAGATGGAAGACCTACTAAAGGAATTGAATTGGATATAACTTTCATATAGAATTGAAGGAAAGGTTTGAAGAGATAGAGAAAATAAGAGGTGATTTCCAGTATGTGGACTATGGTGACTGAGCATAATAATATCCAAGTTTGAGGAGGAAGATAATTAATTTCATTTTCAATAAATGGTAGCCAGGGCATCTATACAAAGATACTTAATGTATGTCAAGGCAAATATCATGCTTAGGTAAAGGTTTATGTTAGAATTGTAATTTGAGAATCATCATGTATTGGTAACTCAAATGCTTTTTCAAGGAGTATTTATTATAAACTATCAGAGATGAATTTCATGAGAATAACAGTATTTATGGACTGAGAGAGGAAAACACTTCTAAACGAAATAAAGCAGAGAAGGTTGTCATAGAAACTCCAGAGAAAGAAGATTTAAAATAATATAGAGAGTAGTGGAGAGTATTACCCACTGCTGAGGGTTGAAGAAGGAAATGGGCTATTGAATAATCACTTAATTTTTGAATTAGTAAGAACATTTTCAGATAATGGTGATGGTAGAGTTCCATTGCAGCAGGCTGAAGACTAGAAGACATAAATTCTTACATCACATTCAAGAATCTCACTTCCAAACAAATGGCAGATCCTATGCTGTAAAAAGCAGGAGTCAAGGTTAAAGGAGTCAGGATTTCTTTAAGATGGGAAAGATACAGGCCACATTTACTTGTGGAAATCAATAGCCAAAGTCTTCCAGATAAGAGACATGGGGAAAATGAAAGCAGCAGAAATTAGTACAAGTGGAGAGACAAAAAGATTGGTGAAGAGATTATCTTTAGCCCCAAAGGAAGGGCTGCTGGAGATGGGCTGGCATCTGCTGGCTTGATTTCATGGAAATATTTGATGTCCTCTTTCTTCCTGTTAGGAGGGAGGATGTGCCAGGCTCTCTGCTGCTTCACTCACATCACCTCAGGAGAAATAAAACAAGTGACATGTTTTGTATATTAAATTAGAATATCTGAATTTAACTGGCCGAATGTAACTGGCTGAGCCTCAGCCATGCCTCCTTTTGGGAACAATCTGCTGTTCCTCCATGGGCAATGTCTGTCCACCCACACAGAAAGGTTTATATTGGTCCAATCCGCCATGAATTTGATTATGCCTGTCTTTTTTTTTTTTTTTTTTTTTTTTTTTTTTTTCTTTCGAGACAGGGTTTCTCTGTATAGCCTGGCTGTCCTGGAACTCACTTTGTAGACCAGGCTGGCCTCGAACTCAGAAATCCGCCTGCCTCTGCCTCCCAAGTGCTAGGATTAAAGGCGTGCGCCACCACGCCCGGCTTGATTATGCCTGTCTTAATCTGAAACTTGGTGGTATAATTGAGTTTTGGGGGCAAACAAACATAACCCTTCTAACCTGTCTAGTATTAATGATAGAAATGATGTTTTAGTTTCTCAGTTTCTTTCGTCCTGTCTTTTGTTTCTCTATTAGATCCACACAGGATGAGAGAGGAGAATGTTATCATGTATATCAATTAATTATTCATTCAAATATAGCATTGATTCCATAAGCATTGGAGAATAACAATGGGTTCCTCAGATCTACACAGATATTGATGCTCATGAGCCCCATTAACCCAAGAAAATGACAAGAGATAAGTGAGAATTACACCTCACCACCTTGAAAGGAAGTTACTTTCTTTGCCCTTGTGTATGACGTCATTGATTTGGCTGTAGGTTAGTTTGGATAGGCAGAAGATGATTGCATTTCAGGGGTATCTGGAACAGAAATAGCGATGGAATCTGAATTGCCAAAAGTCCTCATGGAGAACAGGGGACTGGGGGCTTCCTGTGCTGTACATGACAGAGAACTCTTCAGTTACTGAAGCTATTGTAGTCTTGAGGTTCCTTATTACAGAAGTATAGCCTCTAAAATACCAAGATGAAGTTATCTTGGCTTTAAGTACTCAATACTATATAGTTCTAACAGGTAGATGAATTTCACTAACCTTTTCAGCTTAAACACTAGATTTGCAGGGCACAGGTAATATACTATTTCTTAGACAAAATGAGTGATGCCATTTGTAATATAAAAATATGACTACCATAGGCTTATTTATCAAAACATTCCAAGGGTGGTAAGCTAGAGTGGCTCAAGAATGCTAAATAAACCCAGGCTTGCTATAGTTCTGTTCACTTGAGCCAACCAGTTATCAAATACATCGAGAAAGTTTAACTGAGCAGACTTTTCAGGTCCTTCAGGAGGAAAGAGCATAAAGGTCTTAAAGTCACAGTGCACTTGGCATGTTTACAGCACAGGGAGCAGAGTTCCTGGTACACAGTGGGTTAAGGGGATAGCATGGGAAGTGAACTTAGAGAGATGGCAATAGTCACACGAGATAAGTCCTTATAAAAATCCAAATAATGATTTTGAACTTAATTCCAGACATGATGGGCAACCATTATAAACATGAATGGCAAGAATAGAGTTGACTTTTGCAATGCTGTCCCTTGCCAAAATGGACACAAGGCAGTACTGGTTAAGATTGCCGGCAAAGCAAGCAACGAGCCTCACAAGAACTTAGACCTTGTCAACAATTCGGAGATTTTGAAAACAAGCCCCCCTAATCAGTTGCAAAAACAAATATGAGAGCTGAAACTAAAGGAACACATTAAGACATCAAAGACTTTCTTTCATCTGGAGCTCATTAGCTAGAACATTTCTTCACTCTCAAGCTCTGATACTGCCCTCGGCTGTTTCAGACATGCCTTGGTTGTTAGAAAGTGAACTTCTTGACTCAGCTCAGCCACCAAGAATGGGGACTCTCAAGCCCATGTGTTTGCTTATGGGAACTTGGTCAGTAAAAGGAATATCTAGGCTTTAGTCAATCAAAATCAAAGACTGGCTAGTCATTTTGGGTTATTGCTTCCAAGTTGCTGCAAAACCCAGCCAATGTTCTAAGCTATTTTCACAGAGACTCTGACAATGGTTTGACCTTCCCAAGGAATCTAGTGGTAAGGATACAGCCTGCTCCTAGATGAGAGAGCTTTCTGTTAGCTGATCCAATGTGCTGGAAGAGAAGAGATAACAAAACTGGCAAGTGATTAGCAAGGAGACAAAGTACTAGGAAACTGGAGTAGATGAGAAACTGGAGCAGGTAAAGATGTTTAGAAGAGTATTTCAAAATGGATAGTTAATGGTTCTCCCCAGGTGATTTAGTCCCCTCTTTTTACCCTTTGCATCTCCTGTGGGTTGGCTGGGATCCCTCCCTACAGACAGTGTCACAGCAGTATCAGGGGTGGGCCACTGAGGAAGCTGGAGACCCTGCCCAGGAATTTGAAAAGAAAAGAACTTCCACCCTACCTCCATCAAACCAAACCTTGATAATGGAGGACTGTGGTCAGGCAGTCTCCCAAATGGGAAGTTAGATGTAATTTAACTGAAATTTTGATATGGTAGCATCAGAATACGTGTGTGTGTGTGTGTGTGTGTGTGTGTGTGTATGTATGTTTGGCCACATGTGTGCACTTGGAAGCAAGTTTTCAGTGACAAATGAGGGCAGTAGAGAAATGTCAGGATTTAGAAACGTGTGCTGCAGACATGATTCTGCATAGAATTGAAGAGACAGCTTCCCAAACATGAATTACTGAAAGGGCTTAAGTGTCAGGTGACATGAACGGATACAAGAAGGCAGTGAGATAATCTATACTGTTGGATGACTTACTTCCACAGCATTCTGCAATCTTGCTTTGTAAGCCAAGAAAATATGAATGGTTGTTGCTATAGTTTCAACTTGAAATGTTCCTCACAGGCTGAATTGAATCATTTGTTCCCACTTGGTGACACTATTTTAAAGGCTGAGACCTGGATGGTCTGTGAATTGTATCCTGGTTTTTTGGAGATTTTAGGCTAATACCCACTTATCAGTGACTGCATACCATGTGTGTTCTTTTGTGACTGGGTTACCTCACTCAGGATATTTTCTAGTTCTATCCATTTGCCTAAGAATTTCATGAATTCATCATTTTTAATAGCTGAGTAGTGCTCCATTGTGTAAATGTACCACAGTTTCTGTATCCATTCCTCTGTTGAAGGATATCTGGGTTGTTTCTAGCTTCTGGCTATTATAAATAAGGCTGCCATGAGCATAGTGGAGCATGTGTCCTTGTTATATGTTGGAATATCTTCTGGGTATATGCCCAGAAGTGGTATAGCTGGGACCTTAGGTAATACTATGTCCAGTTTTCTGAGGAACCGCCAAACTGATTTCCAGAGTGATTGTTCCAGCTTGCAAGCCCATCAGCAATGGAGGAGTGTTCCTCTTTCTCCACATCCTTGCCAGCATCTGCTGTCACGTGAGTTTTTGATTTTAGCCATTCTGACTGGTGTGAGGTAGAATCTCAAGGTTGTTTTGATTTGCATTTCCCTGGTTACTAAGGATGTTGAACATTTCTTTAGGTACTTCTTGACCATTCAATATTCCTCCGTTGAAAATTCTTTATTTAGTTTTGTTTTTAATAGGGTTGTTTGATTCTCAGGAGTCTAACTTCTTCAGTTCTTTGTATATATTTGATATTATCCCTCTATCAGATATAGGATTGGTAAAGATCTTTTCCCAATATGTTGGTTGTTCTTTTGTCCTATTGACAGTGCCTTACGGAAGCTTTGCAATTTTATGAGGTTCCATTTGTTGATTCTTGATCTTATAGCATAAGCCACTGGTGTTCTGTTCAGGAAAATTTCCCCTATGCCCAGGTGTTCAAGGCTCTTCCCCACTTTCTCCTCTATAAGTTTCAGTGTCTCTGGTTTTATGTGGATCCAATTGAATTTGAGCTTTGTACAAAGAGATAAAGATTGGTCAATTTGTATTTTTCTACATGCTGACCTCCAGTTGAACCAGCACCATTTATTAAAAATGCTATCTTTTTTCCACTGGATGGCTTTAGCTCCTTTGTCAAATATCAAGTTACAATATGTGTGTGTGTTCAGTTCTGGATCTTCAAATCTATTCCATTTATCTTGCTGCCTGTCTCTAAACCAATACCATGCAATTTTCATCACTATTGCTATGTAATACAGCTTGAGGTCAGGGATGGTGATTCCACCAGAAGTTTTGTGGTTTGTTTTTTGTTTTTTGTTTTGTTTTGTTTTAGAATAGTTTTCACTATCCTGGGGTTTATATTGTTCCAAATAAATTTGCAAATTGCTCTTTCGAATTCTATGAAGAATTTATTTGGATTTTTGATGGGAACTGCATTGAATCTGTAGATTGCTTTCTGAAAGATGGCCATTTTTTACTATATTAATTCTGCCAATTCATGAGCATGGGAGATCTTCTGAGATCTTCTTTGATTTCTTTCTTCAGAGACTTGAAGTTCTTGTGATACAGATATTTCACTTGCTTTGTTAAAATCACACCAACGCGTATTATTTGTGACTATTGTGAAAGTGGGCAGTCCTGTCTAGTCCCAAATTTCTTTCTCAGTCTGTTTGTCCTTTGAGTAGAGGAAGGCTACTGATTTGTTTGAGTTAATTTTATATCCAGCCACTTTGCTGAAGGTGTTTATCAGCTTTAGTTCTCTGGTAGAATTTTTGGGGTCACTTAAGTATACGATCATATCATCTGCAAATAGTGACATTTTGACTTCTTCCTTTCCAATTTGTATCCCCATGATCTCCTTTTGTTGTCTAATTGCTCTGACTAGGACTTTGAGTACTGTATTGAATAGGCAGGGAGAAAGTGGGCAGCCCTGTCTCGTCCCAGATTTTAGTAGGATTTCTTCAAGTTTCTCTCCATTTACTTTGATGTTGGCTACTGGTTTGCTGTATATTGCTTTTACTATGTTTAGGTATGGGTCTTGAATTCTTGATCTTTCCAAGACGTTTAACGTGAAGGGATGCTGAATTTTGTCAAATGCTTTTTCAGCATCTAATGAGATGATCACGTGTATTTTTTTCTTTGAGTTTATTTATGTAGTGGATTAGGTTGATGGATTTCCATATATTGAACTATCCCTGCATCCTTGGGATGAAGCCTACTTGGTCGTGGTGAATGATCATTTTAATGTGTTCGTGGATTCGGTTGGCAAGAATTTTATTGAGTATTTTTGCATCAATGTTCATAAGGAAGATTGGTCTGAAGTTCTCTTTCCTTGTTTGGTCTTTGTGTGGTTTAGGTATAAGCATAATTGTGGCTTCATAGAACGAATTGGGTATTGTTCCCTCTGTTTCTATTTTGTGGAATAGTTTGAAGAGTATTGGTATTAGGTCTTTTTTTAAAGGTCTGATAGAATTCTTCACTAAAGCAGTCTGTTCCTGGGCTTCTTTTTAGTTGGGAGACTATTAATGACTGCTTCTATAGCCATTTTTACTATATTAGTCCTGCCAATCCATGAGCATGGGATATCTTTCCATCTTCTGAGATCTTTCCATCTTCTGAGATCTTCTTCAATTTCTTTCTTCAGAGACTTGAAGTTCTTATCATACAGATCTTTCACTTCCTTAGAGTCATACCAAGGTATTTTATATTATTT
Source organism: Mus musculus (assembly GCF_000001635.26). Lineage (NCBI taxonomy): Eukaryota > Metazoa > Chordata > Mammalia > Rodentia > Muridae > Mus > Mus musculus. Next base: position 15,224,343 of record NC_000070.6, on the reverse strand, counting down.
GTGACTATTGTGAAGGGTGTTGTTTCCCTAATTTCTTTCTCAGCCCATTTATCCTTTGTGTTGTGTAGAGAAAGGCCACTGATTTGTTTGAGTTAATTTTATACCCAGCTACTATAACGAAGCTCTTTATCAGGTTTAGAAGTTCTCTGGTGGAATTTTTAGGGTCACATATATACTAGCATATCATCTGCAAATAGTGATATTTTGACTTCTTCCTTTCTAATTTGTATCCCCTTGATCTCCTTTTGTTGTCAAATTGCTCTGGCTAGGACTTGAATACTATATTAAATAGGTAGAGAAAAAGTGGGCAGCCTTGTCTAGTCCCCGATTTTTTATTTATTTATTTATTTATTTATTTATTTATTTATTTATTATTATATGTAAGTACACTGTAGCTGTCCTCAGACACTCCAGAAGAGGGAGTCAGATCTCGTTACGGATGGTTGTGAGCCACCATGTGGTTGCTGGGATTTGAACTCTGGAACTTCGGAAGAGCAGTCGGGTGCTCTTACCCACTGAGCCATCTCTCCAGCCCTAGTCCCCGATTTAATGGGATCACTTCCAATTTCTCTCCATTTAGTTTGATGTTGGCTACTGGTTTGCTGGGATTGCTTTTATTATGTTTAGGTATGGGCCTTGAATTCCTGATCCTTCCAAAATTTTTTATCATAAAGGGGTATTGGATTTTGTAAAATGCTTTCTCAGCATCTAACAAGATGATCATGTGATTTTTGTCTTTGAGTTTGTTTATATAGTGGATTACATTGATGGATTTCCATATATAAAACCATCCCTGCATCTTTGGGATGAAGACTACTTGATCGTGATAGATGATCATTTGATGTACTCTTGGATTCGGTTTGCAAGGATTTTATAGAGTAGTTTTGCATCAATATTCAGAAGGGAAATTGCTCTGAAGTTTTCTTTCTTTGTTGGATCTTTGTGTAGTGTAGGTATCAGAGTATTGTGGCTTCATAGAATGAATTGGGTAGAGTACCTTCTGTTTCTATTTTGTGGAATAGTTTGAGGAGAGTTGGAATTAGGTCTTCTTTGAAGGTCTGATTGAACTCTGCACTAAACCCATCTGGTCCTGGACTATTTTGGTTGGGAGACTATTAATGACTGCTTTTATTATATAGGGGAAATGGGAGTGTTTAGATCATTAATCTGATCCTGATTTTACTTTGGTACCTGGTATCTGTCTAGGAAGTTGTCCATTTCATCCAGGTTTTCTAGTTTTGTTGAGTATAGCCTTTTGTAGTAGGATCAGATGATGTTTTGGATTTCCTCCGGTTCTGTTGTTATATCTCCTTTTTCATTTCTGATTTTGTTAATTAGGATACTGTCCCTATGCTCTCTAGTTAGTCTGGCTAAGGGTTTATCTATCTTGTTGATTTTCTCAAAGAACCAGCTCCTTGATTGGTTGATTCTTTGAATAGTTCTTTTTATTTCTGCTTCGTTGATTTCGGTCATGAGTTTGATTATTTCCTGCTGTGTACTCCTCTTGTGTGAATCAGCTTCCTTTAGTTCTAGAGCTTCTAGGTGTGCTGTAAGGCTGCTAGTGTATGCTCTCTATAGTTTCTTTTTGGAGGCACTCAGGGCTATGAGTTTTCCTCTTAGTACTGCCTTCATTGTGTCCCATAAGTTTGAGTATGTTCTGGCTTCATTTACATTAAACTCTAGAAGTCTTTAATTTCTTTCTTTATTTCTTCTTTGACCAAGGAATCATTGAGTATAGTGTTGTACAGTTTCCACGTGAATGTTGGCTTTCTATTATTGATGCTGTTATTAAAGACCAGCCTTAGTCCGTGGTGATCATATAGGATGCATGGGATTATTTCAACATTTTTGTATCTGTGGAGGACTGTTTTGTGACCCTTTATATGGTCAATTTTGGAGGAGGAACCATGTGGTGCTGAGAAGAAGGTATATCCTTTTGTTTTAGGATAAAATGTTCTACAGAGGTCTAGAGTTCAGACCTGCCTCCTGGCTGAAGATGAAAGTCTGAAACAGGGCTTGTCCCAGAAGATGGGACCCGGGACACAAGATGGCTCTCTTACCTGCTTTGGTGGTCAGAGCCCTCCCAGGCAGACACCTCTCCCCTGGCGAGGAAAGGTGCCTGGATGTCTGGAGCCCAAAATGGGGTCTGTCCCAAAAGCTGTGTCACTTCTGCAGTCTGTGAGCTGACCTGTGCACACTGGTCTCTGTGGGACCCGGGACACAAGATGGCTCCCTCACCTGCTCTGGCAGTCTGAGCCCTCCCAGGCAGACACCTCTTCCCTGGCGAGGAAGGTACCCAGATGTCTGGAGCCCAAAATGGGGGTCTGTCCCAGAAGCTGTGTTGCTTCTGCAGTCTGCACTCTCACCTGCGCAGACTGGTCTCTGAGGGACCCAGGACCTATCTTTTTGTTTCTAGTTGGTTGATTTCAGCCCTCAGTTTGAAATTTTCCCACTGTTTACTCCTGTTGGGTGTATTTGCTTCTTTTTGTTCTAGAGCTTTCAGGTGTGCTGTCAACCTCTTAGTGTAAGCTCTCTCTAGTTTCTTTTTGGAGGCACTTAGAGCTCTAAGTTTTCTTTTTACCACTGCTTTCATTATTTCGCATAAGTTTTGATATGATGTGTCTTAATTTTTATTAAATTCTAAAAAGTCTTTAATTTCCTTCGTTATTTCTTCCTTGACCAAGTTATCATTATTCAGCTTCAATGTGTATGTGTGTTTTCCATTGTTTTTGTTGGAATTTAAGATCAGTCTTACTCCATGGTGATCTAATAGGGTGCGTGGGATTATTTCAATCTTTTGGTATCTGTTGAAGCCTGTTTTGTGACCGATTAAGTTGTCAGTTTTGGAGAAGGTACCATGAGGTGCTGAGAAGAAGGTATGTTCTTTTGCTTTAGGATGAAATGTTCTATAAGTGTTTGTTAGATCTATTTGGTTCATAATTTCTGTTACTTTCACTGTGTCTTTGTTTAGTTTCTGTTTCCATGACCTGTCTATTGCTGAGAGTTGGGTGTTTAATTCTTCCACTGTTATTGTGTGCTTGTGTTATTGTGTTAACACACTGTTATTTTTGTTGTTAATGGTAGAATTATGTTTGTGTGCCTACCTTCTTTTGGGGTTGTTGAAAGATTGCTTTCTTGCTTTTTCTAGTTGTAGTTTCCCTCCTTGTGTTGGTGCTTTCCATCTATTCTCCTTCGTAGGGTTGAATTTGTGGAAAGATATTGTGTAAATTTGGTTTTGTGATAGAATACCTTGGTTTCTCCATCTATGGTAATTGAGGATTTAGCTGGGTATAGAAGCCTGGGCTGGCATTTCTGTTCTCTTCGGGTCTGTATGACATCTGCCCAGGATCTTCTAGCTCTCATAGTCTGTGGTGAGAAGTCTGGTGTAATTCTGATAGGTCTGTCTTTATATGTGACTTGACCTTTTTCCCAAGCTGCATTTAATATTCTTTCTGTATTTAGTGCATTTGGTGTTTTGATTATTATATTGGAATTTCTTTTCTGGTCCAGTCTATTTGGAGTTCTGTAGGTTTCTTGTATGTTCATGGACTCTCTTTCTTTAGGTTAGGAAAGTTTTCGTCTATAATTTTGTTGAAGATATTTACTGGCCCTTTGAATTCGGAATCTTCACTCTCTTCTTAATCTATTATCCTTAGGTTAGGTCTTCTCATTGTGTCCTGGATTTCCTGGATGTTTGGGGTTAGGAGCTTTTTGCATTTTTGCATTTTCTTTACTGTTGTGTCAATGGTTTTTATGACATCCTCTGCCCCTAAGATTCTTTCTTCTATCTCTTGTATTCTGTTGGTGATACTTGCATCTATGACTCCTGAGCTCTTTCCTAGGTTTTTTATCTCCAGGGTTGTCTCCCTTTGTGATTTCTTTATTGTTTCTATTTCCATTTTTAGATCTTGAATATTTTTTTCTTTGCCTATAATTTTTCCTATAATTGTTTAAGGGAATTTTTGTGTTTCCTTTTTAAGGGCTTCTACCTATTTCCCTGTATTCTCCTGTATTTCTTTAAGGGAGTTGTTTTTGTCCTTAAAATCCTTTATCATTATCATGAGAAGTGATTTTAGATCTGAATCTTGTTTTTCCAGTGTGATGGTGTACCCAGGACTTGCTATGGTGGGAAAATTGGGTTCTGATGATGCTAAGTAACCTTGGTTTCTGTTGCTTATGTTTCATTTGCCTCCTACCACTGATTTTCTCTAGTGCTACCTGCCCTCACTATATTTAACTGGACCCTGTCCTTCCTGTGATCCTGGTTGTATCAGAACTCCTCAGAGTCCAGCTGTCTCTGTGATCCTGTGGTTCCAGGATCCTGTGATCCTGAGATCTTGGGTGTGTCAGAGTTCTTGGGAGTCAAGCTGCCTCTGTGATCCTGAGATCCTGGTGTGGCCAAGCTCCTGGAATCCTGTTATACTGTGATTCTGTGATCCTAGGCATGTTAGAGCACCTAGTATTGGATGTTCCTCTGGGTGTTGTGGTACTGGCTGAGGATTTGCACCCAAGGTAATGTTTATGCACAGAACAGAAGGAACCTAGGCCACTGGTCAGATGGAGTTCCTGTGTCCCTGGATCCTGCTGGTCCCAGTTACTCCCAGTGGTTTTGTCCTCCTCACCTCAATTCTATGGTCCTGGGAGTGTTAAAGTGCCTGGGAGTGGAGCTTCCTCTGGGTGTTGTAGGACTGGCTGCAGAGTTCAAGCCCAAGGTAAACCGGCACAGACTGGAAGGAACCCTTACTTGGTTTTCTATTGCTGCAAAGAGGCACCATAACCAAGGCAACTTATAAAAGAGTTTATTAGGGACTTACAGTATCAGAGATTTAGTCCATGGATGTTATGGGAAGGATCATTGCAGCAGAAAGGCCAGCATGCCACTGGATCAGTAGTTGAGAGCTTACATCTGATCCACAAGCAAGCAGAGAGAACTAATTGGACCTAACATAAACTTTTGAATCCCAAAGCCCACCTTAATAAGGCCATAGCTGTTACTCCTTCCAAAACACATTCACTAACTGAGAACCAAGATGGGTGTCATTCTCATTCAAACAACTACAGGGTCTACCTCCTGGAAGTTTCACTACCACCTAATAACACTGTCAGATAGTGACCAAGCCCTTTAGCATATGGCCTTTGCAGACATTTAAGATCCAAATCTCATTCCCAAACACAGACATCTTCACAGATAACCTAGGAATGAGACATGAACCACAATGACTGATAGGTTTTCTTCTCAACAACATTTTACTATGCAGACATCACATGTCAGATAGCGCACAGTCCCAACTCTTACTCACTTTAAGTTGTGAAATTGTACTACTATCATCCAATGATTGAGCAGGGAAAACATTATATTAGAAGTTTAGGATACTGGAGCCTATAATTAAAGTGACATATAAGATTTTGAGTTATTGAGGAAATAAAATTTAAAATAATGCCCTAGGTTTTGAAAAGAGAAGAAACCAATAGGAAACTTCATATTAGTTAGTCTATGGATGTATTCATTTACTAAGACTTTCCTTTTTTGGAGCAATTTTGTTCTGACAGGAAATTTAAAGTATTGTGTGGGATTCCTAATATGACCAGATGTTTACAGCCTACCATGACTGATGTCCCTCACAAGGGGATTGCACCCATTATAGTTCACAAATCTGCTTAGGCAGACAGTACCCACTGTTTATACTCTACTGTTGGAATCACTCTAAGTGTTGTATATTCTATGTGCATGACTGCAATGGCACATATCCACCATTGAGTGTCATTTTACTGTCATCCAATCATCATATTCTTCCCCATGTGTCCCCATAGTTTTGCTTTTTCTAGACTGCCACAGTAAAGTGTCATACCTATACAATGGAACCCCTTAACATCAGGCTGGATTCTCTCACTTAGTAGAATGTGTTTAAGTTTTCTTCATATTCTTTTCAAAGGTTTATTCTTCATATCATTTTAACATTCAAAATATTTCATTATCTCCATTTATCCATTCATCTGGAAAAGACATCTGTGTTGCTTCAAGTTTTGGCAATTGTGAATAAAATTGTGTGTGTGTGTGTGTGTGTGTGTGTGTGTGTGTATGTATGAACATATTTCATCACTTTGGGTAAATACCAAGGAATGTAGTTGCTAGATCATATGGCAATAACAGTCTCCAAGCAATTTAGGCATCACTAACACCTATTATAGTATATTCACAAAAACTCTAGGAGAAAGAGATGAGCAGTCACTTATACTGACTATATCATACTTTATAAGGGGAAAACCTTAGACTATATACACAGTGGTTCTTGTCTATGGAAACTAGGATTCCGGTGAGGCTATGGGATCTCTTCTATGAATAATTAAGGGAAGAGAGAAAAGAGTTACTTCTTGAATTACTTTCTGCCAAAGTTTTGGGTCATCACTATTATGCTGACTCTAAATCTCCTCCTCACCTGTCAAATTTAGGTGATATCAGTTTTGTTTGTTTGTTTGTTTGGGTTTTTTTGGTTTGTTGCAAATAATTACTGTGTGGGGAACAAATAAGTTCCATGGTAGCACAGAGACAGTGCAGAGACTTTAAAGAGGAGGAGGACATGTAGGACATTATTGACTGCTTCTGAGTGGATTTTTTTTTTTTTTAGTATAATGATCGATGTAAGCAGAAGAAATTACAAATTGAGCTTTAGTATAGAGAAAAAGAATTCAAGATTTTTGTCTTTCTGATTTTGTTGAAAGGGAGGAACAAAGTCCCAGTTAAATTAAAGTCAAATTTTAGGTAAACTCTGAATGTTCGCCCATAGTAATCATAACAAAGTGTGTTTGTGTTTTTATTGGAATATCAAATAATAATCTTGAACTCAAATAAATAGATAATCTAGAAGCCACTGCACTTAAAAGACTGTTAAGGATTATATCTCTAGTCCTGTCTAGTGCGTGTTGTCTAATAATTTACATTTCTTCATTCTTTACCAGCATGCTCCAGAGAACACTGACTGGTCTCTCTAGTCCTACTCAGTGCCTCTTGATAGCATCATCAGGTGTCCCATTACAACTTCCAGGGATCTTCTACTTTAGATCATCCTATGCTGCGCTCCCAGAAAGGAACATTCCAACCATTTAGACAATATAGCTTTCCACTGGAGAACATAAACACAAATGAAACCAACCAAAGCAATAAAAGACACTTTATAATTTCAGGTCATTAAGCAGGAAAGTCTTTTCATACCTGTTTGCTATTGATAATCATTTTGTGCTCAGAATCTGCCCCTTTCTAGAAACGAGAACAAGACAACAGAAACCTGAAAAGAAGAAGACAGAAGTGTGACAGGAATAATCGTTGAAATAGCATTTAACAAACCTTCATTGTTCATAATGCCTTTCATTGTTTTTTAGCATAGTTAACATCAAAACAAGAACAATACTCATGACATTTCAATCTCCAAAGAAAGAAAGAAAAGGGGGCATAGTGAATCAAAGGAATCAATGCTATTTGATATCAGAATATCAAGATATCAGGACTCCATGCTATTTTCTTCCTTTGAGAGTGTCTATTTTAAGTGTTATGACAGCTTGCTTTGTATAATAACATATTCAAAGTGAGTTTTGAATTTTAGGAGACTGATTTTTGAAATTAACATGGCCATAAATGGACTCTGATTAGCCTAGTGGGCTTCTTACTGCAGAGGAAAAGAGGCTTATCAAATCCCTGCCCCCCATCCACTCACAGATCTGCTAGCAAAGGTATTGTGGATAAAGGAGGAAAAATCCAGCATCCTCAATTTCAAGTGTTTACTCTCATTCTTTTTCTTCGAGCTTCATGTCCAACATCCTGACAGCTGGACATTCACTTGTTGAGACACAGTAGCCAGGCTAATGGACAATGTCAGCCATTGTAATGGGACTTTTAAAATATCATCAATTCCTTTCAACACACACTTCATGTCTAAAAGGCAGGATTCTATCTGAACACACCATTGGTCAAAGCAGTTTCTTCACACATGGATGCTCTAACTGCTCTAGAATCCTCTTATGCATTAGAGAGCCCCTTGTCCCATCATGATAGCTTTCCTAGGCTTGGGATCCTTCTATCAGAATAAACCTGCTTCTGAGAAGCTCATGCTTCTATTGATAAGAACTATGAACAGAGTGCCTGTTGGGTTCATTACCTTGAAGGCACAGGAGAGTGTAGCCCAGTTATGGATCCCTAAGTCCAAAGGATGAACTTAACCTTGAACACAAGAATTAGAATCATAGTATATCTAGTTCATGCCGACCATTGTGACAATATCTCTAGATCATATTTGACATAAGCCAAATGTCACTAGGCTAGAGCACATTGCATAGATTTGTTTTTTTAATCTTCACAATAGATTAGAGGGTTACTATTTTTGTGTCTATGTGACTCTTGGGAAAATTGTGATAAAGGAAGTTAAATAACTTACTAGTACTAGTCACGTTTTTGACAAAGGGTAGAGCTAGGATCCAGAATCATGCCCATAATTTTGACCATCATGACATGCATGTTTGTTCCCAATTTGGGATATAATGAAGATTATTAATAATTGAATGAATGAACAAGTAACAAATGAATGAAACCTTTCCTGGGAGTCAAAACCATGAAGGAGGGCGGACCTTGCATAAGTTGAAATCGACTAGGTTGTTTAGGGTTAGCCTCCTGTGGAAACGAAATTCCATGGTAAGAGCAATTTTCAGATTTTTAAAGACTGATTGAAAAGTCATGAGAGGAGAGGACTCTGCATATAAAGGACATATAAAGGACAATATAAGAAATATACTGAAGAAAACGGACAAATGCAAAATCCTAAACACTTTTTTAAATAGAAAGCCTAGAGGCGGAATGAAAGGGTGCCTATTGTCTGGAGAGGTTATTTAACTGTAGTGCAAAGAGCAATAAGGGGTCATTTACAGTCACTGGGCAGGGAGAGCATTTTTTAACAATAATGAAAGGCTTGTTGGATTCTTTTATTATTATTATTATTTTGCTACAGCTTTTTGCACTGATCCAGATGTACGGGAGACCAAAAGCAGGAAGTAGGAACCATGGAGGTTTTGTGAACCCCACGGTCTGGGGGAGTGATTGACCACAGCACAGCCATCAAGAGACTATTCCAGGAACAGAGGCTGTTTTCCCCATTCAAAAGCCATTTAGAATACGAAAAGAACAGGAACACAATTAGCTTCTTATCCTGGTTCCTCGGAATCTCCCTTCTCATTTTCTTCCTCTTCTTTTTTATTATTAGCCAGAGTTAGATATTAATTCTTCTCAAATAAGTATGAGGCCAAAGACATTTGAAATATGAATAGTGTGGCGTCTCAAATGTTCACGTGACCTAGGGAACAAGAGTAGAAACTCCAACTTCTCAGTTTTAAAGCTTTAAAATTCCACATGGTAGGGTGAGGGGGTCTGTAATTTTGTTGTGCCAAGATTAGCAGTAGAACACGCTCTGTTTTCGAAGAGCTCAGAACAGGTGGTCAAGATAGGCTGGGGAGTGATTTCAAAATATGGAGCATGTAGGGGAGAAAGAAATCTTAAAAATGTTCCCAGAATGCAATAACTGCATGCCTAGCAGTAATTCGAATAAGAAATACTTAGTACAAATCAGAGATATGCCCTGAATTTTACTTTGTTCAAACACCACCAGATATTTTGATTCCAGAAAATAAAGAGGGTCAACTATGTAAAATGATATAGATTAATATTACATTTTCTTTTCTTGCTTTTTTTTTCTTTCTTTTTCTTTTTTCTTTCTTTTCTTTTTTCTTTTTGTTTTTGTTTTTGTTTTGCTTGTTTGTTTTGTTTTTCAAGACAGGGTTTCTCTGTGTAGCCCTGGCTGTCCTGGAACTCACTCTGTAGACCAGGCTGGCCTGGAACTCAGAAATCTGCCTGCCTCTGCCTCCCTAGAGCTAGGATTAAAGGTGTGTGCCACCACTGCCTGGCAATATTACATTTAAAAATTATGAATAGTGAACTGTTTGCTAGATAATACATCCTTACATTTAGGTGAGTCATATGAGCCATCAATTTAGGAAACTGATTTGAAACCATGAGGCACTCTAAGATTTTGGTTTTTTTTTTTTGTTTTTTGGTTTTTGGTTTTGTTTTTTTTGGTTTTTTTTTTTGTTTTTTTTTTGCTAGCAACTCAGATGTCTTTTACAGCAAAGAAAAAATTAAATTGTAATTTTAAGTGGAAGAATGATTTGATTGTCCTTTAAGCAATACAGTTCCATTGTGGCTCTTTCTCAGACAAGATCAGCCAAGAGTGCCGTCATTTTTCCCTTCCCTTTCACATGGTTGGAGCTCTGAAGTGTTCAGTGAGAAGGAACAATAGTGGCTACAGTCCAGTCACATAACACACAGCAAAATGTCATGAGAGTTCTCTCTCTCTCTCTCTCTCTCTCTCTCTCTCTCTCTCTCTCTCTCTCTCTCTCCTCTCTCCCTCTGAGATTCTACTCTTATGGAACCTATCATATAACTCTCCTCTTCCAGAAAAATCTTCCCAGCTGTGTCAATAAAATCCCTGCCCCTCTCTTCCATAACTTTGCTATATAAAACCCCACATTTGCCTGCATTCCCCAACCAGCTAGACAAAAACAAAGTGGCACAAAGGCAAATCCACAGCACCCACTGCTGCTGCAGCCTGACATGGCAGGGCTGCCTTTTGCCATATATCAGAACATGTAAATACAGAGAAAACTGAATGGAAAATGCCCCTCTCTCCACCAGGCACAAGAGGCAAGGTGAAGTATCCTTTCCTTTGTCCTTGCTCCATTCTGGGCTCACTATTCCCTTCCTGGTCATACTCAGTTCACTCTTAGGATTTGTCCGTCCTTCATGACTGTGTCTAAGGTCACATATCAAGCTATTTGCAACATTGATTTATATGGGAAAATATTACTCAACAAGCTGACTGATAACCCAAGAAGCTAACAGGTGCTGTGGAAAATGAGACCTTAGAATAATAGGACATAGTTCCAAGAACAAGTTTAACTAGGGCCAGCGTGTGTTCAGTTGGACTCTATTACATCATCGACATGTTTATTCAGCTGGTGGTCAGCAGACACTCAGCAACAGCTGTTAACAGCTGAGTGGACTGCTTTGGAAAGAGCTTTGGTGTGTAGGGATTTTGGAAATGAAAGAAAAGGAAGTTCTTTAGTGTCATGATGGTGCCAGTTAATCTGATACACTAAATACCACTAAAATATTGTGAGCCGTACAGAAGCCCAGGGTGGAGTGTGTGAAGGAGAGAAGTTGGCTCTGTCTCTACTGTCACATCATGTTTTTATCTTTAGGTGGTGAACTGGTATAACAAAAATGACATGAAGTTGTGGGAAACTCTGCTAATTAAGGTCAAAGTCCACCATGACCAGATAGCCCCTGGGCTTAGCCCAATATGGGAGACTCCCTTTGTTAGCGGGGCTTCTCCTTCTCTAACCTTGTCTGGAGAATTCAATGCCCCGGAATAGGCCTCTACCTGGAGAATGTCATATACCTTCAGTTAGATTACAGGATCATTTTCTTTTCTCCTGATACAACCTGTTCAGCCCGCACCTGAGATTCCTAAAGTGCTTCCCCATGCTAATGAGGTATTGAAGGTACTCTAAGCCTCCAGTCAAGGAGGACAAGAAAAAGTTCTGGAACTGGTTTGCAGCTTCCCACCAGACTGGAAAGGGTCTGGGACAAATGTTCCAGGTCTCCTCTCGGGTTCCCTAGGTGGGTACTGCCCAGGTATACCAGCTAGAGAATAAGTCACAAACTGGGGTCTGTGGTCAGCGTCACCCTTCAGGGCATCAGAGCACTGCTGTATATCAGGCCGGAAGGGGAGAGTGGGTCCCAAAACAAGCAGGATCCATTGCAAGCAAGCGTGGAGTGCTAGAGGGGTGGGAGATGAAACAGGCTTTCTTTGGGAGTCCTAGTGTCACAGCTCCTTAGGTGAAGGCCTTCCCAGCGGTAATCCTTGATGAAGCAGTTCTCTCAGATGATATTAGCTTATTCATCTTTCTTTACAGGGGTGGACATGAATGCATATGTTTTATTCGTGATGAACCATGAATTGTTTAATTTAGGGGAAGGGTGTGAGTATGTCCAGGAAGGGAAGGTCACTGGCTGACGGCAAAGGCTATGGCGATGTCTAATGAGCATGGAGACGCATTCCAGGAACTGTGTTCTGCGACTGTCCGGCTGTTATCACCTTAGTTGAGTGTCAGGGTTACTTGCCCCAGAGTAGGCACAGAGGCAGGGAGAGAGCAGCCCCACCCTTGGCGTCTCAGGTCTCAGAGATTCCCGGGGATAAGCAGGCTCCTCCTCACCAGTTCTTACACCCATCGGTGGCAATGTCCATGTTCCCTACATTCATGAATTTCACATATCACTTCTTCCTGGAGAATGCACTCACTAAAGCTTGTTACAGAGGAAAATGCAGTTAATCATTCAAACTAAATTCTATCCTGAGTAATGTGGCTCGAAGTTCTGAACTTTCTCGTGATAAACAAGCACAATGCATCTGAACGTTATGAATAAACATCATAATTTGAGGGCAGGGGTTTGGGTTGAGACAAATATATAATTTTACTCTTTCAAACACAGTTAATGATAATAAACAAATAAGCTCCAGATAATTCTAGAACAATTTAACTGATAATTTCCTTAGATAACCACTGCTACATATTCTAGAGGGGGAAGGAAGGCCTCTGTCCTAAATTGTTTAGAAAAAGCTTCTGAGGGCAAAGAAAATGAAGACTGAACACCAAAACATGAAGAGACTGTGAGGATGAAAGATGTGAGCCACGCTGGACAGCAGGGAAATGCAGCACGTTTGGGAAATAGCAGGAGATGCTGTGACTGCTGCTCCAGGAGACTGTGCTCATCCAGGAAGATGTTTGCACACACTGTTCCTTAAATGAGAAAATGCTGAATTGAGAAATTTGAGATTATCCTGTGGCAATCACAAATTTTTAAAATAGCATTCAGCTGAAAATGATTCTTTTGGGTGCTGTCTTAAAATCTTTTCTTCCTGTGAATATTTTGATTCTCTTCTTATTAATCTTATTTATGTGGATAAAGTGAATAACTTGGGTTTATTTCTCTGTATAATTTGATATGGAACATAAATATGTTAAAATTGAGTTCATATCCTAGTGGCAGAAGGGACTGGTTTCTGACTTTGGTTCAGGGTCTACAGAGTTTTATCAGAATTCATAGGTTCATAGCTACCTTGGCTTTCACTGTTTTTATGAAGACTCCATTATGTGGGATTCTGTAAGTGAATTCTAGGACTCAAATTTACTAATTTCATTTGCTTCAACTTCAAGTTTACTAATTTTATTTGTTAGCTAATTTGATGTCTTTTTATAATTTATAAATTTTATAATTTTTTTGTAGAGAGTTTTAAGATCAGCTGTGATTTATTGACCTCTTTTCACGTTATTTTGTTCATGGAACTAGAAGGACCCATGCTTACTTTGTACAGAATAGCAAGCTGGTCCAATTTAACTTCTTGTGGTGTTTTGATAGTTATGGCTTCCGTAGACTCATGTGTTTAAATGCTTGGCCCAGGGGTAGTAGCACTATTAGTAGGTGTGGCCTTGTTGGAGGAAATGTGTCACTGTGGGGTAGGGGTTTGAAGTCTCCTATGCTCAAGGTCTGCCCAGTGTGTGTGTAGCACAGTCTCCCCGTGCTGCCTCAACTCTCAGTTCCACATGAAGTTCTCGAAGTCTCTATGGTGTCATGCTTTTCACCATGCTGATAATGGACTGAACATCTGAAATGGGAAGTCAGCCACAATTAATTGTTTTCTTTATAAAAGTTGCCTTGATTATTGGTTTTCACATCAATAAAAGCCCAAAACACTTGTCTTCTCTCCAAATAAGTTTAATAATCACTTTTAGTGTCTCCAGCTCCCACCTCTACCCTTATACATGTACTCTCAAGATTGTGTTTTAGAAAAACCATGAATTGTTTTTGAGTCTTGTGTGGATATTGGCTCTGGGTGGGGAGAGCAGTTGTCTAGGAGTGAATCTGTGTTCTAGGAAAGCTTTTCTGGGTTGGAAGACACACGATAAGAATGACTGTAAAATAGATATGGAACAGTTTTCAAATTCAAAGTGGTCACAATGACACAAAAGAGACAATGTCTTCTAGATCAGCAGTTCTTAACTTGTGAGTCTTGACCCCTTTCAGGTCACATGTTGTACTGGCTGGTTTTGTGTGTCAACTTGACGTAGGCTGGAGTAATCACAGAGAAAGGAGCTTCAGTTGGGGAAGTGCCTCCATGAGATCCAGCTGTGGGGCATCTTCTCAATTAGTGATCAAGGGGGAAAGGACCCTTGTGGGTAGTACCATCTCTAGGCTGGTAGTCTTGGGTTCTGTAAGAAAGCAAGCAGAGCAAGCCAGGGGAGACAAGCCAGTAAAGAACATCCCTCCATGGCCTCTGCGTCAGCTCCTGCTTTTTGACCTGCTTGAGTTCCATTCCTGACTTCCCTTGGTGATGAACAGCAGTATGGAAGTGTAAGCCGAATAAACCCTTTCCTCCCCAACTTGCTTCTTGGTCATGATGTTTTGTCCAGGAATAGAAACCCTGGCTAAGACATATATAATATATTTGCATTAATATTCACAACAGTGGCAAATTACTGTTTTGAAGTAGCAACAAAAGATTTTATGGTTGGGGTTCACCACAACACAAGGAACTTTATTAAAGGATTGCAGCATTCAGAAGGCTGAGCAGAGCTAACAATGTTTGTTTTGGATTTCTTTTTCCTCCACTTGAGTTGGGAGGCTTGAAAAGAAGAAGCAACCCCATAAGTAGAAATATAAAATGGAAGACTTTCCTTTTTAAAGGAAATGCTTATAGAAATGTCATTTGATGATTCCAATATCAACATTTCCAGTCCAAAGGATCTACAAACAGATGATAACTTGGCCCAGGAAAGGCTCTGGGCAACAGGTGTCCCAGGTCAAAGCAGATGCTCCGGGGTGGCACTGCAGCCAGCTCTGCTTCTCAAAGGCCATGAAGGTGACCTTGAGCAGGCAACCCATGTTCTCCATGGCAAGTCTCATCATGTGTTCACAGATGCATAGTGGATGCAGCCATTGCCTACAGAGGGAAGATGCTTCTGAAGCAGGTAGGTGCTTTTCCAGTAGTGAGCGGAGGAAAGTAGAAAACAGTGGAATGTGGCCCAGGTAGCTACCACCTTTAAAAGATGGTAAGAAGAACTAAAAGTAACAACACTCTAGACTCACCATTTCCCTCTCTCTTTTAGTCCCTCCCCATTCTGAGCTTAGCTCAGCACAGAATTAATTCTGTAAATGATATCCCTGGACAGTGTTCTGCTCAGGTGTAAGTGGAAGTGGTGGGTAAGGGACAAGTGGGAGTCTGGGCATTTGCTTCCTCCCTTTGCCTCTTTACACTGACCTCCAGACATCTGTCTTCCTGATGTGGAGGCTCAAGGTGGAACTCCAGTAGGTAGGCTTTATAACAGTGCCACATTCACTCTGCCTGTGGAGTGACAAGCTGAAACCCAGTGTCCATGAGACTACAGATACCTGATCCTGCAGCTGTTAGAAATATGAGTTCTGACCAGGGCTTTTGAGAAAGGCAAATTTCAGTGTCAGTTTGATCTCAGCTTGAAACTGCTGCAGCCAGAAACTGCCATCTGTCTCCCCACCAGTCAAGAAATGAGTTTTACCTGGTGTAGTTTTGTCTTTAGTATAATGACCCTTGGTAGATGTTTATGTAGCTAAATGTATTTCTTATTCTATCACGTTAGACAGCTGACAGTAAAAACCCTGGAGAGAAACACTCGGAGAAGAGGAAAACTGAAGGAGATCATTTTTAATGGCATATTATAATTTTTCTTTTACCTAGTACCTTGAAAATCAATTCAAAATTTATCTCCTATGTATTTTAGTGATCTGTCAACAGGATTCTATGTCCTTTTGGAACATTAACCTTGATTGTTGTCTTGACTCTTCCAATTCTACTTCACAAATATGTTTCCCTCTGCTGGAAAAGATAACAATTCATCTAATTAATTTGCCTTTTATGATTGATTCTGGCATTTATATTCTGGCCTTTGAAGAACTGAAGTTAGGTTGCTGATCCCTTTAATGAAGGACATACAATTCTGCTAGACAGTAGCAGCTTTTTTTTTTTTTTTTTTTTTTGAGGTTTAGGTATCATATTGCAGAACTGGTAGAGAAGTTCAAAGCTTTTCCTAGAAAAGCAAATCCACTTGTAACTTATAACATTTGGTGAATAATTTGCCTAGATTTGCCTGTTGTGCTTCTCAAACATTTGTCTGATTGCAGTCACCCAGTCAGGGAATTAAAACAAATTCCCAGGATCTACCCTCTAATAGTTTTCTTTTAGAGATATGGGTTAGGGGCCACAGTTTTCTGTACAAGAACTACCTGGGATGACCCTGGTGAAGGTTATCCTTAGGTTACATGAAACAATGCTGCAGTGGAGGGCAGACATGTCTTGACAGTCTTTTGAGGAAAGCATTCAGTAGGATTCATTGCAGTAGATGAATCCTGGGAACTTCCCAATTCTCCCAGCACCCACATGTTTACACAAATGTAGAGATTAACAACCGCAGATACTTGGTGTTCACATTCAGGTGTAGGCAAAACTCAGTTGCGTCTGGGAATGAGGAAATAAAGAGTCAGCAATGAAAAGAGCCATATGGTTCTCCAGCTGTGCTGTCCTATATGCCGTTATTATCCTGCAGTCTTTCCTGATGATGATATCTTGTCTGCTTTCAGAAGATTGTTTACTCTGCTTTGAGCACCAAAAATTTTGTTCACAACAAATAATCAACTCTGAAACTCCACCTGTACATATATTATCTCATCGCTGAAAATCTGCCTGTTCAGATAATATCATACACTGTGTTTATCAAACACCATACCAACTAACAAATCTCCCAAATTTAGTCGTAGAAAATTCCTTTTATTATATGATCTCTCAATATATCATACTAGAAATGTCCTTTCTAAAGACACTGAAGAAGACAGTCATTTGGATTTGGAGCAAATTACAGGAGTTTTCTTGTAATACACAACTAGAGACTTATTCAAGGCTTATTTCATATCTGCACGCACTCTTTGAAACTTTTTGTATTATTGATGGCTTTTAAGCATCCTAGGAACTTGTTTCTTTTCTTTTTTTAAAAAGATTTATATATTTATTATATATAAGCACACTGTAGCTATCTTCAGACACACCAGAAGAGGGCATCTGATCTCATTACGGATGGTTGTGAGCCACAACAGTCTGTGCTCTTAACTGCTGAGCCATCTCTCCAGCCCAGGAACTTGTTTCAGAAAGGACAGTTGTTTTGATACTCATGAAAAGTAATTGTATAGTCTTTTGTACAAAATGTGGATAGAATTATATCTTAACATGAATTCAGTGGATGCATGTAAAACCTAGAACTATGTTGCCACACTACAGTCTTCTCTCCATCCATATATACTGCTAAAATACATAGGTATTGTGGTAGTTTGAATAGGAACGACCCCACAGACTCACTTATGTTTGAATGCTTGGCTCATAGGGAGTGGCAGCATTAGGAGGCATGTTCTTGTTGGAGGAACTGTGTCATTGTGGGGGCAGGCTTTAAGGTTTCATACGCTCAGGCTATGCCCAGTGTGGTATACAGTCTCCTCTGGCTTCCTTCAGATCAAGAAATCGATCTCCCAGCTTCTTTTCCAGCAACATGTCTATTTGGATGCTGCCATGCTTATTATGATGATAATGGACTGAACCTCCAAAACTGTAATGTTTTCCTTTATAAAAGATGCCATGGTCATATTGTCTCTTCACAACAACAAAACTATAACTAGAACAGATATGAAACGCATTGAATGAGGTGTATAGTACCTGAAACAAAACATTGAAATGACTGCAAAAAATAAGATAAGATACCAGAAGCTGAAGATGGTATATGCTAGCTACTTGGGTCTTTCAGTTGAGAAGTGCCAAATCCAGGCCTCACATCTGAAGTTTCTGTTAGCACCGGGTTCCAGCAACACTTTTCTCATCACAAGCAATAATCAGAACACTTGGAAAGGTAAAGGTCCCAGGAAAATTGTGAACCTTCTCCAATTCATAGTTATTACAATTCCCTGAAAAAAATTCAGTTTTTTTTTCATGGGAACTTGGAACAATTATCCACTTTATAAAACTAAATCTTTGAAAATTATTCAAAGCAAACCTCACAGTGTTCTACTTGGGGTAATGACTCTGAGCAAGAACATGTGCTACTTAGACTTGGAACAGTAACTTCTGCAAATGTGGCTTCGGAATTCATTTGCTTCTCAGCAAAGATAAGGCTCACATATTTCCACCTCATCAGAGAGAAATAGATACAGTGGGAAAACACTTCTAACATGGGAAAGGCCCCGGGCCACATCCATCACCACAGACTAAGTCCAAATTGCATTCATGGATTGAAGGCTTTCAGAGGCCAAAATAAGTTCCTGTCCTGACAAGACAGCTGAAGGAACAGAAAAGACATAAACAAGTTAGTGTCATTAACTGTGCTACCATTCCAAAACTTTTACAATGCTCCCTGTAAGAGTATAATCCTGTGTACAGCAAGGGACTTTCACAGATGTTTTCTCCAAGGGAGTGTAGACTTCCCCATTCCTTTTTGATCAGGGCAAGTCCAGTGACATGTTTTGGTTATTAGATTATTACTGAGACATACTTGAGATACCTGAGTAGAGATGTCTAGTCTTGGCTTGCTTATAAGAGTGACATATACCACAGAGCAATTATGCTCAGCCTGGATTCTAGAAGCAGATCTTCAAAATTTTCCTTAGCTTATCTGGAACATAAATATAAGGTTACTCTTTGTTGTTACAGCACTATTGTTTGCGAGATCTTTTCTACTTGGGAGCAACCCAAATCTGAAATAAAGTGATTAGCTGAATGGCCAGGCTTGCCCTGAGAAACTTAAAACCAAGAAAACAGGCACTAATACAAACAAGTTACTGATTGGCGGTTGGCTACTCTGAACGGCTCCCCTCCAGATGGCTTGATCTCTTGTCTTTGGCCTCTGAGTTCACACAGGTGAACACCTGGAGCTTAGAGCACGGTTTGCCCTCTGGGTGAAAGCTGCCAAAGCTGCCATGAGCCTGCCCTTGAGTTTCAAAAGTCCCTGTGTAAAAGCAGGTATATAAAGATGAATGAGAATGGCTTTAGCAGGCTTGCAGGCACCACCTTTTTAGTGAAGGACAATACCATCTCTTGTAAAAGAAGTCATGAGAGCTCCAGGTTTGGAAACAAGTGAGGCTTTGATATACACTAAACAATTAACAACTATACAATTGTAAAGGGCCACATAGAAATAGTTAGGGCTTTGTAAGGTCCATATCTTTCTCAATTATTCAACTACACCATTGTACCACTAGCAACAGTCATAAACAACATGGAATGTGTACTAGAGGCTCTGTTCAAAGGAAACTAAAAAAAAAAAAAAAAAAAAAAAAAAACAAAAAAAACAAAAAACTGGTGACCACGTAGATTTAACCTGTGGATCATATTTTGATGATTTGTGATTTAGTAAAAATAAAATTGAACTATGTCCACCTAGTCTATATTTAGGAATTTGATATCATTAAAGGGAAGGGATGCCTACACACCCCATTTAGACAACTTTTAAATGACTAGGCTAACTTAAGCAACAACCTTACCAATAGGGGAATTACCCTGAGGAGTCATTTAAAAAGTTTAACAGCAAATGCTATATCAGCAAACCCATTTCCCACCAGAAATCTTGGATTGTGGGACTCTGAGCACTTAACGCGGTCTGAGGACTTTAGGAATTTAGGGTTGAGAGGCTGAGACATACAGTGGACATCATGAATGCAGGTTCTGAGAGAAGAGAAATGCAAGGGAGAGGAGCCAGTGTCTACGGGCAGCCATCATTCCATTCTATTTCACTGTTGAGTGGGGATACTCAGTGTACATCGGGCTCCGGGGTGGGGGGTGGGGGGAGTGTTAGGTCTGAGCAAGTCAGGAAGGTGACCATGCGCCAATTCAGGAAAGAAACACCAGAGCAAGGAACAACTCAGTGTTCTTCGATTCATTTTTTCTTTTGGAAAAAAAAAAGAAAATATTTTTGTTATTCTTAGAGTATATTTTATATTGTTGTTGTTTTTAAAAAAGTAAACATTAAATGAGTTAAAAATTTTATTCCCTAAAGGCCCATACATTTAAATGACATCTTCTCAGTCGTTTTGAATATGAGTTTTATGGTCTACATAACCAGGTTATTCTCCTGGGATTCTCTATAAAGAAGGCTAATCTTAGAGGATCTAGTATTGTCCTTAAGTTTACAGTGAGATTACGGATGACCTGAGCCACATTCTACCATTGTAAAACTAACTGTGGGCTGTAGGAAGTTTATTTATTCTTAGTTGTGGCTCCCTAATTGCATGTTACTAACAGTTCCATCAATGTGCCTAGGATTGGGGTACAGGTGTCCCTCCAGATCACATAAGGGGCACCTGATTCCCTGCAGAGCCATGCAGGCACAGGGGAATCCTCCTTACTATACCTGAGAACAACCCTGGGACAAAATTAGAGCTGATGCTGAAGTTCAGGCCCAGAATTCCCATAGCAGTATACCCCTAGGTTGCTTACTAGAATATATTATCTTCAAATGACCAAAGACGTACTTTGAATTATATGTATAGAAAAAGTTACATCCTGTATTCACTCTAAGTTTCTAAGTGGAAAATAGGACATGTTCTAACACATGTTACAAACAAAATATGTTTGCTGTTCCAAAGAAATGTAGTATCTTAGTGAGGAAAAATAAAAATAAAAAATAAAGTACCTTATTTGCTAAAGTCATAATTTTGGTCTGAGGTTTTGTTTCATCTTAAAACTACTTTTGCTAAAAGCATAAACAAATCCTGAATTTTGCTGCTGTTCCTTTCCTCTTACTTCTCCATGCTATAACTTTGCTGGTGTAACCTTTGCATACAGTGAATGTAAAGACTTTGTTTGGTGAGATACATTCGTGTAGATTTGACATATATGACATAGGATTGGTTCCCTTTATTGTAGTTAAAAATTATACTCAAATTAACAATAGATTCTGGATATGAGACTGATATTATACAATATTCTGATTAGTGTATATTAAAAGGACAATTCCTTTCTTTTGCATTGAGTCTATGAGAAAATAAGGAACATGAAGGAGCAGAGAAAACCCCACAGTGAGGTAGGCCAGGTCTGCAGGCTGATTTTGCTATTCACTTCTCTATGAGTTTTGTCCAGCCAACCAGCATCTCTGCCCTTCATTCTCCTCCTTCATAACATCAAAAAAATATATCATGCTAACAGCCAATCAAAAATTAAATGAGGAAGTATTTACAAAATGCTAAGCTTACAATATTGAGAGCGAGAATGTCCATTCTAGTCCCTTGACACAATTTGACTGATAGCATTCTTGAAACTATGAATGTTTTGCCCCATTCCTATGAGAGTTTAATCACTTTTTATAGCTTTCACATCTCTCCCAACCATATACTTGTTGCTAATATATTCCTATTATAGTACCATGAAATTTAGGAATACAGAAAAGTCATGTTCATTAATTAAAATTCCATTACTATCTCAAGTCCTAACATTAAAATGCAAATGAGTTTTTTATTATACCAAACACTTAAAGCAGTTTTATTTTCACATTAATTTAAAGATCACTCTTTAGTGTTGTCTTGCTTTCATAAATCTGAGAACAAAATCAAATGTCTTCCTGGTGGTGGAGTGAGTGCCAGGACAGCTCAGAAAGAAGGGGGAGGAGAAGGAGGGGGAGCAGGAAGAGGAATCAGAGGAAGAGGAGGAAGTGGAGGAGAAAGAGGATGAAGAGGAGGAGGAAGAAGAGGAGGAGAACAAAGAGGAGGAGGAGGAAGAGAAGAAGGAAGAGGAGGAGGAGGAGAAAGAGGAGGAAGAGGAAGAGGAGGAGAAGGAGGAAGAGGAGAAGGAGGAAGAGGAGAAGGAGGAAGAGGAGAAGGAGGAAGAGGAGGAGAGGGGAGGAAGAGGAGGAGAATGAGGAAGAGGAGGAGGAAGCAGATCTGAAGAGCTTCACTGTACACCTTGGTGGTAAGTATCACCAGGAGGAGGAGGCAAGGATAGGCCCAGGAATGGTGTCCAAAGAGTAAGTCGGATCTCACTGTGGAAAACGACAAAAAAAAGAGGGAAGGTTTTCAAACAAAGTGAAGAAAAATCCCACCATTTGGAAGAGGTTGAAAACAAGAAGCCTGGGGGAAAATGTCAAAAGGGGAGTCAGGCGACTTGTGACTAATTTTCGATGGGCCATACCTAATAGACATGTTGATCATAATGAGGGGGAGAGGATGTTCGGAGATTTGTAGCACAGGTGGTGGAAATCAAGAGACAGACTAAGGAACAATAGACGAGGCTGTACATAAGTTCTGAACACCAGAACCTGACAAGCATTTCTACCTTCGATTCATACTTGAAATCTAAGCTTCTCTCTGAGCTCATAAGTGGCTGCTGCTCTACGAGCTGTATTCAGTAAGGTATTTTTTTTCTGTAAACTTTTGGTATTTCCACTTAACAGTCTCTACATAAACATTGTTTAATTGTTGCATTTAATTCTAAACATTCCTATCTGCATGGCAATTTAACCCATTTTAGAAAAAAATCTTTTTCATAATTTGAAATTAACAAAGCAATTTAAGAAGCAAAAAATGTAATCATTATTACATTTATATTAGTGTCTTTATACTAGTACCATAAGTCCACTGTGGAAAAAAATGGCAAATAAAGGCTAAATAAGAGGAAATAAAGGCTATCCATCTATCTATAAACTGTATTTGCTTTTAGGTATAGATTCATTGGGACATTTTAATAATATAACATTGTTAATTCTAAAATAAATGGTGTCTCAGTCAAATAAGTGACATTTTTTGCTACATTGTGTTTAGTGTTTACACATGCTGTAATTTGTGATTTTAAAAATCCACATTTATTAGATGTTCTGTTTATTCAGTTACCTGGGGATATTGGTATCCATCTTTATGGATTTATTTTCTTAGTTTAAATTCCTACATGTGGTATTTAGCCTGAATGCAGGGCTAAAAATTTCATCAAAAATTTTTATGTGCAGCTTTGTTGCAATTTCTCCACTACAGACCAGTTGCTTTTTGTCTCCAAAAAATTACATGGACTCCTAGGTAACATGAAGGGTTAGGAGTTGCCAATATGAGATTCTATGAAGAAGCAGAGACAGAGTAACACAGACCACTTAAAAAACAAAACAAAACAAAAAAAGAACATTAGAGGTCAAAAAGAGATAGGATAGCTAACAGTGTGGTAATGCTATAGTTGTGTGAATGAGACATGCCCACCGCAGGTTTCCCAGGGGATGTACTGTGTGGAGAAGTTTAGGTGGACCAGCCTTGCTAGAGGAAATGTAACACTTGGAGCAGGCTTTGAGATTACATAGCGTCAGCCCATTTCCAGTTCTCTCTTCCACTTCACGCTTGTATTTAAAGATGAGCTCTTTGCTTTGTGTACTTTCCACCATGCCTGATGCCTGTTGATATTTCTCTCTGACATGACAGACTCTGTCCTTCTGGAATTGAAAGCCTAAATAAACTATTCCTTCTGTAAGCTGCTTGATTGTGGTGCTTAGTCACATCAACTGAAAAGTAACTAATACTGATGTTGGGCCCTAGAAAGTAGATTGTTCCTGTAAAGAACTTGGCCATCTTGGTTTTTTTTTTTTTTTTTTTTTGAGGAATGTAGAAGAATGGACGCTTGAACTGGAAAGTCAGTGGTTAAGTGTTGTGTGCAGAGTTTAATGGGCTGTTTGCACGGGAGCCTGGAAGACAGTAACACTGAGAACAAATCAGACTGTAGAAGCCCACCTAAAAAGGTTTCAAAAGAAAACAAGGACCTGAACAACTGAGTTATAAACCATTCCTGTTGATATTTTGGCAGAGAATCTGGCTATTTCCTGTCCATTTCCTCTGATTTTCCTGAAGCACATTTGAAAGTGATGGACTAATTTCTTTGGTGGAGGCAATTTGGCAGTTGGAAGCTAGGGGATGTGGACTCTAGGTCTTCGGTAAAAGCAGAGTGTGTGTTTAACTACTTAACCAGCTCTCCAGTCCTTACATTTTTGTTTCTTTGTGCGTGTTGAGACAAGGTCTCATTAAGTATCCCTGGCTGGCCTGGACCTCATTATGAAAACTGAGCTTACTGCCAATTCTCAGAGATATGTTTGCCTCTGCCTCTAAGATTACTATGACTAAAGTCCCTGGAATTTTATGTTCACATTCTTAGGCCTCTTTTTCTTCAGAACTTGCTCTTCATATTTGTATACAAACCCTCTTATTCTTCTATCTAAACTCTGAAATATATGTTATTTTATTTATTTATATTTCAATGTTGTGCCCCTTTCTGGTTTTCCCTCTGCAAGCCCCCATCTCATTCCCCCGCCCCTTTGCCTCTATGAGGGTGCTCCCACACCCACCCACCCACCCACTCCTCCTCTAGCATTCCCTTACACTAGGGCATCGAGCCTCCACAGGACTACGGCCCTCCCACTGATGCCAGATAGGCCATTCTCTGCTACATATGTAGCTGGAGCCATGGGCCCCTCCATGTGAGCTTTTTGGTCGGAGGTTTAGTCCCTGGGAGCTCTAGGCAATCTGTTTTGTTGATATTGTTGTTCTTCCTATGAGATTGCAATCCCCTTCAGCTCCTTCAGTCTTTCCCCTAACTCTTCCATTGGAGTCCCCATGCTCAGTCCAATGGTTGGCCATGAGTTTACCAGATACCTGCAATGTGTAGATGCTAAGTGAATGGTGTAGAGAGAGACTGTGCTCTTGTCCTGTCTCACTGCAGCACATTTCTAGGAATTGTTAACAAATGCTTTCTGAGCTCTCATACAGTGCCACATGTCAGGATTATCACTGAAGAAGCACAGGAATTCATTGGCAGTGCCTGTTGTGAAATGGGGCAGTGAAGGAGAATCTAGCAATGAGATGACATTTGAGGTTAATCTAGAACAGGTACAATCACACTAGGAAACTTTGTGGTCTCTCTAATGAGTGGTAAGCAAGAAAAGAAAATGATAATGTTTTCAAATTCTACCTTTCCAACTTCTATACATAAATCCAACCCAAGGAGATTAGCCATACTTACAAAAACACAGGCTATAATTTATCTTGATCTCAACACTCTAGAGAAATATCATAGGAGCATTGTTAATCTAATTTTCACAAGACAGAACTACTGACTACATATTTTTCTATAGATTTCTGTATCATTTTGGATATTCCCACTTATAATTAATCATGGCCCAAACTCCCCTACTAAACTCACACATTACTAGAGACCTTGTAGACTGGGAGAAGTCCAGCTAGGGTGCCTGTCTGCCAAAATCCCCCATTATCTCACTATTTGAGCATCCTACCACCATATCCCCTGTTTCTGTGCCTTCTTAGTTTCCTGGTCCAAACCTTCAACCTACACTACTAGAGACCAAGCAAACCAGAAGTCCAGGTAGGCTGCTGCAGGTCTAGCTCCCCCACTCTCTTAAGATCCCAGCATCTCCCCAACACCAGTCTTGTTCTCCCTAGTTGCCTTTCCCCAGACTCCAACTGGGGTGGAGACTCCTCACTCTACCAGAGGCCACACAGACCAGAAGTACAGAGAAGGAAACAGAAACCAAGGAACAAAACACTCTACAAAGACAAATTTAGAAATGGTACCTAGATCTTTAATTACTCCAAACCCAGATGCCTAGAGGCAGCACAAGAACATGAGAAACAACAGCTAAAGCATAATGATAATACCAAAACCTAGCTATCCTACTGCACCAAGCCCTGATACAGAGATCTAAAGGAAACTATGTAAATAGGCAACAGTAGCACCAGAGGCATCAAGAATTCTAACAAAAGTTTATAAGTGGTGGTGTTTTGTGGGAAATTGCAGGCTGGTCTCCAGTAGAGCTGAGAGCTGAACCCCGGTGGTCATAATTCACCTACATGACACAGTAAGCATTCTGTCATGATCCTGGAACTCTGGCCCCTGCCTAAGGTACCACCTCCCACAGCCCCCACAAGAGAAGCATGGTCAGTAGTCACTTAAGCAATGGCCCAGACTTCTGACCTTCAGGCTAACTCCTCCCCAGTTACCTAGCAACAGTGAAGACCATAAAAAGGGGTGCTCAGCCCCCACCTCGTTCTCTTACTCTTACTCCTTTGTTCCGTTCCTTTACCTCTCACTCACTTCTCTCTCCTCTTCCCTTTCTCTTTGTCTTTTTCTCCTCTCCTCTCCCCTCCCCTCCCCTCCCCTCCCCTCCCCTCCCCTCCCCTCCTCTCCTCTTCTCTCCTCTCTCTTTCTAGCTCTCTCTCTCTCTCTCTCTCTCTCTCTCTCTCTCTCCCCTGCATTTCTATAATAAAGCTCTTAAACCATCAAGATCTGCTGCACCACTCTTGCCAGTGTTGGGAATTTCTTCCCTCTTTCCTCTTTCCTACAACCCTGGGGCTTTAGCAAGGTAGCTCTGGGGTCCCCGGTCAGGGGCTGCCCCCTTTTCCACCCCTGCTGTCTGGGTCAGGCATGCTCACCCTTGTGAAATAGCATCTGGCAGCTCTGCCTGTGTCTGCCTGCCCAGAGCACAGGAACTCTGGCCGGACATTAGGCCCCCTTTCCTACCTACTTCTCCCCAGGGGTCCCAGCCCTTCCCCCTTTATTTTGTTCCCAACAGTGTTTGTCTCACTGGGCTGGAGAATCACTTTCAAAAATACTTCTTTGTGTGGCTGCTGCCTAACTTCCTGACATCACTTACTCCCCTCTAAATGCCCTATCCTTCATAGCCTGTCCACATGGTTTGGGCTTCTCCTGCATGGTGCTTTCAGAATACTTGCACCACTTAAACAGGAGTGTCCACAGGCAGGAAGGAGGATGCGAGGCTAGTTAAGAGTGACGGCTGAAGCTGTTATAATACCACTTCTACATTGTATTACTCAGTGTAGTTATGAAGACCTACCAAGATCCAGGAGCTGAAGATATGCACTCCACCTCATGGAGTGATGTGGGAAATTCACACCACAGAATAAAGTATAGCATGGGGGCTTGTACTGGCTGGTTTTGTGTCAACTTGACACAGCTGGAGTTATCACAGAGAAAGGAGCTTCAGTTGAGGAAATGCCTCCATGAGATCCAACTGTAAGGCATTTTCTCAATTAGTGCTCAAGGGCAGAAAGGCCCCTTGTGGGTGGTGCCATCTCTGGGCTGCTAGTCTTGGGTTCTATAAGAGAGCAGGCTGAGCAAGCCAGAAGAGGCAAGCCAGTAAAGAACATCCCTCTATGGCCTTTGCATCAGCTCCTGCTCCCTGACCTGCTTGAGTTCCAGTCCTGACTTCCTTTGGTAATGAACAGCAGCATGGAAGTGTAAGCCGAATAAACCCTTTCCTCCCCAACTTGCTTCTTGGTCATGATGTTTGTGCAGGAATAGAAACCCTGACTAAGACAGGGCTATTACAGTTTTCTTGGGGCAACAAAATGTACTATATGTTTAATTCATGTCACAGAACAGATATTTAATATGGAAGGACAAAATCTTCCCTTTTTTTGTAAATTCCTCTTTGTATAAAAGCTCTGATATTTTATAGGCCATCATGGGAGTGATCAGTGGCCCTTTAAAAAACTTAGAAAAATGGCCACATACCACTGCTGATAATCTGATATTCACAACTCCGTTGTTCTCTTTAAGAGGAAGACACCTTCTCTGTTCCATTAAGATTAATACCTGGTATCGCCAGCCTGAAGTCTTAATCTCATTTTATGTAATTGGCTTTCCTTATTCACTCTGTCACTTCCCCTATCTTCCCTTCTCATCCTTTTGCTCACTCTTATTTCTCCCTTTACTTCCTTCTTTCATTTCTTTATATTTTTCTCTTTCTCTTTCTGACTTCTTTGGGTGCTAAGGACTGAACATAGGGCCTTAGGTATGCTGAATGACTGCTATGTCCCTGGGCTTCACACCCAGCCTTGTATGGCACTGCTTTGACTCCTTAGAACTAGTATAATCCTTGGAACTAGTATAATCCTTAGAACTAGTATAATCTTTAGGATTCTGGTGCATAATCATTACCTGCTTTCAAATGTGGGATTTCTATATAATGGCAATATTTCTACCACCTAATTAAAGTAATATAGTAAACAGGGCTACACATATGGCTATAGTTAATTCTAAAACTCCCCTTATTTACATATGCTGGATAATTTTAAACTCTACACTGAGAAGGTCCACGTCTAAAGTGACAATTATCCCAGGCATGATGCCTCTTGTTTCTTTGTTTTACAATGACTATGCTCAGTAAACAAGCACCTGGGTCTCATGGTAAATTACCCAAGGTTTCTGTAAGGTCTGAGGATATGAAAACTTAAGCTGTGAGGACCTAAGGAAATTTTTTATGATGTATAAATGTAAGTTATAGAGATCCAAGAATGTGAAAGCTTAAGTTCTAAGGGTCAAAGAAGGTGTTTTAAGATGTGTAAATGCAATTCATAAAGGTATAAGGAAGGCATGTAAGTTTGATAAACAGTGAAAACTGTTTCATATTTCTTTCCCTCTCTCTGCTATTTTTACATTAAGTCTTCAAATGTTCAGAGTTTTAACATTAATCAATGGAGTTCTGATAAGCTATTAATCTAACACTGGTAAGCACTTGCTACTATAATCATAGTCACAGGCTCAAGATTTTAAATTTTCCTTGGTTATTTTTTAAGAATAGACTTAAAATTGCTTCTCATTGTGCTAAAATAACCTGTTAAGTCTGTATATATACAGTCTTAGAATAGAGGAAAGAGTGTTCATACTTTCTTTTTTTATATTTTTTATTACGTATTTTCCTCAGTTACATTTCCAATGCTATCCCAAAAGTCCCCCATACCCTCCCCCCCCCACTCCCCTACCCAACCACTCCCACTTTTTGGCCCTGGCGTTCCCCTGTACTGGGGCATATAAAGTTTGCACGACCAATGGGCCTCTCTATCCAGTGATGGACTACTAGGCCATCTTTTGATACATATGCAGCTAGAGTCAAGAGCTCCGGGGTACTGGTTAGTTCATAATGTTGTTGCACCTACAGGGTTGCAGATTTCTTTAGCTCCTTGGATACTTTCTCTAGCTCCTCCATTGGGGGCCCTGTGATCCATCCAATAGCCAACTGTGAGCATGTACTTATGTGTTTGCTAGGCCCCAGCCTAGTCTCACATGAGACAGCTATATCAGGGTCCTTTCAGCCAATGCTTGCTAGTGTATGCAATGGTGTCATAGTTTGGAGGCTAATTATGGGATGGATCCCTAGATATGGCAGTCTCTAAATGGTCCATCCTTTTATCTCAGCTCCAAACTTTGTCTCTGTAACTCCTTCCATGGGTGATTGTTTCCAATTCTAAGAAGGGGAAAAGTGTCCACACTTTGGTTTTCGTTCTTCTTCAGTTTCATGTGTTTTACAAATTGTCTCTTATATCTCGGGTATGCTAACTTTCTGGGCTAATATCCACTTATCAGTGAGTACATATCATTTGAGTTCTTTTGTGATTGTGTTACCTCACTCAGGATGATGCCCTCCATCCTTATGCCAAGGAATTTCATAAATCCATTCTTTTTAATAGCTCCATTGTGTAAATGTACCACATTTTGTATCCATTCCTCTGTTGAGGGGCATCTGGGTTCTTTCCAGCTTCTGGCTATTACAAATAAGGCTGCTATGAACATAGTGGAGCATGTGTCCTTCTTACCGATTGGGACATCTTCTGGATATATGCCCAGGAGAGGTATTAGAGGATCCTCCGGTAGTACTATGTCCAATTTTCTGAGGAACCGCCAGACTGATTTCCAGAGTGGTTGTACAAGCTTGCAATCCCACCAACAATGGAAGAGTGTTCCTCTTTCTCCACATCCTCACCAGCATTTGCTGTCACCTGAATTTTTGATCTTAGCTATTCTGACTGGTATGAAATGGAATCTCAGGGTTGTTTTGATTTGCATTTCTTTGATGATTAAGGATGCTGAGCATTTTTTCAGGTGCTTCTCAACCATTAGGTATTCCTCCAGTGAGAATTCTTTGTTTAGCTCTGAGCCCCATTTTTTTAATGGGGTTATTTGATTTTCTGGAGTCCACCTTCTTGAGTTCTTTATATATATTGGATATTAGTTCCCTATCTGATTTGGGATAGGTAAAGATCCTTTCCCAATCTGTTGGTGGCCTTTTTGTCTTATTGATGGTGTCTTTTGCCTTGGAGAAGCTTTGCAGTTTCATGAGGACCCATTTGTCAATTCTTGATCTTACAGCACAAGCCATTGCTGTTCTATTCAGGAATTTCCCCCCTGTGCCCATATCTTTAGGCTTTTCCCCACTTTCTCCTCTATAAGTTTCAGTGTCTCTGGTTTTATGTGAAGTTCCTTGATCCACTTAGATTTGACCTTAGTACAAGGAGATAGGAATGGATCAATTCGCATTCTTCTACATGATAGCCTCCAGTTGTGCCAGCACCATTTGTTGAAAATACAGTCTTTCTTCCACTGGATGGTTTTACCTCCCTTGTCAAAGATCAAGTGACCATAGGTGTGTGGGTTCATTTCTGGGTCTTCAATTCTATTCCATTGGTCTACTTGTCTGTCACTATACCAGTACCATGCAGCTTTTATCACAATTGCTCTGTAGTAAAGCTTTAGGTCAGGCATGGTGATTCCACCAGAGAAACTTTTGTGCTCGAGAAGAGTTTTTGCTATCCTTGGTTTTTTGTTATTCCAGATGAATTTGCAGATTGCTCTTTCTAATTCGTTGAAGAATTGAGTTGAAATTTTGATGGGGATTGCATTGAATCTGTAGATTGCTTTTGGCAAGATAACCATTTTTACAACATTGATCCTACCAATCCATGAGCATGGGAAATCTTTCCATCTTCTGAGATCTTCTTTAATTTCTTTCTTCAGAGACTTGAAGTTCTTATCATACAGATCTTTCACTTCCTTAGTTAGAGTCACGCCAAGGTATTTTATATTATTTGTGACTATTGAGAAGGGTGTTGTTTCCCTAATTTCTTTCTCAGCCTGTTTATTCTTTGTGTAGAGAAAGGCCATTGACTTGTTTGAGATAATTTTATATCCAGCTACTTCACTGAAGTTGTTTATCAGGTTTAGGAGTTCTCTGGTGGAATTTTTAGGGTCACTTATATATACTATCATATTATCTGCAAAAAGTGATATTTTGCCGGGCGTGGTGGCACACTTTAATCCCAGCACTCAGGAGGCAGAGGCAGGCAGATTTCTGAGTTTGAGGTCAGCCTGGTCTATAAAGTGAGCTCCAGGACAGCCAGAGCTATACAGAGAAACCCTGTCTCGAAAAAACAAAAAAAAAACAACAACAACAAAAAAGTGATATTTTGACTTCATCTTTTTCAATTTGTATCCCCTTGATCTCCTTTTCTTGACGAATTGCTCTGGCTAGGACTTCATGTACTATGTTGAAGAGGTAGGGAGAAAGTGGGCAGCCTTGTCTAGTCCCTGATTTTAGTGGGATTTCTTCCAGCTTCTCACCATTTACTTTGATGTTGGCTACTGGTTTGCTGTATATTGCTTTTATCATGTTTAGGTATGGCCCTTGAATTCCTTATCTTTCCAAGACTTTTATCATGAATGGGTGTTGGATCTTGTCAAATGCTTTCTCCACATCTAAGGAGATGATCATGTGGTTTTTGTCTTTGAGTTTGTTTATATAATAGATTATGTTGATGGATTTCTGTATATTAAACCATCCCTGCATCCCTGGAATAAAACCTACTTGGTCAGGATGGATGATTGCTTTAATGTGTTCTTGGATTTGGTTAGCGAGAATTTTATTGAGTATTTTTGCATTGATATTCATAAGGGAAATTGGTCTGAAGTTCTCTATCTTTGTTGGATCTTTCTGTGGTTTAGGTATCAGAGTAATTTGTGGCTTCATAGAATGAGTTGGGTAGAGTACCTTCTACTTCTATTTTGTGGAAAAGTTTGTGCAGAACTGGAACTAGATCTTCTTTGAAGGTCTGATAGAACTCTGCACTAAACCCATCTGGTTGTGGGCTTTTTTTGGCTGGGAGACTATTAATGGCTGCTTCTATTTCTTTAGGGGATATGGGACTGTTTAGATCATTAACTTGATCCTGATTTAACTTTGGTACCTGGTATCTGTCTAGAAATTTGTCCATTTCATCCAGGTTCTCCAGTTTTGTTTAGTATAGCCTTTTGTAGAAGGATCTGATGGTGTTTTGGATTTCTTCAGGATCTGTTGTTATGTCTCCCTTTTTATTTCTGATTTTGTTAATTAGGATGCTGTCCCTGTGCCCTCTAGTGAGTCTAGCTAAGGGTTTATCTATCTTGTTGATTTTCTCTAAGAACCAACTCCTCATTTGGTTAATTCTTTGAATAGTTCTTCTTGTTTCCACTTGGTTGATTTCACCCCTGAGTTTGATTATTTCCTGCCATCTACTCATCTTGGGTGAATTTGCTTCCTTTTTTTTCTAGAGCTTTTAGATGTGTTTTCAAGCTGCTAGTGTGTGCTCTCTCTAGTTTCTTTTTGGAGGCACTCGGAGCTATGAGTTTCCCTCTTAGAAATGCTTTCATTGTGTCCCATAGGCTTGGGTATGTTGTGGCTTCATTTTCATTAAACTCTAAAAAGTCTTTAATTTCTTTCTTTATTCCTTCCTTGACCAAGTTATCATTGAGAAAAGTGTTGTTCAGTTTCCACGTGGATGTTGGCTTTCCATTATTTATGTTGTTATTGAAGATTAGCCTTAGTCCATGGTGGTCTGATAGGATGCCTGGGACAATTTCAATATTTTTGTATCTGTTGAGGCCTGTTTTGTGACCAATATATGGTCAATTTTGGAGAAGTTCCGGTGAGGTGCTGAGAAGAAGGTATATCCTTTTTTTTTTTTTTTTTTTGGATAAAATGTTCTATAGATATCTGTTAAGTCTATTTATTTCATAACTTTTGTTAGTTTCACTGTGTCCCTCTTTAGTTTCTGTTTCCACAATCTGTTCATTAATTAAAGTGGTGTGTTGAAGTCTCCCACTATTATTGTGTGAGGTGCAATGTGTGCTTTGAGCTTTACTAAAGTATCTTTAATGAATGTGGCTGCCATTGCATTTGGATTGTAGATATTCAGAATTGAGAGTTCCTCTTGGAGGATTTTACCTTTGATGAGTATGAAGTGTCCCTCCTTGTCTTTTTTGATAACTTTGGGTTGGAAGTCGATTTTATCCGTTATTAGAATGGCTACTCCAGCTTGTTTCTTCAGACCATTTGCTTGGAAAATTGTTTTCCAGCCTTTCACTCTGAGGTAGTGTCTGTCTTTTTCCCTGAAATGGGTTTCCTGTAAGCAGCAGAATGTTGGGTCCTGTTTGTGTAGCCAGTCTGTTAGTCTATGTCTTTTTATTGGGGAATTGAGTCCATTGATATTAAGAGATATTAAGGAAAGGTAATTGTTGCTTCCTTTTATTTTTGTTGTTAGAGTTGGCATTCTGTTCTTGTGGCTGTCTTCTTTTTGGTTTGTTGAGGGATTACTTTCTTGTTTGTTCTAGGGTGTGATTTCCGTCCTTGTATTGCTTGTTTTCTGTTATTATCCTTTGAAGGGCTGGATTTGTGGAGAGATAATGTGTGAATTTGGTTTTGTCGTGGAATACTTTGGTTTCTCCATCTATGGTAATTGAGAGTTTGGCCGGGTATAGTAGCCTGGGCTGGCATTTGTGTTCTCTTAGTGTCTGTATAACGTCTGTCCAGGCTCTTCTGGCTTTCATAGTCTCTGGTGAAAAGTCTGGTGTAATTCTGATAGGTCTGCCTTTATATGTTACTTGATTTTTCTCCCTTACTGCTTTTAATATTCTGTCTTTATTTAGTGCATTCGTTGTTCTGATTATTATGTGTCGGGAGGAATTTCTTTTCTGGTTCACTCTATTTGGAGTTCTATAGGCTTCTTGTATGTTCATGGGCATGTCATTCTTTAGGTTTGGGAAGTTTTCTTCTATAATTTTGTTGAAGATATTTGCTGGCCCTTTAAGTTGGAAATCTTCATTCTCATCAACTCCTATTATCCGTAGGTTTGATCTTCTCATTGTGTCCTGGATTTCCTGGATGTTTTGAGTTAGGATCTTTTTGCATTTTGTATTATTTTTGATTGTTGTGCCGATGTTCTCTATGGAATCTTCTGCACCTGAGATTCTCTCTTCCATCTCTTGTATTCTGCTGCTGATGCTCGCATCTATGGTTCCAGATTTTTTTCCTAGGGTTTCTATCTCCCACGTTGCCTCACTCTGGGTTTTCTTTATTGTGTCTACTTCCCTTTTTATGTCTTGGATGGTTTTATTCAATTCCATCACCTGTTTGGCCGTGTTTTCCTGCAATTCTTTAAGGAATTTTTGTGTTTCCTCTTTAAGTTCTTCTACCTGTTTAGCTGTGTTCTCCTGTATTTCTTTAAGTGAGTTATTAAAGTTCTTCTTGATGTCCTCTACCATCATCATGAGATATGCTTTTAAATCCGGGTCTTGCTTTTCGGGTGTGTTGGGGTGCCCAGGATGAGGTGAGGTGTGAGTGCTGCATTCTGATGATGGTAAGTGGTCTTGATTTCTGTTAGTAGGGTTCTTACGTTTGCTTTTCACCATCTGGTAATCTCTGAAGCTAGTTGTTATAGTTGTCTTTGGTTAGAGCTTGTTTCTCAGGTGATTATGTTAGCCTCTACTAGCAGACCTGGGAGACTAGCTCTCTCCTTAGTTTCAGTGATCAGAGTATTCTCTGCAGGCAAGCTCTCTTCTTGCTGGGAAGGTGCCCAGATATCTGGTGTTCGAATCTGCCTCCTGGAAGAAGTTGTGTTCCACTCACCAGTGGTCTTAAGATCCCCTGGAGCGTCCTGTGAAAACCTTGGGGGTGTCTGCAAACTCTGAGCGCAAGGAACCCCGGTGCTGCAGTGGCCCGGAAGGGACTTGTGCCCCGATCAGGCCAGGTTTTCTGCTTCCCTACTTAATGCAGTCTCAGGTCCCGTGCGATTGGATTGGAGCAGATGCTATGTTCCACTCACCAGAGGTCTTAGAATCCCGTGGGGGAATCCTGTGTGGGTCCTTGTGGGTGTCCGGAGACTCCGCAGGCAAGGCACCCCAGTGCTGGAGTAGACCGGAAGGGACTTGTGCCCCTGATCAGGCTGGGTTATCTGCTTCCCTAGTTAATGCAGTCTCAGGTCCCATGCGATTGGATTGGAGCAGACACTGTGTTCCACTCACCAGAGGTCTTAGGATCCTGTAGGTGATCCTGTGTGGGTCATTGTGGGTGTCCGGAGACTCTGCGGGCAAGGCACCCTGGTGCTGGAGTAGACCAGAAGGGCGAGTGTTCATACTTTCAACCCAAAATCATTTTGGGCCCCCAGGCTTCTACTATGACTTAAAGGCATGCATCTACTGACTTTTCTACAATGTGAATTCTAGTACAGATTACAAACAATGGTAATGCTAACATATCTAAAACTTATCTCCTCTTGTAAACTTAAAAGAATTCCTTGTAATCTTCCAGAAACCTCTCATTTGTCAAATGATAAGTAAACTCCAGATAAGTCCTGTCAACCAATAGTCGGTTCCCCCATCTGCCTATTCATTCCACTTTTCTCCTGAGGGTGGGATTCCCCACTTCCCCATCTTGGGAATACCCTCCCCCAGTTATCTCAACCATGAGCCGAAAAGTTCAAATGTACATCTAAGCAAAATAATTACTTTAAGCTCCCTAACTTAACTGTTTCAGCAACCAGCCAGCTTCTGGCATTCCCTCAAAAATCTGCATTCTGGAAAACTTCAAAGTGGCTAGTCTCCGTTGGTCCATCCTCACAGACTGCTCTCACTCCTGCCTCCATGTCCTCAGATGTTCCTGAAGAGCCTGGACAGTGGGTAAAACAGCCTGTTCTTCCAGGATGTTACCAACATCCTAAGATCTCTTAGATCCCCAAAGATATCAATGCCCCTGGACAGCATGACAGGCCTTATCAGGACACAGTCTAAAGAGCACCCCCTTTCCTGACTCACTAGTCACCCTTTCCTAAAAGGGAGGGATGTTAGCCCCATCCTGCCTTCAACAACCCAGCTTAGTCATCTCCAGCCACACCCTTTAAAGGGGCTCTGTTATCAGAGCCAGCTCTCTGTCTTCAGGTTTCTCTGTCTGTCTCTGTCTCTCTTGTTCCATGTTGAGGGCAGCCTTTACCCTCCTCCAATAAATCTCTTTAGTGACATCTGTTGCATGGGGCAACTTTCCCAGCATATCTTGGCTCCAATGTACCAAAAAATTCCTACTACAAAACCTTAACAATTGTTGTGTTTTTAACTTTTACATGTGATAATATTCTATGTGGCATTGTTATCTTTTATGCTTTAAGTAGCTTGTGTACAATATATTATGGGCTGCATGTTATGAATGTTTGTTAAATTGCCTGTTGTTTCATTGCCTGTTTTCATATCTTTTTTTTTTTTTTTTTTTTTTGGTCTCTCTTTGTACCTAATCTTTTAAATTCAGTGCCAGTTGCTGCATTTGAAAAATTACTGAGGCAATTTAAGGTCTAAAATAAAATTATCTTTTTCCAAAATAAAATTTAATTTGTGTCTGGCAGATAGCTGAGACAAAAGCTAACCTTAATCCAATTAAGTATTGAGGTGATTTAAGAAGAAGCCTCAGTCCTGATAAGGCCTGGGCTTTTTTAATTCATCCTAACTCTCCAACATAGGGAGGGAGCTTCAATATAAACCTAGGGAATTCCAGGTCACCTCTCCTTAGGTGCCTCTGTGGCTCTGTAAGCCACTGTTTAATCGTATGTACATTGTTGCTGAGAGCTCAGTTTAACTCCTCAGCCTTTGAACCATTGAGGCCCTAGAAGAAAAAAATCAGGTTTCCTATTATGGAATTTTATCTCTAGGAATTTTGTCTAGTGATTTTTCTCTCCCCTTATAGTTATACATCTATTAAAAATAGTTTTAAAACATTTTCTAGCTGTTCTTATAGCTGTAAAATTCTTACAAATAACCTAATTGACAAAGCAAAGTACTTATTTCCTCTCTCTCTCTCTCTCTCTCTCTCGTGTTTTATTCTTTCTTTCTTTTTTATTTTGTTTGATTTGTTTTTTGAGACAGAGTCTCTCTAATCTTGTAGCCTTGGGTGTCCTAGAACTTGCCTCAGAACAGGCTGGCCTTAAACTCACAGAGATCTGCCTGCCTCTGCCTCCCTAGTGCTAGGACTAAAGGCACTGCCACCATTGCCTAGTTCAAAGTACACCTTTTCATCATTTAAAATCGGATTATATGTCTTCCTAGGTTAAATTTTAAATTAATTTTATAACTGCTTAGGCTTATAGAACTATCAGTTTAATTTTGGTTTCTAGTTTTCAAATATGTAAACCTCATCCTGATTTGTTTGTTTGTTTGTTTTATCAATTTGACACAGCTGGAGTTATCTGAGAAGAATAATCTGAATTGAGAAAATGCTGCCATTAGACTGGCTTGTAGGCAAGACAGTAGGGATAGTTTCTTGATTGGTGATTGATGTGAGAAAGTCTGGCCACTGTAGGTGGTACTGTCCCTGGGTTCATGGATGCATAACCAAGCTATCTGAATGTGAGCAGACCTCCATGATAGCATTTCACATCATCTCTGCCTCCATGTTTTCTCTGTGAGTTATCTCAGCGATGAAGTTTTTGGTGGAAATTAAGATGAAATAGACCTTTACCACCAAGTTGCTTGTGTTCATGGTATTTTATCACAGAAATAGAAAGCAAACTAGCATGTAGGTTCAACAAATTATTATACATGGACTGTTCAGGACAATGATTAATAAAATAAAGAATTTAAAGAAAATACTATTTAGAGATTTTGTCAATATTCTCAAAAATGATTTTTGTTACCCAGTGGAATACAGCACTCTTGATTTCTTTGGTAGACACACATAAACTGAAGGCTATTAGTATTACACACAAATATTTCAAGACATTTATTAATTCCAAGTATAATATAAATCTTTTAAAGAGGGAGAAAAATAAGAGTGTTCAGAAATTAATTAACTGTTCAAGGCTTAAAGTTAGCACACATTATGAATAATTCAAAGAAATGAAAAAAATTATTGTATTACTCAAAACATTTCCCCACAAGTATTAAGATAAGACAGTTTGCATATTAAACATGAACCATTTTGAGGTATTTGAGAAGTAAATATCACTTATTAAATTTACATATTTAATTTATATTTTGAACAAGCACCATATGGAAAAGATAAATTGATTAAAATATCTGATAAAATACAAAGGCAAAACCGAAATAAAATTTAAAGATTCTCATGCAAAATCCTTGATGCAAGTCTTGAGAACTTTTTGAAGGCATTCATGTATTAGACACGATTTCCTTAGTGTGAAAGCAAAGGGGGCTAACGTGATCCAGGGCTCCAGGGGGCGCTGAGCACAGAAGAAAGGAACCCTAATAACCAGATAAGGAAGCGCAGAGTGGAAAGGAATAGTAGACAAGACAACAGAGAATGACCACAACCAAATGATGTTCCACTTAGATGTCACCATATAGCTAGTGGAAGCTGTTCAATGACTGACAGGAAGATGGTGATAAAATTAGTGGGTTTTAGAAAGATCATTTTATGACACTGAATTGTAAAATGTTAACCCTCAAAGCAGGTAAAGCATTAAAAACATTATTGCCCTTTTTACAGCCCAGGAAACAAATGATGGATATCTGGGTTAAAATGCTTGAAACTGGCATGAAGAAAAAAAAAAAAAAAAAAAACTTAAGTATTTAGGAATGCTTTGATCCATTGGGTAACAAAAGGAATGAAGACATAAGTTATAGAAAATTGTCAAGAAGGATTTCACTGGTCACTCTTGAGTTATGAGGACCTGTTTCCCCAGCATTTGAATGTGTTTTATCTGCTGTGAGCATGATAGATCAAGACATGGATGACGACGGGGCAGGGAGATAGATATAGGGGCCAGAAATCCAACAAGGTGATATGTGAAGGAGAACACATCTGCTCCTAAGAAGCTGAAGTTTTTATTATAGAAAAATGTGCCCTTCCCCCAACCTTGAGTAGGCTAAACAAACCCACAATGGTTTTACAACCTAGCTGGAGTCATCTGGCCTTGCCACATTTGCAATTTCCTACTGAAGCTTTGAGGAGTTGACTGCCTCCTGTACTGAGCTTGCTTTTCAGCTTAATCCAACTGAAACAAAAGATGGGTCTGTGGGCTTTCCTTATATAAACACAGTGCTAAAATTAAACTTTGAGTCTTGATCAGAAACTTTTGTCTTGGCTTCATCTTTCTCTCACACCCATCCTTTTCAATTTCGAGCCTCCCTTTCAGGTATACCCAGTTCATCAGTGGCTGCTGGACAGCTACAGATGGTGTCTGAATGAGGGGACTGAAAACCAGGGTGGGGATGGAGGAAGGGAGGGTGAATGACTGAGAAACACTGTCTTGGTGGAGCTCCACAGAAAAATAGAAGAAAAGTAACAGTATCCTGCATGGTAGCAAGCAACGAACAGCATTAATGCTAGCACTAGGTATAAAGTTTATTTTTTGGAGGCTGTTGTTGCAGGAGGTGCCTTAAGAATGGGATACAGCTCAGCTGAACAAGTGTCAACCCGATGCCGAATTGTGTGACAGCACAATTGAGATGGGAAATTCTATACAAGCATTTAACTGCAGCTACATCAGGAGAGAGGAGCAGGGTTTCAAAACAAAACAAAACAAACAACCCCCCCAAACAAAAAACAAACACAAACAAGATGTTAGAAAAATTCTTAGCTCAATTAGATTTATGCTGTGTATGGTTTCCTGAAGTAGGAATAGTAAATATACAAATGGCACGAGAAAGAGAGAAAGAGAGAGAATATACATTTCAGAAAAGCAGTTGTCCCCTGTCCAGATACATTAGCAAAAAAGAGAAGGAAAAATCTTATAGGGACAGGAGGAAATCAGAAAATGTCCTGCTTCCTCTCTGGCTCTTACTGGAGATATCCTTAGTTCTGGTTACAACAAGTTCTCTTCCTTCTCTGTCTATTGTCCCCCCTTGGTGCACTAGTGCCTGTTTTTATTTCGCTGTTTGAATGATTGTTTTTCTGTGTTTCATGTTGAAAAGAAATGGTTAAAACTTTATCTGCTGCTATCCATCCCCTGATTTAGTTTAATTTGTTTAGAAGGCAGTCTCAGTTTGCACAGCAGAAACTGATAAGTTACCCTGCACTGTAGTTGGGTGTCAAGCACAGCTGGAGAAAAGCTGCTTTTAAAGGGGCCAGGGGCATCTCAAGTTCTATGGCAAGTAAGTTGATGGCTGTTTTATCCTGGAAAAATCTCTGTAACTGTGTTTATTGGGTTCAGCAAGGGCCAAGATGCCAACATACTTTTTTGTTTCTTGCAATTATAGCTAGAAAAAGTAAAAATTTTGTTTGGTATAATATATAAAATGCATGTAGCCACTTCCTTTTTGTTTCTGACTGGTTTTAAAAGTATAAATATGTTCTGCATGCCTTGGTTATAGAGTACTGGCTTATAAGTTATTGGGTATACTTAAAATTTTGTAACATTGGTAACAGAAAGTTAGCTTAAAACTAGTAACGCAGGGTAAGAGTCATTCTAAACAACAACACATGGCATGAGCCAACCCAGGAAAACAGGCCTCTAAATTGGATAGTATTTTATGTAATTTTTATCCTAGAAACTAGACTTATAAAAGGATAGGATTTAAAACAATGTATCTTTAATGAGGTATTAAAAACTGCACTGCCATGCATTCATATATAGGAACTGGCAGCCAAAAACTTTGTAGCATGAGGGGTGATGAACTTTGTGTTGATTTTGGAGAAACTGGACTGTGTTGGAGGTTGAATTTTGCTTTTCAAAGTTATGGTTATGCTCTAATATTACAAGAGAAACTTAAAAATTACAGTTAAACTGCCAGTATTCCATTGGCTGCAGTTTGTAGTTCGATCACAGGCTCAGGATTTTTAACTCACTCATATTTGTAATTAAGAAAAAAAAAAAAGTCAAGCAAGTAGAGATGACTGCAAGAGTAATAAAAGTTAAAAATAGCTGTGGCCTGTATGGGCCTGCTGCCTCTTTTACACAAGCTTTGTTGGATATAGTGGTAGACGCTAATTTAACATCCCCCACAAGATTGGAAAGGAGATCTCAGTAGATATTATCTGGAATCAAACAAAGTGATGAACTGTTTCAGGAATTTGTGGATAGACCGCTGGTAGAATTTTTGGAGACAGAAATTGGACCCTCATACAGTCAAGGTTTGGCTATGGCTGCTGCCCTGCGTGAGACTATAATAAATATTTACATTTGAGTTAATGCAAACCTCAGAGCAGCTTCAGTGGAGGCTTGTGTGGCACTCCTTTTTGTCTTGCAAACCTTGCCATGGGAGTTTTGGGGCCCTTGCCTCCAGGAACCTGGGGGTTACTTTTAGGCCAAAGAAGCATTATTATAAAAGGGTTACAGATCT
Source organism: Mus musculus (assembly GCF_000001635.26). Lineage (NCBI taxonomy): Eukaryota > Metazoa > Chordata > Mammalia > Rodentia > Muridae > Mus > Mus musculus. The sequence goes on along the minus strand of NC_000070.6, from coordinate 15,182,764 downwards.
TTCCAGGTGTTATAGATAATGATTATGCAGGAGAAATAAAAATTATGGCTGCTTCCACCCATGACATTATAATTGTACCTGCTAACCTTAAAATACTAATTGAAGAAAAAGGGCTTTGGAGAATTAATAGACACTGGAGCTGATGTGCTAACTCACATTCAAGGGATTGGATATTCTATTACTCCAAAACAAAGTTCAAACTTTGGATTTATCAAAGGTTAATGAAACTAGGAACTTATAAAGGCATTGCCGCCTGGCTTACCTACTCTAGCTGCCGTTCCAAAATATAGATATAAAATTACTATAGATTCAAAAGATTGTTTTTATACTGCTCCTTTGCATCCTGATGACTATAAAGCATTTGCTTTTAGAGAGCTTGTAATTTTAAAGAGCCCATGAAGAAAAATCATTGGAAAGTTTTGCCTCAAGGAATGGCTAATAGCCTTACATTATGTTAAAAAAACAAAAACAAAAACAAAAACAAAAACAAAACAAAACAAAAAGTGTTTCTGCTTCCATACAAGAAGTTAGACTTTAGCTGGGCATGGTGGCGCACACCTTTAATCCCAGCACTCGGGAGGAAGAGGCATGTGGATTTCTGAGTTCGAGGCCAGTCTGGTCTACAAAGTGAGTTCCAGAACAGCCAGGGCTGTACAGAGGAACCCTGTCTCGAAAAACAAAAACAAAAAACAAAAAACAAACAAACAAACAAACAAACAAAATTTAGACTTTGAATTGGTCAGTTTATTATTCATTATATGGAGGGTATTTTATTAGAGCCCCCTGAGGGCATTTTAGTACAAGCCTTTCCTCTTATACAACAAGTTTAAAATTTTGGGGAGTGGTTGTTGTTCCAGAAAAGATTCAAAGACAATAAAAAGAAGATTCAATATTTGGGACATCAGTTTTATCCTAGACAAACTGTGGCACAGAAAATTCAAATAAGAAAAAATAGTTTACTTACTTTAAAAAGCTTCTAGGAGATGTTAATTGGCTAAGACCTCACCTTCAGCTCACCACAGGAGGACTTAAGCCTCTGTTTGATGTTCTCAAGTCGGGATGCAAATCTTGTCTCTCTGGTGAGAGACAAATAGCTTTGTAGAAAGTAGAGGAAGAATTAGCCAACTACAGATACATTATATAGACTATAGATCAATTGTTGACTGTTTGCATTATTGCTACTCATGTGCCCACAGCAATTCTTTGGCAAAAGGGACCATTAATGCAGATTCATCTTTCTTGGTCTCCAAGTAAAGTTTGAACACCTTATTATGAAGCTGTTGCTGTGATAATACAGAACTGTAGGATAGTATCATGAAAGTATTTTGGGAAAAATATCCTAAGTACCTGATGAAATGTTTATTCCTTACTCAAAACAGCAATTAAATTGGCTATTGAAGAGTACTGATATTTGACCTATAGCATGACAAATATTTTAGGCAAAATTGATAGTCATTATCCAAAGACAAGTTGTTACAATTTGCTTCTATGAATGCTTTTGTAATTCCTGTACGTTTGTGTATAAAGCCAATAGAGAAAATACTCACTGTATTTACAGATGGCTCATATAATGGGAAAGCAGCATATGTAATTGGGTCACATGTTTATTCTCTTGTGTTTCCTTCCACTTCAGCACAAATAATTGAATTACATGCTGTAGCCACTGTTTTTAACATGTTGAAAAATCAAGCTTTTAATTTGTATGCTGATAGCCAATATATAGCTCATGGCTTACAATTGCTTGAAATTGTTCCTTGTTTAGATACTGAAAATTCTCAAATTTTGCAATTAATTATGCAAATACAACTCAAGTTAAGAGAAAGTATTGTTCAAGAGAATATGCACATCAAATTCAATTTCTACCTGTATCACATAATGGTATTAATCTTTGAGGATTTATACCTAATCAATTATGGCAAATGGATTCACTCATATTACTGATTTTAGAAAATTAAAATATGTACATGTGACTTGACACCTTATCAGGCTTTCTAATTGCAACTGTTTTAACAGGAGAAGAAACTAAAAATGTAATTAGTCATTGCCTGCATTGTTTTTCTATGCTTAGTGTTACAAATCAGATTAAAACAGATAACGGAACTGGATTTGAGATGTTTTGTAGACAATTTAATATTACCCAATTACTGGGATTCCTTATTATCCTAAAGGACAATGTATTGTGGAACAGGTCCATGGAACTTTAAGACAATATCTTCATAAAAAACAAAAAGGGGGAGTTATATTCCCATCCACCACATTATTTAAATCATGCTTTTTATTTTTGAAATTGTAAAATTTGGATGCTAAGGAACTCTCTGCTGAGTGTCTATGGCACTCTACCACTAGGCATACTTATGGGAAGGAGTGTGCTCTTTGAAGGCCAGTGGCAAGGGATGGGTAAGCATGTTATTGAGCTCCTATCATTGTAAGCCAGACACATTCATCAAAAGCTATGTTTGTCATCCATTTCAAGTAAGAAGGAGCAATATAGACACTGACCTAAGACAGGCAAGGCCACCTCGCCACTCTATTCCCTAGACAGGACTGTGGAAAACAAGTAAATCTTGTGCACCCATCCAACTCATCTTTGAAAAACAAAAACGGAAGAATTGTGCTCTTCCCCAGCCTTGAGTAGGCTAAACAAACCTGCAATGGTTTTGCAACCTAGTTGGAAATCACCTGGCCTCATCACATTTCAATTTCCAATCAGAGTTTTGAGGAGTTGACCACCTGCTGAGCTTGCTTTGCAACGCAATCCATCAGAAATGAAGGATGGGTCTGTGGACTTTCCTTATATAAACACGGTGCTGAAAATTAAACTTTGAGATTTGATCAGAACTTTTGTTCTTGGCTTCATCTTTCTCTTGCGCGTGTCCTTTTTCAGTTCCATCATCCCTTTCAGGTATACCCAGTTCATCCATGGCTGTTGGACAGCTCCAGAAAAAAGGGAGAGCACAGACAGAGGCAGAGGTAGCTAGAGGAGTCCAGAGTGAACATGACCAGCAGACTGGGCTGGGCCATGGGAGGAGAGAGAAGTAGGGAGAGGGAAGAGGCAGGAGCCAAGAGCACCAGCCAAAGAACCAGCATAGCCAAAATGGCTAGGTTATATGGGGAAGAACAGCAGGGGGAAGGGCAGCCCAGCACAGTCTCTGGGCTGGAGACTTTAGTGTAGAGGGTGGGTATACCACACAGGATGACTCTAACCAGTACTGAAAGATGCTAGAAGAACTTAGAGTCTGCTTTTGATATGTTAATAGGCACTCCAGTTAGCCTCTTGTCTTGGGTTTCAGGTCTAACAATCTGGATCAGTAAACTAGGAACTATCACCATGGAGTTTCAATAGCTGACAAGATGAACTTGGGCTGGGAGAGACTGCAAAAGTCTAAACATGAATTAAAGTAGTCAATATAAAACAGTCAGTAGTAGACGAGACATTAAAGAGAAAGGCTAGGGATGTGTGACCAGAGGGAATTACATTTTTTTTATTTGCTAGAATTGTGCATTATTTTGTTGGAAAATATTCCACAAAGTTAAAATATTTTCTTGTACTTTTTGACTATTTGCTAAATGTTTCAAAAACAGGAGATAGTCAAGAAAAGAGTAGGATATATGACTTGTTTTGTTTCTTATAAAATAAAAAAACAACAAGCTATGACTACCTATATTTCTGAAGCTAAATACAAATAATTGCAGCCCTTTTATAGCATGGGATAATATGTGATATTGTGCTACATTTGTGAAGAAATGTATAATTAGCAGAACATTTCGACACAGAATGCTAAGTGGAGGGCACAGAATAAAGCACACACGCTGCATGAATGCCAATGTAATATGCTTCTACTCCTTGCCAAGTGTTCAGATGTTAACCTATGTGAGTAGACTCATCATGAGTGTAATGAGCAGTGATGCTGAAGAAACATCCAATTAACAGAGTTGAACCAGGGAGAAGACGCAGCTTCATAAAACTCAGGAAGCATTCAAACTACCAAGTAAGTGAAAGCTGAAATAAGAGTCCAAGCAAGACCCCCTCCCATCCCACATTGTAACAAAAGCAATAATTGTTAGGAAGTCTTTCTAATCAGCCCAGTTGCCCAGAGGAGACTATCCAGCATGTTGATCTGCATGGATGTTCTCCACAAGTTCCAGGATTGGAACTTCATGCATCACAAGTTGTGATTCATGCTGAGCTGATATTTTTAATTATTCACCTGCATTTGAGTCAACCATGCCTTTGTAAGTAACTGTGACCCATACTGTTGTAAGTAACCCCAATATGTCATTGACTCTTCAAGTTGTACCAATCTGTCATGGGTTATATGTCTGGGGCAGATAAATGTTTGTTCATATTTCCCTAGGAAAAGTCTCACATATTATTGCCACTGAATTGCACTCAGACATCCACACACACACGTTCACACACATGCACATAGGTCTTATATTTTACTTAGTAAAAAATAGCATTAAAATCTTAGTCAATTAAGTCATTTACTTCCCTGTTTAGCAAATAATTAATAAGAACCTGCATTTTATTTGAAATACAGATTTTAAGGTAATTCAAAGTGTAGTTTTAGTATATGGAAATAAGATATAACTGGAAAATTGTATTTTCACAGGAAAATGTTAGAAAAGTAAATGTATAATATGTGTTCACACAACTTTCCACTGGTAGACCATGTACAATGTAACTATTTTTACAGAATCTAACTAGTTTATTTATCAATGAGTATCATTATTTTCTCTGGAACCCATGAGGTTCTTCAGTACTGGTAGGGCTCATATTTGGAGCAATCAACCTAAAAATACACAAACTGTTAATAAGGTGAATGTACCTTGGAATTGGAGTAAGTGGATGGAAGTGGACCCTGAGGAATAGTCATTACAGAAAATGAAACATACAGCCAGACAGTTTAAACAGGAGAAAACAACTTATAAATTTAGGAACAAAACAAAATGAAGGAAAAAAAAATCTAGCAGAAATCAAGGGTGTAAAATAGGCCACAGTGAGTGATTCAATTATGTAAATAAGGATGGGGTAAACAATACATTTTTAAACTTTTGTTGATAGGACATCTCACAGCTGGAGACACCTACTTCCCAAAGTCCTGAATTAGAAATTCATGACTAGAGTGTCATAAAAGTTAAAGAACTCTTGTATTCATTAGTAAAAAGAATAAAGGTCAAATTTATCAAATGCTATCAACATGGCTGGAATTATTTGAAATGTAATGAATCAATTTTGCTTCACAAATAAAGAGAATTAGGACCTAAGAAGATGGGTAAGAATCTTACAGGTAGTGAATGGGGCAGGAGGGGATGAGTTGGTCTTTCTTCTCAACCGAGATGATCCATGCACCCAAGTTTCATGCCACCTCTATCTGGTACAGCTGAGAATCTCTCCAAACCATTAGATAAATGAAGGCTAAGTTTGACCATCCATACATACTATTTTATATAAAGTTCTTTACACAGTTCTTACCTCCCCCCGCCAATAGGAGGCAGAATATAGATCACAGCCTTTCTGCATCGTTGAGTGCTGTTAGCGTGACAGGTCAGAAGATTCTGACTGCGTGATTTTAACCCAGCAGAGCAGAAGCATAAGTTACCAATGAACATCATATATTTAAAGTAGATTTTCTTAAATTTAGCTAATAAGCATGTTATTTTGATAATTATGTAGTTCTGAGATATTTGAGAAAGAAAAGAACACTCTGCTTATATACTGCTAACTATTTAAGAGCATGTGAATGGAACATGGTGGGAATATGGAAATATTTTGGAACACAATTCTTCAGGGTGACATTGTTACAATTTTTAAAATCATGATTTACTTGAATCCTCCCCAAGGAAGTATTTTTGCTCTTTCTTTTTTTTAAAAGAGTCCTTATTTTTGTAAAAAAAAAATGTAGTATTGAGCCTCCCAGAAATAAAATCTGGGGCTGGAGAGATGGCTCAGCTGTTAAGACGAAGAAGACGAAGAAGACGAAGAAGACGAAGAAGACGAAGAAGAAGAAGGAAAGAAAGAAAGAAAGAAAGAAAGAAAGAAAGAGAAAGAAAGAGAAATAAAATAAAATAAAATAAAATAAAATAAAATAAAATAAAATAAAATAAAATCTGAGTGTGTCCTCCAAGCACTCATGCATGGGGAACTCCATTAGCCTGCTCCCAGACCTCCCAGTAAAGTGGGAGAGACTCACTCTCTCTCTCTCTCTCTCTCTCTCTCTCTCTCTCTCTCTCTCTCTCCTTGTCACTCTGTCTGTATCTGTTGGTCTCCTCTTCTTCTTCTTCTTTTCTTCTTCTTCTTCTTCTTCTTCTTCTTCTTCTTCTTCTTCTTCTTCTTCTTCTTCTTCTTCTTCTTCTTCTTCTTCTTCTTTCCCTCCTCCTCCTTCCCCTTCCCCTCCTTCTCCCCCTCCCCCTCCTCCCCCTCCTTCCCCCTCCTTCCCCCCCCTCCTCCTCCTCCTCCTTCTTCTTCTCTCCTCCCTCCCTCTCTCATCCTGGTTTCCTTTCTCCCATGAAATCTTGTCATCACATCCCAAGATGCTGTCCACCAAGAGGTAACATTACCCAAGGGCTCTTTCTAGAGATATCTGCTGTTTAGGACTTTCAGGTCTCCCAAATGATGAGCTCTTTAAATCTCTTGTGTATGAGTACTCAGTCTTAGGTATTTGTTGTAATAATTAAAATGGATTTAGACACTTGTTTTACTTAAGCCTCCTAGACCTCTGATTCGCTTTATTCTTTATATTCATTAAGTCATTGATTAAAAAGTGTTGGCTGAGCATGTGCTATGTTACCTACATTGTGATCACTTCTGCATACCAGCCAATAATCAATATTTATCCCAATAGCAAGAGCTGATGCGGGGTGGAGAGATGGCTCAGTGGTTAATAACACTGACTACTCTTCTAGAAGTCCTGAGTTCAATTCCCAGCATCCACATAGTGGCCCACAACCATCTATAAAATGGATCTGGTGCTGTCTTTTGCCATGTAATTGTGCATGTAAACAGAGAACTCCTACATCTTAAAAAAATACATAAATAAATATTTTTTTAAAAAGAAACAAATTAAATAATGGAAAAGAAAAGCAGGTGGTGTTTAAGCTGCTGGGAAGATATTAAAAAATTGAAAAAAAATTCAAAATTAATGTAGAATGACAGCTATCTCACCTGATCTCTGCTGTTGCTGGTAGGAGACAATGCTAGCAACAAGCATAAGTTCCTTCAGCATTGTGGGCGAGTCAGAATCTAGGTGCAGAGAAAGATGAATCACTGAGCAAGTATCTAGGTTTTGTTTGAGCAGCAAAGATGAAATGATGAGATGTTAGCTTTTGTGTGCATAAGCTTTGATTTTGAAAACTATCAGCAGGAAGTAATAGTGATCTATTGTTTTGATTAGAGAAACCAAAGTTCAGTATTTTATCATCTTAAACTCCCACAGTATCTCTCACGAAATCTTGCCACTTTCAAAGCTCTGTCTGTCATGGGTCTGTAATGTCTTTACATACATGGCAGATAAAACAATGCCACTGTGCTAATGGTCACCCTGCACATTACAGTATATGTACAGTAGCATCATGCATTTTGTTTGAAAATGTAGAATACGGATTATAACTTAGCAAATGACTAAACAATTATATTCTTTTTTTTTCCTTTTCAAGACATGGTTTCTCTGTGTATCCCTGGCTGTCCTGGAACTCACTCTGTAGACCAGGCTGGCCTCAAACTCAGAAATCTGCCTGCCTCTACCTCCCAAGTGTTGGTATTAAAGGTATGCCACTGCCTGGCATATTCTGTCATAGAAGGAGTAACAGCTCTATGTCCCTATACCCTTAGTGCACAGCCAATGATGTATACTGATTTATATAGAGTTTTAAATATTCAAAAACAAGGAGAAGAGAAGGCTTGGGGTAGCTGGTGATGGCAAAAGTCACAGTTTTCACTGAGTAGTGATAATAAAAGGTAAATGAGAAGACAAAAGGTAAGGAAAAAACAGAGTGAATTAGTCACTAATCCGGCATTCCAATCTAGGCTGGTTCCAAATCCTGTGCCCCTCTATAATGTAACTAAATCAGAACCACATTAATATTGTCTGGTTTACTCATTAAAGAATACTCTCCACTCTGTTACATTTGGCAAGATTTGCCAATGCTCTCTTTTGCTAAGCTATAATTGCTTTCACATGATCACAAAGTGTACATTTACAGTTTGTGTTTTATGCTGTATTTGGGATGCAAAGAAATACTTGATTCAAAAAGGGAAAAAGCAAACCTTCCTAGAAATGGGAACAAAACACCCATTGGAAGGAGTTACAGAGACAAAATTTGGAGCTGTGACAAAAGGATGGAACATCTAGTGACTGCCATATCCAGGGATCCATCCCATAATCAGCTTCCAAACACTGACACCATTGCATACACTAGCAAGATTTTGCTGTAAGGACCCAGATATAGCTGTCTCTTGTGAGACTATGCCAGGGCCTAGCAAACACAGAAGTGGATGCTCACAGTCAGCTATTGGATGGATCACAGGGACCCCAATGGAGGAGCTAGAGAAAGTACCCAAGGAGCTGAGGGGATCTGCAACCCTATAGGTGGAACAACAATATGAACTAACCAGTAGCCTGGAGCTCTTGTCTCTAGCTGCATATGTATGATGGCCTATTCAGCCATCACTGGAAAAAGAGGCCCTTTGGACTTGCAAACTTTATATGCCCCTGTACAGGGGAACGCCAGGGCCAAAAAGGGGGAGTGGGTGGGTAGGGGATGGGGAGGAGGGGATGGGGGTCTTTTGGGATAGCATTGGAAATGTAAACGAGGAAAATACCTAATTAAAAAAAAAAAAGGGAAAAAGCAAGCTAGCTGAAATAGCACTGAAACACAATCAGGCAACGCTAGACAGTTTCAGTTAGGTTGATTATATTTAGACCAGAAGGTGGCATAAGAGTTATAGTAATGGGAAATTATTCTCAATGACTGAATTTTCTTAAAGGATTGTGTTGTAAACCAGGGTCTACATTATATAATTCTCTTTTAGTCTAAGAAAATAAGCATATATTTAAGTATATAAGCAAAAATCTCTTTTTCATTTAAAGTTGCTCAATGATTTTTGAAAAGTAATATGCACGTACAAAACAAATTGTAAAACTATCCAAATCTTACAGTCCGTGAACAACTGAGCAAATATAATGGTGCTTATATCTCCATACTTTATCTAGTAATATCAACTGCAGACTACTATACCCACTGCTATTCTCATTTAAGAATATATAATGGGCATTTGAGTTAAAAGGATTTCATATACCCATAGAGTGGCAGAGAAGTGCTCCACTGTACTGTGTGTACATAATTAGCTTCATTACTCCATGATTTACATAAACTCTATGCAGCATTTTACTGGGGTACAGAGTTCTTAAGAAACTCTCTTTCTCTCTCTCTCATATATATATATATATATGCACATATATATATACACATACATATATATACATATATATATATATATATACATCATCTACATTTACATATACATATCCTGCTCGCCTGCATTCATTCATCTTCCTTATCTAAACTTTCTAAGACTTATTATAGAAACAAAACGGTTTAAAAGTTGGAATTTTGAAGACTTTTTCAAGTATTTTTAAATTCCCTCTATGAAACCCTTACTTAGTTTCTTTCACTACTGTATGAAGGCACAGATTTTTCACCTTCTGCATTAGCCTTGCATTTTACCCTGGATATTAGTCCGTTTTAAAAATTATTGTAATAAAACAAATGAATAGATTAACTCTAGCTCCTAATTCTGGAGATTCAAATGCAATGGCCCAGCATCATCTTGCCTCTGATGAGGGCCTCTTGCAAGATGGCAAAGGAACAGATGAAAGAGAGACAGCTCATCACCAGACAGGAAGCATGAGGGATTCAAGAGCTGACTTACTCTCCCTACAACTTGCTCTTGACCACATTAATAACTGTTCTGAGTCCTGGAGGCAGCACTCACAGTGAGCTGAGCACCATCTGGTAGGCAGCATCCCTTAGTAGGGCAATGCCACCTACTGTACAGACACATGCAGGATTCTGTCTCCATCATATGAGTCCTCACTGGATACACTACTAAATCCTATCTAAACCATCATGCCTAATAATAATCTCTAAAATATAATCTGCTAAGAAGTTTCTTACATGATTTTCATCTTTATGGGTAGACACAAAATTTGAAAAATATTCTTATTAAAGGTCATTAGAAACTTTGTTCATATTAGTTGATGCGGGTTTTTGTTTAATGAAAGAACAAATACATGCTAGAGTCCTCACCATGTGTGCTAAACTCATCAGATGCGTGCCACGCCCCACCCCGCCCCTCCCGACTCAAGCCCCGCCACCCGCGCCTCACGCCTTCCATTCTCTCCTGCTCTGAGCTCGCCACTCTGAGCCCCTCGCCGCCTCGGACCCATCTCTCACTCGGCTACTACCAGACGGGATGCCCCAATGGCGACTAGCCTCCCCTTATCCCCATAGCTGCCCAAGGCAGGACACCTTTAAGACCATATTCATACTTTGTTTATTAGCCTAGGATGTGTAAATATTTTCATGATTAAAGGGATAGATTCCATACATGGAAACCAGTTTGATCATGTTTTATGTCTGGGAAAGAGCTCCTATGACTTAAATGAATGGTTGGAGATTTAATTTCATATGTGGCATAGTAGTCTGGATGCCACAGTATGATATATAATATCACAGCCAAGTGAAATTAATTTTGTCATAGTTTCAGGCCAAAATCCAAGTTGAAGGTATTAGCAAATTCAGGATCTGGGATGGTTTCTCCCTACCACATAGGAGTGGGAATAGAACCTAGTATCAGGTGTGTGTCATACAATTATTCTTCCACTAAGATACCGCTTCAGAGCTTCTTCCTTTCAGACAAGTCTCACTATCTAGTTCAGCTTGCCTTGAACTTGTGTTACTCCTGCATGTGATGAGAGAGCTGAGATTAGTGATGTGAAGCACCACACTCACCTAACCCAGTTTCCAGAAAGCCCTTTCTCACCGTGGCCTCCTATCACCCTTCTGTGTAAACTAGAGAAAAGCCCTTGGTATCTCTGTTTCTTCTAATGAGCATCCTGATCTTGAGCAGATTAGGGCCCCACCTTCATAACATCATTTAACTGTAATGATATCCTTAAAGGCACAGTGTTCAAATCTAGTCAACCTGGAAAGAGGTCTTCTGTAAGTGAATTTGAAGAGATCACAGTTTAGTCCCAGCACTTGGTGTATAAGTAGCATTGTGTGGGTAATAGCTCACATGCTGCAGGGAACAAGTGTCTGCCACTAATAAGCCAGTTACTGTGTCTGAAATCCCCGGCTTCAGACATGAGGCCATGTTTAGTGTTTGTTACTCATACCTGAAGCAACCAGTTTCCTACTTTGTAGACATAAGCTGCATGTTTGAAAATTGGGATTTCAGTCATGAAATGTTATCATCATGGCCCTATATGTGTAGGACCATATTTTGCTCCTTGATAGTGATTTTTTTATATATGGTGTTCTAAGTTCCTGGCCAAAAGGACCAGATTCTATATGTGCAAAACAAGTATTTATGAGAGAAACACAGCTTTTTAGATAGCTACTGTCAAGACCCATTCTATGAGTTTTATGTTTGGAGACTAAAAATCTGCTCTTGGCGCCAATTGCTATGTGTAAAATGAAGGCACTCGGCATTCACATGGAGTTCTAGTATTTATGATTAGTACACCAATTATCATATTTTAGAAGGTTTATAAATATGACTGAATTATAGTCACATGGTAGAGCATAGTGTCTCATACTTGTGGAGTTAAATTCTATGATTTAATTGCTATTTCATATAAGAAGTGCTTCTAGAAGGGGGTACCTTATACCTGAAGGGCTAAATTTCATAATAAAAGGTCTAGTTACTCTAATAGAGGTCCAAGTCTGTGTTCCTAAGGATGGGTCTTATGAGAAAGACAGAGTTCAAATATAAAATACATAAGTCCACGCTTGAAAAATAGATTTCACATTTCATATGTGGTAGGTCAGTTTCCACTTCTCGAGTAGTGGTCCATATGGCAGTTGAAATTTCTTATTCATAAAATCAAAGTCTGTGGTTACAGTCAGTTTCTATGCTGGATTGTAAGGTTTCATATTTGTATGACCATCCTTCGTGCCGTGAAAGCTGGACCAACTCCATAGGCTTTATTTTAAAATTCTTATAATGAAATTGCTATGGATTAGATACTTTTAAATTGGTTTATTTAGTTTATAATCTCAGTGATTGAAAGTTTAAACAGCATAATCTTGGCTGTGGAGAAGATCCTCTTATATATATCATCCTATAGTGGATAACAACACACAATGGCAGGAGTGTGTGTGTGTGTGTGTGTGTGTGTGTGTGTGTGTGTGTGTGTGTGTGTGAGAGAGAGAGAGAGAGAGAGAGAGAGAGAGAGAGAGAGAGGAAGAGGAAGAGGCAGATAGAGAGAGACAGAGACACAGAGAGAGTCAGAGAGAGACACAAAGGGAGACTGAGACAGAGGCAGAGAGAGGGAGAGCTATCAATCACTTGAGCAGAAAAGAGCAGGGATTTTTAAATTTTTTAAAATAAAAATCTTGAGTCTCATAATGTATTGTCACTTTTCTGTTGCAGTGATAAAACACCATGACCAAAGGCAACTTAAGGAAGAGACAATTTATTTTGGCTTAAGGTTCATAGGGATGAGAGACCCTCATCATGGGGCAGAGGTATGTCAGACTTAGCAATAGGAGAATGAAGTTGGGAGACCACATCTTTAAAAGCAAGGGTGAAGTAAAGTTCTCAAAGTATGGGGCTTTTCTATGCCTGCCCTTGCTCTGAAATAATGACATGGAGACTTGGTGTATTTATTAATGAGCTTCTTGCATTATAGCTGGGAAGATACTGAGCTATTCTAACCTGACTACGTTGGCCCGGCATACGTCCCACCCATGTGGCATGACCTGCCATCTTGGTTTTGCCCTGGCTGTTCCTGCTCCATCTGTCCTATGAGGACAACTCTCCCTGGTGACATCCTGCTCTCCCTGGTGACATCCTGCTCTCCCTGGTGACATCCTGGTGAATTTTCTTCCTCTTTCCACCTGCGATCCCCTTGCTGGGATCAGAAATCCCACTGCCTCCTCTCCTGCCCAGCTATTGACTGATCAGATCATTATTAGCCAATCAAAGGTGACGGAAAGCAATTTTTACATATCATTGAGACAGGAGATGCTGGACGATGCCAAGGTCTGGAGGGCAACCGGATCTCCGGATACAGTAATCAGCATCTGAATACACAGTGCACAAAACCACTCTCCAACAAGGGGGTGGTGTGGGAAGGGGACTAAAGTGTCCCCCAAGCCACTGCTGCTGACCTACTTCCTAGACTCTTCAACCTGGTACCAAAATACCTGAGCCTATGAAGGACATGTATCTCTGAAACTACTACACGTGAGAACTAGCTTAATCTGTTCAGAAGGTAGCACCTGCAGTGGCCTCCCATTAAGCTCCACATCTAAAACCCACCACATTGAGGATTAAGTTTTCAGTATGGCCACATCCGAGCCATTGCTCTCTGTTGTACATCTGGAAGACTAGGCTTTATGTCTGACATTTCTAGTTGCATTCATATCCCACAGGTGCACAATGCAAAGAATTTTATATAGTTTGGAAAATTTTAAGAGTCCCTTTCCATACCTGGAAGGCAAGTTCTCATACTTAAAGGACTGGAATACATTTCTCAAGGGATGGAGTCCACACATGAAGTGTATGGTTCATTATTGTAAGCTCCATTCCCAACCTGGATGCTCATATTCAATGGTTGTGGCCAGGTTTCATATGTGAGGGACTGTTCATGTCATGCTCATAGGATCAGATTCCATGCCTCATATACTATGTTCCTATAAATGGAAATACCTTTCTAAACCTGAAGGTAGCCGAAGGCTAGATTGTCTTGTTTCATGCTGTGAAGCCCAAGTCTTTTCTCTAGAAGCAAGCAGTGCAGCTATACTTATGCTGTAGGTGTGACATGTGACTTATCTCTACTTATCATCATTGTTACAGAAATGGTAGTTCTCTTTGACATTTTGAGACAACACTGTGACATAGGTGACTCAAAAACCAGCTGAAGAGTTCAGAGGCCTGTTAGGAGGTTTGTGCAATAGAACAGAAAAACGTGTCTCCAATGAGTGAAGAAATACTGAATAGTGGGTGTCTTAGTTAGTGTTTTACTGCTTTGAGCAGACACAATGACCAAGGCAAGTCTTATAAAAAAACAACATTTAATTGGGGCTGGCTTACAGGTTCAGAGGTTCAGTCTATTATCAACAAGGTGGGAGCATGGCAGTATCCAGGCCAGCATGGCACAGGCAGAGCTGAGAGCTCTACATCTTCATCCAAAGGCTGCTAGTAGAAGACTGACTTCCAGGCAACTAGGGTGAGGATCTTATTCCCACACCCACAGTGACACACCTACTCCAACCAGGTCACACCTATTCCAACAAGGCCATACCTCCAAATGGTGCCACTCCCTGGTCCAAGAATATATAAACCATCACAGTGGAAGACTATTTTAGCCTCACATTTCTGATCAATCTTCTGCAACCCATGTCTGTTAATGAGTACTGAATGCTAACAAGAAGGCAGGTGCTTTGCTAAACCTACATATGCATTATATGATTTAGTTTCACAGACTGGGCCCTGTTATTTGGTAAATGAGATTTTTGTAAAAACTCCTAACTGGTATATGTGAAAGAATATTAAATTCTATATTCAATATGTTTTAAATGACAATAGACAAAGTCTGCATTATTGAATGGGTCCCAAATGAGGAGTCATGCAAATTGCTTGATTGTATAACCAGATTCGAGTTGTCTCAGTGATCTAAAGTTATTCTTAAGCCTACACATTCAACTACAAAGTAGTCATGGTGGTGTAAGAAAGTAATGGCGTATCTAAGTACTCCTTATATTAATAAAAATCAGTTCTGTGTAGCTTCGGAAGTATGGGTTTACAGCATGGACACATTGCGATATTCATAATTAGTTTGAGCAAAGAAACTTCATCCCTAAAGCACTTTAAGAAATTAACTAATTAATCTTCCCTATACCCTTTAGAGAGAGAGATAACTGTTTCCTTTCTGCAGAGAGCCTCTGTCAAGGGATTGAAAATGCTTTATGAATATTATATATGGTGATAAGCAGGCTCCAGGCATTTCAGATACACAGAGCTGACATTGAGGATATTAGAACTCATTCATGCATTGTGCAAATGTTTATTTCATGTCATTACTGGAAATCTATAATCATGGAACTGATGCCCTGGGAGAAGAGGCTGCCTCTGCCTGCACTGCACAGCACTGGAGTGTATGTGGGATGTTCTTAAGAGAGAGCACTAATCCTTCTTGACATCCTTTACCCAAATATACAATTTATCTTATAAGGGCTGCTCCTCCACATTCAAGGAGACATTTGGATGCCCTGAAATTGTTATGTAGCCCCCAGTGTTTGCAGTCCTCTATTGTTCAAGGTAGGAATACTTATAACTGCAACGGCTCCCCATTCATCTTTAATTTTGTTCCAGTTCCAGCAAGCTAAAAAGAACGAAGCATCTCATCCGGATTCTGAGAGATTTTCTGTTACTAAAGTACTAATTTTGAAGCCTTGATGACAAACAGGATGGTGCCTTGTCTTTGTTGGCATTTCCTAGGCACAGAGTCTTCAAGGGGACATTTGTGCAAATAATTTACACAGTGACTGCTCTCCTAATTTTAGCCTATGGTCATCTGATTCTGTTGCTAAGGAGAACAGCAAGGCAGAAGGGAATGGCAGAACAAAGTGACTCACTTCATGCTAAACACAAAGCAAAACCACCCAAGGAAGGGTCTGGGGAAAAGATATATACCCCATAGACATGCATCAGTGATCTACTTCTTGCAAATAAGCCACAGCTTCCATTATCCTTCACTTCACAATAACTGCATCAAAGTATGAGCCCATTTTTGGATTATCCATTGGTAATGTTAGCGTCTTCATGATCCAGTCATACCATAGTGACCAAATGAACCAGTCCAGAGCCAAAACTGTAACATATGAACTTTTATGGGAGAGTTTTAAATATGTTATCTACTATATATCTGCATCTGTCAGTTATTGGGCTTGAGTTACTTCCAATGAGAGACTGCGTCCATAACAAGGCATCTCTGGCTAAGGCTTGAGTTTCTTAGCAGAGCTTAGCAGTCATCAAAGGTTACAGCAGCTGGAACAAGTTACATTGGAATAACAAGAGGCATCTAGGTATAGAATAGAGACTTCTGCATCTCACCTGTACCAGTCACATGCACTTGCTTCTTAGTGTTTCCAAGACATGCACATAACTTCTTCTGACCCAGATTTAATCATAATTTGCTGGTAAACTTGCAGTCAGAAGATTAGTGAGACAAATTACAGTACTGTTATTGCTGTTGATCCCGAAGAAGAATCTGAAACACACTCTATCTCTCTCTACCTACTATGACTACCTTCCGTCAGTGACATTTCTAGTTGGTCCTGTGGTTACACTTAGCCCCTCATCCTCGGTGCTTCAGACCCTGCGATGGCTAGGCCTCCTCTAGGCCACTGTGCTTACCATTTCATACAAAACTGAATGTGAAACTGTAAATAGAGGTTTCACCAGAGCATGTGTATCTCGGGTGTATTTCTTTCTGCTCCTTTTAGAGGATATTAATCTTATTCCCTCTTGAACATCTACATAGTATCTCTTTTTTTGTCTCTTCTTTTGTTTGAATAATGATCCCAAACTCAGCAGGCAGCAGCAATAGGTTTATGTCTAGTGAGACTTTTACTGACTCTACTGGTGGAATTTTCCATCTCAGAGGACCAGAATCATTATTCTATACAGCTTAATGTTATCAAAATAGGAAGTACAAATTCCTAAAAAAGTCATTTATGTTGACTGTTACTGGCTTCTTTTCATTTCTGAGCCTTAGTTCCTAAATTCATATGCTCTAGTTACTGGGTATATAATGTCATGTAAGGATTTCAAGTCACTGATAGAACATATCTTGAAGAACAACATCTCACACCAGTAGAATACTATACAAACTGGGATATTTCAGGATCCCTGGAGCCTACCATTGTATGCCTACTGCTATATACTCTGGGGTTAGTACTAGTTAAGGGATTGTCATATGCACAGGTAACCCCTGCTGCTACCACAGGACAAACTGCCATCCTTTCTAGAGTAGAAAACATACATGCACTTAAGTTACATCCACTCTTTTCCTTTACCTTTAAAAGGTGACACAAATACTAGGAGCTCAAGAAAAAAAAACCAACTCATTTTTTGTTGATCGAATATTCAGCTGTAGCATTAAGCAGATAAATGTAAGTGAAAATGGATCTGTGTTTTTAGTTCATGTATACTCTGTTTTAAAGTTTTGAATAATTTTGCATTTATTTAGAGAAAGTGTGTGTGCATGAGTGTGTGCGCATGCATCTGTGCATGTGTGTGTGTGTGTGTGTGTGTGTATGAGAGAGAGAGAGAGAGAGAGAGAGAGAGAGAGAGAGAGAGAGAGAGAGAGAGAGATGTGCTGGCATGGAATTTAGAGGAAAACTTGCAAGAGTTGATCCTCTCTCTCTCTACAATGTAGAAATGAACATTAAGTGGGAAGTGTATTTCATCACTGAGCCGTCTCACTAGCCCATATAGCATCTATTATATCCATGATTACACTTTTGATAAGCCCAGTGTATAAATATGAAGGTGGACAAGTACAGAATCAAGAATAAATCAGGGCTGTCTAATTTGTTAGTGCTTTATCTGCAGTAGGTACAGCCTCCTTCTGAGTTTATTCCATCATTGATGGTACTGCGGTACCACAATGAAATAAATGAGGACAGGAGGAAGGGAATCACTTTTCACACATCTTGAGCTTTTGAGAGTGTCACTAATCCCGCAACTGACTCGTGTGATGTTGCATTTGCATTTTAAAAATGTTTTATTTATTTGAGAATTTCATGTATGAGAACTATATTTATATAATTTCTCTCTTCCTTTTCCTCCCTCCAACTCTACCCATTAGCCTAATTTCCTTTCAAATGTGTAACCCCTTGATTTTAAATTTTACAAAATGCGTATGTACACACAACATATGCATTTATACAACTTATTGGGCCCCTTTACTGTCACTAATATGTACATCTGTCTGTGGCTCATCACTTGACACTGGATAACCTATTAGAGGTATTTTTCCCCGTCTTGGGAGTCCTTAATTGCTTGACACTCTTTATCAAGCAATGGTATCTTATGAGATTCCTCCAGTAGCATTGCCATGTCAACTGGTGTTATTGTGCAGGTTTGGCTGAGATTTAATATGCACAACTTCTCTGTCCTATCTAGAAGGCACTACCTCACAGATGTCCTAGTCCTCAGGCCCTTACAGTCTTTCTGTATCCTCCTCTGTGATATTCTCTGAGCCTTAGGAGTAGGGGCTGTGTTTTAGATCTATCAGTTGATCTTGGACACCCCACAGTCAATTATCTGCCTGTGGACCAGTTGTGGCTTTCTGTGATGGTTTCTGTTTTTTGCAAAACGAAGCTTGATGGGGGATAAAGGTTACACTTATCTGTGGATGTAAGGATATGTATTCCAAATGTAGTTATAGCGTATCCTCCTTTAGGAAAGTAGGAGTAGATCCTTCTTGAGCATCCACACCTTATCAGCCAAGGGTAGTGAGCGAGGTTGACACTGGATACATTTCTGGGAAATGTAAGTTCCCGGGCTTACATTTCTCCTTGGTGAAGGGCCCTAAGTCCAGTTAAATGCCTGCATTTTTTTACCCCCAAGATAAAACTGCCACAATTGCCAAGCCAGCCACTGTTGGGGTTCATAGGCTTTGTAGCTGTTTCTCTCTCTTGGCAGGTTATATAACACCTTTGGATACTGCGAAGGATAATCCTCAGGGAGAAAGCTTCCAGATCACATCTAGCTTGATCACCCCACGTCCTGTGTTCCAAGTGTTTGGTGTCCTCAGCAACGGGGTCTTATCTTAGGTGACTTGTGGCAGCCAAGGTGAATGGCAATATTGTTTTGGGATTCTCTTGGATTTCTCTGACCAACAACTTAACCCCATGATTAACACTGGGGTTTTTATTAGATAGTCTATGGATTAGGAATTGGGGAGGGGGCATTATCATCCAAGTTATGTGTTTAGATTCTAAGACAGAAGTGTTCAGGAACTCTACTTAGCCTTTCCAGTCCTAACAACACTCCTTCCCTAGGCAAAAAGGAAAATAGGTGAAGACTCTTTCAACCACTAAGTATGCCTCTTCTTATTTTATTCTCAGGTATTGGAAAAGTGAGCAGTGGACAAGTCTATAAAGTCCCTGGCTCAACTGTGTGACCTTGCAAGACAGTTCTATGTTTATTTTCTGACTACCATTCGTTGATTGTACAGTGTCAGTAGAGGGAATGTGATCATGTGTAGAGTTGCTCTGTGTTATAGATAATATTAAATAACTTTCAAAATAAATGAGCTATGTATTAGGCCATAAATGTCTGCTGGTCTCCATGGGGAAAGGATTGGGAACTACTATTTTCTATGGTATAGTTGAATTCTTAATTCTAGAGGACTTAGCCTTTTTAAAAAAACATTAATAAATTTGAAAAATCATATCAGGTGTCATAACTGGACTGTTTTCCATTTGTGACTGTGTGTGTGTGTGTGTGTGTGTGTGTGTGTGTGTGTGTGTAAAAGCATGAGTCTGTGCTATTGGCTACATAGATGACATGCTCACTGCTCAGAATCATTTGAAATCTGATTAGTCTGCGTTAGAGCAGTCTTTAGTACTTTATTATCTCATCCTTTTAGGAAGCAGCACTTCAAGCTGTGCACTGGCTTTCAGTATGGCAGAGCTCCATTATGTGATATGTAACATCCTAATTTCCCAGGACAGGTTATTAAACTTGGACTCACATACATCTGCACACAGTACTGGAATCAGGAGAAAGGCTGTGGGGCTCATCCTTGATGATCGGATCCGGTCTCCATTACCAGGATTTACAGGTCCAGCTGCAGCAAGGGTTTGGTGCTGTCTTCCTTCTCAGATGATACCATAGACTCAGGGAAGCACTTGACTACATTTTTGTCCTCTGGGCCCACAATCAATGATTGTCTGACACATCTGCATAATTTGAGTCGGCCTCTACAGGGCTTACCTGAAAGGCTACTCAGGAGAGATATAGGTGCACTGAAGAGAAGTTTTAGGGGTGCTGTCTGAAAATGACAAATTGAATGTAGAAGAATATGTCAATATGGAGAACTCTTCCAATAGGCATATACAATAGCCTGGCAGAGATCCTTAGATCCAGACTAAAGTGCTTCTGAGATGGTCATTAGGGGCTTGGAAAGAGCCTGTGCTGAGTCCAGCAGACTTGACAGAACCACTGTGGCTGGGGTCATTTGTCTGAGAACAAGTCTATTGCACATTGCACAAATTGAAGATTATTCAAATTTCTCTCAATTTCTTTGTGAATAAATTAAGGATAATAAAAATAATGATCATCATCATCATCTACCTCATAGTGGATGAATGTTCAATGTATTCTAAGAAGTATATTTTCTCTAGGTAGTGTCTGGCAGAGGTCTTTGTAAAACCATAATTGTTATCAACTTTATCACTATTTCGTATGTGCAAGTAGTCTCTGGCTATTGCCACTTTCACACCTTCAGCGAGTCACTCAACTGGCAAGTTGGACAATGTTGTTCTCCTACCTCAACACTCTTCACATTGGTCTCCTCCAACAGGGATGCCTCGTTCTTCCTGGATGTGAAAAATTGGAAGAGAGTTACTGTCTTAAACCCTCAAATTCTGGCACCTCTGATTTACTGTTACATCTATTTAGTCCACATCTTCAGGAGGTGGCCTTGTCCCTGGAAACTGTACAAGGGAGTGCTTTGGAAAAGGTATGCTAGGCCTCTTCACTGATCCCCCAAAGACCCATCTACTGAATGCATCAGCAGCCTGTGGTTCTATCAGAAGGTGGTGGATTCTTCAAAAGGTGGGGGTCTAAGAAAGGAAAATCAGGCCCCAGGGTGCATGCTCTTGAGAGAATTTGTGGAGGTACAATCCTGTTCTCTTCTTCCTCAAATTTTGCTTCTTGGTTGTCCTGAGGCCGTTCCTCCACTCACACTTTTCCCATGGCATATGGTGCTGCCAACAACAATGAAGCAAATGGAACAAAATCCTGAAAACTATAAACCAGTTAGTTATCTCAGTATTTTCTTACAGTTGCAGAAAACTAACACCAACATGGCTTCATGGTCTGTCTTCAAAACCACTGTCAGTTTATTTCTTTAATTTTGATATTTTAGGGATATATTTTTAATGTATAGCTGTTTGTTTACAACTGAGTGATCACTGATCACTTTAAGCATGATTTGTTTCTGTCGCAGAAAATGATAAATTTGAAAGTTTCCAACTGCAAATATAGTTATTGATGTTTTATGTAGGCAAATCAAATTTTCCTTAGAATTACTGACAATAGTGAATGATATGAATTTTACTGAGACATTGACAAAGGCATAGGAATTTTAGGAATCATAGCAAGTTGCAAAATGGGTTCATAGATGTGGGGAGGTTTTATTGGGAGAGCTGACACATGTGCTGGAGCTTCAATGATGATGCAGAGAAAAGTGGATATGAGATGGAGAGAGCAGTTAGATATACTGGGGAAAGGGTAGAGTGAGAAAATTGTAAGAGAGAGAGAAGACAGGGATAACGTGAGGATTTTGAACATGGCTGTGTAGTTGATGTTGGGCAAAACTACAGATATGTTTCAGCTTTGTTGTTCAGAGTAAATTCTCTCTCTCTCTGTATGTGTTTGTGTGTGAATATATATATATATATTTGTGTGTAAATATATATATATAAATATATATATATATTTGAGATGAGATGCAAGAGGCTTAGAAAGGGAAATTATCTTTTCTTATATATAATGAATACATTATTTAAACATCTCTCTTTATGTGAAATAAGTTTCTAATCTTTTAGATACTACATAGTATACAGTGTTGTGGCAAATCTCTTCATCCCAAATATGCCCCAGAAATGAAAACACGACTCAATAAATATTAATATATTCTGTGCTCCTAGATTGGGCAGATCTACCATCATATTTTTATAAATAAGAAAATATTAGAAAGCAAGCTTTATTTTAAATACTACTGTAAGATGTAATGGATAAAAATATTTTGCATTTTTCCTTACATACCTCTAGATACAAACACACATATCTACATACTCATCCTGCAGACAGTCACACTTTTTATAATTACTTATATCATTCTTTAAATATTGATTTTTAAATCAAATTAGAATACATTAAAAAGTATTGACCCTATTCCCTATTCCCAGAAACTGCAGTTGCATAATGCATGGACTCCATATATGACATTTCATTCACCGTGCAGTATGTGTCTATGTGGAATCCAGCTGATATTCTTCAAATTATCACGGTTCTTTTGCTTGCCAGAGTTTTGCTCTCTGGCTTCAGAGTTTGACTTGGTGGAGTTCAGTGAAGGGCAGTGGCTACTTTTCCAGTACCTAGTCTTCTAGTCATGAGTGTCATCTCAGATTCCCCAAAGGTGATCATACATGGGGACAGATTGACAAAGCAGCCAAATACAGATCAGATTGAAGGATCCATGGAGGTCCTGTAGCTTGAAATACTTCTGGAAACATGAGTAACTCAGAGCTGGGACTATGCATGGTGGAAACTGCATCTGTCTTTCTGAGGTTGCTTGGTAATGAACCAATTAGCACAACCTAAAACACAGGACGTCCTAATATGCAGAGGATAGAGCAGCATTGGGAAACTGAGTAAGGAAAGATACAGGATAGAAAAAGAGAATTCCCTCTTACCTCCTCCATCTCTGGAGAGCCACTGGCATCCAAATAGTAGACAAGAGGAGGCTGCCATGATGCCTTGATCAACTGTGTTTATTGTAAAACTGTGGTCATCTATTTAAGTATTTTTCTTATTTTCCTATCTAGATACTGCTTCCCACTAATTTTGTTGTTCTAGGACTTCATCTATCATTTTAACAAACTTTGCCTCAGACTTTATACCTCGGTAAAGTAAAGATAACATTTTTGTGAGGATGTCTGCACATTTTCTTAGAAAGAGTGATAGAAAAATACTGTTTGGGTAAAGGGTGTACATATTCTAATGTTAATACAAAGAGCTTCACTAACTTCCCCACACATAATTTATTTCCTTCCCATCAACTAGATGATAATTCTTTGAGGCAGAAAACGATCAGAAGTGAAATAATTACTTTGTTCTCTGTCTTAGTCTGTTTTCTGTTGCATCCGAGTTCAGTTGGGCAGAGAGATACTAAAATATTATTTTTTTACTCTAGATATGATAATAGACATTAAATGGTAATGCATAGAACCTGTGGGAAGGAAGAAAAAGGGAGACCCATTCTGCTCTGCACCTTGGTGGGAGTGTGAAGGCAGAGGACTGTATTGGAGATGTCTAAGTGATCAGCAGGCTGGTTAAGGATTGTGTTCTGCAATACAAAGAACATCAGCCCAGAAGAGTGGAGGAAGTAGGAAAAATTTGGGACTCTGAACATATGATAATACCATATTTTGTCATTATTTTTGTGCAAGTCAGCATACCAAATGCCTTGCATGTACTATTTAAGTGCATCCACATCTAAACACCAAGCAGTAGCTACTATTTCCATTTTTATTTGGGAGTTGAAAAAGAACAGAAGCTAGTTACCATGCCATGGTTTTATCCAAAGATAACAAGTGATGCTGGTGTTGGAGCCTAGCTCTTCTGGATGTCATTTGACTTTACCATGAATTCAACTCTAGAAATGCTTGGTGGCTAGAAGGTTGAGTTTGGAAAGAAAGCAGGAGAAGAATGACGAAGAAGATGCACCAAGGTAATTGTTGTAGACTCTGATGAGCCTCTGAGGGGTTTTAAATATGTGTGTGTGTGCTTAGATTTTTTTTTTAAACCTGCCCAGTGGAAAGTTTTAAGGATGGATTGAGAGGCCAGATTGGTGCCAAGGTAAACCACAGAGGCAGGAAATACTTTGCTCTTCCTGAGGTGACAGGTTTTGGTCTCCAATAGTAGCAATAGGAGGTGGAAAGGAGAAGTGAATTCCAAAGAAAACTCTTGCAACTGATTAGATAAGAGTGAAGATAGGACAGAAGAAATAGTCTAAGACTTCCTGGTTTCTTTTGAATAAATTAGGAAGGGTGATATTCTTCAACAAAATATGCAATATAGTACAATTAAGAGGAATAATGATATTTTTAGATGTTCACAGTTCAAAATGTTTAAGAAACATCCATAAGGAGATGTGTAGCAGCCAGACAAAAATAAAAATCTATAATCATCAGCCCAGTGATTCATGGAAGTTGTGGGGTTGGGTGAAACCAGCATATGGAAAAGAGTAATAATAAGAGGTGTGGTAGTGTGTTTAGGAATGGCCTCTACACACTGTGTTTCAAATCTTGGCCATAGGGAGTGGCATTATTAGGAGATACAGTCTTGTTGGAATAGGTATGGCCTTGTTGATGAAGTGTGTCACTGTGGGGATGTCTTTGAAATGTCATATGCTGAAGCTACACTCAGTATGACACAGAGTCTTCTTCAGCTGCCTGCAGATCAACATATAGAACTCTCAGCTCCTTCTTCAGCCCATGTGTGCATGTATACTGACATTCTTCTCGCCATGATGATGATGAACTAAACCTCTGAAGCTGTAAGCCAGTCCCAATGAAATATTTTTCCTTATAAGAGTTGCCAGCATCCTGGTATCTTCTCACAGAAATAGAAATCCTAAGACAAGAGGGGAACGAGAATAACCATTCAGAGAACAGTATTTGGAAGCCTATAAGAACCAGATGATTCCATAAAGAAGACTGGGGGGGGGGGAAGAACTGTAATAAACAAACAAACAAAAATCTGGCTCAGGGTTCAAGAAAGATGACATATTCAGAAGTGTCCAGAGTCAGAAACAATACTGTCAGAGTGCCAGTGACTACCACTACTTCCTCCTCCTAATATACAGACTCATGTGAAGATCCATTGTCTTTGCAACAAGGGTTTGAGGCTGGCAATGACTATATTCCCATTGTCTGAACTTTGTATACACAATACCTCTTTGTCACTTTTACAGATGAGGAAGTCTGCCCACACTGTATTGTTGAAAAAACATAAAGAAGACTTATTTTGATTTCAGACTGTGTGGCAGTTCTGTGACACATCAGAGCATCTCAATTCATGGTGGCCTGGGTGTTTGACAGAAGATGAGTACATGGTAATAAAAAACAGGGAAGCAGGCTAGAATCAGAGACCAGCTTAACAGTCAAAATCTGCTTCTGATGACCTTCTTCTGATAGTCAGGCTTTATCTCCTAAAGGTTCCATGACCACCAGAATAGTGAGTGTACAAGCTGGGGGCTCAACACTCGGGGGCAGTTCAGGCTCAAACTGCAATACCCAGAGATGAGTAAGAAGAAGACAGAGTGTTCTAAACATAGAAACTTACAGATTTAATGCTTAAAATTCTCTGATTTACCAAATTAGAAGTGCATGTCAAATAAGCCAATAAAATGTGAGCTTAATTTACTCACATAGTGTCAGAAATGAAAATTTTTATCCCCAGGATAAATTGGTTTATAGCAAAATAGTCATTATTAGTTAGTGCTTTTAAAACCCCTTGGTACTTATAGTTCCTGAGTTCTTCTTTTGCTACTTACAGAGAACAGGCTGTGAAGCAGAGAAGAGTTTTTCATGGTCTTCTTTCCACACTTACCACAATCCTCCAGGAGCACTCCATATTACTGCAGTACCATTGTCTATTGAAAGAGTGCCTCTCTAACATGTGGATTCTTTTTTTTTTTTTTTTTTTTTTTTTTTTTTTTGCCAAGAACAAGCTTTGGCCATTCTTCATCCATGGCTGTTAGTTGCCTGGAAGCAAGCATACACTTAACGTATATTTGAAGAGAATTTATTTTTGAAACATTTTTTTCCTTGTGGTTTAAGCTATGTCTCACTTCAGAAGGAGAAATTTAAACAGAATTTAGTATTCAGAGTTTAAACAGTAAAAAGCTAAGTGACCAATTAAAATGCACAAATTATGTTATATGTATGTATGAATACTATTAATTATATTTATTCATTTTGTGTACTTGCAAATGTTCGTGTAGGGGCATGTACATGTCTCTGGAAGTGTGCGTAAAGACCAGAGTTTGACTTTAGAAGTCTTCCTTATTCACTTTCGGCTATGTTCTTGCTTGGGACAGGCTCTTTCATTGTGCTGGAATTCATGCATCCAGCCAGTCTGGTTGGCAGTCAGTGCACTCCAGGGATCTCTGCATCTCTGATCCCCCCTGACGCTGGAATTGTAGACATCCTGCTCTGCCCAGCTGTATTATTTGAATTCTGGGGATCTGGACAAACTTCTTAGCCACTTTACTGAGTCACGTCCACAACCCAGAAATCTTTTATTTCATACAATTAATATATTCTAGTAAAAACTGTTGCAAAAGCCATACCTGGGGGGCTGGACAGATGGCTCAGAGGTTAAGAGCATTGATTGGTTTTGCAGAGGAATGGAATATAGTTTCCAACATCCATGTCAGGAGATAAAATCACCTATAACTCCAGATCCAGAGAATCTAACCCCTTCCTTTGGTCTCTCTAGGAACTGCACCCGTGTGTAGCCCCTCTACATGCCAGTTGTTATTCCTCTTTCCTTATAAATGCTTCTCTTTGTTGCATTCATGGCACATGCATCCCTCCTCAGGTTTCCCCCTTCCATCATCTCCCTTAATATTTCTTCCTTCCCTCTCATATTCCTAACAACATGCATATGCACCACACACACACACACGAGAGAGAGAGAGAGAGAGAGAGAGAGAGAGAGAGAGAGAGAGAGAGAGAGAGAAAGAGAGAGAGAGAGAGAGAGAGAGAGAGAGATAGGGACAGAGACAGAGACAGAGACAGAGACAGAGAGACAGAGAAATCCAGACTCCATAAATATGAGAAAGGATGCAGTATTTGCTCTCCGGGTCTGCTTTATTTTGCTTCACATGAAGAGCTTATTACATCCATTCTGCTGTAAATGCCATGATTACTTAATTACTTTTTTCTTAGAGCCAAATTAAATTTCATTGTTTTTTATTTGCACCACATTTTCTTTATCCTATCATCGATTGATGAAAATCTATTTTTTAGTTATTTGAATAGTGCATCAATATACCTCAGTGTGCAAATATTTCCATGGTATATTGACTCAGAATCTTTCAGATACATACTTGGGACTGTGTTTGCTGAATCCTATGGAAATTAATTCTCTTTTTTAAGCCTTTTTGGAAAACCTCCAGACTGATTTCCACAGCGGCTCAACAACTTTTGATTCTCATAAGTTACCGTAACTACATTAGTTAGCAGCAGTGAATAAGGATTCCCTCCCCCCACATCCTCAATGGCCTTTGTTGTCACCTGGGGTGAGGTGGAATATCAGAGTAGCTTTAATTTTATTTCTCTGATGACTATGTATGTTAAACTCTTTAAAAATATTGCTGGCCATTTATATGACTCCTCTTGATAATTTTCTCTTCACTTATCAGTGTGTTCATTGGTGGTTTATTCTGGGTATTTGATTTTTTTAGTAGTTGTAATCAAGATATTAATCTGTTTTCTACTGTACAGCTATAAATGCCTTGCCCACTTTGAGTCTACCTGTTCACTCTCATCATTGCTGTTGTTGTTGTTGTTGCTGTTGTTGTTGTTGTTGTATAGAAGATGTTTAATTTCATGAAGTACCTTTAGTCAGTTCTTGGGGTTATTTCCTATGATGTTTGAGTCATTTTCAGAGATTCTTTCTTGTGCTTGTATCTTGAAATCTCCCAACACTTTCAAAGTGCCAGTCTTCTATTCAGTTCTTTGATCCATTTTTAAAAAGTTTTGTTTCTCTGCTTTTTATTAGTTTAAATCCAGGAGGAGTACAACACTCACCCTGATCCTGATTCTAATGGCCTTTGCAGGAAGGCTGCTTGACAATATGGCACAAACCTTGCCACTGTTTCTATGGGCCCTAATTACCTTTCCTCAGATTTCTCTGGTTTTGTTTGGTTTGCCCCCAGGGGTCATTGTGCTGTTTTTGTTTTATACAGATAAGTACATCTCTTGCCTGAGTAGAACTGTTTCATCTTAGGCATAAACACCTTCAATTTTTAAAGAAGAATCATGTACTATCTCTGGAGATCTCAGTTGCAGCCAGCAAAAATGTCCTTGTATAAAGCCTTCCAGACATATCCTTTAGAAGTCTTGTTCCTAGCGTGCTTCTCTAGGTACCAAGATGGTAGAAAGAGCTGTTACAATTTTGAATGAATGTTTGTGCAGGATGACAGGTGCAGGAAATGTGTCCTTCTGTGTGAATGTGCAGCTTCCCAAAATCATCTATTGGAGAACCATCACTACCCCAGCACAGTTTGAAAAAATAGATGTCTGTACCTGGATAGGTCCATTTCTAGGTGCTCTGCTGTTTCATCAGTCTACATTTCTGCTTGTGTGATGGTAACACTACTTCTTATTAGTAACCTCTGTAGTATAATTAGATAACAGGTTGGTGATGTGTCCAGAGTCATTTCCTGCTATGTTCAAGGCATTATGTTTCCACATGAGTTCTAGAATTGTTTTCTTGGTTTTGTGAAGAATGTGATTGAATTTTCAATGAGGATTGAGTCTGTAGCCTGCATTTGGTAATCTCTCTCTCTCTCTCTCTCTCTCTCATTATCTTTGTCTCTCTCTTTTCTCCCTCTCCTCCTCTGTCCTTACGATATTGTCTGCCAATCTACAACCATAGAAGGTCTTTCCAAAGGTGTCTTCAATTTCTTTCTTCAATGTTTTAAGGTTTTTTTGGAGGTTAGATCTGTTACCAGATATTTATTTTGTTAAGCTTTTATGAAATAAGAGTGACAATCCCCTAGCTGTAT
The DNA here is from genome assembly GCF_000001635.26 of Mus musculus. Lineage (NCBI taxonomy): Eukaryota > Metazoa > Chordata > Mammalia > Rodentia > Muridae > Mus > Mus musculus. Next base: position 15,153,710 of record NC_000070.6, on the reverse strand, counting down.
CAGCCCCCAAATGGTAGAAGACTCAAACTAATAAATTGGAAGCTAAGAGGTATATATGTAACAGAAAATTCAATTGAAATACAAAGTATCATTAGGGAATACTTTAAAAACAAATATTTCCAAAAATACTGAAACATTTTTAATTGAGTAAATTTCTAAGTACATATGACCCACTAAGACTAAAATAAGAGGAGACAAATCATCTTTAAAAGCATCAAGGTTAAAGTAATAGAAAGAAAAAATAAAAACAAAACTAAACAAATCAACCCAATCTTCCAATAAAGCAAAAAGAGGACCAGCTGGAGCCACTCCTGAATCCCACAACAATGCTAACAACAACGTTCCTCAAACTATTGCACAGAGCAAAAGGGAAGTGGCACTGTCAAAGGTATTCTATGAAGACAGAATGACCCTGATATCAACAATAAGGAAAGAAGTGTGTACTAATTTCCCTGCTCAATATACGTGTAAAATGTCTCAGTTAAATTGCTGTAAACAGGATGATTCAACATGTCCAAGTCTATATATAGCATGTGCATATGCTCAGGGTCAGACACGGCATGGCTATCTGAATAGATGCAGAAATGATCTTTGCCGGAGTTTAGCAACCATTCATGATAAAGCCTCTAAAGAAACCAGGAGCAAGTTTGAGCAGAAGAAGGCTGTGTATGACAAGTTATAGACAATATTATTCTAGTTGTTTAGAAGCCTGAAAACATTTTTCACTAATTAGGAACAAGACAAGAATGTCCATTCTATCTACTTCTACTCAATACAGTGCTTGAAGTCTTAGCTAGTGCAATAAAGCAAGAGGAAGAAAGAATAAGGATACAAACAGGAAAGGAAGACATCAAATTATCCCTCTTTGTAGATGACATGATCCTATACTCATCAGATCCTGATTCTTTTACCATAAAACTATTATATCTTACAAATTCTTTAACTTAAGTAGCAGGACACAAAATTCACACAGTAAAATCAGTTAAGTTTTTCTAAATAGCAGTAATCGAATTGCCAGGAAAGAAATAGGGGAAAATCTTATTCACAAAATCCCTTCTCTAAATTGATTTCATTACCTGCAGGGCTTTTCCAGCATTGCAGCTACAGGCCACCTCACACTCACCTCTGTGTGCCTGCTGTAGTTAACAAGTGTCCTTTCCTATATTGTATTTGGATTTAAGCATCCTTTCAGCTAAGCCTACATTTCAACGTCTGCTCTGGATTCTGTAAGTGTAATCATCTTCTAATGTACAGAAAATTTGACTCCTGCCTGTCTTCAGAACATATACCCTCTGCTCAGGTCTCCAGATAAATAATGGGTTTGGATCTAAGGTTGCCAAAGCAACAGGATGTCCATTAACCAGACTGGAAGGATCCTGAGTCATTGCTCTCAAGGATAGTGCTCCCTAGACTTGAAGTATAAATAAAATAGATCCCTGACAGTCTGAAATGGTTTAGATAATAGTTCCTTCATGAGACAGATGGATTGAAATTCAATACATTCCCACATAGCCATCATTTGCTGAAATGCTCCAAATATCTTCATGTCAGTCTTATAGCAAGTCTGGGAGCTATAATCTTCAATTACATTCCTTTCTCCTTTGCTTCCTTTCTGCCCAGGCCTTCAGTACAAGTAAGTTGGAAAGAAGATACATTTCCTCCCTCCAGTCAGCTGTCTGCTGTTTGCAACTGATACTATGCACAGCAGTACAGCATCTGTGTTTCAGCAAAACGATGTGTGAAAACAGTTTTCAAAAGGCTCTCTCTCTAGATAAAAAGAAAACCAAAAATATGTTCGGTTACGACTTTGTAAAACCGATTGAATTTGGCTGTGAATGAGAATCTAATTGTTACCCAGTTCTGGTGGAGCCTTCCCTAACCATTATCTTCATCATAGAGGTAAGTCAGCTGTAGCAGAATACAATTCTTGTGGAAATCATTAAAAGAAATGATAACAGCTGGGCAGTGGTGGCGCACGCCTTTAATCCCAGCACTTGGGAGGCAGATTTCTGAGTTCCAGGCCAGCCTGGTCTACAGAGTGAGTTCCAGGACAGCCAGGGCTATACAGAGAAACCCTGTCTCAAAAACAAAACAAAAAAGAAATGATAACGAGCAAGTTGTTTAATGATTTACATTTCTTCTTTTAAAATTATGTGTGTGTGTTTTATAATGTACTGTGCATATATGTGTGTGCATGTCTGCGTGTGTGTGCGTGTGTATTTTATGATGTACTGTGCATATATGTGTGTGCATGTCTGTGTGTGTGTGTGTGGTGTGTATGATGTGTGTGTGTGTGCATATGTCTTTATGTGTATGAATGTGGTATATGTGGATGTATGATGTGTGTGTGTGTGTGTGTGTGTGGTGTGTATGATGTGTATGTGTGTGGTGTTTATGATGTGTGTGTGCATATGTGTGTATATGTGGTACATGTATGTGTATGAATGTGGTATGTGTGTGTGTATATGTGTGTATGATGTGTGTACATATCTGTGTGTTATGTTGTGTTTATGTGTGGGCACAGCTGTCATGAAGTCCCTGTAGAGGAGACCCGTGAAGTCCATTCTTTCTTCCCATCTTTATGAGCTATGGTGTTGAACTCAGCCAGGATTTCACGGACAGTACTTTTTCTGGCTTTGCAATCACACTCGCCGTACTTTTCTTATTCTTTGTATTTATTTTTATTTTATGTGTATGAGTGTTTGCCTAGATGTATGCATTGCATCATGTGGGTAACTGAAGATATAGACATCTGTGAGTCAACTGAACCCAGGTCTTCTCAAGAGCAGTAAGTACTCTTAACCACTAGGCTTAACCACCAGCCTTCCTACATTCCTTCTTGATAGCTCCTTAGAAGAAACACAAGCTGGCATGCATTGTCAGCAAAGGGAGCAGGGGTCACTTTACTGCACTGTTGCAGCTAGTTCTCTAGTTTTGAACATTAGTGACAGGTTATTTTCCTGTTTTTCATTTATAATCTAAGAAAATCTGCTTTTTCACCTAGGCTTGTTTCCATGGGATGAGCACAAGCATATTTCACAAGGCTGAATTTGAGGGCAGAGAGACCCACACAAGTTAGAGAGTCCAGACTTAGGCTATGTTTATTGACACAGATATATTCCTCAGTCAATAGTAGGAACAAATATGGTGCTTTTGTAAACTCGATAACATTCATTGTCAGCATCTCTCTTGTTTCTGTGTGATTTGAATGATCAGTATTTCTTTGATGGGTTGACTGGAATTTTTTCATGATTTTTCATTTCTTTTTGCTAAGCAATTGTCAGAGGAAAGAATCTATTCTAGTTGTTCAGATAAGATAACTCGAAGTTAATAAGGTATAAATACACAAAGATGCAAGACTAATAGTCCTCAAAGCACAGCTCCAATCAATATCTTCTCTAATCATGTTTGTGACTCTAGACTTAATGAAGCTCTGCGTTTTATCCCTGGACTTTACAGGTCTGAAGTCACTGACCTTTGCTTAATTTCTGTAGCTCTTCTTCTTTAAGTGCTTATTAATTCTGGGCTCATAAAGATTGCCTGAGACGCTTTGAGAGAGGAAAAATACGCTAGGGACAACCACATGCTAACTGAACATGAATCCAGAAGTGAAACTCAGGCCTTAATTTGTTTGTTTGTTTGTTTGTTTGTTTGTTTGTTTTGCTTTTGTGGGAGTGAGTTCCTAACTCCGAGTACGAATAAATGTACCATTGGAAGGGTGCAGCTCTTAAAAGCCTTTGATGCACCCCAGCTCAGAAAGTACGATCTTCTAGGTCTAGGCACGAAGAAAGCCTGCAGGAAGAATGACAATTCATTCATCTGTTAGGACATTTTGAAGTTGACACACACTCTAAGTGACACACAGTCCAACGTTCAGCCAGAGTTGCAAACTCACTCTCTGTAAACAGTAGATTCAGAGCAGCCGGGAGGTAGGGAGGTTGGAAACGCCAGAATCCATGGTGTTGGAAGAAGGCTCATGGCCAGGACGACTGGCGCAAGGCAAGTTATCTCCCTACATTTTGTCTGTGTTGTGCCGGGCTTGCCTCTCCCTCCCTACACCTGATAGTGCCAAGTGTGCAAGCAGTGGAACTATAAGCTAAGCACCACCCTGGTGATCGTTTTGCCGATTCGTAAACACTAAGCTTTAAAGATTTAGCAATTTGCTACACCACAAGATAAAAAAGCAACTAAGGCAGATGGCCAGACCCAGTGCCTTAATCCAAAACTGAACTAGCTATCCCTTCCAGGACAGAATCCAGAAACCAGGTTGGGCGTGGGGAGGAGTGAGGGGGGCACAGAGTTCTGTTTCCATCAAGGATGGAGTAGGCAAAACTCGATTCCTTCTTCCCACTCATGGTTTTCCCTCAGTGCTTCTGACCCCCCCACCCCCCCACCCCACCCCCCTCTGATGCTCAGGACAAAGCTTGATCTGCTCTGTCATGTAAAGTGCGGTGTGGTGGGCAGGGTCCAGAAGGTTACCTCTGGCAAGTGACTAAGGGCTTGTCAAGGCCAGGGAATGCTCACTGGCAAGGGGAGTTACAGTGTTGCTAAGTCGGATCCCCAGTGAGGTGCAGTCAGCCACGGGAAGGGGGCGGCGAGAGCTAGCGTGCTGAAGCCTAGAGGCGGGAGAGGGAGGAGAGTCCGCGCAGAGCAGAGGGAGGCGCGCGCTCAGAGCGAACACCCACTTGCATCCGACCCTGGTGGCGCGGCGCGGGGAGGCAGCAGCTGAGACAGCACCAGGTCAGAGCCTTTGCATCCCGCCCAGTCTGCCCGCCAGCGCCAGGACCGCTGAGGATGGAGGATTCCCGGGAGACTTCGCCTTCCTCCAACAACTCCTCGGAAGAGCTCAGCTCTACCCTGCAACTGTCCAAGGGCATGTCCATCTTCCTCGACGTAAGTATAGCTGAAGTAGTTAGGTGGGCGCATTAGGCATCACCTCTGTGAGAGGGGAGGGGTCAGGAGCAGCGGTTGGCTGCTGGCATTGCTATCAGACCTCCACTCAAACTATCTCCTATCTGCTGTTCCCCAGAGGACCCTAGGCAAATAAATGCAAGAGAAAGGACTGCCACCCAACTTGTAAAGAGCTGTCCCAGACCTGCAGCTTTGATTATAAGCTTTAAGGAGCCCCCAAAGTTCGACTTCCCAGAACCTAGGGCTTCTGCCCGGAATGGAGAGTCTCCCATTGAGCAGTGTAGGACTTGATTCCGGTCTCATCCCTGCTGCCCAATTTACTGGCAGGCACTCTCTCTCCCTTGTGCTGGGAGCGCTGACGGAAGCCTTAGACATTGTGATGCCCCTCCAGCTACTCCCAGCTACCTTCAAAAACAATTTCTTTGAACGTATTCGTTTTCTTATTTTACAACAGAAGCCAAGGTCTCTTTTATCATAATGATTTTTTTTTCTCTTTTGGTGCCCGCTGCCTTCCCTATTATTCTCCCCACCACCACCACCTGCCCTGCCTAAGTTGTAATTACTATCATTAACCTTCTCTTCTAGCTTTTGATGGTTTTCCCTATGGTCCCATTCCTTGCTTGGGAATTGACTTCCTTGCTTCGCATCTCTAGCCTGACCATTCTTTCCGTGCTATTTTGTCTCCTTATGCTGTAATCTCTCTCCCCCCCCCCCTCTTTCTCTCTCAGTTTTAGATTTAATTTGCTCCTAGATTCCGCTTCGCTTTGTCCCTAATGTTTGTTTCTCACCCGGCTGCCTTGTTTTGTTTCCTGGCTTTCCTGTTCCTGGGTTGCTTGCCTTCTGGGTTCTGGCTCTTCTAGCTGCTGTTCACATGTAAAATTCACTCTGTTCCCCCAGGTAGTGTCTGGCTTGCTCAGTGGGGACAGTTCTAGCCGCTCCTTTTTTAGCATGATGGAAAATGGGCAAAGCATGCAAAGGAGCCTCGTTTGTCCCTGCCCCTCCCCTTCTCTAAGCCATCACTCCTTATTAAAGTCCAAGCATGAAGGAGGTGGGCCAGAGGCTAAATACACTTGAGTATGAAAAATGAAAATGTGAGGACATCAACTATCATAATGGCCAGTCAGGGATTTTGAAGATAATGGGGGAGGGGCAAGGAGTCTTTGATTTGTCGTGAAGGAATTATCTAGACTTTTTAAAAAATTGGCTGAGAAATTTATATCAATAATTAAAACTTGTGTAAGACTTAATCGAAGCTTCAACCCCACCTCCAGGCAGCCTTCTCCCCACATCACCATGCAGTGCCAACACAGGATTCAGGCTTTGGGGGCCAACCATTTTCTCCCCATGAAAACATGATTTCCACTTTTTACTGCAACACATTGTTGTAGGTTTTTTTTTTTTCTTTTAAATCTCTGCAATGGTTCAGTCTATGCTCTAATTATTTCTTCATGCCCTGCCTCCAGGAACTAGGTTGGGTCATTGTAAAGACAGGGCTGCACACATGAGTGTGCAATCCCCAGGATCAGGAGGGAATCAGGACCTTGCTCATCCAGACTATTATGAGGAAGAAAACCAATCTGCCAAGAAGTTAGTCCTGAGGTCAAGTGGGACCTCTGTCCTTTTGTGCCTAATCTGTGCTCTGCCCTCTGAGGACACTGAGCACTACCCGTGCTTTTATCTTATTGCCTCTAACAAATCCTGGAGATTCTCTGCTGAGGAATGTATAGAGACTATGAAAGAGCAAAGAAAGCCACCCGACAGACTTACCATTCTAAGCTCACGTGTTCAACAGCAGGTTATTAAAAGCAAAATTTTAAATCTCATCTTATTATGTAGGTGCAGTTGTTCCCAAGTTCTTTTAATGTAAGTTCCCTGTCCTGATGGAGCTTTCATCTATAAACAGGGCTGGCTCCCTTACCTTCTTAAGTCTAGTTCCAGAATTGGAAAATACAAAAACAAAAAAACCCAGAAAAACAAAAACCAAAAAACCTGATTCCACAAGAGAGGCGTTAACATGCCTGTTTTTCTTTGAAACATAGCTTTAAAAAAAGATTAACTGCAGTTGGGTTCTTTTTTCTTGGATAGAAAATATGTTGTTTACACATTCCTGAGTTATTTTGTGAAAAAATGTAACACTCTGGTGAATTGTGTGACATGAAAAAAGGGTTGGTTATTTAGAGACCTCTGAATTATTCATTTCTGGATCCTGTCGGTTTTAGCAACAACACAATGTGAAACATAAATACATCATTTGATTTGATTAGATTTAGTATATTCTAGTAGCACTGCTAAGAATGATTGCTTTTTGAAATCTACTCAGATCAACACAAGGAACGGGTGGTATATTCTTCCTCTTCTAGATCTGAAATGATAAGAGACCACTGGGGACTCCTGCTCCTCACAGGCTAATTTCCAATTTGGGGGAAGAACTGACTCTCCCAATAGGAATAAGAATAGTCTCATTTATACCGATGTGTCACTGAGACAGTAAGTCTTTAGACTTCTTAGGGAATCTACATAAACCCCATTTGTGGATGCTGTTGGGGACATGACTAGGTCCAGCAAGCTGCCTAGAAACTAGAGGTAAATGGTTGACTTAACATGAAAATCAGATTCTGTAGAATCATTGTCTTTCATTTCATTCTCTTATTTATATTCGGCAGGTGCCATGTTTTCATTATGGGGTGACAGTCTAAATATCAAAGAAAAAAAAAGACACATGAAATGTACATTTGAATCTCTATGGTATGTCCATGTCCATATTCACAAATTCATAAGTAAAATAGCTGTAGCTAAATTCACAAAGGAACCACATAAGCAGAGTCTATATTGTCTTCTCCTGAAAAGCCACAATTATATATCAGCTTATTATAACTAATTATGAATACCTACTAAGGGTGAGGAGAAGACCTTTCCCGAGTGCTGGCTACCCGTGCATGCTGGCACACTACTGCTGGGCATATTTATACAAGGCACACCTGCCAGGCATGGGACAGGGCCAGAATGGCCTCCAGTACACACAGCAACACAAAATGATCAGAAGGCTGACAATTGGATTCCCTTTTCACTACCCAGGTTCCCTCATTTCAGACGATGGAGAAGAAAGTCACATTTAAAGCATGAGTCCTTGGAGTAGTCAGGTTCTCTTCTGATTAAACTAGTCTGCTACTTCACAGTGTGTGTGTGTCGGGGGGGGGGGGGGGAGAAGATCAATTCTGCTCCTGACGTAAGAGAAATTCCAAAAGAAATGGGTTGCATCTCTATTCATTCAGTGACACTGTCCTCTTCCAATAGATTTCCTTTGGCTCCTCTTGTGTTCACTGCTGCACATCTGACCCAGGATCTTGTGCATGCTAAGTGGATGTTCCACCTCTAAACCACCCGTCCTACCTCTCATTACTTTTAATGGAAAAGGAACAGGACCGTCTCCATTTTGCTGACAAGGGAGGGTTAAAGCAAGAGTGTCAGAAAAGAAAGTGATGACTTTACAATTTGACATCCTTTTTTCTCTATCGATGTATGGAAGCCCATGCAAAGCACTTGGCCTGGAAGGTCAGAACTTAGTCAAAATGAGTAATAGCTTCTCCTTCTAAAAGGTGCTTGGTTCTGAGGCTTGGCACACATTACTTGTGTGTGAGATGGCATGGACAGAGTATTGTCAGAGCACAAAGGGCTTTTCGACATCATAAGTCTATGCCCAATTTCTGCTATTGCTATACATCTCCTGTCTTGCCCAGTCACACAGACACACTGGATCGTTTGAATGCCATTGTATGTTTCAGAAAATGTCAAGTAAAAGGCTAGACAAGAGTGGCTTTTGCCATGTCTTTCCACACAGGGCTTACCCTGGGCAACACCGAGAAGAATGGAATAGAATGCATTAATTACATTTTAGTCATGTGTTTTCTAGTGCCTACTTCCATGCAGCCTGAGGGCAACCTGTGGTGTTGGATCAAACTCTTTATTGTGGGCTCAGGGCTGTGCACTAGGACTCACAGCTGTGTTCGTTCCTTCTGTATATAAGTTCATGCTCTCTATGAACTCCAAGGTTCTGCTGTGCATCCCAGTTGCCCAGGATCCTGTCAAGGGACTGACAACCCATCTTACCCTGAGTCCTGTTCTGGGGTCCTTGTTAGTCCAGTGAATTGTGACATTTTTATGCTTTCAAGATAACATTTACATTTAAAGTCTGCCCTCAATAACTTAGTGAGAAACAAGGAATTTCATTTATGGGTATGAAAGTATATCTTTGGAGATAATAAAGAAGCCGTCCGTAATCCGTAAATTATAGTGAAGTACAGTGTTCTTCATATTTAAGCTTCCTCCCTGGACATATTTAAATGTATTTACTATGCCTAGTGCAGGCAGCTGTTAAGATTAGCAGGCTGTAGTAACACTACATACTGAGCTCCATTCTCATCTGCAGTGCTTCTTTTTTTTTTAAATTGTGAGCTTGGAGGCAAAATTTGCAGGAGTGGCAATTCTATCCATATTTAATTACAGGAGACTAATAACATGAGCTACTGTCTTAATTTCATCTCTGAGAGCCTGAGTGCTGCCCCTGGTTGTTGTTTACATGGGATGATGATGGAAATTCTGGGTCCACTCTAGATGTGTGGTTGCTTCTGCTCTACTCATTTCTCACTTGTGAGGACACAGTAGAATTCAAAACTCAAACCTGATGGTTAATCAAAGACCAGAGATGGGATGTGCTTCACACCTCCCTGACTTGGCTGTAGCTTTTCAATTCTGGGAGACAGGAAGAAGCTCTGGTGGAAGAATGGATCTTTAAAGTCTCCACCAGCAACCACTCCAGAATGTTGTACCAGTCTATTCCACCAGTCTAGTCTCTTACCACTGAAAGTCATCCTCTCGTAGTAATGAAGTCTATTCTGTGAAATGGAGGGCCGGTTTATGTTTGATCGTTAGAGTGGGACCCATCTGTTGCTGGGAAGGTTTCATGGATGAGATTTGTTAGAAATAATATTGGTATTTATAATATAAAGCATTTTAGTGAAGAGTATATTTATCCGTACCTCACTTGTGTGAAGCCAAAAGAACGAAGAAGGGAAAACACTTTTCCTGTGATAGAACAAAGAAAAATAGCCAAAGTAATCATGAAAAACAGTTGGCTGTGTTTTTAACTGTTCACTAAGAAGTTCCAATGGGAAAAAAATTGGGGATTTTTCTAGTTATTTGACTATAATTAAAGCTTACTCCAGAAAAACAAGAACCTCGAGGGCTCTTTCCATATAATTAAAGTTTGCATTTGCAATACTGTAGATGGTCATTCTCTGCAGGTGTGTATGCAGCACATTATGTCATCCAGTTAGACTTCTGCCAGTGCCTACATCACATGGGGTTAATTGGGTTGCTCCTAACAGAAAGAAAGAAAGAACCAAAAACTACTCAAGGTCTAAATATATAATAGCGTATTGGCCTTTGTAATAAGCAGCTGAGGTTATCTCCTTAGAGACTATCCAGGGGCTCAGAGAGCAACAGTTGACTCTTCCAAGTATCTCAACATAGCTTTTTGGAGTGTTGTGAGTGTCCCTGTATCGTTATCCTTTTAGAAGACCATCACATTAGGGCCCATACCTCATTATTGTCTGATTACACCAAATAAAGACCCAATTTCTCTCTCTCTTTTTTCCCTGGGTAAATCATTTTTATTTTTGATTTATTTTGACTTTATTGGATATCTTCTTTATTTACATTTCAAATGTTATCCCCTTTCCTGGTTTCCCCTCTGAAAATCCCCCCCCCCCCCCGCCGGCTCACCAACCCACCCACTCCTGCTTCCTATCCCTGGCATTCCCCTACACTGGGCCATAGAGCCTTCACAAGACCAAGGGCCTCTTCTCCCATTGATGTCCAACAAGGCTGTTCTCTGCTACATATGCAGCTAGAGCTATGAGTCCCACCATGTGTACTCTTTGGTTGATGGTTTAGTCCCTGGGAGCTCTGGAGGTACTGTTTAGTTCATATTGTTGTTCCTCCTATGGGGTTGCAAACCCCCTAAACTCCTTGGATCCTTTCTCTAGCTCCTTCATTGGGTACCCTGTGCTCATTACCGTGAATGGCTGTGAGCATACACTTCTGTATTTGTCAGGCACTGGCAAAGCCTCTCAGGAGACAGCTATATCAGGTTCCTGTCAGCAAGCACTTGTTGGCATGCACAATAGTGTCTGGGTTTGGTGATTGTATATGGGATAGATCCCCAGGTGAAGCAGTCTCTGGATGGTCATTCCTTCTGTCTTTGTAACTTCTTCCATGGGTGTTTTGTTCCCCCTTCTAAGAAGGATCGAAGTATCCACACTTTGGTCTTCCTTCTTGAGTTTCTTGTGGTTTGTGAATTGTATTTTGGGTATTCTGAGCTTTGGGGCTAATATCCACTTTTCAGTGAGTGCATATAATGTGTGTTGTTTTATGATTGGATTACCTCGCTCAGGATGATATCCTCCAGATCCATCCATTTGCCTAAGAATTTCATAAACTCATCATTTTTAATAGCTGATTAGTACTTACTCCATTGTGTAAATGTACCACATTTTCTGTATCCATTCCTCTGTTGAGGAACATCTGGGTCTTTCCAGCTTCTGGCTATTATAAATAAGGCTGCTATGAACATAGTGGAGCATGTGCTCTTATTACATGTTGGAGCATCTTCTGGGTATATGCCCTTGAGTGGTATTGCTTGGAAGGACCCAATTTCAAATAAGGTCACATGTATAGTTAACTAAGAAACTTGTGCTTCAACACCTGTTTTCAGGAAACCAACAACAACACAGTTCAACCCACAGCACATATCTTCTCATGTTTAAGTACCAAGCAAGCAAATTGTATCTTTCTCCTAACTGCTCAAGTATAGCCTGTTATTGACTGGCCTAAGGTGTTCCTGACACATCAAACATCATTTTCAGAGAGGTGTGAAAATCTGTCAGGCATAAATGCTCCACCCAGCCCTTAAACATACAAACCAAAAGTAGAAGAAAGGTTAGTGTCCCAGAAAAAAAAATAGAAAGCATTGTCACCTAGTAAGGAATATTAGATAGCCAAAAAAATCGCAGTATATCTACACACCATAAACAGGGTCCATGTTAACAATATTACTATAGTCAAGTAAGTCACAGAATTGATGTGTGGGCTCCTATTTACTGATCATTTGTTATTTTTCTACTCAGCTTTTATTTCCCATTTTATTGAGGTATCACCTAATTTACATTAAAGTACATACATTTAAAATATGTTTGTTGCATTATAACTTATGAAATATGATGGTTCCTGCAAATGTCACAGCTGGCAACAAAGCAATCTGCAAAGAGGCAAGGATGAAAACTCAGTTAAGTATGGCATAATTAGCCAGGCTAACTCAAACTTCTAGAGTTTGACAATAGGCTAGATCATTTTAAACATATTTAAGTACTGTACAATTTGGATTAAAGTATTCTGGTAACAACTATCCTCTTACCATGTGCACAATAAATCTTAAGGGTTGACTACATCAAAACTCTATTGCAAAGTCCTGTGTTCTCTTACATGAAGATGGGTTCTATAGCTTAAGGGCCTGGGATCTGGTGTGGTCTCTGAGATAGCACAGAGGTCATCTGACATGTGACATCTCCCCTAAGGATGCATTCAGTTGATTGAGAAACAAAGCTAAGATGAGGTCTAGGGAGGAAGAGTCTGGGATAAACCTTTTGGGGGATTTGTGTAAGGCCTAGCTCTATGGAGAGCAAAGGACCCCAGGGTATTAACATTTACTTACTCCCAGCCCTCTGGGTAGGAAGCAGGTGTACACTTCCTTCACTGAGGAGACATCGCTTCATGATTAACATTCCTGGTTTCTCTGGTGCTAATCTGTGAATACTCGTGCCCTTTACAAAGAAGCAATTATACTTGAGATAATTTAATATTTTTATTATCCTCGACAGTTTTCTGATATACATTTATACTCCATAGCTCTCAACCTTGACAATTGTTAGACAGCATTGATCTACTTTCTGTCACTAAATATTACCATGCAATTAAAAACTGTATACACAGGGACTTATACAGAGGCATTTTTGTGTCTCGGTTTTCTACTCAGCCTAATCATGTTGACATACAACCAAATTTTTATACGTAAAATTTTTTTGAGAGTTGTTTCTTTTTAAAATGGCCCACTAGTTCTTTACTATACTGATCTCACACTTGGTTTATCAATTAACCTGTTGATGGACTTTCGAGCTCTTTCCAGATGAGGGAATATTTTTAAAGGAAGGTAGAAAATGTTCACTTAACATAGGAGTTTTATTTGTTTAGCAATATATGAATGATGGGTAAATACAGCATTCATTGCAATACTTAGGAACAAAAGATTTCTTTTTTTTTCTTTTCTTTTTTTTTCTTTTTCTTTCTTTCTTTCTTTTTTCTTTTTCTTTCTTTTTTTTTTTTTTCTGCTGCCAATTCTAGAAACTCAGCCTAGGGCTGCACATATGCTAGGCAAGTGAGTTAAGCCCCAGCACAGCAGAAAAAAAGAGGATAACATTTTTCTTCTTTTCTTTCCAGATTCTGAGGAGAGCAGACAAAAATGGTAAGACCCAAATTCTACAATTTCTATTTATTAATTCATTATATATTAGACTGTTTTCTAAAGAGCAGGGAAGTAGAAAGTCCTAGAAAAGGACGTGAAAAATACAATTTTAGCAATAGTCATAATTTTTGATGTTTATGTCTACAGATATTCATGAGAAGTTGGCAGATGAATTCAAATTTGACAGCAAGATGGGATTTATGCTTTTGAAGTCCCATCATATGTGAGCTGTTACTTCTCCCTTTAATGCTTGAAAAAAATGTATAGCAATAGCAGCTTCAATTTATCGAGTGTACTGGTGTATGAATTTTGTTTAGAGTTCTAAGCTACCAAGGTTTTTGAACATAAATCTGCTTGGTACCAACATCCACCAATTTCATAGTGGCCTAAGAAGTTCCCAAGGCATTGTGGTATTGCTGCCTGGAAACATTACAGCTTACTCTTGCCTGAAACATGGGAAACTCTCATCCACAGGTAGAGAGATGTGAAAGGCAGCAAACCAAAAATAAAAAATTTGCCCTGAAAATTTAGAGGCAGCTCTGCTAAGTCCAATTATAAGCTCATGGGTAATTTTTTACTCCTTGATTCCATTAGAGATTTCATTCCACAGAATCCGAGCTTATTAAGTTTGTTCTACTTAAGTACTTCAATATAGGCATATTACTGTTAAAAGTGGCTTAATGGTTTCAGGATACAAAAGCTTCTTTCCCATGCTTGAAATATCACTTCTTAGATTCAAGGAAAGATTGCAGTCAGATCTGACCATTACAACATGGTATCTAGTTTGTGCTTAAGAACACAGACCCATAAGAGCTTTCTCATTATACCCCTTTCTCGCCAACACCAAACATCCACCCAGGGAACACTGAAATAGCATCCCCAGTTTCATCATATAAACCTTGGTCTGACTATCAGAATAGCTTGTTTCAAATTATGTTGCAACAACTGTAATGTTACCAAATCAATGATGCCCTTTGCTCCCTTGTATTATTGCTCATGAAGATGGAAGTGAGGATATTTTCATTTTGCCCTCCTATCTGATTTTTTAGCCCTTTGCTTAATATCTGGTCCCAGTAGCACTGATCGACAACACAGGGACACATTGGTACTTATGCCAGCTGCCTTGTATTTCAGCTTCTGCCTGGTCTAATATACCTGGTCCCCTCTCCACTGAAGCTCCATGTTCTTTCTGGTGGTATCTTTTGTTTCCTTGGACCTTAAGACTCTGATTAAGGCTAGACATTATCTTTATATCTATCACTCCTCTTTCTATCAAAGTTATCATACTCCATAACCAAAGTAAAATCCAGTTATCATACTCCATATTCGTGACAAAAATCATCTGTCAAATCAATGCACATGAATAAATGTAATGGCTATAATAGCTCTATAATTCATGCTACCCAGCATAGTCACATGTTCTATCAGCTATGTATCCTTTATTTCCAACATCTCCTCCCCTGAACGTGATTCCTGTTTTCTACTCACTTTCATAGTGTTTGATTCTAACACATGATCAAAACCACCTTCTCCCAGCTCCTAACTCTCAGTCTTTGCTTGCATTTACCCTACAATCTTCTGAACCACACAATTGCCTGAGAATTTCTCCACTAGTCCAATTCCATGATACTTGCATGCCTTAACAACTGTTTATTATACATTCCTCTCTAGTGGTTTGTGAATATCCACATATTACATATGGCAAAAGTCTAGGAAGTCATCCATATGCTGCAGGGCCCCCGCCCATTGTCTGAGTCCCTAACTCTTCCACATATATAGATCAGTACAGTAGAGGGCTGAAGTTGATCCTAAGAGATTCTAGTTCTCTTAGCCAAGCTTGCTTCTCTAGGGCATAAATCTGTCTTCTGTGTCAATATTATGCCCAGCAAGTATTTTATACTTGTAGACAGTTGTTTAATAAGTTAGTAATGAAGATACTCTAGCCACAATACATCACTTTGATCTGCTCATTCCCCTCTACCTTCTCCCTACCTTATTCTTCATTCTGACTCTCAGTGTAAAGACGAGAGATGCTTAGCCTCCAGCAGGTCTGGGCATAAGTCACAGCTATTCCACCCTGTAGCTCTGCAGATGCCAGGAATCATTGTAAATAATAAATGAGATGATGTACGTAAAACCACCGGGGGAGTGTCTGACACACAGTAGTAACTTAATTTCCAAGTTATGAGTCCTTTCTGTGTCATGATGCCTTGACTATATGAAGCAACTGGTGACATTTCAATAATGTCTTCTGTAGTGGGATTTGGTAGAGAGAAAACATAAAGCTATTTACCAGGCATGCTGAAGTGAAAAAGAAAATTGGTGAGGGTAAGATGGAGTGTAAGTATGAAGATACAGAAGCAGCCACCTTTCCGGGCCACGTGTTTATTGTAATCTGTGTTTGCAAGTAAACAGCAATTACGTGCATTTGCTCTCTTGGGAACGGACTCTCACATGACACAGACCCTTGTGGACAGCTTAATTGTTGCTGTAATAATGAGAGGAAGGAGAAGCAGTAAGCAGAATGGGAATCAGCCTGCCAGAGGACAGAATTAGCATTTGGACTCCATGTGACATAAAAGCAAAGCTACAGGATAAATAAATGGGAGAAACTACATGATTAGGGATTAGCTATAATAACGATGTCTTGGTGAGATACTTTTTGGTCTGGTTGTTGTTTTGAAATCACAGGCTAGGATTCTAAGCAGGAAGACAGACTTGGAAAGAGTATTGCTTCGGGGAGATGTTAGTGCTTTGATCTGAGAAGCCCCAAATTAAACACAGAAATGCTTCCTCACACCTGGGCATAATGACAACAAAAACAGTGCATGGATATTTATTAAATATTTGGAAAATATTTATAATTTGTATTTAAGGAAATTTAATTAGCAATTAAATTTGCTAATTTATTAATGTTTTATTAATTGCATGTATTAATGGTATGTGATATGATGTTGGGTTGTACGTATTCATTGTGCAAAGGTTAGCAGCAAATTGATTAACACATTCATCACCACACGTAGCACACAGCAGATCCCCAGAACCTGCTCATTTTATGACTGGAAAGTCTGTATCTTTCTAACAACATCACCCCATTTCTCCTACGCCCAGCTCTCAGCAACTGCCACTCTACTCTGTTTCTATGGACTTGACATTTTTCAGATTCTACATATATACGGTGTTTATTGCTCTGTGTCTGGGCCAAAAGTCTTTCTTTAGCTTAGGAAAATGCAAAGTAAAAAGGTCCCTAGCAGTGAATAGTGACATCCAGTTCTTCTTGTTGATATGCACTTGCTCAGACCCACTGCTGTTCATGTCAGCAAATAGTTAGGGTAGATAAATGGTGGTGTTGACCTCTGTGTGATGGCTGATTTCTGGCTGAATTGCTCTGTGGTGTAGTTCTCTGGCTTTTAGTTGCTCTAAGTCTGTGAGGGCAGAGCTGTCTGAGGCTCATAAGACTGAGCAAACTGCCTACCATGACATAGGTTCTAAGTAAATAGTTATGACTATTTGTAAGAGGGGCATCATCAACAATTTGACCTTGAAACCTGATGATTATATGAATTATTTAATGAAGCTGCACTGTGCTATTTAGCTATTTCTACAAATTATTAATAATGACTAAAATTAATGGTGGATTATTATGGTAAATGCTAAGTTCTTAATATATATTGCCTGGAAACATTCTGAGAAGCCCACCAAGTAGATTGAAGCTATCGGAAAAACAGAAGATGAGAAAAACGAATCCCAGTATCTTGGCTCTTACTCTGTCTAGGTTCATGATACTGAACAAGTCTCTAACCTTTTCTGTTTCTCCTTATCTGTGAAGTGGGTTAATGATAACTCCTTCAAAGCTGTCTTGAGAATCAACTCAGATTATATTTTTGAAGCATTTTGCTTTTTATTACTATATACTTCCTATACACAATAACATTTCACTATGATATTTCATAATGAACAACATATACACACACATACACATGCATATACACACATATACACACATACACACACATACACGTACATACACACATACACACACACACACACTATCTCTCCTGCCTTACTAATCCTTTCTCTATTTCTTTCCAATTTGCTCCTATTCTTCTTTCATGCCTTTTCTTCTTTTTACTTTTCGTGACCTAACGAGTTTCATTTAGTTTGATCACATGACCACATGTGAAGAAAACTTCTTTCCCTCATGAATCAATAACTTCTTATTCATTCTCAAAGAAGGGTGGAGCCTACCGTTCCCAGTTCCACTACAGGGTGAAAACAGGTCCAATCTTGTGCAGACCTTGTGTATATTTTCATACCTGCTGTGAATTCAGGAGTACAGTAGATACATAGCTATCAAAAGTCAGAGGTTCACACTGTTGTTCCCATCTTCCTCTGATGCTTCAGTTCTTTTTTTCTCTCCACATCTTCTGCAATGGTCCCTGAACACTGGGGGGAACATGAGGTGGGGGAGGAACATGATAATACAGGTGTCTCACTTATGAGTGGGCTTCTAAAATTATTATTCTCAGTGCTTGTTAAGAGTCACTACTGACAAAAAAAAATGCTTCTTTGACCAAAGGTGATGGCAACACTTTTCTATGTGTATAGCATTATTATTTGAAATGTAATTTGATAGGCACATCATGGTCATTTGGCCAAACAACAGTCATAGCTTTGTCAGTAAAGCCTATGACTCCCTACCCCAGCTATGGCTTACTGATCACGTTTACAATACTATATGTGAAACCCCTTGTGTAGAGCACATACCGAATCCAGTCAGAAGGTGGTAGGTTACCTCCGTGATAGACTTGCCACTGTTTTTCCAGTGAGCTCATGTTGCCTGCCTTGATGCTCTTGCACAAATGGTCTGCAGCTTAGTAAAGCTATTGACAATTCAATCCTCGCAGTGAAGCGTTAATTTAAATCTAGGTACTGATAGCTCATATTTGTAGCTATTGTTTCTAACGTTTTATAATGGACCAAATCAAACTAAAAGGGTTAACTAACTGCCTTTGAGTTGCTTCTTAAGCTAACAACATAGTTAATCGAGATCCTTCTTACTCCGAATTAACTTATTCATTTGTGTGTGTGTGTGTGTGTGTGTGTGTGTGTGTGTGTGTGTGTGTGTGTTGTAACATAACAAGTCTACAAAGGTCTGATGTTCTGGTTTTGTAATACACAATAATTACATTTAATTTATGTGTTAGGTCCTTCATTGGGAAGCTGAAAAAAAGTCCTGAATGACTAGCAAATCTCCAGAAAATAGCATTAGCAAGAAACGTCCTGGAAAACAAGCAGTTCATGTTCCGTTTCTATATTTTGAAGACTGCATTGGTTCTGGTCAGCAAGTCCTGGCTGATTCTATGAGAAGCAATAAAAAGCCTTTCAAGTTCATTACCCAATTCTTGGCTTATTCTGTGCTCTTATGAAGATAAGATTAGAAGAGGCTAAAACAAAAGTTCAGCACATAGGGCTCCGGGTTTTCACCCCAGAGCCTTAGGGCAGTATATAATCTTCTAAAACGATGGTAACAAATCTGTGCTTTAATGGGAGCCACGCAGAGAGTTATCTCTCAACCCTAAGGAGCTCCCAAGCTCTTCCTTCATGTAGTCAGGGATGTAGCTCCAGATAAAATGGAAAGATTGAGATGTGTGCCCAGAAATTAATAGTATTAATGCAAAGTTGAATTTTTCTTTCATAATTTCTCTCTCATTTCTTAAAATGTATGTGAAACTTAGAATAAGATCATTTATCAGAAGGCTTCTCAAATAACTCTGTGCCCATGATTTTTCTCAGGCATAATGGAAAGTCAACCAGACACCCACCACCCTGGAAGCCAAAGCCATGTGTATCAGCAATGAGTCACTTAATCTATGCCCTATTAGGAGCGGCTCACAGCACTGAGTATGGGAGGAACATTGCAGATCCTGACTACAATGACATTTTTATAACAGAATAAGAGAAAACAAAATTTCTGTTTCCATAGTATTTTTTTCTGAAGTGAAAAGCAGTTTCACATACAAAAATGTGTTATTTTCCTCCCATAAGTAGAAAATCATGAAGTTACTGATCTTTACATATCAGGACCTATCAGATATCACATAAGGAAATACAAAATCTAGATTCAGACTTGGGAACCCAATAAATGGCCACTAAATGCTCAGAAGTCAGACCCAGCTATGACAGCAGAGTCTGACGTATACAGAGAATACCATTTAAAGCCTAGATCCAACCTTATACACGAATGCAATTTAACTTAGCCATTGTCTTTATTCCTTCTAGATCCCAGACGGATGTGGCATAGTGGTTAAGCTTATGACCTGTAGTCAGATTAACTGGATTCAAACTTTGTTCTACTTTTTTATGTGACCCCAATAGATTCCTTAGCCTCTTACTCCATAAAATAGAAACAAAGATGGTGACCCTGGTACATGCATGTGAAAGAGAGAGATGATGCACACAAGCTTATCAGGATAATGTCCAACCCTCAGGAAGTCTTTAATAAATGTTAGAAACTTTTAGTCTTCTTGTGGTCCTTATTCTTGTTACTGACTGTCCATCTCAATGCTTTACCCATGATGGAGGGCAGTTACCACCACTAGCCACAGAGCTTCTGTCCAAGATGACCTTATTATCATCCAAAACCTGTTGTGATGAATTGACCTGCCTTTGCCCTAGCTGTTAAGTCTCTCCTGTTGTTTGCAAACCAATAATCTTAGCTTAAGTTGTGCATACTTAGGGTACATATAAGGGATACCTTATATGTAAAAATCTCTTGAGATTTTTGTTGTTCCATATTAAAAACTAAAGAAGCTAAACTGAATTTGATTTGTAGCTTTTAAAAAAATTCAAGGAATTAAGTGATATATGTAAGACTTTGCTTTCAAATTTTATGCCATGTAGTTTCTTAATGATGCCAATATAGCATGTGATCAATATATATCTTTAAATATAAGAATATTTTTTATAATATTGTTCTACATATTTCATATAAAGATATTTTAAAATGGTTATTAAAGCTGAGGAGAAGTGTGCATAGCTAGGGTTTGGATTGAAAAATTCTTAAGTGCTAGTTTTAATCTTCCATCTCTTTTTTCTTTTTTTCATTCATTCATTCAACTGCTACTATGCATTGGTCCTGTGTGCTACCCTATGGAAGCAATAAATTTAACAGCAACACCACACACACACACACACACACACACACACACACACACACACACACACACACACACACACAGAGAGAGAGAGAGAGAGAGAGAGAGAGAGAGAGAGAGAGAGAGAGAACAGAGAACAGAGAACAGAGAACAGAGAACAGAGAACAGAGTTTAGTTAAAATTGTGGGGTTTTTTGGTTTGTTTGTTTGTTTGCTATTAAAGGAAGTTTTTTTTACTAGGGTAAGGAAACACACACATACAGCAGACACATGCAGAAAAGCCTCTCTACAAATCAGGGGCAGGAGGCTGGGCTTGGGAAACAGGTTAACTTCTCCTTGAGATCTGGGTGGTTTAAAGTCTCTGAAGGGTCATCCTTCCCTAATTTAGGGTTGGTCAGTTTAAAGAAAGACAAGATGGCCGATTCGCTCTCAGCTGTTGTAGAATCATGCCGGGATTCAGCCTTGAACTTGATAAATCAGTTCTCAAGCAAGGGTCCTACTGGCAGAAGATAGTCCACAGACCTTTGTTTTAAGCTGTCAGACTCTTGTCTTAGTTTAGAAGGCTGAGGGAGAAGCCAGCCATTTTGTAGGTTCACCATCTTTATTACCTAGATGTCCTCTCCCCCTATCTGCCTACCTATGGGAAAATCTACCCTACTTCTAGTCCCTCACCTCACATTGCTCAGAGGTCATACTAACTCCTGTTAGGGGGTTGGTGCACAGACTGCTCTAACTGCTTTCAAGCTGGCAAAGGAGTGATGTAGAATGGGTGACCAGAAGAGGGTCTACATAAGAGACCATGATGACACTTAACAGATAACAAAGGTCTGGGACATTAAGCTGGCCATTTGGTGACAGTGTGCATCGTCAGAGCATGCCATTCCAGTGAGATAACCAGTTGTCAAACTCACAGGTTTGGAGAAATTATTCACTGAATAGTGTCCCTGAGACATTGCTAGACAATCCTATAAAAAAGACCTGATCGGATTATATTTATCCTGTACATTGTTAGTTAGATCCTTCTGTCTGATCCAGACCTCAGCAGATGGAATCTGGATTTCACACAGGTTTGGATCATAATGTTTTCTCCCACTGGACATTATGTCTGATCTATGGGCAGAGGCTTCTGTTGCTGAGAAGGCACAGGACCGACAACTACTTCAACTGATTTCTCTTACAGTTTCCAGACATTTGATCCTTAGACAGGACTCTAAAGTGATAGACAGCTCATTATACAGTTTAAGTTCATATTTTTGAGAGGGAAATACATTTGAGTTAGACACAAATTATACATTATAATGAGTGTTATGATAGAAGTCTTCACTAGGGTCTATAATGGAGTGATCTCTCTATTTGTGTATTCAAATTCATTTGCTTCTCATTGTCCACAGGATAAAGTCTGGACTCTTCAGCAGGATATTACCAAACTTCCTATCTGCCTGCACTTGTTATAGCTTAAGGACACTAAACTCCAGATCAGCCATCCCTCTGTGTGCATCCATGCATAGCTCTGTCTGCTTGAAACAACTTTCAAGCCATTGGATTCGAATCATGTTCATCTTTCACATTCATCCGTCTCTGAATTCTGTTCAGCATAGTTTGTGGGCTAGCTTTGCGTCAACTGGACAGAGGCTAGAGTTAGATGAAAGGAAGAAATCTCAGTTGAGAAAAATGCCTCCATAAGATCCAGCTATAAGGCATTTTATTAATTAGTGGTTGATGGACAAAGGCCCAGCCTACGGTGAGTGGTGCCATCCTAGGCTGATGGTCCTGAGTTGTATAAGAAAGCATCCTGAGCATGTCACGAGAAGTAGTCAGTAAACATCACCCTTTCATGGCCTCTGCATTCGCTCTGCCTCCAGGTTCCAGCCCTGCATGAGTTCCTGACTGATTTCCTCTAATAATAGACCACGATCTGGAAGTACAAGGCAAATAATCCATTTCCTCCCCAACTTGCCTTTGTTCATGGTGTTTTCTCACAGCAATAGTAACCCTAGCTTTGACAGCACACGAATTATTTACAAATAAGGGTCAATGACACCTGCAAACATAGGGTCATTATACCCAGATGCCTACGTTGTGGGACTGTTGAAACTGAAACAACATAAAGATGTCACAAGTGAGAAATATAAACTTAATAAATACTAATGCTTTACCCAGTTCTTTCATTCTCCCATCTATAGCATCACGTATCTCATATTCTTACCACATTGAACAGCTAGTCTGTGGACGCATTCCCTTGGTCTCTATGAACTTATAAAGGGAATATACATATATCTTCTTTTTGAGCACAGGGACAGTATATGTCATTATGCTTGGTAGTATGTGCAACACTTGACCTATTGTAAATATGTCATTAAACACTATAAAACAGTTGTGATGCTATGAATGGAAATCATTTGGCCTGGGATGTTGAGGAAAAATTAGGTTCATTCGACTGAAGATTTAGGGGGCCAATAGATTCCACAGAAGGGAAGAAGCAAGAGCTGAGTCATAAAGCTGATAGAAAGCAAGAAACTTGCTCAAGTTGTAGAAGTATATATGGAACAGTTACCAACAGTTATGTTGTTGATATCTGTACTGCAGTTAACATCTAATCTTAACACCTGGTTCCTCAGCAGCCTCTACTGTGAGAGAGAACAGAGACACCAATCAGCAGTGACTCCACCTAAAGGCTTAAACCACTTCCATTTTCCCTCATATCTAGTAACTCTGCATGCAATTCATTAGCAGGCCAGTCAGGTCCACTGTCAATATCCAATGACATATGTCCCACCCTCACCCAGACTCTGAAATAGCACTTAGAACACTGTAAAGCCCACCATAGTAGAGCCATTGAAGGCATCAATAGATCAGTGGTTAAAGAACAGTAATGGCAAGGTGAACGTGACATTTTTTGACTTATAATTAGCAAAGAATTGTTAGTTAATTGAAGGGTTAGTAAGAAAGATGAAGGAATTCAACAGCACATACCTTGTGCTTGGTATTTGGAATGTGAAGCACATTTCTGATTTCTGACTTGAGTATCTACTTAGATAGTGAGACTGCTTAACAAGAGCCTCATATTAAGAGCTTAATTCATTGAGATACTTGTATCACTTTTATTTATGAGAGTTCCGATGAATATCTGTGATGTTTCTATGATTCCCATGACACTCTAAATCACACATAAATGGTTTCATAAAACTCTGGAACTTAATAGTCTGTATGTTACCAAGTTTTGTATAATCTGGAGAATATTAGCTCATGCATCAAATGAAATTGTTCTACTAATAATAGTCAATAACTTAGTAAAACATTTTTTTCATACCAAACACTAAACAATTTTCATGAGATTCCACAGGGAGGATGCTATCATTATTCCAGCTTTATCCATGAGTAATCTGAGACAAAATTCAAGGACAGAGGGGTTGTAAATAAAGTCTGTGTCTAGAGTCCCTTCCAACCTCAGCATCTTAGCACTAACTAGTGCAGTTCACTTGCTATGGATCATTTCTGCAGCAGTGTTGCTTTGTTCACAGCAGAAATGTTGACCTTCCATAATAGACAAATAAGAATGAGTAATTCATGGGAACAAAACACCCATGGAAGGAGTTACAGAGACGGAGTTTGGAGCTGAGATGAAAGGATGGACCATGTAGAGACTGCCATATCCAGGGATCCACCCCATAATCAGCATCCAAACGCTGACACCATTGCATACACTAGCAAGATTTTATTGAAAGGACCCAGATGTAGCTGTCTCTTGTGAGACTATGCCGGGGCCTAGCAAACACAGAAGTGGATGCTCACAGTCAGCTAATGGATGGATCACAGGGCTCCCAATGGAGGAGCTAGAGAAAGTAGCCAAGGAGCTAAAGGGATCTGCAACCCTATAGGTGGAACAACATTATGAATTAACCAGTACCCCAGAGCTCTTGACTCTAGCTGCATATGTATCAAAAGATGGCCTAGTTGGCCATCACTGGAAAGAGAGGCCCATTGGACACGCAAACTTTATATGCCCCAGTACAGGGGAACGCCAGGGCCAAAAAGGGGGAGTGGGTGGGTAGGGGAGTGGGGGTAGGTGGGTATGGGGGACTTTTGGTATAGCATTGGGAATGTAAATGAGCTAAATACCTAATAAAAATAGAAATAAAAAAAGAATGAGTAATTCAAAGTAATCTAAGAAGAGAGAAAGCATGGAATTATCCTGACTACTACCATGTTTGGAGATGCATGATATGACAGAGATATAGAACCACAGAAAACAAATGTAAACCTTGACTTTTCTGTTTCCTCATTTAAATGTGCACCAGATATTTTAATCCATGCCCTCTGTGTGACAGACAGTATCCTAGTTGTTGAGACTAGAAAGAGAAAAGGATATATAAGCTTAGGATACAGTTAATAAGCTGTGATCTTGGACAATTAACCTCTTTGAGATTATTTCCTTGCTTTTTAGGTGGGGAAATCATAAGACTTGATTTCTTGTGTAATTGGGAAGAATAAGAAAAGTAAATCCCCATGGATGATATTTAATATTGTGAATAATCAAAACATGTCAGATTCCTTTACTAATTCTCTGTAGGCCCTAAAGATGTTATTCTTCATAAGCCAATTAACAACCCACAGACATACTCACAGGCTAATCTGATGGAGGCAATCCCCCAATTAATACTTCCTTCTCAGGGGACTCTAGCCAAGTCTCTCTCTCTCTCTCTCTCTCTCTCTCTCTCTCTCTCTCTCTCTCTCTCTCTCTCTCTCTCTCTCTCCTTTCCCTCTGTCTCTCCCTCTGTCTCTCCCTCTGTCTCTCCCTCTCTCTCTCTGTCTCTGTCTCTGTCTCTGTCTCTGTCTCTGTCTTTGTCTGGTTTTCCTCTTGTTGGTTTCCTGGTAGGTAGACTTTCTTACCAGACGTAACAAACCAACACCTAAACGATTTGCTACTTGCTCAATAGATCAGAAAGGCCTTTTTGTTCTTTGATGGTTTTGCAAAAACTTTGTCATTTTCTCTGATTGACCAGTTAGTAAAATGTCCACACATGATAACACACACACACAGAGAGAGAGAGAGAGAGAGAGAGAGAGAGAGAGAGAGAGAAAGAGAGACAGACAGAGAGACAGAGAGACAGAGACAAAGGGACAAACACAGGCAGAAACATGCACATACAGAGACAGAGAGACAGAGAATGGACTGGAATGGGTAGGATACATAAGGCGACACACTTTAGTGAATGTGGACTAGTGATCTCTCATGCATCATCGTTTCTACCAAAAAAAAAAAAAAAAAAAAAAAAAAAAAGGAAAGGAAAGGCTTCTGAAGAAGCAGAAGTGACACCTTCTTCCTTGAAGGAAAACCCAAGGTGGTTATCTGGGGCTAACGGTGGGGTGGAGCATAAAAGGAGCAAGTCAACTGTGAGGTGTACTTCTTTCTCTTAGATCTGTATAAAAATAATTTCTTTGCATTAAAGTGAAAGTTTTCTATAAATGGGGTGTACTTTAAGCTGTTTATTTTGAATCTACATCCTTTGCAAGTAATTAAATGTTCCTGTAACAAATGCTTCATTTGTCATTACAGCAAGCTTCAGTAACTGGGAGTGTGTTTGATTTACTTCTAATCTCACATGAAATGTTGTAAGTTCTCAATAGAAATGGCATTAAATGTCTTCTTTTTTCTTATAATATACACTTGTTATCTCAGTTTACTTTTTCAATATTCCCAGCAAAGCTACAAAATATTCTTTTTTTAAGTATTTTCTTCATTTACATTTCCAGTGCTATCCCAAAAGTCCCCCATACCCTCCCTGCCCCACTCCTCTACCCACCCACTCCCACTTCTTGGCCCTGACATTTCCCTGTACTGAGGCATATAAAGTTTGCACGACCAATGGGCCTCTCTTTCCACTGATGGCCTGATGGCCGACTAGGACATCTTCTGATACATATGCAGCTAGAGACACAAGCTCCAGGGGGTACTGGTTAGTTCATATTGTTGTTCCACCTATAGGGTTGCAGACCCCTTTAGCTCCTTGGGTACTTTCTCTAGCTCCTCCATTGGGGACCCTGTGATCCATCCAATAGCTGACTGTGAGCATCTACTTCTGTGTTTGCTAGGCCCCAGCATAGCCTCACAAGAGACAGCTATATCAGGGTCCTTTCAGCAAAATCTTGCTAGTATATGCAATGGTGTCAGTGTTTGGAGGCTGATTATGGGATGGATCCCCAGATATTGCAGTCTCTAGATGGTTCATCCTTTTGTCTCAGCTCCAAACTTTGTCTCTGTAACTCCTTCCATGGGTGTTTTGTTCCCAATTCTAAGAAGGGGCAAAGTTTCCACACTTTGGTCTTTGTTCTTCTTGAGTTTCATGTGTTTCACAAATTGTATCTTATATCTTGGGTATTCTAAGTTTCTGGGCTAAAATCCTTATATAATAAATACATTTCCAGGTAAAGTGTCTAAATGTTTGGTAGCTTTTTAAATTTGTTTTCCTGTTGCTGTAATAAAAACCAAAAGCAATTTGGGAGGAAAGAGTGTCTTTTTATCACTTGTCCAAGTTATAGTCTATCTTTGAGAAAAGTCAGCTAGGGATTAAAGCAGGAACAGAGGCAAGAACCATGAAGAAATATGGCTTATTGTCTTGCCTCCTCTCTTGGTCTCTGCTAGCTTTCTATATAGTCCAGGCCTACCTGCGTAGGGATGAAGCCACCCAGAATGGGCTTGTCCCTCCCATATCAATCATCAATCAAGACAATTGCCCCTCAGACATGTGCACAGACTATTTTGTTGGAGTCAGTTTCTCAGTTGAGGTTTTCTCTGCTCAGATGGTACACAAGCAGATGACAAAACCAGTCAGGATATTGGCTGTTCAGTGAAGAAGCAGGAGCTGTCTGCATGGGCACTTGGGCCCTCCATAGATCTGACAGCAGCTTTAAAGATTGGCTTCCAGGAATGTGTCCCAGGAAATGTGCTGTGACTTCATGTTAGCCATTTTACCTTCTTATGTTTTCTAAGATTTTTCTCTACCTGAAAAGAATAAGAAGAAAAAATTATTATATGAAGTTTTTAATAATGAATATTCAATAAAATATGGAGCAAAAAGTTCTTGAGGGCTAGGAGATAGCTCTGTTGATAGAGTGCTTGCCTTGTATCCTAATTTCTTTTATATTGCTGTGAAACACTCTTGACTAAAAGCAGCTTAGGGGAAGAAAGGGCTATCTGTATTCTATTTCCAGGACACAGTCCAACTTTGAGAGAAGTCTGGGTGGGAATTCAAGGTGAGAATATGAAGCAGAAACCATCAACATGCTGTTTACTGCATAGTTCTTTGCCTCAGTCCCATGCTCATGCACACCTAACTTTCCTATACAGCCCAGGACCATCTTCCTAGGGAATGGTGCTGCCCACAACCCTCATAAGCCAATTAAAACCCACCGGCATGATCACAGGCTAATCTGAAGTAGGCAATCTCTCAGTTAATACTTCCTTCTCATGTGACTCTAGCCAAGTTCTATCTCTCTTCTCTTCTCTCTCTCTCTCTCTCTCTCTCTCTCTCTCTCTCTCTCTCTCTCTCTCTCCCTCTCCCTCTCTCTCTCTCTCTTTCTCCCTCTCTCTGGATGTGCTTATGCTTTTAAGTAATAGATTATCCTTCAAATAACACTATACTCCCATGTTGATAATAACAGTCATCTTTTAACTAATATGCTTAATTTTTCATGGTGTTTCTCATGAAACTGATACAATCCACTTCACCTACCAATCTGCAGTGCTCATGGACGTGCTTTTGGTATTATTGTTTCATGCAATTATCTCTCAGACTCATTGAGAGGGAGAAGCATAAGACATTGTATTTTATGATGCTGTTTTACATGGCTCTACATTTATTGCCAACCTCTCCTTCTCCCTAAAGAACATTTTCTAACACTTCTTGCAGGACATGTCCAGTGACAATCAGTTCTTTTAATTTTGATTTCCTATAAAAATCAGGATTTCACATTCACTGAAGAATAACTTACTGCATATACAATCCTATGTCATGATATTGTCTTTAAACATGTTAAGTATTTCCATATACATTCTTTTACCACTTGCATGGTTTTGATAAGCCCATTATTCTATAATTTTCACCCATACTCTTCCATCAGTGTTTATCTTGTTGCTATCCTCCTTCATAAATTTTCTCTTTGTCCTTACCATTGTTCAACTTAAACTTTCTACGCTTTCATGTGAATTATATATGAGCTGGAGAGTCCCTGTTCTTCTCAGATCCCCTGAAAAGCATCGTCAGTCCTTTTGGCCTGACGCAGCCAGTCCTTCTCATATGTTCCCTTTGTACCAGAGTCCACTGCTATTGTTGACAGTGATCATGATTTGTTAAATTTTGATAAACTAAAATATTTAGCCTTTAAAAATGTTAAAGTAACACATAAATACAAGTACATAAAAATTTATGTTTACTATTTTCAATGACCATAAAAACTAGATTTAAATTTCCACAGGGGTGCTCCATCGGACGCTGAGGTCAGGGCTCTATTTGTTGGTGAGGGTGTGGTTGTGACCTGAAGGATAGACATTGAACAACTTTTTAAATAGATAGCTTGCTTTCCTTTTTTCTTTCGTTATCCTTTTCTCCCCAACCCTTAGCTTTCTTTTTTATTTTTGAAAAAGAAGTGTCAGTTTTGATTAGTTAAGAAAATAAGCTAAGGGGCCGGGCATGGTGGCACATGCCTTTAATCCCAGCACTCGGGAGGCAGAGGCAGGTGGATTTCTGAGTTCAAGGCCAGCCTGGTCTACAGAGTGAGTTCCAGGACAGCCAGGGCTATGCAAAGAAACCCTGTTTCGAAAAATAAAAAAAAAAAAAAAAGAAAGAAAGAAAGAAAGAAAGAAAGAAAGAAGGAAGGAAGGAAGGAAAAGAAAAGAAAAAAGAAGAGAAGAGAAGAGAAGAAAAGAAAAGAAAAGAAAAGAAAAGAAAAGAAAAGAAAAAGAAAAAGAAAAAGAAAATAAGCTAAGCTCTTTAAACAACCGTTTGCAATTGTTTGCATCTCTGTCAGGTGAGAAAAGACTAATCATATGGAATGCCCCCTGACTCATGACCCATCCCTGTCCACTACCCTTCCCCTTCCATCACACCACCCCTCCCATCCCCCTCCAACCTACTCCCACCACCACCTTTTTGTCTTTACATAGTAAGTGCTTTTTGAGGAAAAATAGAAAATAAGAATTAAAAAGGACCTGAATAGTCTTTGTTTACAAAGCTTTCCCATTACTTAAAACTGTGTGCTAGGTCTTATATGAAGAATTCTCTCAGTCAATCCTCATTATGTTCAAGAATTTACTAAATTTGGAACTTAACTTTTCCCTTTCTGAAGTCTGTTCTGGGCCCTTTGCTTTTCCACTACTGCCATTCTCCCTGGGAAGAATGACTCATTCCTGGGACCCCTAATCACTTTGTGTTGAAAACTCCTAAATACATATCTCAGGCTTCCATGCCCCTTGGTCTTTCTAGAACTATATGAGCCCTTCACTGACTAGATGCTTCTATTCCATCCACATGTTCCTTTGACTTCATGAGCTTTTGACCACAACTATTATTTTAGTTCAGTGTCTATCTGTTTCTCTCTTTCCATGAATAGCAATATGACACCCACCTCTTCCTCTGTCCTGAAAATTACATATACTGTTGAGTTATTTCTTTCCTCACCTACTGCCTTAAGTGATCTTCCTTTTGTATTCTATCACATTCCTAAACAGATTTAAACCCTCTATTTCACTGTCACCACCAAAGTCTTGTCCCCTTGAATTTTGCCTGGAATTGTTAAATATCCCAACAAGCCTCCTCTCCTGTGGTACACCTCTAAGTTCCATTCTGTTTACTGCAACCATATCTAGCTTTCAAATGTTTGGCAGCAGTTCTCTACAACTCTTTGCATGATTTTTTTTATAACTCTCATACTGTTAATTCTGTGTACCTAACTATGATTTTCCTTCCCTACAGATAGATATACTCTTTGAGTGGCCAGGTTTTATAGGTTCTAGTCCATATCCTTTCAGCCTTCTAGCTATGGTGTTTTCATTTCCTCTGCCTAGAGGAACCTATGTAGAGAGTTTTTTCTATCCGTTAGCTTTCATCTGTGTCTAAACAGACATGTCCTTTGAAAGCCTTCCTTGGCCCTTCCAGCAGAGTAGTTTTCTTTTCTATATGCCCTTTTCCATCTGCCTCCCTGGGATTGCTCTTGTCATATTGTGACTGCTATTCATTTGTTAGACCCCTGTCATAGGATCCATAAGGGTTTGTCAATGGTCTTAGCACAAAACACTGTGTTTAGCACATAGTTGGATTTTGATAAATATTGGACCAATGAATGGATAAAAGGGCTCTGCTAGTAAATAGCAATTCAAGTTTAAAACCCAAGATTTCTTTTAGGACTGTTCCCTCTCAATTCAGTAATTTATCTGGGCAAGCATAGTATTAACTGTTAGATTAAAAGTCATGGTAAAAAGTTAACGTGCCCAATGTTAAAACCTTGCAAATGCACATAATATATAAGGTAAACTGTAATATCCCTTTCAATTTTCTCTGTATTTTTTTTAAAAATCTTCAAAATAAAAACTCAACAATGGACATCTGGCCACCTTCCCTGTCAGAGGAGAGGTGTCCGCCCAGCCCGGGAGGGAGTTGCTGGAGCATCTGCTGGAGACATCTTGGTTCCTGGATTCTACCAAGACTAGTCTGCACAGGTGAGAGTGTGGACTACAGAAGCTAACAGCTTCTGACACAGGTCCTGTTTCGGGCCGTCATCTTCTGCCAGGAGGCCAGTCTGAACGCCAGATATCTATGTGCCTTCCCTGAAAAAGTAGAACCTGCCTGCAGAGAGTGCTCTGACCTCTGAAAGTCAGGAGACAGCCAGTATCACAGGTCTGCTGGTAGAGAATAACAGAATCACGAGAGGAACAAGTGCTAACCAGACACAACTATAACAACTGACTCCAGAGATTACCAGATGGCGAAAGGCAGATATAAGAATCTTACTAACAGAAAGAAAGACCACTCACTATCATCAGAACCCAGCACTCCAACCTCAGCCAGTCCTGAGTCCCCAACACACCTGAAAACCTAGACCTGGATTTAAAGGCATATCTGATGATGATGGTATAAGACATCAAAAAGGACTTAAATAACTCACTTAAAGAAATACAGGAGAACACTGCTAAAGAGTTGAAACTCTTTAAAGAAAAACAGGAAAACACATCCAAACAGGTGATGGAAATGAACAAAACCATATTAGACCTAAAAAGGGAAGTAGAAACAATAAAGAAAACCCAAAGTGAGGCAAAGCTGGAGATAGAAAATCTAGGAAAGAAATCCGGAATCATAGATGCAAGTATCAGCAACAGAATACAAGAGATGGAAGAGAGAATCTCAGGTGCAGAAGATTCCATAAAGAACATCGGCACAACAATCACAGAAAATGCAAAATGCAAAAAGATCCTAACTCAAAACATCCAGGAAATCCAGGACACAATGAGAAGACCAAACCTACATACAGATAATAGGAGTAGAGGAGACTGAAGATTTTCAACTCAAAGGGCCAGCAAATATCTTCAACAAAATTATAGAAGAAAACTTCCTAAACCTAAAGAAAGAGATGCCCATGAACATACAAGAAGCCTACAGAACTCCAAATACACTGGACTATAAAAGAAATTCCTCCTGACACATAATAATCAGAACAGCAAATGCACTAAATAAAGATAGAATATTAAAAGCAGTAAGGGAAAAGGGTCAAGTAACATATAAAGGCAGGCCTATCAGAATTACACCAGACTTTTCACCAGAGACTATAAAAGCCAGAAGATCTTGGACAGATGTTATACAGACACTAAGAGAACAGAAATGCCAGCCCAGGCTACTATACCCAGCCAAACTTTCAATTACCATAGATGGAGAAAACAAAGTATTCCACGACAAAACCAAATTCACACATTATCTTTCCACGAATCCAGCCCTTCAAAGGATAATAACAGAAAAAAAAAAAACAAAAACCAAAAAACAAAAAAACAAAAACAAAAAAACATTACAAGGATGGAAACCACGTCCTAGAAAAAGCAAGAAAGTAATCCTTCAACAAAAATAATGGAACAACAATTACTTTTCCTTAATATCTCTTAATATCAATGGACTTAATTCCCCAATAAAAAGACATAGACTAACAGACTGGCTACACAAACAGGACCCAACATTTTGCAGCTTACAGGAAACCCATCTCTGGGAAAAAGATAGACACTACCTCAGAATGAAAGGCTGGAAAACAGGTTTCCAAGGAAATGGTCTGATGAAACAAGCTGGAGTAGCCATTCTAATATCTAATAAAATCGACTTCCAACCCAAAGTCATCAAAAAAGACAAGGAGGGGCACTTCATACTCGTTAAAGGTAAAATCATCCAAGAGGAACTCTCAATTCTGAATATGTATGCTCCAAAAACAAGGGCAGCCACATTCATTAAAGAAACTTTAGTAAGCTCAAAGTACACATTGTACCTCAGACAATAATAGTGGGAGACTTCAACACACCACTTTCATCAATGGACAGATCATGGAAACAGAAACTAAACAGGGACATAGTGAAACTAACAGAAGTGATGAAACAAATGAACTTAACAGATATCTACAGAACATTTTATCCTAAAACAAAAGGATATACCTTCTTCTTAGCACCTCATGGTACCTTCTCCAAAACTGACCATATAATTGGTCACAAAACAAGCCTCAACAGATACAAGAAGGTTGAAATTGTCCCATGCATCCTATCAGATCACCATGGACTAAGGCTGATCTTCAATAACAACTTAAATAATAGAAAGCCAACATTCACATGGAAACTGAACAATACTCTTCTCAATGATACCTTGGTTAAGGAAGGAATAAAGGAAGAAATTAAGGACTTTTTAGAGTTTAATGAAAATGAAGCCACAACATACCCAAACTTATGGGACACAATGAAAGCATTGCTGAGAGGAAAACTCATAGCTCTGAGTACTTCCAAAAAGAAACTAGAGAGAGCACACACTAGCAGCTTGACAACACACCTAAAAGCTCTAGAACAAAAGGAAGCAAATTCACCCAAGAGGAGTAGACAGCAGGAAATAATAAAACTCAGGGGCGAAATCAACCAAGTGGAAACAAGAAGAACTATTCAAAGAACCAACCAAACTAGGAGCTGGTTCTTTGAGAAAATCAACAAGATAGATAAACCCTTAGCCAGACACACTAGAGGGCACTGGGACAGTGTCTTAATTAACAAAATCAGAAATGAAAAGGGAGACATAACAACAGATCCTGAAGAAATCCGAAACACCATCAGATCCTTCTACAAAAGGCTATACTCAACAAAACTGGAGAACCTGGATGAAATGAAAAGTTTCTAGACAGATACAAGGTACCAAAGTTAAATCAGGATCAGGGTAATGATCTAAACAGTCCAAATCCCCTAAAGAAATAGAAGCAGTCATTAACAGTCTCCCAACCAAAAAAAGCCCAGGACCAGGTTGATTTAGTGCAGAGTTCTATCAGACATTCAAAGAAGATCTAATTCCAGTTCTTCACAAACTATTCCACAAAATAGAAGCAGAAGCTACTCTACCCAACTCATTCTATGAAGCCACAATTACTCTCATACCTAAACCACAGAAAGACCCAACAAAGATAGAGAACTTCAGACCAATTTCCCTTATGAATATCGATGCAAAAATACTTAATAAAATTCTCCTAACCGAATCCAAAAACACATCAAAACAATCATCCATCATGACCAAGTAGGTTTCATTCCAGGGATGCTGGGATGGTTTAATATATGGAAATCCATCAACATAATCCAGTATATAAACAAACTCAAAGACAAAAACCACATGAACATCTCGTTAGATGTGGAGAAAGCATTTGACAAAATCCAACACCCATTCATGATAAAAGTCTTGGAAACATCAGGAATTCAAGGCCCATACTTAACATGATAAAAGCAATCTACAGCAAACCAGTAGCCAATATCAAAGTAAATGGTGAGAAGCTTGAAGCAATCCCACTAAAATCAGGGACTAGACAAGGGTGCCCACTTTCCCCCTACCTATTCAACATTGTACTTGAAGTCCTAGGCAGAGCAATTCGACAACAAAAGGAGATCAAGGGGATACAAATTGGCAAGGAAGAAGTCAAAATATCACTTTTTGCAGACAATATGATAGTATATATAAGTGACCCTAAAAATTCTACCAGAGAACTCCTAAACCTTATAAACAGCTTCAATGAAGTAGCTGGATATAAAATTAACTCAAACAAGTCAATGGCCTTTCTGTGCACAAAGGATAAACAGACTGAGAAAGAAATCAGGGAAACAACACCCTTCTCAATAGTCACAAATAATATAAAATACCTTGGCGTGACTCTAACTAAGGAAGTAAAAGATCTGTATGGTAAGAAATTCAAGTCTCTGAAGAAAGAAATTAAAGAAGATCTCAGAAGTTGGAAAGATCTCCCATGTTCATGGATTGGCAGGATCAATATAGCAAAAATGGCTATCTTGCCAAAAGCAATCTACAGATTCAATGCAATCCCCATCAAAATTCCAACTCAATTCTTCAATGAATTAAAAAGGGTAATATGCAAATTCATCTGGAATAACAAAAAACCTAGGATAGCAAAAACTCTTCTCAAGGATAAAAGAACCTCTGGTGGAATCACCATGCCTGACCTAAAGCTGTACTACAGAGCAATTGTGATTAAAAACTGCATGGTACTAGTATAGCGACAGACAAGTAGATCAATGGAATAATTTTGAAGACCCAGAAATGAACCCACACACCGATAATCACTTGATCTTTGACAAGGGAGCTAAAACCATCCAGTGGAAAAAAGAGAGGATTTTCAACAAATGGTGCTGGCACAACTGGTAGTTATCATGTAGAAGAATGTGAATTGATCCATTCCTATCTCCTTGTACTAAGGTCAAATCTAAGTGGATTAAGGAACTCCACATAAAACCAGAGACACTAAAACTCATAGAGGAGAAAGTAGGGAAAAGCCTCGAAGAAATGGGCACAGGGGGAAAATTCCTGAATAGAACAGCAATGGCTTGTGCTGTAAGATCGAGAATTGACAAATGGGACCTCATGAAACTGCAAAGTTTCTGCAAGGCAAAAGACACCATCAACAAGACAAAAAGGCCACCAACAGATTGGGAAAGGATCTTTACCTATCTCAAATCAGATAGGTGACTAATATCCAATATATATAAAGAACTCAAGAAGGTGGACTTCAGAAAATCAAATAACCCCATTAAAAATGGGGTACAGAGCTAAACAAAGAATTCTTACCTGAGGAATACCAAATGGCTGAGAAGCACTTGAAAAAATGTTCAACAACCTTAATCATCAGGGAAATGCAAATCAAAACAACCCTGAGATTCCACCTCACACCAGTCAGAATGGCTAAGTTCAAAAATTCAGGTGACAGCAGATGCTGGCGAGGATGTGGAGAAAGAGTAACACTCCTCCATTGTTGGTGGGATTGCAAGCTTGTTCAACCACTCTGGAAATCAGTCTGGTAGTTCCTCAGAAAATTGGACATAGTACTACTGGAGGATCTCGCAATTCCTCTCCTTGGCATATATCCAGAAGATGTTCCAACCGGTAAGAAGGACACATGCTCCACTATGTTCATAACAGCCTTATTTATAATAGCCAGAAGTTGGAAAGAACCCAGATGCCCCTCAACAGAGGAATGGATACAGAAAATGTGGTACATTTACACAATGGAGTACTACTCAGCTATTAAAAAGAATGAATTTATGAAATTCCTTGGCAAATGGATGGACCTGGAGGGCATCATCCTGAGTGAGGTAACCCAATCACAAAAGAACTCAAATGATATGTACTCATTGATAAGTGGATATTAGCCCAGAAACTTAGACTACTCAAGATATAAGATACAATTTGTGAAACATGAAACTCAAGAAGAACGAAGACGAAAGTGTGGACAAGTTGTCCCTTCTCAGAATTGGGAACAAAACACCCATGGAAGGAGTTACAGGGACAAAGTTTGGAGGTGAGACAAAAGGATGGACCAGCTAGAGACTGGCATATCCGGGGATCCATCCCATAATCAGCTTCCAATGCTGACTAGCATTCCATTGTATACACTAGCAAGATTTTGCTGAAAGAACCCAGATATAGCTGTCTCTTGTGAGACTATGCTGGGGCCTAGCAAACACAGAAGTGGATGCTCAGAGTCAGCTATTGGATGGATTACAGGGACCCCAATAGAGGAGCTAGAGAAAGTACCCAAGGAGCTGGGGGGATCTGCAACCTTATTTGTGGAACAACAATATGAACTAAACAGTAACCTCCCCCCCCCCCCCAGCTCGTGTCTCTAGCTGCATATGTATCAGAAGATGGCCTAGTCGGTCATCAGTGGAAAGAGAGGCTCATGGTCGTGCAAACTTTATATGCCTCAGTACAGGGGAACGCCAGGGCCAAGACGTGGGAGTGGTTGGGTGGGGAAGTGGGTAGGGGAGCGTGTGGGGGACTTTTGGGATAGCATTGGAAATGTAAATGAAATAAATACCTAACAAAAAACAAAAAACTCAACAATGACTATTCAAATAACATAGCGTTTGCTTTAAAGCAAATAGAATGTGTCTTTGGCGTGTGACTTTCATAATATGAACGAAGAGAAATAAGAGTATTTATAGTTCCCTAAAGAAATCATAAACACAAAACTTTCAAAATAAAAAAATATTTTAAAAAGGAAGAAAAGACATAACTGGAGCTTCATCGTGTAAACATTTTATACTGTTTTGCTTTTAGGTATTTGAATATAATATCTGCTTAATAACACAAAAATATGTTCAAATGCAATAATATATAAAAGTAGGAACATTCCTTTTGTGGTCTTTTGTTTTGATCATTTATCTTTTACTTGTTTTTTATTTTCATTTCTCTGGGGTTGAGAGAGAGAGAGTTGTATGGGTTTGAGTAAGGAGATTGAGAGAGGAGAAAGAATGATCAAAATATATTGTATTGGAAAAACCCTTAATAAATAAGAAACGCCTATATGTTAGAAGTTCACAGACTTTGAGAGGGAAATTACTACTGATTAGCTAAATAGACCAAATGTCAATGTGCCTTCTAAATATCTGTTTATATTCTTAGACAAAGCTACTCCCATACTAATCTTTGTAAGGCCCCAATAACAGTGTAGAAGATGGGATTTTTAAATAATGTAAAAACTAAAAGATAGGGAGAGAACAGAAAATGTCATACTTTAGACACAGTGCTATATATATATATATATATATAATATGGCCATAGCTCCAAGCTGATGAGATTACCTGAATTTGGCTTACATGACTGTTTCAACTGTCAGTCATGGAGCGGGGAGGGGCTTAACGAGCTGTACCCCTTACTGCTGAATTGTGGGCCACTGATAACTACTGTCCAGAGCATACTCACCAGACTCCAATGGATAGTTCCAATGCCAAAGTCACACGGATAGCCCAGGCCATACCCAGAGGGACACACACAAAAATAAAAAGACATGAATGTGGGAAAGAGATTACCCATGAAGAGGGAGTTTGGCAGGCAAGATGGTAGCAGGGAGAACAATCAGAAACTATATATATGTATCATTATATATATATGTAGTTGACAAAAGCAAATTTAGTGAAAAAAATAAAATAAATAAAGCTGAGAAGGTCAAATGCTCAGGACAAACTGAGATGATGCACATAATTCTAAAAGAAATGTTAAAAAGCCTGTGTGCATTGTCAGTTAAAATTAAGCTTTGTCCCTGGCAGAAAGCAGTCTCAGAAGGCATACCCTTTTTGTGAGCCAATTTTAAGCCAAGTTTTCGTTGTTTTGTTTCATTTCAAAGGAAGGTTTCAGCAGGAATAATGAAGTTGAAATAAAATATATTAATAAAAATACAACTGCCTTATTAATACTGAATTACACAGGGGGATTTGTTCCCCCTTCCCATTAAGCCTTTGTTTAACATTTTAGTACTGGTCTAGAACTACTCAAAAGGAATTCTTTGCAGTTGCTTGTTTTACAATGTGGCAACCTGTCATGTAGACTTTCAAGAATCCTGCATGTGATAAAAACAGCTTTCAACACATACTTTCCACCCTTCGAGCCAGGACTGCAGTTTAATGCTTACTTTCTCCTATTATATATTATTTTTTACCAATAGGAGTTTTTGTGTGTGTGAGTTATTTTTTAATCGGGGCACTTGCTAGCCAAAGCCTTTATTTTATGGCATGTGCATTGCTACTTGAACTCTTTTCCCCTAATTATAAAGCAGCAGACAGAGCCTGCCCCACCCACAGGAAGCACAGACAACCACGGTTCTAAGGTGGCTCAACTCACCGAAGAACTATGAAAGGGTCACTGTTGGACACATCATATAGTCAACAAGTAAGGTTATAGTTATTGCACAACACAGCAGCGGTGAAGAAAACAGTGTGTTCATTTCTAGTTTTTTCTCTTTAATTAGTTAGTTTGTGTATAGGCAAGGCCTTACTTTGTAGCCTTGGAATCTAGATTTTTTTCTGCCTTAGCCTCTGGCGTGATGGCATTGCCGGCGTGTACCACTACACTTGACTCTAGACCTAATCTATGGGCAGTTTTCTTCTCCTGCTGGTTCATTCATTTCCTTATCACACAGTAAGAAGATGCACATGCAGCTGTACAATAGGCTGCATGGGGTTAATCATTCGTAGCTCACCTGAAAACAAGCAAGGACTAGACAACAGGAAAGCTGGAGAATTGATGTTCTCGCTGCAGTGAGCTACTCCGGGTTGCACGGCAGTGAGCCACTGGTCCAGGGCATTACTCAGGTCAGGAACACATTGTATGGTTGATCTAGATCTCTAGTTTTATCATCTGCTCTGGTAACTGTTAGCAAGAATTAAGTTGAAGCTTGGTGTATTGTGCCTATGGGGTCCGATGCCCTCTTCCGGTGTGTCTGAAAAGAGAAACAGTGTATTCATATACATAAAATAAATAAATAAATCTTTTTTAAAAAGTCATTTTAGACATGACATTATCATTGTTAATCCAGTTGTCAGTTATTATCAGGTCTTTGGAAAATGAGTTTTGTGAGAGAAATACATTTTATAATGGGACCCGATGAACTGTACCGTTGACTTTTGACTTGGAGTTATAGCTGTTTCCAATCTGTGGCAGCAGCACTAGGAAGGCAGAGGCATGCAGATAACAAGCTTTAGGCCAGTCTGGACTACATAGTGAGAGCCTGTTTCAAAAAAGGAACAACAATATGAACTAACCAATTACCCACCCCCCCCACCACCCCCCCCCCCCCCTGAGCTCGTGTCTCTAGCTGCATATGAATCAGAAGATGGCCTAGTCGGCCATCAGTGGAAAGAGAGGCCCGTTGGTCATGCAAACTTTATATGCCTCAGTACAGGGGAATGCCAGGGCCAAGAAGTAGGAGTGGGAGGACGGGGGAGTGGGTGGGGGAGCGTGTGGGGGACTTTTGGGATAGCATTGGAAATGTAAATGAAATAAATACCCAATTTAAAAAAAAAAAACAAAAACAAAAACAATTGAAGGCAGGGTTGGAACTTTTGCCTAGCAAGTGCAAACCTTAGGCTTGCCTCAGTACTGCAAAAGCAAAAACAACCGACCAGCTTGTAGAAGGCAGTCACAGGACGCAACGAGCAGCCTTCTGAGTAGATTCTGTCAGGGTTGAAGAACCTCAAAAGAACAACTTAAAGTAAGAATTGAGGCCAGCCTGGTCTACAAAGTGAGTTCCAGGATAGCCAGAGCTATACAGAGAAACGCTGTCTGGAAAAGCAAAAAAAAAAAAAAAAAAAAAAAAAAGATAGCATAGCCAGGCACCGTGCTCCTCATTTGATTGTTGCTGTTTGCATTCCTTTGCTGAGCCCACGTTTTCATAGGCTTGTTTGCTATTCACTTCTGCTTCTCGGAGAAGACAGACCCAGAGGCCATCCTGATAGGCAGCTGACTTGTCTGTTTTCTTCTCCTTTTTCCATGATTGTGTCTACTGCCTTGACTTGGTTTATAAGCAAAACCTACAGAAATAAATGTTTTGTGGTTTATCTAAAAAAAAAGAAATGAAATGAAAATTAACATCTCTCCTCTTAAGGATCTGTATTTCACAAACCAGGATCTTTAAAATACCCCAGCACAACGAGTCGTCCCACCCCCACCCCCGGCACATATGTAGCAGACAGGCAGCTCAGTCTTCATGGACGCCCTGTCTGGCCTCAGTGGGAGAGGTTGTGCCTAATCTGGCAAAGACTTCATGCAAGGATACCCAGGGGGGTCCTACCCTCTTAGAGAAGATGGGGAGGGGCGAGAGAGGGAGGGATTCCGTGAAGGGGTGACAGGGAGGAGGAGTAGCATTTGGGATGTAAACAAAAAAATTAATTATTTAAGAAATAATTAAAACATACCCCAGCCCTTAAGTCTTTACCTGAAGAATTAAGTAATTCATGTCTGCTGTTTTCTTTATAGTAAAACCTCCTGGATTAAGTGCAAGTAGAAGCTGTCCAAATTATTAAAAACCAGCCATCTTGCCGATCCACTCTGAGATCTTTGTGCCATTCTGATGCTTGGGCAGCGCTCTGGAGTCAGTGTTTAAACAGTCCTTGGGGCAGTCTAGGGACATCTGTTGAAAGCATTCTAAATAATCTTGATGGTCTACCCCTATCACATCATACTTTTTATTCAGCGATAGGATTCTATTTTGTTTATTGTGGTATTGTTGAGAGGACAACTACTTTCTGAGCTCTGAGCTCCCATATTATAAATGCAAAGGCTTATTCTATCACTTAGAGTCATTTGGCAGCCTCTCTGAAAAACCTGACAAATGACTGTGCATAGAAAATGATGCCTGCTGTTCCTTAGGGGTGCTTCGTTCCTTCGGATTTGTTGCTTCTGTGCCCTGAACAGATATTTAACATGTTTATAATGTGCAGTTTTTTTCCATCGCTGCTTATCCAGAGCTTTTCTTCAAAGTGAGGTGTAAATGATACTAACCCTGTCCCTTATTCTTCTAAATGAAAATAATCCATTACCCTAATTCTCATATATATAAAGTGCATCTGTCTCTTATTGAATTTACTGATCCCAGCTGTGCAAAAATACTTATGCTTATGTCTCTACATCTTTCCTTTATTATACTCCAATTGTGTATCACTATTGTGTCTCAAATAAGAAACTTATTTGACTATAAAAGCAGTCACTAGTTGAAGGAACACAACAAGGAACATAGTTTGTTGAATTATAATAATCATATACTTGTGTAAATATCCAATCAAAGCACACTTGCTAGGCATCTTGTATTTATCTTGCGGTCTGCTACATTCTCTGTAGGCTTGGTATCATGAAAGCAAAATGTCTGCTTGGCCCTTTGTGTTGCTGTGTGGATTTCATTTTCTATAGCTAGGTAAAAATTTCCCTTCAGTGTTACGTTTGTCATGGCAAAAAAACAAGAAAAACAAAAACAAAACAAAAATACTCAAAACCAGGAAGGCCATACACCAGTGCATGTTTCGGTGTGCTGTATACAATGAAGAGATAGTAAGTTGGATTTTTATTGACATTGCAAAGGTTTCCTTCTTGCTTTCTTTTTTAATGTATGTGTGTCATGCACAGCTAACAAGCACAGATGCTAGGACTAAGTTTTAAAAATGAAAGTAGACCAGTGCACAAGGTTGGAGTGATTTGCTTCTCTTCTGTCCTTATTTCAGATGATGGAAAATTGTCCTTTGAGGAATTTAAAGCATATTTTGCAGATGGAGTTCTCAGTGGAGAAGAACTACATGAGCTCTTCCACACCATTGACACACACAATACCAAGTAAGCAGCATTTCTTATCAGTGGACTCTGGAAATGAGGTGGGGAGAATGTGAATGAGTCATTCAAGAAGTGGGCGGGGGAATGGATATTCTTTCCTAAAAATTTTAGTCTGTCATTACTATATAAGTAAAATGTTACTGTTCATATTTGGTATAATCTAAACTTCCTTTGTATAAAAAAATCCTCTGGGTATTATTGTATTGGTATGTTAAAATGAAATTACTGCAGTTATAAACTGAAAATTTCTGCTACCTGGAAACTACAAGTAAGGGGAGGTACAGAACAGAGTTGAAGAGTTGACACATGGTGATCTTCATTTACTTGGCATGTGGATACCTTTTTTGATGTAGGAGAATATTTGTGAAGAGTCTGTTTATATCCCCTGCCCCATGGTGAAAATATAAGATAATGAGGACTTTAGGATATATATCAACAGAGATGCACTGCTTGTTTAGGGTTACTGAACCAAATCACATTATTTTCCACAGTCTCAATTATAGAATTCTAATATGAAAGAGTGTGGGCTCACACACGCCTGGAGATCCTCCACTATGCCTACTGTCTAGACAATCGCATTCTGCTTTAGGCAAAGCAGTGATGTGGTTCCAGGCAATAGGCCTGCTAAGACAGTGCTCTGGGGCTCTACTTACGAAAAGAAAAGACGTTTTCTTGAGGCTATTTACAAACTTACAAGATTAAGTTCACTTTCCTCAAGTGGCTGAATATTTCAAGCAATCAGTAAGGTTCTAAAGTTCAACAAGATTTTCAGTTGCCTTGCCGATGCCTTCTCCTTTGTTATCAGAAATAGCATTAGACTCAGTAACTGATAATTTCAGTCTACTATCAAAAATACTATGATTTATATATTCATAGGACACTTGAAATCACAAAGAATGACATTTTAGGTCAGTGCAACTCAGAAACTGTTCATAGGCACCGAGATACAATAAGAAAGTAGAAACTGCTTAGGTAAAATGTGCAGGAGAGTGGAGAGAGCATTCCAGTCAAGAAAAGGCATGAAGAAAGTTCTAGATGCGTGAGAAAAATAGGCGTCACTTCTGTTTACAAAAATGTCAACTGTCCAGATCAAAGTGGAGGGGAATTCACAGAGAGTAAAGAATGCTCTCTATGAGAGATCACTTACAGTCTAAGTTTTAAAAGTACTTCAACTTTATGTAAGGCAAAGGGAATCTAGTCAAGAGCTCTAGCAACATCTTGTAAGTCATTGTTGCTCTGTGAGGGAGCAGCTAAAATGGTAAAGATGGAGGAAGACTGCAGATATTAACTAAGCTAAATGGATACTGAGGAAAAACATTTATGCACAGAAGGAAAACATTGGGAGAAAGGATACAGAGGAGGTAGAGGGTCTCTGGGTGTCTTGGGTATCCTGTTAGAAGCTGGCATGCAATTCTGTCAAGCATGCTGTTCATGTCGTCCTTACTATGTTAAGCGTTTAAAACATCTAGATTTGGGATATTTATTGAGATTTCTAGTTTTAGAATTTGGTGTCCTGAATATTTTCCAATGAATATTTACTAAAGTTAAGGAGAAAATTTTCACTTGTCATTACTGGTTTGATTTGCCATTTTATTTACATTTTCATAGTTTGTTTTACTTTGGATACATTTAAGATTACTTAGTACTCAAAACAGGGATGTGCAGTGATTGATTGGAGTCTAAAGAGTATATTACTATTGGTCACTAACATATGTGTTAGCAACAATAGTGCATTTTCTGGAGTAAGTATACTCAATTTAAAATTAAGAATATTAGTTGGAGACCTCTGAATTATATTCATGAAATTCCTCCTTAAAACAGGTTGTCAGTGTCAAGCTTTGATCTTTTACAAAGATTAATTCAAGCTTTGACATAGAAATTCCAGAGCTTTATTTTAAGCTAAGAAAAAAAAAAACAAAAAACCCTTTATCTTGCATGATCCAAGTTTGTACTGTGTACACCAATTATTTTTTCTTTCCTACTCACTTTCTCAGGGCACATGCTATTGCCCCAAATACTAATACTGCCCAGCACCCCAAGCCACTCCAATTACTTCAGGAGCACAGCTTGGCCCACGAGAAGCTGATTATATTGGTGGGGCAAAA
Organism: Mus musculus; assembly: GCF_000001635.26. Taxonomy (NCBI): domain Eukaryota; kingdom Metazoa; phylum Chordata; class Mammalia; order Rodentia; family Muridae; genus Mus; species Mus musculus. The sequence continues at coordinate 15,109,091 of NC_000070.6, read as the reverse complement.
CCTAGCAAATTGACTATATCTCCATTCATAGCAGCTTCCTGGTTCTTGTCCCTCCCAATGTCTGATGGTTGAATATTTACTTTGTCATATGAAGTAGTCATTTGGGCTGGAGAGATGGCTCAGTGGTTAAGAGCACTAACTGCCCTTCCAGAGGTCCTGAGTTCAATTCCCAGCAACCACATGGTGGCTCACAACCATCTGTAGTGGGATCTGACGCCCTCTTCTGGTGTGCCTGAAGACAGCTACAGTGTACTCATAAATAAAATAAATCTTTAAAAAAGAAAAAGAAGTAGTCATTTATAGAATTTTAATTATAGCTTGTTTCTATAATACAGTATAATTAAGGAATATGAATCATCAAATTAGATAAAATTCTTATAAGAGGAATACCCTACTTGATTTATTTCAAGCCAACCTGTGAATCACTGGCCCTTGTTTGTAAGGAAAGTATCTTATATTCACTGGCCAGCTATGCAGCCTAAGCTTGAGCTCAATACTCAGAAAAATGTCAATCTAAGATGAGCCCTAGGCAGCATTCTGTTTCTGTAATGCTGTGTTAGGCCAGAGTATGCTGAATAATTTCCACGCTCTATAACCTTATAAAATTAATATCTTACATTTATAACTTTTTTCATTATGTTTGAACACTCAGAATGTTTTTCTTTCTGGATTCTTGTTACATGAAGTGATTCGTGAAGTATGGAAAATGTACTTGAATTATATGGTCTGACAGAAAAGAAGACGGTGAGCTTAAAAAGCCATGTTAACAAAGAAGGACATTATTGGCGGCTTTAATGTCTTAAAAGGAACTGTGAACAAATTAATATTTTAAAACAAATTAAAATTTTCTTCTTTGTCTTACTAAAACTTTCATAATTTCAAACTTCATGTTAACTATCTACATTCAAGGCAGATATACCTAACCTTTCTTCTTTAAGAAAAGAAAAAAAATATTAATCACCCCAGTGATTTCAGTAAGCTTTATATATTGCAAACCTCCGAGTCTCGGGAAATATTTTCTAGACATACGTTTGGTTTCTCAACTTGTAAGACAAGAAGACATATTCAGAAAAAAATTCTAATGGTGTTAATAATATTTAAATATAGGGAAAAATAAAAACTAAATCTGTAGTTAGGTGCTCTTAAATGAGGGCCACCATACCTGTAGGGGAAAAGAAAATTATAGAGGTAAGATTGTTCAGTCAGAAAGAAACCTTCATAGCTCATAGAAAGTATTTTCACTCACGAGAAAACCAGCATAGCTGCACTTTGCAACTAATTAAACAGAACCAAGAAAATCTAGCATAAATCCTTGAGGTATTAGTCATAGCAGAAGCATGGGAGAAAGGTTCCCTGGAGCCTTAAAGCAGTTCTGGCAGTTAACTGCACTTAGGAGCTCCAGATTGTCAGGGTAGACCACAAGGTAGACCAGATGGAAGTTTTGCTCGTGATGCAGAACATGAACATACAGAAAAGTAACCCAAGGATTTTAGGGATGGGCTCATGATGAGAAACTCACAGAAAAGATTCTTTGTTCCAAACTAAAATAGTTTTTTTTTTTTTTTTTTTTTTTTTTTTTGGATGCTGAGCACTGATATTTCAATCCTGTGCTTGTTAATTCAATGACACTCACCACAGTGACAGAAATATCACCAACTACTAAAATGAGGTAGCTCCAGAATTGAAAACATTCTTTCCTGTACTAAAGTGAATTTTTTTCTAATATTCACATAGTCTGCTCCTTAGGACCATTCAGACGATAAATATTTTATAACACGTCTTTTCAAAATTTGAAAGGAGCTTCCATGTAACCGTGATGAGATTAAAGATCCCACAATAATTAGAGAGTAATTATATCAAAAGTATTTGTTTCAGATGGCAGAGTTATGCTCATCCTGAAATAGAAGTTGCTTATCTTATATTTATTCATGACAGTTTTCCTGAAAGTATGATGAGTTGGTTGATAATGCTATTGTCTTCCTTGAGTTATTTGTCATGCTGCTTAAGGAAACATACAGTGTGTAGAGAAAAAAAAAATAAAGGTAAGGTCAATGTCATGCAGTAGCGTTAGGACAGACCAAAGGGTCCATGCAACACAGCTATGCATGACATTCTGATTAGAATGTTCAGAGCTGTTCTAGCCATGAGAAAAATAGATCTCCTTGTGAGCACTGCTTATACCACTTCAATTGGAACAGTGGATGTAGAAAGTAAAACCGCAAACTTCAATAGTTAAGTTTCAATAGTTAAGACTTTGGCTTTAGGCACCATGGCAGAGTGACATTCATGACCTAAAGTGGCCAAGAGACACAAGCATCAAAAACAGTCTTAAGAGCATCTGTTTCTATGCATGGCCTGTAGAAACTAGTCAAATAATTGATCCCTTGTCCAAACCCAAAGTATTCTGTTTTGAAACAGCAGCATATGTAAGCTGCCTTTAAGAGACACGGTATTTCCACCTATAGGGTTGCATATCCCTTTAGCTCCTTGGGTACTTTCTCTAGCTCCTCCATTGGGAGCCCTGTGATCCATCCAATAGCTGACTGTGATCATCCACTTCTGTGTTTGCTAGGCCCCGGCATAGTCTCACAAGAGACAGCTATATCTGGGTCCTTTCAGCAAAATCTTGCTAGTGTATGCAATGGTGTCAGTGTTTGGAAGCTGATTATGGGATGGATCCCTGCATGTGGCAATCACTAGATGGTCCATCCTTTCATCACAGCTCCAAATTTTGTCTCTGTAACTCCTTCCATGGGTGTTTTGTTCCCATTTCTAAGAAGGGGCAAAGTGTCCACACTTTGGTCTTCGTTCTTCTTGAATTTCATGTGTTTAGCAAATTGTATCTTATATCTTGGGTATCCTAAGTTTCTGGGCTAATATCCACTTATCAGTGAGTACATATTGTGCGAGTTCCTTTGTGATTGGGTTACCTCACTCAGGATGATGCCCTCCAGGTCCATCCATTTGCCTAGGAATTTCATAAATTCATTTTTTTAAATAGCTGAGTGCTCTCGTCTCTAGCTGCATATGTATCAAAAGATGGCCTAGTCGGCCATCACTGCAAAGAGAGGCCCATTGGACTTGCAAACTTTATATGCCCCAGTACAGGGGAACCCCAGGGCCAAAAAGGGGGAGTGGGTGGGTAGGGGATTGGAGGGGTGGGTATGGGAGACTTTTGGGATAGCATTGAAAATGTAAACGAGGAAAATACCTAATAAAAAATAAATTAAAAAAAAAGAGACATGGCGTTTGGGATGTTTTGTGTGAAGGGTGTACTTAGAGGATTATGAAAGCTGCAGAACAAGGGAAAATTAGCTTTTGAACAGATATTCCTCAATATCCCCCTTGCTCAAATTGGAAATGAAATCACAGTAAGGAAAATGATACTATAAAAAGAACTTTGTTGGTCGTGAGTGACAGAACCATAAGTTAAGATAACTTAAGAAAATTATAACCTTGCTCATGTGTCAGATGAACCCAGAGGTAACTAAGTGTGTGGGAGCCAGGTATTTGCTTGGTGGTGCTACGATTCCTCACAGTGTCATTATTTTGTCTTCCTTTCTCTCTATCAGCACTTCTATCAGGAGGATGGCTAGAAGCCAGCCTGGAAAACTATCAGAGAGACTGATTTTCTTTACCAACAGCTATAGCAACATCCTGGTTTTGGATCATTATCCTACTTTGAAATCATGGGCATTTTTGAACAGTTTGCCACTGTTTCAGGGGAAAGAATATTAACTGAAACCTAGGTGCTGCATCAGAATAGAGGAGCATAGATTTTGAGCAGGTATAGCTTGAGTTTCCTACAAATCAAAGAAATGCTTATGTGGCCTCAAAAATCTGTATTACCTCATAATCAGAGAAATATAACTACCCATCTTGAAGACTAAAAGAGGTTCAGAGAAGTATAAATTCTAGAAAATTCTGAGTGGGGTCAGCAGAAAATCAGAAGTTACTTATAGTAGAAAAGCGTAAAGTCAGGAAAATCTTCGTGATCTAACAAGCATTCTGATCTCACTGAAGTATTCATGGCATTTTCCTCCTCACTAGCCTCTGTACCCCTAAATTTCTCATCAGTTTGACAGTCCAGTATCCCAGCCTCCCTATGCTCTTCTCAAACCATGCCTATCACTCCACTCCTTTGAGTATTGGGGTCTGTCTTAACCTTTGTGTATTTAGAATGATTGCCAAAATTTAGATATAACAACATCTAGTGTTTATTCACTTTATTATTCCACCTATTGTAGAGGTAAAGGTAACTTTCATTGCCGGATATAAGTGTCTTTTCAGAGGCTTGCTGCTAAATCCATTCGCCCTTTCTAGGTCTTTCTGAACTCTGGTTGGCTGGTTCTAGCTCAAACTCCTCTTCAAGCTGAGTGATTCAAACTGGCTTCTCTAGGCTTCTGACTGAATTACTCTGCTTGGAAAGCTTGACTCTGAACTCTATGAACTCCACTACATTGCCTGAACTCAACATAACTGCACCCACTGATCTGCCCTTTCTCTGACTTAGTGCTCTTAAGTAAGCTCTCTTTCCTGTCTGTTCTTATGAGAGTTGGGTGTATCCTATCTCTAACTCATTCTGTCAAATCTTTCTCTGACTCGTCACTTTGTCTGCCCCTCAATTAGATGGCACTTTCAAATATATCTGCTTCCTCCTATAAATTAGTTTTACCTTCATTGTTTGGGATTAAAGGTATGTACTAAGGAATTAAATATGTGTCATTCCAGCAGGATCACATATACCTAGAAAATGTTCGAATGTGATCCTTTGCCAGAGCAACCGTGTTGCTGGGTTAAAATTCTTCTACAGTAGATATCAAAATGTTCTTGAATTTGATATCAGTTTAATTACCTGAGCATTTAGAGTAGAGAGACTTGTATGCATGGCTGAGAGAAACACTACTTCATTACATATTTACAAATATACTTTTGCCTACAGTCTTAGAAGCTGAAAGGCCTGAGTCACTTTAATTTTCTATCAAATCTCCAGTTATTTGTTCTGTTTGTTTTAGATCTAACCCATAGCAACATATTTCTTTATTATTCATCTGTTTTTATTTATTTTTATTAATTTTTATTAGAAATTTTCTTCATTTATGTTTCAAATGTTATCCCCTTTCCTGGTTTCCCCTCTGAAAACCGTCTATCCCACCCACCTCTGCTCACCAACCCACACACTCCCACCTCACTGTCCTGGCTTTGCCCTACACTGGGGCATTGAGCCTTCTCAGGACCAAGGGCCTCTTCTTCCATTGATGTCCAACAAGGCCATCATCTGTTATATATGCAGCTGGAGCCATGGGTCCCTCCATGTGTACTCTGGTTGCTTGTTTAGTCCCTGGGAGCTCTGGGGATACTGGTTGCTTTATATTGTTCTTTCTATGGGGTTGCAAGCTCCTTCAGCTCATTTGGTCCTTTCTCTAGGTCTTCCACTGGGGACCTTGTGCTCAGTCCAATGGTTGGCTGAGAGCATCCACCTCTGAATATGTCAGGCACTGGCAGAGTCTCTCAGGAGACAGCTATATCAGGCTCCTGTCAGCAAGCACTTGTTGGCATGCACAATAGTGTCTGGTGACTGTATATGGGATGGATTCCCAGGTGGGGCAGTCTCTAAATGGCCTTTCCTCCAGTCTCTGCCCCATACTTTGTCTCTGTAACTCCTGCCATGGGCATTTTGTTCCTCCTTCTAAGAAGAATCGAAGTATTCATACTTTGGTCTTCCCTCTTCATGAGCTTTATTTGGTCTGTGAACTGTATCTTGGGTATTTTGAGCTTCTGAGCTAATATCCACTTATCAGTGACTGTATACCATGTGTGTTCTTTTGTGATTTGTTTGCCTAACTTAGGATGATAATTTCTAGTTCAATCCATTTGCCTAAGAACTTCAGGAATTCATTGTTTTTAATGGCTGAGTAGTATTCTATTGTGTAAATGTACCACATTTTCTGTATACATTCCTCTGTTGAGGGGCATCTGGGTTCTTCCCAGCTTCTGGCTATTATAAATACGGTTATTATGAACATAGTGGAGCATGTGTTCTTATTACATGTTGGAGCATCTTCTGGGTATATGCCCAGGAGTGGTATAGCTGGGTCCTCAGGTAGTACTATGTCCAATTTTCTGAGGAACCGCCAAACTGATTTCCAGAGTGGTTGTACCAGCTTGCAATCCCACCAGCAATAGAGGAGTGTTCCTCTTTCTCCACATCCTTGCCAGCATCTTCTGCCACCTGAATTTTTTATCTTAGCCATTCTGACTGGTAGAATCTCAGGGTTGTTTTGGTTTGCATTTCTCTGATGACTACGGATGTTGAGCATCTGTTTTTAAGATGTGTTTTCACTTCCGTAATTATTTGAGCCTATTTGTGTACTAGTAGCATCATTTTTCTACTTTTACTAACCCAGAATGTTAAAGATATGCATTTTTGACAATTGGTTCGAAATTTTGTTCTTTCTTGTGGAGATATTTTACCACCAGTATCATTTTTTTTTTCCTAAATGAAGTCTCTTAACAACCTGAAATATGGATAGCAACTGAGGTATCTGCAATCTAATGGAAGAATATGAAATTATCAGCCAAATTCTACTTTACAATAAAAAGATTATCATACCTTGTGAGATTTAAATGCAGATAATTTTAAGGAAATTTTATGTGAAAATGATTTATCATTAGTTATAGTTGAAGAAATAAATTGGCTCCCATTTTCTCTGATAAAGATGTTAGTAAAGTTAAATTTTGTTTCAAGGCAGCACACGTATTTCTAAAAAAATTATAATGGATATGTGTGATTAATAACAAATAGCTGGAGATGCAGTCATTAGAGAGCAACATTCTACACAATTATTTGTATCATCTTGTTTAAATTTCCACAGATACATTGTAAAAATGTGTTGCAATTCACAGCCTGCAGTTACTCACTGACAGAGAGTTAATTCATTTTCCAAAGTTCCTTGAAAAGCCTGCACAAAGGCATGGGACTTCCCAAAGTCTACTTAAAACCACAGTGTAACCCTTTCCATTGTCATGCCATCTCAAGAACATTTTGTATTTTTTAGCTGTCTTGTATATATCAGAAATCAAAATATTTCAAGGTCTTTCTTAAAAGTCACTTTGAAGTGTTTTATTCTGATGAAAGGATGGCTGGTTCCCCACCCATAGAATATATTTGGATGTACAGTATAGAGGCAATTACTTTAATTGCTGCCTTTATCTCTTCTCTTTTTATGTCTATTGTGTTGGGTTTTTACAGTGTGGGAGTTGCTACATTGTCAAAGAGTTATTCTTTCTTTCCCTGTGGACATTAATTCCATTCTTCTCACATTTTCCCTCCTTCATACCTGGAAGTCAGCTTCTACTTTTAGCCTCCTCACCGCCCTCCTTTGCTCACTCTGCCTTACTTCATTTCCTCATTGTTCTGTGGAATACTCAGAGTTCCGCTGTTTTCTTAAATCATCTGCACTAGAGGCTGCAATTTCAAAGGTTTTTAGTATCTTGATATTACCTTCTAGTTCTCATCCATTCCTCCCCATGAAAAACTTGAACTTTCTGTTAGCCTTAAGTGAACTCCCTCTTTGAGAAGGCACAGTGCAGTTGCTAGTGGTTTAATGAAGTCAATTACTACTCAGAAGAAAGTTTTCTATGGTAAATTATTTATTCATATGAATGAGCCTTTTTCTAACATTACTATTATCCGCCAAATGCATGAAATGAATTCAGTAAAAGTGGAACAACAATCTCTTTAACGTACATCATACTCAGCTCTTGTACTGTTTCTTCTTACATCCCAATGCACCAACGAAATTTGCTCTTAAGAAAATCTTTACCACTACAATCATCTCAGCACAAAGCATCTATCTTTATAGATATATCATTCTCACAAATTCTTATTTAGGCAGGAATTATTTTTAAAAAAAAAACCCAAATCATCATTTTTGAAGAGGAAAGTCTTCAAAACAACATCTTTTGAAAACATTGTTCCCAGCTGCCAGTCTCCCTACATGCAAATATCCAAGGTAATGTAATGAGCCAGTGAGCGCTTTGGGCGGTGACTCAGTCATGAGTCCGTTTGAATAGGATGAGGGCCTTTATAAGAAATTCCTGAGGGAGCTTGTTACCCCTTCCAATCCGCTGGTGTATTGATCTTAGACTTCAAAGTCTTGAGAACTAGGATAATAAATTTCTGTCATTTACTAATTACTTAGCCCAAGATATTCCTTTAGATCACAGCAAAGGAACAAGTCATCCATGATTAAAAGACTATAAATAGCATGATTGTTGTCAAATGAACTGAAGCAATAACAGAAAATTTCAGGACAGAGCATAGAACACCTGGGACGCTGTCACTTTGACATTATCATAGTGGTGTAGGGTTAACATGGCTTCTAGTTACATATTCAAGTTCGATCATGGAAAACTTTCATCTTTCTGTCCTTCTACTATTGAACCATATTGTACCCCATAACCAGTTTTTTTAACCGCCTAAAATATGGCTTTATGTATACTACCCATGTCATATACCTGTGTATATTTCATGAAACTTTATCCCAATTTTCCCTGTTAGATTACATTTTCGGTTCTGCATTCTCACTGGAATATAAAGTTTTCTCTATAGCAGCTGAATCATTTGCAATTTTAGATCTATTGTATTCAGTGGTTAATGCTCTCCTGTCCAAGTCTGAGCCTCATTAAGGCAGACACTATGACTAGTGGCCTTTCATTGACTTTATTCTAACATAATATTTTAATATAACATCATAATACTGTAAGCTCAATAAATATTTGAGATGAGAAGGGAAATGAATTCCTGGTCTCATATCTCCTGCTCTACCCTCTGCTGGGGTACCCTCCATTCTCCTCTGCACGGTATAGTTGCCAATGATAAAGGTTCACCAAACTCACTGTGGTCACTACTGCAGTGTGTAAAGGATGCATAAAAACTCCAGCCTCAAGCTTAAATCCCTCCATCGTCTAGTGTTGAAACATTGAGATTATTCTCTTCATTGAATCTTAATTTCATTGCCAAAAGAAAGAAGCCAGTATAAGAGTCTATTTTGCAAAACTTACTGACAGGATATAAATAGCTGCCCAAACTAACAGTAAAATGAAGATAATCAAGATGTATTCATTAACCTTTTAGCTTTCCTGGATCTTTCTTTAAAGTTTTATAATTGTAATTTATACCTTCTTAAAACACCACCTAATTACATAATATTTTTTAAACAGTTGTTTCATTAACTTGTTAATCTTGGCTCCAAATCTAATTATAATTTCTGAAATGAGAACCATTGTTTTCTATTTCTTATAATTACTATACTAAATTTAATAGTTAATTGATTGATTGACATATAAACATAATATATTTATTACATGTAAGAAATTTTTGCAGAGGTATATTTGTGACAACTTAAGCATATATAGCATGTAGATTATGTAAAAGGAGTAAAGCAGAATCTATCATATAAATTCTTTAATAGGCTCTTTTGTTTGGGGTTCAGTAAATGATTAATTTGGCTTCAGACTGAATTAAAATTCCTTTCAAAGGTTAGTTCTAATAAAAATAATACTCCATTGTTATGGATTAAAACCTGTGAAATATAATTTAAAGTATAAATGTGAACTAATTGTACATTTTAACAGACACAGATATGTACAAATGAATAATTTATTTTTTCACAATATTAATGGTTCTTCATTTATATGTAAAAATAGTTTCTATTGCTTGGGAAGCAGTGCTTACTACATAGAATATTGCACTCTCATCTGGCCTTAAAAGGTGTCTCGGTAAGAAAACGCTAGACTACGTAACAAAAGCTTTCAGCACTTATCACAGAATCTAATAGGTTGGAAGCTGGGCACCAGCCTCGGGTGAACATTATTGTTCTTGTCTCGTTCACTAATGGCTTTAAGGGTTTAATTTCATTTTTATGATTTTTCAGGGATTCTATTTTTAATCAACTTTAGGTTAAGCATAAAGCAATCCAGCATGATTAGAAATCTACCTCTATGGGACCATAGGGTTTGATGAGCTGCACACCTAATTTTCTTGATCTTCTCATCCTAATTGCCATGGGGTTGAAAAGCATAAAGACTTACTTGAGACCACAATGAAGAATTTCTTTTATTTTTTTTAATTTATTTTTTTATTTTTTATTTTTTGCTGAGACTTTTTTCCTTTTTATTGTGACAATCCAGAATGTCAAATTTGATAGCAATTATTCTGGTTGAGTTTGCAGATTCCATGAAATTAATCATTTATCCCTACTTATTTGTTTAGTTATTCAATACATGCAGAAGGTACCACATGCCATGTTATATATAAGTGAATAAACATTTCTCCATATTTAAAGGATGCTGATATCCACTCAAGAGTGGGAAATTTTTTTTCATATAATTCACAAAACTGACTCTTGTTCCATCCTAGCTCTTGGCTTCTGCTCTCCATGACAGCAAAGTATGGGAAGAAACCCTCACCTCTTGATATCTCCATGCATGTATGACTTTAACCCATAATTTTTACAGTGTTTAATTTTAATTATGGAATATCATTTAGCATGACTAGGTATAACTTTCTTACAAAGAATTCTTATGATGAAACAACATTTTTTAAAAATTATACTGTCTGGAAGTTATTTATGAGCAACTAACTTTTAAGGAATATTTGCAGACTGCCAAAAGTGATGGTAGAGTTCACTGATCTCTGGGAGGTCACCTGCTTTACTCTGTCAAGATCAGTTGTTTAAGGAAAGACTAAAGAATTCCATTACTTGAAAAATGATCAAACCTTTTTCTGTGGTCTAGGAAATAAATGGAGACAATTACTATTTATTATCATTTTGTATTTGTTTAACACTATAAATAATAGTACTAAAACTGTGTCTAGTATGTTTAATTCCCTCCTATAACACAATCTTTTTTAACTTCATGGTAAGAAATTGTATATTTCCTGGATTTGTTTAAATGAGAAAAGCTGAAAAGTAGTGTTCAAAATCAGATTTGTTGTTTGTTATTAAATCTAATTCCTTTGAATTCCTACCTGTATTCTGATTTCTCAATCTTGGATTTGAGGTCACCACATTGTATTATTTCGATTTTTTTCTATTGTACCTTTAATGATTTATGAAAATGCATTGAAATTATGTATTTTAAAAAGGTATCTCCAGAGATATCTATTCCAGTAAAAGCACTAGAGCATGCTTCCCCCGCCTTTCCACACAAACACACCAAGTCCACTCATCACTGCCCATGTTGGTATAGATGTAGGATCATTTCCTGGAGCATGGGTATCCCCTCAGACAGCATCACCTTGAAGAAAATGAAGTCACCCTCTCCTAGCAGCCAACAGTTGCCAGTAGCTCATCAGATAAGGTTAGAACTTTCCCTCCCCTCCTCTGGCAATTTGTCTGGCTTGGTCTTGTGTTGGTCTTGTGCTTGCTATTACAGCCACCATGATATGTGTAAAAATCCTGTTGTGTCTGAGAACTTTATTTCATCATAGTCATCTATCCTCTGTGGCCCTTAACGTATTTCTGCACCCTCTTCTATGATAGATCTGAGCCTCCAGAGAGGAGGCTTATGAATCAGATATCTTGTTATGCTTTTAATTCATCTTATGTGGAATTTATCTCCATTGCATTATATTGTACTTTTTCCCCGTGAACTGAAAAAGGTAATCTGAATTTTAAAGCCTGTGACAGGAATATCTTCTCATGGTAACAGACTTCATAGGAAATGTTTACCTGGTTTATTATTTACAGCCATTCAAACAAAGTTTCTTAACACAAGCAACATCAATTCTGGACATCTATTATAAAATATCATAAATATTACAGTTTTCATTTGGGTGAGAAGTGAGAAAGAATGGTTAAATCAAAGTATGAAACTTTTAATGTTTTGTGTGAAAACATCGAAGAATCATTGCCTATCTTCTCTCTAGCTTACAAATCATCAGTGGTTTTCAAATCACTTTAGTCTTGCAGTAGGAAAACTAGTTCGATATCGTATAAGAGTACCCTAAAGGTTCAGTAAAAAATCTAGAAGATCCCAAAGGAGATGACTCAGGAGATTAATGAGAGAAGAAACATTTAATGTGAACTCAAGGTTCTCCTATGTAACTCAATCATGAAATCAGTTCTGTCTTGCCCACACAAACAGAGCTTAGCATCTTTCAGCAATGAGTTACTGAGTGCTTATTAAGTGCTGGCTACTTTGTTTGATCATAGGGATGCATTGATGAATTAGAATTTTGTCCTTTTGTAGATTATGCAAAACACAAGTAAACCAATAAACAAACCGTGCTTTCTCCAAACAACATGCCAGTATTGAGAAGGAGACATGGGCACAAACCCCTAACCTAGAAGGTACTGCCAGTTGGTACCTTCAGGGAGAAAGAAAATCAGTTTTCTCCAATGCAGGGACACTGGGTATGTCAACCATATTTCAGGACAAGTCCAATGCTCAGTAGGAGTTGGGTACAGAAAATGGATTCCATGGTTTTTGTGCACGTTTTTGGGATTTATTTGGTTTAATTTTGTTTGTTTGTGTTGTTTTTTCATTTGTCTTATTTTTATTGTTTGAGAAAGAGAGACAGGGAGAGAGAAAGTGAAGCTGAGTGTGTAGAAAGTTGGGTGAGGGGTTCTGGAAGGAAAGAATACAACCAAAGTACAGTCTATGATTGTTTATATTAAAACATAACAGAAACTGATTTCTTATAACAGGGAAATGCAGTGTTTTTGAGGGAGTTGTCTCACTGACTTAGTCAAAAGAGATCCCCAAAATCTAAGCTTCATGGCTGAGTTATCATGGTGCATTAACAAACAGAGGCAAAGAAATGAGCATGGCAAGACATGAGAGTAGAGTTCAATCAAAAAAAGTGCATGTGTGTGTGCCCTTAGATGGGACAGTGTAGAATGTTGAAGACCAAACATGCAACACGTCTGAAGGCTCAAGTTCAAGATGATGAGGGAGTCACTTTTTTTTAAAATATTTTTTATTATTATGTATTTTCCTCATTTACATTTAGAATGCTATCCCAAAAGTCCCCCATACTCCCCCCCCCCCCACTTCCCTACCCACCCATTCCCATTTTTTGGCCCTGGCATTCCCCTGTACTGGGCATATAAAGTTTGCACGACCAATGGGCCTCTCTTTCCAGTGATGGCCGCCTAGGCCATCTTTTGATACATATGCAGCTAGAGACAAGAGCTCCGGGGTACTGGTTAGTTCATAATGTTGTTCCACCTATAGGGTTGCAGATCCCTTTAGCTCCTTGGGTACTTTCTCTAGCTCCTCCATTGGGGGCCCTGTAATCCATCCAGTAGCTGACTGTGAGCATCCACTTCTGTGTTTGCTAGGCCCCGGCCTAGTCTCACAAGAGACAGCTATATCAGGGTCCTTTCAGCCAACACTTGCTAGTATATGCAATGGTGTCATCGTTTGGAGGCTAATTATGGGATGGATCCCTGGATATGGCAGTCTCTAGATGGTCCATGACGAGGGAGTCACTTACAGGCAAATCTTGGCTGGGAAAAAGCTTCAGAACCAGCAAGCAGGACATTCAGATTTCTACCCTTTGTTCAATGGAGATCCAGGCATGAGTCTTAAACCTGAAGCTGTCTCAAATGAACAGCAGACATCTCCAAACTGAAGAGAATTGAGGAAAGGTGACAAGTCTAGAGGCAACACTCTAGTTAAGAGGGTCCTGCAGCTGTGTATGACCAAGTACCCTCTGTGGGACCCTCTTTTTAATTGGATATTTTATTTATTTACATTTCAAATGTTATCCCCTTTCCTGATTTCCCCCCAGAAGCCCCATCCCTATTCCATCACCCCTCTGCCTGCATCTATGAGAGTGTACCCCCAACCAGACACCCACTCCTGCCTCCCTGTCCTCAAATTCCCCTACACCGGAGCATCGAGCCTCCACAGGACCAAGAGCCTCTTCTCCCATTGATGCCCAAAAAGGCCATCCTCTGCTACATATATGGCTGGAACCATGGGTTCCTCCATGTATACTCCTTGGTCCATGATTTAGACCCTGGGAGCTCTGGGTGCTCTGGTTTGTTGATATTGTTGTCCTTCCTATGAGGTTGCAAACCCCTCCAGCTCCTTCAGTCCTTTCTCTAACTCCTCCTTTGGGGACCCCATGCACAGTTCATTGGCTGGCTGTGAGCATCCACCTCTGTATATGTCAGGCATTGGCAGAGCCTCTCAGGAGAAAGCTATATCAGGCTCCTGTCAGCATGCGCTCCACAATAGAGTCTCAATTTGGTGACTGTATATGGGATGGATCCCCCAGATGGGGCAGTCTCTGAATGGCCTTTCCTTCAGTCTCTGCTCCACACTTTGTCTCCATATTTGCTCCCATGAGTATTTTGTTCCCCCTTCTAAGAAGAACTGAAGGACCCACACTTCTCATCTTCCTGAGACAGTTTAAACATTTCTGATCTAGAAATAGCACAATGAGGATTGTCCTGCCTTATAGAAAAGGTATTAATGGTCAGTATTTATGAATGTCTTACTATGTTCTGGTCTAAACAGCTTTTATTCATTAATTTGTTTAATCTTGAAGGCCAGGCATGGTGGTGCCCACCTTTAATCTCAGCACCTGAGAAGCAGATGTAAAAGATCTCTGTGAGTTCAAGGCCATCCTGATCTATGTATGAAGTTTTAGGCCAGCCAGAGATACACAGTGAGAAGCTGTATTTAAAAAAAAAAAAAAATCTCAAAAGCACGATCCTGATGGAGCCATTTTGCACAGGAGGAAACTGTGACATTGAGACCCATCCTAAAGTACACCAGACCCTCCACAACTGCTCATCAAATCTGCTTTTGTACACTGCCTTGTAATCTGGCAGAGCAGCAGTCTTCATTCTGTTTCTGGCCAAGAAAACTTTCCAAGGCTTTACTCTCTTTGAATATTAAGTGGAACTAATAATATGTTCTGGAAGGAGAATTGTGAAAGCTTCGGAACAAATGTTAAGCAGTTTAGTCTACCAGCCAAGGAAGGTGCTACATAAATAGATGAGGTTTGTTTAACTAGTGTCAGTAGTACTTGTGAATACAGAACCAACAGCACATGTATACTTGCTTAGTGCTGCCTCCTGGGTTCACAACCCTCCAGAAAATATGGCACTTGTGAAGTCAAGTCAATGGCTTAGTTCTCTGAACAGTAACTCCCCTCTTACAAATATGGGTGATATTTGGAAGCTCACAGCTATGCCCAATCAACAGAAATCTAACGTTTCAAGAGGTAAAGGGCAATAATGTGATAAGCTATAGAAAAATGACCAATGACCTATCTTAGGTAGATTAATCTCTTCATATGTAAAGAGCTTTACAAATGAGAGGCAGTTGATAGAAATTCTATCCATCCTGTCTTCTGGATGCAACAATACCTTGCAAAATGGGCTTTCTCTTAGAACATAGATTTGCATAATAGAAAGGTAGTTATGGGTTAGAATAATATTGCAGAACAATTAAACTGTTCCTAAAGGGGAGTCCAGAGCTGGCATTTCTGTTTGAGACTCCGCCTCTCTGCCTATACTGTCTAGGTAAGCAATAATGACAATAACTTGAGACTTACCTTCAAGGACACCAAGGAGCGAAAGCAGCTTAGCAGGCTGACTTTCAGGCTTGACAGAAAGTTCCTTTCTTTCTCCGTAGAAATGTGGAGGGCCCAGATCTGAGAATTGAGAACAGCCATTCTGAATCTTGGTGGTGGTCAGCTGGCCTGAACAAGAAGCTGGAGGACTTCACAGTCCCTAGCTCCCTAGAGTTAGACAGGGGATACAAGTGGATACAGAACTCTTTAAAATGTCTGTTTACCTCCGATTTTAGAGGGCAACCGCTGGGGCTTAAAGTAGTATCTAACATGAAATCTATATGTGTAACAAGTAAACAAGATGTTTCTTTTTGAACATTTCCTTGCTTCTCGTCCCTAAGAGACAGTATAGGAGAGAAGGGCAGATTGGTTTAGCTACACTTTAACATCTTGGAAAACAGAAGAAAGCTCTCAGCAGCTCTCAAGCGACAGTGTGGGAGGGCTGATTGGTGGCTGTTCCCTGTTTGTTTTATGGGGGCTGGAACAGCTTGTCTCCAGAGCTCTTTGCTCCTCAAGTAAGTCCCCGGCTTTCTCTTCTCCCAGAACTGTTGTACTTTTTAAGCATACCTGGAGGCTTTCTGACACAGGGAATTTCCATAACACCAAACAGTTAGGTTGCCAAAGGATTTTTGATAGATCTTAGGAAATTACTTTTTTTTTTTATGAGTTGTATGTTGTGTGAGTTTTACTAAAGTTGATACAGGTAGCAGAAGTGCCTTGAGTAGTGATTGTAGGTGCTTGAAAAGAGCCTTGGCTGCAGGGAAGAGGCAACAGCAGACACCTGGGAAGTTTGCCCTGCTATTCAGTGCCCTTCGTTGATGAATGTGCTTACTCATCCTGTCCCCTTGATATCAAAGAAGGTTGTGGGCAAACACCTTCCTTAGCAAAGAGGGATCTCTTTTCACACCTTCTCCTTCTGGTTTTTTTTTTCTTTAAGTTTCAAAACAGCCCTGATTAACAAGATCACAAACAGAAGATTTTCAATATTGCTTAGTGTGTAGCATGAAAATGTTTTTAATGAATTTTCATAAGCCCAGCTGTATACCATTTAAAAAAACCTGGCTATTACATGCTTCAACACTATGCTGAGGCATAGGGAGATGACCAAACCACAGGGACAATGTCCACACTGAACTCTGAAATTTTCCTCATTTCACTTAAGCAAATATCTGTTCAACCTTCACAGTAAAACCCTAAGACAGTTCATATTTTTGAATAAAGATTGTTAACATGTGCTTAGATAGATAGATAGATAGATAGATAGATAGATAGATAGATAGGTATGTAGATAGATGTCAGATGCAACTTTCTCTTCTTTCACCCATGAAGGTCCAAGAGATTGAACTCTGATAATCAATCAGCCTCAATTTTAAATTCCTTTACCCACTGACCTACCTCAATAGCTCCGGTTCATACTCTTAGGCTACTTCCTATATATAGTAGTGTGTGTGTGTGTGTGTGTGTGTGTGTGTGTGTGTGTGTGTCTTCTTAAAAGTGTTGCTTCATTTTTCACAGGGTACATTGTTTTGTACACTTAGACTACACATTCTATTAATTGAAAAGATTAATGTTTAGCACCATATATCTCGATCAAAACCATATAACTTGAAAGGAGTATCTGACAGTTTTCATTCCTGTTTCTGTAATAAAGTGCCCTGAACAGTAACTTCGGAATAGAAAGGGTTTATTTTAGCTCACAATTGCAGGTTTTAGTCCATTGGAGAAAGGAAGGCACAGGAGCAGGAACATGGGAGAACTGCCCACAGTATATCTACTGTCAAGAGCAGAGTGGTGGATTAGTACATGCATGCATTATACAATTAGGATTCTCTACCCAGCAAATGATGCCACCCAAGGGGGTCTTCCCACTTCAATTAGTGTGGTCAAGAGCATCCCCAACAGACAAGCCCATGGGTCAATCTGATTTGACAGTCACACATTGAGACTCTTCACAGTAAGTCTAGATTGCTTCTAGTTGGCAATTGAAGCTAACCATTACAGTTGCCAAGAAAACACTGGTCACCTAGTAAACACAATAGCTCTATTAATAGAACTTGATTTAAAAAATATTTCTTTAACTTATTCAAGTGTAAAATAATTACATCATTTCCCTCTTGTGCTTACTCCCGCCCAGCCTTTCAATATTTCCCTCCTAGCTCTTTCAAATTCATGCCCTGTCTTTTTATTAATTACGGTTACAAACATAAAGACATTTTTCCTGAAATTTATCTATTTCTTTGTCTATAAATCTATGGTCTATAGACTGGTGAAAAGTTTCGTAAATGAGCAACGGGTATTTCTCTGAACAGCTGGATATTTTGTTTTGTTATTGAGTATCATCCGTTTTCTTAATTTTTGAAGTGGGTTTTCCTTCAAGTGGTTTTTGAAAGCAAGCCGAGCAACACTTGCATCTTCCTTTGAGTTGCTGTGATACCACAGGGCTTTCCAGAATGGAATGCCACCTGGTATATCCTAAATTCTGTGAAGCAGAGAGCAGGCCGAGCTAAGTGAATAAAAATGGCATAGCCTTAATTACCACAGAATGGTACCTAATTGCCTTCATGCCAGCTTTAACGCACCACAGAGCGGCAGAGATGGAGTGTGATTTTCAAGTGAGTTACATAAGCCCACCTTTCAGTACTGGAATGACTCCCCCAGTGTTGTCAACTTGCATTTTGACAGAGGTCTTTCTGGCTAATGTTTTTCCAGAGTAGCTGTTTGTATTTTTCCCACTGGCATGCAGTGTCTTCCCTGGCCCGCTGTTCCAACACAGCTGCTATTAATATTGACATGGCAGGAACAACTGTTTCTCAGTGACTGTCCTTCAGGAGACAAAACTTGATCCTTCAGGAGGAGACAAAAAATAAGAGACAGGGCATTGTCAACCAAAATGGAAAGTGCAGTAATTATGTCATAATAGGATTAATCTGTGAACTTAACTTGATCTCCTTTGTTAAAATTCAGTAGTTCTACCAACGCCAAAACTGCTGCAAGAGGGATTTTGAAATTTACTCTGTTAGCAAAATTATCAGCAAATGAAATTTAGTTTTCAGTGATTCAGAAATAAAACTGTACCACTTAGGGAGGACCAAGTAGTGGGTTTGGCTTTGTTTTATTGCTTAGACTTTTAATGTTTTTATTCATTTTTCTCTAGTTCTTATTGAGTGTTGACTGTATGCCAAACTGAGAAGACAACATACCAAGAATTTGAAGTTATAGTATTGTTTGAATTATTTTTCTAAATTAGCATGGCTATAATATATTTCAAAATACATATATTTTTATCTTTAAAACTCCAGAATTACTTTTTCTTGCCAATTTTTTATTAGGTATTTACTACATTTACATTTTAAATGCTATCCCAAAAGTCCCTTATACCCTCCCCACCCCCTGCTCCCCATCCACTCACTCCCACTTCTTGGCCCTGGTGTTTCCCCTGTACTGGGGCATA
Source organism: Mus musculus (assembly GCF_000001635.26). Lineage (NCBI taxonomy): Eukaryota > Metazoa > Chordata > Mammalia > Rodentia > Muridae > Mus > Mus musculus. The sequence continues at coordinate 15,090,039 of NC_000070.6, read as the reverse complement.
TAAAGTTTGAAATACCAAGGGTCTTCCGAATGATGGCCCACTAGGCCATCTTCTGCTACATATGCAGCTAGAGACACGAGCTCTGGGGGGTACTGGTTAGTTCATATTGTTGTTCCACCTATAGGGTTGCAGACCCCTTTAGCTCCTTAGGTACTTTCTCTAGCTCCTCCATTGAGGCACTGTGTTCCATCCTATAGCTGACTGTAAGCATCCACTTCTCTGTTTGCCAGGCACTGGCATAGCCTCTCAAGCCACAGCTATATCAGGGTCATGTCAGCAAAATCTTGCTGGTGTATGCCAAATTGTCTGCATTTTGTGGCTGATTATGGGATGGACCCCGAGTGGGGCAGTCTCTGGATGATCGATGCTTTTGTCTCAGCTGCAAACTTCATCTCTGTAACTCCTTCCATGGGTGTTTTGTTCCCAATTCTAAGAAGAGGCAAAGTGTCCACACTTTGGTCTTCATTCTTCTTGAGTTTCATGTGTTTTGTAAATTGTATCTTGGGTATTCTAAATTTCTGGGCTAATATCCACTTATCAGTGAGTGCATATAATGTGAGTTCTTTTGTGATTGGGTTACCTCACTCAGGATGATACCCTCCAGATCCATCCATTTTCCTAGGAATTTCATAAATTCATTCTTTTTAATTGCTGAGTGGTACTCCATTGAGTAAATGTACCACATTTTCTGTATCCATTCCTCTGTTGAGGGACATCTGGGTTCTTTCCAGCTTCTGGTTATTATAAATAAGGCTGCTATGAACGTAGTGGAGCATGTGTTCTTATTACCAGTTGGAACATCTTCTGGATATATGCCCAGGAGAGTTATTGCAGGATCCTCTTGTAGTACTATGTCCAATTTTCTGAGGAACCGCCAGGCTGATTTCCAAAGTGGTTGCAAAGCATGCAATCCCACCATCAATGGAGGAGTGTTCCTCTTTCTCCACATCCTCACCAGCATCTGCTGTCACCTGAATTTCTGATCTTAGCCATTCTGACTGGTGTGAGATAGAATCTCAGGGTTATTTTGATTTGCATTTCCCTGAGGATTAAGGATGTTGAACATTTTTCAGATGCTTCTCAGCCATTCGATATTCCTCAGTTGAGAATTCTTTGTTTGGCTCTCTGCCCCATTTTTAATGGGGTTATTTGGTTTTCTGGAGTCCATTTTCTTGAGTTCTTTATACATATTGAATATTAGTCCCCTATCTGATTTAGGATTGGTAAAGATCCTTGCCCAATCTGTGGTGACCATTTGTCTTATTGACAGTGTCTTTTGCCTTACAGAAGCTTTGCAATTTTATGAGGTCCCATTTGTCAATTCTCAATCTTACAGCACAAGCCATTGCAGTTCTATTCAGGAATTTTTCCCCTGTGCCCATATCTTTGAGGCTTTACCCCACTTTCTCCTCTATAAGTTTCAGTGTCTCTGGTTTTATGTGGAGTTCCTTGATCCACTTAGACTTGACCTTAGTACAAGGAGATAGGAATGGATCAATTCACATTATTCTACATGATAACAGCCAGTTGTGCCAGCACCATTTATTGAAAATGCTGTCTTTTTTTTTCCACTGGATGGTTTTATATCCCTTGTCAAAGATAAGTGACCATAGGTGTGTGGGTTCATTTCTGGGTCTTTAATTCTATTCCATTGGTCTACTTGTCTGTCGCTATACCAGTACTATGCAGTTTTCATAACAATTGTTCTGTAGTACAGCTTTAGGTCTGGCATGGTGATTCCACCAGAGATTCTTTTACCATTGAGAAGAATTTTTACTATCCTAGGTTTTTTTGTTATTCCAGTGAGTCTGGCTAAGTGTTGATCTAGCTTGTTGATTTTCTCAAAGAACCAGCTCCTAGTTTGGTTGATTCTTTGAATAGTTCTTTTTGTTTCCACTTGGTTTATTTCCCCCCTGAGTTTTATTATTTCCTGCAGTCTACTCCTCTTGGGTGAATTTTCTTCCTTTTGTTCTAGAGCTTTTAGGTGTGCTGTCAAGCTGCTAGTGTATGCTCTCTCTAGTTTCTTTTTGGAAGCACTCAGAGCTAAGAGTTTTCCTCTCAGCAATGCTTTCATTGTGTCCCATAAGTTTGGGTATGTTGTGGCTTCATTTACATTAAACTCTAAAAAGTCTTCAATTTCTTTCTGTGTTCCTTCCTTGACCAAGGTATCATTGAGGAAAGTGGTGTTCAGTTTCCAAGTGAATGTTGGCTTTGTATTATTTATGTTGTTATTGAAGATCAGCCTTAGTCCATAGTGATCTGATAGGATGCATGGGACAAATTTCAATATTTTTGTATCTGTTGAGGCCTGTTTTGTGACCCATTATATGGTCAATTTTGGAGAAGGTACCATGAGGTGCTGAGGAGAAGGTATATCCTTTTGTTTTAGGATAAAATGTTTTGTAGATATCTGTTAAATCCATTTGTTTCATAACTTCTGTTAGTTTCACTGTGTCTCTGTTTAATTTCTGTTTCCATGATCTGTCCATTGATGAAAGTGGGGTGTTGAAGTCTCCCACTATTATTGTGTGAGGTGAAGTGTGTGCTTTGAGCTTTAATAAAGTTTAATGAATGTGGCTGCCCTTCTATTTGGAGCATAGATATTCAGAATTGAGAGTTCATCTTGGAAGATTTTACCTTTGATAAGTATGAAGTGACCCTCTTGTCTTTTTTGATAACTTTGGGTTGAAAGTCGATTTTATTAGATATTAGAATGGCTACTCCAGCTTGTTTCTTCAGACCATTTTTTGGAAAATTGTTTTCCAGCCTTTCACTCTGAGGAAGTGTCTGTCTTTTTCTCTGAGATGTGTTTCCTGTAAGCAGCAAAATGTTGGGTCCTGTTTGTGTAGCCAGTCTGTTAGTCTATGTCTTTTTATTGGGGAATTAAGTCCATTGATATTCAGAGATATTAAGGAAAAGTAATTGTTGCTTCGTGTTATTTTTGTTGTTAGAGTTGAGATTCTGTTCTTGTGGCTGTCTTCTTTTAGGCTTGTTGAAGGATTACTTTCTTGCTTTTTCTAGGGCGTAGTTTCTGTCCTTGTATTGGCGTTTTCCCATTATTATCTTTGAAGGGCTGGATTTGTGGAAATATATTGTGTGAATTCGGTTTAGTCATGGAATACTTTGGTTTCTCCATCTAGGGTAATTGAGAGTCTTGCTGGGTATAGTAGCCTAGGCTGGCATTTGTGTTCTCTTAGTGTCTGTATGATATCTGTCAAGGATCTTCTGGCTTTCATAGCCTCTGGTGAGAAGTCTGGAGTAATTCTTAAAGGTCTCCCTTTATATGTTACTTGACTTTTTCCCTTACTGCTTTTAATATTCTGTCTTTATTTAGTGCATTTGTTGTTCTGATTATTATGTGTCAGGAGGAATTTCTTTTCTGGTCCAGTCTATTTGGAGTTCTGTAGGCTTCTTGTATGTTCATTGGCATCTCTTTCTTTAGGTTTGGGAAGTTTTCTTCTATAATTTTGTTGAAGATATTTGCTGGCCCTTTAAGTTGAAAATCTTCATTCTCATATTCTCCTATTATCTGTAGGTTTGGTCTTCTCATTGTGTTCTGGATTTCCTGGATGTTTTGAGTTAGGATCTTTTTGTATTTTTCATTTTCTTTGATTGTTGTGTCCATGTTCCCTATGGAATCTTCTGCACCTGAGATTCTCTTTTCCACCTCTTGTATTCTGTTCCTGATGCTCGCATCTATGTTTCCTGATTTCTTTCCTAGGGTTTCTATCTCCAGAGTTGTCTCCCTTTAGGTTTTCTTTATTGTTTCTACATCTATTTTTAGTTCCTGGATATTTTTGTTCAATTCTATCACCTGTTTGGTAGTATTTTCCTATAACTCTCTAAGGGATTTTTGTGTTTCCTCTTTAAAGGCTTCTAGCTGTATACCTGTGTTTTCCTGTATTTCCTTCTTAAAGTCCTCCATCATCATCACGAGAAGTGACTTTAGATCTATATCTTGCTTTTCTGGTATGATGGTATATCCAGGACTTGCTACAGTGGGAGAGTTTGGTTCTGATGATGCCAAGTAAACTTGGTTTCTGTTGCTTCTATTCTTACGCTTGCCTCCTGCCATCTGATTATCTCAAGTGCTTGCCTCCTATATCTGATTAGAGCCTGTTCTTCCTATAATCCCAGTTGATTCAGGACTCCTCAAAGTCCAGCTTTCTCTGTGATCCTTTGATTGTGGGCTCACATGAACCTGAGATTCTGGATGTGTCAGAGTTTTTGGCAGTCAAGCGTCCTCTGAGACCCTGAAATACTGGTGTGACCCAGTTCCTGTTATCCTGGGATCCAGTTGTCCTAAGATCCTGGGTGTGTTACAGTGCCTGGAAGTGGTACTTCCTTTGAGGATTGTGGAGCTGTCTGGTCTGTTCAAAACCAAGGTAAACCAGAAATAATCAAAAGGAACCCGAACCTCAGTTTAGGAAGGGCTCTGGTGTCCTTATTCCTGCTGTCACAGGCCTGTCACACTTGGATTGGAACAGATGTTGTGTTCCACTCACCAGTAATCCTAAGATCTCGTGGAAATTCCTCTAGGGACCATGAGGGTGTCCGATGACTCCACGCCCTAGGTGACCTGGTGCTGGATCGACTGGAAAAGCCAGGATTACTTTTATCTAACAGAACTGTTAATGAAATCACTATGGTTGGTGGTTCTGTTCATATTGTTTCTGTGTTTATATTATATCGATTTGCTTTTAAAACTGGACTCTCCAAGCTAGAAAGAGGACTATGAGACAACATTAATTTAATGTGCCAAAACTCGCAGAGGCAAGAATAACTATATATAATGTCAAAACAGTTGTCAAGTAACTAGAAAGCACTTGAACTTCTAGTTGTCCTTATGAAATGGAAGGAAGAAAATTTTAAAAAAATGTAAAGAAATGAAATTGGATACTGTGTGGACAAGAAAAGACAATGGCTCTCAGGGAACATGTTTTGTTCTTTTCATGTAGCCCACTTTAGCTTCAAACTCACTATATAGCCAGAATGGCATTAAATGCTTTATGACCTAAATGTCTGCCAGCACTCCTCAGCTGCAGGGAGTATAGACAAGCATCATTACAGGTGGCTTCCTTGTAACTTTTTTTCTCTTCACTGAACACCAAGGGTAGATTTTTTTTTCTTCCTTTCCAGTCTCTAATAGTTAATGCATTGCTTTTATAAGCTTGTAAGGTGAAACATTGGTATTCTTATAAGATGCCAATGGTCAGTCTAATGGCATTTCTTCAGATTCCTTTAGTTTGGTTTCAGGTCAATTACATGTTAGTTACATTTTACCTCTACTGTCATCCTAGATTTTTGTGATATAAAGTCTTAATCAGAGTGGTTTCTGTGTCTCAAAAAAGTCAGAATTATTGCCATAAAGAAGCCTAGCTAGTCTTGGGAGAGAAAACATGGCAATGTTGCTGTTCTGGAACACTTCATAAGCAGAAACTCCTGGCCCTTTAGGTAACCAACATTGATGAGCCGAGTGATATTTTACTCCATCTCTTCCTTGTCTACTTGAGCTCTTTGGAAAGGGAAAGAGTGGAAAACTTTTGTGAGGTGAGATAAGATACAAAGACTATAATCACCTCATACATTTATCCTCTCTTCCTGTCATATGTATAAATTATCAGTTAGAAATAGAATGGTGTAGGCCTGCTATACCAGCCCCCCTCTCCTCCTGATGACAGGTAACTGTTTCATAAGGTTAAGAGTAAAGGCAAGGCTGTCACATGACAACTGATAAGAACTTTCACCTTCTATGATTGCTAAGGCATAATTTTCTTTGTATCCTTTGGGGAGAGAGCTACCACTTAGAATAGAGAAGGTGGGGGGAAGCAACCTTTCTACAGAAGGTGACTTCACTCCATGAGAATCATACAATGCACGTGCACTTTCTGTCTATCAGACAGGTACTGCTTGAGGACAAAATGGAGATACCAATGGCAAAGGGAATAGAAATTTGAAGTATTAGTCTTAGGAATATTACTGACATATGACATTTTGAAGGCAACCCAAAAACCTCAAGGTTCTCTGTTAAAGAAACATATTGTTCAGCATAGGCAAACCTATTCACTTCTATTTTCTTTGAGAAAGAGCTGTGTAATATACAATTAAAATCTAAAGGTATCTTAAGCATATAAATTAATTGTTAAATTTCTATTTAGCATTAGAAATAAAGATGGATGCAAAGTCTGTAATGTGGGGCTCTTTTTCAGCTCTCTTCCTCCAGCCTACAAACAAAATTCAAGCTATCTCCAAATTTGCTAATTAGACCTTGAGAAATCTGAAACAAATATGATGCATCTTGGTTCCGGGCAATAACTTCCATCCTGTCCATTTATAATTAACATTTTGTGCTTTTTAGTTTTGTGTTTCAATTGTGTTACTTTGACCTTACCTAATATCATCATATTGAAAAATCAATTCTCCTTGGATCTATACCAAAATCTTGAACTAATTTTTATAGAAATATAATACTAATTTTAAGAAAGACTGAAAAGGAAAATTCATTTCTTACTCCTTATTCTATCTTTCTCTATATACTGAACAATGTCTTTTGGAACACTTCTATTTAATTTCTTTGTTTAGTTTGCCTGATGACAAAGACTGAATACTCAAAAGGAAACTGGTATTTTGCAATAAACCCAGAAGTTTAGATTTTTTGGAAATATTAAGAGAACTAAAGATCAACGATTTTATGAAGTATGCCAGGCTCAGAATTATGTTTGACAATTTTTGTCACATAAGGAGGTATTTAAATGCTCCCACACATAATTTTCCTACTCACCAAAGCAACTTTTTTATTTCTCTGAATTCTTTTTATTTTTTTGAAAAGATTTGAACATTCCTAGTCACAGCAAATTAGGACAATTTTCTCAGGCTTTTGTGTATGCTCACAAAACTGTGTATTTGAGTTTTCTGACATTTAATTCTTAGACTCCCTCATTTTCTTGCACATTCTTATTAGTTAACCCTTTTTAAAATACCAACACACATGATGTTATGCAATATTTTATAAAATGGTGAAAAGATAGAAGAATAGAAATATAATAGGTGCTTTCGTGATATTATTTCTTTAGCCTTTAAGACCTAGGGTTTTTCTTTCTTTCTTTCTTTTTGTTAAAATTGGACTTCTTAAATATAGATCAGGAACTATTTGAACAGTGGATACTCAAATTATTCATGACAGTCTCAGAAACAGGAACAGGTTTTTATTCCACAGAGTTCTTATACAAACCAATTTATTGGACATAGTTTATAGCAGGAGTATTAAAACCCAAATGAATTGCTGCAGCTACCAATGTGGGTGTCACCCAAGGCAAGGGCCATTGGCTAATGCCAATACACAAACTGATATTTGTCCACATGAAATCAAGTAGAGAGCCTAATAGCTCCATAGAAATCTTGTAGCATTTTGTCACTCCCATGACATTCAAGTAAATGCTGTTGTCATTTATTTTTATAGTTTTCCACAAAGGTATCATTTCCACTGATATCTTTGTAGAAAATGAAAATGTAAGCAACTCCATCCCATTCTTCACCTGAGAGCATTAATGGCTTTTTTCTGGAGCTCTGTGAGGCTTCTAAGGAGATCCAGGTAGAGGGGCAGGACACTAATGTGCTCATGGAGGGAGAAAGGAAGAAGCAAAAGGTAGCAGACAGAACGTAAACACTAAGCAGCAGATAAAGCTAAACAAAAGAAGGACCCCAAACTAACATTCCTAGGAAACATTAATTTATCTGTTGGACGTTCCCAGTGGTTAAGAATTTTCTGTTTTTGTCCATCTGCTTTCAGATACAGATGATAGAAGCTCAACTCAAAATAGCCTGGATATGAGAGAGAAGTATGAGTAGATGGTGGTGGGTGGTGGTGGTAAATGATTTCCTGGCCTCACACTTTAAATGTGAAGATTGTCACCAAGATCCCCATGTCACCATTCTTGTGTATCCACTCATACTGTGCCACTTCTTTCTTTGCTCTCTCATGGTCTCAGGATTGCTCTAGTCAACCACAAAGAGCGCTATGCCATGAGGAGCAGCTGGAGACTGAGCTTTTTATGGTATGGAGTTCATATCCCACCTAAGCCACTTTAATCTTCCTCTGATCACCATGCATAAAATCCTAAAGGAATAGCCAATGGGCTAGTACTATGAAATGTTCTCAACTTGGGAGGATTTATTCCAATCAAAAAAACAGAAGACACTGGTGCCTATGCCTAGGACTAGGCTGAAGTGGAAACTTAAGGGTTCTTTGGAAAAATCTGCTGTGTTGGATGTTACTTTGCTAAGGCAAACATGGGAAGGAACTTTTCATTGAAGCAGACACAGGAGAAAGGATGGTCTGCTAAAGCAAACATGTGAAAGTACACGTGACACACATGTATTGATCCACCTTACATTGGGTAGTTGAGCTCCATTTGTAGGGACTCCATAGAGAGAAATGCACCAAAAAGGTTTTGGTGGCACACTGCAGTTTCTTGCTGATTCCTTGGACTCGGGACTCAGGTTGATTGGCAGGGTGATGTCAGCTGAGACAGATACACATGTTAAGACAAGACCATGGAGGATATATGATGTTTGGAAGGAGTATAAATATGCCCAATGGACTGTGATGGGGCGGGGGGGGGGGATTGAGTTTGGCTTGCTGGTAGAGCTAACTGTACAATGCATGTTGGTCTCCTGTCTTTGCTGATCCTCACTTGCTGAGAGAGGCACAGTTGAGAACTTCTCCTGACATTCCTGCTGGTCACACCTGCTGACTTGTGCAGAGGCTGAGGCCTTGTTCTTCCTGCTAGGTCATGCCACTGCTGCTGCTATCCCAACATTGCCAAATTAGACTGCTGGTATATCCACGAAGTGTTTTCGAGTGAATTGAGTTGTTGCTACTGGCCTGTGAACTGAAATGCCAATTTCCAGACAATGCAGATGAGAGTTGCTCTAAAGAACCATATATAAACAGATCCACTTCCCCTGTATCCTTTCTTTTCTACTATCTCTGGTTACTTATATCAGATATTCTGTCACAATAGCAAGAAAATTAAATAAGTCAGAGTTGTGATCAGTACCCCCTTCAGGAACATGTAGTTGAGTGCAAGTTCCCCAAAGATAAGGAAATTAGAATAGATGAGGCAAGAAGAAGTAGTAAGAGATGTTTGCTGCATCATACGGATGAGTCTGTCCAGTTAGAAACCATGATGGATGGGAAGCGGGAGAAGGTAGAAGAGATAATATAGAAGGCAATCAGAAAAATAAAAAGGGAAAATGGGCTCCCCAGAGATTTTGGAAGCTGATACAGATTGGATGTGGGAAGTGTTGAGCAGCATAGAAAACACAGTGAAGCAAAACAGAAAAGAGAAGTAGAGAGTGGGTGGAAAGCCATTTATTACGTGTCCTCTGAGGACATCAGTCATGGGACAGCTTTGTCAGTCTGGAAGGCAATAACTGTCAATCAGCCAGTTAGACAAAATCCAAGCAGGTCTGAGTCCAGTGTTAAAACTTAGCGTGTTAGTTATTGTAAGCTTTCGCACTTGGACAACACATTTTAATTAAAATAATACCTGGCATTTTATTATTATTATTATTATTATTGTCTCTTTCTCTTTGCTTCCTCTCTGTCATTACCTTATTGTATATTTGGGAATTCGAGCTGTTTCCTGTTTAGTTTTTCTGAATGTGAACTAAAAATACAGAAGAAATCTCTAATTGCAGGACCCATTTTATTGGCCCCGTCTACAGCTTTCAAATGACACAATTTTCAACATTGTGCCTAAAAAGGTATTCAGAAGTCATAGTTTTAAAGAAAATGTCTTGAATTTTGGGTTGAATCTTTTAAAGGTAAGGTCTAAAGTCAGTCTTTGAATAACTGAATAAGTTAAGAAAAACTCGTTGATATGCTAAGAGAGCATTAGAACAAGTGAGACAGGAATGTGCAGTCAAATGGTTGGTGCTTGTGGGTCAAAGTACCTGGCTTTTGAGAGCATCTAACTTGGATCAAGGAAAACTGAGGCTGAGCTCAACAGCACTTGGTTACATCAACCACTGCTGCTTAAATTGTGACCCTGGAATCAGCAGCACAATTGTAGAAAGCTTGAGATAAACTGCTTGGTGGGGAGGTTCTGGGCATGGGACCCTGGAGACTTACATTTTAACCAGCTCTTCAAGGAACTCTAGTGTCAGAAAATATTTGAACAGCATTGGGATATATAGTAGTAGAATATTCAAGTGAAGAAGCCCCAGAAGGTGGATATACAAACTAAACAAGAGTCTGAGTGAGAAGACAGAATCCAAGCCCAAGGAAGTAGGAATTACAGCAAGCAACAATACCTGAGGAATAGAAGAGAATAAGCCCTAAGCAAAAAGATGCAGAGAGACCTTAACAGCAGTCCTCTGTCCTCTGGAGAGCATTCACAAAATCCAAGTTTCTTATTAACCAAAGAGGTCACTGTTAGAGAGAGCAAGGCCAAATGTTCTACTGAAACTCAGCAAGCGACCTTTTAAATAATCAGGTCTCACCCCTGCTGGATGTAATTAAGTTCTCTATGGAGCTGAACAAAGGAGTAACAGTATATTGCTGTGTATATAGTTATCAGGCTTAGGTTAACAGAGTATATAATTATAATAAATGTAAGCCCTGTTTACAGAAAACAGAATATTCTTTATTGTCCAATGGTTGTGAAGTGCTTCTTTGCTCGGTGAGAGTATTGAGAGGTGGAGACTGGTAATAATGACCACCTTGGCAAGTTGCTAAAGGAGAAATTCCTGAGCCCACCTTGAGCACACCCTGAGGATTTGGCCTGCAACTCTGTATATCTGAAAATTCCCCAGAGAGTTGTTAGGTTCCTCCAGATTGAGAAACATCTAAACTAAAAGGCAGGCGGGAGCATAAACCCATTAGATTTCTACCCTAAATTCAGAAAGAAAATGCTTCCCACTCTTCTAAACTGTATCTCTGTCTCTGCTCCTCCTTTTCTTTGATCTTCCAATTCTAATACCAATCTCTCTTTTTTACATTTTATTTCATCTTTTTTTTTTCACACTCCAGATTTCATCCCCCTCCCAGTCCACCCTCTGACTGTTCCCCATCCCATACCTCCTCTCCACCCCCCTGTCCCCACCTACCCCCCACTCCCCACCCCTTCCCACCTTTAAATTCCCTGGAGCCTCCAGTCCCTTGAGGGTTATCTGCATCTTCTCTGACTGAACCCACACCCAGAAGTCCTCAGCTGTATATGAGTTGGGAGCCTCATGTCAGCTGGTGTACGATGCCTGGTTGGTGGTCCAGTGTCTGAGAGACCTCTGGGATTCAAGTTAATTGAGATTACTGGCCCTCCTACATGGTTGCCCTTCTCAGCTTCTTCCAGCTTTTCCCTATTTCAACCACAGGGGTCAGCAGCTTCTGTCCATTTGGTTGGGTACAAATATCTACATCTGACTCTTTTAGCTGCTTGTTGGATCTTTTGGAGGACAGTCCTGATAGGTCTTTTTTTAATTTTCATTTTTATAGAACATGATTTTAATATTTTCAACTGTTGATATTCAACAAGCAGAATAGTTATTTTAAGAGATACTTCGTTTTTCTGTCTCCCTTTTCAATTCTGATTTTAATTTGGATACTATCTCTGTACCCTCTGGTTAGTCTGGCTAAGATTTTATCTATCTTGTTGATTTTTCTCAAAGAACCAATTCCTGGTTTTGGTGATTTCTGTATAGTTCTTTTTGTTTCTATTTGGTTTGATTACTTCCTGCAGTCTACTCCTCTTGGGTGTATTTGCTTCTTTTTGTTCTAGAGCTTTCTGGTGTGCTGTCAAGCTGCTAGTATAAACCCTGTTCAGTTTCTTTTTGGAGGCATTTTGAGCTATGAGTTTTCCTCCTACCACTGCTTTCATTGTGCCCCATAAGTTTTGGCATGGTGTGTCTTCATTTTCATTACATCCTAAAAAGCCTTTAATTTATTTCTTTATTTCTTTCTTGACCAAGTTATCATTGAGTAGAGCATTGTTCAACTTCCATGTGTATGTGGACTTTCTGTTGTTTCTGTTGGTATTGAAGATCAGCCTTAGTCTGTGGTGATCTTATAGGGTGAGATATATATATATATCAGATATACCAAACTCCTAATTTATATGGAAAGTGACACAACATGAGTAAGGGTGGGAGGAGAGCCAAGTGGGTTCTGGGATATGACGGTTGTTGACTTGGCAACGCAGGTCATGGGTCACATTGTTAGTGCCTGCGTTTGGAATGTCCTGGTACTAAGGGGGATTATTTCAATCTTCTTGTACTGTTGAGGCTTGTTTTGTGACCATTTATATGGTCAATTTTGGAGAAGGTACCCTGAGATGCTGAGAAGAGGTATATTATTTTGCTTTAGGATGAAATATTCTATAAATATCTGTTAGATCTATTTGGCTCATAACTTCTGTTACTTCGACTCTGTTTAGTTTCTATTTCCATGATCTGCCCATTACTGAGAGTGGGATGTTGAAGTCTCCCACTATTATTGTGTGGGTTGAAATGTGTGTTTTAAGCTTTAGTAAAGTTTCTTTTATGAATGTGGGTGCCCTTGCATTTGGAGCATAGATGTTCAGAATTGTGAGTTCATCTTGGTAGATTTTTCCTTTGATCAGTATGAAGTGTCCTTCCTTATCTTTTTTGATAACTTCTGGTTAATAGTTAATTTTATTTGATATTAGAATGCTACTCCAGCTTGTATCTTGGAACCATTTACTTGGGAAAATTGTTTTCCAACATTTTACTCTGAGATAGTGTCTGCCTTTGTCATTGAGGTGTGTTTCCAGTATGTAGCAAAATTCTGGATCCTGTTTACATATCCAGTCTGTTAGTCTATGTCTTTTTTTAGGGAATTGAGTTCATCAACGTTAAGAGATATTAAGGAAAGGTGATTGCTGCTTCCTGTTATTTTTGTTGTTAGCAGTGGAATTATGTTTGTGTGCCTACCTTCTTTTAGGTTTGTTGAAAGATTACTTTCTTGCTTTTTATAGGGTGTAGTTTCCCTCCTTGTGTTGGTGTTTACCACCTCTTATCCTTTGTAGTGCTGAATTTATGAAAAGATATTGTATAAATTTTGTTTTGTCATGGAATATCTTGGTTTCTCCACCTATGGTAATTGAGACCTTTGGTGGTTATAGTAATTGAGAGCTTTGCCTGGGCTGGCATTTCTTTTCTCTTAGACTCTGTATAACATCTGCCCAGGATCTTCTAGCTCTCATAGTCTCTGGTGAAAAGTCTGGTGTAATTCTAATAGGTCTGCCTTTATAAGTTACTTGACCTTTTTCCCTTACTGCTTTTAATATTCTATCTTTGTTTAATGCATTTGGTGTTTTGATTATTATGTGACAGGAGGAATTTCTTTTCTGGATCAGTCTCTTTGGAGTTCTGTAGGCTTCTTGTATGTTCATGGGCATCTGTTTCTTTAGGTTAGGGAAGTTTTCTTCTATAATTTTGTTGAAGATATTTACTGGCCCTTTAAGTTGGGAGTCTTCACTCTTTTCTATACCATTATCCTTAGGTTTGGTCTTCTCGTTTTGTCCTGGATTTCCTGGATGTTTTGGGTTAGGATCTTTTTGCATTTTGCATTTTCTTTGACTGTTGTGTCAATTTTTTCTATGGTATCTTCTGCCCCTGAGATTCTCTCTTCTATCTCTTGTATTCTGTTGGTGATGTTTGCATTATGACTCCTGATCTCTTTCCTAGGTTTTCTAACTCCAGGGTTGTCTCCCTTTGTGATTTTTTTTATTGTTTCTATTTCCATTTTTAGATCTTGGTTTTGTTCATTTCCTTCACCTGTTTGATTGTGTTTTCCTGTAATTCTTTAAGGGAGTTTTGTGTTTCCTCTTTAAGGACTTCTAGCTGTTTACCTGTGTTGTCCTGTATTTATTTAAGGGAGTTATTTATGTCCTTCTTAAAGTCCTCTATCATCATCATGAGAAGTGATTTTAGATCTGAGTATTTCTTTTCCGGTGTGATGGTGTATCCAATTGTTGCTATGGGATAACTGGGTTCTAATGATGCCAAGTAACCTTGGTTTCTGTTGCTTATGTTCTTTCACTTGCCTCCTGCCATCTGATTTTCTCTGGTCCTACATGCCTTCCCTATATCCGACTGGAACCTATCCTTCCTGTGATCTTGGTTGTATCAGATCTCCTCAGAATTCAGCTGTTTCTGGGATCCTGTGATCCTGAGATCCTGGTTGTGTCAGAGCTCCTGGGAGTCAAGCTGCCTCTTGGACACTGAGATCCTGGTGTAACCAAGCTCCTGGGATCCTGGGATCCTGGCATGTTAGAGCACCTGGAAGTGGAGCTTTTTCTGGGTGTTGTCAGACTGGCTAAAGAGTTAGCACCCAAGGTCTGCTCAGGGCACCTCTGATCTTATGGCCCTGGCATGTTAGCATGCCTTGGAGTGGATCTTCCTCTGGGTGTTGTGGGACTGGCTGCAAAGTTCATGCCCAAGGTCTTCTCAGGGTACCATCCCAGACTGGAAGGCAATTGCAATCTCTTGCAAGTATAATGGCTATCCTCTCTCTATGACCTCCTCTCTGTCTCTTTAATCACTTTTTATTTCTTGTTTTTTGATAGCTTTAGAAAGGCAAGCACTTTTTAGGGCAAACTGTAAAGTCCCTATGACTGTATGTTTAATAGGAAATATTTTTATTATTAATTTATTTATTTACTTTACAACTCGACTTCATTTCCCCTCCTTCTTCTCCCAGTACCCACTACCACCCACTCCTCTTTTTCTCTTCATAAAAGAGGAGGCCTCTCATGAATATCAACCAGCTTTCACTATCAAGTTGTAAGACTAGGCACATCTCTTATTGAGTATAGACTAGACAGCCCCGTAGGGAGAAAGAGTCTCAAAGACAGGCTACAGAGTCAGAGACAGCCCCTGCTCCTACTATTAGGATTTCCATATGAAGACTAACAGTTACATGTGTGCAGAGGGCACTAGATCAGTCACATGTATGCTCAGGTTGGCAGTTCTCTTAGAGCTCCTATGGACCCAGGTTAGTTGATTATGTATGTTTTCTTGTGGTGTCCTTGACTGCTCTGGGTTCTATAATCCTTACTCCCACTGTTCAGCAAGGTTCTTCAAGCTCTGTGTAATGTTTAGCTGTGGCTCTCTGCATTTGTATCCATCAGTTGCTGGGTTAAGCTTCCTGATATCAGTTATGCTAGGCTTCTGTCAGCAAGTATAGCAGTATATCACTAACAGTGTCAGGGTAGAGCTTCCTCTCATGGTGTCTTTCTCTTTATTTCAATACGGCCAGAGACATGCCTATCCAGTATTTGGATCTCTGAGAATGCATTCCACGACTTTAACCCATGTGAGCCCCAAAGTGTGTCTACTATGTCTGATTTTATTTTTAAAAAATTATTTTATTTATTTTTAATTTTTTTATTCATATGAGTACACTATAGCTGTCCTCAGACACAATAGAAGAGGGCATCAGATCCCATTACAGATGGTTTTGAGCCACCATGTGGTTGCTGGGAATTGAACTCAGAACTGCTTGAAGAGCAGTCAGTGCTCTTAATTGCTGAGCCATCTCTCCAGCCCTATATCTGATTTCTTAAACTATGACTTTAAGCTGAGCAATCTCAGTCCCTTTGTGAGTGAGTATAGACTCCCTGAACATGATCCTCATGGTTCCTGTGTTTGGAGATAAGCCTGGGTAATGAATCTTTCTTCACTCCAATGGCTTGGGTTTCCTGTATACATGTTCAGAATCTGTGCTCATCTAAATGCAAAGACACTGTGTCCATTGGTTATTCTTTCATGCCTCATTTCTCAGCATTGTGATTCTATTTACTGGTATTTCCAAGGCTCCAGATTTCAGATAAGGATTCAAAATTTTGTGCTGACCATTGCCAAAAGCTCTAAGTGTGAACTGTAAACTGGCCCTCTCCAGACCCTACTGTACCTTTTCTTTTTTTTTTTTTTTGCCATTTTTTATTAGGTATTTCCAATGCTATACCAAAAGTCCCCCATACCCACCCACCCCCACTCCCCTACCCACCCACTCCCCCTTTTTGGCCCTGGCGTTACCCTGTACTGGGGCATATAAAGTTTGCGTGTCCAATGGGCCTCTCTTTCCAGTGATGGCTGACTAGGCCATCTTTTGATACATATGCAGCTAGAGTCAAGAGCTCCGGGATACTGGTTAGTTCATTATGTTGTTCCGCCTATAGGGTTGCAGATCCCTTTAGCTCCTTGGGTACTTTCTCTAGCTCCTCCATTGGGAGCCCTGTGATCCATCCATTAGCTGACTGTGAGCATCCACTTCTGTGTTTGCTAGGCCCCGGCATAGTCTCACAAGAGACAGCTACATCTGGGTCCTTTCGATAAAATCTTGCTAGTGTATGCAATGGTGTCAGCGTTTGGATGCTGATTATGGGGTGGATCCCTGGATATGGCAGTCTCTACATGGACCATCCTTTCATCTCAGCTCCCTGTACCTTTTCTTTAATGTCTGAGTTTAATGGCTCTCTACTCATTATTATCTGAAGCCCTGGTTCCTTGTGGCTGTTCTGACCATCATGTTCATTACAGTCCCCCCTCCTTCCATTTGTATCTGAATTGATGGATTCAGTCCAAATACCATCATTTGGATCTCTGTAGCATTCAGAAAAGGAATTAGGGAGTCTTTGAATGGTGGAAGTTACTCTGGAAACACTCAAATACTCAGTATTTAAATATTCAGTGAGCGATGCCTAGATCTCACTGGTAAGTTGGAAAACTGGTACTTTTGCATCAACAGTCCCAGTGAATATTCTTTTTTTTTTCCATTTTTTATTAGGTATTTAACTCATTTACATTTCCAATGCTATACCAAAAGTCCCCCATATCCACCCACCCCCACTCCCCTGCCCACCCACTCCCCCTTTTTGGCCCTGGTGTTCCCCTGTACTGGGGCATATAAAGTTTGCAAGTCCAATGGGCCTCTCTTTCCAGTGATGGCCGACTAGGCCATCTTTTGATATATATGCAGCTAGAGTCAAGAGCTCCGGGGTACTGGTTAGTTCATAATGTTGTTCCACCTATAGGGTTGCAGATCCCTTTAGCTCCTTGGCTACTTTCTCTAGCTCCTCCATTGGGAGCCCTATGATCCATCCATTAGCTGACTGTGAGCATCCACTTCTGTGTTTGCTAGGCCCCGGCATAGTCTCACAAGAGACAGCTACATCTGGGTCCTTTCAATAAAATCTTGCTAGTGTATGCAATGGTGTCAGCGTTTGGATGCTGATTATGGGGTGGATCCCTGGATATGGCAGTATCTACATGGTCCATCCTTTCATCTCAGCTCCAAACTTTGTCTCTGTAACTCCTTCCATGGGTGTTTTGTTCCCAAATCTAAGGAGGGGCATAGTGTCCACACTTCAGTCTTCATTCTTCTTGAGTTTCATGTGTTTAGCAAATTATATCTTATATCTTGGGTATCCTAGGTTTGGGGCTAATATCCACTTATCAGTGAGTACATATTGTGTGAGTTTCTTTGTGAATGTGTTACCTCACTCAGGATGATGCCCTCCAGGTCCATCCATTTGGCTAGGAATTTCATAAATTCATTCTTTTTAATAGCTGAGTAGTACTCCATTGTGTAGATGTACCACATTTTCTGTATCCATTCCTCTGTTGAGGGGCATCTAGGTTCTTTCCAGCTTCTGGCTATTATAAATAAGGCTGCTATGAACATAGTGGAGCATGTGTCCTTCTTACCAGTTGGGGCATCTTCTGGATATATGCCCAGGAGAGGTATTGCTGGATCCTCCGGTAGTACTATGTCCAGTTTTCTGAGGAACCGCCAGACTGATTTCCAGAGTGGTTGTACAAACCTGCACTCCCACCAACAATGGAGGAGTGTTCCTCTTTCTCCACATCCTCGCCAGCATCTGCTGTCACCTGAATTTTTGATCTTAGCCATTCTGACTGGTGTGAGGTGGAATCTCAGGGTTGTTTTGATTTGCATTTCCCTGATGATTAAGGATGTTGAACATTTTTTCAAGTGCTTCTCTGCCATTCGGTATTCCTCAGGTGAGAATTCTTTGTTCAGTTCTGAGCCCCATTTTTTAATGGGGTTATTTGATTTTCTGAAGTCCACCTTCTTGAGTTCTTTATATATGTTGGATATTAGTCCCCTATCTGATTTAGGATAGGTAAAGATCCTTTCCCAATCTGTTGGTGGTCTCTTTGTCTTATTGACGGTGTCTTTTGCCTTGCAGAAACTTTGGAGTTTCATTAGGTCCCATTTGTCAATTCTCGATCTTACAGCACAAGCCATTGCTGTTCTGTTCAGGAATTTTTCCCCTGTGCCCATATCTTCAAGGCTTTTCCCCACTTTCTCCTCTATAAGTTTCAGTGTCTCTGGTTTTATGTGAAGTTCCTTGATCCACTTAGATTTGACCTTAGTACAAGGAGATAAGTATGGATCGATTCGCATTCTTCTACACGATAACAACCAGTTGTGCCAGCACCAATTGTTGAAAATGCTGTCTTTCTTCCACTGGATGGTTTTAGCTCCCTTGTCAGCTGCTCTAATCCTCACCTTCTTTCCCTGCCAGAGCTGACTGTTCTATAAGAAGTTGACTCCAGATGTCTAACCACGAGTCCAGATTCCCATTTGAGAGGATGAGAGCTCTCAAGTTAGATGTGCCTGGGACTGAATCTGGGCATGATTGACACATGGGATGGGATGGGTATTTCCAACAAGAGACTAAGCATCACTTGTACAATAAGCAAGTGGCACATAAGTCACCAGGTCCTGCTGTGGAGGATGAAGTGCCCTGGAAGGTGCTCAATGAGAATAGAACTCATGCTCACTGCACCATGCATATTAGCAGCTCTGGTTACATTTCTCACCATAATGCAACATGATAACTCTTAACTTTTAAACTAGCTCTTGAGTTCATGGAGTGTTCAAAGACAATGAAGTGATACAGAGACCAAACCATGCTGCTATTTGATGTGCATGGCTACTTGAAGCCCACATAGGAGATTCAGGCAGGCATAACAGTTTCCTAGGGCTGCTAGGAAAAATGCCATAAACTGAGTGGCTTAAAGCAACAGGAATTTATTCTTTCTCTCACTATTCTGAAGGCTGGATGTTCAGTGTAATATAAGCTCAGCAAAACCTTGCTTTATTTGACGTGCATGGCTACTTGAAGCCCACATAGGAGATTCAGGCAGGCATAACAGTTTCCTAGGGCTGCTAGGAAAAATGCCATAAACTGAGTGGCTTAAAGCAACAGGAATTTATTCTTTCTCTCACTGTTCTGAAGGCTGGATGTTCAGTGTAATATAAGTTCAGCAAAACCTTGCTCTCTCCAGTATTAAGGAGCTTTTCCTCATTTCTTCCATCTGTAAAATCTTGACATTTTGTGGCATATGGCACAACAATTCTACACTCTTAACAGCACCTGACTCTTAGCAAGTTCTCTCTGTGTCTATATCCAATTTTTTCTTCATTTTCTTATGTAAAGACGGAATCACTTAGCATACACACTAATTCATCATTACCTCCATCTTCATTTGATTGAATCTGCACATTCAATGATTGATTCAATGTGTGATTGATACACATCTGAGGTTTTTTTTTTTAAATCTATAAAGACTACTGAGTGCAAGAGGTAAGTAAGTATCTTGAGGATACAAACCTGCTCACTACAATGCACAGAGGAAATAATTAGTATGTCATGGCTGAATAAATCAATAACTTGTAGCTTGAGAAATATCTGCTTTTCTTACTCTGGCTAATCTTCCATATATCAGACATATTTATGCATTAAAAACCGTCTGTGTTTAATTGGCTTCACCATTAGGTGAGTTCATTTTCTTGTATGAACCTGGAATTTAATGATTGCAACAAAGATACATAGGATGTGAAAACTGAGGTTTTGAAAGGGAGGCTACTATAAAGAAATGAGCATAATCATAAACAGCAAAGGAGAAATTTAGAATTCTAATGAGACAGTCACAATCCTTTGTTCATAGTTTTGGTCTAAAATGCAGGCAAATTTGTAAGAAAATACCTAGAAGAGATAGTAAGAGGAGAAGAATGTTAATCTGAATATAAAATTTTTTCTGGAGCGTAACCTAAATTGAGAACTGGGGATCTTAAGTTACTAGACTGCAGAGCCCTGGTGAGTGTCAAAAGTACTTCTTAAGACAGAAAGCTGGTTTCCTCAGAGTTTAGAGTGCCCAGAATAACACAGTAGAGTGCAACTTCCAGTACCTTCAGGGTTGTACATGATTGCCATGAAATATTGCCTTGTATGCCACTGTTTATTCTACACAGAATGTTAAATGTCAGTTTGTTAAATCAAGGACAAAGCCAAATGGACAGACTGGATGCCATCTCTACTAAGTAGGCTCATCGGCAAGCACATAGTATTTACAGAGAAACTATGAATATGAGCTTACTTGTTACCCTTAATACCTTACTTTTCCTGACTTCTTTCAGTCAAATCACAAAATGCATTATTTACATTCAAGGGGAAAGGTAATGGTAATAGACAACAATATTTTAGAAAGGTACAAAGGAAGAAACAAGCCTCTATGAAGTTCTGACATACAGGAACAGTGTGGGCTCACTGTTACCATATTCATTCACTTCTTTCAAGCCATTAAAAAAAATAAATTTTGACCAATACATACGGATATGGTCAATTTACTTCTGGTTTATGTTTATACAATTTTTAATATAAATATTTTCCATGATATTAAGAATTCTTCAGTTACATTCAGTGGTTCTATGATAGCACACAGTTTACAAAGCTATTCATCTGATGCACACTTGGTTTCTTTGTCTTTATTTCAACATGGCCGATCAAGTGTTTATGAAGATCTGTGTGTTTGATTTTTACTGCTCTGGTAGCACAATGAGAAGCATTCTTGTCTTCATGCCCTTCTTGTTGGGTGTCTATAGCAATGGGCACTGCTTTACCAGCCAGCATTCATTCTTTCGATTGGGCTTTCTCCCCACTCCCCTGAGCCTTTCTCTCCCTCAATTTAATCTCATGTTATTGCTAAAATACCACTGGACTTTTGCTATAAACATAGAAAGAAGGAGAAAAATGCTATCAGGTACATTCTAGACTGGTCTGTAACTTATGGGTCCTTTAAAATTCCATATTACAATCCAGGCAGTGGTGTTGCACACCTTTAATCCCAGCACTTGGGAGGCAGAGACAGGTGAGTTTCTGAGTTCGAGGCCAGCCTGGTCTACAGAGTGAGTTCCAGGACAGCCAAGGCTATACAGAAAAACCCTGTTATTCGGAGCCACAAACACAACTGCACTTGATAAGCATTGTTTTGTAATACAGACAAAACAGGACTTCTGTGTTTATTATTTCTAGCAGTTCCACTTTATGCTATATTCCCAGCAATCTAATTTTCAATAATAGATTGGAGCTATTTATTGTTTTGAACATTCAAAACAAATCTCTGGAACAACAATATGAACTAACCAGTACCCCGGAGCTCTTGTCTCTAGCTGCATATGTATCAAAAGATGGCCTAGTCGGCCATCACTGCAAAGAGAGGCCCACTGGACTTGCAAACTTTATATGCCCCAGTGCAGGGGAACCCCAGGGCCAAAAAGGGGGAGTGGGTGGGTAGGGGGTTGGGGGGGTGGGTATGGGGGACTTTTGGGATAGCATTGAAAATGTAAACGAGGAAAATACCTAATAAAAAATAAATTAAAAAAAATAAAATAAAATAAAAAAAACAAAAACAAAACAAATCTCATTACCACCCTGTGCACCATTCTGAAGAAAACAAATACAAAACTAGTACCCTTTAATATCCCTTTCAAGTCTGAAGTTCTATAAAAACAGGAAGACTTGGGGGAAAAAAATCACATATTCTACAGCAATACTACAAAATGTCTGAGATAACACACCCTGAATCCTAAATGCTTTAAAACATTCTGTTGGTTTCTCCTCAAAACCTTTCAGGAGTATCAGTTCTTCCTGCCCATCTCCTCCTCTATCCCTATCACCAGTGGACAGAATTGCTACTGACCACACTCCCTTATTAGTTAATATATGGAAAGGGGAGCACTGGAAAGATGTATTGAGAAATGTATCATAAAGAATACTGTGTAATTAGTCTATAATGCAGATATAGATTTACAGACATATTTGTCTAGATGTTCTATAAGTAAAAGAAGTAACATAACACAAAAGAAGTAAAGGTTAGGGTTAAATGTGAATACAAAGATATGCTCTTGCCTCGCTGCATAAATGAGGCTGTGTACCCTCTGGGTTATGTGCTCCACCGAGATGAGCCAGCCCTGGCCACCTCAGTAACTTGCAAACAGAGCTCTGCAGTTTGCTTTCTTTTTCCCACTAGCTAATTGCAACAAATTTGTCAGTATAATCTAGTCAAGCTACTCACCTTTAGATTGTTCTTTGATTTCAAACTAATAAGAAGGCAAGGAGGAACTTCATAAATTGTTGTTTAGGCCTTTTTATTTTTTCAGCCCCATTTCCTTACTGATTACTTACATTTCAGTCAAAAGAACTGCTGAGTTCTCTGAAATTAAAAGAATTTCTATTCACACTTTTAACTTTTACTGCAAAAAAAAAATATTTTTAATCAGCAAAACTTGTAGGCTTACATTTTTCAAAACCTACTTTAATAAGGGTTCCTAATTGCTCTAACCTTTCTCATAGCCCACTGACTAAAGGTAGGGGAGGAAAATGGCTGATAGGACAAGGGGGGCATGGACCTGTTTAGAAGTAGTTCCTTGGGGCCATTCTAATCTTTGTTGTCAGAAGTCTAGTCCACTAGCAAAACACCAAACACAAATCAGCAGTAGTGGCTCAATCTAGAAGAATCGTTGAGGCTCTGCCAATTGGCACGAGTCCGCCAAAGTGGCAAAAAGCAGCCCGAAGTTCTTTGGTGCATTTCTCTCTACAAAGTCATGACAAACGAAGATCAGAGAAGAAAGCAAAGAAATCCAATGCAAGAGTGTTGCCAGCAAAGACAAGCAAGGCGAACCAATCAATGCCTCAGGGTCATTCACTGTCTTTTGAGTTATACTTCTACTCTTTCCAAACAGCATGTGTTCTCTCAAGCGTCCACTCCAGCAAAATATCACCTTTTTCACCATGCAGCTTTCAGAACAACACCATGTCTCTGTTCTCAGAAAACATCCTTTCATAAGACAGTTTCCAGGAGAACATCACATGATACTCCTCCAACGAAACCAGAAATTTCCACTTCACATAAGACTTGTTCATCTACTTTTTCTACTCATCTTTAACCTCTGAACTTCAGCTTAATTGTAGTACCCTCAGTCAACTTCTTCTGTTCTTCATCATCAACTGATTAATTGTATTCTTTGTGTGTGTTTAAGACAAGATCTCACTATGTAGCTTTGGCTGTCTTGGAATTCCCTATGTATGCCAGCTTTGGCTTGAATGTACAGGGATCTGATTGCCTCTGTCTTCTGAGTGCTGGGATTGAAGTTATGTGCCATCATGTCTAAACTATAAGACTACTATTGAATTGAGCACCAAGAGTCTAGAAATCTCATATATATTCATTTTGAAATCTATTGCAGTTTCAGGTACCAATGGCAGTAAGAATAATGTCTAACGTGTAGCAATACATGTTTCTAGAATAAACACATGAATAACGAGGAGCCCACAACAAAACCAGTACAAGAACCCCTAAATACTCTTTCTGGTAGCAAATCTAATTTACAAAAACATGCATTGAAATATCAAAATATCCAAATAAAATAAAGAAAAAAAATAAAGAAAATCCCATCAAAAATAAGATAGAATATGTAGAATCATGTAATAAAATTTGAGTTTAGGTACATAACAAGGAATAATAGGGCTGGTAATGAAATGCTGTGACAGTTTGTCACAGTGTCTGGCATCCTATTACTTAAAGGAAGACTTGCCTATGAAGGTGTACATTGAACTTTGACATGTGACAAGTGCCTAGTCTAAGACCTTTCAAACTCATGTTCTTAGTTGATCCTCATATGTTTTAGGTCTTTAAGAGGTATGTTTCTAGTCCTCTTATTTTAATTTTTAAAAATAAGAATTATAATTAAGTTCTTGTTAAATTCTCATTTATTATTGCTAATATTTATATACTTCTCCTTTCTCTCAAAATCTGATTAGTTATAATGATCTACTGACTAATAAGTATCCAAGATCACAAAGCCAGCAAATTATAGAGTCTGGATTTGAAAATCAAGCACTCAGTCCCCAGGGCTTATGTTCTTTGCTACTCTGTGTTATCATCTAGTATGTTGAAAGAAAAAGCACAAATACAGAATTATTTGTCCAAGACAGACTCTGATATAATCGTTATTAATAATATGAACCTATTTAACAATGTAGAATGGAGACTAGAACTAGCCACATACATTCATTAAGCAATCATGTGGATTGGAGAGTAACTGTATTTAAATGTTTAGTGAGTTCAATGAAGGACTTGCATAGCTTGTGTAAGGTGATTGACTAACTAAAGTATCTTTTCATATCTTACTATGGGGTCCTTGGTCCATGGCTATGGTGTTATTCTTCTGACAGTAATGTATTATATTTACTAACATTTTATCCAAGTATTTGAATTTATTAGTTCTCAGCACTGGGAAAAAAAGACAAATGAAAAAATTTTATCAAAGATATAATATCTTTCTTTCTCTTTTTTCAGCAATCTCGACACAGAAGAACTATGCGGTAAGTATCTGTAAGGCCAATCAAAGTATTGTTAATTTGATTTAGAAAAGTGTGAGATGTGATGTGATATTTCTCGCAACCTGGAGTTAAAAGTCCGGGAGTAAGGAGTTTAAAGCATGAGTCTGAATCACGGGGGACTTTTCTGTATCCTTGAATTTACTTAAACAGTTTACTTAAACATCCTTGCATGTTACTTAAACAGTTGAGCCTAGCTAATTTGCTTGTGAAAAGAAAATTGGGATTGTTCAATGGTTTTATAGAAACTAACTCTTCAATTTAATGCGACTTCTCCATTTGCTTTATAATCATCGTGCAGTCTTTCCAAAGTTGAACCCTTGAGTTAAAAAAACAGAAAACAAACAAACAAGAAAAAACTTTGTTTCATATCTGTACAATCATTTTAGAGACTGAAATGCACTTTTGAAAAAGAAAAGCACAAGTGCAGAAAGAAAGTATTTTCAAATGCCTAGTCTACCAGCCTTTTCATTTATCTCTGTTATGTTTGTGGCTGGGAACAGAAATCAGAGATTTAAAATGTGGGAAAGTAAATGATCTGGACTTTATGCTTAAGTATGAGAATGGAGTATTATGAAACTACTAAACATAGAATATGTATGTCTCTGAATATGGAAAGTTTTATATTTTGCATTTTAAGACAAATGTGTTAAATAAAACCTTTGTGCTATATGATGTATTGTGCAGGTGGCCTAAAACATTTATATAGTTTAAAGAAAAGATTTTCTAAGAGTTCTTATTGAAATCACAAATGTTTTCTAGCTACTATAGAAATTATACAATTTTACAGCTCACCACAGTCATACAAATAGACATTTTTATGTCACTTAAGATTGGTAACCTTCTGTTTCATCAACCTGGCAGATCATCAATGAAAGATTTTGTCAGAATAAAGTGTCATACTGTGGTTTCAAGACAGTAAGTAAACAGAACAAGTAATAATCACAGATCAGGAGTTTTCAAAGGTTTCTATGGCCATTAAACATTATTTTTCCTAAATAATACCTGCATAATGTCCCTTTCAGTTCAGGGACAAGAATCCAACTGAAGAAACAAGATCTGGTGCATAAACCAGGCATTTGGCATCCCAGAAGGTTACACTTTTATGACTTATAGGGAAACCCTACCATGCCTTCACACATAGTCCCAGGTGGCTCCCACTCTGCATGGCAGTTATTGGGCTAATCAGACAAAGGGGTCTCCATAGACCATAACATCAAAATGTGTGGTAAACAGCAAAGCCCTTGAAGGTCAAGCTGTAGTCCTCCTGTGTATACAACCCCTGCTCAAGCTATAGTCCATCCTCCTGGGTAGACAGGCCCCTGCCAGTCAAGGGTGAGATAATGGGGAGAGCTAAGACAACCACATTGATCATTTTGTGAAGCTAGAGACCTATCTCTTTCAGATGTTTAGGTATGATGCTGCCAAAGTAACAATTCCCTCCAATTGTTCAGCTATCTCATTTTATATTCAACTAACTTTGCCTGAGTAAGATAAGCCAACTGAAAAAGTAACTATTATTAATATGTCTTAAGCCAAAAAATTTAGTGGCTTCTCTCAGTTTGCTCTATTGTCTGTTTGTCCTTAACACATATTTTATAAATCTCTGTCAGCTCTTAAAACTAACAAATGTTAGATCATAACAGTGAGTCTTCACTTAATCATCCATACATGATTCTGTTTTCCTTTCTCAATAATAATGAAACTTGATTAGTCATGTACCCTGTCTGTATTGGATAATTTGAATGCTGCCCTTCCTCCACAGTTTTAGCAAGGGAACTGGTTAGATTTTGAGTCAACAGAATTTTTTTTTAATTTTTAAACTCCAGTGATTATATTCATAATTTTATTATAACACTCTGCTCTGCTCTAGAATGTGCATTTTATTTTTAAATTGGAGCTTCATTTCCCATTATTTTGTGAATATAAAATATTTAAGTTGGATTTTAATCAGTGCCAAAGTTTCAGTGCCAGCAAGTAAAATATGTCAGGACACATCTCATACAAGTTTCCAGTAGGTGTGTGAGGGGTGAGGCTTGATTGACATAGAAAGGAGATTTCATACACTTTCTCCTAGAAACGAATTACAGATTCTAGGTATCTACATGCTAGCTGTATTAAGCTTTTGCTTAATTCAGCAGATAGTTCAAATATGGAACTAAAACTCAAAATCTATTAAAATACTACTTTAAAATATCTTTGCAATCTAATTTATGAGATAATATATAAATAATATTTTAAATTAATAATGTTGCATCGTGTGAGTTTACCAGCTGAAGCACCATTGGTGAATTTTGACTATGTATGTTTCTTCAAAGTGCATTTTTCTGTTAAGGATTTTCTGGTCTACTCACCCACACTGATCAACCAATTGCATTAGAATAATCATTTCTGAACATTTCTATCTGATTGTGCCCTTCAGATTACAAGGGATTAAACCTTATCTCTCATCTCATCACCTTCCTTTTCTGCCTGGTTTACAAGCACGGGGGTTCTAACATGGTACACACAGTAGAAGCCATTTATGTTCACAAGAGAACTCTTTCTGAGAAGGAATTCCTACTCTGATGTATTAGCCATGGGTCCTTTTGTTTTTAAACCATACCTGACTTGGAAGACTGAGTCACAGAATAAAATCTAAAAGCCAGCACTACTAATACTATGCAGTGAGGAATGGAGAAAGTAACCTCTAGTGAGCATTTTATTAGTGAAGGTGTTGTGCTGATTATGCACGGGAAGATAATCTGCTTTGTGGAAGATGGTGTTCTTAAAGTATCTGTTTATGAGTTGCATTCTTTTCTTCCATTGACACATCCAGTGTCAAGACTATTTTTCTAAAGTCCTTCATGTCAACTGAGAAAAACTGGCTCTAAGTTTTCTATGAAGGCTGTATGACTATGTTTTTGGCAAATCCATGTCCCATATCTGTGTATTTCAATAAAAGTAGGTTTTATTTTCTCTTGTTACCCAAAGACAAGTGTTTAAAGAGATCAATATATGCTTTAAACCTACTTTTCTCCAATGACATCATGTAATGGCAAAAGGCAATTTCCTAGTACATACTGCCATTGTGACATTTAATTAATAAATATGATTTGTAGTGACAGGAACATGACATTACTCCAAGCTCAGCCATTTCCTCCTCTTCCCTTACTCCACACATCAGCTGATTCACGTTCCTTAGTCTATGATGAAATCCCTCCTGACAATGAACCCCTGAGTCCCTTGTCTCTTGAAGCCTCACTATCTCCCTCACATCCAGGTAAAGTATTTGAGAAAAGTTGTAGGATGTCACTCTTTTTTTTCCAAAATTTTTTACCTACCTGTTGTACATAGCCACCTTAAATTTCATTTTCTGCAGAATCTCTAGGAAATGGTGACTTATGGGCTTTAACTCAAAACCCAACCGGATTTAGTAGACGAGACTTTAATAATAATCTCAAGTTCTAGCAAGTTCCTTGGAATGATACTTTCCAGACTTAGGTGTACCTATAAATCACCTGGTGTCTTAGTAAAACACATTTGTGAGTCAGCTGGCCTGTGGGCCTGAGATGGTGTGTGTGTTAGCAAATTCCAACTGCTGGTCCACAGAGAGGAAAGGCTGGGAAGCCTGGAGGACTGCCACAGATGGTGAAGAACATGGATCTCCATTTGAGTATAAAAGGTAGAACACTAAGCAATGAGTGATCATGACTCGTGCAGCCTCCTCTCTCACCAGAGATCTCAGCATCTTGCTGTGAAAGGGAATCAATGACAGTGAGTTTCACCACCTTTCTTAGTTTCCCAACTCAAACTGTAATCAGGGCTGGCACTGGTCCCATTCTTCCTCGGAGTTATAGTCATTGCTAGCTGCTATATGACTTACAGTGTCGTTGCTCCCTCTCTAAATGTGTCCATGTTAAGATGAACAAATGCATAAATGAGGAAAAAGGAAAATGAAGGAGACTCAAAGCCCAATCAGTTCCCTTGCTAAAACTGTAGGGGAGGGGCAGCATTCAAATTATACAATATAGACAGGGTACAGGACTAATCAAGTTTCATTATTATAGAGGAAGGAAAACAGAATCGTGTATGGATGATTAAGTGAAGACTCACTGTTGTACTTTAACATTTCTTAGTTTTAGGAGCTGACAGAGACTTGTAAGATATGCCTTAATGACAAACAGACAACAAAGTAAACAGAGAGGAGCTATTTTCACTGGGTGAATTTTTTTTCCATTTTTTATTAGGTATTTAGCTCATTTACATTTCCAATGCTATACCAAAAGTCCCCCTTACCCACCCACCCCCACTCCCCTACCCACCCACTCCCCCCCTTTGGCCCTGGCGTTCCCCTGTACCGGGGCACACAAAGTCTGCGTGTCCAATGGGCCTCTCTTTCCAGTGATGGCCGACTAGGCCATCTTTTGATACATATGCAGCTAGAGTCAAGAGCTCAGGGGTACTGGTTAGTTCATAATGTTGTTCCACCTATAGGGTTGAAGATCCCTTTAGCTCCTTGGGTACTTTCTCTAGCTCCTCCATTGGGAGCCCTGTGATCCATCCATTAGCTGACTGTGAGCATCCACTTCTGTGTTTGCTAGGCCCCGGCATAGTCTCACAAGAGACAGCTACGTCTGGGTCCTTTCAGTAAAATCTTGCTAGTGTATGCAATGGTGTCAGCATTTGGAAGCTGATTATGGGGTGGATCCCTGGATATGGCAGTCTCTACATGGTCCATCCTTTCATCTCAGCTCCATACTTTGTTTCTGTAACTCCTTCCATGGGTGTTTTGTTCCCACTTCTAAGGAGGGGCCTAGTGTCCACACTTCAGTCTTCATTTTTCTTGAGTTTCATGTGTTTAGGAAATTGTATCTTATATCGTGGGTATCCTAGGTTTTGGGCTAGTATCCACTTATCAGTGAGTACATATTGTGTGAGTTCCTTTGTGATTGTGTTACCTCACTCAGGATGATGCTCTCCAGGTCCATCCATTTGGCTAGGAATTTCATAAATTCATTCTTTTTAATAGCTGAGTAGTACTCCATTGTGTAGATGTACCACATTTTCTGTATCCATTCCTCTGTTGAGGGGCATCTGGGTTCTTTCCAGTTTCTGGCTATTATAAATAAGGCTGCTATGAACATAGTGGAGCATGTGTCCTTCTTACCAGTTGGGGCTTCTTCTGGATATATGCCCAGGAGAGGTATTGCTGGATCCTCCGGTAGTACTATGTCCAATTTTCTGAGGAACCGCCAGACTGATTTCCAGAGTGGTTGTACAAGCCTGCAATCCCACCAACAATGGAGGAGTGTTCCTCTTTCTCCACATCCTCGCCAGCATCTGCTGTCACCTGAATTTTTGATCTTAGCCATTCTCACTGGTGTGAGGTGGAATCTCAGGGTTGTTTTCATTTGCATTTCCCTGATGATTAAGGATGTTGAACATTTTTTCAGGTGCTTCTCTGCCATTCGGTATTCCTCAGGTGAGAATTCTTTGTTCAGTTCTGAGCCCCATTTTTTAAGGGGGTTATTTGATTTTCTGAGGTCCACCTTCTTGAGTTCTTTATATATGTTGGATATTAGTCCCCTATCTGATTTAGGATAGGTAAAGATCCTTTCCCAGTCTGTTGGTGGTCTTTTTGTCTTATAGACAGTGTCTTTTGCCTTGCAGAAACTTTGGAGTTTCATTAGGTCCCATTTGTCAATTCTCGATCTTACAGCACGAGCCATTGCTGTTCTGTTCAGGAATTTTTCCCCTGTGCCCATATCTTCAAGGCTTTTCCCCACTTTCTCCTCTATAAGTTTCAGTGTCTCTGGTTTTATGTGAAGTTCCTTGATCCACTTAGATTTGACCTTAGTACAAGGAGATAAGTATGGATCGATTCGCATTCTTCTACATGATAACAACCAGTTGTGCCAGCACCAATTGTTGAAAATGCTGTCTTTCTTCCACTGGATGGTTTTGGCTCCCTTGTCGAAGATCAAGTGACCATAGGTGTGTGGGTTCATTTCTGGGTCTTCAATTCTATTCCATTGGTCCACTTGTCTGTCTCTATACCAGTACCATGCAGTTTTTATCACAATTGCTCTGTAGTAAAGCTTTAGGTCAGGCATGGTGATTCCACCAGAGGTTCTTTTATCCTTGAGAAGAGTTTTTGCTATCCTCGGTTTTTTGTTATTCCAGATGAATTTGCAAATTGCTCCTTCTAATTCGTTGAAGAATTGAGTTGGAATTTTAATGGGGATTGCATTGAATCTGTAGATTGCTTTTGGCAAGATAGCCATTTTTACAATGTTGGTCCTGCCAATCCATGAGCATGGGAGATCTTTCCATCTTCTGAGATCTTCTTTAATTTCTTTCTTCAGGGACTTGAAGTTTTTATCATACAGATCTTTCACTTCCTTCGTTAGAGTCACACCGAGATATTTTATATTATTTGTGGCTATTGAGAAGGGTGTTGTTTCCCTAATTTCTTTCTCAGCCTGTTTATTCTTTGTGTAGAGAAAGGCCATTGACTTGTTTGAGTTAATTTTATATCCAGCTACTTCACCGAAGCTGTTTATCAGGTTTAGGAGTTCTCTGTTGGAATTTTTAGGGTCACTTATATATACTATCATATCATCTGCAAAAAGTGATATTTTGACTTCCTCTTTTCCAATTTGTATCCCCTTGATCTCCTTTTGTTGTCGAATTGCTCTGGCTAATACTTCAAGTACTATGTTGAAAAGGTAGGGAGAAAGTGGGCAGCCTTGTCTAGTCCCTGATTTTAGTGGGATTGCTTCCAGCTTCTCTCCATTTACTTTGATGTTGGCTACTGGTTTGCTGTAGATTGCTTTTATCATGTTTAGGTATTGGCCTTGAATTCCTGATCTTTCCAGAACTTTTATCATGAATGGGTGTTGGATCTTGTCAAATGCTTTTTCTGCATCTAACGAGATGATCATGTGGTTTTTGTCTTTGAGTTTGTTTATATAATGGATTACATTGATGGATTTTCGTATATTAAACCATCCCTGCATCCCTGGAATAAAACCTACTTGGTCAGGATGGATGATTGCTTTAATGTGTTCTTGGATTCGGTTAGCGAGAATTTTATTAAGAATTTTTGCATCGATGTTCATAAGAGAAATTGGTCTGAAGTTCTCTATCTTTGTTGGATCTTTCTGTGGTTTAGGTATC
Organism: Mus musculus; assembly: GCF_000001635.26. Classification (NCBI taxonomy): domain Eukaryota; kingdom Metazoa; phylum Chordata; class Mammalia; order Rodentia; family Muridae; genus Mus; species Mus musculus. The sequence continues at coordinate 15,058,147 of NC_000070.6, read as the reverse complement.
AGAGTAATAGTGGCTTCATAAAATGAGTTGGGTAGAATACCTTCTACTTCTATCTTGTGAAAAAGTTTGTGCAGAACTGGAGTTAGATCTTCTTTGAAGGTCTGATAGAACTCTGCACTAAACCCGTCTGGTCCTGGGCTTTTTTTGGCTGGGAGACTATTAATAACTGCTTCTATTTCTTTAGGGGATATGGGACTGTTTAGAAGGTCAACTTGATCCTGATTCAACTTTGGTACCTGGTATCTGTCCAGAAATTTGTCCATTTCGTCCAGGTTTTCCAGTTTTGTTGAGTATAGCCTTTTGTAGAAGGATCTGATGGTGTTTTGGATTTCTTCAGGATCTGTTGTTATGTCTCCCTTTTCATTTCTGATTTTGTTAATTAGGATTTTGTCCCTGTGCCCTTTAGTGAGTCTAGCTAAGGGTTTATCTATCTTGTTGATTTTCTCAAAGAACCAACTCCTCGTTTGGTTAATTCTTTGAATAGTTCTTCTTGTTTCCACTTGGTTGATTTCACCCCTGAGTTTGATTATTTCCTGCCGTCTACTCCTCTTGGGTGAATTTGCTTCCTTTTTTTCTAGAGCTTTTAGATGTGTTGTCAAGCTGCTAGTATGTGCTCTCTCCCGTTTTTTCTTGAAGGCACTCATAGCTATGAGTTTCCCTCTTAGAAATGCTTTCATTGTGTCCCAAAGGTTTGGGTACGTTGTGGCTTCATTTTCATTAAACTCTAAAAAGTCTTTAATTTCTTTCTTTATTCCTTCCTTGACCAAGGTATCATTGAGAAGAGTGTTGTTCAGTTTCCATGTGAATGTTGGCTTTCTGTTATTTATTTTGTTATTGAAGATCAGCCTTAGTGCATGGTGATCTGATAGGATACATGGGACAATTTCAATATTTTTGAATCTGTTGAGGCCTGATTTGTGACCTATTATGTGGTCAATTTTGGAGAAGGTACCATGAGGTGCTGAGAAGAAGGTATATCCTTTTGTTTTAGGATAAAATGTTCTGTAGATATCTGTCAGATCCATTTGTTTCATCACTTCTGTTAGTTTCAGTGTGTCCCTGTTTAGTTTCTGTTTCCATGATCTGTCCATTGGTGAAAGTGGTGTGTTGAAGTCTCCCACTATTATTGTGTGAGGTGCAATGTGTGCTTTGAGCTTTACTAAAGTTTCTTTAGTGAATGTGGCTGCTCTTGTATTTGGAGCATAGATATTCAGAATTGAGAGTTCCTCTTGGAGGATTTTACCTTTGATGAGAATGAAGTGTCCCTCCTTGTCTTTTTTGATGACTTTGGGTTGGAAGTCAATCTTATCAGATATTAGGATGGCTACTCCTGCTTGTTTCTTCATACCATTTGCTTGGAAAATTGTTTTCCAGCCTTTCATTCTGAGGTAGTGTCTATCTTTTTCTCTGAGATGAGTTTCCTGTAAGCAGCAAAATGTTGGGTCTTGTTTGTGTAGCCAGTTTGTTAGTCTATGTCTTTTTATTGGCGAGTTGAGACCATTGATGTTAAGAGATATTAAGGAAAAGTAATTGTTGCTTCCTGTTATTTTAGTTGTTAAAGGTGGCATTCTGTTCTTGTGGCTGTCTTCTTTTAGGTTTGTTGAGGGATTACCTTCTTGTTTTTTCTAGGGCGTTGTTCCCGTTCTTGTATTGGTTTTTTTCTGTTATTATCCTTTGAAGGGCTGGATTCGTGGAGAGATAATGCGTGAATTTGGTTTTGTCGTGGAATACTTTGGTTTCTCCCTCTATGATAATTGAGAGTTTGGCTGGGTATAGTAGCCTGGGCTGCAGTTTGTGTTCTCTTAGTGTCTGTATAACATCTGTCCAGGCTCTTCTGGCTTTCATAGTCTCTGGTGAAAAATCTGGTGTAATTCTGATAGGCTTGCCTTTATATGTTACTTGACCTTTTTCCCTTACTGCTTTTAGTATTCTATCTTTATTTAGTGCATTTGATGTTCTGATTATTATGTGTCGGGAGGAATTTCTTTTCTGGTCCAGTCTATTTGGAGTTCTGTAGGCTTCTTGTATGTTCATAGGCATCTCATTCTTTAGATTTGGGAAGTTTTCTTCAATAATTTTGTTGAAGATGTTTGCTGGACCTTTGAGTTGAAAATCTTCATTCTCATCCACTCCTATTATCCGTACGTTTGGTCTTCTTATTGTGTCCTGGATTTCCTGGATATTTTGAGTTAGGATCTTTTTGCATTTTCCATTTTCTTTGATTGTTGTGCCGATGTTCTCTATGGAATCTTCTGCACCTGAGATTCTCTCTTCCATCTCTTGTATTCTGTTGCTGATGCTCAAATCTATGGTTCCAGATTTCTTTCCTAGGGTTTCTATCTCTAGTGTTGCCTCGCTTTGAGTTTTCTTTATTGTGTCTACTTCCCTTTTTAGGTCTAGTATGGTTTTGTTCATTTCCATCACCTGTTTGTATGTTTTTTCCTCTTTTTCTGTAAGGTCTTCTACCTGTTTGATTGTGTTTTCCTGTTTTTCTTTAAGGACTTGTAACTCTTTAGCAGTGTTCTCCTGTATTTCTTTAAGTGATTTATTAAAGTCCATCTTGATGTCCTCTACCATCATCATGAGATATGCTTTTAAATCTAGGTCTAGGTTCTCAGGTGTGTTGGGGTTCCCTGGACTGGGCGAAGTGGGTGTGCTGGGTTCTGGTGATGGTGAGTGGTCTTGGTTCCTGTTAGTAAGATTCCTCCGTTTACCTTTCGCCATCTGGTAATCTCTGGAGTTAGTAGTTATAGTTGACTCTGTTTAGAGATTGTTCTTCTGGTGATTCTGTTACCGTCTATCAGCAGACCTGGGAGACAGATTCTCTCCTCTGAGTTTCAGTGCTCAGAGCACTCTCTGCTGGCAAGCTCTCTTACAGGGAAGGTGCGCAGATATCTTGTATTTGGACCTCCTCCTGGCCGAAGAAGAAGGCCCAAAACAGGACCTTTCTCAGACACTGTGTTGCTTTGGCAGTTCCCAGGTGGTACAGACTCTCACCTAAGCAGACTAAATTCCTAAGTTCCTTGGAGTCCCGGGACCAAGATGGCGACCGCTGCTGCTGTGGCTTAGGCCGCCTCCCCAGCCGGGCGGGCACCTGTCCTCCGGTCCAGACGGTGGCTGGCTGTCCCCGGCCCACAAAGGGTGCTG